>NC_065449.1:242733858-244120230 GCF_917563875.1 Diabrotica virgifera virgifera
GTTAACACCACGGCGTCAGGAATTTTTTTAAAGAAACATTAATTATTGTTGCTACGCGCAGGACAGCGGATAGTTTGCTCTGATTGGGCATTCCAATGACCTTTGATAATGATTGATACATTTTAATTTTTATTAAATTTCGATATAAATAAATAAATTTGTTTATTGCAAAATAAAAACACATACTCTATCCTTTGAAATAACACTTTTATTAGCAAAAACTTTCTTTGTTCATATATTTTAACTTAAAAAATAAACGTTTAATATTTTTAAACATATGCAATTGTTTAAACAATATTTCACAAACAATAATAAAATAAGTTTGATTTTTATGGAATTAAAATATTAAAATACAACAAAATATAGAGTAAGAAAATAATATATTAGATAAAGATTGGAAGAAATATTGGTGGAAATCAACTTGTGTGAATCGAACACCGCTGTCCTGCGCGTAGCACCAAAAATTATTGTTTATTTAAAAAAAATTCTGACGCCGTGGTAATTAATCGATTTTAATTTTGCAAATTGCAAATGAAAGGTACAGTACACTTCTATAAACAAAAAAAAATCAACTTGCTATCTGCTTTATTTTCAGTCCGGTAACATTTTGAAAAAATATTTTTTTTTTGCGAAAGCTGGATTGCAAAATTTATTTTGCAAAATTTATTGAACCGATCTTAATGAAATTTACAGTATTGTTTTACTGTATCATAAAGTTTTTCAGGGTGAAATATGAAGGTCCTAAGTGTAGCATAAATGGTTGAAAAACGTAAAATGCGAATACTTGTTTTTGTATGGTTTGTTCACAATTATTTCTATTTTGCAACTAGGGTGACTATTTTTTAAATTTTTAACCAATTCTGCATTGTAGGAAATTTAATTTCGCAACTTTTATGTCAATACAACTTTTCTCGGAAATTAATACTTTTAAAGTTATAATCAAAAAACGAAGAAAAAAATCGAATTTTTCCTTAATTTTTTGACATTTTGATTATTTAAACAATGTTCCGGACCTTTTTGAGAGGGAGGATAACTCAAATATTATTATTTGATTTATTTTCATGCAATTTCTGCAAAAAAATTTGAGTCACCTCTCAACGTCCATCTCAAAACAGATGCGCCCTGGACTATCAACACAAGTGACCTATTTTATACTAGTCCGGTTCTGAATCGAGAAGCTTCCATTTTAATCTCGACGAACGGTGTGTAATACCTCCAACCGACTTCGCGTTACCACGGGCGAAGTCCACTAGACTTCTAGAAATACCTGTAGAAATACAAAACTACCTGTTTGTTTACTATAGAGTCTGATCTAGGGGTCATTTACAGTAACTAATTTTAATTGTATCTTAGCAATCGTCAAGAAATATGTCTAGAGAACAAAAAAAAGTGAAAATCTCGGTTTCTCTGCTGGAACTTGCATCTAACGCACTGAAGAGTTGTGTGTTAACTTGTATCAACATTTTAAAGATACAGCACACTATTTCGACTGTTTCTCTCTAGTAATGGATAAAAAGAGGTGTCCGGCAGGGGTGTATCTTATCCCCACTCCTATTTAATATTTATGCCGAGGATATATTTAAAAAATGTATGGAAAATGCAAGTGAGGGCAAAAAAATAAACGATGAGTTAACGAACAATATGAGATATGCCGATGACACGGTGAAACTTGCCAGTAGCATAGATAAATTACAACAAGAAATGGAAAGGGTAATTCAGTTAGGGATGAATACGGCCTGAGCCTCAATTTCAAGAAGACAATAAAAGACATACTAATTGACCATGTAAAATCGTATGTATACCTTGACACTAACTTCTTCTTCTTCTTCTTCTTTTTGTATAGACATGACTCTGTCTGTTTTTTCAATGTGCCTCTAGTAAGTTGTTGTTCCATCGTTTTCGTGGTCTTCCCACTGATCGTCTTCCTATTGGGGAACCGTCTCGCGGTGTCCTGACTACAGTATTTCTTGTCATTCGGCTTATGTGGTCATTCCATTCTATTCTTCTGTTTCTTACCCAGTTATTAATGTTATCCACCTTGCATCTCCGTCGTATATCTGTACTTCTAGCTCGGTCCCATAGAGTCTTATCATCGATTTTTCGAACGGTTTTCATCTACGCTGTTTCGAGCAATCTTTTTATCCTCTCTGTGTCGGGTTGTGTTTCTGCCGCGTATGTCATTATTAGTCTGATTAATGTTTTGTAAATTCTGCCGTTCATTTCTTTTCCGATATTTTTATTTCTCCATATTGTGTCATTCAGGCAACCTGCGGCTCTGTTTGCTCTAATCACTTGATCTTCCACTTCTGTTTCGAGCCTTCCGTAGCTATATATTGTGATGCCTAGGTATTTAAACTCCATATATATAAATCCCGTTCACAGCGTAATACGCCTTTGGGTTCCCGTTCGCCAAGCCTGTCTATTCTGCCAGTCTTCTTCAGATAGATTTCTTGCTGACATTGCTTTTGAGATTCCTTGGATCCATGTTGTTGGTGGTCGTCCTCGTTTTCTTTTCTCTGGTGGTACCCATTCTAATATCTTTTTGGGTAGTCTTTCTTCCCCCATACGTCTAACATGTCCGTACCATATTAGTTGTTGTTTTTCGATGTCTTCTATAATTGATCTTTGTACTTTCATTTGTCTCCTGATGTCCTCATTTTTCACATGTTCTAATCTAGACTTTCCCGCTGCTCTCCTCCAAAAATCCATTTCAACTGCCAATAGGTTACCTTTAAGTTTTTGTGATAACTGCCACACTTCTGAGCCATAGACGATTACTGGTTTTAATATGGTATTATATATTCGTTTTTTCGTTTCCGGTCTTATATTTTTTTGCCATAATACTGAATTCAACGCACCTATAACTTGTTTTCCTTTGGTTATTCTGTCTTTTATGGCTTCATCACTTCGTCCTGTCTTTGTCAGTTTTACCCCCAAATATGTACATTGGTCACATTTCTTAATAGTTTCATCTTCTAAGTCGAGGTCATCTGGATTATTTTCTCCTCCTACGCAAAGATATTGTGTTTTTTGGACATTTACTTCGAGGCCCCATTTTTTGTACTCTTCCATTAGTTTTCTAGCCATATACTCCAGGTCTTCTTTGTCTTGGGCAATAACTACCTGGTCATCTGCATAGTGCAACGTATATAACGTTTCATCCCCAATAGATAGCCCCATCCCTTTACACTTCTTCTTCCAGTGCCTGAGTGCTTCATCGATATATATGTTGAACAGTATGGGAGATAAACAACAACCTTGCTTAAGTCCTTTTGTTACCTGAAAACCATTAGACACCTCTTTTCCTATTTTAACTTTTGCTATTGTGTTCTTATAAAGCTCTTTAATAGCATCGATTAGTGTAACGCTGATACTGGTTTTCTCCAATACTTTCCACAACTTCGCAACAGGCACGGTGTCATATGCTTTTGTTAAATCGACTAAGAGTAAATGCACTTCTCGAGATCTCAGTGTTCTTTTCTCAAGTATTTGGGATAAGCAGAAAATACTATCTATTGTGGATCGTCCTGCTCTGAATCCGTTTTGTTCTTCTGACTCAAAAGGGCGGTATTCTTCGCATATGCGTTCTTTTATAATTCTTCCATATAATCTGCTAAGCGTACTCGTAACAGTTATACCCCGATAGTTATTGCAATCTTCCTTATTTCCTTTCTTATGGATAGATGTAATCCATCCTTCTTTCCAACTTTGTGGCACTGGTTCTCCATGCAAGTGCCTATTGACTCCATCACTTGCCTATTAAACTCCATATATATTGCCTTGAATTTAAACTCCATCACTTGTTCTATTATCTAACCTTCCAGCTGTAATTTACATCTTATTGGATCTGCTGTTATAACCATCCATTTTGTCTTTTTTGAGGAAATTAACATGTTAAATTTTCTGGCGATTATGTTGAATTGGTGCAGCATACGTTGTAAATCATCTTCGCTTTGAGAGATTAGTATTGCATCGTCCGCATAGCAGATTATTTTAAGTTGATTTTCTCCCATTTGGTATCCTTTTTTAGTTCTAACTTTTTTTATTATTTCGTCCATGATCAGGTTGAACAATAAAGGACTCAAGGAATCCCCCTGTCTTATCCCATTGCCGGCTTCAATTGGGTCAGTTAGTTCATCTTCCACTTTTACTTTTATTGTGTTGTTCTAGTAGATGTTTTCTATCGTTTTAATTATTCCCAGATCTACCTCTCTCTAGTATAACAAGTGGATAACGTCCTTTAATGTGACCCTGTCAAATGCTTTCTTAAGGTCCACGAAACATAAATATGCCGGTTTGTTATATTCCAATGATTTCTCTTGAACTTGGCTCATTATAAATATAGCTCTAATAATACACAGTGAAATTAGGAAGTTTAAATTAATGTCAGATTACAAATTAAGGGTTTGTGATTGGACAGATATAAAGAAATAGAGAATTTCTGTGCAATAGAGGAATGAAATAGAGAATTTAAGCAAAAAATGGTACCGGCAAACATTGTGGAAGTCATAAAACAAATGAACAATAACAACAAACAACACGACAAAAATTAAAACGAACAACACAACTACAGCCAACATACCAACATCAAGGGGAATCAGGTAGGGAGACAGCCTCAGCCGTCAGCCCATTTCTATTCAATATGCCAATGGATGAAATAATAGATGTGGTATCGCTACAACTAGGATACAGACTCCGTCACAGTAGAATCAGTATAGTTTGCTATGCGGATGATGCAGCCCTGATTGCAGATAATGAGAATGACCTAGACAGACAACTTTATCGAGTCTACCAAGCATGTCGACGACTCAACATGAACATATCCACGCATAAAACAAAATGCATTACCATTGCGAAAGATCCAATTAGATACAAGCTCGTGGTAGAAAGGAAATCCATAGAAGAGATACACCAGTTCAAATATCTAGGTGTAGATTTATCAAGTTATCATGATCCAGCCAGAGACCTAAAGGACAAATAAACAAGGCCGCAGTCATGTCCGGATATTTAGGAGATGTGGTCTGGAATAGCCCACATATGATAACGGACAGCAAAGTTAGAATTTATAAAACTTGCATCAGACCTATTATGACCTATGGTACTGAATCAAGAGAAGACACCAATAAAGCCAAAAGCATGCTATGCTATGACCAGCCGAAATGAAGACACTAAGAGTAATAGCAGTGACGACAAGAAGGGATAGAATACGAAACAACATCATCAGGGAACAATGTGGCATAAAATATGTAGTAAGATGGGGTAGGCAAAGACGCACGGAATGGTTCAGTCATGTAAAAAGAATGGAAGAGCATAGACTACCAAAAACTTCACTAGAAGGAAAACCAGCTGGCAAGCGTCCACCGGGGAGATCACCAAAAAGATGGAGAGATAGCTGCAGTCTACCTCTCAAGAAATACTTCCAGGGGCGTAACAGAGGCCCCCGCAGCATGAAGCTTGTGGGGGGCCCAATATATCAGGGGCCCCATCTTGTCGTCTAATATATGTAAAAATGTGTTATTATTATATTATTTTACGCATAGATGAAAAATGCAAGTTGCCATAAACAGTGCATGAATACACT
Organism: Diabrotica virgifera virgifera; assembly: GCF_917563875.1. Taxonomy (NCBI): domain Eukaryota; kingdom Metazoa; phylum Arthropoda; class Insecta; order Coleoptera; family Chrysomelidae; genus Diabrotica; species Diabrotica virgifera. Next base: position 242,739,440 of record NC_065449.1, read on the forward strand.
AGTAGCAGTAGTAGCCCAGTAAATGACCGTTTTGAAGTGTAATTATCAGCGCCACGACGGATATGCTTGACAATTTGGATTTAGGTTCTACTTAAACTTCAACTTCAAAGTTGGACTTGTGTCGTTGGTTGCTTTTACTTGGGAGGGCGAAAGGGAAGACTCTCAGGGGTGAAAACATACGTTTAAAATAAGTCCGAAAATGGATAAATTGACTAATTTTTGCTCTATAAAGTTTATATAAGTCAATACTTTTCAAGTTATTTGAGAGTGAAAATGTTTATTTTTCAACAAATAAAACACGTTTTCAAGCGGTTTTAGCAAAAATGTAGCTTATAAAAAAAAAGGTGTATTCATGTAGTATATCGACACAGTAAATTGATCTTATTTGTCCAATTCCAAATCGAATATTTCAACGTGAAATAACTAAAAAGTGAAGCACTTTTTGGGGAAAGCTCATTAAAACTTTTAAAAATTACATAATAAACATTAAATGTTTAAAAAAGAGCTTTATTTTTATTTTTTATAAAAGTTTCTCGCATCAAAACTAGGCGAGTTACGGTCAAAATAAAGTTGGCCCCCTTTTTTGGTAAAAAAAAAATAATCGTGAAAATCTCTATTTATCATTCCAAATAAAATTAATCGTTAGCGCTTTACCATTTACTTTATATAATATGTATATGATCTGTAACTGTATATTATATGATCTGTAACCGGTTCGAAGTTCTTATTTATGCAAAAATTTGGTTTTTTTGTAAAAAAAAATTTCTTTATTTTGGAAAAATGCCCTTTTTTTTAAAAAAACTTATAAAGTATTAGTGATACGAAAAAACTCAAACAGTAAAGAAATGTAGGTTTTGCTTTTGTGTGTTATTTTGTTTTTCTGTAAGACAAAAATTGGTTAAGATGTGGCTGTTTCTAAATTTGCAGACACTCGTGATTACTGACAAGTCCTTTCAAAAATAAGCACTTTGAACCGCTGAAACTTACTAGTCATATAAAAAAAGTTAAGTAATTTGTAAAGCGGTAATGATTAGTTTCATTTAGGGTGCTAAATAGAGAGAGATTGATGTTAGAAACTTTAATAAAAAATAATAAAGTTTTTTAAACATTTTAAAAAAGTTTTAATGAGCTTTCCCCGAAAAATGCTTCATTTTTTGGTTATTTTATGTTGAATATTCGATTTGGAATTTGACGAATAAGCACAATTTTTTATGAGCTACAACTTTGCTTTTACTGGGTCGATAGACTTCATTTTTTTCATAAATCACAGACAGTATGTAGTTCTTTGCTAATCTTTCAAGGTAGGTAGGTATGTATGTATCTGTAAATCTGTATCAGCGCAAATAAGTCATTAAAAGAATATATTAGTGTTTTTAGTAAATGTATTATTTATTATAATTTTTGGATTTGTCTTTGTCTGTAGTAAGATAATAAAATATTATGTACCTAGGTATAACATTTTTATAAATATATCTATTTGTCACTGTGTTGTGTAATTATATCCGAAACTTACGTGTCAGTTAAAAGTAGCTCCGTGGTGTAGTTGGTAGAGCGTTGGGTCAGGGATCGGAAGGTCGCGGGTTCCAATCCTGGACGATTCATATTTTTTTTTAATTTTTGGTTGTTTTAATAAAAAATTTTTGAAAGTGGTAGATAAGAAAGTTAGTTTAATATTTAAATAAAATACAAATAACTTGTTAAGTATATTTACTTCGTTAAAATTATATAATAGAAGAATAACTTCTTACGTGCGTACAAAGTACACACACATTCTTCATTTTTTTTAACAACAAACATCTTCACTCCTAAATAACTCTAAAAGTATTGACTTGGCCACTTCGGTGGTGACACTGAAAATTACACGGTATCGCCGTATTTCACTTACATTTTCTGGGCTATAACGTTTTTGTTACACTAGTTGCATTTAGTAATTTTTTTAAAGGGGCCCCATTTCCAATTCTGCGGGAGGGCCCCGACGGAGTTTGTTACGCCACTGAATACTTCAACGTCGAAATTAACAGATCAACAGAGTATAAGAAGTAAGTAAGTAAGTATCGACAAGAATAAGAAGAAGAAGAAGAAGGATTTCTACATTCTCCATATTAGAGGTAAGTAAAAGATATTATATTTGTGGAATTTTAATATAAACAAAATCTCCAGTTTAATTTTAATATCTACCGGAAAGCCAACAAGAGTATATTAGTTCAGTGGAATGAAGCCAGTTTACTGAGTTTACAGTTTACAGCAATATGTTTCGTTCGTTAAGGTTAAATTATAACTTTCCTTAATATCATCTAATATAGAGCATCGTTGCAGAAAAGCAAACAAACTCTTACTCACCGTATCATAAGGATTAACAACAGCGAAGATGAATGCCGCCCGTCTGCTTTTCGGCTTGGCACTTATTAAAATGGAAAATTCCGAAGACAATTTCTCCGGCAGTATTTGCCTGTGAGCGATTTTCACGTCTGATCCGGATCTAAATCCGAAGGCGGGAAATCCGTCGTGGCCGTTTTCTTCGATGTATTGCGTCTTGGGATCGGGGAACGGTATTGAGATCGCCCCCAAAAGGTCGTATTCATTGAATACTGCAAAAGAAAAATAATATTTAGTTATATGGAATTTGATAATTTCTATAATCACATAATAGTTATTTATGATATACAGTCGGAAAAATGAAAGAATACCCATGAACGAACATATAAAACACGCTGTATTTTCCTGTCATAGTGTCACAAAGAAAATTGTCCAGTGCAAGTACATGTAACAATAATTATTACATGTACTTGCTCTGGCCAATTTTTTGTCTGACACGGTGACAGGAAAATACAGCGTGTTTTATATGTTCGTTCATGGGTATTCTTTCATTTTTCCTACTGTAGGTGTTAAAAGTACAATTTTAAGGCACGCATGTGAAAATTTTTGAATTGCACTCATGAAGGCACTCATGTGAATTGCAGAATTCGCTTCGCTCATTCTGCAATTCACATGAGTGCCTTAAAAATGTACTTTTTAACACGCACATCATACAATATTTTTTCTACAAACGTTATAAATTTATAAAATACAATATTTTTTTAATTGCTGAAACCATGAAACCTATGACCCGCAAAAGGTAGAACTGGTTGTCTACACTCGAGGGGAATGTCTAAAAATTCTTAGCGAAAATACTATACCGTTACATAAACTTGTTTTTTCTACAAACGTGTTATAAATGCAATAATACAGTTTAAATTAAATGTTAAAAAACCTTTTAAACCACCTTTTCCAAATTGCGCAAGTTGTACTATTAATATTAATGTTAGTAAATGAAATATAAATATTTTGACGTTTCACAATTTGACAATTCACTTCTAACTGCAGTGCTTTAAAATTTTTAAAAGACTAGTGATTAAAGTAGCATTTTTAACGCTCCTATGGAGTGCTAAAATAGTTATTTATGAAACAGTTCGTGAAGTATGCTTTTTGCAAACTGACGCGATTTTTAGAGCAAGAGCGACAACGGAGCGAGTGCTATAAATCGCCTAAGTTCGCAAAAAGTACTTCACGCACAGTTTTATACAATATTTTATCTACGATAAACAAATAAAAAAAGCTGTAACTCTTCGTCACTGGAATTAATTTCTATTCTACAATTTTTATAACTTTGACATTTAAAACTACTTTCAAACTACAAAACTGTCAAAACTTTTGTTGTAATTCATTGCTTATATTGTCATCACCATGACAACGCGAAAGTTAAAAACAGTGTGAAAAAGTAAATCCCGTTTAAAATACATTGTTACTTCACGCACACTATAAATCCTTCACGCACTGCTATCTATAATGACAATTTTCATAAACTAAAAACTTATACATACGAGTAATATGACATAGAGTAGATAAATTGCATTTTTAACACGGTGGTAGAAAAAGATATTTTGGACAATAAAATATATACAAATTCATTAGTCAATTTTTTACATACAAAAAATTATATTATAATTTTAGCTGGATCATTTAGAAAATTTTCCGTAGTAATTGCACAAGAGCTCTGAAATTATTGAATTTTTCCCGAGTGACACTTTGACAGTTTTAATTTCACGAGCCGAAGGCGAGTGAAATTATGTCAAAGTGTCACGAGAGCAAAAATTCTATATTAATTTCAGAGATCGTGTGCAATTTGTTGCGATTATTTAATGAATAAAACTGTTCAAAACCAAAATTTAATTGTAATTTATTTATGTAAGTACAAAGTACCATTAAACACACAGTTTTTATAAATATAATATGACGATTGAAAGTCATCACTTTTATAATTTTTAAAACATTAATGGTCATTAATGTCACTGAATGTATTTTTTCATAGCAACGAAGGGCATCTGACGTAATATGCTTAACGACGGGAGCAGATTATCAAAAATTATCACCTTAATTTGCATTTCTGTAGCTTTCTATTGGTCAGAATCTCCTATGAATGAAATAATCACCCTCAATTTTAAATTATTATTTAAGCCGACCTTGAACGCCAAAACAACGACGAATGTTTTGCTAGAGTTGAACGTGAAGGAGAACTATCCCAACAAATAAGCATCAAAAAAGTAGTAAGACATGGGTGTGTCTTGTCACCGACGTTGTTTATAATAGACATAGATTGGATAATAAAACAAACTTAAGATAAAAAAACAGGTATACAATGGTCACCATTTAAAAAACTAGATGATCTAGAGTTCGCTGACGACATATGCCTCACAACATCAAACAGACAACACATGCAGAACAAAATTACCAGATTGAACAACATAGCAAAAACAACCAGCTTAAAAATAAATCCCAAAAAAACGAAAATATCAAATGGGGAAACGAACGGAAACAATATACATTGAGCACGTAAAGGTTGGAATAAATTCATTTTCTCGAGAATGGACGATTTTTGAAAAAAATCCCGAAACAGGTCAATTTTTATTTTTAAATTACGACTTTTTGGCATATATATCATACTAGCGACGTCACCCATCTCGACGTGATGACGCCATCGATGATTTTTTTAAATAGTAACAGGGGTCGTGTGATAGCTCATTTGAAAGGTAATTCAATTCTCTATTCAGTAATGTAAACATTAACATAATTCTTTATACAGGGTGTCTAAAATTTTTTTTTGAGTTATATTTATTGACAAAAAGAAGAATGCATGTAATTTATTTAATTCAAAATACATTTTACTGCCCTCAGAAAACAGAAAACAATGTTTATTTGAAAAATAATCATTGTTTTTCGCTTAAATTAAATGTTAAAACTGTCAAGAGGAAGGTGGGCTTTAATATTAAATTTAAGCAAAAAACAATATTTATTTGTCAAATAAACATTATTTCCTGTTTTCTGAGAGCAGTAAAATGTATTTTGAGGTAAATAAATTACACAGATTTCTTCTTTTTATGCCAATAAAATTTATTAAAAAAATTATTTTTGGACGCCCTGTATAAATAAATATGTTAATGGTTATATTACTGAATAGAGAATTGAATTACCTTTCAAATGAGCTACTACACAACCCCTATTCTCATTTAAAAAAATCATATATGACGTCATCAGGTCCAGATGGGTGACGTCACTAGTATGATATATATGCCAAAAAGTCGCAATTTAAAAATAAAAATTGACCTGTTTCGGGATTTTTTTTCAAAATCGTCCATTCTCGAGTAAATTAATTTATTCCAACCTTTACGTGCTCACTGTATATTTAGAAGGGAAACAAATAGATGAAGTAAAAGATTTCTGTTATTTGGGCAGTCTGGTAAACACAACAAGAGGCACAGGAAAGGCACAGAATAAGCTTGGCAAAAAACGCTTTCAACTCATTACGCAAGATATGGGCCTCGACAAACATCGGCAGAAGAACAAAGCTGCGATTATTTGAAAGTAATGTAAAGTCTGTCCTGTTATATGGAGCAGAAACATGGAAACACCATAAACAATTCTTTCGGAAAATAAAATCCTTCTTTAACAGGTGCCTACGTATTATACTGAGAATATTTTGGCCAAACAAAATTACTAATGACGAATTGTGGAGAATAACAAATGAAGAAAGGATAGAACATACAATCAAAAAACGGAAACAGAAGTGGATAGGATACACCTTACGAAAACCAGCAACAAATATTGATAGACAAGCTCTACATTACAATGCTCAAGGTAAAAGAAGAAAGGGTAGACCATCTTATACGTGGAAAAAAACAATAGAGAAAGAACTCAAAGAAAATAATTTAACATGGAACGATGCAAAAAAGATAGCAAAAACAGAAGAAAATGGAGAAAACTAGTAAACAAAATTGGACGGAACTCAACAGATGGTGCGTGGGACTAGCAACCTCACCATCATTCCTGATGGTACTTGAAACACCGCAAGGTGCCCTTTGCTCCACGTGGAGATGTATAATTATGATGATGATGATTTAAACCAACCTTAAATAATAATCAACCTAGGAATCAATAGGACCTAGTTTTATCTCGATCTAGTTTTATCCCTACCCAGATACAGACATTTTTGAACTGCAAACAGAAGATTATTTTTCTTGACTGTTAACCTCCTAATAAAACACGCGGGTCTCACCCTCTCAGTAATAACCACTAGTTGCTGCGTGGTGAATATTATCGCGAATTTGACATTTATCAGATTCGTACGACACTGCAACTTTACAGTATTACAATATAAAAATTAAGGTGTAAACTATTCAGTGATCGTAACTGTACATCTTCAGTAGGGCCTTCAAATTTCCCTTACCTAAGAAGCGTTCAAAGAAGAAATTAATATAATAAAACAAATACCCGTAAATAATAATTACTCTCCACCTTATTAATAAACTATATAAGACATTTTATTACAAGAACAATCACTTTTCTTGCGATTTCTCAAGAAAACCCCAAATACTTTTGGTTCCATACATTTTTTAGGCTTACATTCGTATTCCATCCAAAAGATCTTCTTGGAATACAACATACCTACCAGTAGTTTTTAAGTCATATTGATACAAAATCACTAATCAATACAAAATAAGTGCTCCCTATTTTACACACCTCTGGGGTTTTGCAAGCTTTTTGATGCGCTTCTTTTAAGGTACCTACTCTACATCGGCCAAAATGGCAGGAGAATGCAGGCCCGCATTTTAGAACATTTAAATTAAAATTAATAAATATACAGAAATATATTTGCAATATCAATTCTGGTTTCTCCATTATAAATGTAGCGTTGATGCATGGTCTTCCCGACCTAAAACCTTGGTATTCTTCTACTAGTGTTATAATATCATTCAGTTTATTTGTTATAATTTTGGTTATAAATTTTACTGTTTTATTTAATAAACTAATAATTCCTCTATAATTCTCCGAGTGCGATTGCGTTCTCCCTTTTTGAAGAGACGTATTAGGATTGTGTTTGATCTCCATTCTTATTTTATTCTGCTTTGTTGTTTAATTTTTTGGATTAATTTTAATAGATGTTTGGTCAGATGTAAATCTAGTCCTTTGTACTCTTTAGTCCAGGAACTAAAGTTTTTCACCTCGCAATTTTTACAGAATGGATCAATTTGCTTGAAAATTTGAGAATAAATAGTGGATAGTCCATGGATGAAAATCTATATGATGCCGACAGGCGCTTTTACCATGGGGGTGGTTGCCACCCCATCTCGGGGGTGGAAATTTTTTATTATATTTTGACCGCTCAAGTTAATAAAAACATTCATTCTAAGCAAAAAATATTCTATACATTTTTTAGACAAAATTAATAATTTTTGATTTATTCGCTATCGAAAGTGTTAGTTTTATATCTAAAAAATCAATGTTTTTCGATGGTATAATAATTTACCATTCACTCAGTTTTTGCCGTAGAACAAATTTTTCCAAACCAAGTTCTTGTGAATTAAATTACCTACAATTTCATATTTAAACATTTTTTCGTATATCTGACGCTAATGTTTCTATTCTGAAGAAAATGGCATTTTTTACCAAATTGCAAACATTCGTTATACGCTTTAAACTTCAGTTTTTTTTTAAACTTATCATTCTAAGCCAGTCAAACTTCTAGAAGCTATTAATAATATATAAATAATGAAGAATAAATAAGGCCAACGACTAAAAACACCGCTAACTTACATTATTATGCTTCCAATTGGATTTCTCCTTTTTTTTCAAATAAATATATTGATTTTTTAATTGTAACTTTTTTATTTTTTATCTTAGAAACTTCGTTACAAAAGAATTTTAAGGTTTCTATAAGGCTATTGATATTAAATCTTTTTAAAATTCTTAGTCACAAAAAGAGGTGGCATCGAAAGGGTTGGTAAAGGTGGTTTTTGCATGATATTACAAGTCTAAATTGTCAATAGCTCACTCAAATTTTGCCGTAAAAAAATTTTTGCAAACCAAGTTCTTGGGAATTAAATAGGCTACAATTTCATATTTAAATATTTTTTCGTATCTCTGATGCTAATCTTTCTATTCTGAAGAAAAGGGCATTTTTTACCAAACTACAAAAACTCGTTATTCCATTTTAACTTCATTTTTTTTAAACTTATCATTCTAAGCCGATCATACTTCTAAAACCTATTAACAATATATAAATCAAGAAAATCAAATCAGGTCAATGACAAATTTTAATTAGGGTGGTGATTAGGGGGTTGTTTACGATCACTTTTTTGCTTAAAAAAATAGGGACTGACATTCTTTTCATTATAAGTCACTTAATTTTTTAGCTAGAGATTTTTTTATTTCTGGAGATACATATTTTTAAATACTTTAAATTAGCTTCAATAAGTTATCCTCGCAAAATGCATAGTTTTTCCGTCCTTTGAGTTTGAAACTACAATATATATAGCATTTGACGAAGAAGAGCCAACATATACTTAATAAAGTATAGCTCAATTACTGTTGGTCTTAAAGAAAATAAAAAAATAGTTTTGTTTATTTTTTCAAAAGGTACATTTTTGTTGAGTAAAGTTGTTTTATAAAACGAAAATTTTTGAGTCATTAGCAGAAAACTGATTAAAAACATAGATTTTTTCGATATAAAACTAACACTTTCGATAGCAAATAAATCAAAAACTATTAATTTTATCAAAAAATGTGGAACGTTATAATAGTGTAGGAAACAGAGGTTGAACCTTGCAAAATGGACACAAGTCCGGTTTTATTTTTTTTCTGGCATATCAAGGGGTGCTCATTATAAGACTAACTTTTTCTGAAAAAATTTCGCCCCGGAACCCCCCTTTTCATCCCTTTAAAGGGGGTAATTTGTGGTTTTTGCGGAACGTAGCACTTCCTGTACCTTTTACAAAAAATTTCTTTTATAGAAATATGAAGAGGACTATATTTTCTACGATTTATTTCCCGACAGCATCTGTCTATCATCCACCGTTTACCCAGGGTGGCGCCCCAAAATTGACAAGTTTTTTAAAAAGATGTTTTATAAAAAAATATATTTTTCCCTAACTGTAACGGAAATTAAAAAGAAATTCTGCAGAAATTATTCACAAATAAATGATTGATTTTTTGGTATACGTTTAACTTAAAGGTAATTGCCCTTTTTTTAATTACAGTGTGTTACATTTTAAAAAACCCCTTTTTATACCATCTGAACCGTTTATGCTAGAGTAAAAAGACTTTCAGCGATTACCCATGTACTGGTGTTATTTACAAATTTGTATAATGCACCCCCATTTTTTCCTCGGAACCACCCCAAAAAAAAGAAGAATTAATAAATAAAGTGATTTTCTTAAAATCCTTCACACACAATGCCCTTTATTAATATGCTTCATATATCATTTTTTGCACGTTATTATTAACCATGCATGGACATCAAAAGCGATTTCCTAGTGCAACCCCTGTAGCCAAAAAAAATAAATAAAATGGGGGGTTGAAAATTTTTTTTTGTTTTTTGCTTTTTGATCCATATGGGTATATGCTTCATCAATAGTGCTTTTCAAAAATATATATGGTTATTGCAACATCCCTGCGGAAACCACCCCTATCCTTGAAAATATACTGCAGAAACTACCCCTATCCCTTGGCGAGGATGTTTTTACGATTTTCTCATTACCTATCCATTCTTTTTAAACAAAGCTTATACAAGGTTAAAGACCACTATTTACTCTATAAATTAGGTCCTATTCATTTTTTTCGTATAAGCAACCGTTACGGCACAGTGGCGCCGTAAACCTCATATATGCTTTGGCGGGCTCCAGTTTTTGTTTTTTTTTTTCGTCATCTGTTCGTTTTATTGATAAAGTACTTATGTAAAATAAAACAACATAGCGTAACCTACAAATTATGACTCATGCACATTTTACATTCTTTGCTTCCCAAAGCCACAGTGGTGGCTCAAAATCAATTTTTGCATATTTTCGCCACTTAAACCCTTTTATTGCATTAATGCTAAGTTAATAGCACAATATTCACCCCTAAGTGGTCGCTAGGCAGCGGCGGATCGAGTGAGGGGTGATGGGGGCGATTACCCCCACCCCTCTCAAACCAAGTGATATTATATTTAAAGATTATAAAAATATTAATTTATTTTTATAGAAATACTTATATTATAATTATATTATTTTTATATGAATGACTTTTTATGCTTTAGCGACAGTGGCGGATCCAGCCTCGTTAAGAGGGGGTGCCAATTGGCTAAATTTCTATAAAAATAAATGAATATTTTTATATTCTTTGAATATAATATCACTTGGTTTGAGAGGGGGAGGTGATCACCCCATCACCCCTCCCTGGATCCGCCACTGCTTAGTGACCACCTAAGGGTAAATATTGTGCTATTAAGGTAGCATTAATGTAATAAAATGCGTGTAGGGGGCGAAAATATGCAAAAATTTATTTTGGGCCACCACTGTGGCTTTGGGGAGCAAAGAATGTAAAATGTTCATAAGTCATAATTTGAAGGTTACACTGTTTTGTTTTATTTTACATAAGTACTTTATCAATAAAACGAACAGATGACGAAAAAAAAAACAAAAACTGGAGCCCGCCAAAGCATATATGAGGTTTACGGCGCCACTGTGCCGTAACGGTTGCTTATACGAAAAAAATGAATAGGACCTAATTTTTAGAGTAAATAGTGGTCTTTAACCCTGTATAAGTTTTGTTTAAAAAGAATGCATAGGTAATGAGAAAATCATAATAACGTGCTCGCCAAGGGATAGGGGTAGTTTCTGAAGTATATTTTCAAGGATAGGGGTGGTTTCCGCAGAGATGTTGCAATAACCATATATATTTTTGAAAAGCACTATTGATGAAGCATATGCCCATATGGATCAAAAAGCAAAAAACAAAAAAAAATTTCAACCCCCCATTTTATTTATTTTTTTTTGCTACAGGGGTCGCACTAGGAAATCGCTTTGGGTGTCCATGCATGGGTAATAATAACGTGCACAAAATGATATATGAAGCATATTAATAAAGGGCATTGTGTGTGAAGGATTCCAAGAAAATCACTTTATTTATTAATTCTTCTTTTTTTGCGGTGGTTCCGGGGGAAAAATGGGGGTTAGTTATACAAATTTGTAAATAGCACCAGTACATGGGTAATCGCTGAAAGTCTTTTTACTCTAGCATAAACGGTTCAGATGGTATAAAGAGAGGTTTTTTAAAATGTAACACCCTGTAATTAAAAAAAGGGCAATTACCCTTAAGTGAAACCTATACCAAAAAATCAGTCAATTATTTTTGAATAATAACCGCAGGACTTTTTCTTAATTTCCGTTACAGTTAGGAAAAAATTAATTTTTTTTAAAACATCTTTTTTGAAAACTTATCAACTTTAGGGCGCCACCCCCGCTAAACGGTGGATGATAGAGAGATTCTGTCAGAAATAAATCGTAGAAAATATAGTCCTCTTTATATTGCTATAAAAGAAATTTTTTGTAAAAGGTACAGGAAGGGCTACGTTCCGCAAAAACTACAAATTACCCCCTTTAAAGGGGTGAAAAGGGAGGTTCCGTGGCGAAATTTTTTCAGAAAAAGTTAGTCTTATAATAAGCACCTCTTGATATACCAGAAAAAAAAATAAAACCGGACTTGTGTCCATTTTGCAAGGTTCAACCTTTGTTTCCTACACTATAAATGTATAACGTTTTTTGCTTATAATGAATGTTTTTACCAACTCTTGCGGTCAAAATATAATAAGAAATTTCCACCCCCGAGATGGGGTGGCAACCACCCCGATGGTAAAAGCGCCTGTCGTCATCATATAGATTTTGATCCTTGGACTATCTACTACTTATTCTAAAATTTTCAAGCAAATCGATCCATTCTGTAAAAATTGCGAGGTTTTGTCCTATTGCTTCATTACTTAGACTATGTAGAAATTAGTTGAGGTTCTGTACTCTCCTTATTAGTCCTTATGATCTTAATATTTATTAAATTATATAAGAATTATTTTAATACTTCGATGGCTTGTTAAAAATTTCGGTAAGGGAATAGCATCCCACAGGAATAAATCTCGCAGAGCTCATTTTCGTCAAAATGTTAACTTTATGTTTTTTTAATAAATCATTTTACTCTAAATAAACTTTTTATAGCGGTAGACCATGCGTTATTAAAAAACGAGTATTACATCATAAATTCTTTCCTGTTGCCATATTTACTGGCTGTAAACTTGATCAATTCCCACAAAGCCGAAATAATTAGAGGAAAATTACATCCATGATTAATCGAAGAGTCGCAAATGCAATTTCCTTTGTAAACTGTAACTTCAAATAGCGAACAGCAGTTAATAGCGTTTGTGGGTTAGCCGCCAATTGTTGTTTCTGTAGCCGTTACGGCCTTACTATTTACTTTCGGTTAAGAATTTATTTTAGGGCGGGGCTCCAAGGGGTTTTTTAGGGTTTATGGTGACGGTAGCAGGTAATTACGATTACCTTACGATTGCAAGTATACTATTAGATTAAAAGTTAACAATTTTGAAATGAAACGCATAAAAAAATCGTAATTAATCTAATTGATCCAACAAACCTAAAGTGGATAAGGTTGCGTATGGAGTTGTCTGTCGCCCATCAGATGCATCCCCAGTGCTAGACAGAGAAACACACTAACCGGTTCTAAGACCTACGAAGCGGATAGTTGGGAAATAAAATACCACCCGCGAACCAAAAGAAAGGTATAACAACCTTAGCGGAAGAATCCCTGGTCCTCAAGCTTGAAGGTTGGGTATGAGTCTAACACTTTCAGTCTCTAAAAATCATCTTCATCAACTATGACATGATAGTTCGTTATAAGCCAAACCATTCTCTATTACAATCCTTCATTCATTCTTTTCTCTGGCAACTTTTTACCATGCTTTAACTCCAATAGATTTTAAATCATCCTCTAACTCTAGGTTCATCCATCAGCTTTCCCAAAAACTCTATACAACTCAAAGTTGCAACGCCTGTGCCACTAACCTTGCACTTTTATTCCTCCATATTTCTTCTTAGGATTGTTTGATTGAAACGCTTAAGCAGTTCTAGGTCCTGCTGTGTAAGGGTGCGTCCAAGGTATTCGGAGCCAGTATCGAGTCTTTAGCGAAGCTCTTGGAGCAGCTGAAGATAGAGACCAATGGAAAAGATTGTTAGGAATATTGGAAGAAATCACGATTCTCAGTAATGGGGAAACGATAAAGGAGAGAGAGACTGAGTCGGTGTTCGAATAATCCTTCGTAATTAAACGGGCCTGTCCAAATTGCACCTACGCGCTGACAACTGAATACAAGCGCTTATTCGCACACAGACTCTGCGGTGACTCCGAAAACCAGCGTGCATCTTGGACGTACCCTTAGTGACCACGTTTCTGCTCTATATGTTAGCACTGGTCGTACTACTAGTGTTCTAGAGGCCGTCACTATAATTTTTCTTCGTAGTTTTGAGGCCTTCTATCTTCTCAAGCCATAGTAATGATTATTAGCAAGCACTATTCTTCTTATAATCTCTTCGCTGACATTGTTATCTTTACAGATGAGCGAGATGATTAATCGAAGAGTCGCAAATGCAATTGTTGTTTCTGTTGCCGTTACGTCCTTACTATTTACTTTCGGTTAAGAATTTATTTTAGGGTGGGGCTCCAAGGGGTTGTTTATGGTTTATGATATCGGCAGCAGGTAATTACGATTACAAGTATTATTAGATCAACAGTCAATAGTTTTGAAGTGAAAAAGAGACCAACAAAAAGATCTTTTCGTCGCATTTATAGACTGTGAGAAAGCTTTCGACAAAGTTAAACATAACATTCTCATGGAATATTTAAAGCGAAGAGGACTCGACAAAAATGATATTAATATAGTAAGAAACCACTATTGGAACCATCAGGCTGTTGAACAAAGAGCTGAGTAGAGGAATGAGACAAGGCAGTGTACATTTACCATTACTATTTAATATACCTATAATTCGAAGAGTTATTTACACAAGCACTTGAAAACTGTACAGAAGGGATCAAGATAAATGGTGAAAATATAAATAACCTTTGTTATTCCAACGATACAGTCATTATCCTTGAAAGAGGACCTGCAGACGTTACGGAACATCATTTGTTATACTGAGGAATAGTTTGGTTTAACAATAAACATAAAGAAAACAAAAACCATTTTTATCAGTAGGAGGGGTAAAGTCATAACAAGGATCTAAATAAAAAAATGAAGATATTGAAAAAGAGCACAAAATGAAATACTTAGCAGTCTGGATTATTGAAGATCAAAATCCGAAATCAGAAATTTAATCAAAAATATATCAATCAAGATAAGCCTTTTTGAAGGTGAGGAAATTTCTGAGTAACCAAGACTCAGTCTGCAAATCTGATGCAATGGTATCTGCAATATTATATTCACTCTATTCTTCTTTATAGTACCGAAGCTTGGACTGTTAGTGTTGACTTAATAAGGAAGCTGGAAGATTTTGAGATGTGGCTTTTTAGGAGAGTTTTGAAAATACCACATAGACCGATCATATTGCGAACGAAATGGTGTTGTACAGAAAGGGAAAATATAAAGAACTTTTGACCACCAAAAATAAAATTATATGAAAAACAGAAAAATCAAGTAAGCAGCTATCATCCTCCTTATTGAAGACAAAATGTGTAGCATACCAACCAACAAAATGTAGCAGACGCTGACTGCCAATAATACTAAAATGAGAAGTCAACAACAAGAATATATCAACATTATCGGAAAAACAGAAAGTTGGAAACAGGTCACCTACAATTATACATAGTACATAACTACTGTTTGTTGTATATTACACAACACACACTGACAAACATACAATACATAAACGCATAACATACAAACAAATGTGAACAGCTGCATGATACTGGCCTCATAATCCAGAGCGCCCAGGTTCGAGCCCCGTCACAGACAATCCACTTTTCATTTGTAAAAATGATACGAGCTTTTCACCGTGCCTCGGAGAGTACGTTAAGCCGTCTGTCCCCCTGGGCTAGTGTGTACACTAGTTACTTGAAGCAGGGTTAAATAATGTAAATGGTGCCGGAACCTGTCCGAAAGGATCTCCCCGGCAAAAATGGCAAACGATATTATTATTATACAAACAAATAATACAAAAGTACATAAAAGAATCAGAATTTGATATCCAGTGAAGTGTGGTTTGATCCTACATAAACGTAATGCTTAACGTAAAAAATATTAAAATTATCTCTGCTTTTTGTATTTGCGTTTAGACCAGGCGCATCTGTAAAAATATTAGTACATTTGGATGTTGAGAGGTAACTCATATTTTTTTGCAGAAATTGCTTAAAAATATCATATATAATAATATTTGAGTTGTACTTCCACTCAAAAAGGTACGGAACATTGTTTAAATAATCAAAATGTCAAATAATGAAGGAAAATTCGATTTTTTTTCTTCGTTTTTTGATTACAACTTTAAAAGTATTCATTTCCGAGAAAAATTGCACTAACATAAAAGTTGGATAATTAAATATCCTACAACATAGGATTAGATAAAATTTTTAAAAGTTGTCACATTTGTTGCAAAATAGCAATAATTTCGAAAAAAAAAACCATGAAAAAACAAGTATTGGTATTTTACTTTTTTCAACCATTTATGCTACACTTAGGACCTTCATATTTCACCCAGAAAAACTTTATGATATAATAAAACAATACTGTAAATTTCATTAAGATCGGTTTAATAAATTTTGCAAAATAAATTTTGCAATCCAGTTTTCGCAAAAAAATTAATTTCTTCAAAATGTTGCAAGACTGAAAATAAAGTAGACAGCAAGTTGAATTTTTTTTATATATAGAAGAATACCGTACCTCTCATTTGTAATTTGCAAAATTAAAATCGGTTGACTACCACGGCGTCAGGAATTTTTTTAAATAAACATTAATTTTTGGTGCTAAGCGCAGGACAGCAGATACATTTGCTCTGATTGCGCATTCCAATGACCTTTAATAATGATTGATAAATTTTAATTTTTAGTACATTTCGATGTAAATAAAAAAATTTGTTTATTGCAAAATAAAAACACATACTCTGTCCTTTCAAATAACACTTTTTTAGCAAAAACTTTCTTTGTTCGTATATTTTAACTTGAGAATAAAAGTTTATTATTTTTAAACATATGCAATTGTTTAAACAATATTTCACAAACAATAATCAAATTAGTTTGATTTTTTTTTTGAATTAAAATATTAAAATACAACCAAATATAGAGTTAGAAAATAATATATTACATTTAGATAAAGATTGGAAGAAATTTTGGTGAAAATCAACTTGTGTGAATCGAACACCGCTGTCCTGCGCGTAGCACCAAAAAATAATATTTGTTTAACAAAATTCCTGACGCCGGTGGTAGTTAACCGATTTTAATTTTGCAAATTGCAGATGAAAGGTATAGTATTCTTCTATATTATGTAAACACAATTTCAAGTTGCTATCTACATACTTTATTTTCAGTCCTGCAACATTTGCAGTCTAACTGTAGCATAAATAATCTAATAACGTAAAATGCAAATACTTGTTTTTTTATGTTTTTTTTTTCGCAACTATTGCTATTTTACAACAAGGGTAACATTTTTTAAAAATTTTTAACCAATCCTATATTATAGGAAATTTAATTAGGCAACTTTTATCTCCGTGCAACTTTTCTTGGAAGTGAATAATTTTAAAGTTATAATCAAAAGACGAAGAAAAAAATCGAATTTGTCCTTCAATTTTTGACATTTTGATAATTTAAACAATGATTCGGACCTTTTTGAGTGGGAGGATAACTTAATTATTATATGAGTTAATTCCAAGGCATTTCTGCAAAAAATATGAGTCACCTCTCAACGTCCATCTCAAAACAGCTGAGTACTGGACTAATTGTTTTGTTGCAATTCTTATAAAATATATTGCTCTAATCTAAAATAGATAATATTTCGTAGTGTTAAGTTTTGCAAGTCTGTATGCTATTCCTTTTACAAATTTGGAATGCCAAATATTCCAAAATTGTTAAAATTCTGAAGAACTGTAAACTTTAATATACCTACTTAATTCAAAAATTTGTTTCGTCTATTAAATCCGGGTATAACCGAACGTTTTCAAATAGCCTTCGTTTATAGATCCCTGTATTATGTTTCTATTTTAGAATCGGCGTCCTAGTTGCTAATAAGTTCTTTCGGATTGTACGCTCCTGTAATTCTGTTATTGCCAATTGAAGCTCATTTAATACGCTCGCCATGTAGGGGCGAGACGAATAAAAAAGCTTTTTCGACGGTAGAACGGAAATGAATTTTTGCAATAAGCAGTTTTGTTAATGTTAAAAGCTTTGTGAGCATTAAGAAATCAACTACAAAAGTAATCAAAATTCCGGCAAAACACACAAAAATGATACTATCATTGAGCAAAATTATAATTAAAAGTTATAATTTTAATGTATGGAATATGAAAAAAAAATCCAACATTTTAAGGTACATACTTGCGGATAAAATACGCTATATAAAACATGCAACGTAATTCTTTGAGGAATCAAAATCTGAGACTAATGGTCAGTTTAGGGGAAGAAAAAAGGTGTAGATCGATGCACCTATCATAAAAAATAATACACGCCAAGAAAAAGGGTCCCAAGAACCAAGACGGACGGAAAAATAGAACGGGCTCCAAGAACCTAAGAGCTGAGCTATCGCAATATCTCGATCTTTGCCACTGGCTCGATCGAGACACTGTCGTTTCTGTAGAAACTAGAACTGTAGATATTTGGCTGTATTACCATATTGAATTTCATGCCCGTTTATATTTACAGATCTGTGTTCCTTACCTCTGTTAGTAGGATAACCTATATGAACCGATTTTCCTTAATTTAGGGAGATATTCCACTTCCTGGTCCAGTTGTGGAATTTATTCATTGCATTATGTAAACTTACAGTTGAGTCTGTATTATCTTTCCCTACTGCCAGAACGGCAGTGTAATGGCTATAGTGGCTATAGTGTTTTTTAATTTAACCTGCGTTTGGCCCTGAAAAATCTTTAAATGTGGTCCTTCATGCCAGATCCTATCAAATGCTTCTGCTACGCCAAGGAAAATAGCAGAACAGACTTTCTTCTAGAGCATTTTTTATCATGTTAGTCACCCTGTGTAGTTGACATATAGTGGACTGTTTGGATCTAAACCCAAACTGATGATAGTTAGGCACTGATTTTTTATCTTGAATAATTCTTTGAAATCTCATAAGGAATAGTCTCTTGAATGGGCGGAATGAGTAGAAATTCTGTTATTTCTACTCATTCCTCCTTAACCATGGAAAATGGTAAAACTGCAGTGCAAGAAATTCATTTTACTAATTGCGCAAATTACTATTAATATTAATGTTAATAAATGAAATATAGATATTTTGACGTTTGCTTTCAAAATTTGACATTTTAGTTTTAACTGCTGTGCCTTAAAAATTTTAAAGCACCCAGTGCTTTAAAGTGACATTTTGAATTTGACACGTTTGTAGAAAAAATTTGTTAAAATCATAGTAAATTATTATTTTCAAGTATATTCAAATGGGAAATAAGCCACAATTTTACCTAAAAATGATTTTATTAACGTTTCGAAAAAAAAAAGAGAAAAATCAAAGAAGCGGCTCTAATTATGCTAAATGAAACCAATTGTGTCGCAAATTCCTCGGTAGAATGCAGTAGGATGTGGTTACCCATATTAAAGGAGGAAGTCAATAGAAAGAAAATACCACAATTAGTAAATCAGTAACATATCGAGTTAGTACATATTTAAAATTTAAAATATCAAGTCAGAATTTGGTATTAGTTTTGAGAGTAAACTAAATGTAAACCCAAATACTTACGATGTCGGGATAGTATCACGAGGTTTTTCCTGGTTTTCCCTCGTGATTTACTATGGAATCTCTAACGCGAGAATTTCAGTGCCACCGTTGCATTTGGTTGTCTTTTTAAAGACGGATCACATGCTATGATTTTTTGTGGCGGATATTCTTGAGTTGGGATTGATTTCATGTAATCGAATGAACTATCTTTTAGTAAAGTCGTCCCAGGAACGCAACTCATCAGTATTGGCAATATCATTTTTAAGTCGTCTACTTTAAAATGTATAATACGTGTCTGAATTGCCGATATAAATGAGTCAGATTAAATAAATTATTAGAAGAATTTTTTACTAAGCAACAACATTTTTATTTATTTAGTATTATTTTGTATTTTGACAACGACACCCGACTTGGGCGTCGAAACGTTAATAAAATCATTTTTAGGTAAAATTGTGGCTTATTTCCCATTTGAATATACTTGATTATAAAAATGCCACAAGAAAATAGCTTCAGAACAAAATTATTATTTTTCTGGATACTCCTCTACTCGATAATACAAAAAACATTTGGAAACTTTCTCATTTGCCCCTACGGCCCCGAAAGCAATTTTAACCAGATTGTATAAAGGAATATGATATTACGTTCAAACATTACAAATTCTGTTGAAAATTACCCCATGTTTATTGTCGAAACAATTTGCAACTTATTTGCATATTACGGTGCCTTTAGAATATGTTAACTATGTAAATATTAGTGCAATCCTATTTCTGACACGACAATATGAATCTGTGCAGGTATTACATGGAAAAAATATCTAGAATATTGGATAACTCAAGCAGGTATATTAAGAGTTAAACGACATTTTGTATCTATACATTTGTATATCCAATCTCATTTTGCACAATAGAGTCAGAGTCGCTTTTGTCGGAAACGTCCACAAGCTACAACTTGTTTTAATCAATAGATTATGATTCCCGTAAACTATGTTTAAAATTTTAGCGAAAATTTTCCATGGAAACCTATTATTTATAACAAGTTTTAGACAAATTATAAAAAAAATATATTTTTTGCTTCCAAATAATTTTTTTCGATAATTTGGGTTATTGTGAGACTAAAGTTATCCTTGTTATTTTAGTGAAATGCTTAAAAAGGCCATATGCGCAAAATTTTGGCTTCAGTGGTTTTTAAATGCATTCATTTTTTTCGAAAACTGAGAAAACTAATGGGTAGGTAAGTATTTGTGAAAAATTTAAACGCAGAATGAAAGACTACGTTATTACCGAGGGCCGAAAGTCCCTTAAAATAAACAAAAAGTTTCTTTGTCATGAGATATTTGAAATTAAAAATCACACTAAATTTTCTCTTATTTTTCACTTTTGTAACTTATTGAAATAAACACTATAGAAGTTTTCAAGGACTTTCGGTTCTCGGTAATAACGTAAGCTTTCATACTTCGTTTAAATTATTCAAATATACTTATATCTCATGGATCAGAAAAAATTAATGCATTTAAATACTATTGGAGCCGAAATTTTGCGCCTATACCCTTATGCGTATAATTTAAATAAACAATGTAAAAGCTAATTTGAGCGTTTTTCGCGGCCATTTTTCAATAAATTGTACAATTCATAATTCAAATAAATTGTACAAATAATTGTAAATTTGAAAAAACAAAAAATATGAGAGAAAAGCTCAAGTCAACTACTTTCGAACTGCGCTATTCCTTTTTTTATTTCATATGGTATCTACCTATCTATCTAATCAGCCCTAAACAACCCGTGTTGAGCTGCCCCCCCCCCCCCACTTGCAAAAATTAAAAAACTAATAGTCCTGATTTATGAGCTATTTATGAGCTCTCATATTCCGCAAACTAAAAATTTTGAGCTCGTTCCACTGAGCAGGAATTTAATACTTTATTGGGGGGGGGGGCTGAGTCGGCCCCCCACTACTTAAAAATAGGAATATTGAATCGGTTTTTCCGACAGAATTACGAGCTATTTATGAGCTCTTGAAATTATATAGTTTCGATTTTTGAGCTCATCCCCTTCACCCCCAAACAACCCTTTAATTGATTTAACTTAAGAGAAAAATGCTGAGAAAACTTAAAATATATCGTATTGCGGATTTAATTCCTATAGCGTATATACTCTAAGAATAAACTATTAAATCACGTGCATTTCGATTATTGAGCTACAACCCCTTCGCAAGAAAACCACCCTATCTTCCCGGCTTAAGAGAAAGTTGTACTTAAAATGCATTAAATTAATTATTTGGCGACTACATTCATTTAATAATTTATAAGCTTTCAAATTACGCGCATTTAAATCAGTAAATTGCAATTTATTTTATATAGTGCAGTCACTGAAAGTAAAAATCAACGATTATCTTCAATTTCGGTGAACCTTCATCGATTTTTACGAAAATTGGTCAGTGGTTAGAGGATACATCAAGAAACAAAGGTGACATGGTACCACCTTGCGCCTTTACCCTGAGGGTGGATACTGGGGGTGGATACCCTGGGGGTGAAAAATTATTTTATAAAAAAATAACTGCACAAATCTATAAAAGAACAAATTATAAGCAAAATTTATTATATAAAGTTATTAAAATAAGTCAATACTTATTAAGTTATTAAAGATCAAAAATTTTAATTATTCGTGAAAAAAATGCATGTTTTAAAGCGGTTTTTCGTAAATCAATGAAAAACTGTAAGTTTTTACAAAAAAGTTTTTAGTAGTTTTATTCGTATAGCTTATATTCTAAGAGTAAACTCTTAAATCACGCGCCTTTCGATTATTGAGCTACAACCCCTTCGCAAGAAAACCATACCATATTTCCGGCTTAAGAGAGAGTTGTACTTAAAATAATTTAAATTAATTATTTGTCGACTAGATATCGTTTAATAATTTATGAGCTCGCCAAATATACGCATCTTAATTATTGAGTTGCCATTTTTTTTTCTATAGTGCAGTCACTGAAGGTAAAAATCAACTATGACCTTCGATTTCGGTAAAACTGCATTCATTTTCACGAAAATTTGAATAAAAAAATTGAATGAAATTGCTCATTTTTGATAGGTATTTCTAAGTACTTTGAGAAGTTATTAGTACCTAAGTGTTATAAAATGCGTATCTTTCCCGTTATTTAAGCTTGAATCCTTAGATTTGAAAAGTCGAAGAAAAAATTATACATTTAATTACCAATAACTTACTTTAAATTAACATTAAAGGGTTTTTCAAGTAATCAATTTATTATATTTTTTATTAGCTTCAATTTTAGTGATGAACAGTTTTTTGTAAAAACTTACAGTTTTTGAGTTATTTATGAAAAATCGCTTTAAAGCATGCATTTTCTTTCACAAAAATTAAAATATTTGATCTTTAATAACTCAAAAAGTATTGATTTATTTTAATCACATTATATAACAAATTTTGCTTACAATTTGTCCCTCTCTCGATTTGTGGGGTTATTTTTAATAAAGTAATTTTCACCCCCGAGCAGGGGTGACATATACCCCAGGTTAAAACCCCAAGTTGTTATTGTTAATTCGTGAAAATGAATGGAGATTTACCGAAATCGAAGGTCATAGTTGATTTTTACCTTCAGTGACTGCACTATAGAAAGAAAATGGCAATTCAATAATTGAGATGCATATATTTTGCAAGCTCATAAATTATTAAACGATATGTAGTCGTCAAATAATTAATTTCAATTATTTTAAGTACAACTCTCTCTTAAGCCGGGAATATGAGATGGTTTTCTTGCGAAGGGGTTGTAGCTCTATAATCGAAAGGCCCGTGATTTAAGAGTTTATTCTTAGAATATAAGTTTTAACTATTTATAATGGTAAATAAGCCACAATATTATTA
Organism: Diabrotica virgifera virgifera; assembly: GCF_917563875.1. Lineage (NCBI taxonomy): Eukaryota > Metazoa > Arthropoda > Insecta > Coleoptera > Chrysomelidae > Diabrotica > Diabrotica virgifera. The sequence goes on from NC_065449.1 coordinate 242,762,582, forward strand.
AAAAATTATTTTTATTAACGTTTCGACGCCCAAATCGGGTGCCGTTGTCAAAATACAAAATACTTCTGAATATATACAAAATAGCTTCAGAACATTAGAATATAAGCTATACGAATTAAACTACTACTAACTTTTTTGTAAAAACTTACAGTTTTTCAGTGATTTACGAAACCGCTTCATAACATGAATTTTTTTTACGAATATTTAAAATCTTTGATCTTTAATAACTTAAAAAGTATTGACTTATTTTATTAACTTTAAATAATAAATTTTGCTTTTAATTTGTTCTTTTATTGATTTGTGCAGTTATTTTTAATAAAATAATTTTCACCCCCGAGAGGGGACGGTATCCACCCTCAGGGTAAAGGCGCAAGGTGGTACCATATCACCTTTGTTTCTTGACGTATCCTCTAACCACTGACCAATTTTCGTGAAAATCGATGAAGGTTCACCGCAATTGAAGGTAATCGTTGATTTTTACCTTCAGTGACTGCACTATACAAAATAAATTGAAATTTACTGATCTAAATGCGCGTAATTTGGAAGCTTATAAATAATTCAATGATATGTAGTCGCCAAATAATTAGTTTAATGCATTTTAAGTACAACTTTCTCTTAAGCCGGGAAGATAGGGTCGTTTTCTAGCGAAGGGGTTGTAGCTCAATAATCGAAATGCACGTGATTTAATAGTTTATTCTTAGAGTATATAAGTTATAGGAATTATATCCGCAATACTATATATTTTAGGTTTTTTCAGCATTTTTCTCTTAAGTTAAATCAATTAAAGGGTTGTTTGGGGGTGAAGGGGATGAGCTCAAAAATCGAAACTATATAATTTCAAGAGCTCATAAATAGCTCGTAATTCTGCCGCAAAAACCGATTCAATATTCCTATTTTTAAGTGGTGAGGGGGGGGCTGAGTCAGCCCCCCCACTAAAGTATCAAATTCCTGCTCAGTGGAACGAGCTCAAAATTTTTAGTTTGCGGAATATGAGAGCTCATAAATAGCTCATAAATCAGGGCTATTTGTTTTTTGATTTTTGCAAGTGGGGGGGGGGGCAGCTCAACACGGGTCCCTAAACATCCATCCTTGGATATAGGCCTCCTCTTCCTTCTTCCATGCCTCTCTATCTTGGGAAATTTGCATCCATTTTGACCCAGTGTGCTTCTTCAGGTCATCTGACCATCGCATTTGTGGCCTTCCCCTTTTTCGTTTGTGGTTCCACGGTCTCCAATGTATAAATCGTCTTAGTTCATCTTTCATCCTTCTGTCGTAGGGTGTGTCCGGCGAACTTCCATTTAAGCTTTGCTACTTGGGTCGAGACATCTTTCACTTTTGCTTTGTTACGGATTCATTCGTTTCTTTTCCTGTCTGGTAGTTTAACCGTTTACCGTTGTGTTTTGGGATATATTACAGCCTTGACGAACGCCTAAACTTAGAGCTACAGAAGGGTTTGCCATGGAACTCTGAGGACCTCATTGCCCTCTTTATATCCCTTTCGTGACCGGCTGACATGATCGAGAGCTCATGTTTATGTGGGTACCAATAACAAAATAAACATATTTTTACTGGGAAAGATGATATCAATATGTTGTCTATCGTGTATTATCAGAGTAACTATAGAGTAACTGAAATCATTTAACGAATTCGCGCTTAGTTTGCAATAGAATACCCTATAGATGGCAAAAATGATGATGCTTTTGAGGTTCAAATATTTAAAAATAACACCGATGACAAGGATATTGAAGAAACTGTATTGGATGAAGAACCTGTATTGGATGAAGAACCTGTTCCTTCAACGAGCTCTTCTTCAGCAAGGAAGCAATGAAAAGACATGACATTTCAGCAAAAAATTTTTGTTTTGTTTTAGTTAGTATGTAATATCATATTACAAAATTATAAAAATAATTGTTACTTGGTCCTATAATGCCCGATTTCACCAACGATACCTAAATATTTAAGAATTACCTAAGTGGGTTTAGGTACTTCCTGACTCTAAAACGGATTTCACCATAAGATAAGAATTGCCTAAACCGCTTAAGCATTACCTTACGGTAGGATACGTTTTTCGATCCCCCTAAACTTTAAATATTACTTATCATTGACATTTAGGTTATATTTTTACAATTTTGACTAATGTACTTTTGACGTTTGTCAATAATTTCCTTCTTGCCTTAAGTTTTCTGTTATTTTGTAATATTAGGTATATTAGTTATAATTGTGTAGTATTTTCTTTTAAATTAATAATATAATATGTGGTGGAAAATATAGAAAATAATTTGGAGTTTTTATACCTAATTTTGTAATATTAGGTATATTAGTTATAATTGTGTAGTATTTTCTTTTAAATTAATAATATAATATGTGGTGGAAAATATAGAAAATAATTTGGAGTTTTTTACAGATCTATTGACAAAATTATGTAGTCTACCTACTACCTAACAAACTAGTGTTGTGTTTCAAAAATCCATTCATGATACTACTAAAAGTATGTCATTAAAAATTAATAATGAAAGAAATAATTTTCAACATATTATTTATTTTAAAATTATTTCATTAATTACAATTCAGCTAACTTTAATTTTTCGTCATGTGTGAAATTTACAACTTTTTCCTTTTCCTACATTTCACTGTACATATACAAATAACATACAAAACTTAACAAACATAAGTCACAAATAACTAACTACTAAATAAAATAACTATAACAGTACAAAACTGAATAAAACCAACTTGGCAAACAAACAATAATGACAAATAATCGAAAAAGTAAGGTAATGTCATCGTATTCTTCTTTTTATTTATCAAAAATAGTTCAAACGTACCCGAATTAATACCTAGGAAAGAATTTCCTAGATAAGCAGGTCTTTTAGTTGTGAAACGCTATTTTTCTTAAGTATTGACTTAGGAAGTTCCTATCGATAATAATTACTTAATAAGGCAACTGTTTAGGTATCGTTGGTGAAATCGGGCATTAGTGTTTTACGTTTAATAAAAGTTAATTTTTTCATACACTTACGATCCTGCGTTCATAGAACATAAGCCGAGAGCGCGCGAACGTGACATGTCATTTGTGACAGATTCAAACTATGAATTTTTTTTCTGCATTTTTTACACCTTTTTTAGACACCGTATATCGTATTTATTCAAAGGGAAACTTCATTTTCACTCAAAAAAAGTTCAGGCCTGAAAGGGATATATGAACATAAATTAAAAAATGTTGTGACTGGCTGATTGGCACCTAGTCTATGTCATTAAACAAAAAGCCTCTGCACTTTAAAGATAGAAAGACATTGTTTATTTGTTACCAACAAGCTGAGTCCTATTTTAATAAGAAAAAGAATATGATACTACAGCATTGCAGTAAAAATTTTACCCAGAATTTATTAGGTTAACAAATAAAAAATCTCTTTTTTATTTGAAACGAATTTATTTTTCGGTTATAACAAGCAAGTTCTCGCGGTAAACTTTAATCACTTTTTTTACTATAATACTTTAGCATTATGTCCTTTCGATTAAAATAATATTCAGCTTGTGGGTATGAAAAAACACTGTATTTCGGACATTAAATTTCATTTCAACTGTGGGAGCATGCCAAATAGAATTCTATTTTAGTGACGTCACGTTGCCTAGCAACCGTCGATTCTCCCATTATGAAATTCTATTTTGTGACGTCAGCAAAAGTGAATCGTATTTGGCGTGCTCTAGGGATGGCGGTTGTTGAAAAAAACAACGGTTTTCGGTTATACCGGATTTTTTTTACCTACGGTTTAACTTACCGGTTATAACCGGTAAAAAAAACCGGTTGTTCCAAAAACCGGTGTTCGGTTTTTTTAGTCACAGCCAATACCCAATAGGTTACATTTACATTGCGCTTCAGTTTGCGATACTCCATTAGAATGGATATCAGTCCATATCAGTATAGTAATCAGTCATCAGTGTTGTAAAATCGGTTTGTCAGCTTAAAATTTCTCATTTTCGCGCGGCGAAAATTTTCCGAAAATTTTTCCAATTTTTCGAAAAGTAAAATTTTCCATTTTGATGGGGACTTTCCATTTTTTAATTCAATTTTCCATTTCCAACAATCGTTTTTTTCCGATTATACCGCCATCTATCCATAATTCGAAAAGATGTCTCGAATAAGAGTTACTTATTTTTACGTAAAGAATCCAAATCTTTAATAAAAATGTGTGGGTCTCATTTAAGATTTTAAAGTAACCCCCCACCCCACCTCCGTGGGGGGTTGTATTTGGTACCATTCGATAGAGTTTTCAAAAATATTTTAAAAGTGTATTTTGCAGTTTTTCGATCTGATGTTCATTTTGCAAAATACCGCGGGGTTTGTATTTAAAATTTTAAATTTACCCCCACCCCTCTCCCTGGGGGGTCATGTTTAGTACCATGCGATAGATTTTTGAAAAATATTGAAGACGTATTTTTTAGTTTTTCGATCTGACGTTCGTTTCGCGAAATATTCGCTTTTCTTGTGAAAGTTTTTGACTCACCCATCTCCTTACGCCCCACTCAAATCGTCAGATTTTTGAAATATACACTCTATTGCATGCACTTAACTTACCTTATCTTATTAATCTGACAATTTCGAGTATTTTTAAGGATAGATTTTTTTTCGGGCCCCTTTAACGAACTTCCCTGTGTTAAGAGCCAATAGATGGTAGAGGTATATCTGCAAGGTATCAGGTTTCTCCCGATATGATAATCTGATGCGCTCGAGTAACCGCAAAAATACCCGCTTGGGCTCTCCTACCATAACTACATTATATAAAAATGTGCTTTAAGAATTTAAATACAGGATCGATAACCATCACCTCGCGTGACAGCGTCACATCGGCATAACTCTGGACACTGTTCCTTGAACGGTGACATGTTGTTTACTAACCATATTTTACAGATAGATAAGTTTATTTTACTCTATCTTCAATGGCTTACTTGGAGTTCCTGTTTTATAAAAAAATAAGTGTACTACTTATACATGCAAGTTTTAAATTTAAGTGAAAGGGTATTATTGTACTTGGAAAGAAAATAATTTATATAGTTGATAAATTAGTTTAAAGAATAACTAAAAGGGCGGGTAAATTTATTCAACCCTTAATTGAGGAGTGGAATAATTGCCACTTGCCACAGACGCGATGTCCCTGGCACGTGCAAATAAAACAAATCTTAATATCTCGTGTAATTATTTTTAATTTTATTAATACTGTTGTCCCGTGACACTAATATGTTTTAAATAAATATTAATATCTGTTTTTATTGAAATTTGTAATAATTTTAGTATTTGTTCCACGGAAAAATATGCTACATTTTAAACGCATTTTTCAGTGCTTCTAAAATGTAGTGTTTCGAAAATGGGAAATAGAAAAAATTTCGAAAAACTTTTAAATTTTTTTTGATTTTTTTAAAATCTTTTTTTACTCGATTATTTAAACGTCAACGCTTTGTTGGCATAATGAATTCGTTGAATTAGTACATTGAGATCCCATTCGTACTAAATCCATTTAGATGAAAAACATAATACTTGTTATATTCCGCTCATTCCAAGAAATGCTCAGAAACAAGCTCTCATTGAATTATTAGAATATAAACTTTTCCAATAAATACAACAATCTTGTTTGCAAATGAAAATCAGAAATATCTAATTTCTAAAGTTAATAAAGAACTGACACAACTTTATTAATCTTTTTTCAGTTAGTATATTCTCCTTTGACGATCGAGAAATTGCTTGAAATATGAATGAGGTTTTCAATCTGGTGGTATTAATATCGAAAAAGTTTTCTTGTCAGTTCCTGAACTGATCAGTTTTGTATCTAAATTTAAAAAAATGGAACAATTGCTTGTTCTTAATCAAAAATTAATAATTCCGGAGAAAGTTGTTTACGTCTTATAACGTGGAATATGAAGGACACTTTTAACAATTTTTGGAGAATATTTGAATTACAACGTTAGAAAAAGTTAGCCTGCTCTTTTCGCTTCAACTAACTTTACAGGAGATAATCAAAACAAAGGTGAAAAAAATCAGAAAATAAAGATAAAATCTAGCGTTTTAATAATATGTATATCCTCACCATTTTCTTTTTATCCCAATGCCGTTATACCAATATTATTTATTTTTATCCACATGTCCTTCTTGAGCGTCTTCCCTAGGTTTTCTTTGGTCTTCCTTTCCTACTCCCAACAAGATCTAGCAAAGTATAAGCGATTCGCTTATACTTTCACTAATATAATCATTCTTAATTGTATCATTCTTTGTTACTGCACTCATTCATCTAAACACAAAAATTTACTCTACAGGGTATCCAGAAACTCTGCCGACAAACGAAGACAGGAGATTTCTCAGATAATTTTAAGACATTTTTACCCAATTCACCTAGTCCGAAAATGCTTCCTACGGGAGCTAGAGCTCTTTGAAGATGGCGTCTTGTAATTAGTTTTTCTTAAGTACCTCCAGAACGCTTCTATTTACAAAAACGAAAATTGGTACGCATATTTATCTTCCAGAGATAAATTGATTCTAGACGGAGAGGCAGCGTTGAAAAATCCCTTTGAATTTACTAAAGATAGATTTTTCACAGTTGATTACTGTGAGTGTGTAGAGAAACATACTGCGGTCGGTCAAGGAAAACGTAGAACAGGGGTTATGAGAGGGTATCAAAGTTGCTTTCCTACGAAGGTAATTAAATCCATTTACTAAGCCTAAAAATCAGTACACACATTCTAAATTAAATATAAATAAAAGTTATTATAGTCGGTCAGCTGTATGACTGGAGAGAGCTTGCCGGTCGGCCCCAATAGTCGATTGAGGAAATGAAGCATTTTGGCTCGCAATTTTTTCGTCCAGCATGGATTTACTTGAAATTTTCACAGAAGGTAGGGAATAGTCCAAGGAACCTTTTTTATCATGCCGCTATCATACGCTAAACTCTTGGGGTGGTTGCCACCCCACCTCGGGGCTGGGAATTTTTTATTACACTTTAACCATGTAATTCGATGGAAAAAGTGATTCTAAGAAAAAAAATGTTTTTTACATTTTCTTCGTAAAACTAATATTTTTCGAGTTATTCGCGCTTGAAAATAACAGTTTTTCGACGAAAAAATCGACTTTTTTAGAGGGTTTTTTGAGAATACCTCGAAAAATATGCATTGTATCTTGTTTGGTCTATACTCTTAATATCCTTCTGTTCTCAATGAACTTATAACATTTGCGTAAGTATTTCATCAGTCATCCAGTTTTTTTTGTCTTTGGAACTTTATTAAACCCTAATTTCACCTTAAGGGGGTAGGCGCAAAATCTTGGTCCAATGCTATTTAAATGCATTCACTTTTTCGAATTCTGAGAAAACTAGTAAGTATTTTTGAAAAATTTAAACGCAGAATGAAAGATTACATTATTACCGGCAGAAAGTCCCTAAAAACTTCTAAAAAATTTCTAGAAAATTTGGTGTGATTTTTAATTTCAAATATCCCATTCAAAAGAAACTTTTTCTATATTTTCCCTTATTCTAAGGTACTTTCGGCCCTCAGTAAATGTAATCTTTCATTCTGCGTTTAAATTTTTCAAAAATACTGAATAGGTTTCACAGGATTCGAAAAAAAATTAATTCATTTAAATAGCATTGGACCAAGATTTTGAGCCTACCCCCTTTTAGATGAAATTAGTTAAGTTCAATAAAGTTCCAAGATGAAAAAGTAAATATAACTGAGTTAATAATTTAACAGAATATTTGTTAATTTGAAGGCAGTATAGGCGAATCATCAATTTAAAGGTCCAGAAACTATAAAAGAAGCCGTAAATAAATTTAACGAAGAATTTGTCTTGGTAAAAGGTATATTTATTTAAAAAGTCCCTAAGAGGGCTACAAATATTAAAACAAAACGTTTTCGCTATGTAACAAGAGCACCATCAGTGTTACCTAAAATAAGTACAACCGTATTAATTTAGACAAAATTTAAAGTTAAAATGATGACCAAGGTAAAAACAGAGTTTGGTTAAACTTACAAGAACATGCTGAATCACCCAAAAATACTAAGGCTAAAACCTTTGAAAAATAGACTAAATGTGTTACATGATATATTATAAATGTATACATAATAAAATCCAAAGGATGAATATAATTCCTATGGATATGGCCTTAGGTCAACATATGACTCCCACACGTGGTACGTGTATTGCTAAGTATTAATTAATTAGGTCATCACGTTGAAAGAGGTGAAAGACAACAACTAATTAGGTGAGAGTTTGAAAGCAAATCTGTCTGATGTCAGGACAACAACTGTCAATGAAACTTAAAGTTTTATGAAATGTTAGTTACACTAGCCGCTACTTTTAAAGTTGTTTATGGTACAAGCAATAATAACAGCAAAATATGTAAAATTAGCGAATTTTAAAATCTACAATTATCAATGAGGTGTACATGAATTGATATAGTATAGATAGACAAACCAAAATACGACAGGTAAAAGTAACGTAAAAAGAGTAGCGGGAAACTGACTACAAGCGGCCCAGTGTAGAGAACACTGGAAATAACTAAGGGAGGCCTATGTCCATCAGTGGACGTGATTGGCTGATTGATGATGAAATGGTATAAAGCTCGCCCGGTTAGTAGTTACAATAAAAACCAAACGTTATTAAATCTGTTTTAATTTAATGTTTACTCTTTCCTTGTATTTCTTGAATTATAAATTTATTCATTATCAACTTTGTTAGTATCGCAACGGTGAATAAAATATGTTTCTAATATAAAATTGAAAATGTAGTATCAATCGCAACTTGTTTGATGTTTGCAAACTTTATATATGTTAAAAGTTTGACAGTGCATCTGGTGTCACCTAACACCTAATCGAAAAAGTTTGATTAAAGTCTCAGATTTTAAAATTGTTCATACAAATTTCCAACTATAGTCATTTATCATGTTCGTTAAAGTTTAATGTTTCTTCGAGTTTTAGCACAAAATTAAATATTTAGTATTATTAGGTTGGAAACAGAAATGAAAGGAGAACGTCAAAACTAATTTAAAAAAGTTAATAATATAATACAATTATTAGTTCCTTACAATTAAGTAAAAAGCTGAATTAACCCAAAATATCAAATGGTGGATGTTGAAAGATAAGAAGGGTGATGACAGGCAGACCTATAAACACGTGTAAGAGACTCTAATTGAATCGAAATGCCACATTCGATGTTTATTTTATTTTACGCTCTTACTCAACAGTTGAGTACTTACAGTTGGTCAAACTCTGTTAAAGTGGACACGCCGTTTTGAGAATTATTCTCACGATTATTTAAGTGACGGAATTGGAAGAAGATTTTGAATGGAAATGAATTACATATAATTAAATGGAAATCCAACATCAGCCAATACCATTTACAAAACTACCAAACCAAAATTAAATCTCTTTGGAATTCTCCACACTCCACACTCAACACTCGCACACATTCAGAATGTAATACATTTATATATCTATTATTTCTTCGTCATAAAATCCAATTCACCATTGTAGATAATATTCCGTTCCTTATCCACAGTTATAAATTTTGATTAAAAAATAATTTAAATTTCAAAATATACCATAATATTCTTTATTCATTGGCAAAGAACATAATAAGGTCATGTTTTTTCTATTGTCAAACTTTAATTCCAGTTTGTTTTATGTCCTATCATTAGGCTTTTTCTTTCATTTTTTATATGGGGTAATATTTAAAAAAGTTTTAACGAATATCAGACAGTCTTCTGTCATGCGCATATCCCTGTCATGTCTGCAGTGAATATAGCTTCAGAAATTTTGACATGACATATTGTACCTAACCTGGTTTTTAATGTTTTTGTTTTGGGTCCAGTGCAGTGAACCTGTACTGGTACACAGATTGTAGTAAATCATGTAATTAAATTTGATAAGATTTACATTTTATATTCCGTCACTTTACGTCACTTGAAAATTAGTCACTTGAAAACTTATTCGAATATTTAATTATGTACCAGTTAGTACCAGATTGTTAGCAACTCGGGTATGGGTTACCCCTAGAGTTTACTGTTTTTGCTTGGATATACCATTACCTGATTTTTACTAAATACAGGATATTTCAGTAGAACTTACCCACCACAGCAGCCAACTAGTTTTTGCCGTGCCAAGAGGATTTTCCTATGGACTTTCACTTTAACAGGCGACTGTTGTAAAAGCTAAGTTTTGTATATACTTTTCCATTACACATCTTGGTTAATATTTATATTTGCTTACAGTGTAAACTTGCTTACAGCTAAAATTTGCTGCTCCTATGTAGGGTAGAAGACTGCAGATAAGGATAGAGCGTGACAACTCCAATCCATAACCACCCATAAAAAAATGACTTCCTTTCCGCTTAGTCGCCATTTACGACAAGAAGGGCCAAAACTGTGAGGATATTCATTTTGAGTAGCCTATGCTCTACACGGAGACTTATTTTCTGTGTAATTATTACACAATTTATGGGCTGTTAGAGTCAAAGGTAACTTGATATTTATTGTCAGTAAAGGTGTGACTAATTGCTCTAATTAATTGTATTATCTTATGGAAATGGTGAAATAAAATTAACGTTATAGCACTTTTTAACCCTTTTTACCGTTTTCCCTCTAAATATAAAAAAGGGTGTACTATTAGGAGGTAAGTATATAACTAATGACGCAGACATCAGGTCAGGAACACCTGAACATCATCGGAGTATACGGCCCAGAAAATAACAAGCCTCAAACAACAAGGGAAATCTTTTATGACGAATTGCAACAAGTAGTAGATCAAGTTAGAGGAAAGATGATAATACTGGGGGATTTTAACGCTCGAATAGGTAAGCAAGTAATAACCGGAATTAAGCAAAAACACAATGAAAATGTTAAAAACGAAAATGGAGAGCTGATGATAAACTTCTGCACGAATAACGAACTTAGAATAAACAACACCTTTTTTGACCACAAAGACCAACACAAATATACATTCAGTAACACCCGTGGACAAACATCTATAATAGATTATGCTGTAACCAACAGATATATACATCCATCAAAAATAATCGACGTAAGATGCCTCAACTCAGCAGATTTAGGTAGCGACCATAGCTTAGTATTATGTAAAATAGGAATCATTATGAAATATTTCACACCCAAGAGGGCAGCACCAACACAAACAAAAATTAAAGTCGAGGAACTACATACGGAATCCACGGAATACTTATACATGAAAAGAATATTAGAGAAGATTGTTGAGAATGGAATATTAGAAAACGATAACATCGATGAAAGCTGGCAAAAACTCAAAGATAACATAATCAACGCTGCAACAGAATCACTTGGAGAGAGAAAAGTAATGAATACTCACATATTAGAGAAGAAAACTCCGTGGTTTAGAGAGGAAGTTAAGATAAAATGTGAAGAAAAGAAGAAAGCCTTTTTACAATACAGAACGAAGTAAACACAACCGGCATACAACCACTACAAACGAAGCAGAAACGAAACGAATACTTTAATGAAGCAAATAAAAAGGGAGCACTGGCAGAGTTTCTCAAAACAGATGAAACACGACTACTACGGAACACAAAAAGAGGTATGGAGAATGATCAGAGGACAAAGAAAGGAGATGAACGAATTAATAAAAGCGAAACACATTCAGAAGGAAACATGGGCAGACTACTTCCGATCTCTATTTGCTAAAGGCGACGATAATGAACCACCAACACCTGAAGTTACAACAAACGAAGAAATAAACATCGAGGAGGGAGAGGTAAAGGAAGCATTAAGAAAATTAAAAAATAGAAAATCTTCAAGAGAGGCCAGAATATCGAACGAACTCCTAAAGTACGGAGGACAAGATCTAACTAAACAACGATTAAAACTAATACAAAAAATAATAGAACAAAACAGAATACCACAAGAATGGAGATCAAGCATCCTAATACCTCTCTTCAAAAAAGAGATAAATCGGACCCGGAAAATTACAGAGGAATTAACTTATTAAACACAACATTAAAATTAACAAACAAAGTGATAAAAAACAAATTGAATGAAATTATAACATTAGCAGAAGAACAACAAGGTTTTAGGTCGGGAAGGTGCACTGACGATCCATAATGAGGCAAGTTTAAGAGAAATCGTTGGAATACAACAAACCGGCATATTTATGTTTCGTGGACCTTAAGAAAGCATTTGACAGGGTCACATTAAAGGACGTTATCTATTTGTTATACTTGAGAGAGGTACCTCTAGGAATAATTAAAACGATCGAAAACATCTACCAGAACAACACAAAAAAAGTAAAAGTGGACGATGAATTAACTGACCCAATTGAAGCCGGCAATGGGACAAGACAGGGGGATTTCTTGAGTCCTTTATTGTTCAACCTGATCATGGACGAAATAATAAAAAAAGTAAGAACTAAAGAAGGATACCAAATGGGAGAAAAACAACTTAAAATAATCTGCTATGCGGACGATGCAATACTAATCTCCCAAAGTGAATATGATTTACAACGTATGCTGCACCAATTCAACATGATCTTCAGAAAATTTAACATGTTAATTTCCTCAAAAAAGACAAAATGCATGGTTATAACAGCAGATCCAATAAGATGTAAATTGGAGCTGGAAGGTCAGATAATAGAACAAGTGATGGAGTTTAAATACCTAGTCATCACACTGCCAAGGGAAAATCTAATGAATACAAAAAAAAATTGGCCTTGGAGGTGGAACAATATTGAAGTTTGCTCAACTTATTCCTAAAATACAATGCGATAGGGTTATGCCTCATTGCTTATATGCTGATAATTATTTCACCTCTATGAAAGTAATTGATTTTTTAACATCGAAGGGAATAGGTTACGTAGGAACCATACGATCAAATAGAACAGAAAAGTGTCCATTCAGTGAAATATTCAAAAAATCCATACGTGGAATTTACGAAAATTGGTACGACGAGAAAAATAAGGTGCTTTTATGTAGGTGGAATGACAACAGCATAGTTACTTTGGCATCGAATTACCATAAAACGACGCCAGTTTATTAAGCGAACAGATACTCTTTTGCCCAAAGCCAAAAAATCAAAGTAACACAACCACATCTTATTCGGGCCTATAACGAAAATATGGGAGGAACTGATCGGATGGATCAAAATGTTGCCTATTACAGAACAAATATAAGATCCAAGAAATTGTACTGGCCTTTATTTATCTGGGGTCTTGATGTCTCCATACAAAATGCTTGGTTAATTTACCGTAGAATGAGACACATTATCCCTGAACAACCCGAAATGGATTTGCTGCAGTTTCGTCGAAATATAGCCACAAAGCCTTGTTGACGATGGTCGGAACTCCTTCAAGAAGACCTGGTCCGTCTCAATCTTTCATAAACAACATTACACAAGATGTTCGATTCGACAACATCGGCCATCTTATTTCTACCCAAGAAAAACGAACCTGGTGCGTCCTTTGTCACTCAACAACTAATAAAAATGTATTACATGTAAAGTTGCCTTACATGAAAAATGTTTTATTAAATTTCATAGCAATACGCAATAATTTTTTTATATTATTTTAATGTCAGTTTATTTAAAACTCTTTTAGATGATTTAATAAAATATTCCAAACAACGTATTATTAAAAAAAATTACATCCTAACTGCCCATTGTTGCGTTTTCGCAACAGCCAATTGTGAAAAAAGAAGAAGTTTTTCATTTTTTAAACATATATTTTTGTTAATTTTGTGACTTTGAGAACATAAATTTTTCAGAAATAAAGAAATAAGCATAAATAGTTCTGGGCTTAGATGGATAGGACATGTAAACAGGCGAGAGGATGATGCTATTGTCAGAAAAGTTTTTAACTGAAGAGGTCCGATAAGACAACGAGCAAGAGGAAAACCGAGACTTCGGTACCAAGACAACTTAGAAAATGATTTAAAATCTATTGGAATTAGAGCATGGAGAAGAGTTGCCAAAGACAAGAGCGAATGCAGGATTATTCTGAAGAAGGCTTTGGCTCATAACGAACTGTAACGCCACTGATGATGATGATATAACTGTAGAGGACCTTTTTTTATGGACTTAAAGGGTTAAAAGATAGATCAAATACGAGGAATAATTTAAAAAATATTCACAAAAAAATGAATTGACAATCCAACGTAGTCCGCATATAAATAAACATAAAATCTGAAAGCAGCCATCAAATTTGAATTTTCATGAATATTCTAAATTTCGACTTTTCTCCATTGTAATACACGCCAACAAAACCGGGATGAATCGGCAGATGTAGCGAATCCAGAAACAGACATAGGTATATTTTATTGGACAGGCCCCGATCAGATCCTGGAAAAATCCAATACGAGTATAAAACTAAGCACAAATCTCAGCCGAATTAAAGTGCCCTTGTGGCAGAATTTCAATATTGGTTTCTCGAATGCTAAAGCAATTTCCTGGTCTCAGTTATATTTATTTAAAGCCCTTTCGACAAATCGGGACTCTTTTTATTATTTGCGCAGCATTATATTAGAATGGATAAAAAACGTACGAAGTCAATAAAACTAAAAATGGAGAGTTTGGAAACAAATAAGTGAATAATATTAGCTCGGCTAGCTTTATTACAGTTAAGTTTGTTTTGTTCCGAATATTGAAGCTTTTGGATGTAAGTTTATTGGTTATGGAGATCAACATTTGCTACAAAATTGGAATAGGCAATATGTGCAAACTTAATACAATCTGTTAGTATTTACTTCCATATTAAATATAATAGAATCTAAGAGTTGGAAATTTTTTTCATGAAAAAGCTCTTGTTATTATTACGAAACTTTTCAAGAACAACTATTTTGATACTATCAACAAAACTGATTTCAAATAGCAAAAGTTGATTTCGACAACGCTATTAATATCGACATCATCGACAATATTCGACATCAAAATATTGCTGCATGCAGTGGTTAGATTCGAAATGCCATATAAAAAGCAAGAAATAGTCCAGTGCAAGAGATGTCAGAATTATGGACACACTAGAAAGCAATGTACACAGCAATTTCGATGTGTTAAATGTGCAGGACTACACGATTATAGACAGTGCACAAAGAAAAAGAGGATGGTAAGCCACCCAAATGTTCTCTTTGCGGAGGAGCGCATCCCTCAAACTACAAAGGGTGCCAGGTATATATTGATATCATAGATCGTAGATTTCTTCAAAAAAGAAGTGCACCTGGCAAAATAAACACACCCCAACCAACCAAAATAACAAAACATAGTAACACAAATGAAGAAAGGTCAATAGCTATGACGTATGCAGAAGCTGCGGCAGAACATGTAGTGTTACCAACAAATACAAACGCCCAACCAAATTTCTCAGCAAATGATTTTCAAGTAATAGCATTTCTACAACACCAAAACAATTACCTCCAGCAACAAAACAGACAACTGCAGCTAACTATTTAAAAACAACAAGCTTCAATCAACGACTTAATACTAGAGGTTAAAAGCCTAAGATTGGATGTAAAACAAGACAGGGAAACTAGAGTATAGATGGCACAGTTATTCAAAATTGCTGGAATGCTAATGGTGTATTGAACCATAAAAATAAATTGCAGGTATTTTTAGAGTCTCATAAAATAGTTATAACTAATTTCAGAATCCCACCTAACTTCTAACACTAGTTTCAAGATACATGGATATACCAGTTATAATGCAGCGCATCCCGATGCTGTTAGACTAGCAAGAGCAGGAGCCATGGTCCTAATAAAGGATGGCATTAAACACCATTTGGCTAACAAAGTAGAAGAAACATACTTCCAAGCAGTCAGCTTAGTCATAGAGGATTGGATAGGGCCAATAGCGGTTTCAGCTGCCTACTGCCCTCCTAATTATCCACCTAACAAAGAAGCATTCACCAACCTCTTCAAAAGTCTTGGCAATAGATTCCTAGCAGGGGGTGACTACAATGCTAAACATACCAGCTGGGATCTCGGCTTACAGCACCCGGTAGAGGCAGAATACTCCATCAAGTAAAACAGGAATTAAAACTAGACCATCTATCTACATATCGACCAACCTACTGGCCAACAGATCATCGAAAAATACCTTGACTGCCTAGATTTCTTCATTACACAAGGTTTTGCACAAGGATACCTAGACATACAGTCAAATTTTGATATTGCCTCTGATCATACCTCAGTAATTGCTACAATTAACTCTTCCGTAGTATTAAAAGAAAAACCAATAACCTTATGCAGTAACAAAACTAATTGGGATCTATTCCGGGATAAATTTGAAGAAAAGCTAAACCCAGCTATATCCTTAAAGAATGCAAAAGAACTCGAAGATGCGGTGGAGTACTTCAAAACACTGGTCCAAGGGGCTGCATGGTAATCAACCCCTACCACAACACCAAAGCAAAAACAAGTAAACTGCCCCTTAAATGTCAGAGAGATGATTAACGAAAAGAGAAGACTAAGAAGCACCTGGCAAAGAACAAGGCACCCAGATGATAGACGAAAATACAATCGAGCTGCAATGCAGCTAAAAAAAACGCTTAGAAGACTTAAAAATAAATCATTCACAGAATATCTACAAAACTTATCACCCTCAGTCGATACTAATTATAGTCTCTGGAAAGCCACAAAACACCTAAAACAGCCACGAGATCAAATCCCATCAATTAGAATATCTGATGGTACCTGGGCCAAAACAGATGAAGAAAAGGTAGAAGTTTTCCTCCCTAGGGAGGAAAAGTAAAAGTGACGTCATGGTATGCCATTGATGAAATAACTTATTGACGCCCTATAAAATATTATATTATCTATTACGTAAGTATCTATACATTTTAACTTTTATTTATAGAGCACCCTGTATTTTGCAGAATGGTAAAAACAGTAAATTGTTATTTTTATTTAACAATGTTTACATTAATAATTTGAGTTATATTTGGCAGTTGACAGTTATACTGTACCTACTTGTTAGTTTTAGCGCTCTAATAAATTTTGTCAGTTAGTTACATAAATAAATTATTTAAAAATGAAAAAATTACTTAATATTTGAGGAGGGTGGAAAAATTATATGTATAACATGGGAGTAAAGTGCCTTTTTCTCTCTCGAATGATTCTAACTTCATTCTTGGGAGGAAAATTAGCACTTTCCTCCCTTGTTATACAAACAGCTATTTTATCATTGTAAGTAAACAGTGTTTTAAAATTATTTTTAATTATAAACATATTTCCCGTATACTAATTTTCGATATTGTTAAAAATAGAGATATTCTTGAGCAAAGAGCACATTTTGTACACACTGCTTAATAAAATTTGTTATATGATGGGATATTGTAAAGATCTTCTTAGACGTCTACAAATATTTCAAAATCAAAAGTAGCCAAGTAAATCCAGTCCTTCTCAAGTTATAAAATAAAAAAATTAGAGTCAAAAAAAGATGGAGGATATCAGATGAAATTGGAGTGTGCCAGAAAAAATTGAGAGAATCAGAAAAAAATAGAGGGTGTCAGAAAAAAATAAAAGGAGATACGATAAAATAGGAGGATGACACAAAAAATTGACTGTAGAAGGCAGTTGACTGTATTCCCGTCACATGGCGATGTACAAAATCACTGGTTTTTAATAGAAGATTTGTGTATTTAAAAAGTCTTCAAAGCTGTCAATTCAGCCGATCTCTCGTTTAAGCACATTTGACACACATTCTCGCACTTTCTGGCTGTGACTGCTTAATCTTTCTTCCTCTCTCCCTTCCTGATCATGTTCAATCTCATCTTATATTTACTGCATAAAATACACAGCGCAGTCGCTTCTATAGTAGTAATACCAGATATCTAAGATACTCATTAATATGAGTGTATTATGTTAGGTATCATTGTTCAAGGTATTAAATTACATAAACAAGTGATTTTTTCATAAAACAAGTAGATCCCTTCTTTATGGAGTTCCAAACCTAGAGCAATAGCACCTAGAGCTGAATATTGACATGTTGGGTGCACATCTTGAACAAACGCCACTTGGCTGGCACCACGCACTTAAATCATTTAGTAACGCAGTACTACTGCCGACACTCGTGCGTTGTCCGTACTTTCGATGAAACCGTCGTGACGACACACTGTTACTGAACGTGTTAATGACACTACTATATGTATTTTGTTTCATGTGTTATAGTATAGTACGATACACTATGTATAATCTAAACTGTATATGTATAAAGTAAAATGAGTCTTACAGGTGAGACACCAATCTACTCTTTTCATTTCTAGGAGTGTGGGCCCATCCAATCGATAAAATAGTCAAACCCCCTACCCCTGAAATTCCTCCTTTATTCCTGTTGCGTAATTTCAATTCAGCGATGCGGTAATTTTGCACATAATATTATTTGCTTCCCTAATTGTATTTATTAAATCATATAATACCTATTTACATCCGACAATTAATTTATTGACGTGACAATTCCACCATTGCAATACATATTCGGTAATTTGTACATTCGGTATATGTAATATATAATATTGTTCCTCGAATTTTCATATTTAACGAATCAGTAGGTACATTTTGTAATAAATTATAACAGATTGGTTGTATAATTACAGCTTGTAATATGTTCTGTGATACTTTTGTGTGCAGCATTATCATTTTTTAGCCCTTTAAATAAACTGAATTCAAACTCAAGTTGTAGCTTCTTCCCAACTAAAATAGCCAATTGCATAAGACGCACCACAATAAAATAGCTTCAGAATAATTAGGTCTGGATCCCGCATACCAAAAAAAGTTTACTAATAGCAAGCTAAAAATTTGTTAATAACTTAAGGGTGTCTAGTCGGACAAACTTCCAGAATCTCCAGACAAGCCTGCTTCCACACACGATAAAATCCAAACTACAAGTCCGATTGGCCTAAGGTTTTGATATAGGCCGTCTACAAGAATGTGTTATACGATAGTAGATTCCTTCTGCGATAGTGGCGCCCTCGGGCGGTGAGGCAAAGTACTTATCAGACCACTGTACTTAAATTACTTTGGTCATACAACCAGAACAATGGAGATTATGGAACTTTTGGGAGTAATAGGAAATATGTAAGACCAACAGGAAGATCTATAATAAGAGGGACAGGCCACACCAAATAAAGACTCCCTACATGAAGATCTCCCTACTGGGTGAGAAAATTCCTACATGAAGCTGTTATCTGGCACAGCACGCTAACAATATTTAGTGTCACCACGCCTGACAAGGGCTCAAGAAAAGAGAAGGAGGAAGAGATATTATAAAAAGTATTGATGTTGATTATAGTTACTTTCGAGTATTCGTTACAAATCGTTACTTTTGTATAAAGTAATCATTTACAGTATTCGTTACTTTGATTACTTTTGTATTTGAGTACCGGTAATCATATCGAGAATCGTATTTCTCAGTAGGTAGGTATTTTGTATAAAGTAATCATTTACAGTATTCGTTATTTTGATTACTATGATTACTTTTGTTACTTTTGTTACTCTTGTATTTGAGTACCGGTAATCATATCGAGAATTGTATTTCTCAGTAGGTAGGTATTTTGTATAAAGTAATCATTTACAGTATTCGTTACTTTGATTACTTTTGTTACTTTTGTATTTGAGTACCGGTAATCATATCTAGAACCATATTTCTCAATAGGTAGGCATTTTGTATAGGTATTCCGATATAACAACGACCTTCACCCTTCTGTTTAAGGAAAAGAAAATGATTTGATTACTATGATTACTTTTGTTACTTTTGTATTTTAATACCGGCAATCATATCGAGAATCGTACTTCTCAGTAGTAGTGGAGTCACTAAAGGTGGATATGAGCTATTACCTCCGATTTCGTTCAACCTACATCGATTTGCATGAAAATTGGTGAGTGGTTAGAGGATATTTCAAGGAACAAAAGTGACATGGTGCCAACTTGCGCTTTTACCCTGGGGGTGAATGCCACCCCTTCTCGTGGGTGAAAATTATTTTATTAAAAATAACCCCATAATTCGATAGAGGGACAAATTTCAAGCAAAATTTGTTATATAAAGTTATTAAAATAAATCAAAACTTTTTGAGTTACCGTAAAGCGGGGTTACTTTGCACCATTTATTATTATTTTTTTTTCTTAGAGTGGATATAAAGTTACTTGAAAGAAGATCTGAAGTTTTTATTATATACATCTATTGAACAGGTCGTAATATAGCTTTTATTTTAGCTATTTTTTAGGTATATTGCATAATTAAAAGAAAAACCTAGTTTCATTAGTGGTGCAAAGTATACCCTAGAAGAGTCATACTTTGCACCATTCGATATTTTAATAATATTTGGCTACAAGATGCTTGCTGGTGCATAGTAATCCTACAGGGTTTTAAACTTTGCACCAATTAAATGCAAAAAAATGTTTATTGGCCAATTTTTTGAATTTAAACCTACCTAAATTTATAAAAGAGACATAAAAGGAAAAACATTGCTACATTTTAAATGAATAACCTTTATTATAACGACAATAGTGAAAATACAAAGTTTGAAACTAATCCCACCACAATTTGTCGCATTCTGGAACAATATGTACAATCCTCGTCTAGAAACTTTTTGGGAGGTTTAATGGCACCAATCACATTGTCCCACGAATACCATATTTCGTCGCGCCTTTCTGGCCATTTCCAAGACTTTAACGATTTTGCCATGGCATTGATCATCGCTCCATCATTTCCTATTGCTGTTATTACGCCGGGGTAAACATGATCTTCATAGAAAAATAAAACGTACTCACCAATATTTTTTTTAACAACATGTAATTCAGAGTTATTAACTTTTTTAGCAATATTCCTTCCAAGAGAACCAGAGGCGAGTTTTTCATTAAATTCGCTTTCTTCTTCCATCTCTTGCATCTCATTTATTTCATCATCTGATAAATCCCTGCCTAGTGGAAAGTGGTCGTCCAAAACATTGTCCTCCTCTGAATAATCTATGATTTCTGGCTCAACAGCTTTATGAGGTGTGGAAGTAGATGCTTCAGTTAGATCTTTTACAGTAATTTCAGAATGGGCAATACTTTGTCCTGCCGGAACAGTTATTTTCTTTTTCTTCCCACGTGTCTTAAACTTTGTGGCTTCCTTTCTTTTATCTTCTAAATACTGAATGAAAGTGTTTTCGATATCCGACGAACTTGATTTATTATTTGTTGAATCACTATCAGTTATCACATTAGATCGCTTAGTTGTTTTTAACCGCTCCAAGAGCGTTGTTACATCACAAGGAACGATACCACATTTCTTAAATCCGGACTTTAATATCTGATCGCCATTCTTTTGTATTTTTTCGATTAATGACCGTAAAAGCGTTGGAAAATGCTGTTTCTCAAGTACATTTGATCTACTGCCTACACGAGTTTCCTTATATTGAGATAAAATTTCCCTCCAGGCCTTTTTCATTGGAGCAAAGAATGCAACATCTAACGGTTGTGTAACGGGGGTGCTATTCGGAGGCAAACATATAAAATGAATGTCGTGTTTTCGACACAAATCCAGGACTTCAACATTAATATGAGAAGACAAATTGTCTCCTAAAACGACCTTCTTTCCCTGAATTTTTTTAAGCCTGGGCAATAGAATAGTGTTAAACCAATTTGCAAATGTCTGTGATTCGAACCAACCAGAGGCAGTATTTGCATAACGTGTACCAGGGGGGCCATTTTCAGTCCAGGTGTCCCACCAATTCTTGGATTTGTACACCACATAAGGAGGTAGTAGCTCACCAGCTGCATTTCCACACATCATAAGAGAAATGCTACTTTTTGAAGAGAGTTACAAATTCGTTCAGGATATTTCTAGGGTGCTCGGTAAAAGAAGTATAAGTCAATTTAGTCAACTTTTCAGGAGAAGCAAAAAACGAAAAATAATTTTGTTCTGAAGCTAATTAATTGTCATATCTCCTAAATCGTAGTATACAGAATTGTTATATTTACCTATTTTACTTTGTAAACATTAATCTTGAAGATGGTCTATCTTTTTTTTTAATAAATGGAAATTACTAAAAAAAAATGTGACTTATATTATTTGGACCACACGTACCATATGACTTATACTAATTTTTTCAGCCCAAAAAAGCTGTTGTTTATTAAAAAATAAATAAACAAAAACATATTTATGCAATATTTATTAAAAAAACAATACAAAAACATAGAAATAATGGTAATGGAGAAAAGTATTACTCTGCGTCAGATGAATCTTCATCATCTGGAATCACATCAGCAGCATAAGTTGTCTTTAAATTTTTATAAAGGTCGTGAAATACTGGACTTATCAGAGGAAAAAGATTAAAAATATCCTTTTTCTTCTGCACTGCTATAGCAAGAGTGCTTTTATACAAATTGCTGGGCACCAACCTAGCATTTCTCTTTTTCATCAAGTGATGTTTTATAAACAATAATTCCATTTTCTCTTGTATAACGAAATTATTTCACATCAAACCAGTTGAAAGGATTTCATCTTATATCTTTTTTACGCATGAGACAGCTACTTTTCAGGAGATCTGAAAATTTTAAGAAATCACCATGGTAAAGTTCTACAACATTGAATTTCTTCTTTTTTCCTGTAGTTCTCACAAGCTGATACCAGTCGTGAGGATGGCTTATTGGAACACTTAACCGTTTTTTTGCTTTTCGATCAATCCATGATCAATATCACACTCCATATGACTGTGCCCACTCACCGTGAATTTATGGTCAATAACTTCTAAATTAGTGATATTTTGCATTGCTACTAAAAATATCATAGCAACATGTGAATTTTTGTTCTGACCACCGCATGTATCCGAGTACAGGGTTACTTTGGAAACATGTGGTGTTAGTGATATTAATTCTTTAAATACATGTAGCTATATTGTTACCTCCCCGGCCTCCTTCACCTTCGTGCAACATGTAACATGCCACACTTCCTTCTCCATTCTCATGAATATGTAGGTAGGTTGTATGTCCATAACTGTCTTTTGTAAAAGGTAACAGAGGAATTTACATATGGAGTTGGGAGACAAGTTTGCAAGTCAAAAGTGAGGCATCTAAAAGTAATACCACATTTTGCTTTTTCTGTGTCGTTGCTCTTCATAACATATGCATTGTCTGCAGCAGTGTGATGAATACTTATCTCATCTTTTATTTTAGTTTTATCATCTTCGCTTTCAGTAACTTTGAGTTTATTACTCAGCACATCACATTTATGGCACGTATCTACTTTAGGTTTTTTAAATGAAATGTTCATTTTATGGAACTCTCTTTCATAGATAGGTCTACAGACAGGTGATTCATTTTCTTCACAGTATAATTTGTACATTATCTTAAGATTAAGATGGCATGGCAAATACAATCTACTACTTTCTCGTCGAATATAATGAGATTCATATAGGGGAAAAGAATTTATGTGGGACTTCACTGCATTATTTTTTTCTGCATTGTGCTTGTAGCAGAAGGATCACGACCACGTTGGTCATCAGTTATTTTCCCTGAAATATTTGAATCCCTATTTGCAAGAGCCAGTGTA
Source organism: Diabrotica virgifera virgifera (assembly GCF_917563875.1). Classification (NCBI taxonomy): domain Eukaryota; kingdom Metazoa; phylum Arthropoda; class Insecta; order Coleoptera; family Chrysomelidae; genus Diabrotica; species Diabrotica virgifera. The sequence continues at coordinate 242,786,098 of NC_065449.1, forward strand.
ATAAACATATTTGTCTCGTCAAATGTGTTCATAAAACATTTTTTACAAACTTGAATTCTAGCGCCATTCACCTTTAAATGAAAAACAATAGCCACTTTGCGAACTTTTTCTTTATCCGGATCCAAGGTCCTTTTTCTAGTGATTTTAGGTGGTTCGGAGTCTATAAGGCTAACAATATATGCAACACGTTTGTTACGATCACACATATTGCACAGTGGTCCAGGAAATAAACCACTTACTCATCTATTTTAATCAAATTAAACCTACGTAAGAAGTTAGTATTACTTATTCTCGCTGTACCTATTAAGTGTAATCTTTAATTGGTAAAATTCCCACGGTTTAGTTATCAGCCAAACGCGAATAGTTATCAGCTGTTTCTTGAAAATCTCGTACAAAAAAGAGTAATATTAGCTTAGTAAGCTTGACACACGTATCTGAAAGCGATCGTCTTAGTATAAGTCGACCGCCTTATTTGGATATTATTCAGTATCAATGGTCAAAACATTACATAATATGTTGACATGTACTATTAGAGCCAAGAATAGTTCACAAACTCGAAGTGTATAAACAGTATAAGTTGACATAAACTGTTTTTACCAAATTAAAGTTCATTTAAGTAGTTGTACTAAAAAGACCAATTAATTTTATTTAATTTATATTAGCATATTGACTTGTTCTATTGATACCAAGGTAAAGATATAGTCCTTTATAATCTTATTCTGCAAAAATAATATTTTGACCATTTTTGACTTATACTCTTTTTACCGAGCACCCTAGATTTAACCCCACGTTCAGTTAATACCTTTTTTCCGGGATCATCTGTTAAGTTAGTCTCATCATAATTAAAAATAGCATGTGGCTCCACACCAGTTATGGTTTGTCTTAAATTTTCAATGTATTCAGTCATTTGGTCTGCATTGAGCGCAGCTCTGCGTCGTTTAATGTTTGAGGCTATCCTTGCAGTAAGGCCCTTATGACTTAAAAATGATTTGACCCAATCGATACCTGGAGTATTATCCTTAAAGCGAGTAATATTTTTTCCTTGACGATTTAAATAGCTCTTTATTATTTGCCGCAATTCCATCCCAGTAACAGGAAAACCAGCATCACTAAGGCTCTGAATACATTGTACGAAGCACCTTTCCTCTTCGTACGAGAATATTGTTGGGTATCCTGGTTTTCCAGCGTGTACTCCTTTTAATTTATAAAATATAGGTCTCCTTGTGATTTTAATGGTTTCAGCTGCAACTCTTGTGCTCATGCCATCTTTTATGGCTGACAAACATGCCTTCAGATCTTCTTCTGTGTAGTCTGCATATTTGCGAGATCCCAGTTTCCTTTTATAATGTCTGGGCATTTCCTGAAACAATCTTTATATTTAACTTTTACTCCTGGGAATACTTTGCACCACTTGCAAGTTGGCGGTGCAAAGTATACCCAATTTCACGTCTAAGTGCACATGTCAACAATGTTTTTTTTTTGTTAGTGCTATCCTGGTTTAAAACCGTTATTTTAACAACTAAAAATCGCAATCGGTTATGGTATATATCATTAGATGTGTACTTACCAACTTTTGACCGCTGTGACTGTCTGTACTGTATGATTTTGCAAAGCCAGAAAATAATAAATTTTTAAGGTTGATATTCGAATCGTTGCTGATGAATAACTGACGACCGCAGGGACAATCGCGCTCGTCTTACTGATGTACTGCAATGTTGCCTATGTGTTCTAAAGGTAGTACAAATATCTAAAGAAAATTGAGCGTAGATTTACACAAAATATACTTTTACACGTTCGGTGCAAAGTTACCCTGCTCAGTGCAATGTAACCCCGTTTTACGGTATTAAAGATCAAAGATTTTAATTTTTCTTGAGAAAAATGCAGGTTTTTAACCAATTTTTCATTAATAACTCAAAAAGTGTAAGTTTTTACAAAAAAGTTATTATTATCAAAATTGAAGCTTATGAAAAATGAAATAAACCTCTTACTACAAAAACCTTTTAATGTTAACTAAAAGTGAGTTATAGGTAAGTGAAAACTCTAAGTATTCAAGCTGAAATAACGTAAAATTGATGCATTTTATAACATAAACTTATTAAACATTTGTCAAAGTACTTAAAAATATCTAATAAATGAGCCCCCGAACATGTTGATAGCGTTAAAATTTATGCTCCAAAATTTTTTCAAAATTTATCTTTTAAAAATTTTCCCAAAAAATGTTATTGTTTTTTTTTTAATAACTTTATTCCTGTTTAAGCTATTAGGTTCACCTAAAAACTGTTTGAAAGCTAATTCCAAGTGCTATTTAAGCGCGTTAAAACTAATCTTTTAAACCCCTTACTTATTTAAAAATAAAAGGTTAAATTACCCCGGTTGCATGGTTTCCACAGCAAAATTTAAGATTTAAACGTTTCTATCTCGGTTATTTTTTACCGTATAGAAATAGTAAAAGAGGTAAAATATTTTGCACAGAAAAACTAAAATTTGGTTATATATATTTTTTTACCTATATTGAGCATTTTTTGAGTTATTATCAAAAGAATATGAGAAATACAATAATTTTAAAAATTATGATATTTTTAATTTTTTTTTTTCAAAAATGTGCATTCTAATCCGGTCAAAATTATCGAAAACATTACTTATGCTAATATAAAAAAGCTCTTTTAGGGAATACTATAAATTTTAATTTTTGTGGAAATGGCGTATGTTTTATTTTTCACTTTTTCCTAAAAAATTCGAAACGGTTCTTTTACTTTCATTATAACTTGCTTAATTATGACGCTATTACCTTATTCTGTAGCTCATTTGATAGGTATTCCGAAGTACTTTGGCAAATGCTTAGCAGGAATATTTTATACATTGCATAGTTTGCCCGTTATTTAAGCTTGAATACTTAGATTTAAGTACTCGTCGAAAAAAATACACATTCAATTGCCAATAACTCACTTTGAACTAACATTAGTTTAGTTTTGTATATGAGGAGTGTATTCAATTTTTTATTATCTTCAATTTCAGTAATCATAACTTTTTTGTAAAAGCTTATAGTTTTTTATTTATACGTGAAAAAGCGATTTAAAACATGCATATATTTACGAAAAAATAAAATCTTTGGTCTTTAATAACTCAAAAAGTGTTGATTTATTTTAATAACTTTATGTAACAAATTTTGCTTATAATTTGTCCCTGTATCGACTTATGGTATTATTTTTAATAAAATAATTTTCACCCTCGAGAAGGGGTGACATCCACCCCCAGGGTAAAAGCGCAAGTTCGCATCACGTCACCTTTGTTTCTTGAGGTATCCTCTAATTACTCACCAATTTTCATGAAAATCGATGGAGGTTCAACGAAATCGGAGGTGAAAACCTTCAGTGACTGCACTATAGGTAGGTATTTTGTATAGGTATTCCGATATAATAACGACCTTCACGAAGTACGAAGTAATAAGAGTAATCAAAGTAATCAAAGTAGATACAATAGTCGTTGCTCGCTCTAATACGATTGGTATGAAGTAACGAAGTAATCAGAGTAATCAAAGTAACGATTTGCCTCTCTGTATAGTAATCGTTACTTTCGGTATTCGTAAGTAACGAGTACTTTGTAACCAATAGTTACCTTTTAAACACCACTAATAAAAGGACAGTCTATTGTATATATCTCGATTTTCTACTTTTTTTTCAGAGAATTTTGTTATTTTGCATTACACACAAATTGTTTCTAGCCGCTGACACGTGAATTTTTTTATTCCCTCTTGTTATGAAAACAAAATTTGGAATTTGCATTAAAAATTGTCTGATCATACGTATACATAAAAGAAAAAATTGAAATTCTGTGTGTGAGTGACGTTAGATTTATTTGGGTTCGTTACAATGCTAGAAATAACAAATCGAGCAATTGGAATTCACCTTTTATTTGTATATTCCTACCTACACAGATACTCCGACGGATTCGTACTTTGTTTGTACATCGTGTTAGTTCAGAGGCTACTGCTGCTCCTGCTGCTTATTCGCTTTTTTAGATAAACACGATGACGATATGTACTGCAGATGCAGGAATTTCAAAATTATGGGATATTCTCTATGTACTTGTATTTAGTTAGAGAACTAATGATAGTAGATAGCAGAAATGGTAGACGAAAGAGTAGAGATTTCAAAAAGTAATAATTTTATTGAATGTCGCATAAATGGGAATCGATCATAATAAACTGTAATAAAAATTACTTAATTTTTATTTTGCAATAAAATTTAAGAATAAAAAATTATGTCTCACCCATGTTTATATATGAGTTACAGGGTGTTTTATCGATTTTGCTCATTTCTTTCTGGAACCATAACTTTAGAACCACCCTGTAGATTTCTTTGATATTTGGTACACATATGTCTCATTTAGAACCCAAACCATCCAGCTACTAATCACAGGAAAAATCCAGGTATGAAATAAAAAAATTATAAATTCATTGTGACCTTCAAATAACACCCTGTATATTGAAATTTTCAAAATTCATTAGTATATTTGAAAAGAGCACAAAAAACTTAGTTTAATGATTCGCGACAAATTTTGGCCAGATAAGTTAATGACTTTAATTTTGAAATTTTATTGAAATTTATAAGAGCTCTGAGATTAAAAAGCAGTTATTATTAACTTTAAGTAATAAATTATTAAAGTTAAAGAACAAATACTCATTATAACAATAATCCATAATTAGTTACTACATTAGAACAACCCATTTAGTAATAACAAGAAAAATCCTGGTCCGGATTAACAAAAAAATAAAATAATTCTGACCTTAAAACAACACCCTGTATATTGAAATTTTCAAAATCCATTTCCACATTTGCAAAGAGCACAAAAAGCTAAGTTTATAGGTTGGCTTTCACTTTTTGCGCAGAAACATCATTGACTTTATTTTGAAATTAAATATATTTAAATATTTTAGACCTCTGAGAATAAAAAGCAGATGCTATTAACTCTTAATAATAAATTATCAAAGTAAATGACTAAATACTCATTTTAAAAATAATCAATAATTATTTACTACATTGAAACGACCCACATACTGATTACAACAAAAATCCAGGTCCGGATTAACAAAAAAAAAATAAAATAATTTTAACCTGGAAACAACACCCTGTATATTGAAATTTTCAAAATCCTTATGCACAATTAATAAGATGACAAAAAATTAAGTTTACTGGTTCGCTTCCATTTTTCGCGTAAACAATTTAAAAGACTTTAATTTTGAAATTATCTCGAAATTTTTAAGAAGTCTGAGAACTCAACAAAAATTTCGATATTTTTCAAAACTAATGTGATTAAAAATTGTCTGAAGAAAAAATTAAAGCGAGACGTTAAACTTAGTTTTTTACTCTTTACAAATGTTCAAACGGATATTGAAAATTTCAATTTACAGAGTGTTGTTTTAATGTCAAAATGATTTCTTGTTTTTTTGTTAATCCGGACCTGGATTTTTCTTGTGATTACTAAATGAGTCATTCCAATGTAGTAAACAATTATTACTTATTGTTATAATAATTATTTGTTCATTAACTTTAATAATTTATTATTAAAAGTTAATAATACCTGCTTTAAATCTCACGAGTTCTTAAAAAATTCAACGAAATTTCAAAATTAAAGTCATTAAATTGTCTGGCCAAAAAATTGAAGCAAATTATTAAACTTAGATTTTTGTGCTCTTTTCAAATATACAAATGAATTTTGAAAATTTCAATATACAGGGTGTTGTTTTAAAGCCACAATGAATTTATAATTTATTTTTAGTCCGGATCTGGAATTTTCCTGTGGTTAGGAGTTGAATGGTTTGGGTTTAAAATGAGACACATGTGAACCAAATATCAAAAAAATCTACAGGGTGGTTCTAAAGTTATGCGTCCAGAAAGAAATGGGCAAAATCGATGAACCACCTTGTAGCTCAGTTAAAAACATCGGTGAGGCAATAAATGTAGTATATCTAGAACCGTCTCAGGGACCTCTATTCACCATTCAAGTATTTCCGTTTCCCAATGAAACACCCTGTATAAGTTCTCATTTTTATGGAGCTGGCCATATTTTGCTATATTTATTGGTCTTCAAAACGGCCACGTCCGATCTTATGGTTGGTTCACTATGGCCCTTGTCCTTCAGTCGCATTACAAATCAGCCGGTGTGTTTGATTTCGGAGGCTATCAGGTTGGAGGTTCCACGGGAAGGGCATGGAAAAAGCCTTTTTTGGATTTTAGTCGCAGGTCGTCATATAAGTGCTCTTCCACACCAAGCATCACATCATGTCTCTCATCAAATAAATGTCTGAGGAGCTCGGTATACTCCGTGTTTCGTCTTCGCAGGTTCGATTGGTCGATTATATCTCACACTGATATGGTTTATCTACTGCCGTTGATTTCAGGCACCCTGTTATTATTCAGTATGCTTCTTTTGGACCCACATTCGTTTTTTTAGCGTATGCAAAGCTACCCCAGACAAAGCATGCATCCTGGCTGTGAAGAAACTGAGAACCTTGGCTGTATGTAGTTAGGAAGACATTTGGCTGGGCGTCCCATTCGGATTAGCGGAGTTTGCGAAGCAACTTGTTACGGGATGCTACCTTAACCCGGGAGCAGGCTTAAAATTCACATTTTATCCTTTTCCGTGATAACTTCATGAACATTTTTTCAACATTGCTTTGCACTCGTAAGTGCCTCGAGGAAGATCGTAGTAATGCGTAGAATTTTTTTTTAATTTTTTTTTATTTTTCGATTTTCTCTTGTTTAATTTATGGCTTTGGTAAGAACTAATTAGCTCTAAAATTGTTAAAAATATATATTTTTATCATAACAAGTAAAGAAAAATATTATAAAATAGAAATTTGATTTAAATTCGTAATTAAATCTATATTGGGAGAATTTTTCTCTATGCGCAACTACTCACGTTACAGAAGTGAGTACGACTGCTCCCGTTTTAAGAGTGCTCCCTTTTGGCAGTGTGCTTTATAAATTAGTATTCTGTCCAGTTTGATTCCGAGGTATATTGTAAGCTCCGCGTGTTACAGTTTTTTGTCCTTTATATCTGATCTTCAGCTTTCTGTCTTTCTCAGTCTTAGATGGTAAGAGCAGACATGAATTTGGTGGCATTAGATTTGATTGTTTGAACTTCATTGAAGGTTCTATCCTCTATGGCCAAAGCAAAGTCGTCATCACACCAGAAGTGCTTGGCAATTTTAATGATTGAATGGTCATTAGTGTACATGTTAAACAGCACCCCACCCTGCGCTAGACCATTCTTCTGGTTTCACCAGCGGCTTTTGTTCCCTCAAACGGAAATTCAAATAAATTCTTCTGTTTTCAAGCAATGATTTTATGACACTGGTGAATTTTTCATAATATAGCTAACGGTGTCATACGCTGCGATTAGGTCTGCGAACGCTAGACCTCAGCCGAGGCTCGAGAATTATTTTGTAAAGAATAAAATTTAAGACTATTTGCTATAAAAGTCATAAAGGCAAAGATAAACAGTTTAGACGATAATTAATTGTTTTGAAAAATACCTAGATATTTTTTAGTACTTTTATTAATTTTGCTGTAACCTCTGGACTAATACAAATTCATCATGAGGCGAATGCCTTGAACACATACAAGTTTTAATCAAATATGTATGCTACAATCAATATGGCGAAAACCGATCTATAGATTGGCAGACGACATATGCATCTAAACTAGTGAAAATATTAGAAAAGCAAATTAAGCTTGCTTCGAGTTGGAGCTAATAAAAATGCAAGCCGCCTCGGCAAAACTTGTATTTGCTGTGCAGTTTTTATAATTCAATAACACTTTGTCTATAAAAAAATTCTTTTAAACAGCCAGAGATCGACTGCTACAAGGAGGTATATTAAGTTCTATATAGTGTATCTTATACAGGAAGTGTTAAAAAAAGCAGGACGGTAGAATATTTCGCGAAAACAACATCGGATAGAAAAACTAAAAAACACGTGTTCAAAAAGTTTCAAAAATATATCGAATGACACTAAACACAACACGCCAGCCATACCCCTTAGAGCGGAAAAGGGGACAAATTTGAAATCTTAAATGGCAATCCCCGTATTTTATTTCAGATTTGGTTTCCTCATAAAAAAATAAGTAACATTTATATCGAACAGTTTTCCCTTTGTTGATAGATGGCGCTATAATCGGTAAAAACGATTTATCGTTATACCATAGGTAAATTATAGAAATTATCTAATATCTCGGAAAATACACATCCAAATGCAAAACGAAAAAACACGTGTTTAATGTTTTAAAAAAATCTATTCTCAAATTGAAAAATAAAATATTTTTTTTACTCGGTAGATACAATAACTGACCAACTATATCATTACTGAATACAGTATTAAAAGACCTCTCAAATGAGGTACTACACGACCCACATTTCAATTTAATCAACAAAATCAACGATAATATCAGCAGAAAAAACCAAATGTATGACAACATCTAAATACCCACTACGATGTAAAATTGAAATTGATGGGAAAATAATAAAGCAGGAAGCAAGGTTTAGATATCTGGGAATAGATATATCCAGTTACGGAGATGTTGAAGAGGAAGTACGACAACAAAGCTTAAAAGCAAGTAAAGCGGCGGGATCCCTTAATGACACAATCTGGAAGAACAAACACCTAAGACAAAATACAAAAGCAAGAATCTATAAAGCAGCAATTAGACCTATATTGACATACACGGCGGAGACAAGACCTGACACATCTAAAACGAGATAACTACTAGAAACAACAGAGCTGAAAATACTCCGACGAATATCAGGGGAAAGTCTGTTGGATAGGGAGAGAAGCGAAAACATAAGAAGATCGTGCAATGTAGAAGACATAAATGGATGGGTGACAAAACGGAAACAGGAGTGGAACGAACACATTAGTAGAATGGCAGAGGATAGGATAGTATGAATAGCACGAGATAAGTCACCAAATGGACGAAGAAGTATTGGCAGACCAAGAAAAAGGTGGTGCGATAACTTAAATAATTTAGGAGGCTAATATTGAAGAAGAAACAGGCTTTAAAGCCTACATACAAGAAGGAAGAAGAAGCGTGAAGTGTTATGTAGATAACTACTCTCTGCCCAACCCATAGACACTAAACCTTGGCGCCAGACCTGTAACGGCAAACAACCTTCCACACCGTTCTCGAAGGCTTACCTGTGTTTCGATTTGGAATAGCAATATAATGAGTTTTATCGCAAGATTTCTCCAGATTCTTCGGCGGATGGGTGGAATGTCTTTCTCCTTTCCGTAACGGAGATGGAATAAGTATATATAGACAAATTGTGTTGACATGGACTCATTGATAAGCTATATGTGAAGTGCGCGTTATCTTTTAATGTAAAATAAATTATACAAAATAATTAGATATAAATTATATGTTTGTGTATATGTTTTAGTGTGTAAATGAGTTAAAAATAAAGAGTTTAATTAAGGCCGTCCGCACATGGAGCGACGCTCGAAGTAATCGACTCGATTCCAATCGCTAGATCTCTCCCGTCACTTAAGTTCCTTCGTTGTGGCATTGAGTTCCGTACACGGAGCGTTTAGGATTGCAAATCTCCTCGTCTTGTACGACTCGCGTTCCGTGCGATCTAAAGCGAACGAGAAAGTTCGAGTGAGACGCACGTTTACAGTTATTATTTTATTTGTTGGCTTCGTTTTTGTTGATTTTTGCCCTAAATTAAATTTTAGTCTTTTTAAAGATCGGTGAATATTATGTTCGTTGATTGTAGTACTATTAACTTTGTGGAAATATATTGTTTTTAATGTAAAATTCTGAAAACATTGAACTTATGTTTCTAGATGCTTATTAAAAAATTCGTTGAGGAAGTAGAAAAATATCCTTAACTGTATAATGCAACTGTATAAAAATGTAATAATACCGTACTCTTCACAGATCGAAATAGTCGTTTTGGTTACTATATAAAAAATGCGTTAATTTATAAAAACAGAATCGACTAGTGTGCGGAGGGCAATCGCTTGTGACGCAGGGTTCGTACAAGACGAGCAAGACGCGCGAACTTCGAGACGTGTCTTCGATCGACCGATGTGCTGACGCTCTTAGTGTTTTCAATAAAAATAAAGTTGAAAATAAAATAAGTAAAAATATTACATAAGGATTTAATATTGTTTTCACCCAATTTTGAAAAAATGTGAAAACTTTGAATTATCCACGTCCGTCTGTCCGTCTGTCTGTAATCACAACTCCTCCGTCAACATACCAGTTATAATGACAAATGAGGTGTCAAATGAAAGCTTATAATCCAAGGATGGTACTAAGGGTGAGATATTTGACCTAGGCTCTCTGTCCGTCGGTCTGTCCGACCGCGAATATAACTCCTCCGTCATTATACTAGGTAGAATGACAAATGAGGTGTCAAATAAAAGCTTACAATTCAAGGATGGTACTAAAGGTGATAAATTTGATCTAGGCTGTCTGTCCGTCGGTCTGTCCTACCGCGAATATAACTTCTCCGTCATTATATCACGTAGAATGACAAATAAGGTGTCAAATGAAAGCTTATAATCCAAGGATGGTACTAAAGGTGAGATATTTGACCTAGGCTGTCTGTACGTCGGTCCGTCCGACCGCGAATATAACTCCTCCGTCAATATACCAGGTAGAACGACTAATGAGGTGTCAAATGAAAGCATATAATCCAAGGATGGTACTAAAGGTGAGATATTTCACCTAGGCTGTCTGTCTGTCGGGTCGTCCGACCGCGAATATAACTCCTCCGTCATTATACCAGGTAGAATGACAAATGAGGTGTCAAATGGAAGCTTATAATGCAAGGATGGTATTAAATGTAAGAAATTTGACCTAAGCTGTCCGTCCGTCTGTCCGTCCGACTGCGAATATAACTCCTCAGTCATTATACCAGGTAGAATGACAAATGAGGTGTCAAATGAAAGCTTATAATCCAAGGATGGTACTAAAGGTGAGATATTTGACCTAGGCTGTCTGTACGTCGGTCCGTCCGACCGCGAATATATCTCCTCCGTCAATATACCAGGTAGAACGACTAATGAGGTGTCAAATGAAAGCATATAATCCAAGGATGGTACTAAAGGTGAGATATTTCACCTAGGCTGTCTGTCTGTCGGGTCGTCCGACCGCGAATATAACTCCTCCGTCATTATACCAGGTAGAATGACAAATGAGGTGTCAAATGGAAGCTTATAATGCAAGGATGGTATTAAATGTAAGAAATTTGACCTAAGCTGTCCGTCCGTCTGTCCGTCCGACTGCGAATATAACTCCTCCGTCATTATACCAGGTAGAATGACAAATGAGGTGTCAAATGAAAGCTTACGGTACAAGGATGGTACTAAAGGTGAGATATTTTACCTAGGCTCTCTGTCCGTTGGTCCGTCTGACCGAGAATATAACTCCTCCGTCGTTATACCAGGTAGAATGAAAAATGAGGTGTCAAATGAAAGCTTATAATGCAAGGATGGTACTAAATGCGAGAAATTTGACCTAGGCTGTCGGTCCGTCTGTCCGTCCGACTGCGAATATAACTCCTCCCTCACTATACCAGGTAGAATATCAATTGAGGTGTCGAATGAAAGCTTATAATGCAAGGATGGTACTAAATGTGGAAATTTGACCTAGGCTGGCTGTTCATCTGTCCGTCCGACTGCGAATATAACTACTCCGTCACTATACCAGGTAGAATAACAATTGAGGTGTCGAATGAAAGCTGATAATCCAAGGATGGTACTAAATGTGCGAAATTTGACCCAGGACTTCCGGTTTTAGAAATGCGACCAGAAGTACTGTTTTAAAGTCACCGCAATAGTACACGTGATATATTATTCGACACTACTTCGCAAGAAGAGAACAAATATATACTTCCGGTTTCATGACTGTCTGTTCATCTGTCTTTCCGTCCCCGAATACAACTCCTCCATTATTAATACAGATAGAATGGCAAATGAGGTGTCGAATGAAAGCTTATAACCCAAGAATGGTATTAAAGATGAGAAATTTGACATCGGGCACCGAAATAGTTTAAGCGATATATCATTCGACGTACCTTAGCAAGATGAGGAAATTTTTGGTTTTGGTTTTTATATCATTTCCGCTTAAAAAGTTCTAACCAGAAGTGCCGTTATAGTCGCAGAAATAGTACGTGTAATCAATCGAATCATATTGAAAAGTTGAGTTTTAATCTTTAGTTCCTGTTTTAAAGTCATTTCTGTTTAAACACAGATGACCCAAAGTTTAGTCAAAATGACTCAAAATTAGTAAAATCGTATATCAATCGACGCAAAGTTACAAGAAGCGTTCTAATATCGACTTTCAGTTCTACTTTCGATTACTTTGGGTGAAAACCTAGGACTTACGAAATACAATTACTTGTTGGTATGATACAATAAAACTATCACATAAGTAGTAATTTACTCACTTTTGTCTGTATTTAAAGCATTGATAACGAGAAATTAAGTAGTCTAACAGCAGTTTTTGTGTCTTGTATAGAAAACTTGAGGAAGACGGCAAATCTAAAATCTTAAAAAAGAGAACATCAGAACATTTTTTAATGATATTGAAATTTTGTCAAAGCGTGCAGATCAACTATTACTTTGTCTTTTATTCGTCTAGGCCCAGCTACACCTTACTCATATACGATTTTTTCCGCGACACAATCTCCTATACAGTCGGAAAAATGAAAGAATACCCATGAACGAACATATAAAACACGCTGTATTTTCCTGTCACCGTGTCACAAAGAAAGTTGCCCAGCGCAAGTACATGTAATAATAATTATTACATGTACTTGCGCTAGCCAATTTTTTGTGTGACACGGTAACAGGAAAATACAGCGTGTTTTATATGTTCGTTCATGGGTATTCTTTCATTTTTCCTACTGTAAATTAATTTTGTTGGTTTTTTGCTTCATGCTGTATACACTAATAAAAGAAAGTATCACAATTGAGAAATGAGTGGGCTGCACAAAACATTACAAAGCAAACGATGTAAACTTTTTATCTTTTATTCCTAAAAAGTTTTTGAAGCCACTACGCCTTTTATTTTCGTACCGTAACATAGAAACCGTATGTTATTTGTTTCGTCGTTGTATTTAAAGTTTTAATAGGCTTTGCAATAAACAGTAGTGAACCGGGCACAAAAGCTAATACCAGTTGTGCTGTTACAAAGCAAAACGTTCAATTTTTAGTACAGAATGAGTAGTTTTCGCGTTCAGGCCCGCATATGAAAGTTCCAGAATTAGATTTCCCGTTTTCATCACATTCTCTATACACTATACAAGACACAAAAACTGCTGCTGGCCTACTTAATTTATCGTTAACAATGCTTTAGATACGGACAAAAGTAAGTAAATTACTACTTATACTATAGTTTTATTTTTAACATGGAGTTATATGAAATAATTATGGATTTTTATGGATGATAATTAGAAACAAACATATCTTATTTTACTTTTTTTTTGTGTAGACATAACTCTGTCTGTTTTTCAATGTGACTCCCGTAAGTTGTCATTCCATGATTTTCGTGGTCCTCCCACTGATCGTCTTCTTATTCGGGGACACTTAAAAGCCTAAACAGAAATGAAGTTACGTATTCGCTCCGTGCGTGACTATGTGGTGGGGATACACGAAACTCTGCCAGCCGTAGCGGCGAAATATGACAATTTTGTCGAATTTTTGTATTATCCTTTATTGATAAATATACTATTATATTAATAATTAATTAATAACGTACGTCCTAAAAGTTCTGGCTTCTTCTTCTTCTTCTTCAGCCTTCAGTAATCCAACTTTGGACATATGCCTCCCCCAATTCAATCCAATGTTGTCTATTTTGCGCCACCTGTTTCCAGTTGTGTCCTCCAAACTTCTTTATGTTATTGGCCCATCTAATTTGTGGCCTTCCTCTACTTCTTCTTCCTAACCACGGTCTCCATTGTTGTATTTCGTGATTCCATCTTTTATCCTTCAGTCGGGCATTGTGTCCTGCGAAGCTCCATTTTAATTTGGCAGCATGTTCTCCTGCGTCTTTTACTTTGGTTTTGCTTCTAATCCATGTATTTGTTTTTTTGTCTATGAGCCTCACCCGAGCATTGATCTTTCCATCGCTCTCTGTGCCTTTACTATTTTATCCATATTGGCCTTGGTGAGTGTCCACGTCTGTGAACCATACGTAAGTATAGAGAGGATACACTGATCGTAAGCTTTGGTTCTCAAATATTGTTCTATTTTAGTGTTTTTCAAGATCCAACTGAGTTTTCCAAATCCTGCCCACGCTAACCTTATTCTTCTAGTGATTTCGGCAGTTTGATTTTCTTTGTTAACTTTCATTATCTGTCCCAGGTAGATGTATTCGCTTACTGTTTCTAAATATATGCCATTCAACGTTATTTTTGTAATGTTCGGTGTATTCGTCATTATTTTTGTTTTTTCTAAGTTCATCTTAAGACCTACTTTTTTCGAAGCTTTAAATAGTTGCGTCATCATGGTGTGTAATTCTTCGAAACTTGTAGCGAATATTACAATGTCGTCAGCATATCTCAAATGACTCAGTTTTCTTCCATTAACATTTGTTCCTTTATCTACCCAGTTAATGTCTTTGAACACGTCTTCAAGTCCCAGTGTGAACAGATTTGGTGAAATAACGTCTCCCTGGCGAACTCCTCTGTTGATTGGTATAGCTTTGGTTTTCTCATCTATTTTTATTTTCATTGTAGCTTTCTTATAAATATTATGTATGAGCATTCTGTATCGAGAATCTATCCCGCAGTTGTTCATAGTTCTTTCTATAGCCCAAAGTTCTATGGAGTCGAATGCCTTTTCATAATCAACGAAGCCAATGTAGAAGTTCAAGTGATATTCATTGGCTTTATCTATTAGCGTTCTGACTGTAAGAAGATGATCCGCTGTACTGCAACCCTTTCGGAATCCTGCCTGCTCTACCGATTGATAGCTATCAAGCTTCGACGATAGCCTATTAGTTATTACTCTCATAAAAAGTTTCTAGATTTGGGACAACAGGGAAATTGGCCTATAGTTCTTCAGATCTCCCCTGTCTCCTTTTTTGAAGAGAATTATTGTCAAGCTTTCTTTCCAATCATCTGGGACTTCTCCTTTGTGAAAGCATTCGTTGAAAAGATTTTTCAATTCTTCGAGAATAATTTCATTCCCCTCGTTTAACATTTCGGCAAGTATTCCGTCTGGGCCCGGAGCCTTATTGTTCTTTAGTTGTGCCATAGCTTGTTTTATTTCGAAGGATTCTATATTAGGGAGTACTTCTGAGTTGACATTTATTATCTTTCTCTTAAGATTTTCCTTTGCCGTGTTATCTGGGTCTTTGTTTGAGGAATATAAATCACGGTAAAATGTTTGTGTAACTTTTAGGATTTTGTTCTTTTCTCTTGTTTCTTTTCCATCTTTATCTTTTAATGAGATTATTAGAGGCTTTCCTATATTTGGTTTTAGGTATTTTAGGACTCGATTCTTTTCTATAATTTTTTCTACCTTGTTTTCATTGTAGATCCTTAAGTCTTCCTTTACTCCCTTCTTTATTTGTTTATTAAATTCTTTGAAACCGTCGGTGTTTCGCTTTCCTTCGCTTAGAAATATGCGTCTCTTTTCCATCAACCGTTTGGTTCCAACGCTTATTTTGTCTTCTTTACTTTTCGTTTTCTTTGCCACAGTCAGGCCTGCTTTCAAGAGCTTTCGTTGCATTTCTCTATTAATTGTGTTCATATCGGTATTTTCTTGTTGGTATTATCCTACAAATTCTTCTCTTAAGACTTCTCTGTACTCATCTCCCTTCTGTCGGATTTTAGTTTGATCTATCTGATTATAATTATGTAAATAGTTTCGGCACAAAGTTTTGGCCCAAAATATTTATTGAATTTTTTTGTTAAGGAAATTTATCTAAATACTAACTGGTTATCATAAATTAAAACTCAATTCTTAACTAAACTGTACTATCAAATTATGTGTAGTGACCGATTCTTCTTTACTAAACCTAAATTTACGCAAATAAAAATTTACTCTACTCTACTCTACTCTACTCTAAATGCACATAATCTTCCACATTTTGATACATTCAGCCATAGTATTCCCTGCTCGCACTCCGTTATTGTTCTATAAATGGTTTCGCGTGAATTCTTTTCATCCTGAAATGTTCGACAGATTTCAGTTTTGAGTTTTTAAGTACCTGCCCATATAACTTGTTGATACATTTTCTTATTTATAATTATTTATACCACTTCTTAAAGCGAAAACTTCAAAATAAATAAATCTTAACTGATAGTAGACAAAGTAAACAAGCTTTTATTTTCAAAGATCACTAGATATTATTCTGTTTTTGTTAAAATTACTTATTCCAAAACTCTTTATTGTTATTCCCAAAACCTTCGTTCAATTCTTCGCCGAATTCCTTCCAGCTCTTCTTCTTCGCGTCTTTTACTAGTTCTTTCACTGTATTTTTCTGTCTTCTGTATTCGTCTCTGTCTTGCTCTTCATTTGTGTTTATATATCGCTTCCACATTTCTTTCTTTTTTTTTTTACTGCTTGCTTTATTTCCTTATTCCACCATTCAGTTCTATTATTATTCTTCCCATTGTTTCTCATTCCACATACTTGTTTTGCAGTGTTCCATAACGTGTCTCTCAATTTTTTCCATCTCTCTTCTACATTCCATATTTTCTTATTGTTTTCATGCTGCTTCAGTATCATGCTGAAAATATGGAAATATGATGTTGAAGCTCATTTAACTAGGATTGGAGTACAACAATAAGAAATGGAAGCGCAACATCGTAAAAAATGGAGGGCAATAGCAGATGTGGTGAAGACTCACCCCGAATTGTAAAACCAGTCAAGAAGAAGAAGAATAAATTATTATTATCAGTGTATAATTTTTAAATTCTTAATTGTATATGTTAATTATTGATGTTCTTTTAATAATTTAAAAAACTCTTTTTGGAAATTTTCAATTTAGTCCCAACAAAACATTTGGAAAAACATTAATTATATCGGTTTACGCTTGAGCCATAAACAATTGGCTTGGTACCGACTTGTATGCCTTTTGTACTCTTTGTTAAATTTATTCCAAACAGCAAAAGGGCTTTTATACCGATTGTATAAATTAACCAGCGAATTATGAAATGGTGCCTTTACGCAGAATGTTAATTAAGAAATCAGAAAGTCAAGTTGTAGCAATTAACAGAAATAAAATGAGCCAAAGAAAAAAACGAACCTTACACAAGAAATCAAAAGAAGCCAATTTCCTATCCCCAGAATTTAATTTCTGAAAACATTTCTCTTCGAAACGTTGCAGTCTCTTTACTTATAGTCCAGTCAAAGAGGGGTATAACCTCAGGGTTGAATATAGTAAATTGAGATTTTATAAGCAGGGCTGCTATATTTCGTCTACCATTTTTAAAATTTATCTGGAACAAGCACTCAAGCTGTGGAAAAGAAGATGTAATGGCATGGGAATCCCTCTCAATGATGAGACGACACTATACACTTTATGTTTCGCTGATGACCAAATTCTGACTTGACTTGAGTTACATGACGCGAAAGCCAATAAAACAATATAACAAATGGGGTCTCTTAGTCAACATTAAGAAAACTAAAGCCATGTGTATTGGAGGCACAAATCAGTCTATTATATTAGACGATGGGGTAGAAATTAAATACTGTAATGAATATAAGTCAGATTACGATGTCGGTCAGATTAGCCAAGTAGACTGGAGTGCCCGATCGACAAATCTAGAGCAAAGGTTCTCAATCTGTGGTACATGTACCACTGGTGGTACATATCATTATTGGTGGTGGTACACAAAACACAGAAAATATTAAAATATTAGTACTTAGTAAGTATTGATAATACAATTTAAAAATATAGGTGGTACCAAAAATAATAAAAATAACTGTAGGTGGTACATCACTCAAAAAGGTTGAGAACCGCCGATCTAGAGGATATGACTTGTTCTGGAATAAGCTGGTGTCTGATCGACCTATGGAGGAGCGGTACGGCAAGGGATAAGGGCTTGCGTTTCGGTGACAATCCTCCGCAGATCCCTACCGGAAGGGCGTTGACGCATAAAAGGATGTATATATTATATTAATATAAGTGATATAAGTACCTCGGCATGAAGATAATTCAAGATGGAACACTGGATACTGCTATAAAAGACAAAAATATAGAGGGTATAAAAGCCATATCCATGATGAATGGCATTCTATGGGATCAAACAATATCTAAAGCGAGCACAAACAGCTCATATATAATACCATACTTAAAAGTTTAATCACAAAATGGTAGTGAAGTTTGGCCACTAAAACAAAGAACAGAGAAAATGTTACCAGTAACGTAAATGGACTTCTGGAAAAGAGCAGCAGGCAAATCAAGAAGAGATCGGATGCCAAATGAGGGAATACAAGAAATGATGGCAGTCACACATACACTAATTGATGACATAAAAACAAAACAACTCATATGGTACGGCAATGTGTAGAGAATGCAAGATGACAGGATCCCTAAACAGATTTTAGCATGGACACCACAAGGGAAGAGGAAAATATTAAGGCCGAGAAGAAGCTGGAGGGAGGGAATTTAAAAATAATTAGAGAAAGGAGAAATCCTTCCAGGTCTATGGTTAAACAGAGAAGAATAGCGGTTAAGCCTGGGTTTCCTCGAAAGCGGTACCGACAAACTGCGACCGTAACACTGCGATGAATGACGTCATAAAAAACTGTACCATGCAAAGTAATAGCTTGCTGAGTTTGCACATTCCATTGCCGCAGTGAAGAACCTTGAATTTTTCACCGTAATCTGACGTAATTCATCGCAGTGTTACAGTCGCAGTTTATCGGTGCCGCTTTCGAGGAAACCAATGCTTTAGGAGTCGGAAGGCGTCGGAGGACGCTATAAACCGATAGTAGTAGTAGTAGTAGTAGTAATAGTAGTGAACTTTTATAAATCTTCATTTTGGCATTTGTAAATTGGCCTAGAAATATTGTAGAATGTCGTTTATGTATAATAAAAGGTCAGAGGTCAGAGGTCAGAGGTTATGTATATTAAATTTTCTTCTTTTTTTTTGTAGACATGGCTCTGTCTTTTTTCATTGTGCCTCCAATAAGTTGTCGTTCCATCGTTTTCGTGGTCTTCCCACTGATCGCCTTTCTATTGGGAAACTGACTGGGGAGTCTACAACTCTATTTGTTGTATATATGTTATAGTCAAAGCCCGAATTTCAGGCACTTCTAGGTTTGACTAGGCAATCCTCAGGCCTGACTGATGGTCTTAGTCAAAGCCCGAAATAAATTACAGTTTCGGCCTTTGACTAGTCAAACCTAGGAGAGAATACGTTGGTCAGGCAAAGGTCGAAATTTAGTTTTATGAAATCCGGGTTTGACTAGTCAAACCCATAGTTGGCATTTGGCCAACTTCCATAATTCTATTAAATAAACCTGCTAGCCACCTTATTCCTGTCTCTCCCAATGCTCTTCATACTTCCCAAGGAATATCATCTGGTCCTACCGCTGTTCCTTTCTTTATTTATTGAAGCGCTGGAGCCACTTCCTCGTTTGTTATTTTGGTGACCATTGCTGCTACTGCCTCCGTTGACTCCACAGGCTCTCTGGTCAAATTCTTCATTTAATAAGCTGCCTTCGCCTTCCCTGGTATCAAGTTGATCGTATAGGTTTGAATACGCTTCTGCTTTGGCTTTTAGTACTGCTGCTTTCACTTCCTTTTTCGCGACCATATAGTTTTAAAATCTGTGTCGGATCTGGTTTCTTGTCATTCTTTATATAATTTTCCCTCCTCTTTTATTTTTCCTTGTACTTCGTTTGACCACCACCAAGTCTCTTTATCCTCAAACTTTTTTCCTGACGTTTTCCCAAGTATTTCAATAGCAGTCTCTCTAATACTACTGGCCATCTTTCTCCAAATTGTATTAGGGCTTCCTTTCATATTCCAACATATTTTGTCTACTATTCTTTCTCTGAATAGACCTTCTTTCTCATCTTTTAGCAACCACCACTTGATTTTTTGTATTCCTCTCCTGTATTTTGATTTAACTTCACTTTTTACTTCGATGTCCAGAACAAGCAGCTTATGTTGTTGGCTTATTGTCTCACTAACTATTACCTTGCATTATTACTTGCATTCACGTATGTCTTCTTTGCTTATTATGATTTGTCTATTTGGGATTCATGTCCACTTTTGTACGTAATAAGATGAGTTTCTTTCTTTTTAAAGAATGTATTAACAATCGCCATATCTATTAAATTATCTATTAATTAACCTCAAATATCGCCATATCTATACGTTAATCTCAAAAATAAACTAATATAAAATATTTATATCACTTATAAGATTTTTCTCTTGTTTTGTACGTTTGCTCTTTTCTTGCCTTATATAACTGTACTATTAGCGTTCGGAATCCGGAGCAGAACAGAATTTCCAATATTTGAAGCTTTAAAAAGAAACAATAGTCTTAAACGCAATGAGAAAGTTAATGAATTGAAGAACAATACAAGATCCAAATAGCCAAATTTTAATTATGAAGGTGCATTGAGCTTCGTTCTAGTAAGTAATTAAAAACTATAGAATGGAGCTCTTCAAATTAATGAAGAAAAAATTATACCGGATTCTTTAATTAAATAATGTCAATAACTGGTTTCTAATTGTTATTTCAGCTCTATTAAGTATTTATATGTTTAATCTATTATTAAGTTCATAATCTCAGTACATTAATAAAGAGAACGGGCAACTTTAAAAACTATGTGACTATACTTCTAGTGGGATTAGAATAAGGAATGTTAATATCTGGTTTCCAATTGTTATTGCAGATATATATTATTGATCTATTTACTCTATTATTAAGCTCGTACTTAGTACTCTTCTCTTTGCAGTTGAAACGTGGACCCTTAAAACAACAACCGTAAATAAACCGGCGTTATCGAAATGCGTCCCACTTTTTCAGGTAAATATTTTCATACTTGAAATGCCTCCCAGGTACAATCGAAATACCTCCGTTGCGTTAATCATTTAGGCTGATATTTTATCTATTTAATCTCTGTATAATGACACAATGTTGCCAAATACTAATTTAAATAGGTAGTATCTATCTATTTTGATTTTTCTGATTCTTATGCAGTGTACATAAAACATGTTAACATACATATTTTTGGTATTTCTTTCTTACCTCCCGAAGATGTTGGCGATTTTTTTGTTATAGATTTGGCAGAAATTAAACCAGTCGATGAAAGAGTCACCCAGATTTGTGATTATCTTGTTGATAATTACATATCTGAAAATTCGACATTGTCTTCCACATCTTTGGACTGAGCACTCTCCATCCTTACAAAAGAACCACATACCCATGTAGACCAGGCCGCATCTGTAAAAATATTAGTACATTGGGACGTTGAGAGGTGCCTCAAATTTTTTTGCAGAAATTGCTTGAAAATAACTCAAATAATAATATTTAAGTTATCCTCCCGCTCAAAAAGGTCCGGAACATTGTTTAAATAATCAAAATGTCAAAAAATGAAGGAAAAATTCGATTTTTTTCTTCGTTTTTTGGTAATAACTTTAAAAATATTCATTTCCGAGAAAAGTTGTACTGACATAAAATTTGCGTAATGAAATTTGCTACAATATAAGATTGGTTAAAAATTTTAAAAATAGTCGCCCTTATTGCAAAATAGCAATAATTGCGAAGAAACCATACAAAAACAAGTACTCGCATTTTAAACTTTTCAGATTTTAGTTTTTCAAATTGCAAATGAAAGGTACAGTACACTTCTATAAGCAACAAAAAATTTCAACTTGCTATCTGCTTTTCAGTCCTGTCACATTTTGAAGAAATGAATTTTTTTTGCGAAAGCTGGATTGCAAAATTTATTTTGCAAAATCTATTGAACAGATCTTAATAAAATTTACAATATTACTTATTTTTGTATTGTTTTTTCGCAATTATTGCTATTTTGAAACAAGGGTGACTATTTTTTAATTTGTAATTTTGCAAAACTACATTTGAAAGGTAGTTCAACTTGTTATCTGCTTTATTTTCAGTCCTGTAACATTTTGAAAAAATGAATTTTTTTTGCGAAAGCTGGATTGCAAAATTTATTTTGCAAAATCTATTGAACCGATCTTAATGAAATTTACAGTATTGTTTTACTGTATCATAAAGTTTTTCTGGGTGGAATATGAAGGCCTTAAGTGTAGCATAAATGGTTGAAAAACGTAAAATGCGAATACTTGTTTTGTATGTTTTTTTTTCGCAATTATTACTATTTTGCAACAAGGGTACTTATTGCAACAAGGGTGTAAGGGTAACTATTTTTTAAATTTTTAACAAATTCTATATTGTATAAAATTTAATTACGCAACTTTTATGTCAGCAAAACTTTTCAAGTTATAATCAAAAAAGCAATAAAAAAATCGAATTTTTCCTTCATATTTTGTCATTTTGATTATTTAAACAATGTTCCGGACCATTTTTAGTGGGGGGATAACTCAAATATTATTATTTGAGTTAATTTCAAGCAATTTCTGCAAAAAAATTTGAGTCACCTCTCAACGTCCAATTTAAAACAGATGCGCCCTGGACTAATGCGAAAGTTTTCATTCCAAGTATAATTCTTCTTTTACTGCCCTTATCCTAACATTAATAATGTTATTGATATAATTTTAGAATTTCAAATAAATACCTACATTGAAATGAATTTTGTTTCGACACCAAAAAACAATTGTTGCGGAAAGTACAGAAAAAATAAATTTTTTAAGTGAAAAAATTTTAGATTTAAGAGAATGTACAATAAATGCAATATGCGGCAAAAAAAAACATTACAGAAATTCGTATACCTCAAATTTGTATGTGTCAGGTGCCGAAAGGTACTGAGTGGTTTCCGAACGTCGTTATAATGTATGTGAATGTCTTGATAATGTTAGGTGCATACGGAAAAGGTCGCGAAAACGGTCCAAGCTTAAAATCAACATGGTTTCAGCAGGACAGGACAACCTCTCATACTGTCAGAGAGTCTTTTCGAATACTGCGCGATCATTTTGGCAGTTGCCACTCACCAGAACTAACGCCACCGCATGCGTACCACAAACCATACATACTTATAGACGTTTCACGACCATGTTAATCTTTCGGATCGAATTAACGCCATCTCTTGATTGGAATGGGAACTAAATTGACAAATTTTAGTTACGTGAGAATTTCAAATTATAAATTTTGCGGGATTTTTGATGAAATTTCGCAGGAAATTAAAACAACAGAAAGACAATTCAATGTTTTATTCCATATTTTACTGAAAACTTCAAATATTCCAATTTGTTTTCAAAATGCTAAACACTACTGCTATGTGTCACGTGAAAGCACTGATGTGTATCGAGTTGAATGAAAATTTTTGAAAGAATCTTGTACATAGGATGATTGTTTAGATACATATTACCTTATAATCTTTTACAAACTTCCAAAAATATGTAGGTCCGTAATGTTGATGACACACTTGTCTATTGGAATAAACTGTTTCAGGATCTATTATATTGTTTTTTTTTTTAATGTGGAGAAACACAATACGGGATGATCAATGTAAACTAAAAATTCTACTCATAAAAATGGAGAGGAGGTTAATACACTTATTAAAATTGTGATTAAATCTAATTAAAAACGTAACACCACTATAATAAAATAATTAAGCCACAAACTGTAAAATAAAAAATAAATAACAAATTAATTTAATTGTCAACTGTCAGTTGTTAAATATGACAAGAGAATTGACTGACAGCGACATCTCTGGATTGGAATGGTAACTAATTTGCTGTCTTGACCTTGATAATTTACGTGAAACGTCTATGAGTATGTATGGTTTGTGATGCGTACATATAGGCAATGTTGAAGGAGTCAAACAGATCCATCGTCTGTTCAGAATTGCGGACTAGAATTGAAGATTTTTTTATGCCAGAGGTAGTGTGGCATCTAAGAATTTGCCTTGGGAGGGGAAATTTGCCTTAGGGGAAACTTCCAATGAAAAACCAACCCAAAGACATAAAAAAGATAAACTCAGATTACACAAAAGACATAAATAATAACTTATAGGCATTAAGTTCACTTAATTTTCCTAACTAGCGTGTTTAATTGGGTTGAATTTGTCTTTCTGTGGTTTCGGTTTCATATCAGCTAATATATTTTTATGTTTGAACATTTTTTTTCTTTAATTTTGGACCTTGTACCCCATATAACCGCCACTGGTTAGAGGGCATTTTTAACATCTGTTTTATCGGCAACGTGCGTCGTCGTGACTAATGTTTACAAGGCTATAATATAGCCTTGATCCATGATATTATCATGTATACGAGATATTATAATTTATCATAAACATTTCAATATTGATTTCAGTACTGTCTATTTTGCCGCATACTGTAGATTAGAATTTGTCAAAGTAGTATCATATAAATTTAGGAAAAATATTTTGTAATTTTATATTTTTATACATATTTTGCAATATTTTCCAAATATTTCTTTTGTGGTTTTTTCTAATTATTAATAACAAAAAATAATGGTTAAGAATTATATATTATATAATGGTTATAAAACTTATTATATAGGTATGTATAAGTTAGTTGAAATTTATGAATACTGCCTAGTGTAGTCCTGTCGCCAGGGGGGTAAAACGGCCTCCTTAATTCAGATGGACTTACTCAAGTTTTTTTAATGTATTTTGACCCGTAGAAGACGAATTTTTTGGGCAACAGTCGATCCGGATGTCGATAAGATTGTTATAAACAAAGAACTTGAGGAATCACAGAACAGCGATTTTTTGCAAAACATTTTATTGTATTTTTGGGTCATTCTAAGCAAAAAATGTTTTTACAAGTATTTTCGTAGGATGCATAGTTTTCGACATAAACTCGGTTGAACTTTCAAAAAATCAAAAAATTGCAATTTTTGAACCCGAATAACTTTTGATTGAAAAATAAAATAGCAATTCTGCTTACCGCATTTGAAAGTTGAAGTCAAATTCTATCGGTATTGATAACTTTTATTGCTAAATATTAATTTCTTTTATTGTTAAAGAAAGCTATAAACACATAGTGATTGAATGATGTTTTCGATGCATTTCTCATTATTTGAAATCGAACGAGTAGGCGCGCATATAGACAATTTCTACGTAGATTACGTACATTAAAACGCATGCATTGGACACGGGAAACACTATGTGTTTATGGCGCTTTCTTTAACAAATAAAAACTTAATTTTTAGCAATGCAAATAACCAAAACCGATAGAATTTGACTTGAACTTTCAAATTCAGTAAGCAGAATTGCTATTTTATTTTTTAATCAAAAGTTATTCGGGTTCAAAAATTGCACTTTTTCGATTTTTTGAAAGTTCAACCGCGGTTTTCTCGAAAACTATGTATCCTACAAAAAAACTTGAAAGATCATTTTTTGCTAAGAATCACCCAAAAAATACAAAAACATGTTGCAAAATTTTGTTTTGCGAAAAATCTCTATTATGTAATTCCTCAAGTTCTTTGTTTATAACAATCTTATCGACATCCGGATTAACTGTTACCCAAAAAATTCGTGTTCTATGTGTCAAAATACATAAAAAAAACTTGGGTAACTCCATCTGAATTAAGGAGGCCGTTGTACTTCCCTGGCGACAGGACTGTCAATAATGTTTAATACATAAGGGTTGAAAATAATAGTTATTTATGATTTGAGTGTTAAAAGTACACGTTTAAGGCACGCTTGTGAAAGTTTGCAAAATGAGCGATAACGAGTTCTGCAATTCACATGAGTGACTTAAAAATGTACTTTATCTACTCTATGTCATATTATGTATAAGTATTTAGTTTGTGAAAACTGTCATTATAGATAGCAGTGAAGTAACAATGTATTTTAAATGGGATTTACTTTTTCGCACACTTTCAATGGGGTTTTTGGCACACTTTCATATAATCAAATATCCTTAACTTTAGCGTTGTCATGGTGATGACAATATGAGCAATGACTTACAACAAAATTTTTGACAGTTTTGTGGTTTGAAAGTAGTTAGGATTTTTAAATGTCAAAGTTCTAAAACTTTTAGAATAGAAATGATTTCCAGTGACGAAGAGTTACAGTTTTTTATTTGTTTATCGTAGATAAAATATTGTATGAAACTGGGCGTGAACTACTTTTTGCGAACTTACGCGATGTATAGCACTCGCTCCGTTGTCGCTCGTGCTCTAAATATCGCGTGCATTCGCAAAAGGCATATTTCACGAACTGTTTAATAAATAACTATTTTAACACGCATATCATACAATATTTTTTCTACAAACGTAATTACAGGACAATATCTACAAAGACTTTTACTTGAACTTGACTGACATTCCATTTTTATTATTTTTTTGACATTGCATCAAAATTGCCTATACGGTCAATACGAACTGCAGTGCCATAAAAATTTTAAAGCACTAGTGCCTTAAAGTGGCATTTTTAACGCTCGTACGGAGTGCTAAAAATTGCATAAATTAAATAACAAAATACCAATTTGGACAAAAATTTACAAAGGGACGAAGGTGTGGCAACGTCTCACCTTTACATAAAGATTAGAAGCATGTAATTTATTTAGAGCTTGGGAGGCAATTCGTATGTGATCATTTTAGCGACAGGTAAGAAACCCTTCTTCGGAAGGCATTTCATATGCGCCCAAATAAACTGGAGAACTTTGGAATGTGGATCTACACAAGTTGCTGGAAAGTTGTACTTTTCCTCCCTAGGGAGGAAAATTAAAAGTGACATCATAGTATTTCATTCATGAAGTATAACTTATTGATGCCCTGTACAATATCTATTTTCTATTACGTAAGTATCTATACATTTTAACGTTTATTTATAAAACACTCTGTATTTTGCAGAATGGTAAAAAACAGTAAATTGTTATTTTGATTTAACAATGTTTACATTAGTAATTTGACTTATACTTGACAGTTGACAATTATATTGTACCTACTTGTTAGTTTTAGTTTTAATAAATTTTGTAGGTTAGTTACATAAATAAATTAAGTAAAAATGAAAAATGACTTGTTATTAATTTGAGGAAGGTGGAAAAGCCATATTATGTATAATATGGGAGTAAAGTGCCTTTTCCTCCATTCATTCTCGGGAGGAAAATAGCACTTTCCTTCCTTGTTATACAAATAGCTATTTTCAATGTTTTATTGTTAAATACTAAATATTTTCCAAAAACCCTGTAAGTAACATGTTGATGGAAATGCCTGACAAAAGATTCTATAATATTTATTACTCCAAACACCAGCTATATATCCGATCGGAATCAAACGTCTAGCCTTCTTATATATAAAAAATGAATATCTTGTAAATCCCTCTCGCTAAAGTTAGATACATAAAATCCCTTTTACAATACTTTCGCATCTTTTTTCCGTATTTTTCGATATAGGCAGTGGCCGGAAGTCTCCCGAAAAATGATGAGAATCGACATATGTCCGGGATAATATTACACCTGCCGTTATTGGACGGCTGATCTCGTGTTCGTACAGCATAATATTGAATATGCTCTCGAAGGTATGTTATTCTTGATGCTGGAGAAACAATACCAACCAGATCTGTCTGCACACTGTATTTATACTAACACCTATAACACTCGATGAGAAGAAAATTTGAAATTATTTCAAGTTGGTAGTTGCAGGGAAAGGATATCCAGAGTTATGGACGGACTGTTTTACTCCATTGTTTCGTTATACAAACGGTCACGTTCTGTTATTTCTCACAATAGCAGTCGATCTTCGGAACAATTATAAACGTAGGGGAAGTATTTTATTAAGGATATTGTCCGATGATTAATCTTTATTGTTAATTAACTACACAAAGCTTATCTATTTAATTAATTAATACAGCGTCCACGAATATTGTGCGAATATTGTAACTTTTCGTCTTTTCTTCTTTGATATTTCATTGTTTCCGCAACATAAGCTTTGTTTCTGACTAAAAAAACAATTGATGTTGAAAACGATTTATGTCCGATACAAAAGTGCATTCTATTGGAGGGATACGGCCAACAATGTATTGGTCGTTTTAGTAGAGATACCGGCTTATTTGGACAAGCGTAGGACTTTGTCAATATAGAAACTACTATTATCATCAAAGCTTTTTCTTATTGTCCTATCCTCTAGTGGTACGACCCACAGTTACTTAGGGTTAAGTACTTTGCAACGGCTTCCTTAGAGGCTATCACAGGTCTACCTCCGCCGGAATTATACCTTATGACAGTCCTGAGACTCTGAGCAAACAATACTTGGAGGCCGAATTATGTACTGAATAGCCACAAAAATACTACTGAGACTATACTTAAGGAATCCATCTTTATTATGAAATCAAATATGATGACACCAGAACTAATCTTCACTGAGAAGATTAATACATCATAAGTCTGGTTCAGAAGTCTATGATCAAACATATAACCATAAAAAATCTTACAGTCTAGGTCAACATACAACTGTGTTCCAGGTTGAAGATTTTGCTTTGGTGGTCTGCATTGATGAAATCATAAATGCAGACCATAAACCTAAGAAAATCAACATTTACACACATATCCAAATAGCTATTCTGGCAGTATAGAACCCACTCACGAAATCAAAACTGGCGAGGAACTGCAAAGATCTCCTCAAAAACCTGGCAAAAGACAATTAAATGTCTCTAATATGGGCGTAGGAAACCTACAAGACATATCATTCGAAAACAGAGAAACAAGTGTAGAAATTACAAACGAAGAAATATAGTATGCACTAAAGAACACCAGCAACGGAAAAAGCCCGGGGCCAGATCAACTGCCTATTGATATCCTTAAAATAATAGAAAATGAGTACATAGATGTCCTCTTAAAGCTCTTTAATGAAATTTATCAGTCGGGTGACATACCCAGTGAATGGTTGACCTCAACATTTATTTGTCTCCCAAAAAAGAAATATGCTAAAGAATGCACCGACTACCGCACCATAAGGCTGATGTCTCACACACTTAAAATGATTTTAAAGATCCAACATAGATTCCGTAGAAGCGTAGGTACCCGTGAAGCTCTCTTTGCATTCAACGTACTAATCCAGAGATGTTTGGGTGTGAACCAGGATATGTACGTCTATTTCATAGATTAAAACAAGGCTTTCGATAAAGTCCGCCACAAACAGCTAATGGATATCCTCAAAGCAAAATAATTACAATACAATGACCTTCGAATTAAAACAAATTTATATTATAAACAGCAAGCACATATACGCATTAATGAATACACTGCAGAAGAGTTCGAAATTAAAAGAGGAGTGCGACAGGGGTGTGTACTGTCACCACTACTATTCAATGCATACTCTGAAAATAATTATGAAAAGAGCTCTTGAGGGAGAAACAGCAGGAATAAAGGTAAATGGAACGCCAATTAACAACATTAGATATGCGGACGATACTATCATACTAGCAGACAACCTTAAAGACCTCCAAAAGCTAATGAACAAGATAGTTGAGTATGGAGAAGAATATGGATTATCAATAAACATCAATAAAACTAAATTTATGAGGATATCAAAAACCCAAAATAATGATGAAAGCCTGACAATTAAAGGTAAAATTTTAGAACAAGTTGAAAACTACAACTAGCTTGGCACAATAATTAATCACACAAACGATTACTCCACAGAAATCAAAGTTCGAATAGAGAAAGCAAGAACAAACTTCAATAAAATGAGAAAGGTACTTTGTGCAAGAGAACTGAAATTAGACTTGAGAGTTAAGTTGGCAAGGTGTTAAATGTTCTCGACCCTGCTTTACGGGATAGAAGCATGGACACTCAACGCGTCGACTACTAAAAAGTTGGAAGCATTAGAACTATGGGTGTACAGAAGAATCCTGAAGATATCATGGACCGAGCATATAACAAACAATGAAGTCATGAGAAGAGTCAACAAAGGACTGGAAGTATTGGAAACCATCAAGACACGAAAGCTGCAGTACCTGGAGCATGTTATACGTAATGAGAGATACAACATACTTTAATTGATTATACAGTGGAAAGTTCAGGGCAAGAGAAATGTAGGAAGGAAAAGGATCTCACGGTTGCATAACTTGAGGGAATGGTATGGATGCACATCAACCGAACTATTTAGAGCATCAACATCTAAGATTAGAATAGCCATGATTATTGCCAACCTCTGTCGCGAAGATTGCACGTGAAGAAGAATATGGGTGCCGGGTCATGAAGGGATGCATAGGAATGAATGAGCAGAAATGTTGGCAAAACAAGGCTCGAGAGAAACTGTTGAATGTCCAGAACGAGCTTCTGAAATGGCTTAAAATGTATACTCAAAAGGGAAGTGGAGAATCACTGAAGGCCGAATCCAGACTAAAAGAAATAAAAAACTCTGGAACAGTTTGATTAACCTCAATAAACAAGAGATCAAACAGTGACTGAAATGGTGACGACATTATCAGAAACCACCTATACAAACTAGGTATTAATAATGTGAATGAACCATAGTGCAGAAAGTTCAAAATGGAAGAAGATACTTCCATGCACATACTATACCAATAAGACAACTGTTGGCAATAAGGCCTTACGACCAAATGCCAGAGACTAAAATTTCGCCTGAATTAAGAGGAAAAAGAAGACCCTATTTTCTAAATAGATTAAATTTATATTGTTTAAGTAATTTAAAATACCGAAATGATACCTTCGTTTTTACTAAGCACTAAATTGACGTTAATACCGAAGAGCCAGGAGCTAGAAGCTCGAAACTTTTATATTTATCTCAGTTTAACATAAAGCCGATTTAAATACAAATGATAAATTTCCAGCAGATACATTGCTCCTTCTTTTTGTACAATTATAATCTCAAGTAATAAACAAATCTTTTCGTACAACAAAGAAAAGCACTTTAATTAAATACAATATCAACATAAAATTTTCTAGTGCATATTTATCGTTTGTTATTCTCTGCTGTTTCATTGTTAACCTAAAACGGAAATGGCAGAATCGCTAATTGGACCAAATTGAGAGCTTATTGAAAAACATACTCCCAATTAGATTATTTTGCTCGCAGCGGTATTTTAAGTCTTGTTGCCGCTCTTTTGTTATTTATTTTTCGTATTATTGCCCTATCTTTTAACAAATAGAAATTAATAATTACAACGAAGAAAAGAATCGTTTTATTGTCATTTTGTGTCCACAATTTATCCACAATAATATGATCTACATATTGTTATATATTTACAGTCATATTTATTCAAGAATAAAAAACGCTAAACGCAGTAGTTGGGTGGCGCACATATAGTGCAGTCACTGAAGGTGGATATGAGCTATTACCTCCGATTTCGTTGAACCTCCATCGATTTGCTGGAAAATTGTTGAGTGGTTAGAGGATATCTCAAGGAACAAAGGTGACATAATGCCAACTTGCGCTTTTAACTTGGGGGTAGATTCCGCCCCTTCTCGGGGGTGAAAATTATTTTATTAAAAATAACCCCATAAACCGACAGAGAGATAAATTCTAAGCAAAATCTCTTATATCAAGTTTTTAAACTTGAATGAATACTTTTTGAGTTATTAAAGATCAAAAATTTTAATTTTTCGTGCAAAAAATGCATGTTTTAAAGCGATTTTTCATAAATATCTCAAAATCTATGTTTTTACAAAAAAGTTATGAGTATAAAAATTGAAGCTAATAAAACACAAAATAAAATTCTTGTCCGAAAAATCTTTTATTATTACCTTAAAGTGAGTTATAGATAATTTAATGTATATTTTTTTCGGATAGTACTCAAATCTAAGTATTCAAGCTTAAATAACGGGAATCCATGCATGTATAACATATACTTACTAAATGTTTGTCAAAGCACTCAAAATATCTATCAAATGAGCTGCCGGAGAACTTGATACCATTAAAATTTATTCTCGAAAAATGTTTAAAATTGTATGCTCCAAAAATATTTCAAAAAAAAGAATGTGTGTGTACTTTGTACGCACGTAAGAAGATATTCTTCTATTATATAATAGGTAATTTAAACGAACTAAATATACTTAAAAGGTTATTTGTACTTATTTTATTTAAAAATCAAACTAACTTTCTTATCTACCACTTTCAAAAAAGAAGAATATCTTCAAAAATTATATAATAATATACTTACAATCATAAAATCTATAAAAAAAAATAAAAAAATAATAACTTGCTTGGGGCTTGAACCCACTTCACGTCTACCGCGCCGTACGAAAGTTGACGCCATTTCAAACTGCACCAAACTCTCGTATACGTCATGTGGGAATATACACAAACTAAACGTTTACATCATAAATTTATATGAATTTAATAAAATTATTAGTTTGATTTTTGTCGAAATAAAGTACAACAAAATATAGAGTAAGAAAACGACATATGAGATGAAGATTTGTAGAAAGTTTGTTCGTAACCAGATTATGTAAATTAAAGCATTGCCTACTAATAGGTAACTACATTATTTTGTTTACATTTTCCAAATAGATAGGTATTGAAACTATTAGGTATTTCCAACTGAAACATTTAGAATTAGGTACGTACCTGCGGCTTTTCAAAACTATTTAAAAAGTCACTATAATTATAAATTTGATTTTATTTCTGTCCACACATCAATAAAAACTAATATTATACAATATTTTTGTTTACCGATAACCTCCATATTGAACAATTATTGACAGATCATTTCAAAATTTCAACACCCAATCAGAGCCCGTATAACAACTAATACCATACTGTCGGTGTGCGCATGCGCGCGGATCAATCAAATTTTACCCTCAATCGATTCGCCGCTAAAGAAGAATATCTTCAAAAATTTATTGTTCTCTTTTAGAAAAACTCCGTTAGTTGTTATGATATCAGGTTCGTCTAATTACTGTTTGAAAGGTAACTTCAAGTGCTTTAAAATAAAATTAACTTTAATCTTTTAAATTCCTTAGTTTCTTAAAGATAAAGGTTAAAGGGCCCTTGTTACATGGCTCTCGCCGTAAAATTAAGGCTTCAAACGTTTTATCTCTATTATTATTTGTACCACAGGAAAACTAAAAACAGTAGAACATTTGTTAAAGAAAAAACTAAAATTTGGTTTATCTACTCTATGTCAAATATTATGTGTAAGTTTTTAGTTTGTGAAAACTGTCATTATATATGGCAGTGCGTGAAATGTTTAAAGTGTGCGTGAAGTAACAATGTATTTTAAATGGGACTTACTTTTTTGCACTGTCTTTAACACACTTTCATATAATCAAATATCCTTAACTTTCGCGTTGTCATGGTGATGCCATAATGAGTAATAAATTACAACAAAAGTTTTGACAGTTTTGTTTGTGGTTTGAAAGAAGTTAGAATTTTTAAATGTCAAAGTTCTAAAAATTGTAGGATAGAAATGAATTCCAGTGAAAAAGAGTTACAATTTTTTTATTTGTTTATGGTAGAGTAGATAAAATATTTTATGAAACTGTACGTGAAGTACTTTTTGCGAACTTACGCGAAGTATAGCACTCGCTCCGCTGTCGCTCGTGCTCTAAATATCACGTGCGTTCGCAAAAAGCATACTTCACGAACTGTTTCATAAATAACTATTTATATAATTTTATACGTATATTAGACAAGGCGAAAACGGCGGGTTCGTTGGAAAAAATATTTCCATGAATTTTTTTTGCATAATCTCATCAAGAATACACCTCAGAATAAGGTTCAAGAAGTTACCCACGCGAAAAGTGGTCCAAATTTTTTTTAACAATTTAATTTTATCAAATGACACAAATTTCTTTAGAATTATGTAGGGGGGCTTTAAGCTTTGACTTAGTCACTTTCTGACTTTCATAATAATAATTTTTAACCCAGTTATGAAGTCTTAAAAATGGCCATGTTCGCGTTTTTCAAATTTTAAATTGCTTATAACTCGAAAACAATCAACATTAGAGAAAAATTACAAGAAACCTTTTTTGTCCAAAATGGTCCAAAAACCTAACAAAAAATTTGTACGGGCCAGAAATATTGATTTTTGCAATTTGATTAAAAAAAATTTTTTTAAACCTTATTCTGGATCCTGGGATGTCTCACGAATGTGATTATGCAAAAAAATCGCATGGGAATTTTTTTCTAACAAACCCGCCGTTCTCGCTTTGTCTATATAAAGTAGTTTTGGAGTTATTATCAAAAGAAAATGGAAATTACGAAAATTTGAATTATCCTGATTTTTTAAATAATACTTTTTTTTTCAAAAAATTTGCCCACTAAACCAGTAAAAATTTTTGACTAAAAACTAAAATAAAGAAAGGGATTAAATTTTAACTTTTGTGGAAATGGCACATGTTTTACTTTTCACTTTTTCCTAAAAAAATCGAAAGGTTTCTCTTATTTTCATCATAACAGGGACCGATTAAGAGAATACTGGGGAAAAATACAGCACAAAATCGTTCTAGGTTTTCTAACTGGACATGTACTGGTTCCAGTAAAAGGACACCTACACATGATAGGACTATACAATGAAGATCTCAGTCAGGGACAATCAGACATATATTGTGAAACTGCAAGGCATTGGATTGCAAAATACAAGCAATATATGGAGAGTGCAGACCAAGTACGAAAGCATATGGTACTAACCCAGTGGACCTTTAGAGGCTAGTGAAGGGCACAACTATATTGGATTGGGTATCATGAAAACAAACGGAAGAAAGCACAATAAGCCAAAAGGCAGTAGTGCGAGAGGGGTGCTGTCCAGAAGGTAGAAGAGAGAGAGAGAGAGAGAGAGAGAGAGAGAGAGAGAGAGAGAGAGAGAGATAAATTTAACTTTAATTTACCTGTGAATAAATATGTATGAATATATCAATACAATTCGATTATCGAAAAAATAACAGTTTTCCGAGTTGTCCCCAATTAATTCGAAAAGTCAAACCCCTACTGTACTGTTTTTGTGTTCGATGTTGGTGGATTTTGCAAGAAAACGTTATAAATCATATAAAAAAAATAATAACTGTAATATTTTATATCCCATCTGTATCGTACGTCACTGATATAACCGCAACGGTTAAAAATAAAAGAGAAAAATCTAAAACAAATGTTGTAATACATACTTCACTTTAAAATTATTCGCCTTATACCCCGGGATAAGGAAAACTTTATAATTGAGTTGAGACAATATTTATTTATGACAACCTTTTGATATAAGATTGGTTCCAAAGGGAATACACCCCTAAGTCATATCTTGAATGCCGAACATCAAGATTTTACGGAAAAATTTATGATTTCAAGTTTCCAACTTTTACACGGGACGTAACAATGAATGACAGTAAAGTTTCCGCCATGAAAATGACATAAGATAAAAGTTTTACCTGTCC
The DNA here is from genome assembly GCF_917563875.1 of Diabrotica virgifera virgifera. NCBI lineage: Eukaryota > Metazoa > Arthropoda > Insecta > Coleoptera > Chrysomelidae > Diabrotica > Diabrotica virgifera. Next base: position 242,821,524 of record NC_065449.1, read on the forward strand.
CCGGAGAAAAATGACAACGGAAAATATTAGTTTATGTTGTAAATAAAATTACCCTGCATAATATAAGGCAGTTGCAATAATTTTGAAAGAAGCAACTATTGATCTTCTGTTCAAAATTTGATTTATAATATTAAAGATTTTGTTATTAAGGCTAAAAAATATTATTCTGATATAGAATGTTCATGTTCAACGTTTATGTCACCCACATAAAATGGGCTATTAAAATTTTGGAGTATTCGCCGACAGCGCATTCGCCAAACTTTTGCTTTTCAAATATTTTCAAATATTTTATTATTATACAGTATGTCCCTGTAAGTTGTATCCATATGGAAAACTTTTTATTATTAATTTTACGAAAAAAATTTTTTGAATATTATACGAGGTATGTCAGAAAGTTTGAATTTCATTCAAGAGTAAAGTAGCTTTATTTTTCACAATATTGAAAATTGCTATTATGAAAAGTTGTTTGGAATTAAAAACTATATTATTCTAGTATGCAATTACATCCTTCTAATTGAAAATTTTTTTTTTGAAAAATTATGGATAACGAGCATTATTTTCAGTTATTTCAATTCAGATAACTTCTTTTATTATTAATTTTACGAAAAAAAGTGATTCCTAATAAAAAGTTCTGCATGCTCTAAAGCCTAAAATACAACCATCTTATGTCAAATTTTATCAATTTTATACGAGGTATGTCAAAAAATATAAATTTCGCTCAAGAGTAAAATACGTTTATTTTTCACAATATGGAAGATTATTATTATGAAAAGTTATTTAGAATTAAAAACTATGTTTCAGTATGTAATTACATCCTTCTAATTGAAATATTCTGAACTATACAGGTACTTTACTTTTGATCTAAATTTATCTTTTTTGACATACCTCGTATAAAATTTGATATAAGATGGTTGTATTTTAAGTTTTAGACCATTCAGAACTTTTTATTAAATATCACTTTTTCTCGTAAAATTAATAATAAAAGAGTTATCAGAATTGAAATAACTGAAAATAATGTTAGTTATCCATAATTTTTCAAAAAAAAAAATTTTCAATTATAAGTTTGTAATTGCATATTAGAATATAGTTTTTAATTCCAAACAACTTTTCGTAATAGCAATTTTTAATATTGTGAAAAATAAAGCTACTTAACTATTGAGTGAAATTCAAACTTTGTGACATACCTCATATAACATTCATAAAATTTGACATCTGATGGTTGAATAATGGGTTTTGGACCATGCAAAACTTTTTATAAACAATAACCTTTTTTCGTAAAATTAATAATAAAAAAGTTTTCCATATGGATACAACTTACAGGGACATACTGTATATCATGCTTTACAATGATTCTGAAACTGCATGACGTACTCAATATGGCATGTTTAACCCTTAACCACTGACATGCGGTATGCCATACCCCGTCGAAAATATATTTTGTTGTAAAACTTGTTTTATAAAGATTCCTAGAAAAGCATTATGTGTAACTTTAAGTGGTGTGTAATTGTACCTGTTGCCAACTTCTGCAGTTTTAGTATGGTTTAGCCTTTGAGTTACGTTGACGTAAAGTTTTCTTGAGGTATCACGTACCGCATTGTCAGTACTTAGGCTACTATTAGTATGACAGTAAGTTCATCCATTTGTTCTACTTTCAAGTGCATTCAACATTATTTTACTATTTTTTTGTTACCAATGCTATTTTTGTAATTCAGTTCTAAAGGATTTTCTAAGAACATCCACAATTTTTTTAATATTATGCATGCGTTCATAATTTTCTTGAAGAAAGAAAGTATATTTTATTTGGAGCAGTATTTTATCCTACAGTATTGATTATACAGGATTAACAAATATTTTTAGCAGGCATCAATTGACTAGTCTACATTTGTTTACAGCTATAACATTCACATACGTTGACGAGTTTCTAACCATTTCTGCTCTACAGTAAACATATAAGCCAAATATTAATATCTACAAACATAAAATATCCTATTAAAATAGCTGCTAATCAAACTGGAGATAAACAAAGTGTCTTGTTTTGCTTTTATCATTCCATATGAAATTTTCCGCATGAGTAAAAGTCAAACACAAGTTAAACTATCGTCTTTTTCGATCGATCTTTTTATCAAGAGATGTTCTTCTGTTATTCTTTATAAGGAAAATAATGAAATCCAAATAAAGTCACCAGATGGGTAGGATCCCGGGGTTTCAATAAAAACAAAATAGCTCGAAATAAGCCTGTAGGTCTTTATGCTGGTATAACAAGCAAATGTCTTCTAAAATTAAGGTCCGTACTCCTCGCTATACCAGCAAAATTTCTTTGGACACCAGTGGATTCTCTTGATAATACCGACGGTCAAAATGTAGTTGACAGCTCTATCCAATTCTTTGTGAGTATTTTCCTTGCTATTTCTCAACCGACCTAATTTAATAGCATGTTTTTTAATTCCCAACACAGTTAATCATATAAAGGAACAAATATTTTTAGCAGTCATTTATTGACTTGTATATATTATTTGTTTCGAGCTATAATGTTCACATACATTGACGAGTTTCTAACCGATTCTGCTCTACAGTAAACATATAAGCCAAATATTAATATCTACAAACATGCCCTATTAAAATAGCTGCTAATCAAACTGGGAATAAACAAAGTGTCTTGTTTGCTGTTATCGTTCCATATGAAATTTTCCGCATGAGTAAAAGTCAAACACAAGTTAAAGTATCGTGTTTTGCCAGCGATCTTTTTATCAAGAGATGTTCTCCTGTTATTCTATATAAGGAAAATAATGAAATCCAAATAAAGTCACCAGATGGGTAGGATCCCGGGGTTCAATAAAAACAAAATAGCTCGAAATAAGCGTGTAGGTTTTTATGCTGGTACAACAAGCAAATGTCTTCTAAAATTAAGGTCCGTACTCCTCGATATACTAGCAAAATTTCTTTGGACACCAGTGGATTCTATTGATAGTACAGACGGTGAACATGTCGTTGACAGCTCTATCCAATTTTTTGTGAGAATTTTTCCTTGCTATTTCTCAGCCGACCTAATTTAATAGCATGTTTTTTTAATTTCCAACACAGTTAATCAAATAAAGGAACAAATATTTTTAGCAGTCATCAATTGACTTGTATATATTTGTTTCCAGCTACAATATTTACATACATTGACGAGTTTAAAACCGATTGTGCTCTACAGTAAACATATAAGCCAAATATTAATATCTACAAACATATCCTATTAAAATAGCTGCTAATCAAACTGGGAATAAACAAAGTGTCTCGTTTGCTGTTATCGTTCCATATGAAATTTTCCGCATGAGTAAAAGTCAAACACAAGTTAAGCTATCGTGTTTTGCCAGCGATCTTTTTATCAAGAGATGCTCTCCTGTTATTCTATATAAGGAAAATAATGAAATCCAAATAAAGTCACCAGATGGGTAGGATCCCGGGGTTCAATAAAAACAAAATAGCTCGAAATAAGCGTGTAGGTTTTTATGCTGGTATAACAAGCAAATGTCTTCTAAAATTAAGGTCTATACTCCTCGCTATACCAGCAAAATATCTTTGGACACCAGTGGATTTTTTGATAGTACAGACGGTGAACATGTCGTTGTGTCTCTATCCAATTTTTTGTGAGTATTTTTCCTTGCTATTTCTCAGCCGACCTAATTTAATAGCATGTTTTTTAATTTCCAGCACAGTTAATCAAATAAAGGAACAAATATTTTTAGCAGTCATCAATTGACTTGTATATATTTGTTTCCAGCTATAATATTTACATACATTGACGAGTTTAAAACCGATTCTGCTCTACAGTAAACATATAAGCCAAATATTAATATCTACAAACATATCCTATTAAAATAACTGCTAATCAAACTGGGAATAAACAAAGTGTCTCGTTTGCTGTTATCGTTCCATATGAAATTTTCCGCATGAGTAAAAGTCAAACACAAGTTAAACTATCGTGTTTTGCCAGCGATCTTTTTATCAAGAGATGCTCTCCTGTTATTCTATATAAGGAAAATAATGAAATCCAAATAAAGTCACCAGATGGGTAGGATCCCGGGGTTCAATAAAAACAAAATAGCTCGAAATAAGCGTGTAGGTTTTTATGCTGGTATAACAAGCAAATGTCTTCTAAAATTAAGGTCTATACTCCTCGCTATACCAGCAAAATATCTTTGGACACCAGTGGATTTTTTGATAGTACAGACGGTGAACATGTCGTTGTGTCTCTATCCAATTTTTTGTGAGTATTTTTCCTTGCTATTTCTCAGCCGACCTAATTTAATAGCATGTTTTTTTAATTTCCAACACAGTTAATCAAATAAAGGAACAAATATTTTTAGCAGTCATCAATTGACTTGTATATATTTGTTTCCAGCTATAATATTTACATACATTGACGAGTTTAAAACCCATTCTGCTCTACAGTAAACATATAAGCCAAATATTAATATCTACAAACATATCCTATTAAAATAGCTGCTAATCAAACTGGGTATAAACAAAGTGTCTCGTTTGTTGTTATCGTTCCATATGAAATTTTCCGCATGAGTAAAAGTCAAACACAAGTTAAACTATCGTGTTTTGCCAGCGATCTTTTTATCAAGAGATGCTCTCCTGTTATTCTATATAAGGAAAATAATGAAATCCAAATAAAGTCACCAGATGGGTAGGATCCCGGGGTTCAATAAAAACAAAATAGCTCGAAATAAGCGTGTAGGTTTTTATGCTGGTATAACAAGCAAATGTCTTCTAAAATTAAGGTCTATACTCCTCGCTATACCAGCAAAATATCTTTGGACACCAGTGGATTTTTTGATAGTACAGACGGTGAACATGTCGTTGTGTCTCTATCCAATTTTTTGTGAGTATTTTTCCTTGCTATTTCTCAGCCGACCTAATTTAATAGCATGTTTTTTAATTTCCAGCACAGTTAATCAAATAAAGGAACAAATATTTTTAGCAGTCATCAATTGACTTGTATATATTTGTTTCCAGCTATAATATTTACATACATTGACGAGTTTAAAACCGATTCTGCTCTACAGTAAACATATAAGCCAAATATTAATATCTACAAACATATCCTATTAAAATAACTGCTAATCAAACTGGGAATAAACAAAGTGTCTCGTTTGCTGTTATCGTTCCATATGAAATTTTCCGCATGAGTAAAAGTCAAACACAAGTTAAACTATCGTGTTTTGCCAGCGATCTTTTTATCAAGAGATGCTCTCCTGTTATTCTATATAAGGAAAATAATGAAATCCAAATAAAGTCACCAGATGGGTAGGATCCCGGGGTTCAATAAAAACAAAATAGCTCGAAATAAGCGTGTAGGTTTTTATGCTGGTATAACAAGCAAATGTCTTCTAAAATTAAGGTCTATACTCCTCGCTATACCAGCAAAATATCTTTGGACACCAGTGGATTTTTTGATAGTACAGACGGTGAACATGTCGTTGTGTCTCTATCCAATTTTTTGTGAGTATTTTTCCTTGCTATTTCTCAGCCGACCTAATTTAATAGCATGTTTTTTTAATTTCCAACACAGTTAATCAAATAAAGGAACAAATATTTTTAGCAGTCATCAATTGACTTGTATATATTTGTTTCCAGCTATAATATTTACATACATTGACGAGTTTAAAACCCATTCTGCTCTACAGTAAACATATAAGCCAAATATTAATATCTACAAACATATCCTATTAAAATAGCTGCTAATCAAACTGGGTATAAACAAAGTGTCTCGTTTGTTGTTATCGTTCCATATGAAATTTTCCGCATGAGTAAAAGTCAAACACAAGTTAAACTATCGTGTTTTGCCAGCGATCTTTTTATCAAGAGATGCTCTCCTGTTATTCTATATAAGGAAAATAATGAAATCCAAATAAAGTCACCAGATGGGTAGGATCCCGGGGTTCAATAAAAACAAAATAGCTCGAAATAAGCGTGTAGGTTTTTATGCTGGTATAACAAGCAAATGTCTTCTAAAATTAAGGTCTATACTCCTCGCTATACCAGCAAAATATCTTTGGACACCAGTGGATTTTTTGATAGTACAGACGGTGAACATGTCGTTGTGTCTCTATCCAATTTTTTGTGAGTATTTTTCCTTGCTATTTCTCAGCCGACCTAATTTAATAGCATGTTTTTTTAATTTCCAACACAGTTAATCAAATAAAGGAACAAATATTTTTAGCAGTCATCAATTGACTTGTATATATTTGTTTCCAGCTATAATATTTACATACATTGACGAGTTTAAAACCCATTCTGCTCTACAGTAAACATATAAGCCAAATATTAATATCTACAAACATATCCTATTAAAATAACTGCTAATCAAACTGGGAATAAACAAAGTGTCTCGTTTGCTGTTATCGTTCCATATGAAATTTTCCGCATGAGTAAAAGTCAAACACAAGTTAAACTATCGTGTTTTGCCAGCGATCTTTTTATCAAGAGATGCTCTCCTGTTATTCTATATAAGGAAAATAATGAAATCCAAATAAAGTCACCAGATGGGTAGGATCCCGGGGTTCAATAAAAACAAAATAGCTCGAAATAAGCGTGTAGGTTTTTATGCTGGTATAACAAGCAAATGTCTTCTAAAATTAAGGTCTATACTCCTCGCTATACCAGCAAAATATCTTTGGACACCAGTGGATTTTTTGATAGTACAGACGGTGAACATGTCGTTGTGTCTCTATCCAATTTTTTGTGAGTATTTTTCCTTGCTATTTCTCAGCCGACCTAATTTAATAGCATGTTTTTTTAATTTCCAACACAGTTAATCAAATAAAGGAACAAATATTTTTAGCAGTCATCAATTGACTTGTATATATTTGTTTCCAGCTACAATATTTACATACATTGACGAGTTTAAAACCGATTGTGCTCTACAGTAAACATATAAGCCAAATATTAATATCTACAAACATATCCTATTAAAATAGCTGCTAATCAAACTCGGAATAAACAAAGTGTCTCGTTTGCTGTTATCGTTCCATATGAAATTTTCCGCATGAGTAAAAGTCAAACACAAGTTAAACTATCGTGTTTTGCCAGCGATCTTTTTATCAAGAGATGCTCTCCTGTTATTCTATATAAGGAAAATAATGAAATCCAAATAAAGTCACCAGATGGGTAGGATCCCGGGGTTTCAATAAAAACAAAATAGCTCGAAATAAGCGTGTAGGTCTTTATTTTCCGCGGAATTCCCTACTCCGTAATGTTCTGTCCTTATCTTTTTATTATTTCAATTTTAAGAATAAAATTGGTAAAAGGAAGCCGGGTGCCGGATCGCAAAAAAGTTGAACCTGAGGTTTTGCATAATTTCTCAGTTATATTTCAGCAGTTTCCCTGGCTAAGGTATCGTACTGTTTAAATGTTTTTGGAAATATTATATTTTTATAGGAATGTAAAAGAAATAGTTAAGCTAAATAGAGGAGATATAAAAGTTTTGAAATGCATGCGCTATAAACTGTAGAACGACTTCAGCTGACTATTATTTTTTATAGTTATAAATAATGCAAAAAAACTAACAAAATTAAGAATTGTAAAGACTAAAGACTAAAATAGTTTTTGTACACACTTATGACTACTGAAAGACAGAAAGACAGGGAGGAGCGTACTTTTGAAGTGTGTAAATACATAAATCCTAGCTGAGCGCTTTGGGCTTATAAAGCCATCTTCAGAGCTAGGGTTAATAATTTCAAAATACCACTATGAAGAGAGAGGGATCCCATGTAAGATTTAAAAAACTTCTACTTCTTACGCAGTTTTTTATTCGTAGAAAAAACTTTGTCCGACTTTTGGAAAAAAAATTTGATAGTGTTGTCGGTTGTGGTTGAAACATTGAAGACATCTAATACGGGCACAAAGGACTCTCACACAAAAAACACATTACAGATTACAGAGATTTGATCATGGTGTAACATTCCTGTTTTCTTTAAGAAAAATTTCTCGCTTGTGTTCAAAATTTTTCTGATGGGTGAGAGGAGTGTGTAATGTTACAAACGTCACATCTTGGCTATTTTGTTTTTAAATAATTATTTTATTTTATTTTCTTTAATATTTCATTAATAATTATCTTCTATTCGTTTTAACTTGCTTTTTCGTTAAAAACTTGTTTGGAGCCCTCTTTTATTATCCTCTATTTCCTATCTCTATTTTCAAGGGGCGTAACAGAGGGTCCCGCAGCATGAAGCTTGCGGGGGGGCCCCAATCGCTTAAGGGCCCCATCTTGTCATCTGATATTATGTAAAAATCTGTTATTGTTATATTATTTTTACGTTGTCTGTTTAAATTTAAAAACGTAAAAATTTCTAACTAGACGTATTTGCCAACTGAATCACCTCATAATATCTAGAAACTTAATCCCTTCCGGCCGACCGAAATTTTATGGCACCGACAATAAACTATATAATGCTTTGTACGTGACTATCGAAAGATATTAGAATTGCAATTTGAGGAATTTAAAAACAATATTTTTAAATCTAAAAATGGGTTTTCTTTCTCTCTGTTCTTTACCTATTTTAGTATTTCGATACAATATTATCGCCAGTAATTTCATATTGGTTGTTTGCATTGAATGTTATTTATGTTTGTGTTGTTTTACGGTTATAGTTGCATCAGCTTGGTACGCATTTATTTAACAATTTTTGACGACTTTTCTTTCTCGAAAGGTAAGGAAATTATAACACTTACGCTTTAGAGGAGTCAATGTAGAAAAGCTTGCATTGTTTCGGTTTCGGAAAAAATCAAACAAGCTTATATTTTTCTAAAACATTTTTGTTATGATGCCTCTAATTGTTTATTAATTCTTTAAACAATAAAACTGTTTTATATTAAATAATTTTAAAAGATATCGGCGAATTCATCATTTTACTTTGTTCAAAAATGTGTTTATTTGCTTTTTGATTATGCTGAATTCGAACATGTCATTAAATCAGGGCCATAAGCAGGATGTTGGCGGCCCCGGGGCAAACGTGATTTGGGGCCCCCTACCGGGAGGTCTGGGGTTAATCACCCAGCAGAAGGAGTCCGGGAAAATTGATATTTAACCACTTGAAAACGAATTTTAATGTACTCCATGAATGAAGTTTCCTGTACCTCTACCTACATATTGCTATTATAGTTGACCAACACAAAAAAAAATTGAAATCGCATTATTTTAAGCTAAATATTTACCATCAATATAACATCTTTTCTGTTTTCATAAAAAATATACTACATATAATGTTACTTACATTCTTCGGCTATAATGTAGGTTTTTAATCGCCTTATATTGCGGTGGGGTTGCTACAATCGCGGGGCCCCTTCACCGGGGGCCCCGAGGCACTGCCCCAGTTGCCCCAATGGTAGTTACTGCCCTGTAAGACCTTAAAATTTGAAAATTCAAAAGAAATTTTTTTGAGCACTTATACAGTATGTCTGCGTGGCTTCGAACCATATGGGAAACAGTTTTATTATCAATTTTACGAAAAAAGTTATTCTTCATGAAATGCTCTGAATGGTCTTAAATCTGAGATACTAAATAAGCCAGATAAACCATCAGATATCAAAGCTTATCAATTTTATACGAGGTAAGTCAAAAAATAAGAATTTAACTCAAGGATAAAGTACTTTTATATTTAACAATATACGATTTAAATTTTGGCAGGATGCCTTAATAACACTATATGGCGAAACCGACATATTAACACTGAGATGAAGTCAAGAATTTATAAAGCCAGTGTAAGACCAATAATGACATATGCATCAGAAACAAGACCCGATACAGCCACAACACAAAGACTACTGGAAACGGCAGAAATGAGAGTACTGAAAATGATAAAAAGTTGGATTTTTTCTAACGGCGCGACTGCTCCCGGATTAAAAGGGGCCCCATTTCAAATTCTGCTGGGGGGCCCGACAGAATTTGTTACACCACTGTCTATTTTCATCTAACATCTAAATCATCAACTGAACATACTGAACGTATATCCTTACAATTTTAATATCTGTCTTTAAATACGGAACATGCCTGCCACCTCCTACGCTCTACTATCATGATAGTGACACTTCGTCTCAATTCTCAAAATTGTGGTGGTAATCTTATAAAAAGCAATTACAGAGCTGATAATAGCTATCTATTTCCAGACTTATTATTCTCTTGGGGTGAGTGTTGTATTCTAAGTTTTTATAGTCTACTTTTAATTTTTTATAATGATTATTTTTACCTAACCTCGACTTTACTCTCCACGTGTATTAGTATCTTAATTTTGAATATTTCATTTTATCTATTGATATGCTTTTAGTAATCAAATTATTTAACTATTCCGTCACTATTAATTTTATTTTGTTCCTTTGCCAATGACTACTTTTTACGATCAGTTGACAAAGGCTCGTTTTTGGTTTTTCTTCTTGATGATTGATATGTGTCTTTATCTTATATATATATATATATATATATATATACATCCCGCTATCATTATGTCATCTTTTCATGTTGCAGTCATTTGGCATCACCAAGAAATACTATCATTTTCGAATTTTAATTCGTGTATGTTTGTTGAGCGCATTTTTTATCGCCCTGTATCGTTCTCAGTTTTCTAAAATTTTAATTTTAAAAATTTAAATTATATACAAAAATTTTTACACTTCATAACCATTTTGACTTCCACCACATAAAAATGTGTATTTCCCATCATTTTGCCGCTTTTCGACGTTGCCACGAGTTAAAAATACCGATCTTTTGAGGACAGGTAGAAAAGGTCTATTGTAAACTTAGAGGATGGAATATTTTGGTAAAATATTCCATCCTCTCAGATTATAAACTACATAAAAGGTAGGTTCTTTACCTGTTCAGCTGGATTACCAAGCAAGGGTCTAAATATTTTACGAGTTGAATTGTGTTTATTTGATTTCATCTGTTAAATTAAAATTTCTCATACCGACTTAAAATATTTGTTTGAAAAATTCATTTTATATTTTCGTTTAATTTACTTAGGGTTTTTGGTCAGAATTTTGAAGAAACGCTTGGTTTGACATAAAATTTGGGACACGTACCTATAGCTAATATGTTAAAGAAAAAAAGTGATATTGTGCCGATATGTGCTTTTGATCTGGAGGTGAGTTTCGTCGGTTATAGGGTATGAAAACAAATACGTTCAAATAAGTCCGGAATTGGATAAACTGACTAATTCTAAGCAACTTCTATTTTATAGCGTTTTTCACTAAGTCAATACTTTTAGAGATATTTGCGAGTGAATATGTTCATTTTTCAACAAAAAAAAAAACGTTTTTATACGGTTTTTCGCAAATAACTCAAAAAGTAGGTACTTTATTGAAAAAAAATTAGCAAATAGTAAATATAGCTTATAAAAAAGTGAAAAAATGGTATATGTGTCAGGTCTGTAGACCCAGTAGAAGCAGAGTTATTGCTAAGCTTTGTTTTAAAACCAAGAGGAGTAGGTAAACTAAATGGCAGATTCACACCCAAGAAAGTCACTAGAAATATCATCAGATAAATCTTCTTTTTTGGTTGATCATATCGGCCTTTGACGGTAATCTTGACTAAAAATCTAAAAATAAAAGGAAGAACGCAGAAAATACAAAAATTGCTGATAAAATAAATAAACTGACCTATGAAATGCCAATAGTGTCAAAATTTGATATGAGTAAAATTGCCTGAGGTTGTACCAATTACAAACAAGGTGTACGGCGCGGGAAATTTGAATGACTCCTCTTGTTTAAAAACAGACTATAGTGAAAAATAAGCTCTTATATCTCAAATTCCAAATCGAATATTTTAACGTGAAATAAAAAAATTAAACAATTTTTATGGGAAAACTTATTACAACTTTCTTAAAGTGTTTAAGAAAACGTTTATTTTTATTTTTTTTTTAAGTTTCCAGCAGCAAGAGTAAGCAGGTTACGCTCAAAATACAGTTGTTCCTTTTTTTTTGGTTAAAAATATTCTAAAAACTCCCTCTAATTAACAGCCCAAATGGAATTAATCGTTACCACTTCACAAGTAACTTTATGTATTGTTTGTGTTTGTAAGTTTCATCAGTTCAAAGTGCTTATTTGTGGAAAAATTTGGTTTTAAAGTAAATTTTTTTAAATCTTTAATTTTGAAAAAAAGACTTTTGTCAAAATAACTTAAAAATTATTAGTGATACCAAATATCTTAAAGAGTAAAAAATGTAGGTGTTGCTTTTTTAAATATTTGGAATTTTTTGATTTTCTGGAAGACAAAAATTGGTTAAGATATGGCTGTTCAAAATTTGCATATACATACTCGTGACTAGTGATTCGTTCGAGGCCTTTCAACAAAACCCCTTTCAAAAATAAGCATTTTGAACCAATGCAACTTACAGATCATATACAGGGTTTCCCCGAAAATAGTGCGTTCCTTAAAGGTATAGATAGAAAGCACAATGTAGAGCAAAAAAGTCTTATAACATTTTATTCTAAATTCAGCCGTTTGACCAAAAAACGAAAATACATTTTGATATGCAAATTGATACTCAATTAGTAAATAAACAAGGGGTCCCATTAGATTAAATTTCACAGTCACAGGTTCTTCTACGCCATGTTGCCAGGTCATATAAATTTATGAAAATAAAAATTTACTCTTATGGAGAACAACGTAATTTTTGTTGAAACGGTTAACTTTAGGAAAAAATGTTACAACACCTTTTTGTTCTAAATTGTGTATTATATCCACACCTTAAAGGAACGCACTATTTTCGGAGACACCCTGTATAAACAATACATTTATCTAAAGTAACGTGTGAAGCGGTAACAATTAATTTTCATGACTTTCTTTTGCCAAAAAAAAGGGAACGATTTTATTTTCAGCGTAACTTGCTTACTTTTCACGCTAGAAACTGTTTTAAAAACACCAAAAAAAATTTTTTTTAAACACTTTAAAAGAGTTATGATGAGTGTTTCCCGAAAAGTGCTTTATTTTTTTGGTTATTTTACGTTGAAATATTCGATTTGGTATTTGACGAATAAGAACCTATTTTTCATTAGCTGCAACCCTGCTTCTACTGGGTCTACAGACCTTATACTGACACCTCTTTTTCATAAGCTATATTATTGCTAGGAATATTTTCTTCGATAAAATATGTACATACTTACTTTTTGAGTTATTTGCGAAAATCCGTCCAAAACGTGTTTTTCTATGAAAAATAAACATATTCACTCGCACATACCTCGAAAAGTATTGACCTAAAACTTTTATAGAACAAAATTTGCTTAGAATTAGAATTAGTCAGTTTATCCACTTCCGGACTTATTTTGCACGTATGTTTTTTCACCTCCAAGAAGGGGTGAAAGTCACATCCAGGACAAGAGAACATATCGGCATAATCTCACTTTTTTCTTTGGCATTTTAGCTACGTGTGTGCCAAATTTTATGTCAATCCAAGCGGTTCTTTAAAATCTGGAGGTTTTGCGATATTTTATCGTGAGTGAATGGAATAATAATTATTACAACGGCAATTATTGCCGTTGTCACTTTTAGATAAGAAGTCATTATCACAATGATATAGTCAGGTTAACTGAATTGTATAATTATTGTTTTTATCATTAAATGTGAAAACCTAGAATTATCCATGTCTGTCCGTCAATAAACACAACTCGTCTATTAGTAGGACAGAAAGAATGACAAATAAGGTGTCAAATGAAAGCCTATAACCAAAATATGATATTACATGTGAGAAGTTTGACCTCGGACTGCCTGTTCCAGAGTTGCAACCGAAAGTACTGTTTTAAATTCGTCGAAATAGTACAAACTATTGGTCAACACGACTAAGAAAGACCAGAACAAATACATACTTCCGGTTTCATGCCTGTCTGTTCGTCCATATCTGTAGGTGAACAAAATTCATCCGTCATATCAGCTGACAAAAAGTTACACGAAGGGTTCAAATATCGACTGCCGGTTCAACTTCCGGTCACTTTTTGTGAAAAATTAGAACTTACGATGTCCAATTGCTTGTTACAATTTTTTTTATAAGTGTTCTACTCTATCTATTCTGACTTTTCATTAACTTACTTAGATCACATATAATTTAATACAGTTTTGATGTCAGGGTCTTCAAAATTTATGTGGTGAGTTCCGGTATGTGATGAATGAAAAACGACTCCATAAGCAGAAGAAAAAAGTGTTCTCAAGACCTAAGACAATACATCGACTCACAAGAGCGTTGTGACAGTAGCAAAAATTCGAGTTGGGGTTCTAATTACTTTCTCATGCGGCTTACTCTCCTGACTTGGCCCCCTCCGATTATTAAGTGTTCCCAAATCTGAAGAAATGATGGGCGAGTCACAAAGTTTCACAAAAAAGCGAATATTTCGCGAAATGAACGTCAGATCGAAAAACTAAAAAATGCGTGTTCAATATTTTTCAAAAGTCTATCGAATGATACCAAAAACGAACCCCCACGGAAAGGGGTGAGGAGTAAATTAAAAATTTTAAATACGAACCCTGCGATATTTCGCGAAATGAACATCAGAGTGCCAGTGTGTGCTTTTTTTCTGGGGATGAGTACCACCCCCTTCTCGAGTGTGAAAAAATATAGGTCCAAATAAGTCCGTAAGTGGATAAACTAATTAAATTCCTTGTAACTTTTGTTTTTAGATGGTTTTTCGCAAATAAATCAAAAAGTAAGTATTTGATCGAAAAACTATTCCTAGCAAATATAAAGCTTATAAAACAGTAAAAAAAATGATGTATGTATGAAGTCTGGACACACAATAAAAACAGAGTTGGAGCTAATCAAAAGTTGGTTCTTATTCGTCAAATTCCAAATCGACTAGTTCAACGTAAAATGTCCAAAAAATAACGCACTTTTCGGGGAAAACCCGCCACAAATTTTTTAAAGAGTTTAAAAAAAGTTTTATTTTTGTTATATAAAAAGTATCTATTCTATCACCATCAGCATCAAAAGTAGACCGGGCAGTATCGTCGCCCCCGCTAGCGAAATTATTCCGATTCGATTTTTTTGCACAAACTTACTCAAAAAGAGGTCCTTATAACATATCCAAAGGGTGCCGGGCGGTGCATTGGTCGAAAAATTGTTGAAAAAAATTTTTTGAAACAAATTCACAAAAACAATTTTTTCATTTCGAACAATTTTTTTTAGATAACTTGTGTCATTCTGGGCAAAAAAGGTGTCTTGCCATTTTTGTTTAAAATTGATTGTTGTCGAGTTATATGCGATTAAAAATTTGAAAAATGCGAAAATGGCCATTTTTAAGTCTTAATAACTCGATTAAAAGTTATTATTATGAAATTAAAAAGTGAGCAGATCAAGTTTCAAACCCTTGCTTCAAGGTCCTTAAGAGATTTTTGTCATTATTTTATTACAAAGCTGTTATTTTTAATTATTAATAATTAGCGCTATAGTCCCGGATTTATCGTCGCCCCTGTTAGTGAAATTATTCCGATTCGATTTTTTTGCACAAACTTACTCAAAAAGAGGTCCTTATAACATATTCACAAGGTGCCGTGGTCGAAAAATTGTTTAAACAATTTTTTAAACAAATCCACAAAAATAATTTTTTCACTTTGAACAATTTTTTTTTAGATAATTTTGGACATTCTGAACAAAAAAGGTCTCTTGTCAATTTTCTCTAAAATTGATTGTTGTCGAGTTATACGCGATTTAAAACCTGAAAAATGCGAAAATGGCCATATAACTCGACAAAAATCAATTTTAGAGAAAAATCTCAAGATACCTTTTTTGCTCAGAATAACCCAACTTATCTAAAAAATCGTTCGTAATGAAAAAATTATTTTTGTGAATTTGTTTAAAAAATTGTTTAAGGTGATACAGTAGCGATCAACAGGTAGCCAAAACGCGTTCCAAGATTGCGGCTGTAATTTTGAATATTTTTTCAAGATATTTGGCACACGTATCCGTAATATAATAAAGAATGGCGGTACAGAGCCCAATTTGAAAAATATATTAGGTAATATTTGAAAATTATTCTGTAATTAAATACAATATTAAAAAAACGAGCCTGTACCGCCATTAAGAAGAACAAAAAAATACACTTTCTTCAAATAAACTTTTTTATCCGATGCCTAGATTTTGTGTCATGTTGGAACTACTAAAATGTTTTATTTCATTAGTCCAAAACAAAATTTAAATTTTTTAATTCGACAAAATATTTCCACGCACAGGCTGTGGTCTGTATTAATTCGAGAACCAAGAGAGACAGCTCATTAACCGCCTTTCATTTTTTCTTAGAAAATAAACGATCTCTACACAAAGTACTTATAGGATAATACGCCGCCGTTATGAAATGATTGTAGGATGTTAAAATGACGAAGGATGTTTTACCCGGAAATCCGAATTTTATATACTTTTGTTATATTTAATACCCTAATAGCACACGACGTCCTTTGGACGTCCAAAATAGGTCAATTTTTGGTCCTAACGTCCATGGACCATAAACGGACCATAAACGGTGAAACTCACCCCCCAAATTCACATACTAATTTGTAAGTACACATACTTTGTAAGTATGGAATAAAGGTTGCTTAATATTAATCAGTTTATCGAAGTCCGGACTTATTTTGAACGTTTTTCACCCCAGAGAAAGAGTGAAACTCACCCCAGGGCAATAGCACACATTGGCACAATATCACTTTTTTTCTTTGGCATGTTAGCTATGCGTATGCCAAATTTCATGTCAATCCTTTAAAATTTACAGCAAAAACCATCAAAGAATGTAGTAATACTTGTTTTCATGAAGTCGGTGATAGAGTTTGACAAATCTTTATGGTTGTTAAATATCTTTTAATTTGTGTATTCGATTTTTAAAGGTAGGTACTATATACGTCCATTTGGCACAATAAAAAATAACCTTCGACCGGTACATATTGCTTGTATCGATGCTCGGTGCATTGTTCAGTCATAAATTTTACCTGTCCCTATAGCGTCGGCCGTCGGGTCCTATTGTAAATTATTATAATAATAGTCCGTCTCGGTATTTTATTATTTCTGTCATAAGTATCTCTGTGGAAATGCAAATGCTGCTTGTAACATCCCAAAAACCAGCTCTACTATTAATTGTACTCGTATAAATAAGTGTATAATATGTACCTACCTACTTATTTATTGTATTCATTTATAGACCTGGATCCCGCGTAATAAAAAAAGTTGATTAACAGCAAGCTGAAAATTTGTTAATAGCTTCACGGTGTCTAGTCGGACAAACTTTGATGTACGGGAATACTGGAACCGGGGAAGTTTTAATTGTGGAACAGGTTAAAAACTTGGAACATCAGACTACCGAAAACGTTCCATGTATTTTGTCGGACAGAACTTCCAATTGATTTGTTACCATTTCATTAAACTCTTATGCAAAAATCAGACTGCGTACCAGTCTACTTTTATTCTCTTAATATTTTTACTTAAAAAAAGTGTACTACAATCATCTCGCTAAACTTAATATAACTGTTTTCGAGATAAACCCATTTTAAATCTGCGATATAACATAATTTTTTGCATAATATCCTAGTTAAATCCGAAAAATCAACTTAAAACCATAATAATAATTGTGCCAATTCTCATTTATGTCATTTATATTTTTGGAGATTTTTATGGTTTATAAGTTATTTTTCGAGTTTAGCGAGACGAATGTAGTATATATTTTTTAAGTAATAATATTAAGAGAATAAAAGTTTTGATTCGAAAAGTATATGTAATGTAGAGTTCCCTCAGCGATGTGATATAATATTATTACAGTATAGCTCCCCGTGCATGACAAGCTTATGGAGGTAGCCCATATAGCCTAGGCTATAATATTATTAAAAAAATCACTTAGATGGGACAATGGCTTTAGGAAATTCGAGACATCAAAAATGGCCCATTTTTAAGGTGGTGCGTTAATTTCTTGGAGAAATGTAATTATAATTTAATGTAAATAATCTAATATCCAATAATTGTAAATTAATATAAGATGTAATATAAGTTCCTTAAAAAATATATTTTTTATTTCCCACAATACATTCTCCACAGGTATAAATATCGTCTCTAGACGTCCACCGAACGTCCTCCCAGGACGTTAGATGGATGATCGGCAGCAATACATTGGACCAAACTGGGACGTCCTATGAAGGCCCAATTGACGTCCACCGAACGTCCCTTCGGACGTTAGGTGGACCTCCATTGGGCGTTTGGCAACGTGGAATTTGGACCAAAATTGGACGTCCTGTTAAGGTCCAATTCACGTCCCCTAAGACGTCCGATTAAGATCCAATTTACTCCGATTAAGGTCCAATTTACGTCCAATTAAGGTCCCATTTACGTCCGATTAAGGTCCAATTTACGTCCGATTAAAGTCCAATTTACGTCCGATTAAGGTTCAATTTACGTCCGATTAAGGTCCAATTTACGTCCGATTAAGGTTCAATTTACGTCCGATTAAGGTCCAATTTACGTCCGATTAGGGTCCAATTTACGTCCCCTAGGACGTCCGATTAAGGTCCAATTTACGTCCGATTAAGATCCAATATATGTCCCCTCGGACATTAGATGGACGTCCAATGGACGTTCGGTAGCGCGACATTTGGACCAAAATAGGACGTATAAAGGACGTTCCTCGGACGAAAACGGACGTCCAATGGACGTCCCTAAAGTCCGTGAAGGACGTCCATTGGACGTCCTTGTGCTATTAGGGTAGGTACCTACCTATAATTCTGGTGATTTTTTAAATCCTCTATTGTTAAGAGAATTTACACCTTTAGCCAAAGTTTTACGATTTTCTAACGGAAATTAACAAGTTATTTTAAATACGCACCAATTATCGATGTTGAAAGGAGTTTTTCAAGTTATAAAAATATTTTGTCTGATCAAAGAATATGTTTCCTCGTAAAGAATTTGGAAAAACACATTGTAGTGAATTATAATCGAAGATATATTTATAGTGATATTGTTGTTTTATTTTAAATAGGTAACTATTGGTAGCAGTTTTTGTAAAAACTGTGAATAAATTGCATATATAAAAAATGATTTTATTTGAAAAATAATAAATAAGATTACTAAATAAGACAGAAAATTTGTGGTTTCCCGAAATGCGCATTTTTTGAATTTTTGTGCATATCTTGCGCATATTTCGTAATTTTTTACCGCATATATATGCGAATATTTCATCAAAATTGATCGCATATAAATCCGCTCCCTAGTCATTGTATTCTGTTGGCTGATTCCAATGATTTGAGCCGCCGTACGACACGTTGGGACCAATGGGAGTGAAGATACGTAACTAATACCTATCAAGAGGTTTACTCAAACTTCTTTTCTGTACTTATACCTACCACTCGGTATAAGTACAAAAAAGAAGTTTGTGTAAACCTTTGCACAACTGTGTAAATACTAAAGAAAAATCTAAAATATTAAAAAAAAATAGTGGAATCCGTTAATCTGTTCTCGAAAAAATTAGCTATGAAAATGAGCATAATTTTCTATATCCCTAACTTTTGACGAGCAGTTTAGCTTAAATGGGGAAAAGCGGTAAGCTTAGACCAAACACCAGTAGGAGGCATTCAATTAATTGAGGAAAAAAATTAAATGGATAACAATATTCATTTCAGTTATAGAAAAGGCATTGCCCCGCTAGAATGGTTGAAATCACAAGTAACAATTAATAGTCCTACAAAAAAGACAGGCGCTTGAAAGTGATAAGACCATTGAACAATAAGCCTGCGAACTGCCTTTTAAACACATTCTTAAAAATAATCCATAACACAATTAAAAAAAGGTTTGTTAAGAAATTCTTTTATAGACTTCAGAAATTCAACAACTTCTCCTGATTATGTTTAAAAAACGTACGGAATGCACTAAATGAAAAAAAGAAGAAAAAGATTTATCATACCGTTATACTCTAATATATTCTTACGTTGAATATTTGATGCTTCCCTGTAGAGTATAAAACGGACAGTTGTGTTTTTCCCGTGAGCTGCCTTGTTTAGTCTTCTTTGTCGTTCTATTCGTTAAATCCTATCCTCTCAAGTCACAGCGTCAGAAAGCAGTGGGTATATGCAGTGAACGGGAGGCCTATGTCGAGCAGTGAACGTTGGGGCCCTTTCGCGTTTATCATATGTAGAGAAGTCGCTTGTCAAAAACTGGACGTATGTAATCGTATTCTATTTGTTAAATACTCTCACCTAATATGTCATACCATGTGTGTTAATCCATTTTATTTCTACAATTTTAAAGTGTTATTACATGCCGTCATTTTCATTTGTCTACACCATCTTATTCTGCCAGTTAAATCCCATCATTTCAGACGCTGTACGTCACGATTGAACCAATAGAACCGTAGATACAAGACTAAGGCCCTTTTGACATGATGCTGTAATTGATTTTCATACGTCATTGTATTATATTAGTCAAATCCAGTTATTTTAGGTGCTGTACGCCACGATTGGACCAATAGGAGCGAAGATACGTAAATAAGGCCCTTTTGACATATTGCTGTATTTGATTTTTCTGTGTCATTGTATTCTGTTCATTAAACCCTACCATTTGAGCTGCTGTACGTCACAATTGGACCAATAGGACTAGATATACATAACTAGGGCCCTTTTGACTTGTTGCTGTATTTGATTTTTCTGTGTCATTGTATTTTATTTGTCAAGTCCTATTATTTGAGATGCCGTACGTCACGATTGGTCTTATAGGACCGAAGATACGCGACTAAGGCCCTTTTGACATGAGGTTTTATTTGATTTTTCTCTCATTGTATTCTGTTTGTCAAATCCTATCATTTGAGGTGCTATACATCACGATTGGACCAACAGGACCGAAGATACATAACTAAGGCCCTTTTGACATATTGCTTGTTTGATTTTTCTGTGTCATTGTCTTCTATGATGTCTAAGGCATATCTCTGATATGCCCTATTTTTAAATTGGACTTCGTAAGTCCTAGGTTTTCACCCACAAGCTTTTATTTGACACCTCATTTGTCATTCTACCCGGTATAATGGCGGAGGAGTTATATTGGCGGTCGTACGGACCGACAGAAAGAGTACCCAGCTCAAATATCTCACCTTTAGTACCATCCTTGGATTATAAGCTTTCATTTGACACCTCATTTATTATTATAGCTGGTATAATGATAGAGGAGTTACATTCGCGGTCGGACGGACCCACCGACAGACCGCCTAGGTCAAATATCTCACCTTTAGTACCATCCTTGTATTACCAGCTTACATTTGACACCTTATTTGTCGTTCTACCTGGTATAATGACGGAGAAGTTATATTCGCGGTCGTACGGACCGACAGAAAGATTGTCTAGGCCAAATATCTCACTTTTAGTACCATCCTTGGATTATAAGCTTTCATTTGACACCTTATTTATCATTCTACTTGGTATAAAGACGCAGAAGTTATAGTCGCGGTCGTACGGACCGGCGGAAAGACAGCTTAGGTCAAATCGCTCACCTGTAGTACCATCATTGGATTATCAGCTTTCATTTGACACCTCATTTGTCATTCTACTTGGTATAAAGACGCAGAAGTTATAGTCTCGGTCGTACGGACCGGCGGAAAGACAGCCTAGGTCAAATCGCTCACCTGTAGTACTATCATTGGATTATCAGCTTTCATTTGACACCTCATTTGTCATTCTACCTGGTATAACGACGGAGGGGTTATATGCGCGGTCGTACGGACCGACGGAAAGACAGCCTGGGTCAAATATCTCACCTTTAGTACCATCCTTGGAATATAAGCTTTCATTTGACACCTCATTTGTCATTCTACCTGGTATAATGACGGAGAAGTTATATTCGCGGTCGTACGGACCGACAGAAAGATTGCCTAGGCCAAATATCTCACCTTTGGTACCATCCTTGGATTATAAGCTTTCATTTGACACCTCATTTATCATTCTACCTGGTATAATGATTGAGGAGTTATACTCGCGGTCGGACGGACCGACGGACAGACCATGTAGGTCAAATATCTCACCTTTAGTACCATCCTTGGAATATCAGCCTTCATTTGACACCTCATTTCTCATTCTACATGGTATAATGACGGAGGAGTTATATTCCCGGTCGTACGGACCGTCGGAAAGACAGCCTAGGTCAAATATCTCACCTTTATTACCATCCTTGGAATATAAGCTTTCATTTGACACCTCATTTGTCATTCTACCTGGTATAATGATGGAGGAGTTATATTGGCGGTCGGAGGGACCGGCGCACAGATCGCCTAAGTTAAATATCTCACCTTTAGTACCATCCTTGTATTATAAGCTTTCTTTTGACACCTCATTTGTCATTCTACCTGGTATAATGACGGAGGAGTTATATTCGCGGTCGGAGGGACCGACGGAAAGACAGCCTAGGTCAAATATCTCACCTTTATTACCATCCTTGGAATATAAGCTTTCATTTGACACCTCATTTGTCATTCTACCTGGTATAATGATGGAGGAGTTATATTGGCGGTCGGAGGGACCGGCGCACAGATCGCCTAAGTTAAATATCTCACCTTTAGTACCATCCTTGTATTATAAGCTTTCTTTTGACACCTCATTTGTCATTCTACCTGGTATAATGACGGAGGAGTTATATTCGCGGTCGTAAAGACCGACGGACAGACCGCCAAGGTCAAATATCTCACCTTTAGTACCATCCTTGGATTATCAGCTTTCATTTGATACCTCATTTGTCATTCTAGCTGGTATATTGACGGAGGAGTTGTGGTTACAGACAGACGGACAGACGGACGTGGATAATACAAAGTTTTCACATTTTTTCAAAATTGGGTGAAAACAATAAAACATGATGCCAGACTGATTTCTTTATGAAAATAATATATACATTCTCAAATTGTCTATTTTTCGTTGTGGATAATATTGTATTCAACAGTGATGCCAAATTTCTGATGCCAAAATGATTGATAATGAAAGTGGGATATACGTTTTCATGTATATAACGGCAGCGACAAAACGGTAAAACACTGAACTAAATGTATATAATATTTTCACTGTACGATCATTTTGGACTCAAACATTTTATGGAATAAACTTATATAACTTAGTAAGAGGTAAACAAGGAAAGCTGATATATTAAAGTAACATCAAGGAATCAAATCTCTAACTACCGAGCTGATTAGACTTCTGGTAGCAAGTACAGGAATAAAGTTATTAAGGTAGTGTAAAGTGGCATCGATATACAGATGCCACTTTGCAAGACGATGCCAAATCGATGGTAAATGCATAATGTATCGATGCCAAATTGATAGTAGGATGTATATATATATATATATATATATATATATATATGTGTGTGTGTGTGTGTGTGAAAAAATGACATGACTTGGATGCGAGTCCGTTAGCCATAGATTTTTATTTTATTTTTACCTCAATTTATTAGTTTTGTTATATTTATACGTATTTCACTCAAATGATTATATTTGTTTCTTTCAAGTAGTTTATGAGTAACTTAAGTCTTTATCTTATAGTTTTTGGGAATAAGATCACCGTCCTTACTCTGGGAGCTTCAAAAAAGCCTATCGCCAGCGATGACACCAAGGCTGACAGCAATGGAACCATGACATCTAGACTGCAGCACCCAACATCTTCAGCTGCAGGGATTTGAGGCCGAATATCTGCCCAGATCAATAAGAAGTCTACAGAAGTACCATTCAACATCAAGGAGTTACCATCGAACAAGATACCAAAGCCATAAGTATAATCTACAAATTGTTAGTTTTTGGCAAGAATTTGAATATATTTGTTAATGCAATTTACTAAGTCATATTTTTATTATATCTTTATCGAACAATAAACATGATTAGTTAAAAATACTGTTTTGTTTGCTTCATTCCGAATTTTCATAGTTCATTTCTAAGATTAGGACAAGACGAACACACACTTTGAAAGACTGAGCGAAGCTAAGGGTGTAGCGATGGCTATCTTGGATGATTGGGGTAATATTTTCGAATATTATTTCAATTAGCTGGGGTAGTCCATTGCCTTATCATGTTTTAATGGTAAGGTCAAAAAACCTTACCATCAGAAGCGTTGAAAAAAAAAGAGAGAGAAAAGAGTTCAGAGAGAAAGTATAATCAGGTACATAAAATCTCTTCGCTTAGAATGGATATGACGTATACAGAGACGCCTATAATCAGATATTATGTTGAGAAAGATAACTAACTGGACACCACTATGGCCCAGGTGTAGAGGACGACCTAGAGGAAGCTGGCCGGATGATCTATAAGAAGACATAAGAGCAATGAATGTGAAAGACTGGAAAGTTCAGTGGAAGGACAGGAAGACATGGAAAAGACTCACGATAGCAGCAAAGACACACATCAAGCTATAAATGACATAGATAAGTAAATCAGCTCACCCAAGAATAGAATTTTGAACGCCGCCATGGCGTTAGCTATAATCGCTAGGGCTTGAAATGCTTAATGAGTGAATGAATGAAATAAAAAACATCCTACTACAGCATTAGTCGACATAAAAAATAGTTTTATTTTAACTTTATTTATCTTTAACAAAAAGATTGAATCAAGTTTTAATTGTAAATACATATTGGCTGTGTTTGCTTGGCCAGCTTTTAGATACACTGCACGTCAGAGAAAACGGGCCCCCAAAAAGTTGGTAATTTCTAATGTCTCGTAAACCTGTTGTCAGATTTAAGTAAAGTTTTTAATATGTTTTAGCCTTATTTTTTAAAAATATCGCTGTAATAATATTGTTGCTAAACAGATAAATTTTCATGATATACCGGGTGTACGAATCAAACTGTGTTTTTTTTTTCTCAAAATTCGCAACACCCTGTGGAATATTCTAGCATTTATAAAATACTGAAATTAAAACCCAACAATAGCATCAAGTTTTCTTAACATCCTGTTTTTTTATTCATTCACATATGTTGGATAATACAAATTTATTAATTACTTTAATAACTAGACACGTTCTTCATCAGTACACGGTGTTTCTAATAGACTAAGAGCCGCTATAGGTGAAATTTCTTAATCATTTTAGGCACGACGGGACCCTATAACTTAAATAGTAGAACCTAAAAGAAAACGTTTGAGCACTGTGCCGTCACTTTTCGGTGGCACATGCGTCTACAGTGGCGCATCAAGCTTTCCACTTATGGACGGGATACATAAATTAAAAAATACCCTCCCTCATTACAAGAATTTAATTTTTTTCATTTTTTTAAGTTCTATGTGATTAAGACATAAGATTCATCGTAATTTTATCCCACCACCCCCTTCTCCTTGCCCCCACCATCAAAAACTTTATTTTTCGATTTTATTTTTTTTGGTGGGATGCAATCAATTTTAAAATTTCAAAAAATTCACAAGCATAGTTAAGGCTTTTATAAAACACGTCTATTTTTTATAGACCTGTAAGTTGAGTGTACATAACCTCAAAAAATTAAAAAAAATTTTTTTTTGGGAAAAAGTATATAACTTTTTTTTGGGGATAGCTGCAGATCTAATTTTTTCTTAGTCTTGTGTATTTTATCGAACACTATATTTTTAATTTTTTTCAGATTTTTCTGTAACGCTGGTCACCTTAAAAAACCAAAAAACTGTTTTTTAAGGGGGTTTTGGGGGGTTTGAACGTATTTTTCTGATTTTTAAATATTCTAAAGGACTCAGTTACTTCAAGTTACATATAACCTATAAAAACAAAGCTGATTTGATATATTATGAGGTCTATAAAATAGGGAAAATCCCCCAAAACCCCCCAAAAAACAGTTTTTCGGATTTTTGAAGGTGGGGAGCCTTACGGAAAAATCTGAAAAAAATTAAAAATATAGTGATTGATAAAACACACAAGATTAAGAAAAAATTAGCTATTCCTCAAAAAAAGTTATACGCTTTTTTGGAAAAAAAAATCTCTTTTAATTTTTTGAGGTTATGTACACTCTACCTATGGGTCTATAAAAAATAGACATGTTTTATAAAAGCCTCAGCTATGCGTGTAATTTTTTTGAAATCTTAAAATTGATTGCATCCCAACAAAAAAAAATAAAAACGAAAAATGAACTTTTTGATGGTGGAGGCAGGGGGAAGGGGGTGGTGGGTTAAAATTACGCTTAACCCTGTGTGTTAATTACATAGAACTTAAAAAAATAAAAAAATGTAATTCTGTTAGTAAGGGAGGGTAACTTTTAATTTATTTTTCCCGTCCATAAGTGGAAAGTTTGATGCGCCACTGTCGACGCATGTGCCACTGAAAAGTGACGGCACAGTGTTCAAACGTTTTCTTTTAGGTTCTACTATTTAAGTTATAGGGTCCCATCGTGCCTAAAATGATTAAAAAATTTCACCTATAGCGGCTCTTAGTCTATAAATAAGTGCGACAAATTTTAAGGGGTATTTCTGCATTAAAAAATATTGACAGTTTACTTGATAATCGTATGTCCGCAAATGCTTGGTTTCCGAGATACGGATGTTGAACTATTTCTTACAAACTGACGATTTATTTATTGCTTTAAAATCTATTGAGATATGCAAATGAAATTTGGTGGGTTTTAAGACGTAGTTATTGCACATTTTTTTACTTACAATTAAAAATTTTATATTCACCATTAGCGTGCATACGGGTAATACGATCGGTCATATTTCCCGTATGCTCGCCAATGGTGAATATAAAATTCTTAATTGCATGTCAAAAAATGTGCAATAACTATCTCTTAAAACCCACCAAATTTCACTTGCATATCTCAACCGGTTTTAATGCGATAAATAAATTATCAGTTTGTAAGAAAATAATCAACATCCCGTTTCTTGAAAACGAAGCATTTGCGGACATATGTTTACTAGGCAAATGGTCATTATTTTTGAAGTTATACTGCTTTAGGCGCGATTGAGAGTAAAATTTCATAATACTGCGCGCATGCGCACACAGACAGTATGGCGTTTAGTTGCTAAATCTTTTAAGTTATGTATAAATATATCAGTGCAAGAAAAGGTGTGAAAAGAATATATTTAGTCGAGGCATTGCAGGATTGAAGTTTTGATTTTTTTGCAGTAAGACGGATTTGAATGCGGATTGGTGCGTTGGATTCGTGAGAATGTCAGGAAATTTTGTGAACTAATGTAATGAATAAGAAATCTCAAATTGCATTTGTGCATAAGAAAAATGCATTTCAAAAGTGCATTTTGAAATAGGCAATTATTATGTGCAGGTACATACATGCTTTTGTGTTTACGAATGTTTTGTATAAATTTTTTTACTTAGCAACAACATGTTTGTTTTATTTTAATAGTATTTTGTATTTTGACAACGAAACCCGATTTGGGCTTCGAAACGTTAATAAATTCATTTTTTAGTAAAATTGTGGCTTATTTCCCATAAAAAATACGTAATTATAAAAATGCCACAAGGAAATAGCTTCAGAACAACATAAATGTACCTATTTATGAATGTTTCTTCTAAAATTTAGGAATATATTAATTTTATAATAGATTTAAGTATGTAGTAATTTTTTTTACAATTTTTACTTACCTATTTGTTTTTTTATACCTAATATCGCCCGTGTCCATAGAGGTATATATTAACATAGAGTGAGCCTACCTTCCGCGCTTCCTGACGACAAGATCTCATGGACTGGTTTGCGGCATCTCTTTCTAACACATTGTATCGAGAAACTAAGATGACATTCAGTGGGAGAATAGGTACGGAAGGGGAGGACAACTGTCGCAGCTTTACTATGCGTAAGAGTGAAACAGCACTAATCCAAATAAAAAAGATGGTGTCGTCACTTCGCTCTGAATGACACTCTCTCTAAGCTAATATATAACTCTATGCCCGTGTCTAGTAAGTGTCTGCGTAGGCTGGCGGTATGTGTATCTAGTTACGGACGTGTTAGTACTTGGTTCGGTTCCCCATAAGGAAAATTTTTTTGTTTATTATTAATGGTTATTGACATCCTAGACTATTATATGGACTTAAAAAATGATTAAAAATAATTAAAATAATTAATCAGGATGTTGTCCAACTATTTACCGAGTTGCAAATTTATATTGATTGCCTATTTCAAAATGCACTTTTGAAATGCATTTTTCTTATGCAAAAATGCAATTTCAGATTTCTTATTCATTACATTAGTTCACAAAATTTCCTGACATTCTCACGAATCCAACGCACAAAACTGCATTAGAATCCGTCTTACTGCGCCAAAAATTGACAGCAAGGCCTTTTTTGTACTTCAATGCCTCGACTAATTAGTGTTTTTAGTAAATATATTTATTATAATTTTTGTGTCTTTCGATTTGTCTTCCTCAGGAGTAAGATGAGTATTATTAAAACATTTTATTGTATATTTATTATACTTCAACCTTGTCTGTTTGTTACCGTAGATGGTCATTAGGTACGTCCGAACCTATACAGACACAGTCCTCGTAGCGTATTTGGTATAGCATTCGGCTAGAGATTGAGAGGTCTTGAGTTTGAATCCGGAGCAATCCTATCCTTTTTTTTTATTTTTTTGAAAGCAGTAAGCACAAAATTAGTTTGGTGTTTTAAAAAAATTAAATCAAACTGTTTAAAGTATATTTATTTTTAAGAAATCATATAATAGAAGTATAACTTCTTACGTGCGTACAAAGTACACACATTCTTTTTTTCATGCAGAATTACTCCTTAAAGTTTGTCGCACTTAAATAGAAACACCCTGTACTGATGAAGAACATGTCTAGTTGTCAAAATACCTAACTTTTGTATTATGCAACATAAGCGAATGGATCAAAAAACAGAATGTAAAGAAAACCTGACGCTATAGTTGAATTTTAATTTCAGTATTTTATAAATGCTACAATATTCCACAGAGTATTGCAAACTTTGATAAAAAATCACAGTTTGATTCGTACAACCGGTATACAATGAAAATGTAACTGTTTAGCAACAATATTATTACAGCGATATTTTTAAGGAATAAGGCTATAACATATTGAAAAATTACTTAAATCGGACCACAGGTTTAGGAGATACGAGACATCAAAACTGGCCCATTTTTGGGGAACCCGTTTTCTCTGGCGCGCAGCGTATATTCGCAGGCGTCCTTCAATATAAGTATATCAGTATAATATCAATTTTCTCTAAACAACATCAATAATAATAATTGTACATGTCTTGCACGATTTGAACTCATTGAATTGCTCTCCTAACTTCCCAATGCACTCACGACATAAACTTATATCATTCCACTATTAGAAAAGTTGAAAATCCATTGCCCCATAACTCGAAGGAATGTAAGCTTCCGAATATAAATGTCTGGGACTCCGCTTTCCTCTCTTTCGTTTAAGCGAAGCTTCAAGTAAATTTAAATGGACACTGATATTTGCTGAGTTAACGCAATTCTCTGCCAGACGTGGCGTCACAAAAAGAAGAAGTGACTGATAAGTACGTTTAAGGGGATTTTTAATGCGTGTTTCAAGAACGTAATTGTTAGAGACCTGACAGATTTTAAGAAAAGGGTTCGCTTAGATAATCAATATCAATTTGTGACAAGTAATTTATTTTTGGCTGTGTCATTAATTTAATTTTACACAATGACAAATAATTCCTAATTATTTATTGAGGGCTTTTTAGTAGGAAAGAACTGCTTAGTAATAGGTTTTTAGTTTGTTTGTTTTGTACTTTTGTGGAATAAAATACACACATGCATCGTTTCAAATGTTATATATGTTACAGTTCAAGTTGATTATCCAGTTGGAGCTGACTCCAACTAGTTGGAGTCGACTCTACCGGCTGGTTTCAGTAAAAGTTGATTATAAATATAAAATGAAGATTTATATTCAACATTTACTAGTAAAAGTAGACTCCAACTAGGAAAAGTATACTCTTCCCAATGCCATTTAGTAAAAGTTGATTCTGATTCACACAAACAGCCGATTCTAGGAATTAAATGTTACTGAATATGTTCAAATTAGTCTAGGCTGTATCGTCGGCCCCGTTAGGTAAATTACTCCGATTCGAATTTTTTGCACAAACTTACTCAAAAAGAGGTCCTTATAACAAATCTACTGGGTGCCAGGCAGTACCTTGACCGATAAATTGTTTAAACAATTTTTTTAGACAAATTCACAAAAATAATTTTTTCACTTCGAACAATTTTTTTTAGATCATTTGGGTTAGTCTGAGCAAAAAAAGGTATTTTGTGATTTTTCTCTAAAATTGATTGTTGTCGAGTTATACGCGATTTAAAATTTGAAAAATGCGAAAATAGCCATTTTCAAGGCTTAATAATTCGGTTAAAATTCATTATTATGAAAGTCAGAAAGTGACCAAATCAAAGTTTATAGCCCCCTCTACAAGATCCAGCAGAAATTTTTGTCACTACAGTAGTCTCTCTTTATAACGATTCCCTATATAACGACAATTCCTCTATAACGATCAAAATACTAAACATTGTTTGGTTCGTCATAAGGACACTGTATTAATTCTTTCTCTATACCGATATCGTTCTCTCTTTATAACGATAACTTTTCAATATTCGATGACCCCACTTTTCAAGAAACAACTGATAACCATTTGCGTTTGGCAATAACTAAGATAACTAAACCGTGAGAATTTTCCCAATTAAAGATAACACTTAATTGAAACACAGGGAATAACTGAAAAAGCTCTTGCGTAGGTGTAACTTGATAAAAAGTGATTAGTGAGTGATTCATTTTGTAGCTCCAATTTAGCAAAAATTTGGGGGTTCAAATTTCAATCTGATATGCAGAAAGTTGAGTAGGTACACGCTTTTATCGTTCGGGCGGTGTGCCGTAACTGTTTTCACACAGATGTTGTCCTCTATTGACTATTGACGACTTCTAAGTTTCAATTTCGGTTGTATCTCGGTCTGTGAACAGTCAAGATGTTTTCGAAAAAGCGTAGAGTACTCTCGGTTAAAGAAAAGTTATCGATAACTCGGCAATAGAGAAAATTAACACAAGTTATTTAGTACAGTATGATTACTATTACAATAAAGATTTTTTTCTCTCTCTCTGTATAACGATCTCTCCTTATAACGATGAAAATTCCCGGTCACTTGCATATCGTTATAGAGAGAGAGGACTGTATTTTATTACTAAGCTTTATCTTTAATTATTAACAATGAACGCTAAGTGCGTATTAGGCGGCCGTCAATGGTGAGTGCTAAAGAGGGTGCATCTATATCTAGACGGACGGCATCCGGCCGTCCAATGGTGAATCTTACTCGCACTCACATTGACGGCCGCCTCAATACACGCTTAGCGCTCATTGCTGATAATTAAAAATAATATCTTATTAATGAAATAATGACAAAAATTTCTTCAGGATCTTATAGAGGTAGCTTTAATTTTTGATTTTTTTTTAGTTTCTGACTTTCATAATATATAATATCTTATGGCATTTTTGCCTTTCGGATAGTTCCGGCGCCAATTACATCTTTAACACTGTTTCAAGTAACTAGTGACGATGTACACTAGCCCAGGGGGACCGACGGCTTAACGTGCTCTCCGAGGCACGGTGAGACGGCTCGTGTCATTATTGGAAATGAAAATGGCTTGTCTTTGGCAGGACCGCAAATAATGATATGTACCACCAGTGGTACGTGTACCACAGATTGCTTTACATAATTTGAGATAGAGTAGATAAAAATTATTTTTGTGAATTTGGTTAACAAAAATTGGTTAAACAATTTTTCGACCGCGGTACCGCGTGACACCCTGTGTATTTGTTATAAGGATTGTTATACGGATGTATTTCTTTGAGTAAGTTTGTGCAAAATATCGAATCAGAATAATTTACCTAACGGGGACGACGTTACAGGCTATACTAATAAGTAGTTGAAACGGTCAAAACAAAGAAACGCACACTCATCAAAAATGCACTTGAGATTCTCGTATAATCAACATTTACTGAATCGATCCAGGAAGAGTCAACTCCAACTAGTAAAAGTTGATTTAAATTTTTAAAATAAACTTTTACTGCTCGTTTCAGTTGGAGTTGACTCTAACTGAGAATCAACTTGAACTGTAACATATACATCACCTAAAATTATGCTCATTTTCATAGTTGATTTTTTCGTGAAAAGATTAGGCTATTTTTTATTATTTTAGATTTTTCTTTAGTATGTATACATAGGGGCAAATTTTACTTAAACTTCTTTTTTGAACTCGTTGATACTAAGTGGAAGAAAAGAAATGTTTTTCGTTAAGTTTGAGACACCCTGTAGGGAGGAGGAGGACAAAGTAAAAGTGTGGGTGCCTATATACTGAAATAGTATTATAGTCTCAAGTTTCATCATCATCATCATAATCGATGATCCTCTTATACCGTAAGGTGTCGAGGTGTCTTCTTTACTCGTTATTCTCTGCGAACTTACGCCACTTTTTTCGGTCCCTAGCTAATTCTTTGGCTTCCTGCCACGATTTTCCTCTATTCTGCAATATTTCCATCACACTTGTATTCCACGTTTTCCTTGGTCGGCCTCTCCTGTTTTTCCCTATCGGCCTCGCTTCCCATATCATTTTAACCTGTCTGCCGTCGTCCATTTTAAATAAGTGTCCAGTCCATTTTAATTTCTTTTCCTGAATTTTTTCCTTTAATGATTTTACTTTTAATTCTCTTCTAATATCTTCGCTACGTCTTTTATCGATTCTCCTAGCTCCCACGACTTTTCTTAAATACCTCATTTCCGCTGCTTGCAATCTCTTTGCTTGTTTGTCGTTCAGTACAAAAGTCTCTGCTCCATATGTAGTGATAAGTACGTAAATTGTTTTAAATATTATCATTTTGGTTTTCCTAGTTATTTTTTTTTACTAGTCTCATGTTTATGAACATGAAATGTTGACATCAGCATTTGTGTGTTTGCCAAAGAAAGTGAATGCCAAAGAATGCAGTGACTACCGAACCATAAGCTTAATGTCACATACCTTGAAAATTCTATTGAAAATTATCCACGCCAGAATACACTCTAAACTGAAGCTGGATATTAGTGACAGTCAATATGGGTTCCGCAATGGTATGGGTACCAGAGAGGGATTATTATCCTTCAACGTGCTGATACAGAGATGTTTGGATATTAACCATCCTCTTTACGTCTGTTTTGTAGACTACAATAAAGCGTTTGATAAAGTAAAACATGATCGACTCATGGAAATCCTAAAAAATAAAAACCTAGATAAAAGAGATTTAAGACTAATAACACACCTCTATTACAATCAGCGAGCAATAGTAGGAATTGAAAAGGAAACATCTGAAGAAATGGAAATAAAGAGAGGAGTCAGGCAAGGCTGCATACTATCCCGTCTATTATTTAACGCTTATTCTGAAGAGGTAATGCGAGAAAATCTGGAAGATGAAACAGTCGGCATAAGAGTAAATGGAGTCTTACTTAACAACATCAGATATGCAGATGATACAGTAATAATAGCCAACAATTTACAAGACCTGCAAAGACTCATGAGTAAAATAGTAAGGTGTAGTAGGGAGTACGGACTCTCTCTCAATATCAAAAAGACGAAGTTTATGAAAATTAGTAAAAATAACCATAATACTAACGAAATCTTGATAGTAGAGAGCCAACAGATCGAAAGAGTAAAAAAGTACACTTACCTAGGAACACTTATAACAGAATATAATACACTACAGAAATAAAAGTCAGAATCGAAAAAGCACGTTCTAATTTTACAAAAGTGAATAAGGTCCTATGTAGCAAAGATTTAACATTAGCTCTTAAAGTACGCCTAACAAAATGTTACGTCTACAGTGTACTATATTATGGAGTGGAATCATGGACGTTAAATGTAGAGACAATGAGACGACTTATCGCCTTTGAAATGTGGACCTATAGAAAAATTATGATGGTTTCCTGGGTAGATAGAGTTACGAAAAATGAAATACTGAGAACAATAGGTAAAGAGAAGGAAGTTGAACTTACAATTAAAGAAAGAAAGCTACAGAATCTCGGACATGTGATGCGGGGCGAGAAGTATGGCATCCTACGACTCATAATGCAAGGAAAGATAGATGGCAGAAGAAATATCGGAAGAAGACGAATTTCATGGCTGAAGAACCTGAGAGAATGGTTTGGATGTAGCTCAAAACAACTATTTAGAGCTACTGCCTCAAAAATTAAAATAGCTATGATGATTGCCAACCTCCGTAGCGGAGATGGCACCTGAAGAAGAAGAAGTTTATGAACATTTTGTTTTTCTAAAGTTCGTGATATTTTTAGAAACAAAGAAACTAGACGGTTTTATTCTTTAACATGTGTTTTAACTGAAACAAAACTAAATTAACAATTTTAATGGAGGCTCTGTGATGTTTTGGGATGGAATTTTCTTGAGAGTAAGTACGGATTTGGCGTCTTTACGTGGAAGTTCTTTAATTACGTGGCTATTTCTTTGAACACTTTGATCCGTTGGCACTTTATATAATAGATAATTTCATCTTAGTGTAATAAAATATATGGCCTCCTCACGTATCGCATGCGGCTACTCCATATTTAAGTAAAGTAAATATGCAGATATTAAATTGGCCCCCTCACATGCTCGACATGGCTCCTATTGATCACTTAAGGAATATTGCTGTTAGACAAATTTTTAAGACTCTGTCAGCACTTTCCTGTTTCCCTACAAGATATAGAAGCTATGGTTACTGCTATCTGAATAAGAAGAACAACGAATTAGTTATTAGTTTGTAGCGTTTTACATGTCTGATCAAATGGGAACAGGGATAGAACCAACTATATAGATACTTTGGGTCGAAATGGGGCTAGTAGAAGGAACAGACACTTAAAGCATCATGCATACGGCAGCTCATTTTTTTTGTGCGGTGGCAGGTCGTGGAATCGTTAGGGGGGGGGTAAGAGGGTTTAAAGAAGACTAACTACCTTATCCAAATAAGCAAAAGATACTTACACAGACTTGAGGACTTTCCTACTACTTAAAGAAATTTGGACGCCGTTTGAAAAATCCTCAAATTCACATATTGAGTACTTACTGGACATATTCCATACTTTTGGGAACCAAATTGGGGGACATTCATCTTAGATTCCTCGTTGGGTCAAACTGGGCTATTATTTACCATCCTATGGCTTCTATGCCATTTCTTTTTCTTTACTCTAAAACTTATTTCATTTGTATTAGACATCTGGTTAATAATTTTCCAAAAAAAAAGGTTACAGAAATAAAAATAGGTACATTTTACAATGTTTACTCAAACCTTTAGACCTTATTATTTTTACTTTGAGAATAAACATATTCTCAAACAAGAAATGAATAAATAAAACAAATATATGATTTTACAATTCTTAACCCAATTTTTAGCAGTGTATCTCTAAACAAAAATTTGACTTATGGCTGTCAAAAGTCACTGCCATTTTATTTACTTTACATAAAACTTTCCATTAGTTACCATGTTGAAAACAAACTATTTACATATTTAAAATCTTTACCAAATTTATATTCACTTGGAGTTTAATTAAAATAAACATTATTTCATACCTTTATTTTTAAAACAAAATCCAATCGTCACTTCGCACATAACCAAAATTTTCCATTCAAGAAGGGCGGGGTGGGAAGACATTCAATTTTAACCAAACAAGAAACAGTTGATACCAAATAACATATCATCGGGGTACTTCAATACAGGAATTCTTACAGGAACAGGAACAAATCCATAACATCATCATAAAAACAGGAAAAGACAGGAACCACGCACTTTTCTACCGGCAAACCAAACTGCATCACAATAATACTGTATAGGTACTCGATTTTCACAT
The DNA here is from genome assembly GCF_917563875.1 of Diabrotica virgifera virgifera. Taxonomy (NCBI): domain Eukaryota; kingdom Metazoa; phylum Arthropoda; class Insecta; order Coleoptera; family Chrysomelidae; genus Diabrotica; species Diabrotica virgifera. Next base: position 242,857,301 of record NC_065449.1, read on the forward strand.
GAATATATCCAACGTAATGCTGTGAAATTTTGGTACAAGTATTCCTTAATATTTATAGGACAAATTGCAAGTCTTTTTTCTTCATTTACCATAACGAAAAAAGCCATTTCCAAGCCGGCAAATGCGATTTTCTGCGAGTCTGTTGAGTTCTACCCAAAAAGATGTTCAACCTTCAAACATACTTTTAGAACTGATTATTTTTCTTTCTAAATCTTCCTATCCATGTCGTACCAAGTCGTACCAACTTCGGGTATTCGTTCGTCATAGCCAATCATGACTAACGATTTTTACTTGACATTTGAATAGGCCAATGACTGCTTTCTGATTCTGTCACACTAGAATATTCTAATGACAAAAACGCAACCTTTGCTACAAGAAAAACGCATGGAAAATTACCTCTATTTCCAAAACACGCATTTCTTATTGGAATATAACAGGGTATTTAATATTGTGAAACAGTTCAGGGGCGGGTTAGAAATTTTAATGATATATAACTCGCACAATAAATTAGAAAAATAGATATTTTTCTTGGGATAGGATATAAAATTAATGGATACTATTTACAAAACATTGTAGGGGAAATCCATCTGCTACAAGTTTACGTTATGTATCTTTCGGTTTTTCAAGTTTGGTTAACTTTTGATATTTATTATTGTTAGTTTAGTATTTTTTCTTAAAAAGTAAAACAGTTTAGTGCTTTTATTTTTAAAAATATCAGAGAAATTAAAAAAATAAAAAATTCACAAAATATGAGACCAAACCTCTTCTCTTCTTTTACGACAATTTAAAGTGCATATTTTGGGCCCAGCATAATTCTGCAATTTCGAATCAACTATTTTCAATGGGAAATGCCACAATTTTATCAAAAAAATGATTTAATTAACGTTTCGACGCCCAAGTCGGGTGTCGTTGTCAAAATACAAAATAATAGTAAATTAAACAAAAATGTTGTTGCTTAGTAAAAAATTCTTCTAATAATTTATTTAATCTGGCTCATTTATATCGGCAATTCAGACATGTATGATACATTTTAAAGTACAAGACTTTAAAATGATATTGCCAATATTGATGAGTTGCGTTCCTGGGACGACTTTACTAAAAGAAATGGAATCAACCCAACTCAAGAATATCCGCCACAAAAAATCATAACATGTGATCTGTCTTTAAAAAGACAACCAAATGCAACCCTAGATTGCGAAATTATTTAGTCGAAAAATTTAAAAAGATTCTTCATTTTTGCAATTTTTCCAGTTACTGTTATTTTTCAAACTACACACATGGAATTTTCAAATTATAGCTACTCAAATATTTATTGTAAAATTGAAAAATGAAACTTTTACCTTGTATAATTTTTTGGTTGGAGCAATATCTCTCAATTTATAGGCGAAAAAATGGGCGCAAAAAGCAAAAATTTTCTATTATTTTTCAGATTTTGTTAAATAAAAAATTAAGCATAAAGTTTACGGCTGGTGTATATCGTGGTTATTGATACAAGATAAATCTTGAAGTGATTTCAGCTAAAAAATATATACCCATATGGAAAATTTCCATTTTCTTCATTCCGTTTTATCAATGTTTTCTTCTGAATTTAATTTAAATTACCCTACGTTTTCCCTGCTCACCGCACGTTCTTTCCCAGTAGTCACTAACATAATTCTAGTTGCTATGCTAGATAGATTACGAGAGTTAAATTATATAAAGACGGTTAGTAGTTCTAATTGAAATTTACTGATAAATTATCCAGATAATTTAATGTGCCTACCGCCATCCAAAACCAAAAGAGGTACAAGGTGCTTCGGTAATCTGCGATATTCATCAAGTAGTTTGTGCGGCTGTAAAACGACATAGCCGGGCGGATTATTAGTGTAAAGTTAAGGAAAGTGTTTGTAAGCTTCCTCTAAGTGGATTAACAACATTAGTTGCTTCGACTAAGCTATTTTTAATTGAATATTAGCCGCTCACTGGATGCTATATGGTCTTTTGCTCTAAAGAGACACTCCACTTTGTACGGCTCGGCACAGAAATCGATGAAACTATTCATTCTAAGAGGTTAAAGTTTCGGGTTACTGTAAGAAGGTTACATTTATTAACTTGTACATTTCGATTTGTGAATATACAGTTGTAAACTTCTTTAAATAGTAGCGGATTTGGCTTTTGTAATAGTCGTACTGAGTGTTATCCGTTTACTTTATAATGTCAATTTTTGAGCTTCTTATTATTTTTCTAGTAGCACTAAAACGGGATTGACTGCAGATTGCTGACCATAATATGAGGGGTATAGAGTCAAAACTCGCTTTCTCCAAAATTTTAGTTTGTCACAAATCGCTAAAAACTTTTAAAAAACAAGCCAATACAGTTATCACACGGATTTAAGTTGTATATTATAGAATTTAACCATACAAATTTATATTACCTAATAAGTGAAATACAACTTTTGTCAGTAATTAAATAATTGTCATTTTTGTTTGGAGAAAGCGAGTTTTGAAGCAAACTTTTGGAGAAAGCAAGTTTTGAAACAAACAATTCCCTTTTTTGGAGATGGAATTTTATAACTTTTGTGTTTTGCCGATTTTAATAGAATAAAAGTAATTAGCTTGATAGTGGTACAACAGATCTTATCAGTTTCAATAACAGTATAGTTCTTGAAAGATCATGCCTAAAAACCGTAACATTCTCAACTTCAGGTTTTTTTCTTCTTAGTTTTTGCCAATTCAATTTTCATCGATGTTCTTTTCTTTGTATTTTTACCAGATCATCTAGGAGTCACTTGAACATCCATTACGAATAGAAAAAAGATATTACTGTAATACTACTTATTTTAAAAGAAAAACTATGCTTTTGTAAGCTTCCCCTAAATTAACAATTATAACAAAACAAACGCAACTTTGACATTTAATAATGCATTAGTTATATGGCTCTACTCGAGTTACTTAAGAACAAAAAAATAATGAAGAAAATTACTCCATGGGAAGCCGAGAAAATGCATTTTTTTAACGTATACCGATTTTGAACTTTGAGATTAGTCCATGTGGTGAGACCGCTCCCGTCTGGAAAAATTTCTGATTCGGTTTCTTTGTGGATTCCTATTCAAAAATGTCCCCTTTAAACAAATCTAAAGGGTGCCGGGCGGAATTTTTGGGCAGAAATTGTTTAAACAATTTTTTTAAACAAATACAAAATATCACGTTTTTTTGCTCTAGAACATATATTTTTAAGTTTTGTCGGTCATTCTGAACAAGAAAAGTATCTTTTAAATTTTCTCAAAATATGATAGTTTTTAAGTTATAGGCGATTTAAAATCTGAAAAATGCGAAAATACGCATTTTCGAGGCTTAAAAACTCATATTCATATTAGTATTTTTGAGGTTGCCAGATACTTAAATTGAAGACTAAATATTCAGCTTCCAGATTCTGTAGAGTGATTGCGTCTAACTTTAATTTATATCGTTGTTTTTTAACTGTTAAATATGCGTGTTTATCCGATTTTTTTGCCGGTGCGGCTCGCTCCGTTTCAAAAATCTCCTATTTTCCTCCAAAAATATTTTTTCTAGATTCTTTGGGACATTCTAAATAAAATAAGTTTCTTGACATTTTTCTTATACGTAAATAGTTTTAAAGTTATAAGCGATTAAAAATCCGAAAATGCGTTTTTCTGTCATTTTTCGGATTTTAAATCGCTTATAACTTAAAAACTTTAACTTTTCCAAATCACAAAACAAAATTGTAATTAAAATTAAATTAATTGTAATTAAAATAAAATTAAATTGTAATTAAAACAAAACTGCCTTTCCCCCTCGTCTTTCTTTACTCAGATTTTTGAGTACTCGAAACTGTCTTTCGGCACTTTTTCCTAGACTAAAAGGGAGTAAATACGTGACCATTGTCCTTTCTACTTTCTTCTATATTCGTCGTCTCCGTGCTTATAAAGCCGAAGATTAAGGATGTAACCAGAAAGCAGTTTCTTTCGACGAAAAGTCTTGGATTTAAATTTATTTTATTTATTATTTTATTTCAATTATTTTAATTGTTTCATTACAGTAAACTTTACATCTAGGTCTTTTAGTCGTCTTCCTAGTTTTACTAGAGATATCGCTGTTTTGCGTCTCAAAAGTGGAATTACTGCATCGCGGTATTTCCCTTAAAAAGGCAGGATTGTTGATTTTTGTTTCAGAGTTGGAACTGCATAGCTACACTGATGAAGCATAAGATGCAGAAATAGCTATCTGTAGATGGTGGTCCAGCTCTGATTAAAATTAAAACAAAACTGCCTTTCCCCCTTAAACCAATTGAAATTTATCGCAAAATTTGTGCTGTTTATGGAACAATGTGATCACTGACGTTGGAGTGGGCCATTGGTGCATTAAATTCAAAAATGACCGAACCAACGTGCACGGTGAAGAACGAAGTGGACGCCCAGCATTGTGACTGATGCATTTGTCTCTTCAATTCAAGTGGGAGGTGTTTCCTTAACCGCCATATAGTCCGGATCTTGGACCTAGCGACTACAACCTGTTTCGAGCAATGAAGACCTGGCTGGCAACGCAACGCTTAGATGCGGAGCTACAAGACGGCGGTGAACACCTGGTTGAAGTCTCAGGCGGCATAATTTTATGACAATGGTATTTCAAAGCTAGTTCTTCGATATGAATTTTTTGGGAGACTATTTAGAAAAATAGTATTTTAGTGTCTCTTTCAAATGTATATAATAATAGCTATTTGTATAACAAGGGAGGAAAGTGCTACTTTTCCTCCCGAGAATGAAGTTTACTGCCCGACGCGTAGCGGAGGGCAGTAATCATTCAAGGGAGGAAAAGGCACTTTACTCCCATGTTATACATATGGTTTTTCCACCTTCCTCAAATAACAAGTCATCTTTTCATTTTTACCTAATTTATTTATGTAACTAACCAACAAAATTTATTAGTAATTATTTATATGGGAAAAAAAAAACGTTAAAAAAAATTTATTAGAACTAAAACTAACAAGTAGGTACAATATAACTGTCAACTGTCAAAAATATAAGTCAAATTATTAATGTAAACATTGTTAAATCAGAATAACAATTTACTGTTTTTTACCATTCTGCAAAATACAGTGTTTTTAAATAAACGTTAAAATGTATAGATACTTACGTAATAGAAAATAGATATTGTACAGGGCGTCAATAAGTTATATTTCATGGATGAAATACCATGACGTCACTTTTACTTTTCCTCCTTAGGGAGGAAAAATATTTTCCTCCCTAGGGAGGAAAAGTACATCTTTGCTCCCTACAATCAGGTCCGGAAAAGTATACTTTCGGTAGAGGTAGGTGGAAAAATATTTTTCTTATACTTGTCTTTTGTTCTATTTTAAAACGAAAGGTACTTTCTGGATAGCCTGCGTATAAAAACCCATTACCTGTCCCTTAAAGACGACGTTTTCGGGGGTCTAATCTTTATTCATTAAAATCGCATTAAACGAAATTGATGCCATCACATCATCGCGTCAACATGTGCTGGATCTAATTACGCAATATGCGTGAACGTTTGATCTTATAAGAAACGTCGTCGGAAAAACTAATTTAACGCGTGACTATTTTCAAATGAATATCGAAGCAGCTACAATGACACGCTCCACCTGGTCCTGCTAAAACGTCTCTGGAGGTGCAGCGACTCAGAAGAAGAATTCTTTACAGAAATTGATGGTTATTAATGTGCCATAAAAGAGTCGCTAAACAGCAATGAAGAAGGTGCAGTTTATGTATATTAAGGCTGTTAATATTCGTTGTAACGAAGGAACGGTGGCTGTATTGGTAATAGGAGAATAAAATAGGAATCATTTCTTAACACCATAAAGAGATACATTTGTTCTGTTCTGAAGCTATTTCCTTGTGGCATTTTTATGATTAATTATTTATATGGGAAATAAGCCACAATTAAAATGAAAAAAATAATTTTATTAACGTTTCGACGCCCAAATCGGGTGCCGTTGTCAAAATACAAAATATTGTATTTTTTATAAATATTTTGTATTTTGACAACGGCACCCGATTTGGGCGTCGAAACGTTAATAAAATTATTTTTTTCATTTTAATTGTGGCTTATTTCCCATATAAATAATTAATCACATTTGTTCTGAATTACTACATACATAAATACATTGTTTGAATTACAGTAGAGCGTCGATTATCCGAACGTCGATCAACCGAACGACCGGTTATCCGAACTCCAGACTCCCGCGATCCGCACTCGAGTACTGAGTAAGCGTTAGTAATTAACGCTTAAAATATCTTCAATTTTCTTCAATTGTGTATCCAAAATTATGTTGTTGCAAAGACTGCAATTTTTTGTTTCTATTTGTCATTATCAAGGTATAAACAAATATACAGTTATATAAATATGGTTTTTATTCACTTGTGGATAAATATGTATGACAATCTCAATATAGTTCGATTATCCGAACAAATCGGTTTTCCGAACACCCATGTCCCCCAATTAGTTCGGATAATCGACGCTCTACTGTACTTTGTATATTGGGTTTCTTTTTTACTCACAAAAACTAGTATCGCAAAATTAAGCCGTTTGTCCATAGAACCCGTTAGACAAGGATAAGCGATAGGGCATGTCTTTGATACATTATTCACTAATGTCCAGTTGCACCAACAAATAAATAATTAATTTGGATTGCCCGTTTATTTTAAAATATTATTGTCAAAAAACTGTCAAATTTTGGCATATTTTTGTTGTGTTTAAAAATGGTTTTTCTACGAGCGTGCAAAAATGTCTACTTTCGCGCACGCGTTTTAATTTAGAAAGTTTTACTTTTCCGCACGCGTTTTACTTTTCCGCACGCGTTTTACTTTTTCGCACGCGTTTAGATATTTTGATATGGCCTTAAAATAATTATAATACATGCAATAAACTAATATTTAGATATTATTTACTGTGTTATTTCAAATGTATCTTATTGTATTCCTGTTTTAATGAAATTAACGCGACAATTCGATGAAATAAAATTATTTTGACATAATATTCGAAAGTCAAATCGGTAGACAATAACAGTCGTTTTGAATCGTCGTCATGGAAACCAAGATCGTCGTCATGCTAACTAATTATATTGAAAGTTTGGTTTTGACAACCTTGTCAAAGAATTAATTTGTGTATGTATTTTCATATTAATTAAATTATTTGATTAGGATTTGGTCATTTTTAAAAACTCATAGAAAAAATATTGTTCCTAACTCTTGCAGAAAGTTTCTTTTCCGCACTCGACTCCTTGCCGAACTCCCGCTTCGCGTCGTTCGGCAAACTGCAGTCGCGTGCGGAAAAGTATGACTTTCTGCACTTGTTAGGAAAATAACTATTTTCATATTATTTCAAGTTTTAGTCTTTGTTTATACATTTTATTGTACAGCTGGTTCCTAAAAAAACTGATACGACTCTTAGTAAGATTTGATCATTTTGAGCAGTGTATTTGATTGGTCTGACATTATATTATATTTATTATGACAGACAAATAATAAAATAGACAAACAAACAACAAACAACTGATTACATAATGTTAATTCATAAATTGTAATAATTATTAAGGTCTAAATTTTGATATTATTTTTTTAATTCCTGTATTTTATAAAGAGTATATAATTAAATGATAGTTTATACATAAAATAGGGTTGTTGTTATTATTTTTATTATGATTAACCCTTAAACACCCAACTTTTTTTAGGTTCCATGTACGCCCAAAAATCTTATGCTTAATAAACACAATATAAACAATTTACAAACCTAACAACAAAATTACAATGTACAGCTGGTTCCAAAAAAAAACTGATATGACTCTTAAAGCGTATTTTGTAAAAAATTGAGCAGTGTATTTTGAAGGATAAATACTTATTATTTACATACTGTCACTGTCACTGCCAAATCTTAAAATTTGTCAGATAACTTATTCTGTTCAACCTTAAAAAATGGCTCCACATGCTGGCAAAGAAGTAAAATCAAGAATTGTAACAAAATTAGAAGATGGTTGGTCACTATCTGCCGTAGCGAACCATTTTAACGTAAGCAGAACAACCGTTTTTAATATTAATAAAAGATGGAGAGAACAAGAAACTCTCGAAAGAAAGCAAGGTTTGGGAAGAGCTCTCTGAAGAAGACAATTCCATAGTTCCTTCCTTTCACGCATATGGACCGAAGACATTTTATTTTACATATAATTTTATTTTTACATACCTAAATTTACTATAGTTTTGGTCTTCCAGACCCTCGCTTTCTTTCGACAGTTTCTTGTTCTTTCCATTTTTTATTAATATAAAAACTGTGGTTCTGCTTATGTTAAAATGTTTTGCTGCCTCTGATAGTGCCCAGTTATCTTTTAATTTGGTTACAATTCTTGCTTTGATATACATATTGTTGAGTAAAATCGTTGGTTTTATTCCTTAAAAATAATAAAAATGATAACAAAACCCTATTTTATGTAAAAATTATCACTAGTAATACCACTAGAGGTCAAATTATTTCCGGAAATTTTTTTGAGATCATGAATATTTTGAAAATTTCCCGAGTCGCAGACGAGGGAAATTTTCTAAAAATATTCATGATCAAAAAAAAATTTCCGGATATTAATTTGACTTCGCGTGGTATTCGGTAAGAAAATTCCACACCAAATTTGCATTTGAAAATCCAAAGCTGCATGAACAGATTAATAGCGCGCCATAGCTTTGTCAGCAATTATTTAGGCTTTCAAATTCGTAATTTCTACTCATTGTAGTTGCATGGGAATACCATTTCAAGATAGAAAATAGTATATTCTTCAATTTTACATAAGTTTTGAGTAACTACAAGTGATAGAAAATGAATCAAAACTAAATTATGTAAACAAATACAAACCAGTCTGTCAAAAATGTTCTGTTATTGTAAACGTCAAAAAATTTCCACTATAATTCGCTGTTGGGTACCCCACGAGCAAAAAATTTCCGATAAAATACCTCCGTTGCCATGGTGATCTGTCAAAATAACGTATTTTGATTGGTTCAAAATTACAGGTGTGGAATTTTCATTTATATTCTCTTTATAAAATGCAGAAATTCAAAATAATATAAAAACTTAGACCTTAATAATTATTATTACAATTTATGAATTAACATAATATGTAATCAGTTGTTTGTTTATTTTAACTGACTTTGACAGTCTGTCATAATAAATATAATATAATGTCAGACCAATCAAATACACTGCTTAAAATAATCAAATCTTATTAAGAGTCGTATCAGTTTTCTTAGGAACCAGCTGTACATCAAAATTAACATACCAGTAAAAGCCAGTAATTCAGATTTTTCGATTTTCTCCACATTCTTCCTTTCAGCCTCCTCATTGGCGGATAATTATGTCGATTATGTAATTATACGTCGATAATTATATGGTTTATGTTCCTACCAACGGAAAATTATATAGAAACCTTTAGTATCAAGTTTTACCAAGGGTGTATTTTTTATGCCCACCCATATTTAACTCAAGATAATACTTTTATTTTCAAAAATATCGGTAGAACCAATTTAACATTCGATAAAAGACTCGTCTTTTTAACAATAAATAATTTTTGGTAATTTTTAAAAACGTAATAAATATGTTACAACGGATTACGCATTAGGTGGACATTTTTTACCCACACTTGGGCGTTTAAGGGTTAAGGAATAAAACAAACGACTTAACTCAACAATAGGTATATTAAAGCAAGAATTGTAACCAAATTAAAAGATAACTTGGCTTTTATCAGAGGCAGCAAAACATAAGCAGAACCACAGTTTTTTTGCTGCAGTTCGGTACCTAAGACAGGCGATGCTTTAATTCTGCGCCAAGTTGTCTGTCTTCCCGGAAACTGTGACATAATTCTTGCAGTTTTCGCATCTTCAAAATGATTGTCTTCTTAATATCTCCAAAAGCGTACGATATTCATGAGCGGTAGATATTTTTGTTCTACCAGAACCTTGCTTTCTTTCGAGAGTTTTTGTTCTTTCCATTTTTTATTGATATTAAAAACTCCTCTTCTGCTTACGTTAAAATGGTTCGCTACGGCAGATAGTGACCAACCATCTTCTAATTTCGTTACAATTCTTGCTTTTAGTTCTTTGCTAGCATGTGGAGCCATTTTTTGAGGTTGAACTTGGGTTGAACAGAATAAGTTATTTGACAAATTTTAAGATTTGGCGGTGACAGTGACAGTATCTAAATAATAAGTATTTATCCTTCAAAATACACTGCTCAATTTTCTACAAAATACGCTTCAAGAGTCGTATCAGTTTTTTAGGAACCAGCGTACCTACATATTTTCGAACATAATGGTTAGAACGTATAACTATTGCTTTCTTATGTGATTACTTCCGGTATAACTATTACATTATACTATATTAAATGAAGTAAAAGTCAGACTTACTCTCAATCTTTATTATAACTTCCGACGACCGGTTTCGCTCTTTAAAATTTGTAGAGCATCTTCAGGTCAAAGGTAACAAGTTACAAAATGCTACAAACAAAAACCAGAGTTAGGACATTGTCTGGTTGTAAAAGATGCTAAAGATCCATAAGATCAAGCCAATGTTGAATAACATACATAAAAGTAGCGAAATAGCATACCAATGCACATGCATGCAATCATGGGGGGGGGGGTGGTAAAACTTCCCCCAAGCGCACAAACATGTGCAGAAGTATGCTATATATAATCATGCAATCATAACGTGTCGTACTTACATTCGGATACAAGGTGCTACCAACTCAGTATTCATTATCATGATGTTTCTGTTGAAGTTATGTTAAGTTATGTATACTATATTACATTTTAACATTTTAACTATTTATTTTTAAGCTAATGAGAAAAAAGTAATATTTTTTAACCTAGAAATTGTCATTATACTATATCAGCCTGGATATAGTTCTCTCGAACGTAAACTTATTTAAGTAATAATTTTGTTGTAAAACGGAAGCTAGGGATGCCTTATATTTCAATCATTCAGAGAGTGCCATAAATACCCTAACCAGTTTCAAGCTCCAAAACTATCATTAGAGATGGTTTATATGACTTTCTCTGAATGAACTAAAACAAATCCAGACTGCTAGTACCGAATTACAACAAAATAACACGATACGGGTGCCGTAACGGCATCTGCTTATAACAATCGAAAGTTTTACTTCAATAAAATAAAATACAATATTAAAATAAAACTTTTATTGAGATCAAGTTTCTGGTAATGCCTTCGCGGTTTCTATAATTTGCAAACCATACGAATGCTGCGACAAAGAAGGCTAGGTAGTCGGATTTCTTTTAGTTCATTCCGAGAAAGTCATATCTACACCTTCTGATGATAGTTTAAGAGCTTAAAACTGGGTAGGTTGTTTATGGCACTCTCTGAATTAATTGAAATATAAGACTTATATTTTCGCTAAGTTTTCGTTTTGCAACCAAATTATTATTTATTTCTATTAGTTTACTCCTAATAGAGTATGTAGGACCAAGTTTTCGTTGGAATTTTTGCCACGCTGACCAGGCAGGAAGTGATATGCAATTCATAGATCTCCCCTAGCATTCTTTGCCTCAGCATCCGTATGGTTTGCAAATTATAGAGACCGCGAAGGCGTTACCAGAAATTTGGTCTCAATAAAAGTTTTATTTTAATATTATTTTCAATTTTATTTAAGTAAAACTTTCGATTGTAAACTTATTTGTTTATTTTCAAGATTACTGTTAAACTTTTTGGTTGTTTTGGCTATATATAGTCTCCGAGACTATTATACTTCCTATTTAAGCAGTAATGAAGTAATTTTTCCAAATTCCAAACAAACACGAACATACATACGGCCTTATTCTAATTTGAAACACAATATACGGACGAGAGTAAAGTTAAGAGATTGCACCATTACAATAATTGTAACCACAAACTTCTGGAATCGTTTACACGTTTAACGCTATCTCTAAAACTGTCCCAAACCAACAAAACACGTGCATAGCACACCAAGTATTCAACTTTGAGTTTAATTAACTATATCTTGTACTGGCTGGTAAATAGGAACAGTGTTGCAGAACGAGAAATAAACCGGAATGTTGTGGCATATTCATATGCCAGATGGACAGTGATTTACAGGAAATGGCTAATGGGCTAAAACAGCCAAACTAGGCTACGGTGCAACGTTTAGTTCTGAGGCGAATTCTTGGAGCAGAAGTCCGTGAGATATTTGCTTATCAAGGACAGGTCAGTTATTTTGAAGAATCGGTGGAAATTAAGTCTTCACTATTAGATATATTGGATATACATATTAAGGAGTATTGGAAATATACGGGAAATAAGTACATATTTTTTTTTATTTTATAATGGCTTTGGCTTAGCCAATTAGCCAGACTGTTTTTTTGTATGGTATTACAATAATAGTTTTTAATTTAATATCTAAGCCTACTTATAATCTAAATTTACAGGGTGTTATAATATATTAATGAATACTTTTTCAATTTTGTGTGATATGTTTACAATTTTTAATTTTATTATCTAAGCCTATTTAAAATTTAAATTTACAGGACGTTACATATTCGTAAAGACATTTTAACGTCTGCTTATTTTTTGGAAAAATAGTTTCGTTTAAATTGACAGCTAAAGGACAATTTAGATCAATTAATTTTTCATACATTACTTTAATATTTTGTCTGTACTGTCCACACTCCAATATGAGGTGCTGTAGATCTCCAATTCTACCACAGGCACAATATGGGTTATCACTGATACCTAATGCTGTGTTTGTATGCTGGGGTTAGTGCGTGATTTGATCTCATTCTGTTTATTGTTTTTATAAATAACCTATTCGATTTATATTTAAACCATCTCTAATTGGGAATTAGTGGTTGGCAATTTTTAAAATTTATTCCCGTTGTACTTTGGTTATATATACCTTGCCAATTTTGTTTGCAATGGTTTTTACTGATATTATCTATATCGGTTACTGGTAGAAGTATTTTGTCTATTTTTCGATTGGTTAAAGCTGCAGATTTAGCTAATTTGTTGACTTCTTCATTTCCTAATATCCCAAAATGTCCTCTAACCCAACAAATAATAATTTAACAGCCCGAGGAATGAATGTCATAATATAGACTCTTAATTTCTATCTAAAAAGTGATTTGGGGGTTGGCTGTTCAGTCACCTCTCAAAACAAACTCATTTGTGCTTCTTTTCTTCCTCTTCTGTGCAGCGTACATACTTGAGAATTATATAGTATCTTTAAAGGCTGTTAAGAATATTAACCTCCCGAACATAAATGTTGCCATTTGTACAGACTCTCTAGCTTCCAATTTATGCATTCAGGAATTATTTACCGATCATCCTCTTGTCCAAAATATCCATCATTGTTACCACCACATTTCTACCTTAAACACTAAGATTACATTTATATGGATTCTGTCTCACATTGGTATACCTGGCAATGAACTCGCAGATCAGCATGCTAAAACGGCTTCAACAGATACCACGTCAACAACCCACATCCAAATTTGTAAATATTTGAAGACAGAAGCGTACAGATTCACATGGAGATTATGGCAAACCCACTGGAGCTCCTTAAATACATCTTTACGTGCAATCCAGCCCTCAGTATATAAGCCACATTACACTGGCTCCTCAGGACTCTCTAGACAAGACCTTAGAAATATAAGAAGAATCCGTATAGGCTACACCAAACTTACTTACGGCTTCCTGATGTCATCAGATATCCGGCCTATCTGTCTAACATGCCAGTGCCAACTTACCGTGAACTACATTATTACCGAATGTCATCAGTTCAGTGAGTAAGATAACAGCTCAAACTCAAACCGCAGCTATGTGACATTCTAAGTGATACCAACCAGTTAGACAGAGTTCTTCAGTTTAAAAAAAAAAATATTTTTGTATCATAAACTTAAAATTTTTGTTTTATGACATAACTTGTTAATGCTCTTTAATTATACCTCTTGTAATATTGTTTATAATCGTCCCGTTCGAGTGGCCATAGTTGCCGAGCACGTTAATGTAAATAAAAAAAAATTTCTATCTCAATGTGGTTTAGATTTTTTGTCGATTGGATAGAAGTGAGTTTGTCCACAATGCTTCTACAATCGGTGAAAATCATATAACTGTACATATCAACAGATGCTATATATTTAAACGCAAGTATTAAAGCTGATAATTCAGCAGTATATTGAAGCTTCATTAGGCAATCGGCATGATTTTTTATATTCAGAATTCCAGGGATATATTGCACACGCTGTTTTATTTTGAATTTTGGAGCCGTCAGTAAAAATATATTGAAACATAGGCCACCTGTCTTTAATTATTTTGTTGATAATACTGCCTGGAAAGTTTGAATCCATGTAGGTAATATGTTTGTATTACCTTGGAAAAGAGAGTTTCAGGAGGTTTAGTGTAAATTGGAGTTAGTTTATGTTTGTACATTCGGTCTTCATACATTGTCAATTTCCTGTAGGTTTCAACGTATATGGGGGTTTTTTTAGTACACCAATATTTGTGGCTCAAATCTAATATATTCAAGTTACAACAACAACATTCACTATCTTTGTCATACAACGCACTCAGTGGAACAGAATATGTTGACAAGGCTACTAAATATTTGACAAGGCTTCAGGAATATTCTGAGTTGTTTATGAAATAATGTTGATATGGTATTTGATAAATAATTGATTTAAGACGTGAAATTAATAAAAAGTTATTTATTTTTCATTATTTATGGAAGATCCAAACACAGAATACTCCAGGGTATATTCTGTGATCCAAGTATTTTGTTGTTAAAGATTTAAAGAAATTTATCTAAGCATTCCACAGTAACAGTAATTTATTAAAATCACTTTATCACTTTTTCTCTTTTATATATTATGTATTAGTTTTTATTTTATTTTATATGAATTGTTGTAATCATTGAATATATATTTATTGAAAAAATAATCCTATTAATTAAAATAATTAATAATTTAAGCGATTATACAAGTAACAGTTTTCTCACTTTTCTCCGGATTCGAAAAAAATTAATGCATTTAAAAACCATTGGCTCGAAGTTTTGCGCCTATGCAATTAATCATGCATGTATCTTGTTATCGTAAACTTTATTTAAACACTACACATTTCCATAAAAGTTAAATTAATCTGCGGAATATGGCTTTCCAATGGGGGACCGTCAAATTCTAATAAGAGACTTAACATGCTCCCTAGGGAGTGTACCGTCAGCAAGTACGTAGCGGAGAAGAGTATTAGTGAAACACAAACTTATATTGTATGAACAATTTGCAATTCATTGGATATGGTGGCAAGTAGCATAATCAAATCGGCTTATACCTAAGTAAGTTTGCGACTAATAATTTAGTTTTAGTTCCCCCTTCTGGAAACTTATTGATAAGTCGGTTGAAAGTTTACGGTATCACAATACGACGAACGAAGCTTTTGTTTTCTCCGATTCACTAGAGTAAGTCATGAGCCACCGAAACGTGCTTTAAATGGATAATGCGGGTTACCTGACAAGTCTCCAAACTTCATACTGAGATGTTGGCGTGATATAACTATCGATTTCAATTCAAATAATAATCTAACTCTTTCCTAAACTAGTTTCCAATAATAACAAAACTGATAACGTGCAAATAAGAACATATTTCTACAACTAATAAATGAGATTTAATAATAGTAATAATAAAAATATTAATTTATATACAGCATCGAAAAAAAAAATTTAAAGTAGGTATTCACACTGTAAGAAGTGAGGGAAACATATTTCAAACGGCATAGCGATATTCTTCTTCGTGATGTACCATGTCCTTTCATAACGTTGGTTACCATCATAGCTATCTTAATTTTAGTCACTGCCACCCTAAATAGCATGCTTGTATTAACCCCATAAAAATGTCGCAAGTTCATCAACCATGAGGTTCTCCTTCGTCCTGGACTGCGTTTGCCTGCTAGTTTCCCTTGCATAATATATTGTACCTATATTTGGGACCTCTTATTACATGTCCGAAACACTCCAGATTTCCCTTCTTGATGCTATTTATAATCTCAGTAGTCTTGCTGAGACGCTCTAGTATTATGGAGTTTCAAATCTTCTCCACCCAAGAAGCTCTTAAAATTCTTCTATAGCACCACATTTCGAAAGTTTCAATTTTGTTCACAGTCTAGGACTCGACACCATAAAGTAAAACCGAGAAAACGTAGCAGCGAAGTAGGCGGATCCTCAATGCAAATTTAGCTATATAGGTCCTCAAAATATCTTCTCAAAAATTTAATAGTGAAAGTAGCTCAAGAGGAGAAGTTCAACATTGTTGTCCAACATAAAAAGTTTTATTTCTTGCTCGACCTGGTTCTTATTATAATATCCACGTCGTCAGCATATGCTAGAATTTCGACATCGCGGTGTGCAAGTACTTGGAAGGGAAACGAGAAACGACCGTGCGTGAGTCGCGGAGAAATATTGCAACTATCTTAAATAATTCATATTGTCAATTGAAATTGTCAAATTGACGTATATTTCATACCTTCTGTCATTGACGCAGAAAAATTATATATTGCTCCACAATATTGATATGATATGCAATTATTATATAAAGGTAAATTTAATTAATTGTATTTTGCTTGCAGTACTGCATTTTAATAACTAATTTTATTTACTACATACAATTGTTTACGTTTGCTAAACATAACCTGCATCTTATTTTTTCTTCTTATTATTTTTTTGGACTATGGCCTTGACAATTATCCAGCAACCAGGACTAATATAATTGGCCAATATAATTAAAAGTGCGAATAAAAGTACAGAGCGTAGAAATAGAGGTCGCTTTGACGAACTTGCACGGTCCCACTTATTATAATATAATACATATTATAATACATAATATACATATTATGTATACGACTTTTTCTAGCGCTATTTTTCTGATGCATATAGTCCAGAAAGCCACTGCGCATCCGCTAGGAAAAATATTCTTATTCGGATTTTTTGCACAATCTTACTCAAAAAGAACTCCTTTTAACAAATTTGCATGTTACCAGGACCAAAAGGTGGTCAAAAATTTTTTAAACGTTTTTTTTTTTGTTTTTTTCCTAAAATTATTTTTTTTTGCATGGAAAAAAGTTTTTTTAGGTTTTTTGGATCATTCCAAACAGAAAAGGTCTTTAGTAACTTTTCTCTAAAAATGATAGTTTTTGACAAATAAGCGATTAAAAATTGAAAAATTGCGAAATCGGCCATTTTTAACCCTCAAAAACTATGTGAAAAACTGAAAATTTGAATGTTGTTAAGGTAGGTAGATATTCTTTAAACATCGATTGATGAAATCCCGAAGAGTTTTTTGCAATACAATATTCAAAACTCCTTTGTTTTTTAATTGCTAATCAAGCGTGCGCGACACTATTTTCCACTGACAGTATGGTGCAAATGAAAGGAATAAATTCGTTATTTCGTAAACCGGCGACCTTAAGGAAAAATCCCGAAACAGGTCGATTTTTATTTTTAAGTTATGATATTGTGGCATATATGGTATACTAGTGACGTCATCCGTCGGGGCGTGATGACGTAATCGATGATTTTTTTAAAAAAGAATAGGGGTCGTGTGGTAGCTCATTTGAAAGGTTCTTCAATTATCTATTCAGTAATATAAACATTTACATAATTATTTATATAGGGTGTCCTTCTACTCCTTTTTTTGTCAAATAATTTAATTTAATAAAAATTTTGTGGACACCCTATATAAATAATTATGTAAATGTTTATATTACTGAATAGATAATTGAAGAACCTTTCAAATGAGCTAGCACACGACCCCTATTCTTATTTAAAAAAATCATCCATTACGTCATCACGTCCAGATGGATGACGTCACTAGTATACCATATATGCCACAGTATCATAACTTAAAAATAAAAATCAACCAGTTTCGGGATTTTTCCTTAAAGTCGCCGGTTTACGAAATAACGAATTTATTCTTTTCATTTGCACCATACTGTCGCATGTCGGTGGAAAATAGTGTCGCTCCCGCTTGAGTAGCAATTAAAAAACAAAGGAGTTTTGAATATTGTATTGCAAAAACCTCTTCGGGATTTCATCAATCGATGTTTAAAGAATATCTACCTACCTTGGCCACATTCAAATTTTAAGTTTTTCACATAGTTTTTGAGGGTTAAAAATGGCCGATTTCGCAATTTTTCAATTTTTAATCGCTTATTTGTCAAAAACTATCATTTTTAGAGAAAAGTCACTAATAACCTTTTCTGTTTGGAATGATCCAAAAAACCCAAGAAAACTTTTTTCCATGCAAAAAAAATAATTTTAGGAAAAAAACAAAAAAAAACGTATAAAAAATGTTTTACCTCCTTTTGGTCCTGGCAACATGCAAATTTGTTAAAACGAGTCCCTTTTGAATAAGATTGTGCAAAAAATCCGAATTAGAATATTTTTCCTAGCGGATGTGCAGTGGCTTTCTGGACTATTAGGTTATAGACTTTTCTAAAGTTGACAATAAGTCGTTCTGAATTTTTACTGCTGATAGCATTCTAACTATCGTCACAGTTATCGTACATTTGGATGTTTTTGTAATTTCCCACTCATTTATACTGTTGGAAAGGCTTTGTCTTATGACACTGTCATTTGTCGCTTTGAAATTGACAAAATGATGGTACATATCTATATTACACTCCTGCGTCTCCTATTACAAGATATCTGGGTAATTGTGTATTAGAATGATGATCGCAAGAGGATTAACAAGAGATCAAAATAAAAACAAACACATATAGAGATAAGCAATATCTCAACAAAAAAAGACAAGTCTAGTTCCTTAGTCTATTTCTTAAGTTTGTTTCAAGCATTTTACGTTGTGTCGTTCTTAAATTTTCCGCTGATATTTTTGTGAAAACAAATTAACAATAACAACACGACGACAAAAATTAAAACAAACGACACCACTACGGCCAACATACCAACACCAGGAGGAATTAGGCAGGGAGACAACCTCCGTCAATTTCTATTCAATATAGGGATGGGAAAAACCTACCGGTTTAAACCTAAAACCAGTTTTTTTACTTCGCAATAACCGGTTTTACCGGTTGTTTTTTTGTCCCGGTTATAACCGTTTTTTTTAAGTAAAAACCGGTTATTAGGTTTTTAGGGTGATTAGGATTAGGTTAGGTATTATTTTGTATCCCAATCATAATTATTACTCTCAAGTAATTATTCCAAACAAAACCATAATTCAAATTTTGTTTTATTTTATAAAATACAAAAGCACACTGAAAGTACAATCTCACATCAGCTAGAAACAATTATTAAATTTTATTATAATATTTCCTTGAAAAGGTATTTGTAATCATAATATTTACATAAGAAATGGTCTGGGTGAATTAGACGCAAACATCATCTATTTTTCATGCACACTTAACTCTTGACCTTGAAAGTGAGTGAATGACTTTTTCTGATTACCAAAAATAATGCGCTGACTATGAATATCGAATTACTGATTATGAATACGAATCTCCAAGAATTTCCCTACGTTTTCAAAAAGATACACTCATACAGGAAGTATTAAATAAGTTAAGATGTATGTACCTAAAAAGGGGTAGTTCCCTTATGTATGTACCTATTCTGCAAATATATAAACGTGTTAAAAGTAATACATGTTCTTTCGATAGTACTAATTTTGATCATATTGATATCGAGTCGAATGGAGTATCGCAAGCTAAAGTGTATTGTAAATGTAACTTTGTAACCTATTGGATTAAAAAAACCGAAAACCGGTTTTTCCAAAAACCGGTTTTTTTGGCCGGTTATAACCGCCAGGTTAAACCGTAAGCAAGAAAACCGGTGTTTTGTCAAAAACCGCCGTCCCTAATTCAATATGCTAATGGATGAAATAATAGAAGATGTGAAATCGCTACAACTAGGATACAGGCTCGGCCACAGTAGAATCAGTATAGTGTACTATGCGGATTATGCAGCCCTGATTGCAGAGGACGATGATGACCTACAAAGACAACTTTATCGATTCTATCAAGCATGTCGACGACTCAACATGAACATATCCTCGCAGAAAACAAAATGCATTACCATTGCGAAAGACCCAATTAGATGCAAGCCCGTGGTAAAGGGGAAACCCATAGAAGAGCTAAAAAAGTTTAAATATCTAGGTGTAGAGTTATCAAGTTATCATAACTCAGCCAGAAACCTAAGAGGACAAATTAAAAAGGCAGCTGTCTTGTCCAGATATTTGAGAGATGTGGTCTGGAATAACCCATATATGAGAATGGACAGCAAGGTTAGAATTTATAAAACTTGCATCAGACCTGTTATGACCTATGGCATTGAATCAATAGAAGACACCAATAAAACCAAAACCATGCTTCAAACAGCCGAAATGAAGAAACTAAGAACAATGTCGCGTGCAAGATGTAGTCAGATGGAGCAAGCAAAGACGAAGATAATGGTTTAGTCATGTAAAAAGAATGGAGGAGCACAGACTACTAAGAATTGCGTTAGAAGGAAAACCAGCAGGGAAGCGTCCACCGGGGAGACCACCAAAAAATGGAGAGATATCTGGCAGTCTACCTCTTAAGAAATACTTCATCGTCGGAATTAACAGATCGATAGATCTACAACAAGTATAAGAAGAAGAAGAAGAAAATATCTTTGTGAGAGTTAAGGACTCAGGGCCTCGATTTTTGACCCTTCGCTTCGTTATCGAACGTATTCGCTTCGTATCTGTTCAATATACACATAGCGAATGATTGATAACGAAGCGAAGTGTCAAAAATCGAGGTCCAGCTCCGTATGAGAGGACTGTTGAACGTCGTGGTTGAAATCTTTCCTTTTTAAATCAACTGCGACATTTGTTTTAAATACGTCTCACATTTTTCCGAATACGGTCCAACCTAAACTTATTCTTCAGAGTAGTTTACATGTTTGGTTATCTCACGTTAATCGTATTTCGAGGCCCAAATACACATAATATCTTTCCATAAGTTCTATGGACGAATTCTCGATTTCTATTAACCCATTAGGGACGCGGTTGGTCAAGAGTTAGCATGTAGTGGAGGTAATTTCCAGCAATACATTAGTAATTTCCAACATTGTTGGACTTTTATCAATTTTTAAGCGCTGAAACTCCAAAACAATAAAACTTTTAATCAAAAATTTGTGTAAGCAATGAAAGCCTCTTCCAAATTGTGGGTCATTCGTCTCGGGTCTCATATAACAATGCGGGGGGGGGGGAGGGATTACTAGTCCAGATAAATAAGATTTTTCTCGTGACACATCCCCCTCCAGGCCTAAACCAAATTTTTTGAGTAGTATGGACATCTATAATAATAACCTATATTTTTCCTGCAGTCGATTTTGATGATATACATAGTTATAAACAAATGAAGATCAAAAACGGTAAATTTTTGCTTTTTTCGTCTATTACTAAAAAGTGAAGCATTCTAAACAAATTTGAGAATAAGGAACTCATAAATCATATAAAAAAGAATGTGTGTGTACTTTGTACGCAAGTAAGAAGCTATACTTCTACTACATATTATGTGATTTTTAAGAAAATACCAAAAATTTAAAAAAATAAAAGAATAAAACGCACACAAACACATTGAAAAATGCCACAAAGAAAAAATTATTTCTGAACGATAGTAATTGTTGGCAAAAATTTTAAATACGCATTTCCTGAAAAAAAATTATATCACAAATATACTTACAATCATAAAATGTATAAAAAAATAAAAAAAATAAAATCTTGCATCGGGAATCGAACCCGTGAATTTCGGGGCGCTTTGATTCGTAATCGAAGCCTAGACTCACTCGTCCAATTCCACATTATTTGTCATGTGGAAAAATAGGGTAACTGAACGTTTTACTGTTTGACAGTTGTTTTGAATATAATTAAATTATGTAGTTTAAATTTTGTGGAAGAAAATATTAAAATATAACAAAACAGTAAGAAAACAATACATTAGATGAAGATTGGTAGAACTTTTGTTGGTAATCAAATTAAGTATGTAAATCAAAGCATTACATACCTACTAGATAAATAAATCTACGCCAAAAAATCATATTTTAAAAATAAAAATCGGACCTAATTTGGGATTTCTCTGGAAAATCCCCATTCTTGAGAAAATAAATGTACAGTAGAGCGTCGATTATCCGAACGTCGATCAACCGAACGACCGCTTATTCGAACTATCGACTCCCGCGTCCCGCACTCGAATACAGAGCAAGCGTTAGTAATTGACGCTTAAAATATCTTCAATTTTCTTCAATATTGTATCCAAAAATAATTATGTTGCAAATACTGCACTTTTTTGTTTAGTTGCTAGTTGTCATTATCAAGATATAAATAAATATGTAGGTATATAAATATGGCTTTTATTCACTTGTGGATAAATATGTATGACTATAAATATGTATGACTATAAATATGTATCAATATATTGTAGTTCGATTATCCGAACAAATCGGTTTTCCGAACACCTATGTCCCCCAATTAGTTCGGATAATCGACGCTCTACTGTATTTCCACCTAATCCAAACGTATAATTACAATATGATTATAATAAAAATTACTTACCAAAAGTCCAAAAATATAGGTATATGAAAACTATTTAAAAAGGCAGTGTAACTATTAACTAACTTTTGTTTGTTGTTTCTTTTCACACAAATTTTAAAACGCAATAACCATAAATAATCTAACCACAGCTGTGCCACAGCCGCCATATTGAATAATTTTTGACATGTCATTTGAACATCCAATCAGAACAAAGTTATAATGCGCATGCGCCGGGATCATAGGTTTTAACATATAAAAATTCACCCTCATATCGCCGGTAAAGAAGTATAACTTCAAAAACTTCAATATGGTGTTCGCTGAATATGTCTATCCTTATTTGTTGTTTAGAAAATGGCAAAAAAGTCATAGATTTTGAGATTTTATACACGTTCATAACTTATGTAAAAATTAAGTTAGAAACTTCTTATTACACGGAGTGCTGAGACTTAAACTATAAACTAATTGTGCTTAAACTATATTTTAAATTTCAAAGCAATTGGTCAAAGAGTTTAACAGCTATTGCTATTTAATTTGTTTATTCCAAATTCATTTTTTTTGCAATACTATAAGTCAGAAAATTATGAGATTACAGTAATACTTCGTATAGTTTGTGAAAGAAGAACATTTATACTATTTAAAATAATGCCAAAAGTAATTTTAAACAGTGTAAAATTATTTTGCAAAAACATGTCGAATTTTTTGCTTACTTATAAACAATTAGACTAACTTTTTAACCTTAATCCGTAAAAAAATTATTTTTTCATATTTAGAAATACTGAATTTTTACACATTTATAAAGAAAAACAATTGTCTAGGACAATTAGGGCCGAAGTTAGCCCCCGCCCCTTTTTTTAATTCACATGTTCTTGCAAAATAATTTTGTAATATTTAGAATTATTTTTTGTGATTTTTCTTTTAATTAAATTAATAGTGCAAATCTTCTTCTCTCATAAACTATCCAAAGTATTACTATAACTTCATCATTTTCTGACTTGTAGTGTTGCAAAAAAATTAATTTGGGATAAACAAATTCAATAATTTTTAAACTATTTGACCAATTACTTTGAAATTTAGGGTATGATTTAAGCACCAGAAGTCTAAGCATTCTGTGTAACAAGAAGGTTATAAGTTAATTTTTACATAAGTTATGAATATTTAAAAAACTCAAAATTTATTATTTATTTTGCAATTTTCTAAGTAACAAATAAGGATAGACATATTCAGCGAAGATTTTTATACGATTTATGAGTTTCTTCCTCTCAGATTTGTTTAAAATTCTTAACTTTTTAGTAATAGACAAAAAATGCGAAAATTTACGGTTTTTTGATATTCATTTGTTTATAACTATGTATATCATCAAAATCGGCTGCAGGAAACATAAATATAGGTTATTATTATAGATGTCCGTACTACTCAAAAAATTTGGTTTCGGCCTGGAGGGGGTTGTGTCACCAACAAGATATTTTTTTCCTTATTTCTCAGATATATATCGCGCAGCACAGGAATAAAGTTGCAAGAATTACATAATACGCGTAAAGATTGGTAGACGCAAAAATCAACCGGTATTTGGATTTTTTTCAAAACATTTATTTTGCAGAGTTACAAATAATAATTATTTTATATATTAATGATTATTAACATAAATTTATGTTCAAACATTACTTATGTTTCATTCGCTTTCAAGATTAGTAACGACACCACGTTCAGACCCACTTCATTCGTGGGTTTTTCGTGTCTATATTATAAATCAATTTCTAACCAATCAATTTTTAATAAAAAATCTAAACAGCACAAGAAAATAGTTTCGGAACAGCATAATTTCGACTAAAAAGCAGATTATGAGAAAGAGCCATCCCTCTCTAGCTCTAAATTAATTTATAACTCTAAAACTTTCACAGTAATCGCGAAAGCTTTCTTAACTAACTGCAGCAAAAACTCGCGACTCGCAGGAACAAAAAAAGGTTGACTTGAAATATTTTCCCCGCTTATAATGAAATAAGTCGAAAGCTGCTCTTTTTATAGTTCATAAAAAATATGGCACCCCTCCCCCTCCTTTTTACAACTTTCCTAAAAAACGCCCTCGAGCGCAGCATTAGGAGAGATCCATCTTCAGCGCATAATTTGTGTTTATCTTTGGCTTGCATGTTCAGGACCGGCTTGAAATATTACTATCATTAAATTCGTTAAATTAAACCACACCTACTTATTCACAAGAATAATAGGTCATGGGCCAACACTTAAAAAAATAATGATTATCTCCCTCATTAGACTTCGTTAATTCGGTTATTCATGTTGAGTCGGACCACTTTTCTAGCACGGAAAATTTTTGGAAATAGGGACGGAGGGAAAATGCATGAAATCGTAAAATTTGGAGCGTCTGATAACTGGAGTATTCTTAAAAATAAAAAAAACCCCTATGCATAGATTCTGATATAATCTAGTGATAATGGGTACCCCTTCAAAATAACCCCGTCGAAAAAGCTCCGACAAAATATCCCCGACATAATATCCCGCATACAAAACAGCTCCGACAAAATAGTCCCGACAAAAAAGCCCCCTTCAGAATTCATCATGAAATAACACCTTAAAAATATTTTTTTTCGGAAATGGTAATTATCCTCTATTCAGATGTTTATCTTTGTATATACACCGTTCTTAGGCGTCAACGCCCTTCGGTAGGGATCTATGGGGGAGTATCACCAAGCCGCAAGCCCTTATCCCTTGCCGTACTGCTCTCTCATAGGTCGATCAGATGCCCGCATATTCCAGTCTAAGCGCCAGATTCATATTTAGAATTTTATACTGACGCGTTAGCCTTTTTGTTTTTCCGATGGCCTGGCTTGGGCTTGAACTCTCGTACCTCACGTCGAAGTGAAGTGCGGGTCAGCCGCTAGTCGCACTGAGCTATCAGATCGACATGTTTATCTTAACTACATTAAATAAAAATAGTCTTTTCAGAGAACTCGAACCCTGTGTCTTCTGTTAGGAAAAACCAGGCAAAAAAATCCTGGTTTTTCCTCGCGATTTACTATTAGTCTAAGAGCTGGGAGCGGATTTTGTGCGTGATAAGTAATATGGAAAAACTATACGGGGATATGTTGAATTAGTTGTGTACATGACTTTCACCAACGGCCGGAATCCAGAGTTGGGGCCGAGGGTAGTTATAAGGGGTCAAAATCGCGGATTTTATTATTTTTTTTATGACGCTCATGACCGAGATAGTGCACCAAAATTTGGGAATAAGTAGGTCATGACGTACCTAAGTAGAATCTCTAGGGGCTCAACGCTGCGTGGCCGACAAAGGGGTGTGGGTAGGGGTGAATATAAAAAATATAACGGGTTTTTTGCGACGTTCGTGATTGAGATAGTGCACCAAAATTTGGGTATAGGTAGACCATGACATAAATAATTAAAATTCCCAGAGCCGGAAACCAGAGTGGGGAAGGTAGTATATAAGGGGTCAAATTTCCGTTATTTATTATTTTTTTTGTGACGCTCATGATCCAGATAGGGCGCCAAAATTTGGGAATAAGTAGGTCATGACGTAACTAAGTAAAATCTCCAGAAGTGGAATGCAGCGTGGTCGACAAAGGGGTGGGGCAGGGGTGAATATAAAAAAATGTAAGGGGTTTTTTGCGACGTTCGTGATTGAGATAGAGTATTCAAGAATTTGAATATATTTGTTAATGCACTTAATAAATCACATTTTTATTATATTTTTATGAACAATACACATGATTAGTTAAAAATACTATTTCGTTTTCTTTCATTCCAAACTTTCATAGTTAATTTCTAAGATTAGGACAAGACGAACACACACCTTGAGAAACTGAGCTAAGCTAAGGGTGTAGCGATAGCTATCTTGGATGATTGAGGTAATATTTTCGAATATTATTTCAATTAGCTGGGATAGTCTATCGCTTACTCGTTTCAAGATAAATTGACAAGATAGTGGAGAAGATACCGCAATGCTGAATTGGTGGCTGTGTATGGTACTCAAAAAGATCGTCAGGCATATAAAAGCTAACCGGATAAGATGGACAGGTCATGTGGCAAGATCAGACGAAGACAGCGTATTAAAGACAGTCTTTTCATAGAGAACAGACGGTAGAATATCAGTAAGCCGTCATAGCAAATATCAAAGGATAATTTTGAAGCCAATTGATCTAGGATTGGTGTTTAACAATGGAAAATTGAAGCGCAAGATCGTAGAAGATGAAGAGCTATAGTGGATGCAGCGAAAACTCGAGTTGTAAAGCCAGTCAAGAAGAAATGTTCAAAAACCAAAAAGTCCGAGCGTTTTTTAGCACGCACTAATTTATTAGCAAATTTATTTTATTTGACTGTTCCACTCAGTATATTTGAAGACCAGTGATAAAAAGTAGTGAATAATGATTATTTACTAAGATATTAGTATATTATTCAAAGAGCATATATAATGATGGCTATTACTCACGATGATGAAGTTTTCATCAGAGTGAGTAATAGCCATTGCATGCATGTAGAATACTATACTTTTTCTACGACCTTTTTTAAAAATTTTTTTTCGTAGAAAAATTATTTTAATTATGGTTTATTTTAAAACAGTCACGAACAAAATACATTTATACCACTAATTTTATAACAAAAACGGTCCTGAAAGGCTCAGACAGGATCTGTATTTTCGCACCAGCCAGTAATACAATTCACAAAGACTGCAAGGGTCTCCAGAGGGTAATTTCGTAATCTCACCGCCGTATTCAAGCCTCTACTTATCTTTTAACCTCCAACTCTGAATTACTTCTTAAATATGCTTTTTAGATCTCAATTGCATTAACACTTTGAGACTACTTCATTTGAATCTCTTTTATATCTTTTATTCGACAATTTTAACTTATTTCTTTTATCTCGAAAACGTAGGAAATATATCTAAGGGCCGAAGAAAATTCGGATTAAGATGCGAAGAATGTTTTGTTTGCTAAATGTCGGCCAAAGATTTTCTATGCTTTCAACTTGGAATTATTTAAAACAGCACTTTGTCGACGCTGTTGTAATTATGTCAGATAAGAGTCTATTTTAAGAATTCTCTTTGGAAACAAGATGTATTTGTTCAGGATGTTTTAGAAATTATAATTACATTAAAGGATTTTCTTTTTTATTACTTTTAAGTTTATGCAGAGAAACAGCAAATATCTACAACAACAATAAAAATAAAATTATTGTTAGTAATTAATTTTTTTATATTATGTTTATTTGGGATTAGAAAAAGTTGATTGTAATGTCAATTATTACATTGCATTATGTAATGTCATTTGCTTTTATCTTATTCTATTAGTTTTGTTATATTTCTATTCATCATCATCATTTTACCCGGATCTATCCACTGCTGGATATTGGTCTCCCTCAGTCTTTTCCATGCATTTCTGTTTTGTACTGTTTGCATCCAATTTTTGTCTATATATTTCTATTGGTTTTGTTTAATTTAATGACTATATTCTCAAAAATGAATAACCATTTTCAATTTCGTTGCAACAAGAAACTACAGCCGAATCATATTCTAGTTCAATCAGAGAGTGCAGCAAGCACCTCTACCGGTTTCGAAACTTATTAGTCTCTCATCAGGAGGCACATATGCTGCTCTCTCTGATCCAACTAGGACAAACCCCGGCGTGCAGCCACGGATTGCAACGAACGAAATGGCAGGAATGCCCTAGCGGCAACTGCTAGCAAAGGACTAAGTTTTCAATCTAATAGCACATAAAACAATACCAAAAACAATACTCTACATCCCACCATCCCCAGTCTTTTGCGTATATTCTGTTTCTTTCAAATAGTTAGTCAGTAATTTCATTATGTCCATTTCATGACAACTTTAATAGATACCTTATATTAATTGGAAAATACACTTGTGTTTGTCGTAGAATTGGCCCATATAGCTCTCGTTAATTTTGGATTCAAAGAAAATATGATTCAAATCTCTAATCGAATCATTAAGTATCACAAAAGAAAAACTGATGAATTAAGCATTCCCAATCCTGATTCAGCTATATTAGTTTTATTATTATTTATATTACTTAAATTATGTACAATACTTGTTATATTCCTGAGCCAAATTTAACAAAATGGGATCAGTTGATCGTGGGTTAATCAGCTGATCAGTGGATCGCCAGTTAATCAGCTTACAATTTGTGCTCTTGGACAAGTAAAGAATAGGACTTATTTTATGAAGTTAAAAGCTTTTTGACATTGAGGATCTCGAGATGTGGGCTTACCGTAGAATGTTAGGAATATCGTGGACGGACCAAGGTATTTTACAAAACCTAAACAAATAAGGAGAGGTTATAAATACATAACAAGGAGAAACTGACAGTACGTACTTTATACACGTGAAGAGAAATTAGTTCAGATCAAAATTGAAGGGAAACGTGGTCGTCAAAGATGAGGAATTTCCTGCCTTAAAACTCTAAGCTAGTCGTATAGAGTCAACACCATGATACCATTTATGTATGTTGTATGATTGTTGTATGTATGAAAGTCGTCATTGCTAAAAGGAGGCTAGGAAGTTAAAGATCATCTTCGCGGATGATCAAGTCATTTTTACATAAGACGGAATATCACAGCATAGGAGGTGAAAAGAGATATAATAGGGAGTTTTTGTTGCTACGTAACGTAACGCATCTCCGTATACGTAAAGCAACTAACGTGTCGTAGAGGATGAATGTTAAAATAGGTAGTTTTTGTAACTGCCTTAACGTAACGTAAAGCAAATCGTAAAGTCATTTTTAAATTCCGTTGACATTAAAAAAATAAAACAATGTTCACACAATATACAATTAATATACAAATGTAAAATAGATAAATTAATGATGAAATTGTATGGTTTTAATTGCTTCTATTTAAATATAAAAATATTATTTTTCCTTAGGTTAATTTTTTTTTATTGTTGTTTATACCTACTTTTTAGTTGTAAATTATTGTACCTACATCAGAATTCCAGTATAATGTAAATAGTTTGGTAATATTTATTTGAAAATTTTACTGAAACTAGGTCATTTGTTTATCTAGTTATTAATTGTGGTGATCACACTGTATTTCTTAAATTAATATAAGATTTGTTTGTTTTGTTTTATTAATAGACAACTTAAAAACAATAAAATTTTAAATCTATTATGAAGTTCCAATTTCCAATTACAAACACAGAATAATTTTACTCAAATAGACTAAACCAATAACAATTATAACCTTAAAATGTTTATAAACGGGTAGTACGCTGATGAAATGTTCATTTGGTAGGTAATCGGGCAAGATCCTCGTGTGCATTCGGTGACTTTCGTCTCGATAGGGATGCGTTCTCACGTACGTATCAGAGCGTTACTTTAGATAATACGTATAGCGATACGGGAGTTCAACCATTAATGCGCAAGCGTACATGTCAAAAAGATGCGTTAAGTTTACGGATTTGTGTGCACAAAAACTCCCTAATATGTAGACTGGGATCGCCGGGAAGAAGACGAAGAGGAAGACCTGCTATCAGATTGAAAACGTATATAGGAAACAATGCTATGATGCATAGAGAACCCAGTGAAGGTTACTGGGAAAATAGAGTGCTGAGAAGGATGAAAACGGCAAATTCATACTGGGAAAAAGTCGAAAAAAAAAAAGGAGAAAAAAGTAAGAACTTCTAAATCCAAATTATACAGGGTGTTTCATTGGGAAAAGGAAATACTTTAATGGTGAATAGAGGTCACCAAGCCGGTTCTAGATATAGTACATTTTTTGCCCTACTGACTTTTATAACCGAGTTACAGGGTGTTTTATCGATTTTGCTCATTTCTTTCCTAAGCCACAACTTTAGAACCACCCTGTTTATATTTTTTTAATATTTGGTACACATATGTCTCATTCAAAACCCAAACGACCGACATACTAACCATAAGAAAATCCAGGTCCGGATTAACAAAAAATTATAAAGTAATTGTGACCTTAAAACAACACCCTGTATATTGAAATTTTGAAAATCTGTTTGCATATTTGAAAAGAGCACAAAAAAGTAAGTTTAATGGTTCGCTTCAATTTTTCGGCCAGACAATTTTATGACTTTCATTTTGAAATTATATTGAATTTTTTAAGAACTTTGACATTAAAAAGCAGATATTATTAACTTTTAGTTATAAACTATTAAAGTTAATGAATAAATACTCATTTTAAAAATAATCAATACTTATTTACCACATTGGAACGACCCAATTACTAATGACAAGAAAAATCCAGGTCCGGATTAAGAAAAAATTACAAAGTAATTGTGACCTTGAACCAACACCCTGTATATTGAAATTTTAAATATTGTCTGCGCATTTTAAAAGAGCATGAAAAACTGTGATTAAAGGCTTATAATTTTTTAGCCGTTGATTTAATTATGTACATCAATTTGAAATTATATTGAAATTTTAAAGAACTCCGAGATTAAAAACCAGGTATTGTTAACTTTTAATAATAATTTAATGTTAATGAATCAATACTTATTTTAAAAATACTTAATAGGTACTTATTTACTACGCTGGCTTCATATATTCTCTGGATTTGTAGCTATATGCACATCATTAAAAATTAGAATTGCGAGAATTGGGATATTTTAATGATTTAGTAAAGAATTAAAAAAATTGCTATATCTAATAAAACAAAAATTCGTTACAAATAAACAATTTAACATAAGTTAATAATATTTGAACTATAACAGTTGCTCAAAATGTCCGCCATTTTGTTCGATGCATTTCCTTACTCGTTTTAAAAGATTTCGAATCGATTTTCTAATTACATTGGGATTGTTCTTCATTTTTCTGGTAGCTTCTTATGACCTTGACAGAATTAATCAATATGATTTCAAAATTGCCGTAATTAAATTATCTGCGCAAAAATTTGACATGCACCTTTTAACGCAGTTTTTATGTTCTTTTAAAATACACAAAAATTTTTCAAAATTTCAATATACAGGGTGTTGTTTCAAGGTCACAATTACTTTATATTTTTTTCTTAATCCGGACCTGGATTTTCCTTGTCATTAGTAATTGGGTCGTTCCAATGTGGTAAATAAGTATTGATTATTTTTAAAATGAGTATTTATTCATTAACTTTAATAATTTATAATTATAACTAAAAGTTAATAATATCTGCTTTTTAATGTCAAAGTTCTTAAAAAATTCAATATAATTTCAAAATGAAAGTCATAAAATTGTCTGGCCGAAAAATTGAAGCGAACCATTAAACTTTTTGTGCTCTTTTCATATATGCAAACAGATTTTCAAAATTTCAATATACAGGGTGTTGTTTTAAGGTCACAATTACTTTATAATTTTTTTTAATCCGGACCTGGATTTTTCTTATGGTTAGTATGTCGGTCGTTTGGATTTTGAATGAGACATATGTGTACCAAATATCAAAAAAATATACAGGGTGGTTCTAAAGTTATGGCTTAGGAAACAAATGGGCAAAATCGATAAAACTTCCTGTAACTCGGTTATAAAAGCCGGTAGAGCAAAAAATGTACTATATCTAGAACCGGCTCGGTGACCTCTATTCACCGTTAAAGTATTTCCGTTTCTCAATGAAACACCCTGTATAATACACGATAGAAAATTAATGGAAAAATAGTATAAAATCCGCACGATGAATATAAAATTCCAATCCAACCCGACGCCTGGAAAAACATGAAATATAAGAAGTATTTTAGTGACATGAATAATCTGGAATTTAACAAGCTAATATATTAACTTAATAGGCAATCACAACAGTAAAAATAAAAAGCTTCCAACAAGTACGAATACAAGATTTTTATTGTAGTTTAAAGTTAAGATGAGTGGAATGAGGCAAGAGTAATTATTTTAGCTTAATTATAATCATTAGTCTTGGTCAGTTGACCTCTGGTGGCATTAGCATCTCTAAGAACATTTATTATTGTGTACCAGATGCGGTTTCTACTACCAGGTGTCTAGTTATGTCTCAAATGCCGGAAGCTTCAATTAATCAGTGTAAACGTAAACACTTAGATGTTATAAAATATTTGTTTAAAAGAAGTATATGAATTAGAATGCGAATTTGGTGTAAGGCTCTGGAAAATGGATAAATTTAAGAAAACAGATGATTTGTCTGGAATAAATTGATAAAACATATAGGTCTGGATCCCGCGTATGAAAAAAAAGTTGATTTATAGCAAGCTGAAAATTTGTTAGTAGCTTAAGGGTATCTAGTCGGATAAATTTTGATATATGGGAACACTGGAACAGGGGCAGTTTTAATTGTGGAACAGGTTAAAAATTTGGAACGGTCACACCACGAAAACGGCACATTTATTTTGTCCGACAGAACAGACTTAAACTCTCCGAACAGAGATTAAACTCTCATGCAAAAATCAGACTGCTATTTATCACCTGTCATAATTCCTGTCATTTGACATATTCTACATGTTCCACTCATTAAAACGCCCATTTGGTGATAAATAGCAGTCTGATTTTTGCATGAGAATTTAATCTCTGTTCGGAGAGTTTAAGTCTGTTCTGTCGGACAAAATAAATGTGCCGTTTTCGTGGTGTGACCGTTCCACATTTTTAACCTGTTCCACAATTAAAACTGCCCTTGTTCCAGTGTTCCCATGTATCAAAGTTTATCCGACTAGACACCCTTAAGCTATTAACAAATTTTCAGCTTGCTATTAATCAACTTTTTTTTCATACGCGGGATCCAGACCTAATATAAAATAGTCAAAGTATGTAATAAATGTATCCCTCGATCAACGAAAATTAATAAATTTATATTGATGTAAAATAAAATAAAATGTATATTATTGGTTGGTGTTCTATAGATTTTACTTTTTATGTGTCACCACAAAAAAATCCAGGGGTCCAAAATCTGGAGAACGAGGAGGCCATTCGATGCTGCGTCTCCTCTCAATCCAATGCCGTGGAAAATGTTGGTCTTAGTAATGACGAACAAGTAAAGCATAATGTGAAGGAGCACGGCCCTGTTGAAAAATCAAACGATCTCATAAAGTATAATTATTATTCATGTGCTTAAAGAAGCGCTGCATAATTTGGAA
The DNA here is from genome assembly GCF_917563875.1 of Diabrotica virgifera virgifera. NCBI lineage: Eukaryota > Metazoa > Arthropoda > Insecta > Coleoptera > Chrysomelidae > Diabrotica > Diabrotica virgifera. The sequence goes on from NC_065449.1 coordinate 242,890,938, forward strand.
TGGGGCGTGAAAGTAAATGGATTCTGATCAATACAATCAGATATGCAGACGATACAGTTATTTTAAGTGATGACATGAATGGATTACAATGCCTTTTAAATACCATTGGCAAAGTGGGAAGAGGTGTTTAGCCGTTTGTCACATCAATATTCACGGTTATATGTTGATGGACGTATATTTTAAAGAATATCCAGTTTTAAATATCGTGGTTGCCATATTACTGAACAACTAGATTAAGATAAAGAGATAAAATGTAGAAACGAGATACACAACATTCTTAAAAATGAGGTTATTCTTCTTTAATGATAACTTGCAGCTTCAACTTCGAAAGCGCATGACTAAAAGTTACATTTGGTCAGTCCCCTTATATGGTGTCGATCAGCATGGACATTAAAAATATCCACAAAAAATCTTTTGGATGTTTTTGAAATGTGGCTGCACAGACGTACACTAAAAATATCATGGACGGCTATGCTGACAAATGTAGCAGACCTTAAAAGAGCAAATGCTTCTCGCAAGCTGCATGGTAACATCAAATGTAGACAAATGGCCTATTTTGGACACGTAGTAAGGGGAGACCGATATATTCTTCAACTTATTATGATGGGTAAAATCGAAGGACGCAGAGGAATTGGTAGTGTAGGATAACTTGTACATATTTGACAGTATGAATATACTTTCAGAGGGTGTGGACTGTATATGAGGATTTACTGGTTCAGGTTTAAGTATAAAGGATAAGGTATAAGGTTTTACACAGACAATAATAATATTTATATTGAGGGCCTTACCAGGTTGTGCAATGTTGTAAATCACTAGATCCGCGGTCACAACGAATTGAGTTTTGATTACCTCACTTGCGAATTACTGTTCGTCACGTAACGTAACACGTACTGCTTATTTCGTTTTAGCCCAAAAGAAAGGCTGGGTCGTCCAGAATGAAGAGAAGAGCGGTACCGGCTTTTCCGTGAAACCTATGATGAGAGAGAGCGAGCAGAGAGAAGCTCACCCTTTGGCCGGTGTAGGTAAAGAGAGAGTGTCCAAAATTTCTTCTGTGTCGAATCCAAAATTGTCTGTCTGTAAGGGATGAGGAGAGAGGGTAAGAAATAGAAAGGATAAAATGGTACTATTGAACAGGGCTGCCTTTAGTTTTATTTAAATTAAGGATTGGAATAAGAGATTTAATGCAGTAAAAAATATAAGAATATTTTTTTGCGTGTGAAAATTGAACAGGTAGAAAACAGGCCATTTGGTTGAATAATATCAGAGAGTGGACAGGAATAAAGAAAACAGAGCAACTATTTAGAATAGCTCGGGACAGAGACAGTTTTGCCAAGTTAATCGCCAACTTCAAGGGGACAAGGGGACTTGATAGGGCACGTTAAGAAGAAGAATTAATCACGCCCTCTAGTAATCGGAAATACATTTCGCCATTCAAATTTCTAGATAAGAAAGTGGGTCTCACCAGTCGAGGTCCAAAAATACCATTTTTAGTAATTCGTCGACAGATCTCTAAAGATTTCCTGATAACTTATTACACGATAACCGTCACACACATCATAAAATTCAATCTCAGTTAATTTAAAAGGAAATAAATTCCAATCAAGCAGATACAATTTGAATCGACTTGTTTCATTATCGAAACAATAAAATCACCAACTTAACATCGTGACTCATATCTACAATAAATTAATATATATTGCAAATACAATAAAACTGATGGAACATCATTAGGAAGTTTGGCAGTATTTACCCGCCGCGCCGTAGTTCGTTGGGGGCTTGTATAGAAATTGGGATTAGTAATTTGCAAATTAATTCTCCAGATCTAATTAAGGTGGAGTTCCACGTAGTAAGCGGTGGCTTTCTGCCGAAGAAGCAATTCGTTGTCGTTTACGCCAGTAGTTATAAGTGATTTTGAGATATACGTTCAGTCATAAATTACATAACAGGGTTTCCACCAAATAATACAGTGTTAAATTACATATTGCTTTAAAAATTGGTGCAATATAGACTTAGAGAGTATGGTTATACAAAATCACTTTTATTGATAAAGCCAACAATATTACAATGTTTGATAACACTACTTTAACTAAATGACATAACTATTTAAAACCATAATTACTACTAATAATAATGGAACTGCCAACTTACTTGTTTATATACATTTTCTTACGTTACAGACCTTTCGAGACATTTCGAGAATTTTCGATGAAATCTCATCAACATTTTAGATTTATAATACTTCTATTTCGTCAAGGGACTTGTTCTGTATGGAATAAATCTTACAGAACAGTCGTATCTCTGCTCCTTCCTTTATAGTTATTCGTCACAACCAACTGGTCTATCAGGGATCAACTGCGGCCAACAGGTTGAATCAGTTCCATGGTATGGAGCTAATCTCTCGATATATACTAACTTGTCTCTCCCAGTTTCTTTAGGACAAAGTGATTTCTTAGGTTTGGAATTGTATGACCAATGGTCATATCATACTGGTATTGTTGAACCAGTATGGTTAACCATACGGGTTCACTTCTTTCGAAAGCTGTCCCGGTAGCATCCATGTCGAGCCTGGCTTTGGTAGTGCGAGTTTTCTTAATACCTAACATTTTCATTAATAATTCTTGCCATAATTCTGTTTCAAAATTTCGTCAAAAGAAAACTGAATGAATTCCATGTTTTGATACGACTTGTTTTATGAATGTTTCTGCTACTGTAGTCGCTTCTTGATTAGAAAGGGGTGCAATTTCAGTTCATTTTGAAAAACAACCCATTGCGACCATAAGTATCTGTTTCCTCCTTATAGTCCAGGGTAATAAGGTTTTTTCCATGACACTTGAGCAGCCAGGGTACTTAAGCGTTTTTTTGACAAGTAATACCTATAAGAGCAAATTGTAACTATTTCCTGCGTAGGATCTGGCGGCCATTTTTATTTATAAACAAAGTAAGTGTCAAAAACTGGCATTTTTCCCTTTTTTTTTTCAAATCAATGGAAAACAGTGAAACTTATGGTTTTTTAGTACAAATGTCTTTGAGATTATGGAAAAAGCTGTAAAATGACCTATTATAAATATTGATATACTCATTTATTGTTAATATAATTGCGAAAAAAGTCGGAATTGCAAAAAAAATTAATTTCGCAATAACTATTGTAAAAATTAGTGTGCAGCTTTAAAATTTTTGTCATATAAGGGTTCTTTGCTGCTTAATATGTCATAAAAATTTCAAAGCGATTCATTCAATTGTTTAAATTTTATTTAAATTGTTTATCCCAGAGAGCATTTTTTTTGCAATAACATAAGTCAGAAAAAAATGACGTTAGAACCATTCCACAGGCGTCAAATGAAAGAGCATGAGCTATATTTTCAACTTGGTTTAATAAAAGCGAATAAAAAATGCATTTATTGGTAATAAATAATTATGAAAAAGTATTGTTTCCTTATAAATTTTTATTTTTTTATATAAGAAATTATACATATATTTATTACAATTTTTTATCAATTATGATATAGATAACATTACTTGGTAGTTGTGCACTTAAATCAGGGTAAAAAACTTAATTTTTTTGGAAAAAGTTATTCAAAAAGTTTATAAGGAAAGATTTACGGTACTTTTGCATAATTATTTATTACTAATAAATGCATTTTTTATTCGCTTTTTTAAACGAAGTTGAAAATATGGCTCATGCTCTTCCATTTGACACCTGTGGAATCGTTCTAACGTCATTCTTTTCTGACTTATGTTATTGCAAAAAAAATGCTCTCTGAGATAAACAATTCGAAAAAAATTTGAACTATTGAATGAATCGCTTTGAAATTTTTATCACATATTAAGCACCAAAGAACCCTCATTTGACAAAAATTTCAAACCTGTACACCAATTATTGTCAACAGTTATTGCGAAAATAATTTTTTTTTGCAATTCCGACCTTTTTTCGCAATTATATTAACAATAAAAGCTTTTTCCATAGTCTCAAAGATATTTGTACTAAAAAAAATCATAAGTTTCACTGTTTGGGATTGATTTGAAAAAAAAGAGAAATATGCCATTTTTTGACAGTTAATTGTTTATAAATAAAAATGGCCGCCAGATCCTATGCAGGAAATAGTTACAATTTGTTCCTATAGGTATTACTTGTCGAAAAAACGCTTCAGTACCCTGGTTGCTGAAGTGCCACGAACAGGGTATATTTTTGCCTATAAATAAAGGAAAAGAAAACTGCCTAAAAGTAATACTACCAAACATTTATAGAGAGCGATAAGAAGGAATATATTACAAAGAGAACCATAGCAATCAGGACAGTTAAAATTTCAAAAAGAGAAATATGGGAAATATTTGGAGGTACCCAGCTTGAACGAGGAATATAAAAGAAATAAAGACAATTCTGGACACCTATAAAGAGTTAAAAGGCAAGAACAGAAAAGAAATAATAGCAATATGAACAAAAACAGTCAATTAAAAACTTGTACCGAGTTCATTAAACAGAAGCAAATGTTCAGGTTTGGACATATTAATAGAATAAGATTAGAAAGAATTACTAGGGGAATAATGGAATTGGGAAGTAGAAGAAGAATGAGAAGAGGATATCCCGAAGGAAATGGATAGATCAGATCGAAGAAACAGGAAGGGAAAATTATTGAAGAATTAAAGAGAATGACCAAAAATTGAAATGCATGGAAAAATGTGTAAGGAAGATCCTGAATCCAAAAAACCGAAAAACCAGAATACACTTGAGAGGGCAAGTAAATATTAGAAGAAGTAGAAGGATTTTAGTGAGCCATATTTAAATAAGTCACAATAATTAATAATGGAGCTAAAATAAGTTCCGTATTCGGTATACAGAGTCGGTATTTTCTTATCGATGGTATGCGCATTTAATAAGAGCAACAAAGAGACAAGGGTCACCAAAAAATTTCGGGTCGTAGGTAATGGCTTTGTCAGACAGTGTTGCCAAAGTTGGAAATTATCAAAAGAAAATATTAAAATAGAAAAAATAATATATTTAACTTTTTTAAACAGATATAATAAACAAATTATTTAAAAGAAAAAAAACTTAAGTAAAAAAATATTGTTTTCGCCAATTTTAAAAAATGTGAAAACGTTGAATTATATTTCAACGTTTATTTTTTTATTAGTTTTTTCTTTTAAATAATTTGGTTAGTACCTACACTATTTGTTAACAAAAATTAATATAATATGTTTTCTACTTTAATTATGCAAGTTTTTCTGTCCCAGAGACTTTGTAAACACAACTTTTCCGTCATAAGATCAGACAGAAGGACAAATGAGGTGTAAGAGTGAAAGCTTTTACCCCAAGGATGTTATTAAAGTGAGAAACTTGATCGCACAAGTACTATTTTAAAGTCGCCGAAATAGTACAAGCGACATATTATTCGACGCTCCGTAGCAAGATGCTTCCGGTATTAGTCAAGTCCGACAAAAAAATAGAATGACAAATGATGTGTCGAATGAGAGCTTATAACCCAAAGATGGCATTAGAAGTAAGAAATTTGACCTCGGACTTCCGTTTATAGAGTTACAACCGGGAGTACGGTTTTAATGACGCCGAATGAATACAAGCAATGTATTATTTAACACGCTTTAGCAAGACGAAAACAAATGTATTGTACTATTACGTTGATTTTAAAACAGTACTTTCATCTTTGGGTTATAAGATCTAATTTGATACCTTGTCTTCGTATTGCTAAAGCGCATCGAATAATATGTCGCTTGTACTATTTCGGCGGCTTTAAAACACTACTTCCAGTTTCAACTCTGCAACCGGAAGTGTGATCCAATTTCTCAGCTTTAATACCATCCTTAATTCGACACCTCATACTTACTACGTACTACGTGGCGTTACAACCCTTCGTGGGTTTTAGCCCACTCGACAGCATGCCTTCACTCTTCTCTGTCTTAGACAATCTCTGCAGTGGCGGATCCAGAAATTTTTTTGGAGGGGGGTCATGGGTCTTGATGGTGATTTAATTACTTCTCTATGATGCAAGATCACTTAGTCTTACCAACCCTAGGATAAGGTGGTTTACAATTATGGGGGGGGGGTCATGACCCCCGTGACACCCCCTGGATCCGCCAGTGAATCTCTGTCCAGTTCTCCACGCCCGTAGCTTTTAGGTCTCCTGCTATATTATCTTGCTACCGGAGTTGAGTATTTTAATAACGTAGGAGTTATATTCGATAGACAGACGGACGGACAGACTTGCACAAAGCCGGAAAAATATAATGGTTTTCGTCTTGCTAAAGCGCGTCCAATAATAAGTCGTTTATAATATTTATTGGGCGACTTTAAAATAGTACTTCAAGTTTCAACTCTAAAACTGGAAGTGCAAGGTCAAATTTCTCACCTTAATAAGATCGTTGGGTAATGAACTTTCATTCGACAGCTCATTTGTCCTGTCTTATCTAATGACGGAAAAGTTGTGTTTACAAAGTCTCTGAGAGAGACAGACATGCGTAATTATCCATCAAAGTAGAAAAAAAAAATAATACAGTGATGAGCGCGCTAATAACCGGCAAAATAACGCAAAAGATGGAAAACTTAATACGTTGTGAAATAAAAAGAGATGAAACTAGTAGATGTGTAAAATTATCGATAGGAACCTATAAGTTTACATTACATAAGGTACCTACATAGTTTCCCTCCTTTAGACGTCTGTGACAGAAAACATTTAGAATTTTATAAAATTCTGCTGTCACGGTTAGATTTGTTATACTCCTCAGATATGTCTATAGGTGCAAAACTATGTAAAGTTATGTAAATTTATAGGTTCCTATCGATAATTTTACATCTCTATTAGTTTCATCTCTTTTTATATTTCACAACGTATTATGCTTTCCATCTTTTGCGTTATTTTGCCGGTTCTTAATAGCGCACTCATTACTGTACCTATATTATTTTTTGTGAACAAATAAGTACATCTACTAAACAAATTATTTAAAAGAAAAATATAAGTAAAAAAATAAACGACGTTTTCACATTTTTTTTAAATGGGTGAAAACAATATTTTGTTATTTTTAAATAATTTGTTTATTATATCTGTTTACAAAAAGTTAACTATATTATTTTTTCTACTTTAATATTTTCTTTTGATAATTTCCAAATTCGGCAACGCTGTCTGACAAAGCCATACCTACAACGCCCAATCTTCGGCTACTTCGGCCGCCCAAAATCTTCTAACCCGTTTTAAATGTATAATAAATGCATGTCTCTTTGTTGCTCTTATTAAAGGCCCATACCATCGATAAGAAAATACCGACTCTGTATAGTGTAGGAAACAGAGGTTGAATCTCGCAAAATGGACAAAAGTCCAGTTTTATTTTTTTCTAGTATATCAAGGAGTGCTTATTATGAGACTAACATTTTCTTAAAAAATTTCGCCCCGGAACCCCACTTTTCATCAATTTAAAAGGGGTAAATTGTGACGTTTGCGAAACGTAGCCCTTCCTGTACGTTTTACAAAAAATTTACTTAATAGTAAAATGAAGAGGACTATATTTCCTACTATTTATTTCCCTGCAGCATATGTCTATCACCCACCGTTTAGCGGGGGTGACGCCCCGAATTTGACAAATTTTAAAAAAAGATGTTTTAAAAAAAATATTTTTCCCTAACTGTAATGAAAATTAAGAAGAAACCCTGCGGCAATTAATCACAAATAAGTTGCTGATTTTTTGGTATAGGTTTCATTTAAGGGCAATTGCAAACTTTTTAAATGAAGGGTGATACATTTTAAAAAACCCCTTTTTATACCATCTGAACAGCCTATGCTAGAGTAAAAAAACTTTCAGCGATTATCCATGTACTGGTGTTATTTACAATTTGTATAATACACCCCCATATTTTCGCCGGAACTACCCAAAAAAAAAGGAGAATTAATAAAGAAAATAATTAAAAATTTATTTTGGGCCACCACTGTGGCTTTGGGGTGCAAAGAAAATAAAATATGCATAGGTCATAATGTGTAGCAGACAGTGTGTTCTTTTATTTTCCATAAGTACGTTATCAATAAAATGCATAGGTGACGAAAAAAAAAACAAAAACTAAAGCCAGCCAAAGCATTTCTGAGGTTTACGGCGCCACTGTGCCGTAACGGTTGCATATACGAAAAAAATGCATAGAACCTTATTTGTAGAGAATATAGTGGTCTTTAATTCTGTATAAGTTAAGTTTTAAAAATATGCATAGGTAATGAGAAAATCGTAAAAACATGCTCTCCAAGAGATAAGGGTAGCTTCTGCAGTTTATTTTCAAGGAGAGGGCTACTTTCCACAGGGATGTTGCAATAATCAGATATATTTATGAAAAACCCTAATGATGGAGCATATGTCAATGTGGGCCAAAAAGCAAAAAAAATATTTTTTTTTTCAACCTCCCCCTTATTTATTTTTTTTGCTACAGGGGTTGCCATCAAGAAATCGCTTTTGGTAATAAGAACGTGCATAAAATAATATATGAAGCCTTTTAATAAAGGGCATGGTGTGTGAAGGATTCCAAGAAAATAACTTTCTTTATTAATTCTCCTTTTCTTGGGTGGTTCCGGAAAAAAAATGGGGTGCATTATAGAAATTTGTAAATAACACCAATACGTGGATAATCGCTGAAAGTTTTTTTGCTATAGCATAGGCGGTTCAGATGGTATAACAAGGGGTTTTTTAAAATATAACAGTAATTAAAAAATTTGTAATTGCCCTTAAGTGAAACCTATACCAAAAAATCAGCCACTTATTTGTAATTAATTGCCGCAGGGTTTATTCTTAATTTTCAGTACAGTTAGGGAAAAATATTTTTTTAGAAACATCTTTTTTTAAAATTCGTCAACTTTGGGGCACAACCCCCGCTAATCGGTGTATGATAGACATGTGCTCTCGGGAAATAAATAGTAGGAAATATAATCCTCTTAATTTTACTATTAAGTAAATTTTTTGTAAAATGCACAGGAAGGGCTACGTTTCGCAAAAACCACAAATTACCCCCTTTAAAGGGATGAAAAGGGGGGTTCCGGGGCGAAATTTTTTAAGAAAATGTTAGTCCTATAATAAGCACCCCTTGATATACCTACCAGAATAAAAATAAAACCGGACTTGTGTCCATTTTGCGAGGTTCAACCGGTTTCCTACACTAATAAGATTTCTGTTGTAAAGATCCACATCAAAACCTTAAATTTTTGTCTGTCATTATAAAACTTATATTTGGCAACACTGTGGGAAAATTTGTGACTTTCTGGAACTAGATCCATCGTTTTGTTTGTGCATCATCATTCTGTAATTTAACTCCGAGTTGATTGTGCACGGATACCCTGTATGTTATCGTTGGCTGAATACGAGAATACGAGAATACGAGAAGTTCATCTATAGCTATAGTCAACCTAGATTATTATACTTTAGCAACCTGCGACAAATGAGGATTTCGCTATAGTCGTGTGTCGTGTGTAAATTTCGAATCAAAGATCGAGCAAACATACATACTGGATTACATGTAGAGACGCAGGAATAATTTCTTTACAGAGTTACTGTAGTACGATTGTTAGTAGGTTCAGTAAATTATCATGCAATAAGTCGCAGGTATATGAAAAAAAAATCAAAAAGAACGAATAACATTCCCGTATAGATATCCGTAGATATTCATAATAGGGTGTTGGTAAATAGGTTCGACAAAATTAAGAGGATAATTCTGCATGAAAAAAAATGACATTTTAAAGGAAAAGATTGAAAAAATATGGATGGAATGGAAAAGAAATTGCATCAGAACCATATCTTACTACCAAAAGACATTTGATTTTGTAAGCTGGATAAATATTTTTAATAGAAAATGGATGCTCCATTTTAATAGAAATGGGCACACCAATGCAGCTGTAAAAATATGTACGAGTTCAAAATAGCAACAGTATGACTAGATCAGAAGTTCTCAAACCAATTCAAGACCGAGAGAGGTGTTAGACAAGGATTCGTGTTGTCACCTGACTTGTTCCAACATTTATGGTGATCATGTTTTGAGGATGGCTTTAGAAGGATGGGTCGGTGGAGTAACAGTAGCTGGTAGGAACGTCTCCAATTTAAGATTTGCTGATGACACTACCCTTATAGCAGCAAATGAGCAAGAAGGGTGTGATCTCCTGCTAAGAGTTGAGTATGGAAGCAATAAAGTTGGTCTGACAATCAATAAAGCTAAGACAAAAATAATGGTGATCGACAGATTCCACACTATTCCACTGACTAACATGTTACAGCTATACCAGGTAGTAAACAGCTTTCTCTATCTCGGGTCTAGTATAACTAACGATGGAACTGTGAAGCAGAAGTTCGGAGACGTATTGGTTTGGCAAAAAATGCGATAAGTCGCCTAACTAAAGTTTGTAAAGGCAGTTTCTACCTCTCAAAATATTAAGATGAGACTTGTATTCTCAATATTCCTATACGGCGCAGAGACTTGGATCCTTCGCGCACGCGAGAGCCAAAAAATTGATTCATTTGAGATGTGATGCTGGAGAAGAATGCTGCGCATACATTTGACAGCTGATAGGGCAAAGGTTTCCATTCTAAACCAACTCGAGATTTAAAAAAGGCTGTCCACAATATGTCTGCAACGAATTCTGCAATTCTTTGGTCACGTGGTTCGCAGAGGTAACGATAGTTTGGAGAGGTTAATTGTTTCTGGAAACGTTTCGTGGAGAAGATCAAGAGGACGATCACCAACTAGATGGTCCGACCAAATTAAGAATTCAGCTGGAAACTCATTCTGCGAAGCTCTTAGAGCAGCTGAAGATAGAGACCAATGGAAAAAAATTGTTAGGAATATTGAAAGAATTCACGATCCTCGGTAATGGGGAAACGAAGAGAGAGATGTCCTACTAACCTAGTGCACTACCGACTACCATGATCTACAAAGGCTGTATTGTACTATTTTTGTTCAATATTTACCATACTTTCTTCTTATACACTCCACTAGTATTTAATAGCACACTTGTATAATTATCTGCTTAAAAAATATTCTTAGTGTGTTTCCTTTTATCACTAGTCACCATATCACATATTATTGATCATGGCAGAGTTTATCGATAATCCTTTTTTTAAAAGAGTCTGCTCTTAAAAAATTCTTTACCTCTAGAGAGTTGACTTGGCCTACTTGATATTCATCTCAATCTAAAATAATAGAAAGCATGGAGAGAAAAAGAATGATATGATATTGTTGTCTAATTTCATATTCCGTACACACTTTTCATCATCGTCAGTGGCGTTACAGCTCTTTGAGCCAAAGCCTTCTTCAGAACAATTCTCCATTCGCCCCTGTCTCTGGCAACTCTTCTCCATGCTCTAATTCCAATAGATTTTAAATAATTTTCTAAGTTGTCTTGATACCTAAGTCTGGGTCTTCCTTTTACTCGTTGTCCTATCGGCCCTCTTCGGCCAAACACTTTTCTGACGATGGCATCTTCCTCTCGTCTGATTACATGACCTATCCATCTAAGGCGCCACTCAAAGTTGTCACGCCTGCGCCACAAACATTGTTCTTTTATGCCTCCATATATTCGTCTTAGGATTTTTCGCTCAAAACGTTTGAACAGTTCTTGGTCATCCTGTGTAAGTGACTAAGTTTCTGAACCATATGTTAGCCCTGGTCTTATTAGTGTTTTGTGTTAATTAGTGTTTAAGTTAATTTTTATAGGTATTTTTGAGATCATCTGTCTTCTTAAGCCATATTTGGAGAACTATACTTCTTTTAATTTCTTCTTGACATTGTTTATCTTATACTGACATCTTTAATTAGCAGCGAGCCTAAGTATATGAAGATGTCGTCAATTATTAGTCTTGTTGGTGTCGGGTTGCTTGACCTAATGCAACACATATTTGGTCTTTCGAATATTTATATTTAGTGCAGATGCTCTTAACGACCGAAATGCTTCAGTCAGAGATTCTGTAGACCTACCTATGATGTCTATGTCATCTGCGTATCCGACAATTCGTACTGATCTGTTAAAGATAGTACTACTCGTATTAATCTGGGGCTCTCGAATTATTTTTTCTAATGCCAGGTTAAATAAGTTAAATATGAGGCACGATAGTCCATAACCCTGTCTTAGTCCATTTTTGCAATGGAAGGGTCTTGAGAAATCGTTGTGGATATTTACCATGCTCTTTGCTCCTGTGAGTGCAAGTTCAGTTAATTGAACAAGATGAAGCGGTATTTGAAATTCTACCATAGCAAGTAGAAGTTTACCTCTATTAACTACGTCGTATGCGGCTTTAAAGTCCACGAATATGTGGTGGGTGTCGACTGAAGCAGAACTCTAGGGTTTTTTCAAGGATCTGCCTCACTGTAAATAGCTGGTCTGTTGTTGATTTATTAGGAGGGAAACCGAACTGATATCCTGCCACTATTTGTTCGGCATAGGAGAGGAGTCTTTTGTAAAATAAGTTGGACAACACTTTATATGCCATATTGAGTAGAGTGATGCCTCTATAATTATCACACATCATCATGTCTCCCTTTTTGTGTAGAGGACACAGTTTGAACTTTGCAGTTATCTGTTTACGCATGTGTTTCAAGAGGGTGTCGCCGCCGTTTTTAAAAGTTCGGCAGGGAGATTATCCGAACCGGGGGCTTTATTATTTTTCAGTTTTAAGATGGCTTCTCTAATTTTTTCTTCGGTGGGAAGTGGCTGCCGATCATCTTCATTCTCTTGAAACATGGAATGACTCCAGTGGGATGAGTCAGTGGGAAGACCATGAAAACGATAAAATGGCAACTTACTGGAGGCACTTTGAAAAAAATAGACAGTCAAGTTTACATAAAAAGAAGAAGAACTTCTTATTGAATTATACAGTAAGACATTTTGGATTTTTTTGTATCTTTTCCTTTTACCATTAGTCACCATATCGCATAATATTGATCATGCCAAAGAGTTCATCGATAATCCTTTTTTTAAAATGAGTCTGTTTAAAAAATTCCCCGTGCATACCTCTAGAGAGTTCACTCGGCCTACTTGATATGCAGCTCAATCTAAAATAACGGAAAGCATGGAAAGGAAAAGAATGATCTGATACTGTTGTCTAATTCCATATTCCGTACACACTTTTAATCCAAATTAATTAATATCCCTGTTGTCGCTGCTACTCTACAACACGAGCGTAGAGAATGGGGTACGCCTAAATGGATAATGTAAATTGGGGAACTTTGTTGATTGGACAGGGTTCCCCTTTTCTCCGGGACATAATTAAACTGATATAGGATAAAGTTTATTTAGACATTTATGGAAAATATTATTAAAGCGAACGATAAAAATTTAATCATGTAGGAAAATTTTATCTATTTTGTTAATAATGACCTGATCAATCTCGATTTTTTTAATCTATTTCGTTTATTTGTCATACTCTTTAACTATATTTGTTTACTCTTCTTCTTCTTCAAATGCAAATCCACTAATGGATGTTGGCGATCACATTTTCCATTAACTCTCTGTTTCTTGCAATGTGGATCAGTGATCGTATGTCGGTAATCCCTGTCCATTGCCTTATGTTTCGGAGCCAGGACATTTTCTTGCGTCCTATTCCTCTCTTGCCTTCAATTTTACCCTGGATTATAAGTTGAAGGAACTGGTATTTTTCGTTTCGCATGATGTGACCCAAATACGCCGTTTTTCTTTTCTTGATGTTTTCGAAAAGCTGACGTTCTTGGTTGATTCTCTTAAGGACATCCACATTTGTGACTTTCGCCGTCCATGGTATCTTTAGGATACGGCGATAAAGCCACATTTCGAAGGCTTCTAATCTGTTTATATCCCTCGTTTTGAGTGTCCAGCCCTCTATGCCATATAGCAGCACCGACCACACGTAGCATTTAATAAACCTTAGTCTCAGTGTAAGGTCGAACTCTGAGCAGCTCAGTACCTTCCTGAATTTTATAAAAGCTTGTCGAGCTTGCTCAATGCGACATTTTACTTCCCTGTCCGATGCCCAGCCTTCAAAAAGCCACGTTCCTAGGTATTTGAATTTGCTCACTCTCTCAATGGACTTAGTATTCAGTGTTATGGTGGAGTTTTCAAATGCATCCAAGTTTCTGGGGATGATCATGAATTTGGTCTTTTTGGTATTAATCTCTAATCCCATTCGCTTACTGTATTCTCCGATTATAGTGACAAGTTGTTGAAGATCTGCTATGTTGTCGCAAATTAAGACAGCATCATCAGCATATCGAATGTTGTTGATTAATACTCCATTCACTTTGATTCCCATCTCTGCATCTTCCAAAGACTCTTGAAATATGGCTTCCGAATAAATGTTAAATAAAAGAGGGAAAAGCACACATCCCTGCCGAACACCCCTTCTTATATGTATGGATTTGGATATAGAATTGTCTATTTTTAATTGTGCTGCCTGATACCAGTACAAGTTTTCAATGCATCTTATGTCTTTTTGGTCTATATCAAGCTTCTTGAGGATCTGCATTAACTTGTGATGTTGGACACGATCAAACGCTTTCTCGTAGTCTAGAAAGCACAGGAATACGTCCTTCCTCTGATCGTAACAATTTTGGACCAACACCTGTGTTGCTACTATTGCTTCTCTTGTTCCCAAACCTTGCCTAAACCCAAACTGAGAATCACTGATGTCCCATTCACATTTTTTGTATAATCTTTGATGTAGTATTTTTAAGAATATTTTTAAAGTGTGACTCATCAGGCTAATGAGTAATTTGTTTACTACTTATACCTTATTTACTATTTTCTTGTGATTTTGTGAAGGTAAGCTAGAACAAGTAATACAAAGTACAGAATTTTTTCTATTCCTTCTTTATGACATACTAGGTTTTAAAGCTTTTTTTCATAAGCCTGTCTCAATTTTCTAAATTCTGTTCTAATTTCTTTTAGTACATCTGACTAAAAGTACAATCAGTATGGTATATAGAGATTGCAATTGCTGGATCCAGCATCCAGCAATCCAGCTGGATCCAGCGCTTTCTTTACATGCTGGATCCATCAAACCGTGCTGGATCCAGCAGCGCGGATCCGCAAACATAAATGTAAACATAAGTTACTTAATGTCTTCACTAGCCTCTTTATTCAAAGCCGTGAGTCGGCAACTTGACATTCTATCGCGCTGACAGTAGCTCAATATGCTGAAAAGCTTCTATACAGGGTGTCCCGAAAAGATTGGTCTTAAATTATACCACAGATTCTAGGGTCAAAAATAGGTTAATTAAACCTAACTTACCTATGTATATACCAGGGATGGGCAAACTTTTTTTAGAAAGGGCCACAAAATGTTTTTTGTCTATTACCGAGGGCCGCAATACACTGGCGGATCCATAATTTTTTTGGGGGTGGGGGTCATGGAACTTAAGGATGATTTAATTACTTTTCTCTGATGCAAGGTCACTTACCACTTACCACCCCTAGGATAAGTAAGTTTCAATTTTATTTTTTGGATGGGCCTATTTTTTTTTGTGTGGCATCTCTCGGTTTTTATTTTTTTTTTAGAATTATTGAATTAATATTAATTGTAGTTTGGAGGGGGGAGGTCATGCCCCTCTGGATCCGCCACTGCCGCAATACCTTAACAAGTTCGAATTTTTAACTTTTTACTAATTTTGTGTAAAGGAAGGTAATTTACGAATTTTGTTTGAAACTATGGTAGAATTATTTTATTTTTAATTAAATAAACATATTTAGTACAATTACAAGAGTACATAAACAAGTATTTAGTACATAAACAAAAGAATATTAAAAATGAGCCAAGTGTGATAAATTTCTAGACGCTTAAAAAAAAGATTTTGCAGTAAATATCAGAACTTATAATTGGATCATATGAAACAAAAAATTCAAAAATATTGTATTAGCATGAGTTTCTTGAGGTGACGTTCCCGAGTTTTTTAGTTTTAACGATGTTTGAGATTTTAATATCACCCAGAATTCAAAATAACGAAATTTTTTGTAAAAAAAGGGTAAAAATCGACACATTTATTTTATAATCAACTATTTTAAATGGAAAATAAGCCAGAATTTAACTAAAAAAATGATTTTATTAACGTTTCGACGTCCAAATCGGATGTCGTTGTCAAAATATAAAATATTAATAAATTAAGCAAAAATTTTATTGCTAATTAACAATTATTTTTAATGAAATTGTGGCTTATTTCCCATTTAGAATGGTTGATTACAAAAATGCCACAAAGAAATAGCATCTGAACAATATTTATTTTAAACAAAAAATAAGCCTAAAACAAAAAACATCTCGACAGATTTACCTCACTAAATGTCTAAAGAAAATCTATGAAAAAATTCAGGTGGATCTCTCAAGTAGCTTTTGAGTTACAATGTCCACTGCTTTTGAGGCTGTGGACATCGTAAGTTTTGAGTTTTTGGGGAGTTTTGAGAAAAACGCGTTTAAAATTTTGAGAAGTTTTATTTTCAATTTCCTTTTTTGGCTGTCAAATCGTAAAGTGATGCACATCGGAATGTCGGTTTTTGAATTGCAGAGTAATTTACAAAAGAGAAGCGAACAGCTGTTGAACCTTTCTCACTACGATCAAGCTACTGCAAAGCGAGTCGAAGGAAGGGATATTAACATGCTGTTTTTGCGGTAATTTTACTTCGATCCAACTGAAATTTTCAGAGACTATTCCTGAAGTTATATACTTTCGTTTAAAATAATAAAATAATCGAAATTTTCAAAATTTTCAAACCATATCTCTCCCCCCTAAATAATATTCTCACTTATTTAAGCATGCTATTTCCCTCAAATATATGAGTAGATATTTATCTATTTTTAGTTAATCTATGAACCTATTTCTTTTTTCACTAATATTGTTCTGAAGCTATTTCCTTGGGGCATCTTATGCAATTTACTATTTTGTTTGGGAATATGCCACAATTTAAGTTTGACATTAAAATTATTTGACGTTTCGATTTCCCTTCGATTGATCTTGATTCCCTTCATTGTTTTTGTTTTCGTTGAAATAATTAAATAATAGAAAATATTTATTAAACATATTATTTATTATTTGCAAACTTACAATAATATTTATTAAAATATGAAAAACGAACCTCAATGTCTTTTATAAAATTTTAGTTTAGTTTTATATCCTCGTTCATGATTAACCTCGATCCTGGTAAAATTTCGGGTGTAAACTTTGTGGTACCAATTCCGGTCCTCAATGGATATTTATTTATGTTCATTATTCAAAATGTTTGTTCACAAAAAATGTCGAACTATAAATTTAGCTATGTACTTTAGAACATTTGCAAAGATTTGTAAAATGCAAAAAATATGCAAATTAAATATATAATTTCTATTTAAATATAAACTGGTACAAACTAAATTTGAACTGAAAAATGCTTTCTTAGAAGTGATAAGGAAAATGATATATTTATAATAGTTTGAGTTTCATTTTAAAAGTTGCAATTTGCGTTCAAAACTTGTAAATTTGGCAAATTTCTAGCCGCTTTTCATTTCTAAACATAAAGCAATTTCCTCCCTTAATTCTCAGCATTTTTAAGAACCTTCTCTAAACTTAAACATCGAAGATGATTGTCGATTATGGTATAAAAGATCAGTATATTCTGCTTCTAACTCTTCGAAAAATGCTATGAATGCAGGATGATTTAACCTTCTTGATCTTGAACGAATAAAATTAACAATATTGGTTACAATTGAAATGACGTTGTCTACTTGCAAAAAATTTTTACATAATACCTGTTCTGGAAATTGTTAATGAACTTAATCTTTAAGTTTTCTCAACATTATAACATTTGTTTCTCTTAAATTTGGTGCTCCGTCAGTTGTTACATTTACTACGTGGTAACGGGTTAATCTCAAATTTTTCAAACCGTTCCTGATTAAGTACTTAAAAAATATCGTTTCCATTTGTTGAAATTTCATGGATTTCATTGAGGGGGCCGAAAAATTCTGTGGCGGAAACTCAAATAATTGCCCACGTTATGTTGAAAATTTGCGGAAAAATCACCCGCTGCGAAAGTGTTAATTAATAGCTGCATTATCTATATTTATTTATTAATATTAGCAATAATTTATAAAAATCTTTAAATGAAAATAATTTACATTTTTCCGCAGGCCGCATGCGGCCCGCGGGCCGCCCTTTACCCACCCCTGCTATATACAATAGTGCACACAAAAAACGTTACAGCCCTTTGAAGTTACAAAATGAAAATGGTTTTGTTCTCATATATCGAAAACTCTTAGAGATTTTTTATTAAAAATGGACATGTGACATTATTATGGCAGCGACATCTTAAAAAAAATTAAAGTGAAATTTGTGCACCCCATACAAATTTTATGGGGTTTTTGTTCCCTTAAACCCCCCCAAACTTTAGTGTACGTTCCAATTAAATTATTATTGTGGCACCATTAGTTAAACACAATGTTTCTAAAACTTTTTTGCATCTTAGTGCTTTTTCGATAAGCCAGTGTTTATCGAGATATTTTGAATATTTGTCGAATCCACCACATATTTGTATATGGTTAAGTATGATTATAGAAACCTGTTAATCTGAAAATTTATTTACAATTTATATTTTTAGGTATATTTTGAAAAAGAAGCCACATCTCGATAAAAGGTGACTTATCAAAAAAACACTAAGAGGCAAAAAAGTTTTAAAAACACTGTGTTTAAACAAAATTGGCAACGTGTATATAACCAAAGTACAACGGGAATAAATTTTAGAAATTGCCAGCCACTAATTCCCAATGAGAGATGGTTTAAACAAGAATCAAATAGGCTATTTATAAAAACAATAAACAGAATGAGGTCAAATCACGCACTAACCCCAGCATACAAACACAGCATAGGTATCAGTGATAACCCATATTGCGCCTGTGGTGGAATGGGAGATCTACAGCACCTCATATTGGAGTGTGGACTGTACAGACAAAATATTAAAGTAATGTATGAAAAGTTAATTGATCTAAATTGTCCTTTACCTGTCAATTTAAACGAAATTCTTTTTCCAAAAAATAAGCAGACGTTACAATGTCTTTACGAATATGTAACGTCCTGTAAATTTAAATTTTAAATGGGCTTAGATAATAAAATTATAAAATTGTAAAAATATCACACAAAATTGAAAAATGTATCCATTAATATATTATACCACTCTGTAAATTTAGATAATAAGTAGGCTTAGATATTAACTAAAAATTGTTATTGTAATACCATACAAAAAAACACAAATAGTCTGGCTAATTGGCTCTGTCAAAGCCATTAATAAAAAAAAACTATCTATAACTAGCAATAATAGTTTAATTGGAACGTATACAAACATTTGGGGGGTTTAAAGGAACGAAACCCGCATAAAATTTTAATGTTAATTATATTAAAAAAGAAGTCGCACCTCGAAAAAAACTGGCTTATCGAAAAAATACTAAGAAGCAAAAAAGTTTAAAAAAGTTGTGTTTAACTAATGGTACCAGAAAAATGAATTACTTGGAACGCACACAAAAGTTTGGGGGGGTTTAAGGGAACAAAACCCCCATAAAATTTTTATGGGGTGGATAAATTTCACTATAATTTTGTTTTTAATGTTCCTGCCATAAGAATGATAGATGTCCATTTTCAATAAAATATCTCTAATAGTTTTCGATATATTGAAAAAAATCGATTTTCATTTTGTAACTTCAAAGGGCTGTAACTTTTTTTATGAGCACATTTGTACTAAGGTAAGTTAGGTTCAATCGAACTGTTTTTGACCCCAGAATTTGTGGTATAATTTATGACCAATATTTTCAGGACACCCTGTATATATACAGCCTAAAAGTTTGCATCGATACAGCATAGATAGACATTAATTCTCAGATAAATGCTCTGCTGGCGAATGGTCAATAATTATAATCAATGAGTTAATCGCCACTTTTTAACCGGTGAAACTGGCTTGTAAAAACTCTTTGCAGATGAGAGTTGACTTTGAACGGCCGACACAACCATGAATTTTGCCGTAGACAAACTAAATAGCCAGGACTCTTGCCTTAGTGCAGATATATCTGAAGCACTACGCAAACAGAATCGGGGAACGGTGCTTCTCTGAAATTACAGGTACATTAGTAGACTTACAAAATCAAAAAAAGTATGGCGAAGGATTAAACAATCCTGGTTATTGCCTCATGCCGAAAAAGAATGCAATGCGACGAGATGAAAAATTTGTTGAGTCGTATAAATAAACAAGTGATTGTGGGACCAGTGCAAGAGGACATAATGGAAGAAGATGGGCCAACTAATCCGGAGCCCGTGAATTTTACTTTGGAACTAGAACTTAACATTGAATTGTTGTTAACAGTTGTCCATTGTCCATGGTTTATGACTATTTAATGATCTTGAAACCGACCAGTATAGAGGCCGAACGGGCTTTCTCCGCAACCAGCTATATGTGCAGTTCTGTGCGCAGTAGGTTAGGCCTATGTTTTTAAGCTTTCACTTCCAAAAAAACTAAATAATTCATGTTTCTGTTGTTTAGAAATTTAGAATACAGACAAAAAAAAAATGTGTGTGTATACTTTGTACGTACGTAAGAAGTTATACTTCTATTATAATATAACTTCATATTATGATTTCATCAATCAATATACCCATCTACTTTAAACAGTTTTTTGGTATTGTATTTAAATATTAAACTAATTTTAGAAAAAACAAAAAGAATACCAAAAAATATGACTTTGTCAGGAAACATTGCAACTGAATAAAAAGGGAATTTTAATTTTATTTTTATATTGGTCTTTACTCCTTTAAGTAACTAGGTCCATTTTCCGTTGGAATTTACCAGCTAAACAGACGGGGTCGTGAATTGTAAATTTTTTAATTCCCTCTTGTCTTCTTCGCTTCAGCATCCATCTGGCCTGCAATTTTTAGAAGCCATGGACGTGTTACCGGGGAAATGGACCAATAAGTTTTCAATTATAAAATATTTAATTAATATTTTTAATATTTTTCAATATTATTAATGTTTATATTAGGTTGAAAACTTTGCCTTTCAGTGGCCAGATGACGCTAGTCACCTACTCCATTAACGTCAGTTGCAATGCGGGAATAACCTTTCGTGATTTTGTCACTTGTTGTGTCCTGGACGTCTTCTTCTGCAGAAAAAGTACCTACAGAAGAAGACGTCCAGGACACAAGTAAAGAATCAACGCCGACAGAATGGAGTTCAAAAGAAGTGGTGCACTCGCGGAACACTTAGAAGAAATAAAATATCTTAAGGAATGAAATGTAAAATATTATTAGGCAATAAATGTTTTTATTTTTATTTTTATTTTTTATTTTATTATACTTCGAGCAGAGACCTGCAAGCCTACGCCTCTCCGATGAGACTCCAATAAGAGTCGAAAATCGTCGATTCATAGTGCTGGATTGCGCTCCGTATTCTAAGTGAAAAAATAAGATTGTTTTGCCTTCGCATTGCAACTGAATAAAAATGGAAATTTTATTTTATTTTTAAATTTAATTTTTTTAATAAATGCCTTCTAGTCCGAAAATTCTGCCAACTTTATTTAATAAATATGCATACATAAATACAAAGAATTTACTTGTATTTATTTTTTACATTTAATAAATGCAATAAATGGAGCCCGATTTAAAAAACAACATATTATTTTTGATATTGTTGGTTTTTTGACTATTTTATGCTGCATTTCAGGACGACTATGTTTAGGTTTATCCGTGTCGCGACAGCTAAATAAAACATGAGACTGCCAACAGCTACAGCTATAGCTATAGCTACACATACTACTCATTTCGTTAGTTCGACGCTAATTAAATTTTTTCATTTCATTTTCGAAATTAGGTTGATGCTTTCGGCGTTTGCTGTGTGATATCGCATTTAATAATATGTGACGTCAAACAACCCTGATTTTTTATTGTTGTGTTATGCTATATTTTAGTTTGTTAAATAGTTATAGCAAGTTCTTCTTTTTGTTGGATATCATTATTTTTGAAGGTTAGATATCATAACGTCTATGTTTTTGTAATGTTTCTCTGCTGTTGCTGCGTGAAATATTTCTTCAGCTGCCATTTATATTCAAATTTGCCAAGATAGCTTTTTAAGCTCAATTCATCTTTTCTTTTCCATTTTTTCTAGATATTTAGCTGCCTAGATACACAAATCGATTCAAAAGTTATGCATCATCTAAAATTATGCTCATTTTCATAGTTGATTTTTTCGTGAACAGATTGACGGATCCCGCTAATTTTTTTATTGTTTAAGATGTTTCTTTGGCATTTTCTCCTCCTTCCTCCTCCTCATTCGTTTCCTCATTGCTGAGTGTCGTGATTCCCTATAATACGAGCAACTATCTCTTTCCATCGGCTTCTGTCCTGAGCTTCCCTCATGGATTCAGAGATTGTTTTTCCACTGGCTTTCTGTACTTGATCCGTCCATCGAGTAGGTGAGCGACCTCTACTTCTGCGCCCTTCATCGTTTCCCGAAATTATAAGTCTCTCAAGATTATCATCACTTCTTCTTTATATTTGTGTATTTATCGTACTGAGAAAGTCCATACGCTAAATTAAAAATAAAAAATAAAATAAATCACTTCTTCTTGCAATATGGCCGAAAAATTTTAAGACGGTGGAGAGGCAAATAGAGGAAAGTCGAGTCTGAATATTAAGCTCTTGGAGGATTGAGTGATTTGTTCTGTGTTCCGTCCATGAGATCCGAAGCATTCTTCTCCAGCACCACATTTTAAAGACATCAATCCTTTTTCTGTCGTCCGATTTCATTGTCCATGTTTCGGATCCGTAATTAATTATGCGGAAAATTAAGGTACGTAATAATCTTATTTTGGTGTTCTTCGACAAGGAGCGATCTTTCCAGATTTTCGATAATCGACTCATAGCGTTTTTGGCCATGCCTATTCTCCTATGTATTTCTGTTTCACAAGATCCTGTATTACTGATGTAAGATCCTAGATAATTGAACTCGTTAACCACTTCAAACTAGTCTAAGACTCCTGTTGTCTGAAGTGAATTTGAATAATCTACTATCATAATTTATGTTTTTTGTTTATTGATCTTGAGACCACATCTATTGCTTTCGGCTTCCACTAGCTGTAGCAGGCTGGACATTTCTTCTTCGGATGCAGTTATTAATGTTTTATCATCTGCATATCTGAGATTTGAAATCTTCTTTCCTGCGATAGAAATACGGCCATTTCATTTGTCGAGTGCTTTTCTTATTATATATTCCCCATAGAAATTAAAAAGACTTGGAGATAGAATACATCCTTGTCGGACTCCTCTACCTGTTCTAAAAGGATCGGACTTATGGTTTTCAATTCTTATTCTGGTTTCACTGTTTTCATATAGGCTTTTCACCAAACCTGACAGATGATCAGGAACCCCCATCTCATGTAGAACTTTCCACAAAACTATCCAGTTTACACAGTCAAATGCCTTCTGATAATCCAGAAAGCAGATGATCATTGGAATTTTGAATTCTCGTGCTTTCTCAATGAGTTGTCGCATATTAAGTATTTGCTCCCTTGTGCCTTTACCCTTCACGAAGCCTGCCTGTTCTTGTGGTATTTGTCTATCCAGGTATGTCTGCATGCGTCACTGGATGATTCTCAACAGAATTTTACTTGGGTGTGTGAAATTAGTGAAATGGTTCGGTAGTTACTACATTTTGTGATTACGAATTTCTTATGAATGGGAGTAAATAGTGAGGTACGCCAATCACTGGGCCATTTGCCTATTCTCAATACATGATTGCAGTCTCCACATTAATTGGAGACCATGTTCACCTATGTTCTGTAAAATTTCTGCCGTGATGCCATCGCAACCAGGTGATTTATTTCTTTTAAGGTGTTTTA
Source organism: Diabrotica virgifera virgifera (assembly GCF_917563875.1). Classification (NCBI taxonomy): domain Eukaryota; kingdom Metazoa; phylum Arthropoda; class Insecta; order Coleoptera; family Chrysomelidae; genus Diabrotica; species Diabrotica virgifera. The sequence goes on from NC_065449.1 coordinate 242,914,761, forward strand.
TGGCTTAATCGACTTCAGACCTTAGAATATCTGGTTCTATGGTTGTTGTTGAGACTTGTCTTGATATTTACACAGTTGGGCAAATGTTTTCTCAAACTTCTTTTTTGAAAATGTATAAACATTCTCAATTTCTGAATTTTTACTCTTTTGTTTGAGTATTAAGGAATATTTCTTGTTGGAGCTTTACCACGCTAAGTAGATGAGTTGTGAATTATTTAAAATTCTCTCATCTTAATTTCCTCGGCACCCTGTATGATTTATAACTTTTGAAAATCTCAGGAGGTGTAACCAAAGAAAGTATTCCACCTGTTGTCAATCTGGTGGTACGGAGGCGATATTTATTTTCGTTTTCTGTGCTACTTCGATTGATAACTTAGTTTGTTAGTTTCTTTTTTGAACTTATACCGGGTGGAAGAAAAGATATGTTTTTCTTCTGATGTATAGTTTGCGACACCCTGTAGGGAGGACAAGGTATAAGTGTGGGTATATATCGAAATTTTATTGTAGTCTGATGTGAACATTTTGTTTTTTGAATGTCCTTGTTATCTTTAGAAACAAAGAAAATAGACGGTTTTATTCTTTAACGCGACGTGTTTTAACTGAAACAATACTAAATTAACCTTAAAAAATAACCACCGTTACAAACCTTTAAAAATAGAAAGACATTAGGGTTGACATCTTAAGGGTAAGAACAGAACAAGTGGGTCGAGGAGGAGGTGTAGGTCGCGGTGGATGCTTTTAGTTAAGTCGCGGTCGATGTCGACAGCACATAGCAAGGAGGTCACCTGCGCTGTCAGTCGAGCTAGAACCACTATCAAGTGAAGTAGTTTAATGAAATTTGAATGACAAAAAGACTGTGCTTTTGCGATATTGTGTCATTCAAGTGATGATAGTGGTGAAATGTCAGCTGTAAATAATCAGATCCTCCTTCATATTTCAAAAATTGACTGTATTTAATTACTTTAGAACTTCAAAAATAAACTGAATACAAAAAGGGATTATGTAAAAAGTATCAACTCAGATAGCGCAGGTAATGACAACTTGGCAAGCATCCTTGTAGGCCGCGCAGTAGACATTCATGTAAAACAAACTCATTTTATTTTCAAAAGCATTCATGTAAACCTCCTGGATGGCATCGCGCTAAACCTCCACCGCGACTTACCTGCTCTGTTCTCTTCAATTCAGTACAATGTGTTTGTTTTACATGGATATCGACATCGACCGCGACCTCCACCTCCACCTCCACCGCGACCCATTTGTTCTGTTTTTACCCTTAGAGTTATTTGTCGACCAAGTGATCGGTATGTACAGCGCAACATAAGAGAGAGGAGATTGTTTAATGGAGGCTCTGTGATGTTTTGGGGTGGAATTTCTTTGAGTAGGAAAGTACGGATTTGGTGTCTAAGTGGAGGTTCTTTAAATAGCAAGAGGTATATTGCACACATTATTTTTCTTTAAACACTTTGTTGTAAAACCGTCTAGATTCTTTGTTATTAAAGGCATCAGAGAAACTAAAAAAATAACGTGTTCACAAAACATAAGACTACCATACGATTTCGATGCATACTCACACTTGTAAGTATATTGTTCTCCCCCAAGGGTGTCTCAAACTTTTGTTTCAGTTAAAACACATGTTAAAGAACAAATTGTGCAAGAAACCAGTGTTAAGAAGAGCTAAAATCGAGTGGAAACTGTTACAAGCTATAAAACAATTGTAAATTAAAACGTTCATCGTTATAAATATCAAGTTATAAATACTTGGGAACTTTAATAAACGAAACTGGAGACCAAAACAATGAAATAAAAAGACGTATCGAAATTGCCAGGGCCACCTTCATAAAGATGAGAAAATTCTTCTGCAACAGAGATATAAGCATCCCTCTACGATTAAGAATGCTAAGAGGCTACGTATTTAACAAGCTATTATACGGTGTAGATGCCTGGACTCTCAAACAGAACAACATAAAAAATATTGAAAGTTTCGAGATGTGGTGCTACCGTCGAATGCTGAAGATAAGTTGGGTTGAAAGAATCACAAATCTTGAAGTAATACGAAGGATAGGAAGAGACCCAGAAATTTTGTTAACGATAAAACGAAGAAAACTCGAGTATTTGGGTCACCTGATGAGAGGTCATAAATACGCATTACTTCAAAATATAATGCAAGGAAAAATAGAAGGAAAACGGAATCCGGGCCGTAGAAGAATGTCGTGGATGCGTAATTTGAGAGAGTGGTTTGGCTGCACCGCTAATGAACTTTTTAGGTCAGCTGTAAACAAAGTCAGGGTAGCCTTGATGATTTCCAATCTCCGATAGGAGTGGCAGAAGAAGAAGAAGAATAAAACAATGAAAAGTTTTTTAGCGACGCAGGTCCAGGAAGAAAACAACATTTGTAGCTGTGTCATATAAGGGTCCTTATGCAATTTGAAATGTAGGTGAACGTTTCACACTTGCTAAACACGGACAATTTCGAAAAAATTGCAGAAAAAAAGAAGAAAAAAAATCCTTAGAAAATTACTGCAGAAAATATATTCTAAATAATAATATATTTATACCATAGTCATAAACTGATATTTTGTTTACTTTAATACGCTGTCTACTCGTATATTAAAAATAAAGTCAAAATTTTGTATACAACGATTACAGATTTCTACCTCAAACAATAAATTTTAACTCTCAGGTAAACGACAAAACCGTTTAGAACAGATTTCAGCACATACAAAGGTTTAAAACTTCAGTAAATACATATAAAATTAATCTGATTAACAGACTGAATTATTTACAGCTACCGGATAAGGCTTTTGAAGTTTAACCGAACGACATTGAATCTGCCAATGTACGAGTCTGTGTTAAATTAAAAACCTGGATTCAATAAAATTAGCCGACTAGAATAAGCCGCAAAGTAATAAAATCATCGCATTCTCTTTGATCGTTTCGGCGAGTGAGGATTTCGGACGTGCGAACGGGAAGAGTATAGAAAGTAAATTAATTTTTTGTTTATATGGAAATATCTGCTTGTGACGCTTAATCGTAGAGTTCCTGACTATACATACTGCTAAAAATCGAAAAAAAGGTGATAGTATTAAAAGAATACAAATAATACAAAATGTATAAACATTTTCAATTTCTTTGCAACACGAAAATGCAGCAGCTGCATAATACTCTGGTTAAATCGGAGAGTGCAGGAAGAGTCTATACCGGTTTCGGAGGTTTTTTCCTCCTCATCAGTAGTCTCATATCCTCTTCTCTCCAATTTCCCCAGGCATTACACTTTGGGCCTTTCCGAATTGCAAAGAACGAAATGTCACGGATGTCACAGAAAATGACAATAAATATCGTTCCCATACCACCAGATTGACAACAGGTGCAATACTTTTTTTGGTTACAACCTCCCGAGATTTTCAAAAACTATAAATCATACAGGATGCCGAGGAAATTAAGATGAGAGAATTTTAAAATAATTCACAACCCATCTGCTCAACGTTAACAAGTTACAACAAGAAAGATTCCTTAGTACTCAACAAAAGAATAAATGAATTAAAATGTATAAACATTTTCAATTTCTTTGCAACACGAAAATGCAGCAGCTGCATAATACTCTGGTTAAATCGGAGAGTGCAGGAAGAGTCTATACCGGTTTCGGAGGTTTTTTCCTCCTCATCAGTAGTCTCATATCCTCTTCTCTCCAATTTCCCCAGGCATTACACTTTGGGCCTTTCCGAATTGCAAAGAACGAAATGTCACGGATGTCACAGAAAATGACAATAAATATCGTTTCCATACCACTAGTGACAGCAGTAGACCGGTCTAGTTAGACTCAAAAATAGGAGTGAGGCTACAATAATTACCATCAAGCTGAAAATTGGCAGGATTGTTCAAAATACCATCATAAATGAAATCTAAAAAGTCCTCATAAATCCGACCCGTGCTAAAAATTTAACGCGGGGTCAAAGGTCACCAAATATGGTTTTTAGCGATTTTCAGCGAAACGGTAAGATTTATCGTAAAATTAGCTCTAACAAAAAATGTAGGTTAGATAATTATCTATAAAAAATATCTTAATAGTTTTTTTCCTAAGAGCCACTGTTTTTGAGATACAACAATTCAAAGAGTTGAAAGACTTCTAATCGTCATAATATATGTATTAGTACACCAGGTATATACATCACTGAAGCTGTAATACAAGTAAACATAATATTCTATCGGTCAACTTAACTTATATTACACATAATAATATAAGATTATAAATATGATAATGTTTCTACTATACAGCTTGCGGTCTACCGAGGGATGCAAATTATAAGCTGTATTGTATTACAGTGCCAACAAAAAAATCTTTACAAAGTGAATGTAACGCGAAAATAATAAGAATTATTTGAATTTTACGGCTTAATCCCAACAAAAATAGTAAATTGATATGACAAAGTATTAACTTTAGTAATTCTTTTTATATATACCTTAGTTCAATTTGTAAAGATGGGTTTTGTCGGAATAAACACGTTCGTCGGCTAATCTAATCACCCTACCTTTACTTAATGAAAGACAACTTTAATTGATGGCTATAATGATTTTACGAGAAATATTAAAGCTGCAGAACAACGTCGTAGAACTTCAGCAACATCTTCATCTTCTAATATTTTATTTGATCAATCTATGACAGTATCTACCACTCAACAGAAATTTCTTGCAAATACTCACAACAAATCTCGGTTCATTTCAATGCTGAAAGATAACTTTATTGCTGAAAATATATCGGTAAAACAAGCTAATAAAGATGCTGACGTAATGATAATTGAAACAGCCATAGAGCAATTCAATTTAACAAATACAACTATTGTTGTAGGTGAAGATGTAGACTTACTCGTATTACTCACTGGTAGAACTCCAATCGAAAAAACAATCTTTTTTATAAAACCTGGAAAAGCTCAACACCAATCGGAAATATATTCATCGAAAAGTTTATCTACTTTTGCAAAATGTCAAAATCATATACTATTTTTACACGCAATAACTGGCTGTGATACGACATCTGCATTTTTCAGGAGGGGTAAAACGACCGTTTTTAAAATGTTTGAAAAACAAGATTTACTTGAATGTGCTGAAGTTTTTAAAAAAACTAATTCAACTCCACAAGAAGTTATTTCCAACGGAATTAGCTTGCTTCTCTCTATGTATGGAGCGCCTAAGAAAACTACGTGCTTAGATAAGTTTCGATATGCATGTTTTTTTAAAAGTACTCGAAACAAAAAACAAGTGCAGTTATCTTGTCTTCCTCCAACCTCAGCGGCTGCTCATCAACATCTTTTCGGGTATATTACCAAGTTCAAGTGTGGCTTGGTTATCAGCTAGATCCAAAAGACTGGGGATGGAAATTAGTCGACAGTTCATTAGAACCAATTCAAACTTTACTCCTCCCTGCGCCGGAAAAACTCCTGAACACAATTTTTTGCAACTGTAAATAGGGATGTAGCGCTAAATGTGGTTGCAAAAAAAGTTGGACCGTTTTGTTCGGTAGCATGCACTAATTGTCAAAACCGGTCGTGTTCCAATGTTGAATCACCAACAATTGAGGATTCATTTGATTCTATCGAGGAGCCATGCGATGTGTCATTATTGGGACAATTTACTTGCACCCAGGATGAACAAGAAGAAGAACAAGATGAAGAAGAAGAAGAACTAGAAGATGAAGAAGAGGAAGAAGAACAATGAGAAGAAGAACAAGAGAAGCAGAAGTATTAGAAAATTATGAACCAGTTTGATAATTTCCTTTTTTTTTATTTATACCGCTTTATATAACTTTTATCATTTTTAACCCTTGCCAATATCAATTATTAAATAGCTTTAAATTAAACAGAACCATAAAAGATCCGTGGAATAGGCCTACTGGGGAAACCACGTTAAAAAAACGCGCTAAGTACACTACCTCAAAGGTGGTATGGAAACGTGTGCGCATATTATGACATTACCACTTTTTGAATCGTTATATCTCAAAAACGGTGGCTCTCAGGGAAAAAAGTAATAAGGCATTTTTTATAGATAATTATCTAATCTACATTTTTTGTTAGAACTAATTTTACGATAAAACTTACCGTTTCGCTGAAAATCGCTAAAAACCATATTTGGTGACCTTAGACCCCGCGTAAAATTTTTAGCAGGGGTCGGATTTATGAGGACATTTTAGATTTCATTTATGTGTGAGTCAGATGTTTCGTCCTTTCTTGGTCTCATCAGCGTTGTACAGTCCTATTAAGCAAAATTTACATTATATACTACATGACAAGAACGTACAACTGATTTCAGTGGCGTAACCAGGGGGTTTTAGGGGTTATAAGCGCCCCATACCCTTAACATCCTCCTTAATTCCATACCCCCGGAGACCCATACCCCCTTAGGATCATCCTGGTTACGCTGTTGACTGATTCTTTTATTATTATTAATCACTTGCCAAAATGAAATTATTGTGCGCAATCAATATATTTACCTTCAAACACGTGATAATTTCATTTGGAACCAATCTTATATTGTAAATGTATTGAATATATAGGAAATAAAAACAAGCAAGTAAGAAAATTACTGTTATATTATACGATTGATTTTTTATGTTAAATAAACTAAGGGTTAAATTTTATTTTTTTGGTTTCTTATATTTTTTATTAAACAGCGTGCTTAAAAGTAAAATTATTATGAAAGAAATCATAATTTCTATTTTTTTTATTAATTTACTTATTTAATTGACATTTGGAAAATGGCATAAAGCTAGTCACAGCATGATAACATATTCTAAACATCTAATTATACTAATAGTAAGTAACCAGAGTGTAAGAAGGCCAAGTACACGTAACCAGAACAAACTGCTTTAACAAACTACCTAACTAAAACTGCAAAACCACGCTAGAGGCATATTTTTGCCAGCCTCTGAAAGGATATTTAATCCCGGCTCCAAAAATTATTCTGAGTTTAAATTTTATTGCGGCCGGCCGATCACCGCCGGCTTCGTAATATGCTAGACAAGGACCCATCTGAGGCAGTGCTTCTGCTATAATTTGAGAAAGTGAGAATGAGACGCATATATACTCCAACGTAGACCTACCGATGTATATACATATGAAGAACGCTTAACTACAAAGATACGGGGTCAGGGCCGTACCTACCTATTTTTATTTTTTATCATAAAAATAAAGTTATTAAGAGGAAACAGTAGCGATCAACAGGTAGCGAAAACGCGTTCCAAGATTGCGGCTATAATTTTGAATATTTTTTCGAGATATTTGGCACACGTATTCGTAATATAATAAAGAATGGCGGTACAGAGCCCAATTTGAAAAATATATTAATATGTGGAAATTAATCTGTAATTAAACACAATATTAAAAAAACGAGCCTGTACCGCCATTAAGAAGAACAAAAAAATACACTTTCTTCAAATAAACTTTTTTATCCGATGCCTAGATTTTGTGTCATTTTGGACCAACTAAAATTTTTTATTTCATTAGTAGTTCCAAAATGACACAAAATCTAGGCATCGGATAAAAAAGTTTATTTGAAGAAAGTGTATTTTTTTGTTCTTCTTAATGGCGGTACAGGCTCGTTTTTTAATATTGTATTTATTACAGAGTAATTTCCACATATGAATATATTTTTCAAATTGGGCTCTGTACCGCCATTCTTTATTATATTACGAATACGTGTGCCAAATATCTCGAAAAAATATTCATAATTACAGCCGCAATCATGGAACGCGTTTTGGCTACCTGTTGATCGCTACTGTATCACCTTAAGTTTTATAATAAAAATTAAGTTATTTAGCAAGTTTCAAAAAGTTAAATTGTATTTAAATAATTGATGATGAAATAACGAAAATAAAGTTATTTGCAAATTTCAAACAGTTAAATTGTATTTAAAGAATTGATGATGAAATAACGAAATAACGTAAAGAGTCGATTGATATACCGGTGAGGCACTGCCTCACCTGCCTCATAGGACTAGCCGCCACTGCTCGCGAGGTCCTAGAACCGAACCTTGTGGGTCTTCATGTGTTACGGATCAAAAATCGGACAGATGACTTTTAGACACTACAGCCTGGTGTCTGCCACATAGGTAGGAAGTTAGAAGCTTCAGAGGGATATCTCTGATTTCATAGAAATTTAATTTCTGGAGAAAATGTCGTGTTAAACGCAGTCAAAAGCCTTAATAAATTTCTAAACCTCAAATCGGCTTATACTCTGAGAAGATAATTACTTCTATTGGCTGTTCAGACTCACTCATTCAATTTTGTGATTAAGCAATATCTTATACGTTTAATATGTCATAAAGCAAGTATTTGGTTATATTTTTGAATAATGTAATAAATTGATTAGACCTTGCGTAACACAGAGCCAAGGTTTCTTGGTAAACATATCGTTTGAACAAAAATTATTATAGTTAATAATAAATCTAGATATTAAAGTCTAAATTTACATTTATCTCTTAAATTAGACAACAAAGGTAATCAATTATTATAGACGTATTTTAGTATCTAAGTCACACTGCAACATTTTTCTTAAATAATGATCTGATCATTTTTCAGTGATTTGAAAATAAAACAGATTCAAGGTTTTACATTAATTTAGATATTTCTCATAAATAGAAAAAACGACAAAAAATATGAGACATTTATATCAGTAACTTTAATAATATTCAAATTCAGCAAAATCTAAAAAATAGTGATTTGTAAATATTTTTGTCTCCCGGTTTTGCAGGTACGATATATCTACAGGTGGATTTCGTCTGCGTGGTAATGATGTAATCAGGATAAAAACACGGTGGATGTTTATCATATATGCATACAAAAATCAATTGCTGTTCGTTAGTCTAGCTAAAACTCAGGAATGGCTGGACCGATTTGGCTAATTTTGATGTTGAAATATTTGTGAAAGTTCAGGGAATAGTAGGGGAGTAAAGTATGCTAAATTTGCGGTCACTCCAGCGTTATGGGGACCAATTGGGTTGTGATTATTAGGTCCTAAAATCAAAAAAGTTAAGTACAACTTTCATTTTAGCGGGCGCTTGCCATTTTTTAATTTAATTTAATTTTCCATTTCAAACAATCGTTTTTTCCGCAGTAAATCTGCAGTAAAAATTTGGGGGTTCCATTTAAGATTTTAAAGTATCCCCCACCCCTTTCTCGTGGGGGTCGTGTTTGGTACCATTCGATAGATTTTTTAAAAACATTTTGAAAGTGTATTTTTCAGTTTTTCGATGTGATGTTCATTTTGCGAAATATCGCGGGGTTTGTATTTAAATTAAATAATTAAGTTAAATTTACCCCCCATCCCTCTCCGTGGGGTCATGTTTGGTACCATTCGATAGATTTTTGAAAAATATTGAAGACGTATTTTTTAGTTTTTCGATCTGACGTTCATTTCGCGAAATATTCGCTTTTCTTTTCTTACGCCCCGCTCAAATCGTCAGTTTTTTGAAATATACACTCTCTTGCATGTACTTAACTAACCTTATCTTAATCTGACAATTTCAAGTATTTTTAACCATAGATATTTTTTTTTCGGGCCCTCCTTAACGAACCTCCCTGTGTTAAGGGCCAATATGTGGTAGAGGTACATCTGCAGGGTACCAGGTTTCTCCCATATGATAATCTGACACGCTCGAGTAACTGCAAAATCCCCGCTTGGGCTCCCCTACCAGAAGGTTTATACGGTTTTATATAGTCATTTTAGTAGCCACCAAAATATTTACAGGTATATGTATAAAATGCTCTGGTCACAGTGTTTGTTGCCATATTCCTCCGAAACGATTTGACCGATTTTTATGAAATTTTACACGTGTTTTCGGCAGGCCTAAGAATAGGTTGCTATCTATTTTTCATACCCGTAGGTTATAAGGGGGTTTGCCCATGCCACCGTAACTCTCACAATAATGATGTGAAAAATACGAAATTAAGCAAGTATACTCCCAGGTAACCATACTTAAATTTTTTCTCTATCTCAATCGGTTTCCGAAATAACGAACCGTAAGCCTTAGAAAAATTCTGAGCACACGAGAAAAACGAGTGGCAAATTTCATAGATGAGAAGTGTAACAGTTTAACTTTGGGACTCAAATTAGGCAAAATATGAATTTTTTAATGTTTCGAAATTTTCAAAAAATATCTCTAAACAGAACTTTTCTGGCGAACTTCAAGCAGGAAAAAATACTGAGCGCAATAAATAACAAGCAGCAAATTATAAAATTTTATTTAATTTTTATTACTATTTTTTAATTTTATTTAAACCAAAAAAATTTAATAATTTTAGATATATTAATAAAAAAATTTAACATTGTAACTGTTGCACTACAAACTTTATTTTGTTAATTTCTAACTAAACTTTATTACTTCAAACTTGTACTTCAAACATCATGTGTAATTAGTTGAAAACAGTAAAACCTCACTCATATCGAGCATTTTAAGTGTATTGTACACAAAAGCTTAGCTTTTTTATCTATTGAGGCAGCACGAAGTCTGCCGGGTCAGCTAGTACAAAATAAAATCGGATATAATATAGATCCATGGAATGCAAGTGTTAAGCTCTAGAAACGAATAAATATTTGGATTTTTGGGATATAGGATATAGGTTACTTAATCATCTGCAAGTTTAAAAAAGACTTTAGAGAAAAAGTCGAAAGCCTGGCGTACCCAAAGTCGACACGGTTGTATGATGTATTTGCTTTGTTTTAATTTTTCTGTTTCTTTTAATGTAGGATTTGCAATCTTGCATCTACGACCTGCAATGCGTAAGTCACTTACTTATTATTATGTTTGTAAATTATATTTCTCTTTCCTCTCTAAGTTTATTATTAAACAAATTTATATTATCATAGAGAAAATAATCCAAATTTGGCAATTTATATAAACTTACCTTCGAACTCCGAAGCACTGTGAGCTCCATCCGTGAAGGATGGTGGCAAGGAGAAGGGATCATCACTAACTACGGGCCCAAGTAGTGATAACACGATCAGTAATATGACGTCTAATCTGAAACAAGAAATGAAAAATTAATACAACCAATCAATTATTTTATGTTACTATTGGATATAGAAATTGAGTCAATATTAGCAATCTTAAAGTTTGTATATTTTTTAATAGTTGTTACACAATCATGGGGCAACCGGTCTCAAGGTTTACAATTTCTGCCTCATCTTCAGGACCAGTACATAAAGTCTTCACAATTACAAACTACAAGATATCAGTGATGGAATCTGTTCTACAGCTAAAGATATTCATGGAAGTCACCAGCCCCATCAAAACAGCGGACTAGTGCAGTAGCTCTTAATATCTAGATTATTAATTTATGATATTGTGAAATCTAGATTTGTTTTTTATTCGTGTGTTCTCAGATGATGTTTGTTTTTTACAGTTAACAGTTGTTTTTTGTCCTGTTTTTTTGCAGTTGTTTTTATTTTTAATGTTTATACAGGGTGTCTGCGTAACTTTGCACCATATGGGAAACTTTTTTAATATCAATTTTACGAAAAAAAAGTCATTCTTTATAAAGTGCTCTGCATAGTCTAAAACCTAAGGTGCAATCATCAGATATCAAATTTTGTCAACAGTATACGAGGTATGTCAAAAAATATTAATTTCGCTCAAGAGCAAACTACCTTTATATTTCAAAATATCAAAAAAAATTATTATGAAAAGTTAGTTGTAATTAAAAACCATATTAAAATATGCAATAACAGCCATATACGAGAAAAAAAATTTCTGAGATTTTCCAAAATTTCTGATTCCGAACATCATTTTTATTTATTAGACCTGTAATAACTCTTTTATTAATAATTTTAGGAAAAAAAGGTATTCTTTATAAAAATCTATGCATGGTCTAAACCTCAAGATGCAACCATCAGTTATCCAAGTTTGTTAATTTTATACGAGGTGTATCAAATAATATGAATTTAGAAAGAATTCTTTCTATATTCTTTCTAAAATCATATTATTTGACACACCTCGTATAAAATTAACAAACTTGGAAAACTGACGGTTTTATCTTGAGGTTTAGACCATGCACAGATTTTTATGAAGAATAAGTTTTTTTCCTAAAATTATTAATAAAAGAGTTATTACATGTCTAATAAATAAAAATGATGTTCGGAATCGGTAATTTAGGAAAATCTCAGAATTTTTTTTTCACTTAGAAGGCTGTTATTGCATATTTGAATATGGTTTTTAATTACAAATAACTTTTCATAATAAAATTTTTTGATATTTTGAAGTATAAAGGTAGTTTGCTCTTGGGCGAAATTAATATTTTTTGACATACCTCGTATACTGTTGACAAAATTTGATATCTGATGATTGCATTTTAGGTTTCAGACTACGCAGAGCACTTTATAAAGAATGACTTTTTTCGTAAAATTGATATTAAAAAAGTTTCCCATATGGTGCAAAGTTACGCAGACACCCTGTAATAGTGTAAAAAACATTTAAAAATGGGACATCACTCACAAAATTTCACGTGCACAAATTTTAAAAAAGGGTTTTAGGTTGCCAGAAAGACCTTATATTTTTTATGTCATATTTGAGATTGACACACAATCAGATTGTCACAATCTCAAATATGACATAAAAAATAAAAGGTCTTTAAGCAACCTAAAACCCTTTTTCCAAAATTTGTGAACGTGAAATATTGTGAGTGAGGTCCCATTTTTAAATGTTTTTTTATACTATTATAAACATTAAAAATAAAAACAACTGCAAAAAAACCCAGGACAAAAAACAACTGTTAACTGTAAAAAACAAACATCATCTGAGAACAAACGAATAAAAAACAAATCTAGATTTCACAATGTAACAAATAATCTAGATATTAAGAGTTAATGCACTAGTCCGCTGTTTTGATGGGGCTGGTGACTTCCATGAATATATCTTTAGCTGTAGAACAGTTTCCGTCACTGATATCTTGTAGTTTGTATTTGTGAAGACTTTATGTACTGGGCCTGAAGATGAGGCATAAATTGTAAGCCTCAAAACCGGTTGCTCCATGATTGTGTAACAACTATTAAAAAATATACAAACTTTAAGATTGCGAAAATTGACTCAATTTCTATATTCAATAGTATGATGGACTCGCATTGGCAACCCTTTCATCATTATTTTATTTTAGTTCAAGATATTTACAAGGTTCCTAATAGGATTAATGCAAATTACATTAATTAAGAGTGATATTATACAGGGTGTTTCATTGGAAAACGGAAATACTTTAATGGTGAATAGAGGTCATCGAGCCGGTTCGAGATATAGTACATTTTTTGCCCTACCGACTTTTATAACCGAGTTACAGGGTGTTTTATCGATTTTGACCATTTCTTTCCTAAGCCATAACTTTTGAACCACCCTGTATATTTTTTTGATATTTGGTACACATATGTCTCATTCAAAACCCAAACGACCGACATACTAACCATAAGAAAAATCCAGGTCCGGATTAACAAAAAATTATAAAGTAATTGTGACCTTAAAACAACACCCTGTATATTGAAATTTTGAAAATCTGTTTGCATATTTGAAAAGAGCACAAAAAAGTAAGTTTAATTGTTCGCTTCAATTTTTTGGCCAGACAATTTTATGACTAATTTTGAAATTATATTGAATTTTTTAAAAACTTTGACATTAAAAAGCAAATATTATTAACTTTTAGTTATAAAATATTAAAGTTAATGATTAAATACTCATTCTAAAATAAACAATACTTATTTATCACATTGAAACGACCCAATTACTAATGACAAGAAAAATCCAAGTCCGGATTAAGAAAAAAATACAAAGTAATTGTGAACTGAACCAACACCCTGTATATTGAAATTTTAAAAATTTGTCTGCGCATTTTAAAAGAGCATAAAAACTGTGATTAAGGGCTTATTTTAATTTTTTCGCCGTTGATTTAATTACATCAATTTTGAAATTATATTGAAATTTTAATGAAATCTGAGATTAAAAACCAGGTATTGTTAACTTTTAATAATAATTTAATGTTAATGAATCAATACTTATTTTAAAAATACTTAATACTTATTTACTACGCTGGCTTTATATATTCCCTGGATTTGTAGCTATATGCACATCATTAAAAATTAGAATTGCGAGAATTGGGATATTTTAATGATTTAGTATAGAATTAAAAAAACTGCTATATCTAATAAAACAAAAATTCGTTACAATTCAACAATTTAACATAAATTAAAAATATTTTAACTATAACAGTTGCTCAAAATGTCCGCCATTTTGTTCGATGCATTTCCTTGCTCGTTTTAATCGATTTTCTAATTACATTGGGATTATTCTTAATTTTTCTATCAGCTTCTTGTTACCTTGACAGAATTAATCAATATGATTTCAAAATTGCCGTAATTAAATCATCTGCACAAAAATTTGACATGCACCTTTTAACGCAGTTTTTTATGCTCTTTTAAATTACACAAACAAATTTTCAAAATTTCAATATACAGGGTGTTGTTTCAAGGTCACAATTACTTTATATTTTTTTCTTAATCCGGACCTGGATTTTTCTTGTCATTAGTAATTGGGTCGTTCCAATATGATAAATAAGTATTGAATATTTTGAAAATTAGTATTTATTGATTAACTTTAATAATTTATAACTGAAAGTTAATAATATCTACTTTTTAATGTCAAAGTTCTTAAAAAATTCAATATAATTTCAAAATAAAAGTCATAAAATTGTCTGGCCGAAAAATTGAAGCGAACCATTAAACTTACTTTTTTGTGCTCTTTTCAAATATGCAAACAGATTTTCAAAATTTCAATATACAGGGTGTTGTTTTAAGGTCACAATTACTTTATAATTTTTTGTTAAACCGGACCTGGATTTTTCTTATGATTATTATGTCGGTCGTTTGGGTTTTGAATGAGACATATGTGTACCAAATATCAAAAAAATATACAGGGTGGTTCTAAAGTTATTGCTTAGGAAAGAAATGGGCAAAATAGATAAAACACCCTGTAACTCGGTTATAAAAGTCGGTAGGGCAAAAAATGTACTATATCTAGAACCGGCTCGGTGACCTCTATTCACCATTAAAGTATTTCCGTTTCCCAATGAAACACCCTGTATAAGGAAACGAAGCATTTGCGGCTATATGTTTATGTAGAAAATTGTTAATATTTTTCATCACTCCCTAAAGTTTGTCGCACTTATTTATTTACTAACACCCTATATACTAATCTAGTGAGCAAGCCAATAATAGCTTCTGAGTAAAATTATGTTAGTTAATTTTGTAATATGCAAAATTTTCCTATAAGCCCTATTCATTAAATTGATGTTAATGACAGTAATTGTCACCTACTCGTAAGAGTTGTTATTCTTCACTTAACCCCTAATTAGAATAGTACTAGGCATAATGGCGTAATCATGGCATTAATATTAGTCACAACTGTCATGTTTATTAGTATAAATCAATTTCTTAGTATTTATATAAAGTGATGAAATTGTTATCAATATTGAGTACTACCTAGTTTATATAAAAATTGGGAAAAATAAATATGTTGTCCTTTCCAGTATTTAGACATTTCATGCCTATCCCAATAACAAAATTCATACCATTTTTCTTAGTTCAGTCTTCAGGCTACCAGCTTTGTGTGAACAAAGTGTACGAAAGAATTAAAGGTAACTTTCAGACCTTAGTTCTTTCATACACATAATTTCGAAGATGACATTTGGAATGTGACATAGAGACCAAGCAAACAGGAGCTGCCAAATAATGATCAGTTGCCTCTTAAAATATCTCAAGTCCTTACAAGGATATGTAAAAGAGATTATATCTCTCTTTGATTCTATGTTTTTCCTAAGTTAATGGCACTGACAAAGCCAAAAGGCCAGTCATGCTATGATCCTATTCAACAACCAAGATATTCTTATAAATGTAATAATGAGTATTTTTGCCTTCTTCTTCTTCTTTGAGTGCCTCTCCTATCGGAGATTGGATATCATTAGGGCGATTCTAATTTTATTTACTGCTGTTTTGAACAATTCGTTAGTGGTACAGCCAAACCACTCTCTCAAATTTCTCATCCAGGACATTCTTCTACGGCCTGGATTTCTTCGTCCTTGGATTTTTCCTTGCATTATATTTTGTAGGAATGTGTACTTTTGTCCTCTCATCAGGTGGCCTAAGTATTCAAGTTTTCTCTTTTTTATACTCCGTAGAACTTCTGGCTCGTTATTTATTCTGCGTATTACTTCTTCATTTGTAATTTTATCCACCCAACTTATTCGTAGTATACGGCGGTAGCACCACATCTCAAAGCTTTCAAGATTTTTAATATTCCTCTGTTTAAGAGTCCATGACTCCATACCGTAGAGCAAAGTACTGAATACATAGCATTTTAACATTCTAGTTCGTAGATGAATACTAATATCACGATTAAAAAATAATTTTTTCATTTTTATAAAAGTAGACCTGGCAATTTCAATACGTCTTTTTATCTCGTGATTTTGGTCACCTGTTTCATTGATAAGGGTTCCCAAGTATTTGTATTCGTTTACTTTTTCAAGTTGGGTACCGTTTATTGTGATACTAGTGTCATTTATTGGATTCTTACTGAAGGTCATATATTTGGTATTTTTTGACGTTCATCCTTATGCCGTAGTTATTACATATCTCATTCATAGTTTCAACTAAATGTTGTAGATCTTCCGCTGTTCTTGCCATTATCACAGTATCGTCAGCATATCGAATGTTATTGATAACTTCTCCATTGACTATTATCCCTTCGTTTGCATATGAGAGAGCTTCTTGGCATATTTGTTCGCTGTAGATATTAAATAAGAGCGGTGACAATATACAACCCTGTCGTACTCCTCTACGTATTTCTATTTCGTCCGATGTTTGTTCTTCTATTTTTATATTAGCTCGCTGATTCCAGTACAGATTTAATATTATTTGTATGTCTCTGGTGTCAATGTTCTTACTCTCCAGGATTTCTTTGAGTTTACTGTGGCGTACTTTGTCAAAGGCCTTTTCAAAGTCTACAAAGCAGGCGTGTACCTCTTGGTTAACATCTAGGCATCTCTGTGTTAGAACGTTCAAGGCAAAGAGAGCATCCCTTGTACCTAATCCTTTTCTGAATCCCATCTGTGTATCGTTAATATCGATGTCTAGTTTTTGATAGATTCGGTTGTGAATGACTCTAAGAAATATTTTAAGCAGGTGACTCATCAAGGAGATTGTTCGATGATCTGAACATTGCATTGCCTTAGTTTTCTTCGGTATGGTGACAAACGTAGACAGCAACCATTCTTGCGGTATTATACCAGTACTGTATATTGTATTGAATATATGCAATATTATGGTTACGGATTTATCATTCAAAAGCTTCAGCAGTTCTGTAGGGATTTCATCAGGTCCGTTTGCTTTTCCATTTTTAGCGTTTCTTATTGCGTATTCTACTTCTTCTTTCAATATGTCTGGCCCAGTTGCATTGATTATCTGAGTTAAGTTGTTTCTATCGTCTTCAAATAATTCATTCAGGTATTCTGTCCATCTTTTTATTTTATTCTCTAGATCTACAATAAGATTTCCATCTTTGTCTTTAAGTTTACCTATTTCGCATTTCTTTATGCTTCCTGTTATCTCTTTTACTTTTTTGTGCATATTGAACGCATCGTACTTTTTCTCATAGGTTTCCATTTCTTCACACTGTTCTTTAATCCACGCCTCTTTGGCTTCTTTTATTCTCTTTTTTATGTGTTTGTTTATTTCTTTGTATTTGTCTAGGTAATTCTTCATCTTTCTTCTTTGTTCCATCAAGTCTAGTATGTCCTGTGTCATCCACCCCTTGTTCTTTGTTGTTGTTTTTGTCAGATGTTTCTTTCCTGCTGTTTGTATAGCTGTATTTATGTACTTTAATTTTTGGTTAACGTTATCCGTATCATTAATTTGTTGTTGCACTGAACTGAGGTTTTCATTTATTTCTTCTCCTGTTTCTTGTCGTATATTTTTATTTCTAAGTTTATCTAAATCTAGTGTCTTTCTGTGTGGTCTCCTAATCTTTTTTGGTCTCGCCTCTATCACAGTAACTACCGGGTTATGATCTGAGCCTATATCAGCTCCTGGGTACGTCTTAGTACATTTAACAGCATTACGATACCTCCTTGCTATCAGAATGTAGTCTATTTGATTTCTCACTATTTTTTCTTTGGTATGTTGTGGAGATGTCCATGTATATAATCGCCTAGGAGGTAATTTGAAAAGGGTGTTTGTTATTACGAAGTCTTCGCTCTGGCAAAATTGAATCAATCGATCTCCTCTGTCGTTTCTGTTTCCAAGTCCATAGTTTCCTACATGTTCTCCTACCTTACCTTGACCGACCTTGGCATTAAGATCGCCCATTATTATGTTAATGTGTTGCTTTTTTATTGCTTTCAGCATTTCTTCTAAGTCGTTGTAGAATTGTTCTATTTCATCGTCATTTTTATCTGCTGTTGGTGCATAGACTTGAATAAGATTTATTAAGTTATGTCTTTCTTTAATTTGTATTAATATTAAGCGTTCTGAGTAAGGAGTACAGGTAATTAGAGAATTTTTCCATTTCTTTGAAATGATGATTCCAACTCCGTACCGATGGGTGTTGTTGTCGATTCCGGAGTAATAAGTATTATGTTGTAAGTACTCAATATTTCGTCATTTGATTGTTAATATTATTTTCGCTTGTTTGAAATTCTTTGAATCCAAGATATCTGTAGGATTTGTTCTCTATGGTTTCCAATTACAGTTCCTCATCATTAAATATAGTTGTTGGAGGTCCAGTGACACAATATCTCCTTCATATTGGTGATAATGTACCCTTTATCATTTTTAATATTGGTTCTTGTGCCATTTTTAGAACCTATCATGTCTTTGATTTTTTTGTGTAAATTAAAACTATCGTACTTTTTATCCAGATCTTTTATTTGCTTGCATCTCTTGGAGAGCCACCCTTCTTTTGCCTATCGAATTTTCTGTCTGATGTTTAACTGAATTTATTTGTATTTACTCAGGTCTTTAGTTTATTGTTTTCTTGGGTTTCCATAACTTTAAAAATTTCTGTCATCTAAGGTTTTCTTTTTCGCCAAGTGCTTCAAGAGATTTTTTTTTCTAATAGGCACAAGAGCATGTTGAATTTTTTCCCATTTATGGTCCATCGTTCAGGGTTTCAGCATTACCTTCTTTGACTTTTCTTAAGTTCCCGTTTATTTTAAATTTCCGACTCTGTCTTCTTTAAGTCACCTTGCATCCAAATTTTTCTTGGATCTAAGGCTATTTGCACACATTGGCTCCACTTTCAAACAGACTAAACAACTGGGTGGTGATCGGAGGATATATCCGCTCCAATGACCAATCATATTACCCGTATGCACGCCAATGGTGAATATAAAATACTTAATTGTATGTCCAAAAATGTGCAATACCTATCTCTTAAAACCTACCAAATTCCATTAATTTGCATATCTCAACCGGTTTTAGGGCAATAAATAAATCGTCAGTTTGTAAGAAAAAATTCAACATCCCGTATCTCGGAAACGAAGCATTTGCGGACATATGTTTATAAAGTAAACTGTCATTATTTTTTCATGCAGAACTACCCCTTAAAGTTTGTCGCACTTATTTAGAAACACCCTGTATTGATGAAGAACATGGCTAGTACCCCAGGCTGTGGGTGAAAAACGTGATATAATTCAGGAATTTTTGAAACCTATCAGGTGTTGTAAAGGACGATGCCAGGAATAACTTAACATGTAACCAAAAATATTGTGCGCTTTTTTTTAATTGCGATTTTCATTTGTTAAATTTGCAATTTTTATTGATTTTTAATTTTGTAGCTTAGGATATTGATTTTAGAGAAAAACTTTTTAATAGAAAGTTGTAGTAAATTAAAAAACCTACAATTTGAGCTATGGTAAGTTTAATTTCGTTAATTGGTTATGGCAAAACAGCCTGCGAAATGTCCAAAATGGCCGTTTTTTACAATTG
The DNA here is from genome assembly GCF_917563875.1 of Diabrotica virgifera virgifera. NCBI lineage: Eukaryota > Metazoa > Arthropoda > Insecta > Coleoptera > Chrysomelidae > Diabrotica > Diabrotica virgifera. The sequence goes on from NC_065449.1 coordinate 242,934,761, forward strand.
CATTATTTATTGTACAAATATTTTTTTTATTTTTTAAAGCTTTAAAATGAAAATCTTTCAATTCCAAACATAAAAAAAAAATTGCAAGGCCGGATTAACGAATTTGTTGCTTAGATATTATAAATTGTTTATCCCAAGAGGTCAAATGTCGAAGGCTATAACTTTTTGAAACAAAAAATCGTAGAAAGTTGGTGAAACATCCAGTCTCCTTCTAAAGAGTTATATTTTCATATTCTGATGTAAATAAATGCGTAAAACATTTTTAAACCTCTAATTTTTGAATTTGAAAAATGAGGGGTCAAATTTCGTTATAAACATTTAGAGCTGAAGCGGTCCTGTACATCCTATAAGTTTTTAACTTACATATTATTGTTGCTGAAGATGAAACAAAGATTTATAAAAAAATAAAAAAATTCTACGACCAACTGAAGCAGAGATAATTTTTGGGTTTGGAAATAAGGGGGCAAATTTCGTTATAAACAATTAGAGCTGAAGCGGCCCTGTATGTCCTATGAGTTTCTAACTTACAGATTATTATTGCTAAAGACGAAACGAAGATTTATAAAAAAAAACAAAATTTTCTTCAACTAACTGAAGCCGAGATAATTGTTTTTTTTTTCTTAAATTATAGTGCCTTTATTTATAACAATTAAGAAATTATTTTACAGTCATTGACTAAAGAAAGACTTGTATTATCTCAAAATAAAAATTATTATAAAATATAATTATATTTAATTATTAAAAATTATTTTTAAAATCGGTGCTTTTGCAAGCGGCCAAATTTTGCAAATCGCCCGGCCCGCTTCAAATCCGCGCGCTCGGAAAATTTTTACGTACGTTGTTGTTTTGACAGAAATTAATTTAATAATATTACCATTATAATATACAGTCTATTTACCACTGTATTTGTTTTTCTTGATAAACTTTTATATGTGAAATCCAAAAAGAATAGTCACTACAAGAAGAAAAAGTTTTATATTGTATATTATAGTAAGAAGTAACATTATAATTATTATATATATATATATAACAATGAAAAAATTAAAAATATAGTTATATATTTCATATATATCTATCATTTTTGTAATATTATTTCTTCAGAAATGAAATTTCACATATAAAAGTTTATCAAGAAAAACAAATACAGTGGTAAATAGACTGTATATTATAATGGTAATATTATTAAATTGTTTTCTGTCAAAATTTAATACAAGTTACTTAAAAATTTTCCGACCTCGCGGATTTGAAGCGAGACGGGCGATTTGCAAAATTCGGCCGCTTGCAAAAGCACCGATTTTAAAAATAATTTTTAATAATTAAATGTAATTATATTTTATAATAATTTTTATTTTAAGATAACATAAGTCTTTCTTTAGTAAGTGACTGTAAAATAATTTCTTAATTGTTATAAATAAAGGCACTACGACTTACGAAAAAAAAAACAATTATCTCGGCTTCAGTTGGTTGTAGAAAATTTTTATTTTTTTATAAATCTTCGTTTTGTCTTCAGCAACAACAATCTGTAAGTTAGAAACTCATAGGATGTACAGGGCCGCTTCAGCTCTAAATGTTTATAACGAAATTTGCCCCCTTATTTTCAAACCCAAATATTAGAGGTTTAATAATGTTTTACGCATTTATTTAGATCACAGTATGAAAATATAACTCTTTAGAAGGAGATTAGATGTTTCACCAACTCTCTACGATTTTTTTTCAAAAAGTTATAGCCTTCGACATTTGACCTCTTGGGATAAACAATTTATAATATCTAAGCAACAAATTCGTTAATCTGGCTTTACAATTTTTTTTATGTTTGGAATTGAAAGATCTTCATTTTAAAGCTTTAAAAAATAAAAAAAAAAATATTTGTACAATAAATAATGCAATTGAAAAAACGGCCATTTTGGACTTTTCGCAGGCTGTTTTGCAATAACAAATTAACAAAATTAAACTTACCATAGCTCAAATTGTAGGTTTTTAAATTTACTACAACTTTCTATTAAAAAGTTTTTCTCTAAAATCAATATCCTAAGCTACAAAATTAAAAATCAATAAAAATTGCAAATTTAACAAATGAAAATCGCAATTAAAAAAAAGCGCACAATATTTTTGGTTACATTTTAGTAGAAGTTATTCCTGGCATCGTCCTTTACAACACCTGATAGGTTTCAAAAATTCCTGAATTATATCCTGAAATCGACCTATTTTTCACCCACAGCCTGGGGTATAGTTGTTAAAGTACCTAACTTTTGTATTATCCAACATAAGCGAATGAATCAAAAAACAGAATATTAAGAAAACCTGAGGCTATAATAGTTCGGTTTTAATTATAGTATTTTATAAATGCTAGAATATCCCACAGGGTGTTACTAACTTTGAGAATAAAAACACAGTTTGATTCGTACACCCGGTATACAATGAAAATTTACCTGTTTCTCAATAATATTATTACAGCGATATTGTTAAAGAATAAGGCTATAACATATTTTAAAAAAAATACTTAAATCAGACAACAGGTTTAGGGGATACGAAACATCAAAAATGACCCATTTTTTGGGGTGCCCGTTTTCTCTGAAGCGCACTGTATAATATGAGGAAAAAAGGAAATCAATGCATGGGAGAGAGGGTGATGGTATAATTGTATAAAGATATTTACCACAACACATCAATACCTTCCTACTGCAGGTCCATTTTTCATAATATTTAATCCAATTTAATCCATCTTGCTCTAGTAACCCTGTATAACCTCTTCATCCCTCGGGTATTTCTAACTCTTCCTACAGCTCTGCAGACGATCTTTCCTTATCAGTAGCTACGGCGCGCTTTGCTTCTCTCTTTGCTACCTGGTGTTCCTCTCTTTTAACCCGTGTTGAGCTGGCCCCCCCCACTTGCAAAAATTAAAAAACAAATAGCCCTGATTTATGAGCTATTTATGAGCTCTCATATTCCGCAAACTAAAAATTTTGAGCTCGTTCCACTGAGCAGGAATTTAATACCCTAGTGGGGGGGGGCTGAGTCAGCCCCCCCCACTACTTAAAAATAGGAATATTGAATCGGTTTTTGCGGCAGAATTACGAGCTATTTATGAGCTCTTGAAATTATATAGTTTCGATTTTTGAGCTCATCCCCTTTACCCCCAAACAACCCTTTAATTGATTTAACTTAAGAGAAAGATGCTGAGAAAACTTAAAATATATCGTATTGCGAATATAATTCCTATAGCTTATATACTCTAAGAATAAACTATTAAATCAAGAGCATTTCGATTATTGAGCTACAACCCCTTCGCCAGAAAACCACCCTATCTTCCCGGCTTAAGAGAAAGTTGTATTTAAAATGCGTTAAACTAATTATTTGGCGACTACATATCATTTAATAATTTATAAGCTTCCAAATTACGCGCATTTAGATCAGTAAATTGCAATTTATTTTGTATAGTGCAGTCACTGAAGGTAAAAATCAACGATTGCCTTCAATTTCGGTGAACCTTCATAGATTTTCACGAAAATTGGTCAGTGGTTAGAGGATTCGTCAAGAAACAAAGGTGACATGGTACCACCTTGCGCCTTTACCCTGAGAGTGGATACCGCCCCTTCTCGGGGGTGAAAATTATTTTATAAAAAATAAATGCACAAATCAATAAAAGAACAAATTAAAAGCAAAATTTATTATATAAAGTTAATAAAATAAGTCAATACTTTTTAAGTTATTAAAGATCAAAGATTTTAATTATTTGTGAAAAAAATGCATGTTTTGAAAAGGTTTTTTGTAAATCACTGAAAAATTTTAAGTTTTTACAAAAAAGTTAATAGTAGTTTAATTCGTATAGCTTATATTCTAAGAATAAACTCTTAAATCACGCGTCTTTCGATTATAGAGCTACAACCCCTTCGCAAGAAAACGACCCCATATTCCCGGCTTAAGAGAGAGTTGTTCTTAAAATAATTTAAATTAATTATTTGGCGACTACATATCGTTTAATAATTTATGAGCTTGCAAAATATACGCATCTCAATTATTGAATTACCATTTTCTTTCTATAGTGCAGTCACTGAAGGTAAAAATCAACTAGTACCTTCGATTTCGGTAAATCTCCATTCATTTTCACGAAAATTGGTGAGCGGATTTTGATACTATCAACTTTTTCTGCATCTTATTTTTCATAGGTATTTCTAAGTACTTTGACAAGTATTTAGTACCTAAGTGTTATAAAATGCATCTCTTTCCCGTTATTTAAGCTTAAACCCTTAGATTTTAACAGTCGCGGAAAAAATATACATTTAATTACCAATAACTTACCTACTTTAAATTAACATTAAAGGGTTTTTCAAGTAAGCAATTTATTATATTTTTTATTAGCTTCAATTTTAGTGATGAAAACTTTTTTGTAAAAACTTACAGTTTTTGAGTCATTTATGAAAAATCGCTCTAAAGCATGCATTTTCTTTCCAAAAATTAAAATATTTGATCTTTAATACCTCAAAAAGTATTGATTTATTTTAATCACATTATATAACAAATTTTGCTTACAATTTGTCCCTCTCTCGATTTGTGGGGTTATTTTTAATAAAGTAATTTTCACTCCCGAGAAGCGGTGACATATACCCCAGGCTAAAACCCCAAGTTGTTATTGTCAATTCGTGAAAATAAATTGAGATTTACCGAAATCGAAGGTACTAGTTGATTTTTACCTTCAGTGACTGCACTATAGAAAGAAAATGGCAATTCAATAATTGAGATGCGTATATTTTGCAAGCTCATAAATTATTAAACGATATGTAGTCGCCAAATAATTAATTTAAATTATTTTAAGAACAACTCTCTCTTAAGCCGGGAATATGGGGTCGTTTTCTTGCGAAGGGGTTGTAGCTCTATAATCGAAAGACGCGTGATTTAAGAGTTTATTCTTAGAATATAAGCTATACGAATTAAACTACTATTAACTTTTTTGTAAAAACTTAAAGTTTTTCAGTGATTTACAAAAAACCTTTTCAAAACATGCATTTTTTTCACAAATAATTAAAATCTTTGATCTTTAATAACTTAAAAAGTATTGACTTATTTTATTAACTTTATATAATAAATTTTGCTTTTAATTTGTTTTTTTATTGATTTGTGCATTTATTTTTTATAAAATAATTTTCACCCCCGAGAAGGGGCGGTATCCACCCTCAGGGTAAAGGCGCAAGGTGGTACCATGTCACCTTTGTTTCTTGACGTATCCTCTAACTACTGACCAATTTTCGTGAAAATCGATGAAGGTTCACCGAAATTGAAGGTAATCGTTGATTTTTACCTTCAGTGACTGCACTATACAAAATAAATTGCAATCTACTGATCTAAATGCGCGTAATTTGGAAGCTTATAAATTATTAAATGATATGTAGTCGCCAAATAATTAGTTTAATGCATTTTAAGTACAACTTTCTCTTAAGCCGGGAAGATAGGGTGGTTTTCTTGCGAAGGGGTTGTAGCTCAATAATCGAAATGCTCTTGATTTAATAGTTTATTCTTAGTGTATATAAGCTATATGAATTATATCCGCAATACGATATATTTTAAGTTTTCTCAGCATCTTTCTCTTAAGTTAAATCAATTAAAGGGTTGTTTGGGGGTGAAGGGGATGAGCTCAAAAATCGAAACTATATAATTTCAAGAGCTCATAAATAGCTCGTAATTCTGCCGCAAAAACCGATTCAATATTCCTATTTTTAAGTAGTGGGGGGGGGGCTGACTCAGCCCCCCCCACTAGAGTATTAAATTCCTGCTCAGTGGAACGAGCTCAAAATTTTTAGTTTGCGGAATATGAGAGCTCATAAATAGCTCATAAATCAGGGCTATTTGTTTTTTAATTTTTGCAAGTGGGGGGGGGGCAGCTCAACACGGGTTCTCTTTTAAACCCATAATAGGTGTTTTCGTGGAGCACGTCCTGAACGTGTTCAGAGGAAGAACGCTTGCGCATTAGAATTTTGGCTGTTCGCGGTGTTGAAAAATCCTCCTCTGAATAAAAAGTTCTCTGTTCGCGGAGCGCAACAACTTGTCCTGAACGTATTCGGAATGCGTTCAACAAGTTCTGGGATTAAAGAGAGGATTTATTGTCCGCACATGTGCAGAAGTTGATTTGACGAGTTTATTTATTTTGTTAAGAGATTCGAGATTGTATTTCTAACCTAACAAGTTTAAAATTTTGAATTGTTGTGTTATCATACAAATGTTGTAAAAGGTAAGGTTTTTTAAATTGTATTATGTATTTCAGTTTCTTATTTTTAAAAACTTTTTAGATGATGAACCTCAGTTCAAGTGATGAAGATTTGGAAGAGATTGTAGGACTTTTAAATGTTCCAAAAAATGCAAATTTTTTTGAGGAAACTGTGCAACAATTTAATAACCAACAATTTATACAGAATTTTAGATTAAGTAGAGACTTAGCTGTAGATTTGGCAAATAAGTATGAAAGATCTCATTTCCACAATATTATGTAAAATTACTTTTCCTGTTTTCGAGTGTTGTTTGTCCTAGCGTAGATAAAGATAAAAGAATAAGGTTAGGCAATTGGCATAGGCAACCCAAAAAACATCCGGAAATTGTTCGTGCAGAAACAAATTCAGAATATATTCGGAGACACGCTTGCGCATATATTTGTATCCGGGTTAAGTTCAGAATACATTCAGGATGTGCTCCACGAAAACACCTATTACCTTTCTCTAGACCAGGGGTTCTCAATCTGTGGTACATCGGTACATGTACCACTGGTGGTACATTTCATTAGGTGCGGTGGTACACAAAACGCGAAACCATAGCCAAAATCCAGCATATTTGTAGTTAATTAAATTACCTACCTCAATAGGTACCACTGGTGGTACATTTCATTAGGTGCGGTGGTACTGCAAGCGCCAGTTAACTTGGCGAGACGCATTGCACAGTGGCTTATGGGATGATCATCCATCAGTCTCAGTGTCTTTGTGCGTATTCGCTGTCGCCAAGTTAACTGGCGCTTGCAGTACACAAAACGCGAAACCACAGCCAAAATCCAGCATATTTGTAGTTAATTAAATTACCTACCTCCATAGATACTTCAGTTAGGTGGTACCAAAAATAGTTATAAGTAGGGAGAGGATTTATATGCGATCAATTTTGATGAAATATGCGCATATATATGCAGTAAAAAATTACAAAATATGTGCAAGATATGCACAAAAATTCAAAAAATGCGCATTTTGAGAAACCACAAATTTTCAGTTCTATTCTATTCTATTCTATTCTAGCGAGTTCTCTTATAGGGGGGTGGCAATCTTATTTATTATCTTTCAAATAAAATCATTATTTTTAATATATGCAATTTATTCACATTTTTTACAAAAACTGATACCAATAGTTACCTATTTAAAATAAAACAACAATATCACTATATATATCTTCGATTATAATTCACTACAATGTGTTTTTCCAAATTTTTTAAAAGGAAACATTTTCTTTGATATTTTTATAACTTGAAAAACTCCTTTCAACATGAATAGAAGTAATTGGGGCGTATTTAAAATAACTTGTTAAAGCCGAATATTCTGCACCAAAATCAATTTCAAAATTTCCATTAAAGATTTCGCATAAATATGTCCTCCAAAGTTTTAAAGCCGTTTAAAGACGGGATCTGATCTAAAGCATGAATATTTCAATTCCCGTTAGAAAATCGTAAAACTATGGTGGAACCTCTATATACTGTGCTATGGTTAAATGTGTAAATTCTCTTAACAATAGGGGATTTAAAATAATCACCAGAATTGTAGGTATGTTACCTGCTAAATATAATAAAAGTAAATAAAATTCGGATTTCCCGGTAAACCATCCTTCATCATTTTAACATCCTACAATCATTTTATAACGGCATACTATAAATAAGTACTTTGTGTAAAGATCGGGTATTTTCTAAGAAAAAATGAAAAGGCAGTGAATGAGCCGTCTCTCTTCAGGTAGTTCTCGAATTAATAGAACAGCCTGTGCGGGGACATATTTTGTGTCGAATTAAAAATTTTTTTTGGACTTAATGTTTTTAATAGGCACAGCATATGCATGTTTTTTTTTAATATGCAAAATTTAGTAAAGTTCTTAAATATGCGAAATATGCATGCAATATGCATTTAGCATAAAATCCGCTCCCTAGTTATAAGCATTTTGGTGGTAAATGGCTCAAAAACATTGAAAACCACTGCTAAACTCTTTATTCTCCAACTTGGGTAGTTACTGGGTGGATTGAGAAGCTGCCAAGTCTCAGTGCCGGTCTGAAGCCCAGATAAAGGAGGGGAGTTTGTGCTAGGAAGAGAACCCGGCAGTATAAACTTTACTAAAACCCTGGAAGGAAGGAATGCAAATATTTTACACTAAAATACTAAAAAAGGGGATTTCCAATTCCACATTTTCAAGCGATTTTTAAAGCCATGTAATGAAAACATCTCTACAACCTTCACGATACATATAACTAATCTGAAACAGTACTGTATAGATTTATACGACTATTCAAATATTTTATGCTCACGTATTAAAAAATAATTTTCCAATTCCATATTGTAAGGCCATTTACTCGATCAGAAAAAACTATTTAAGTATCAACTGCAAGCTCAACTCTAAAAATCAAGTAAGTATGTTAAATCCAAGAGATTTATGACAAAAGATTAGACTCATCTCGTTCCAATACATCGTTTTTATGTCTACTTTATACAATAAAAGTCTCGAAAGAGTTTCTAAAAAAGCTTTTTAAACGGGTTCGAAGCGTCCGTCCGTCGGATACAAAAAGCAATACGGAAGCTATAGATCTCTAGTCACAATCCTGACCTGGTTTATTCACATTTATTTTTTGACAGCACGAATTTAGTCTACAAAAGAAAGTGTTGGTGATGTATTATACAATTAAATACCGAAGTCCTTCCAGTCTGGAAAGCTTCCAATATAAATTTACTATTTTCGTAGCGCTGCGACCGACGAAACAAACGATTCTACAACGAGGAAATGTCGGAACTATATTTGTTAATATTTGCAGTCCGCAAAGATTTGTGATCATTTATAATAAAAAGAAAATTAGAGGTTTGTTTGATATGTGATGTTTACATGTTTTAATCAAAACGTGCAAATCTCTGTATAGTCTAAGCGGACTCTAATCAAAAGCAGACCATAATAATGGACATAGGAGTCTATCCACAGCACATACCTGTCTTCTTCTAAAGGTGCATATCTTCTAGAGATGTGGACGACCACATTGACCCATCATGTTCAATTCACAGCAGCTCGACATATATTTGCTAACGTTATCAGTCCATTTTCTAACATTGGCCAACCAGGTATACGACTACGTCCAGGGCCTCTCTTGACCTCAATCTTGCCTTGTAGAATCAAAAACTGTAGAAGTCGGTATTTATGATTACGCATAATGTGGCCAAAGCAAGACGATTTTCTATTCTTTACGGTGTTAATTATTTTTTCTCTTTTCTTAGCCTCTTGAGAATAGATATTTGAGTCGTGTGGTGTGTACATGAAACCCTTAACATACGTCGGCGTCGGTAGCACCACAGTTTAAATGCTCATAATCGTTTTATGTCATCTTCTGTAAATCTCCAGCTTTCTACTCCGTAGAGGAGGACACTAAGACCTAACATCAAAGAATTCTTATTGGCTCTTGCAGTGCAGAATATACTACCATTATTATTATCTGGTTAACAGATTTATATTGCAAAAAGAAAGATAAATAAGGGATAAATGTGTCACTTTTCTTGAGCACATACGAAGATTGTTTAGAATAATATACTGTCTTAACTCGACAAACAACGCTTTGTACACATCTTAGATGAACAAATGCCTTGCATAAGTCGATAATATATAGTGTCATCTAACGACACATATTTGAACTATACACGTAACTTTTTGTGAGATAAGATTTTGTAGTTTTATTAAACTGTTGGTGCAATAAAACCTTTTTTTTTGAGTTGTGACACTATTTGAGCGGAAGTGCGATATTTTCTCCACATTTTCCAACGGTATATCGCTTATTATAATTATTGTGTAATAACATTGTCAATTTTACCGTGATAAAAGCCTTTCACCACACATCTTCACACATAGAAAAAAAAGTACAGTCTGTCACAAAAGCTTCAAACCCAATATTTAAAACGCTGGACGGAAGGGCCGCCCGAGAACTTTATCGTGCCGATCTATTATCGTTATGGTACTAGATATTGGCATTCTATAAAAATAACAAAGTTACTCGTTATTTTGATATTTTAGAAACACCTACTGTACTTAAAAGTATTTTATGGTTCTACGCATCATTAATTCCTGCATTTGAGAAAATGTTCGATGCCAATTTCGGGGACACACTATAGATGTGTAGATTATTGCATAAATCAATAGAATATTATAGTCATACTTTCATTTCGTTCATTTTTCTGAGAAATTAATAGTTTACAATATTTGCATTTCATTCTATTTCGATTAGGCCAGTCAATGCGCGAGATTAAGAACAAGATATTATCTCCAAATTCTATCCTACTGCATGGATTTTAATGAAATTTTGGGAGTAGCCCAATCTCCTAATTCAAAGTCTATCCTATATACTATGGCGCTTTTATCATGGGGGAAGTTCCCACCACTTCTCAGGGGTGAAATATTTTTATTTTCGAATTACATGGAGAAAAAGGAAGATTTTTAAGAAAATTTAAAAATTCATTCTATAATTTGATCACATTTTTTAAAAAAACCATTCATTTTAAACCCGTTTAACTTTTTGAAAGTAGAAATAACAGTATATTAAAAGGTATTGAGAAGAAAAACAATGCATTTAAATTATGGTGGATGGGGAGTTAAATGTATATACTTTTCATTTTTCCTTAAAGTACATTAGTCATTATATTTTTTGCACCATATCTCGCTTAGTTTGTAAGTAACCGACATTTAACGGTGCTCGTTTTAAAGGCCTTTTCAAACACTACAAAAGGTGTTGGTAGCATTATACACCTAAAACCTACCGTTCCTCTGTTATTTCAAGTTGAATACACCAATTTGAGCATGCACCAAAAAACAAACTATTTTCACCTACCATATCTCTTTTTGTATTATAAATAGAACATTTACGAAGGAACGAATCTCTTTATTATTTATAATCTAAAAAATGTTTTATATAGAGTTTTTAGTTCGATGCATAGTTTTTAAGGTATTCACAAAAAATCCGTCCGAAAAGGTGTCATTTTTCAATGAAAATGGCCAATTTTCAACTACGCATAACTCAAAAAGTATTGAGTTCTCAAAAAAAAGTATAGACCAGTTTTTGCTTAGAAATAGGTTCTTCAGCCACTTCCGTGCTTATTTTGACCAACAAATTTTCCACCCCATTGAAGAAGTGGGAACCGCCCCAAGATAAAAGCGCCATAGTATATAGGGTAGATTTTGTTTCTTGAGCTATTCCCTACTTACTGTGAAAATATCAAGTACATCAATGTAGTAGGATGGAATTCGGAGCCAAATACCCTCATTGACTGCTCTACAATAATGCTCTGCTATGAACGCGTGAGAGAGGACACACATAAGATTATGGCTACGGCTCCACGGGCTGGAAATTGACGCTAGCAGTAGCCGTAAAAGGAACTTAAGGTTCCGCGGAACGGAATAGGAATAGCCGAACTGTACCGACTACAGGACTTGTGCGTAGTCGGTTCAGTTCGGCTATTCCTATTCCGTTCCGCGGAACCTTAAGTTCGTTTTACGGCTACTGCTAGCGTCAATTTCTCGCCCGTGGAGCCTTAGCCTATAGCAAAATTTCTATTTACCGTAACTTTTCGAGTTTTTGAGCTATAGCAATAAATTTGATGTCATTGGAAAGGTAATTTTGCATTCTTTCAAAATGTGTTAAAATATACAGGGCGTATCAAAAAAATTAAGATTTTTTATTCATTTCCGGTTCAACCGGAAGCCATGTTTTTGGTAAAATTTATTGTGATAATAGATAATAAAATACCATATATGTCTGCAAAATTTCAAATTTTAGTTTCTATTAAGAAGGAAGTTACGGGCACTCGAATATTTTTTTATAAAAAATTCATAACTCCCCTCCTATGGGGAGTTAAGATATATGACTAATGTCATTCAATTTACTGATAGGATATCAAAAATATATCAAAAAATAAAAAAAATCCTTGGAGCCATTTTTGAGAAAATCTAGTTCAAATTTATGTCAAAATTTGACCCCTTAAATATAGGCAACCCGTAACTTTTTCTGAAAAACGATAACATCTTTCTTATAGCCCCATCTTTAGGCTATATAACGACTTTTTCAAATTAAACTTATCTTCAAAAACTTTTTAGATAGATAGGGAAATGTGTCGGGGGGGGGGGCGGTCGGCCATGTTGGCCGCCATTTTGAATTTGGAAATGTCAAATTCCGTACTTTTATTTACCTATCGATGAGCTTACTTTGAGTTGAATTTCATTTATTTCTGTCAAAATTTGCAAAAATGGGCCCTAAATAACCCCCCTATTTCGGCCCCCCTTTGAGAGATTTTTTTTAAAAGCTTAGTTTCTCGACAAAATTCTCTTAAACTTACTCATACCGAATTTCATCAAAATCGGTCCAGTAGTTTTTGCTGGGCGGTGGCGACATACGTACGTACATACGTACGTACATACGTACGTACATACTTCCGACATGTTTTTTTTATTTGCTTTTTAGACTCAGGGGGACTCAAAACGTCGAAAAAAAGTGAAATCTGAAAAAATTTTTTTTGCACGATCCTATAACTTTATCTATTATACTATACTACGTATATAGTACGATAAAGTAAAAAACGAGAACCAAATACAATAAATTTAAATTGTTATTTTTACAACCATTATTATTTTAATAGTAGTATAGATTTTTATATAAAAGTATATTTATAATTGTTTTACTCCATTTTTAATTATTAAATATATTGCATTTAGCACTTTAACAACTCTATATCCACTTATATTTAAAATATGAAATACTTTTAATAAAAACAGTGCAAAAAACAACATTGTGCATTTTTGGTTTGTACCAGTAAAAACTTTGCCATGTTATCACGAAAATGGGCAGCCTCTATTTATTTTTCACTCTATTCAACCAAATTTATAGGCAAGGTAAATAATGGCGAATATTTATAATGGCGACAATTTAAATCCCTTTATTGGTTAGTTACGTTGTTATCGTATTTGCTTTAAATATAAGTTAAATAAACGCTTGTGTGGAGTTGTATTTTTTAATTTGTCTGAAAACATACAAACTAGTTTTATGTGCAAACGACATTTTAAACCGACATGTTAATTTAATTTATATTTACACGAGCATGCCTATGAGGAAAAGAGAAAAACATCTCTCAATCTAATCTGATAAAAGAGATATATACAGGGTCTGCCAAACCTCTTCTTCTTATAGTGAATATCCGTTTCGGATATTTTCACATCATAACAGCCATAGCATAACCAATTTTTGTCTAACAGGAAAAAAAATTCAAAATATTCAGAAAAGCAAAACGTACATTTTATTACTCTTTGAGATTTTTGGTATTACTAATTATTTTAAGTTATTTTGAAAAAAAAAATGGACATTTATTCGAAATTAAAAAAAAATACTATAAAACCAACTTTTTTCAAATTTGAGCACTTTGAACAGATGAAACTTATAGATCATGTAAACAACACATCACAAAGAGGCATCAGACAGGGTTGTATACTGTCCCCACTGTTGTTCAATTTGTATTCAGATAGAATATTTAAGGAAGCGCTGCATAATTTGGAATGGGGTGTGAAGGTTAATGGAATTCTGATAAATACAATCAGATATGCAGACGATACAGTTATTTTAAGTGGTGATATGAATGGATTACAACACCTTTTAAATGCCATTGACAGAGTGGGAAGAGAGTTTGGCCTAAATATAAACTGTTCAAAAACAAAATACATGGTATTTAGCCATTTGGCCCATCAAGATTCACGGTTATATGTTGATAATCATATAATTCAAAGAGTACCCAGTTTTAAATATCTTGGTAGCCATATTACTGAACAACTAGATCCAGATAAAGAGATAAAATGTAGAATCGAGGTCATTCTTCTGTAATGATACCTTCAACTTCAACTTCGAAAGCGCATGATTAAATGCTACATTTGGTCAGTCCTCTTGTATGGTGTCGAAGCATGGACATTAAAAATATCCACCATTAACCGTTTGGAGGCCTTTGAAATGTGGCTGCACAGACGTATTCTAAAAATACCATGGACGGCTATGCTGACAAATGTGGCAGTCCTTAAGAGAGCAAATGCTACCCGCGAGCTGCTTGATAAGATCAAATATAGAAAGATGGCCTATTTTGGACACGTAGTAAGGGGAGACCGGTATAATATTCTTCAACTTATTATGATGGGTAAAATCGAAGGACGCAGAGGAATTGGTAGAAAGCAGGCCTCTTGGTTGAAGAATATCCGGGAGTGGACAGGAATAAAGAAAGCAGAACACCTATTTAGAATAGCTCGAGACAGAGACAGTTTCGCCATGTTAATCGCCAACGTCAAGGGGACTTGATAGGGCACGTTAAGAAGAAGAAACAACACATAAGTAAAGTAACTTGTGAAGCGGTAGCGATTAATTTTATTTGGGATGCTAATTAGGGGGTGATTTTCGCGATTATTTTTACCAAGATATAACAGGGACCAACAATAGCGTAACTCACTTAATTTTAATGTTAGAATTTTTTTTAAAACACAAAAATAAACCTTTTTTAAATACAGTGGAACCCCGTTAACTCGGATTAATCGGGACCGCAGCCGATCCGGGTTATCGAAAATCCGGGTTAGCCGGAGAAAATGGTAAAAATTAATAAAATATGGTATGCTTACAGATAAACTCCGTTATAATTGTCACACAGACACTGGTAAACCACGTTCGCATTCCACATAAAACCATACATACAAAGCGTCGTCAAGAGTCTCATTCTTAGCTTTATTAGCTTTGCACCGATTGTCCAAACTATCTTTTGTTATCATTTTGAAAAAAAAATTCTTCGATTTTAGTTCTATTTTTCTTCCAATCCGATACTGTAGATGTACCGACACCATATATTGCTGCAAAATTCACCTTTATCAATTCTACTTAATGCTTCTAGTTTCTTTTTCATTGTCACTACAACATTTTTACGTTTTGTTGCCCTTATAGACAAAAACACGCACACAAAATCTGAATAGATTTACGAACGATTACAGAACGGAAGCGAACAATACGACTTTACTACACACAATACCGTCTCTGATGTTATGTTATTTAATAACAGTGATGACTAAGACCATTGTTAAAAAAAGAATTTTAATAGTCTTTTCTAAACAATGCTAAGACAGTTTCAAATAAATAAAGGATAATACAGGTGCCTGTTGTTTTCGATAACACGACAATGAATGTGGTGTGCCATGAGTCATCTTTACTATGGTATATGTAGTTCAAATTACACAAATACCCATTATCTCTCAAATATTATATTACATAGAGTTGGTACAAAACCTCGTGAACCTTGAAAATGCGTATGTATAAAGCAAGAAACCCATTATGAACGGCCGGCACGGCCCAGCACAGGACAGGCTGGCACGTCCAAAAACCCATTTGTAACGGCCGGCACCGGAAAAATGATCATATATTTTAAAAACTATCATAAAATAAAAGTTTTTAAAAGACATAAACTACACAATTTTAATGAATATGCATCATGTTAAAAAACGAATTCATGGTTAGAAGATAATGTACGTACCTGTCCATTGATCAAAATTTTCGGATATTTGTACCAATGTATTGTCCTTTTTCTTACTATCATGTTAACTGGAGTCCGATGCATCATACAAAAATGGGTATTCTCTGACACTCTTAATGAAAAGTTCTTCCATATTATTTTATTTCAAAAGAAACAACGCGCTTTCAATTAAAAAATCAACAATATATCTGCTTATTACTAACAATTATGACGCACTGGCGCCGACTGGCCGTTCAGGCCGTTCGACTTCGGATTTTATTCTCCTCGGAGAATTTTGGCCGTTCCGTTTGCGTGCTGGCCTGTGCCGGGCCGAGCCGGCCGCTCATAATGGGTTACGTTGCATTTAAAACTATGCAAATGAATTTGGACTGTCCTGTGCCGGGCCGGGCTGTGCCGTGCCGGCCGTTCATAATGGGTTTCTTGCTTAACCGAAATAAAATGAAGCCAAAAAAATACGACTATTTTATTTGCTGCGAATTGTGCGACAGGGTCCCATCTGCACCCTGATATTTTCAATAATGTCGGATTCAATCGTTTCGTTCGTATATTGACGTCATCAAATGAATGAATTAGGTTCACGAGATTTTGTAACAGCAATACATTTTTATTGTTGAAATGTTTGTCTGATAAAAATCGGTCCGGGTTAGCAGGAGTTCCGGGTTATCGGGGGCCGACTTATCGGGGTTCCACTGTACTTTAAAAAAGTTCAAATTAGTTTTTACGTTGAAATATTCGATTTGGAATTTGACGAAGAAGAACCTACTTTTTATTAGCTACAACTCCGCTTCTACTGGGTATACATACTTCATGCATACCTATACCATTTTTTTCACTTTTTTATAAGCTATATTTTTGCTAAGAATATTTTTTTCGATAAAATACTTCCTTTTTGAGTTATTTGCGAAAAACCGTCCAAAAGCATGTTATTTTTTGTTAAAAATGAACATATTCACTCGTAACTACCTCGAAAAGTATAGACTTAGTGAAAAAACTCTATAGAACAAAAGTTTCTTAGGATTAGTCATTTTATCCAATTCCGGACTTATTTTGAATGTATATTTTTCACCCCCGTGAAGGGAGCATTCACCTCCATTTTTGTAAATTACCTACCTATTACCAAATTTTCATCCTTCCTTTATTTTTTTTTTGGGTCAGATTATTATTTGATCGGGCTATATTAGATTTTGGCTAACAGAGCTTTTTCTATTTGCATTCTCAGCAAAACATCCTGATTAGTAACGTGGTCGCAATAAAATATCTTTAGGATTCGACGATAAAGCCACATTTCTAAAGCCTCAATTTTCTTGCAGGTGGCGTCTGTAAGAGTCCACGACTCAACTCCGTACAACAGTATAGGAAAGATATAACATTGTAAAACCAAGCCAAACCTATGGTTGTCTTTTATTACGACTATGTGGAGTAAATTAAAAAATGTTTATAAAAACCGATGTGTATCAAAGACGTCTATAATCTAAAATTATTTTCAATGATACAGGGTCACTCAGAAAAAAGAAATTAACCTTTAAGTTTTGTTTCTTTTCGAAATGGGACACCCTGAAGCATTTTTTAAGGAGGCATTGTGAGATCATGTGTTATTGGATCTTACTTCTCCGACCGAACGGTTACTGGAAATGAGTACCATACGTTTTTAACAGATGAGTTGCCTGACTTCTTAGAGGCTATTTTCTTGAGAATTAGACGAGGCATTTTGTTTTATTATGACGTAGCAATACCGTTCGGCGTATGCTAAATAATAACTACAGCAACACTTGAATTTGATATGATGGTAATGTGCAATGGCCCCCAAGATCTTTAGGAATAACTTCACTGAACTATTTTTTGGGAGTACATCAAGTATATAGTCTACAACGACGAACCCACAACATGGAATAATATGAAAATATTGGGATAATATGAAAATATTGGGATAATCTGAAAATATTCTTAGTCTAGGCGCCAGAGGGGTCACCGTGTCATATTCAATTCTGATGGACAAACTCAACGGTTTCTTATGGATTATTGGCTGCTTATTACGAATTTCGAGGGGGATTTCGATCCGAGTGGTCAAAAAATTGTTATAAACAATTTAATTGTTTATAAATTGTTTATAAGGCTCTGTCTCATAAACTAAAAGAGGTAAAAAAAATGTTTCAAATAAAATTTGTTCCTTATTAAAAAACGAAGAAATAACCGTTTACTAAACTTAAATCTAAAAATTAGAACTCAAGATATTGTAAAATTAGTGCACAATGCAAATTGCAAATTGCAAAATAAGTACTTTTCGAAGCTTTATCGATCGTAACTCGGCTTCTACGCATGCAAATGAGCCTTAGAAGGTGTCGTTTTAAAGCTTAACTAACAGGCTTCCAAACAAAGTTTGTTAAATTACTTGATCTTCATTTGTTTTAAAGTTATACCCGTTTGAAGTTACAATTTTCTTAAAAATATTGTACATTCATTTGTTTATAAGGGTTTCAAGCAAATTTGAGCTATAAACATTTATACTTTAATGAACAATAATGATAGAAAAACTCAAAAGGAACAATTTTTGGCCAAGATGTCGATATTTTAATGGCGCGCTATGAGGCGGAAGATCGGCTTACAGTCAATTAAGTATTTTTCGACGCTTTATCGATCGTAACTCGGCTTCTACGCAGTAAAATGAGCTTTTCATGGTCTCATTGTAAAGCTTGATTAATAGACTTCTAAACAAAGTTGTCAAATTACTTTATCTTCATTTGTTCTAAAGTTATACTCGTTTGAAGTTATAATTTTCTTAAATAATTTGTACATTAATTTTTGTATAAGGGATTTTAGTAAATTTGAGCAATAAACATTTATACTTTAATTAAAACTAATAATAGAAAAACTAAGAAGGTGTATTTTGGTAAATTACTAATATCTCACCTTGTCAAACTTGTGTTATTTATTATATTAAATTTATATTAAAAATTACACTATATTAGAAAAACGTTGATGTTATTGACATTCTTATTAGTTAAATTTAAATCTTAAAATAAAAGCTTATCGCAATTTTTACTATATCTACAGGCTACAAGCAAGTAATTAAAACAAAATTATCCATGTTTCTATATGTGTTTCTATAAAAAAATAGGCATTGAAATTTAAAAACCGTGATTTTTTAGCATTATAAAGTGAGTACAAAGACATACATAAGATTTTTTTGTGTTTTCACCTTCCAATTGCTGTGCACATCATGTAGACTATATCCATTTTTTTATAGTTTTATGATTTTTTAAAACTAATTTTACTAGCCTAACCGTTACCTGATCGTTATGGTAGAATAAAATTAAACGTCGATTACAAGAGAGCGCAAAACGGTCGATATAAGAAAATAATTAGCTATACATCTCCATTAAGAAAGTGGTAGAGCTCAAACCGGCCGATTTCAGGTAAGGGCGCAAAACGGTCGAGCGCATACCGGCCGACACCCTATTCAAAAATGTCAGCTTTAAACAAATCTGAAGGGTGCCGGGCGGAATTTTTGGGCAGAAATTATTTAAACAATTTTTTTAAACAAATACAAAAGATCACCTTTTTTTGACCCAGGATATATTTTTTTAGATTTTTCGGTACATTCTAAACAAGAAAGGTATCTTGTGGTTTTTCTCAAAAATTGATAGTTTTCGAGTTATGAAAAGTTTAAAATCTGAAAAATGCGAAAATACGCATTTTCAAGGCTTAAAAACTCATATTGAAGTTAGTATTTTTGAGGTTACCAAGTACTTAAATTGTAGTTTAAACATTAGTTTTCAAGATTCTGCAGACTGATCGGCTCTAGCTTCAATTTATACCGTTGTTATTTAATTATTAATTATGCGTGTCCATCCGATTTTTTTGCCCATGCGGCGCGCACTATTTCCAAAATCTCCTATTTTCTTCCGAAAAATATTTTTTTTTTATTCTTTGGGACATTCTAAATAAAATAGGTTTCTTTTCATTTTTCTCAAAAGTTAATAGTTTTAAAGTTATAACCGATTTAAAATCCGAAAATGTGTATTTTCGAATTTTTAATCGTTTATAACTTTAGAAAAATGCCAAAAAAACATATTTTATTTAGAATGCCCCAAAGAATTTTCGGGGGAAAATACGAGATTTTTGGAAATAGTGCGCGCCGCACTGGCAAAAAATCGGATGGACACGCATAATTAACAATTAAATAACAACGGTACAAATTGAAGATGGACCCGATCAGTCTGCAGAATCCTGAAGATGAATGTTTAAGCTACAATCTAAGTACTTTTTCAACTTCAAAAATACTACTTTAAATATGAGTTTTTAAGCCTTGAAAATGCGTATTATCACATCTTTCAGATTTTAAATCGCCTATAACTCGAAAACTATCAATTTTTGAAAAAAAGCAAAAGATACCATTCTTCTTTAGAATGACCCAAAAAAACCTAAAGAAATATTTTTTGGGTCAAAAAAGGTGATAGTTTGTGTTTGTTTAAAAAAATGTTTAATCAATTTCTGCCCAAAAATTCCGCTCGGCACCCTTCAGATTTGTTTAAAGGGGACATTTTTGAATAGGAATCCACAAATAAACCGAATCAGAATTTTTTTCAGACGGTAGCGGTCTCACCACATGGACTATATTACCTTGGAAACTTGCTGGAAAACTGATAACATACTGATACGGAAACAATTTACGACCGGATACAATTTTTTAGAAATAAAACATAAATTTTCGATATATTAGGGATTTAGATCTAGATTTGATATAGAAATTAAAGGTTTTAAAAAAATTATGTTTTCACTGTAGATAGAAAAGTCAGATACATAATTCACATGGTTTTAATGGGTCCTAAATGTTGTAAATCAATCTAAATTACGATTTTTCCCAATTGAAATCCCGATTAAATAATTATCTTTATCAAAGGTGCTTAATCCAGCTTCATTCAAAAAAATAAATAATTCATAATATTAAACTTTAAACTGTTGGTGCAAACGTATTGTCAATCTCGCTTACAGCTAATTAATATTGAAATCATAAAAAAGGATTTTTAGTCACAAACCTGTCATTGAAATAAGATAACTAAAAATTTATTTAAATTTAACCTACGTTTTAATTTGGTATAACATAGCATACAATTGAAAAATTGGCATTCATCTTAAGTCTGTAGATAATTATTAGTTAACAAGATATTATAATAATATATTCCAATAAAGAGCCATTTTCTCATGGAATTTCGAGAACCAAGGTCGATTTCCTTGAAAATTTGGATTTAGGTAATAATTGAAGACACTAAGTGGAAGAAGGAGTTATGTTACAAAGCCTACCTTTTGAGATATATTTAAATATATATAGTTAAAGTTTTTATTCCTCTATTTTTATCATGAAAATATTGTTTGTGTTATTTGGTTTTATTTATATTGCTATAAGCATTCCTTTATAATTAAACATAATACAAATTTATGCTCCGAGTGCAGACAAACCAGAAAGCGATATTGAAATTTTCTACGAAGACCTAGACAATATTTTAAAATCCATTAAAACGCAGGATGTTACAATTATAATGGGAGATATTAACGCAAAGGTTGGAGACGAAAAAGTAGAAGAATGTACAGGAGGATATGGTCTGGGCAACAGAAACGAAAGAGGTGACAGGCTTATCGAATTTTGCCAAAACAATAATTTTGTCATAACTAATACATTGTTTAAAATGCCAAAGAGAAGACTATATACCTGTAAGTCACCAGCAGATCAAGAATGGAGAATTGTAAGAAACCAAATATATTATGTATTGATTAGACAAAGATACAAGGACGCAATTATATCTTCAAAAACCTATCCAGGTGCCGACATAGGATCAGATCACAACCCAGTAGTGACCAAAATTAGGCTCAAAATGAAAATAATAAAACGCAGAACAACAGACGTAAAAATCGATACAAGTAAACTAAGAAACCCACTCATACAACAACCACCTGACAGATGAAATATTAATAACCGTTTAATGAATGTTAAAGAACAAATCCAGCAAAATACTGAAACAGAGACAAAATGGTTATTAATAAAGACAGAAATAGATAAATGTCAAAAAGAAATTCTTACACCAACCAGATACAAAAAGAAACAATGGATGACGGAGGAAATCTTATATTTAATGGAAGAAGGACGTCAGCATAATAACAAAGATAATCAGATGTACTGTGGATGAACAAATAAAATCCAAAATTAAGCAGGCTAAAGAACAATGGTTAAAAGAACAATGCGCAGAAATAGAAGAACACCAGAAAAGACATGATAATTTTAACACACATAAAAAAATTAAGGAATTAACTCAGAACAACAGAAAAAGAAAACCGGGAATACTAAAAGATACAGAAGGGAAAGTTGTGTGGAGTAATAACGAAAAATTAAAGAGATGGACAGAATACATAAATGAATTGTTCAAAGACAACAGAACAGAGCAGATGGAAGTCGAAGTAGAAGATGCGGTTTTGAAGATATTAAAAGAAGAAATTAAATCGGCATAAAAAAACAGCAAAAATGGTAAAGCAGTAGGTCCAGGCCAAATCCCAGTAGAAAGCTTAAAATGCATAAATGATGAAACCTTACGACATTATTGTAGACTTGTTTAACACAGTGTACCAAACAGGAAACATACCAAAACAATGGTTACTCTCAACCTTTTGTGCTATCCCTAAAAATACAAACGCTAAAGATTGCAGTGAATACAAAACAATATCATTAATAAGTCACATTCTCAAATTATTCTTGAAAATAATACATGGTCGTATAAATAAAATACTAGAAGAAGGAATAGATGATAGTCAGTTTGGGTTCAGAAACGGACTAGGAACCAGAGAGGCGTTATTTGCTTTTAATGTGTTAGCTCAAAGATGTATAGACATGAATGTGTATGTGCATGTTTGTTACGTTAATTTTGAGAAAGCTTTTGACAAAGTAGGACATGAAAAATTAGTCCAAATTCTAAAGACGAAAAACATAGACAAAAGGGATTTACGAATAATAACAAACCTTTACTGGAATCAAAGAGCACAAATTGTAATAGATAACGAACCCAGTCCGGAAATTGAAATCAGGAGAGGAGTTCGGCAGGGATGTATTATATGTCTCTATTACTCTTTAATGCATATAGTGAAGCCATTTTTGAAGAAGCATTGCTATCTCAAAGTGAAGGAATAATAATTAACGGAAGATCTATTAACAACATAAGATATGCAGACGACACCGTGATTATGGCAACCTCTGCTGAACAACTCCAACTACTACTAAACAAAACAAACAATTTCTGTGAAGAATATGGACTAAAAATGAATATAAAAAAGACCACATACATGATAATAACTAAGAAAACAAACATGCAAACAAGCATACATTTGGAAAATGTACCGATAGAAAGGGTTGACAAATACAAATACCTAGGAACCTGGATTTCAGAGAAAAATGATCAAACAACAGAAATAAGGACCAGGATAGAAATAGCAAGAAATGCGTTTGTAAAAATGAAAACAGTTCTCTGCAACAAAGACCTTAGCTTAGAACTGAGAATAAGAGCTTTGAGATGCTACGTGTTCTCGTTACTACAATATGGACTTGAAAGCTGGACATTAAAGCAAGAACACATAATAGTCTAAGAGCTAGTGAACCTTTTGACTAACGGTCGTCCTGTAAGGCTAGAAATTTGTAGAGTGATAATTCATAGCACACCAAAGCTAAAAACCATGACCTGGCAGGCCTCAGCGGTGCACGTGTATCTACCAGGTGAATCGAAAAGTGCAAATTTAGGGGGTAAAATAAACTTTCTCCTGTAAGGTTTAAATTTAAGTATGTGTTTGAGTAAGTCATTTAAAAGAAATGTGTAAAATGACAGGCGATTCTGAAGAGCATAAGACCTTGCCAGGCGAGGGGAAAGATTAGGGGTTTTTCCTAAATTTATTTTTTTTTGCATCGAACAAATTTTTTTTAAGTTTTTTGAATCATTCCAAACAGAAAAGGTCTTTGGTGATTTTTCTCTTAAGTTAATAGTTTTTGTTATATAAGCGATTGAAAATTTTGAAAATTGCGAAATCGACCATTTTTAACCCCAAATCGGATATTTATCTAAAAATCTCAAAGTTGCCAAGGTAGGTAGATATTCTTTAAACATTGATTGATGAAATCCCAAAGAGTTTTTTGCAATACAATATCGGAAACCCCTTTGTTTTTTAATTGCTAATCAAGCGGACGCTTCACTGTAGTATAAGTGAGGACGTTTGAGTTGGCATAAATTCATTATCTCGAGAATTGGCAAATTTCAAGAGCAATCTTCAGACAGGTCGATTTTTATTTTTAAATTAGGACTTTTTGGCATATATATAATACTAGTGACGTCATCCATCTGAGCGTGATGACGTAATCGATGATTTTTTTAAATGAGAGTAGGGGTTGTGTGATAGCTCATTTGAAAGGTTATTTAATTCTCTATTCACTAATATAAACAATAACATAATTATTTATACAGGGTGTACAAAAAATTTTTTTTTATTAAATTAACTTTGATTAAATTTGACAAATAGAAGAAAAAATTTTTTTTGTAAACCCTGTATAAATAATTATGTTAATGTTTATATTACTGAATAGAGAATTAAATAACCTTTCAAATGAGCTATCACTAGAGACTGGAAAATATGCACTAAAAAATGTCTAAAATATGCATGCAATATGCATTTTAAAACAAGCTGAATATGCACAATTAACATGCAAATATGCATTTATATATGCACTTATTTTTATATGAATAATTTTATGGTTTACGTTAAATACATAAATAAATAAAAAATAATAAAAATAAATAAATAGGTTTGAATTTAAACCAAATTGTATTATTATTTCTTAATATATTTTTTTAACTTCAGGTTTTGTGACAAATAAAACGGCAAAATATTTTATTTTGACCACAAGATAAATAAGAGTACAATAAAATAAATGTACATATTTTTATTGTTACAATATTGATTCATATTTTCTAAACTAATATTATAAAAAGAGTACAATAAAACAAATTTACATATTTTTATTGTTACAATAAATAATCATATATTGATTCATATTTTCTAAACTAATATTATGTCTTCTATCTGTTAATATTTGTTTATAGGCAGAAAAAGATCTCTCAACGTCACAAGATGTAATTGGGGCATATTTAAACTTTGCTATTAGAGACGGATCCATATTAATATTTTCATCGAAGTTTCCAAAATTGATTATATTATTTATTGAACGCAATAAAGTGAAACCCTCATTTTTGTTTAAAACGTCATCAAGTTTATCTTTAATTTTTACTCCAATTTCCCCATTCAGATTTGTTATTTTCTGTTTAACCGAATCAACAATAGACATACTATTGTGAAGACATAAATTTTGAGCCTCTAATTTTGTAATTGAACTTTCAATGATATCGAAATTCGATTTTATATACAACAATTGATTTTTAATAGACTTTTCTTTAAAAATATTTTGACAGTTATCAATAGCGGTACAAGTCGGATCAAAACTTGAAATAACGCTTTTGATGTCGTCGTAGTGTTCAGATAAAAATATAGCACTTTTAAGCCCAGTTCCCCATCTGGTTAATACTGGTTCTGGTGGTAAAGGAATATCGGGAAGCATCTCCC
Organism: Diabrotica virgifera virgifera; assembly: GCF_917563875.1. Classification (NCBI taxonomy): domain Eukaryota; kingdom Metazoa; phylum Arthropoda; class Insecta; order Coleoptera; family Chrysomelidae; genus Diabrotica; species Diabrotica virgifera. The sequence continues at coordinate 242,960,194 of NC_065449.1, forward strand.
TATATACCTGTACACGTAGTGGTGCTTTCAGAAATACTTTTTTTACATTATTTATTAAGGTGTTTACATTGGGAAATTCAATTCTAACTTTCTCTGCAACTCTGTTTAGGCCGTGCGCCAAACATGTACAGTGAATTAAATTAGGGAAAAAGATTTTAAGATTGGATGCAGCTTTCATCATATATGAGGCGGCATCACTAAGCATTAATAATATTTTTTCAAATGGTACTTGATCAGGTAAAAAAAAATTTGTTAGGGATTCGTTAACAAATCTAGCTATTGTAGCATAGTTTGTTTTTTCCAAACATTTTACACTAATTAAGTATGAGTTTTTAAAATCGCCAGAGTCGTTAAGAACTCCAACAATTAGATTCGCAATTTGTCGACCCTTTGTATCCGTTGTTTCGTCGACGGAAATCCAAAGATAATCGGCTTTTAACTGATTTTTAATACTCGTCATCACATCTTTGTAACATGCACTGACATATTTTTTCCGAAGAGTTGAAGAACTTGGTATTTGAGCTGGTTTATCTTTAATCTTGCAATAAGTTTTTAAAAAGTTTTGACACGATTCATGTTCTAACTTGTGCAGAGGGATATTGCAGTTCAAAAAAAAATGGCATAAATCCTTTGCAAAGGTTTCTTGCCCAACTGACGTATTCTGAATCTGCAAACTGTTCTGTAGAATCTGCTGGCGAGGTTTATTATCATTTTTTGATAGCTTAGTTTGGTGAAGTGAAGTTTTTATGTGTTGAACTACTTGGAATTTCTTTTGACATGGAATCTGGAATATAATGATAATGATGTTTTAGATGTTTTCGTAAATAGATACCTACATTAAAATGATCAAACTTTTTAAACCTCCCCCAATTTTTTTTTATTTCTCAAAGTGAAATTGAAATCGTCAAACAATAAAGTACAGTCAGTGTACCGTAGTATACAGGGTGGGCCACTCTCAACACCTCGCTCTGTATAAGCCAAACCGTTGCGAACTTTAAAAAACAGTTTTTGAAGAAATGGGACGGTTTGTCATTTTAGAATAGACAGACACATAGATGTGCAAAGAAGTTTGATAAGTTTAAAAATCTATTGAAGTGGAGAACTTACCTTTTTATCACAAATGGTGCAAAACATACTTTCACTGTCGATAACTTTTAGATGATTGTTACTTCCAATCCAACTTCTGAGAAGACTTGATTTTCCCTTGCTACTTTAGGCATTTTCACAATAATAATAAAATGATTTTTTTACACAGTATAGTCAATAACTTGCAATCACAAAAGTTGAATAATCGGCGATTGATTTAAGACTAACCATTCATAAAATAAAATAATCTATCCTACCCTTAAAACAGTGTTGCCAACTCGACCAATATAGTATTTGCCAAACCTCACAAGAATGATGGAATGATCAGTTCAACAGTAGGTATTCCATTATCAACTAATAAAAAATCCCTATAGCAAGCATAACCCAGTACAGATAAATTATTTGTTTTAAAAAATGCTGAAACATGATCCTGTAGTTAATAGTAATCTCATGGTCCACAGACATAAGTACTAATATAAACATTATTGAAGGCGAAGGGATTTGCTGATGTAGGTGTGTATGTGTGAATGGTTAAACATTTTTTGTTAGGAATCAGATTTGACTCACTGATATCAGTTTCAAGTTCCTGTGAGAGAGTTCCTAAGTTGTTTTAGTAATTGTAAGGCCAACATAAAAATTTGTTCTGAATTAGAAGATTTTCGATTTTTACTAAATAATTTTTATATTATTTAATATGCTAGAAAATATGCTATATGCTAAACAAGAAATAAATAAGCTAAACAACACAAAAATATGCCAAATCTAGCATAAAATAAGCTAAATTGGCAACGCTGCCTTAAAATTTCGTTTTGGTTGGTTTTCCCAGAATAATTCATAGTTGGCCGACACCAGCAGAAAGTACAGGTAATATTTGTAATGTTATTCAAAATATAATCGGTATTTACTTAGGTAATTTGTAAATTCTGAGAAGTCTATAAATCTTAAATATCCGGATAATGATACCTGCAGCTATAAATAACGCCCATTATGTTTATGGGTACAACAACAAAGGAGCTTAACAGCAAAATATTTACTTTCACATTTTATTTTAATGGATGTTGATGTTACTAATATATACCTTATTTTTAAATGGGGTAGAGTAAATTCCCATCAAAATATGCATTTATATGCTCTTAAATCTCCAAATATGCAAGGCATATGCATTTATGAAAAACATGAGAAATATGCAGCATATATATGCATATGCATTTTGCATATAATCCAGTCTTTAGCTATCACACAACACCTACTCTTATTTAAAAAAATAATCGATTACGTCATCACGCCCAGATGGATGACGTCACTAGTATTATATATATATACCAAAAAGTCCTAATTCAAAAATAAAAATCGACCTGTCTGAGGATTTCTCTTCAAATTTGCCCACTCTCGAGATAATGAATTTATGCAAGCTCAAACGTCCTCAATTATACTACAGTGTAGCGCCCGCTTGATTAGCAATTAAAAAAACAAAGCGGTTTTCGTTATTTTATTGCAAAAAACTCTTCGGGATTTCATCAATCAATGTATAAGGAATATCTGCGTACCTTGCCAATATTGAAATTTTTAGATAAATATCCGATTTGGGTTAAAAATGGCCGATTTCGCAATTTTCAAAATTTTCAATCGCTTATATAACAAAAACTATTAACTTAAGAGAAAAATAACTAAGGACCTTTTCTGTTTGGAATGATTCAAAAAGCCTAAAAAAATTTGTTCGATGCAAAAAGAATAATGTTAATAAAAACCCCTAATCTTTCCCCTCGCCTGGCAAGGTCTTATGCTCTTCAGAATCGCCTGTCATTGTACACATTTCTTCTAAATGACTTACTCAAACACATACTTAAATTTAAACCTTACAGGAGAAAGTTTATTTTACCCCCTAAATTTGCACTTTTCGATTCACCTGGTAGATACACGTGCACCGCTGAGGCCTGCCAGGTCATGGTTTTTAGCTTTGGTGTGCTATGAATTATCACTCTACAAATTTTTAGCCTTACAGGACGACCGTTAGTCAAAAGGTTCACTAGCTCTTAGACTATAAATAAGCTACAGTCATTTGAAATGTGGTGTTACAGAAGGATGCTTAGAATAGCATGGACACAGAGGAAAACGAACACGGAAGTACTGCGAGAAATGGGTAAAGAATGCGAAATAATAAACACAATAAAAATACGAAAGTTACAATATCTGGGACACGTAATGAGGGGACCGCGATATGAAATGCTAAGACTGATAATACAGAGAAAGATAAGAGGCGGAAGGAGTATAGGAAGAAGGAGAGTGTAATGGTTAAATAATTTAAGGGTTCTTGTGTTTATTCTCTGGTTAATCTGCGTACCAGTTCCTTCCATTCCCCTCTGTTTCTTGCTTTGTTTTTCACTTCCCCCCAACTTAAGCCGATTCTGTTGTGTTCTCTGGTTACTGTTTTCTTCCAAGTATTACCTGGTCGTCCCCTCTTCCTTGTACCCTCAGGTTGATATTCGAGTGCTTGTCTTGTGATGTTACTAGGATCTTTTCTTAACGTATGGCCGATCCATTTCCATTTCTTCTGTCTGATTGTTGCTATTATAATACTGATTTACATATAATGTTAATAATTTTTTTTTATTTTTAGTATTTTTTCTAAAAATAAATAAAAACTGTACATACCGTCTTCTTCCATTAATTTTAGTTTGTATAACTATCCTTTATCTGAATGGATGAAGGGGCTATGTGGCATGAAATAATACTCTATAATCAATTTTACAGAAAATGTAATTGAACACAAAATAATCTTCTTCTTCATGTACCGTGCTCGAATATTGAGCGTTGGCTGTCAAATTGGCTATAGTAATTTTGTTAATGGCAGCTCGGTAAAGGGATGCAGAGAATCTGTTAAACCACTCTCACAGGTGTCTAAGCCATGACGGTCTTCTTCGGCCTGGCCTTTCTTCTTCGATCTGGCCTTTCTTCTTCCGTCTAGCTTGCCTTGTATTATTAAATGGAGTATATTATACAGAGTGAGTTTTATGTATGGAAAGCCTCAATTATCTCGGAAACGGCTTGCAAGATTTTTTATAGATTTTGGTGACAAAGGGTTTTCTAATGCGGCCGATAAAATAGTGATAATTACATTGTTGTCAGAACTTCCGTTTTTCTGTAAATCTAATGAATTTTCTTATTTCAAATGTATATCTTTGAGTTTTGAAGTCCTTAAGAAATGCTAATTATTGTTCGTGTTATATTCCCTATATCTAAATGCCATAATTTCGTAGTTATTTAGCTACATTTATTTAAAAAAATTCAACAAGTTAAAAAAATCAATCTGGTACAATCCCAAAAATTTCAACCCGTGTACATTATTTTAGGCTCTTTTGATCATTGGAAACAAAAACATCTTTTGTAATTTTTCTCAAAAAGTTAATAGTTTTCGAGTTATAAACAATTTAAACCTAAAAAAGACGAAAAATGTTTTATACCTCCTTCTTCCATTCAAGAATCGTATTTTACATGTTACATACCACCGTCATACACTAGAATATCTCTTATTAAGCTTTTTAGAGGTACAGTATAAGTGTCATATGATAGTGAAGTTACATACCATATTCATTTAATAAGAAACTTTTAATTTTAGAAAATGTTACATACCCTCTTCTTTCACTTAGGTCTTAAATTATAACCTTTGACAAAATCTACCCTATGCCGAACTGCGCTTTTGCCCTGGGGTGAAAACAACCCCATCTAGGGGATGAAATTTTTTTAATCAAAATAACTACGGAAATCCATAGAGTGACCAATTCTGAGTAAATTTTGTTCTATAAAATTTCTTCGCAAGTTATTTGCGATTGAAACTATGCATTTTTCGTTGAAAAAACTCAAGTTTTTAATACCTTAAGAAAATTTAATGTTATAGAAAAAATTATTAACAACAAAATTGTAGCTAATAAAAAAATAAAGAGATGCGCGTCTGAAAGACCTATTTAAAGCCAGTATCGACTGAATTATTGCTCTTTAAAGGATGGTTATTTTCGAAGAACATCAAAATGGAGAACTTTTAATCTCAAATAACTCGAATGTGGTAGAATTTTTTGGGAAAACTTAAGAGACAGCTTTTAGAGCTCATTAAATTACCTTTCAAATAAGCTCTGATAAAAGTTTTTTGCATAAGAACTGACTGACTTATGACGAAAATAAAGTCATTCTGTGCGTTTGTCTTTTTAAAATGTAAAAATTAAATCCTCGTCGTTACAATCCTAATAGAAATGAATAGCTACCCAATTTAAATTAACTTTATGTATAATTGATACGATCCATGTGATTTGACTGGTTTATGATGCTGTTTAGAAACAATAGTTGATTAAATCGAAAATGACGTTTTTAGAATAAAAAAAGTGCATTTTTCTTAAATAAACCTAAAAGCATTCATAATATGAAAAAATGTTTCAAATATTAACTGTAGAATTTATTTTACTGAAAATTTTGTTTCTTTTTGTTTTTGTATTATGAATACTTTAGGTTTATTTAAGAAAAATGCACTTCTTTTAAATTACAATAATGTCATTTTCGATTTAATTAACTATTTTTTCTAAACTAAGCATTCCAAACCGGTCGAATCAAATGGATCAATTATATTAATTATACCTAAATAAAGTTAATTTCAAGTGGGAAGCTATTCATTTGTATTAGGATTGTAACGACGAGGGTTTAATTTTTACATTTCAAAAAGAAAAAAGCATAGAGCGACTTTATTTTCGTCATAAGTCAGTCAGTTCTTATGAAAAAAACTTTTGTTGGAGCTTATTTCAAAGATTTTTTAATGAGCTTTAAAACATTGTGGTCAAGTTTTTCCAAAAAACTGCACCATATTCGAGTTATTTGAGATTGAAGGTTCTCCATTTCGAGGTTCTTTGAAAATAACCATCCCTTAAAGAGCAATAACACAGTCGTTATTGGGTTTACCTAGGTATATCTGCGCAAATTTTTTTGTTTTTTATTAGCCACCATTTTGTTCTTTATGATTTTTTCTATAAAATTAAATTTTTTTAAGATATTCATGAAAAATGGTTATAAAACGTGAGTTTTGTCAATGAAAAATTCATTTCAATCGCAAATAACTTGAAAGCGTCAATTTTGTAAAAAAAAATTATAGAACAAAATTTACTGAGAATTGGTCACTCTATCCATTTCCATAGTTATTTTGATTAAAAAAAGATGGCGATGTTTTCACCCCCAGCAGCAACAACAGTGGCAGCCAAGACTATTTGCCCCAAGAGTGACAACAGAGTTTAAACCCAAATTTTCATTAAAATCGGTGTTGATTCTCAAAATTCCACGGTTTTACAGTTTTACCGCTGATGAATGGTCTAATATTGTTCTGAAGCTATTTTACTGTGGTATCTCAATGCAATTTACTATTTCAGTTGGGAATAAGCAACAATTTTGATTTGTACTTCTTCATGTACCATATTCTTTTAGAACCAAAGTTACCATCATAGCTATTTTAATTTTATTCAGTGCCACCCTAAATAGTATGCTTGTATCAATATCATACCAATCTCGCAAGTCCTGAACTACGCTTGTCTGTTGTTTTCTATTGCATAATAATTTGTAGCAACCTATTATAGTTAGAACCTCTCACTACATGTCGGAAGTACTGCAGCTTGATCCTTTTTACAAACTCATTATAAACTTCTTTGGTGGAGGATAATTTACGAATTTGCAATTTTTTAAATTGTTCTGATTGGAACTCGACCATTTTCTCTAATCCAGGTTTGCCCAGATGCCACATTCCAATCTTTAAAAGATACTTTACAAAGTACTCAATGCACGTGGTCTCAGCTTATCATTCATCTCCTCTCTTTCGCACGGTGATGATTATATTTGGACGATTTTTTAACAATAAATGCCCTTATTAAGTCACAGTACTTAAAATCACAGTCAAATACAAATGATAGGAACTAATCAGTATGACGTTTACAAACTTAACAAACATTCCAGAACGTCAGTTGAGTGATTACAATTTTTCCCAAGGTAACCTGACCAAAGATAGGTTTCAATAGTATTTTGTATTTTGACAACGAAACCCGATTTGGGCTTCGAAACGTTAATAAATTCATTTTTTTAGTAAAATTGTGGCTTATTTCCCATAACAAATACGTAGTTTCAATTGAACATGCATAATACAGGGTGTAACAAAAATACAGGTCATAAATTTAATACCATATTCTGGGACCCAAAATAGTTCGATTGAACCTAACTTACCTTAGTACAAATGTGCACATAAAAAAAGTTACAGCCCTTTGAAGTTACAAAATAAAAATCGATTTTTTCCAATATATCGAAAACTATTAGAGATCTTTTATTGGAAATAGACATGTGGCATTCTTATGGTAGTAGTATCTTAAGAAAAAATTATAGTGAAATTTGGACACCCCATAAAAATTTTATGGGGGTTTTGTTCCTTTATACCCCCCAAACTTTTGTGTACGTTCCAATTTAATTATTATTGTAGTACCATTAGCTAAATACAATATTTTAAAAACTTTTTTGCCTCTCAGTACTTTTTCCAAAAATCAGTTTTTATCGAGATATTTTGAATATTTGTCAAATCCACCACATATTTGTATATGGCTATGTAAGTACGATTATGGAGACTTGGTAATAATATATGAAAATTTATTTATGATTTACATTTTTAGGTATATTTTGAACCATATTAAAAAAGAAGTAATATCTTGATAAAAAGTGCCTTCTCGAAAAAATACAAAGAGGCAAAAAAGTTATAAAAACACTGTGTTTAACTAATGGTACCGCAGTTAAAGTTTAATTGGAACATACACAAACATTTGGGGGGTTTAAAGGAACAAAACCCCCATAAAATTTTTATGTAAACATATTAAAAAAGAAGCCGCAACTCGATAAAAACTGCCTTATCGAAAAAATACTAAGAGGAAAAAAGTTATAGAAATATTGAATTGAACTAATGGTACCACAATAATAATTTAATTGGAACGTACACAAAAGTTTCGGGGGGGGGGTTTAAGGGAACAAAACCCCCATAAAATTTTTATGGGGTGCACAAATTTCACTATAATTCTTTTTTAATATGTTCCTGCCATAAGAATGCCACATGTCCATTTTCAATAAAAAATCTCTAATAGTTTTCGATATATTCGAAAAAATCGATTTTTATTTTGTAACTTCAAAGGGCTGTAACTTTTTTTATGTGCATATTTGTACTAAAGTAAATTAGGTTCGTTCGAACTATTTTTGGTCTCAGAATATGTGATTTAATTTATGACCTGTATTTTCGTTACACCCTGTATATGTAGATTCACAACATTATAAATCCTTTAATCATAATAAATCATTGATTACCGATCTATTAATAACAACAACAGCTTAACTGCCCACGTATTTACTATCAAAATCTAAACAGATATGATTTATTCAGCGAAATATTTGACTAAACTTTGTTGTAACATTTTCCTACATCTAAAACTATAGCAATAAATTACTAAATGATTTATTCCCGACCAAAAACTTTGCATTTTTCAATCTATGAATAAATTTGGTTTGAATTATATACTATTTAGTAGATCTTTAAACAAAGGAATGTATTTATTTGTATAAAATACTTGGAACGTGTACACTATAAAATTTATCCTGTGACTAAGTTGTCTTCTAGTGACACATCACAATAAATAATAGAAGTTTTATGAACTCTAAAAGTGACATTTGTACCCTCAGTGCGCTTTGTTTGTATCTTAAAATAAATAGTTTATGTAGTCATTAAAATCTTAAAATCGGTATTAAAAATTGCGAGAGAGACATGAATTGCAGAAATGAAACATTGGTAAAATACTGGCTAATAAAGAGCTTTTTCTGTTGTATAAAAAGTATTTTATTATTACAATAAAATATTACACTAAAACTAAAACTAGATCCAGATTAGAATGTTGCTGCATATTTTCTGTATGTGGCGGACAGCAGAACTCAACAGATACATTATTGAAAAAGTTACAAAACTTTTTTGTATTCTATTTTTGCTCGTTCAATGTTTAAAATTGAAACAATGGTTATGGACTGTATAGCTTGTAACTCTACTTATTATAATTGACACATGACATATTTATGCATATACACTGAGTCTTTCTTTTCTAACTATTGCTAATATTTATAATTTGCAATATCATTTTAAAGTCTTCTACTTATGCACCAGGGAAATAAGGCAAAAATATACCATGTTCGGAACACTTGAGCAGCCAGGTTTTTTTTTTTTTTTTTTTTTTTTTTTATTTTGGCTTAGACTTACCGTCATACTGCCAGACACATAAGGAATACAAGTTATCAAGTTATACAAAACAGGTTTAAAACAAAGATAACAACTAAAAGGTATTAAGTAACACTAAGCTTAATAGCTAAAACTACTAACTACCAAAGGTATTAATTAAAAATGTTTAAGGGAATTATAATGATAATTTGCTGTCTTTTAAAAAGTTAATTAAAGAGTTGTATACATCTACAGAACCAAGTGATAATAAATATAGTATATTCCAAGGAGTTGCTACTTTACATTTTAATAAATCATTTATTAATTTAGATGAGTAAATTGTATTTTTAGAACAACCAAAAAATATATGATCTAAATCACTTTCCTCTTCACAATGCTCACATTTATCATTATCCAAAACCTGTATTTTAAATAAATGCTTTGGATAACATGCGTGCCCGAATCGTACTCTAATAATAGAAGTTATGTACTTTCTAGAAGCTCTACAAGACTTGTACCAAGGAAATTTGGGAATATCGGGCTGAATTAACGAGTATCTATTTTGATTCACAAAAGAGTATTCCTTCCACTGGTAGCTCCACTCCCGATGCAGTGTTGACTTGAAAGAGATTATACTATCAGTCAGTGTTATTTTATGTAGAATACTGGTATCGGATGAAACGCTTTCTTTGGCTAATAAGTCGACATACTCGTTATGTTCAAATCCTGCGTGTGCTTTAATCCAGATAAAATGTACATTGATTCCTTTGGTTAAAAGATTTTGTTTAATATGTTTAATTTTATAAATGTATGGGCAGTCTTGGATGTTTGGGGGTCCATATTTACCAAGAGATTTCAATACTGCTAAGGAGTCAGACAAAATTATAATATGAGCGAAATCAAATTCAGCTACATATAGTAAGGCTTCATATATTGCAATAGCCTCTGCTGTATAAATCGAAGTCTCCGGTTTCAGTTTGAATTTCTTTTCTATATGTCCCGATGGTATAAAAAAGGCGCATCCAGTTCCATCTGCAGATTTAGACGCATCTGTATATAGAGCTATTGACTCATTGTAACTATTCGTTATGGATAAAAGAATATTTTTATTTAAATATATGTTTTCACTATAATTTGGTACAATAATATCTGTAGGAGAAAAGAAAGAAGAGTACGCGTAGTTTTTGAATAAGTCGTTCGTTTTATCTATATTTTTTAAGAGTACTATATTTTGATTATAAGCTTCACACAGTAAGGGAGATTTCTTTTTTTGCCAATATTTATTGGTTAGATCATGGCAACTTAAAGTCACTATTTTTTGGTATAGAAGAGGGTTAATTAAGTATACTTTCATTAAATATTTTTTGGACAAAAAACTTCGTCTTAGATTTAAAGGAGGTTCCAAGGCTTCCAAATATAAAGCTTGTACTGGAGTGGATCTCATAGCTCCTAGACATATTCGTAAGGCTGAATTCTGTAAAACGTTGATTTTGTTTAGTAGTGCATTACTTGCTGATCCATACAAAACACTGCCGTAATCGAAAATAGATCGTATGTAAGCTTTATAAAATAATAAACTTACTTCAACATCCGATCCCCACCAAGTTCTATTAATTGATTTAAGAAAGTTTATTCCCTTATTACACCTGTTCAACATGTCGTCAATATGTAACTTCCAGGTCAATTTTTGGTCGAGTATCATTCCAAGATATTTAATTTTATTTTTAAAAGAAAATTTATGCCCACCTAAGGTGATTGTGCTAATATTAGGAAAGTTATGTCTGGTAAATAAACAAACTTGCGATTTACTGCATGATAATTCAAAGCCATTTTCAATAAACCATTTTTTATGGAGACCATAGACACTATTCAAGTTTTCAATGGATTGCTGATATTTCTTGTGTTCTGTGTACAAACAGAAATCGTCAGCATATTGTACAACATTAAATGCAATATTGTTAATAGTGATGTTGTGTAGATCTGCTGTGTAAATGTTAAATAAAATAGGGCTCAAAACGGAGCCCTGAGGTAATCCTTTATTATTAAGTCTAGGGCCTATAAGAGTATGATTATTTTTTAAATAAATTATTCTATTTTTATACAGGTTTACAATGTTAGAAGCAAACTGTGATGGAATATTAAAAAATGTAATCATTTTTTCTTGGAGAATTGAAAGAGAGACAGAGTCATAAGCACCTTCGATGTCTAAAAATAAAGCGGGCATATAACTGTTCCTGGAAAAACTGTTCTGAATGTCTACAACAAGAGTTGTTAAGGAATCTAAAGTTCCATAACCTTTTTTAAAACCATGTTGGTTAGCGGGTAAAGGATTTTGATCCCTTAGCCACCAATCCAACCTAATCTTAACCATCCGTTCGAGAGTCTTCAATATACATGATAATAATGATATCGGTCGGCAAGCTTCAGCTAATTTAGGGTCTTTCCCCGGTTTGGGAATAGGAACGACTATAATACGCTTAAAATCTATTATGCTGTTGCCTTCAATAATTATCTGGTCAAATATATTTAAAAGTAATTGTTTTGCGTTATCTGGTAAATGTTGTATCATAGGATATTTGATTGCATCGTATCCTGGTGAGGTACTAACGCGATTATCAAGGGCAAATTCTAATTCAGTTCTCGAAAAAGGTGTAAGGAGAAAATGATTCTGATCAGATGGAAGCGTTTTAGAATTAATAACATCTAACTGGTTATTTACGTAAGGTGGAGCTATTTTATCGAAAAAATCGTCTACCCATGAATTACTTAGAGGTAATGAAAAATTAACTTTTTTCCTATTCATTTTTCTTGCTTGATTCCAAATAAGACTAGATGGAGTTTGTTTATTTAATTTTGAACACCATGCAACCCAACTTTGTTTGGCCTTTAATTTCAGGAATTTTTTGACACGAGCATTTACTTCTTTGCATTTACAAAAATTTTCAGGAGAAGAATTGTTTTTATAGTTTATTAATGCCTTCTTTCTTTCTGCAACGGATTGATCACATTCCGAATCCCACCACGGAGGGGGAGTCCGTTTGCATTTAAATGGTTTATATTCAGAAATAGATTGTTTAGAAGCTTCATTAATACAGTCAATAAGGAAATTATATTTTTCTTGGGTATTTAAGGATGTGTGAGGTTTTTCGTTTAATAAGGTATCAACAAGCTGAGAGTATAATGACCAATTTGCTTTTTTAATGTTCCACTTAGTACTGGGATAAATGGTATTAGCATTAGTTCCCAAGACATCGATCACAACCTTTATAACGAAATGATTTGATCCCAAGGTATCAAGATCTACAGACCACGAAGTTTTATCAAAAAGGGATGGTGAGCAAAACGTGACATCAATCATGGAATCTGAGTTTCCTGGACTCGTTTGGCAAGTTGGTTGTCCATTATTCATTACTACATAATCTAAATTCTGAATTGTCTCCACAATTTGATGGCCTATATTATCATTTTTATATGAGCCCCACAAAGAATTATGTGCATTCATATCTCCTCCAATGATACAAGGGTGTTTTAGTTGAGAAAATAACTTATCCCAATCTTCGGTTTTGGTTTTAGTTTTTGGGCACCTATATACAGAGAGTAAACTTAAATAACTTTGTTTATAGTTGATTTTAATACCACAAGCAAGCAAGTCTTGAATATAATTTTTTTTAATTGTTATGCGCTCAAAAGGAATACCAGTTTTAATTAAAATAGCAACTCCAGAATAGCCGTCATCGCGATCTTCGCGTATAACATTATAACCTCTATAAATATATACAACATCCCGTTTAAACCAAGTTTCACTTATTAAAGCTATGTCAATATCTTCGGTTATTAAAAAGTTAATAAGGCTGTTTTTGTTAGCAACAGCTGATCGAGCATTCCATTGTATTATTTTGAGTTTAGATTTGTTCGTCATTAGATGAGTTATTTTTTAAAATATTATCTAGAACATTATTAATACCTTTGGCTAACAAATTCATGTCAAGTGATTTTGCCTCTTCTAAACAATTAATATTTTGAATAAAACTTGAAAAAAGAAGTACTAAGGAATCTACTAACTTATTTTTATCATTGTCTGTATTAGGAAAACTTTCCTTATTTAAGGGAGGTAAAGGTTGAGACGGTCCAAATCTGAAAGGGATGAGATATGGTGTAGGATCTTCGGAAGTTGGAGATGATACTTTTCTTTTTTTATTTGCACTATACTCAGTGCTTGATGTACTACAGCTTGGTTGGCTAAAACTTTTGGGTTTCTGTAGGTGAGGCCTCAATGGCTTGAGATAAGGAGATGTACTAACTTCAGAGGAGTTAGTTAATTTTGGAAATTCTTTGTCTGAATTTGACAATATTTCAAATCTGTTATTAGAAATAAGACCAGAAAATGATGAGTCACTCAAATTTTTTGCCTCCAAATATGAGATTTTATGTTCAATCATGATATTTTTAATTTTTTTTTGATGTTCGAAAAAAGGACAGTTTTTAGAGATCGATATATGCTTATCAGTTTTACAGTGTATGCAATACTTTTTTGTTTCATCACATGTATGTATGTCATTTTTAATTTGTCCACATTGTATACAGTATTCCTGTGTACCTTTACACTGTCTAGAAATATGTCCATATTTGAGGCATTTATAACATTGCGTCACTTTACCCAACAATTTTTCCACTTGGAAAAATACATAATTTATCACAACATAGTTTGGCAAACAATTGCCTTCAAAAGTAATTATAACATTACGTCTAGGGACGTATTCTGTATTTCCATCCTTTTCTACTTTCCTGTGCATTCTTTTAATATCAATAATTGGTGAACTAGAGCTCATATATTTTTTCAAATAGTCAATATTATATTTGGTATCAACATCGCGTATCAGTCCTTTGATTTCCAAGAGGTGATTTGGAATGTACGCTTTTAAATTATCGTCCTTTAAGTGACTATTATTGACTAAATTGTTTGCATCCAAAATAGATTTGAGGATTACTTTAACACGGTTTCTTCCTATACTTTTAATTTGCTTAATATTATTAATCTTTAATTTTTGATGTAAAATATCTGCAACAACCATTGGATGCAAACGGGAAATATTCTGATCATTGGTCTTCTCAACATAAACACAACAATTTTGAAAGTCGTAACTATTACAATTAATATTAAAAAGTTTTACCTCCCTTGTAGCAGAAGAATTTGTGGTGATAGTTCCTGTATCCATGTCTTGATTACTATCACTAATAACTTCAGCAGTATTTAGTTCGCACACTGGCGTCTTTTTTATATTCTCCCCCATCTGGGGAGAATATTTTCACTTTTGTATCACTATTCTACAATATGTAAATGTTTTTACCCACGATGAAATTTAAATGTTTTAATTGTCACAAAAACTGCGAGCTGAATGTCAATATTTAGGTACGTTTAACCATGGCCAAATTTTAAACTGTTCACACAAAAGTTAAACACCGTGAAAAGAAGCCTAGGCTGTTTAACCCATAGGACTGAAACTTCTTATCAATGATAATTAAAACCACTATAAAATTAATTTAAGTTAAACTACTAAAAAATTAATTTTTTCTGGAGCTATTTTAGATGCAACCGTATTTGACGTTTATTAATGTCGTACGGAGCAGCCAGGTTGCAAATGGGTTTTTTGGCAATATACCTAATACATTATAAATACAAAAATGCCCGTCACACTTTGGACGAGAAATTTAGTTATTAACAAATAAGGGTCAAAAATGAGAGTTTTCTCGTTTAAACCGCTACAGGTAAAAATGGGGTAATTAAATGTCTTATTTATAATATTTTTCTTTTAGTAGATGAGCCAAGGTTTAAAATAGCTTCTTGTAAATTTTGGTCCGATTATTTGTTGCTTCGGATATTTAAATTAAAACTAAAATTTCGAAAATAAAAAATTTTCTGAACTTTTGCGAAAATGAATTTAGGACTTTCATATTGCTTGAAAAGTTGAGTCAAACAGTCCATACAATGTACAAAAAATTAACACGATGCGTCAATTAGCTTAAATTTTATTCAATTTGGTTATCCCAAAGAGCTTTTTTTCGCAATGTTATTGTTCAGAAAATAATAATGAGATATAGCAATTCTGTGAAAACAACATGAAAGAAGGATAGTCATGTTTTCAAAACATTTAAAAAATCATTAAAAAGTCATTTTTATCACTCAGAAAACATTTTACTAAAATAGAGTCATTTTTGGCTTTTAAACAATTTGAATAACTTTGTTAATATTGACTGTAGGCTAAAACTACAATGGAATTTGAAAAACTGGTATTTTTATACGAATTTTCAAAGAAAAACTTTTTGCCTAGGTTAATTACGGTATAAAATTAGCCACTTTTTTTTTAATTGACGGCTACTTTGTTTATAACAACTAAGCAACCTAACTAGAGCCAGTTTGAAGTTGAAGATATATAGGTTATGTGTAAAAGTTTGAGTAAACTTTGAACCTCAACAAAGTGGTTAATAAAGCTTTAAAAATGGCGTCCGAACGGAATTAATTCGTGGTCGGTGGAGGGGAATTACTAAAATACGTGCAATCAAAAAATTAAACTGATTCTGCAAACATATGCTGCGAATAATATCGCTGGAAGTTGGTGATGGATTTTGATCATAATTTTTTTAATTTGTATGTACTCGTAGTCTTATAGAGTACGTTATGTACACAAAACCCCACCTAACATTACAAAATGTTAAGGGGAACTCACCTTATCACTCAGGGTTATGAAAAATAGATTACGACCGATTCGAAGACCTACCGAATATACATATATAATTTCATAAAAATCGGTCAAGCGGTCTCGGAGGAGTATGGAAACTAACACAGTGATAGGAGAATTTTATAGATGTAAATATATAGATGGCTATTAGCAAATAGGGGTTGGTGATAGAAGAGTGAAAATTAAGGGTTGTATGTATTTTTTAATTCTACATCTTATAAAATTAAGGTAGATAATTTTGTCCAAAAAAATAAAAAAAAAAGATGTCAGGGGGGCAACCCCACTTATAATTTATGGGTATAAAAAATAGATTAAAACCTCTTCAACGTCCTACAGGATAAACGTGTAACATTTATAAAAATCGGTCAAGCCGTTTCGGAGTAGTATGGTAACTAACACTGTTACAGGAGAATTTGATGAATATAGAAGTAATTGGGAATTAAATAATAAAAGTGGCTAACTTTGAACCTAATTAACCTGGGCAATTTTTTTTCTAAAAATTCGTACAAAAATAACAGCTTTTGAAATCCTAAAGTAGATTTACTCTATAGTCAATATTAACAAAGTTATTCAAATTGTTTAGAAGCCAAAAATGACTCTATTTTACTAAACTTTTTTCAGAATGATAAAAACGACTTTTTAATGATTTTTTCAATACTTAAAAAAATAACTATAATTCTTGCATGTGGTTTCCACAGAATTGCTATGTCGTTTTTATTTTCTGAACAATAATATTGAGAAAAAACAAGCTCTTTGCGATAAACAAATTAAATAAAATTTAAACTAATTGACGAATCGTCTTAAAATTTTTGTGCATTATACGGAATGTTTGACTTAACTTTTCGTGCAATATGAAAGTCTCAAGGCCATTTTCGCAAAAGTTATAGCATATTTTTTATTTTTGAAATTTTAGTTTTATTTTGCAATTTCCGAAACAAAAAAGGATCGTAAGAAAATTCAAAAAGTGTCATTTTAAACCTTGGCTCATCTACAAAAAGAAAAAAATTATAAATAAGATATTTAATCACCCTATTTTTACTTGTAGCGATTTAAACGAAAAAACTGCCATTTTTGGCCCTTATCTGTTAATAACTAAGTTTGTCGTCCGAAGTGTGACAGACATTTTTGTATTTATAATGTATTAGGTATATGTATAGTAACCAAAATATCCATTTGCAACCTGGCTGCTCAAGTGTCCCGACAAAAACCTTATTTCTCTGGACTACATGTCTGAATTGCCGATATAAATGAGTCAGATTTTTGTTTAATTCATTAATATTTTTTGTATTTTGTCAACGACATCCGATTTGGACGTCGAAACGTTAATAAAATTATTTTTTTAATAAAATTGTGGCTTATTTCCCATCAAAACTAGTTAATTACAAAAATGCCACAAGAAAATAGCTTCAGAACAAAATTTGTTTAATATTTAAATAAAATATAAATAAACTATTTAAAGTATATTTATTTCGCTGAAATCATATACTAGAAGGATAACTTTTTACGTGCGTACAAAGTACACACACATTCTTTTTTTTTTTTCGATCCAACAAATCAACTTTTTAGTTTAAACTTATCGCATAAAGCTTATACCTAAGTTTAACTGTTCGCCCTTTATACCTATCGGAGTAAAGTTGATGATAAATGAGACCACCTAAAGTATGTATTAAGTCCCTAACTATCTGATGGCTTTGAATTTACTGGCATCGTTTGAGACTGGAGTGCAGTTACTTGTAAATTAGCTAATTAGCTATTGCAGAATGAAGTTTCCGGTTACGGAACTTACAAGTGAGGATTTGTAAAGAGAACTGTATGAAGGTGTTTCGTATTATGTGGAGGGTATCAATTACTCCTGCATTTTAAGGGATGTATGGAAAACACCACAGCTTGAAAGACTGGAACCAAACTAGTGGAAGAGTTTCGTAGAAAATTACCTGACCATGGACGTACAAGATTTTTCAATACATTGATGACATATTTTGTTTTAAAAATCAATTTTTACATACCAAACATCAATCATATCTTACACTCTACAGGGACTTGTGCCCATCTTGTATTATTAAAATTAATTATGAATTTACAAGATGTGCTTAAAATGTTCAGCATTCTTCATTGATGATATTTATCTAACTCTATTTTTATCCAATTTTTGAGATCTTAGACTTTTTCGAACGTCGCAGAAAAACTCTGTTCTTAAGCATGCCTGAGATTGAGAAATACATAGGAGTAATGTCTGGTAATTTTAGAGGCAATGGTTCGTTTAAAAATCTAAAATTCATCCAGGAGAATGCTGGTTTAGCATAACCTACCTTCGTAATCGCGACCCTGACACTAGAACTGTTTTAATAAAAATACAAGTTGTTATAACATCAGATTAGTTTTGGACCAGATAACAGCGAAACTACAGGGTAACATTCCATGGTGCTTAATATATGCTGATGATGTCGTGTTAGTAGGAAATAGTGAAACAGGTTTAAAACTTAGTAGGACAAAAACAGAGTATTTGCAATGTACATTTAAAGATGGAGTTACTACAAATAACATGGTATCTTTGGATGGTAAACTGATTGTAAAAAGCAATAGTTTTAAGTACCTGGGATCGGTATTACAGAGTAATGGAGAAATAGATGGAGATACATGCAGTAGAATTAGGGCTGGATGGATGAAGTGGAAAGAAGCGAGTGGTGTGTTGTGTGACAGAAAAATTCCAATGAAGCTGAAGGGAAAATTCTATAAAACAGCCATAAGACCGGCTATGATGTACGGAACTGAATGTTGGGCAGTGAAAAAGAAAGAGGAACAAGGAATGCATGTGGCGGAAATGAGAATGGTTAGATGGATGAGTGGAGTGACAAAGAATGATAAAATTAGAAATGAGTATATTAGGGGAAGTCTAGGTGTGGCACCAATTGATGCCAAAATTAGAGACCATAGGTTAAGATGGTCTGGTCATGTTCAACGTCGAGACGTTAATCACCCAATACGAAGAATAGCTGAAGTGCAGATTCCTGGAAGGGGTAGGAGAGGAAGACCAAAGAAGACCTGGGGGGAGACGATAAGGCATGACATGTTACATGTTGGTAAAGGGGAAAAACATTGATATGACCCAAGATAGAATTGTGTGGAGAAATGCAATTAGGGAATCCGACCCTGCATAGGAATGAGGCAAAGCGAATAATGACAAGTTGTTATAACGTCAGCTGAACGTGAACATTCTCTGCCAGTTTACTCAAAACATAAAAATTAATCTCACAAAAAAAATGTATTTGATCATCCGTTTTTTTAAACATCCAGCGATATCAGAAGTGGTAAAAGCATCAAAATTGATATGATTCACATTTATAAAGAATGAAAGAGGAAAGAATACCAAATATATTAACAAATACAGAGCCGGATGATAAAATAAGAGTAGGTCGACCTAGGAGATGGTTAGATGAAGCAGAAAATGACCTTAAAGAGAAAGGTGGTCGAAATTGAAGAGGACAAACTAAGGACCGTATAGAAGGTAGAACATATATCAAGCTATAGCCCTAAAAGGCCTGAAATAGCACTACTACTACTAGATAGATACAAATTCTCGCATTCGCTGATATCTATGTAGTGGGCAGGAGTATGAGAGATGTAGTGCAGTATCAATACATCTCTTGGATCGCTAGCAAATACAAGAATCACGATTAACGACGAAGTTAAAAGGCGCATAACAATAGCCAGCAAAATTTCAAAAAGTTTTCAAAAACATCTGAGAAACTAAAGCCTAAAACGTGCGGTACAATATTTACAACACCTTAATAAAACTGGATTTGATATTATATGGTGCTGAAACATGGGCTTTTTCCAAAACGACGAGAAAAAATATAACTTTGAAGTATCTAGTTATACACAGATCCAGATTATTGTGAAATTCATTAAGGTGCAGAGAGAATAATATGGACTGGACATTACTAGGATGTCAGATACCAAGTGCATTAAGGGACTGATATTCTCAAATCCAGAGGACAGAAGAAGTAGAGGATGACCGCGAAGAAGATGAACTAGTGATTGAGAAGAAGACCTCGCGATTCTTAGGGTCAGAAGATGGCGGGAAGTTTTTAGGAAGCGACGGGAATGGCGACTTCTCTGCGAGCAGGCCAAAATCTATTGGCGGCAGGATTGGAGCAAGCGAGGATTGTTGGGTAAATTACGATGATAGCAAAACTTTGTTTTCAGAAATAATGTTGTAAATTATGAGAAAAATTGTATACAAATGACTAAACACTAAGTTTTCAATCTAATAGCACATAAAGCAACACCAAAAAATACTTATGTAGCATTTTTTGGTGTTGCTTTATGTGCTATTTATATTTTCAGTCTGGTACATCCTACCAGACTGAAAATAATGGAAACCTTCTCTGGTAACACCTCCGAGGCTTCTACAATTTGCAAGCCATAACGGATGCGGAGACTAAGGAAGATGAGGGAATTTTACTCTGATTGGAGTACGAAGGGAACCATTCTCGTTGGAACTTTACTTGAGCAGATGGGACGTGAAATATAAATGGTAAAATTCCCTCACCTTCCTTAGTCTCAGCAACCGTTATGGCTTGCAAATTGTAGAAGCCTCGGAGGTGTTACTAGAGAAGGTTCTCATTGTTCTCATTCTGGTATGATGTAGAGTAGCATTTTTTGGTGTTGTTTTATGTGCTATTAGATTGAAAATTTAGTCTTTTGTTAGCAGTTGCCGCTAGAGCATCCCTGCCATTTCGTTCGTTGCAATCCATGACTGCACGCCGGGGTTTGTCCTAGTTGGGTCAGAGAGAGCAGCATGTGTGCCTCCTGATGAGAGACTAATAAGTTTCGAAACCGGTAGAGGTGCTTGTTGCACTCTCTGATTGAACTAGAATAATGATGCGGCTGTAGTTTCGTGTTGCAACGAAATTGAAAATGATTATTCGTTTTTGTATATGTAACAGTTCAAGTTGATTATCTTCGAGTCGACTCAAACGGCTGGTTTTAGTAAAAGTTGATTATAAATATAAAATGAAGATTTTTATTCAACATTTACTAGTAAAAGTAGACTACAACTAGTTAAAGTATACTCTTCCCAATGTCATTTAGTAAAAGTTGAGTCACACAAACAACCGATTCTAGAAATTAAATGTTACTGTATATTATGTTTAAATCGTGATATTTATAGTCCAGCCTGTATCGTCGCCCCCGTTAGGTAAATTATTCCAGTTCGATTCTTTTGCACAAACTTACTCAAAAAGAGGTCCTTATAACGAATCCACAGGGTGTCAGGTGGTACTGTAATCGAAAAATTGTTTAAACAAATTCACAAAAAAAAATTACTTTGGACATTTTTTTACATCATTAATTTGGGTCATTCGGAGCAAAAGAGGTCTTTTGTTATACGCGAGTTTAAAGAGTTATAGGCGATTTAAAATTTGAAAAATGCGAAAATGACCATTTTCAAGGCTTAATAATTCAGTTAAAAATAATTATTATGAAAGTCAGAAAGTCACCAAATCAAATTTTAACGACCCCACTACAAGGTACTGAAGAAATATTTGTCATTATTGTATTACTAAGCTGTTATTTTTAATTATTAACAATGAGCGCTAGGAGCGTATTGAGGCGGCTGTCAATGTGAGTGCGACTGAGATGCACCATTGGACGGTCGGAATGGAGGATTTTACTCGCACTCACATTGACGGCCGCCTCAATACGCTTTTAGCGCTCATTGTTGATAATTAAAAATAACAGCTTAGTAATAACATAATGGCAAAAATTTCTTCAGGATCTTATAGGGGGGCTTTAAACTTTGATTAGGTGACTTTCTGACTTTCACAAAAATAGTTTTTAATCATTTTAATCAATAATTCATAATAAAAAGACTTATTAAGCCATAAAAATGGCCATTTTGCATTTTTCAAATTTTAAATCGCGTATAACTCGAAAATTATAAATTTTAGAGAAAAATCACAAGAGACCTTTTTTGCTCCGAATGACCAAAATAATCTAAAAAAAATTTTCCGGGGTGAAACGCTTAGTTATTTATAAAACAGTTCGTGAAGTATGCTTTTTGCGCACGCACGCGATGTTTAGAGCACGTGCGGGCCGAATGCTATACATCGCCTAAGTGCGCAAAAAGTACTTCACGCACAATTTCATACAATATTTTATCTACCAAAAAACAAATAAAAAAACTGCAACTCTTCGTCACTGAAATACATTCCTATTTTACAATTTTTTAGAATTTTGACATTTAAAAATTCAAACTTCTATCAAACCACAAAACAGTCAGAACTTTTTTTGTAATTTATTGCTCACATGTCATCACCCTGACAAAGCGAAAGTTAAGGATATTTGATTATATGAAAGTGTGCTAAAAAACAGTGCGAAAAAGTAAATCCCATTTAAAATACATTATTACTTCAGGCACACTTTAAACCATTCATATACTATTTACTATATTTACAATTTTCAGACAATAAAAACTTATACATAATGTGAGGTAGAGTAGATAAGAATTATTTTTGTGAATTACCGCCTGACACTGTGTATTTGTTATAAGGATGTATTTGTTTGAGTAAGTTTTTGCAAAAAAATCGAATCAGAATAATTTACCTAACGGGAGCGACGTTACAGCCTGGACTAATAAGTAGTTGAAACGGTCAAAACAAAGAGACGCACACTCATCAAAAATGCAAGTGAGATTATACTCGTATAAATTTTATAATCTACTTTTACTAAGAAGAGTTAGGAAGAGTCAACTTCAACTAGTAAAAGTTGATTTAAATTTTCAAATCAACATTTACTGCTCGTTTCAGTTGGAGTTGACTTGAACTAGGAAAAGTCAACTCTGACTGAGAATGAACTTGAACTGTAACATATAGAAATATTTAAACTTTCTAATTGCATTTGATTTTTTCTGTAAGAACGGTTTTTAATATTATTCACACATAAATCACCTTATTTTTATGTCCATTAAAAAATTTAATTTTTCTTAATTTAATTTGCTTCTAGAATACACGCTATAAACAAAATAATTGGGCGGAAATCGACAATAAACAATTTTAATACGTTTCTGTAGACTTAAAGTTAAGCTTAAAACGTACACGTAAAACAATAAAACCGTATGCATTCGGAAAATAATTACTTATTTAAAAAACCATAAACTCATCTCATCTATCTTGAAGATCTCAGATGCAACTTTCACACAGATAATTAATGCTGAAGCGGTAATCGACACATACAACACGTCCGATCTATCCTTTAGACATGTATGTAGTAGATGGTGTACGGAATAGTACAGTCAAATAGAGAGGATAACTTTTTAGGAGTAGATATAGTTATTTTGTATCATACATTTTAATAACTTTGTTCTAATTTCAGATCGAATGCCTCCAAAAACTACTACTACTATAATGTCTGTTTATCAGTGACGACGCGTGACTATTTCTGAAGTGTTACCAAATCTAGATGTAAAAAAATTTGTTTAAAAGAACCTCGCAAATATAAGTTCTTGTTTATTTTATCTGGAAAAATGTTAATAACAGAATCGTAGAAAGAGGGTTCTGTCATTAATCCATTTAAAAAGCGTTATCCAATGAAAATTAAAGAAAATGATGACATTCGATCTTGCAATTGGGTATTTCTTTGGAATGTTTTAATCCGTTTCATTGCTGAAAAACTTCTTTCAACGGATGCACTTGTAGCCGGAATTATTTAAAATAGGTTTGCCAATTTAAAGGGTTCCTGTAATGCATTATTAAGTTCTGAAGACGTTTAAATATTGATACAATTTTTGTACATTTTTTTTTAATATAATCTGGATCATTACAAGGAACTGGCAATTCTGTTTTTAACTTCACTATGTCAAATTTTTGTCCATATAGCTGAACAAATTGATGAAAGGCACTATCTGAAAATTTTTTGCTTTAAATTAGAAAACCTATTTTTAAGTTGAATAATCATAGTGTCAACAATTAAAAAAAAAAAAGAATGTGTGTGTACTTTGTACGCACGTAAGAAGTTATACTTCTATTATATGATTATATGATTATAAACGAAATTAATATACTTTTTATTTATATTTTATTTAAGTATTAAATTAATTTATACTTACTACTTCTCAAACATTTTTATTAAAACAGTGCCAAAAATTAAAATAATAAAAAAATAAAATACACACAAACACATTAAAAATGCCACAAATGATTTCTGAACATTAATTGTCGGAAAAATTTTTAACTAAATACGTATTTTCTGAAAATAAAATTATATAATAAATATACTTACAATCATAAAATGTATAAAAAAAAATAAAAAAATAAAAGTTTCTATTGGGATTCGAACCAACTTACCACGCGGCTGGTATTTGCGTTGTATTGGGATTCACTCGCATTAAAACTTCGCCACAGAGACAGCTTGTCATTATGTGCGAAGATCGTCTAACTAAACAGATTAACCTTTTGACATTTTTAACTTATGTAAATCAAATTATTTTGATTTTGAATTGAAATGATTTAGAATTGAAAAAATACAACAAAACATAGAGTAAGAAAACAATATATTAGGTGAATATTGATAGAAATTTTGATGGTAATCAAATTATGTAAATAAAAGTATTACATACTATTAATACTTATGTATTTTGGTAGGTTCAAGGTAGGTATCGGAGCCCGTATAACGACTAATAAATTTCGCAATCACTTGCGTCGTGCAAAGTGGCTATGTTCAAATATCATAACAAAATTTGATCAACTATTTATAAAACACTTACCAGTGAAAGATTATTTAGCTTTGAATAAGCGAGATCTGCGGCACTCGTACTATAACAGTCACAGTTATAGTCACAGTTTGATGAGCTTTCACATTGACATGCAACAATCATCTCTTCTATGTAAGTAAGTCCAAAAATATAATATGAAAACTATTTAAAAAGGCAGTATAACCATTAACTAACTTTTTGTTTGTTGTTTCTCTTCCTACAAATTTTAAAACGCAACAAGCATACATTATAACCAAACCACAGTCCCACAGCTGTGCCACAGCTGCCATATTGGATAATTTTTGTCATGTCATTTGAACATCCAATCAGAACAAAGTTATAATGCGCATGCGCCCGGTCGCTAGGTTTTACCATATAAAATTTCACCGTCATTACGCGCGTAAAGAAGTATAACTTCAAAAAATCGTCAACGACACTCATCCATGTTTAATTGGACGCGCACTGTAATAGGTAAGTACCCATTGCATTGTAACCATTCCTAAATCTGGTAAAAAGAGTACCCACTAATATCCACAGCGCGCTTACGCCTTTGCCTTTCAAAATTTTCAGACACGAGCCGTTTCTGACCGTCCCACCGATAGACGATGGACCTTCATTTGTATCCACATTTAAATGTGGTAACATTAACCTGCAACAGAGTCGCATAAATTCGCCAATATTTTCATGCGTCTAGTTGGCTTTTTAGTGAATTACATCCTATTAACGACATTGAAAACCTACCATTGGAACAAGGACATATTGTTGGTGTGAAACAATGCAAATATTTGGGAGCTATATTTAACAAACGAGGAAATAGTGAAGATGAAATACAACACAGGATCAATAAAGGTAGAAGCATCACTAGATCCCTCAATTCAATTTTATGGGACAAAGATATCAGGAAGGAAACAAAGAGAATAATATATGAAAGTATAATGAAGAGCGCTATACAATCTACGGTGCAGAAGTTTGGGACATAAGTGCAAGAAATAAAAAGAAGCTACTTAGTACAGAAATGGACTTTTTGAGGAGAAGTTGTCAGGTTTCAAGATTGGAACAAGAAATGAAACAATTATTACAGAACGATACCCATATACCTACCAAAGGGAACTAAATTTAAAAGGAAACACAATTTTGTTTTAATTTGATTTGATTACGATAAACTAGTCAAACGTCAAACGCATTCCAACGCAAGTACTGATAATCGCGTACAATGCATGGCTATCTTGATTAATCAATAATTGTCTGGTGCGATAGAGATAAAATATTAACTAAGCGAGCTAAGTCATTTTCTCTTTTACAAATATATATAAAAACTTACTTGATCATTTTGGAATATGGGCAGATGCTGGTTTGATGTGGCTGGGATAAAGTCGAATGTTAAATAATAATCAACACTACATAATATATTGCATACATTTATATCTCTTCTCGGATATGTTAAAGTTCTGTGTTAATATATACCTATATTTTAAATTAATACGGGCATTACAAACCAAAAAATGTAAAATTTTAGATTAAGTCACCGTTTCATGTAAATGGATACAGTGCATCCATAAAGTAATGCATAAATTCATTATTTCGTAAACCGGCTACTTTAAGAAAAAAGCCCGAAACAGGTCGATTTTTATTTTTAAATTACAATTATTTGGCATATATATCATACTAGTGACGTCATCCAACTGGGCGTGATGACGTAATGAATGATTTTTTTAATTGAGAATAGGGGTCATGTGATAGCTCAATTGACAGGGTTTTTAATTATCTATTCATTAATATAAACACTAACATAATAATTATTTATACAGGGTGTCACAAAATTAATTGTCACAAAAAGGTGAATTTATGTAATTTGTTTAATTCTAAATATATTTTACTGCTGTCAGAAAACATGGAAATGTTTTATTAAAAAATAAACATTGATTTTCGCTTAAACGAAATGTTCAAATTTCCAAGAGGCTGGTGGGTGGCAGCTCTAACATTGAATTTAAGCGAAAAGCAATATTTATTTGTCAAATAAACATGTTTTTGCTGTTTTCAGCTGAAGAGTAAAACGAATTTTGAATTAAATAAGTTAGGTAGATACATACATTCTTCTTTTTGTCTCAATTTAATTAAACTAAAAAAAACATTGAACACCTTGTAAATAATATTAATTATTTTAGTGTTTATATTATTGAATAGATAATTCAATACTCTTTCAAATGAGCTATGATATGACTACTATTCTAATTTAAAAAAATCATCGATTACGTCATCAAACCCAGATGGATGACGTCACTAGTATGATATATGTGCCAAAATATTGTAATTTAAAAATAAAAATCGACTTGTTTCAGGATTTTTTCCTTAAAGTCGCCGGCTTACAAAATAATGAATTTATGCGTTACTTTATGGACGCACTGTATTATTAATGTAGTGCTGAATGCCTAAAAATATTTCGTTGTTTAGATCGTAAATAAGTAAAACCCCAAACAATCAAAAAAGTACTTTAACAACAGTAATATTTTAACGTTTATTGATTTATTGTAACTTTTATTTGAATTATTTTTTATATCATATAAATCGCTAATAACACTAGACGTTAATGCGATAAATCTGTAAAATAAGACAATATAAATTCAATATATGGATAAAAAAACCGCTTTCCATAAATGGTAAAGCTCATGTTCATTATTTTATGTGCACAAACACTACATCAATGTTATTTTTTATTGCTCGTTTATTTATATTTCAATTAATTTCAATCTTAAAAAGATTGACAAAGATGTGACTGATTCTACATATATATTTATTTTTTCTGTTTCTTTGGTCCACTCGACTTTGGATCACATTTTTCCCTTTTCAAGTATCGTTGTTTCTTACTATTCTTCGCCATTCATTTCTGTTAGAATATAACTTTAGAATTCCAGAGATTCTAGAATTCTTTATTACAGACCTCCATTTATATCTTCTGTTTATCTTCTCCCAATATATCTTTCTCTTCCGCTTTATGGTTACAGTGTACAGGATGTTTAGATACATCATTACGTCCTTCTGAATATGTCGATACTTACTTAAATTTGTACGTCTTCAAAGAATTTTTAACAGGTACCGTTTAAGAAAAGTTTATAATACTTTCAATATTAATTGAAATATGACTGTACTAACTATATTCATCAGACCTTTTCAAATCAACAAAAACGACGATTACACAACGGTTCATCGATGGTAGAGCTTGAGAATTATTTTATAAATGTAAAAATGATCACGGCACTAAAGTTTATATTTAAAATTAAAAAAGCAGCAGGGCGTTGCATGTTTAAGGCGATTTCAATCGATTCCTAAAAGAATAAATATAAAAAAGGTTGACAAAAATTGTAACGTTAAAAACGTCACATCTTTGTTATTTTATTTTTAAATGATTATTTTATTCTATTTTCTTTAATATTTCATTAATCATTATTTTCTGTATTCGTTTTAACTTGTTTTCTCGTTAAAAACATGTTTGGCGTCCGTTCTATAGGCAACTCTCTTTTCATCTAACATCTAAAGCATTATAGGTCTGGATCCCGCGTATGAAAAAAAATTGATTAATAGCAAGCTGAAAATTTGTTAATAGCTTAAGGGTATCTAGTCGGATAAACTTTGATATATGGGAACACTGGAACAGGGGCAGTTTTAATTGTGGAACAGGTTAAAAATTTGGAACAGTCATACCACGAAAACGGCACATTTATTTTGTCCGACAGAATAGACTTAAACTCTCCGAACAGAAATTAAACTCTCATGCAAAAATCAGACTGCTATTTATCACCTGTCATAATTCCTGTCATTTAATATATTCTACATGTTCCACTCATTAAAACGCCCATTTGGTGATAAATAACAGTCTGATTTTTGCATTAGTTTAATCTCTGTTCGGAGAGTTTAAGTCTGTTCTGTCGGACAAAATACATGTGCCGTTTTCGTGGTCTGACCGTTCCAAATTTTTAACCTGTTCCACAATTAAAACTTCCCCTGTTCCAGTGTTCCCATATATCAAAGTTTGTCCGACTAGACACCCTTAAGCTATTAACAAATTTTCAGCTTGCTATTAATCAACTTTTTTTTCATACGCGGGATCCAGACCTATCATACTGAACGTACTTTATATATTCTTACTCTGTAAGTATCTGTCTGAATACGGAACATGCCTGCCTTTCTACACTTCACGCTGTCATTTCAATTCCCAAAATCGTGGTGGTAAACTCATAAAAGCCAAGGGAGCTTAGAAATAAATTATTTTATTCCGAACAGACGATCTCTTGGGGTAAGAAAATTCATTAATTATTTTTTCTTGTATTCACAGTTCAACCTTAATAGTTTTTCTAGTATTTTTTATACCTAACCTCCCATCTTCTAAAAGCATGTGTTCTGATATTTCTTTTCATCTATTAATATGCCTTTAGTAATGTAATTTTAACTAGTAGTATCAATCTTAATTCCATTTAATTTATTCTTGTCATCTGCTATTCTTTTGGGTGATTATTTCTTAAAAGAATGGCAGACTTGGCACATTTTGGTTTCTACTTCTTGATGTTTGATATGTATTTTATTATCTTCTAGTTTTTGGGATAAATATCACCTTCCTCCCCCCGAGAGTTTCAATAATCCTCAAATCGCCGGCGATACAACAACGAGGACAAAATCATCCAGACTGCAATGAATTTCATCTAGACTGTAACTAACCAACACCTGTAGGCCTGGTGGCCCAGAACATTCACGTAGCCAGAGTAAGTTGCAGAACCAACAGCAGTACCATTCGACATCAAGGAGTTACCACCGAACCAATACCAAACGCCATAAGTATCATATACGAATTGTTAGTTTTTGGCAAGAATCTGAATATATTTGTTAATGCATTTAATAAGTCACATTTTTATTATACCTTTATTGAACATTAAACATGATTGGTTAAAATATTGTTTTGTTTGCTTCCATTCTAAATTTTTAGAGTTCATATTTAAGATTAGGACAAGACGAACATACATCTTGGGAGAGACTGAGCTAGGCCAGGGTGAACGATAGCTATGTTGGATGATTGAGTATTATTTTCGGATGGTATTTCAATTAGCTGGGTAGTGTATCGCGCTTTTTGTTTCAAAATACACACCCAAAGTGTTTGCTATTTTTTGTTTTGTATCTATCTTCTATATCAGCAGGAATTGTGTAAGAAAGAGTGAATGGACAACAAGAAAACGAAGCGATTTGTCAAAAGGTTTTGACAAAAGTCTTCAAGAGTAGAATGCGAGAAAAAATTGAGAGTTAAGGTAGGTTTTGTTGGTGAGAAGCCAAAAGCAAAGTTGTGGTATACGTGGGAAGTGCTAAAAAAACATCTGGTAAAGGGCTTGCTAGGGACAAAGAAGCTTTGTAGTGGAACGGTGAAATGCAACAGAAAGTTGCTAAATGAAGAACATCAGATGAGTGACACAATGCAGGACACCAAACATGAGTTTCACAACGTGAAATGAAGTAAACACTTCTGTTATATATGCAGGCATATGAATTTATTAAAAATTCTTAAAATTTATCCACAAGGGATTGGAAGTACAAAAGATTTTCGGTCAAACTGACCATCATCAGTGTAAACGTCCAGTGTACAAGTAATTGTAACTAGCTACTTCAATAGGTGTAAAAACCTCTAAATTATATTATTACTACATTCTATATTAAAAAGTAGTCGACATAAAGTCGATGTCTTAAGAATTTAAAGATCACCTTTAAAGATCACCTTTAAAGGTGATCTTTAAAATCTTAAGACATCGACTTTATGTCGACTACTTTTTAATATAAAATGTAACAATAATGTAATCTAGAGGTTTTTACACCTATTGAAGTGGCTAGTTACAATTACTTGTACACTGGACGTTTACACTGATGATGGTTAGTTTGACCGAAAACGTTTTGTACTTCCACTCCCTTGTGGATAAATTTTAAGAATTTTTAATAAATTAATATGCCTACATACAACAGAAGTGTTTACTTCATTCCACGTTGTTATATTGAAGGTATACAGCCAACTACAGGGTTTACCCCTTTTTAAAGTTTTAAAAATGAAAAATGAATAACCATTTTCAATTTCGTTGCAAAACGAAAATACAGCCGAACCATATTCTAGTCCAATCAGAGAGTGCTGCAAGCACCTCTACCGGTTTCGAAGCTTATTAGTCTCTCATCAGGAGGCACATACGCTGCTCTCCCTGATTCAACCAAAACAAACCCCAGCGTGCAGTCCCAGATTGCAACGAACGAAATGGCATAGATGCCCTAGCGGCAACTGCTAGCAAAAAGACCAAGTTTTCACTCTAATGGCATATAAAACAACATAATGCTATTCTACATCCCACCAGAATGAAAACAATGGGAACCTTCTCTGGTTACACCTCCGAGGCTTCTACAATTTGCAAGCCATACGGATGTTGAGACTAAGGAAGATGAGGGAATTCTACAATTTACAATTCACGTCCCATCTGCTCAGCGCGGTAAAGTTCCAACGAGAATGGTTCCCTTCATACTCCACACAGAGTAAATGTAAATTATGTTATTTTTTATGCGGAATCATTCTCTGAAGTTTGTCGAACTTATTTACGAACATCGTGTATAATCCAAAATTGTCAAATGTGCAACTGTTTATTAAACCAAAGTGTTAACAAATATTGCCAGATATCGTTTCTTTATCCAATTAATACAGTACATGTGTCAAACAACCCATTTTTAAAAACGACAAATTAACTGACCAAACTCATATTAATCTATCGATGACTTTTTGAAACATGTACCGTCAACGTCCATATCAATGTTTTTTATTTTGGGAAATTGCTTCCTGAATTGCGTTCGAGGTTTGTGCTCGAACAGTTTTAGCAATAGGCGTGCGGTTAAGGGATACGACACTAAAATATTAGTTCATGTTAAGAGACCGCTCCCGTATGGAAGCTAGGACAAATAATCCCCGGATAAATATTCCCGGACAAAAAATCCCCACAAATTATTCTTGGACAAAAATCCCTGGACAAAAAATCCCCGGACAAATAATCCCCGGACAAAAAATCCCCACAAAAAATCCCGGACAAATAATCCCCACAAATTTATTTGGACAAAATATCCCCACAGAAAATCCCGGACAAAATATCCCCAATAAATATTTGCTGCCGAACAATTCTCTAAAAGTTTTTCCGTAAATGCAATCGAGGTAAATATTTTTCAGGTTCAGTACATGTGGTAGGGGAGCAAAGTATGCTAAATGTGCAGTCACTCGAGCGCTTTGGGGACCTATTGGGATGTGAAGAGTAGGTCCTAAGACCAAAAAAAGTTAAGTAATTTTTCCATTTTAGTGGGCGCTTGCCACCTCCATGGGGGACACCCACCTCCCATCCACAAACCCCCACCTCCGTGGGGGTTCGTGTTTTCGATAGATTTTTCAAAAATATTAAATAAGTGTATTTTACAGTTTTTCGATCTGATGTTCATTTTGCGAAATATCGCGGGGTTCGTATTTAAAATATTAAATTTATCCCTCACCCCTCTCTGTGGGAAGTTGTGTTTAGGATCATTCGATATATTTTTAAAAAATACTGAGCCCATATATTTTAGTTTTTCGATCTGTCATTCATTTCGCGAAATATTTGCTTTTTTCTTGTGAAACTTTGGGACTCACCCATTTCCTTACGCCTGGCTCAAATTGTCAGATTTTTGAAATATACACTCTTTTGCATGTACTTAACTTACCTTATCTTAATCTGACAATTTCGAGTATTTTTAAGCATATATTTTTTTTTTTTCGGGGCCCCCTTAACCAACTTCCCTGTGTTAAGAGCCAAAATATGGTAGAGGTATATCAGCAGAGTACCAGGTTTCTCCTCATATGATAATCTGACGCGCTTGAGTAACTGCAAAAATCCCCGCTTGGGCTCCCCTACCAATGAGAGTTATAAATAACAATCGCCATGAAACCGCTTTTCGGTACGAAAATATTGAATAGCAATTAAGATTACGCATGACTTGTAATTTTGATTACCAAATTTCGAATTCCAATTCCATGTCGGAAACTTCAAAATTTTACATGACAAAAGAGTGTGAGTTTTTTCAAAAATCGTGGACGATATGGGGAATGATCTAAAGCTGTGGGAATCGTGTTGTATCGCGTTTACTATTCCCTTCCATGTTTGTCGGTCCTGTGCCACTATTTCCCATTGTCTCACTCCCATTTTCTCTAGACCTTCTTTGACTGCATCTTTCCACCTCTTCTAGGCCGTCCTACAGACCTTCTCCCATCTGGCCTCTCACCGAGCAGCTATGAAAAATTTTTGAAAAAAAAAACTTGTATTTTTTTATCATGTAAAAGTTTCCGGCATAGAATTGGAATTCGAAATTTAGTAAAATTTCGGAAAAACTTTTAGAGACCTATTATACGGCAGCAAATTTTCTTAGGGATTTTTTGTCCGGGATTTTTTGTGGGGATTTTTTGTCCAGGGATTATTTGTCCGGGGATTTTTTGCGGGGATTTTTTGTCTGGGAATTTTTGTCCAGGAATAATTTGTGGGGATTTTTTGTCCGGGAATATTTGTCCGGGGATTATTTGTCCGGACCCGCCGTATGATTCAGTTTCTTTGAGGATTTCTCTCGAACGAAATTTTTGGTCAAAAATTGTTTAAAAAAGTTGTTTAAAAAAATTCAAAAAATCACCTTTTTTCGCTACGGAAAATATTTTTAAATTATTTTTGGTCTTGGTTTTAAATTATTTTAAATTTAAAAAAAAAATGGTGTCTTTTTGGTATATGGTGCATCTTTGTAGCACGTGCTACACATATTATACGTACTTTTGAGAAAAATTCTTAACAAATACATGACAATTATTAAAATTTTATAACTTATAATTAGCATAGTTTTTTTAATAATTTATTTATTTATTTAATTAGTTATTCTCAATGTGCTAATATTCCAGAAAGCCACTTCCCATCCGATAGGAAAAATATTCCGATTCGGATTTTTTGCACAATCTTACTCAAATAGGACCCCTTTTAACAAATTTGCATGTTGCCAGGACCAAAAGTGGGTCAAAAATTTTTTAAACGTTTTTTTTTGTTTTTTTTTCCTAAAATTATTTTTTTTTGATGAAACAAAGTTTTTTTAGGTTTTTTGGATCATTCCAAACAGAAAAGGTCTTTAGTGACTTTTCTCTTAAGTCGATAGTTTTTGACATACAAGCGATTAAAAATTGAAAAATTGCGAAATCGGCCATTTTTAACGCTCAAAGACGATGTGAAAAACTGAAAATTTGAATGTTGCCAAGGTAGGTAGATATTCTTTTAACATCGATTAATGAAATCCTGAAGAGTTTTTTGCAACAAAGTATTCAAAACTCCACTACTTTCCACCGTTGCATGTGTATACAGTATGGTGCAAATGAAAGGAATAAATTCTTTATTTCGTAAACCGGCGACTTTAAGGAAAAATCCCGAAACAGCTAGATTTTTATTTTTAAGTTATGATATTGTGGCATATATGGTATACTAGTGACGTCATCCATATGGACGTGATGACGTAGGTAATGGATGATTTTTTAAAATGAGATTAGGCGTCGTGTGCTAGCTCATTGAAAGGTTCTTTAATTCTCTATTCGGTAATATAAACATTTACATAATTATTTATACAGGGTCAAAAAAAATTTTAATAAATTAAATTATTTGACAAAAAAGAAGAATGTATGTAATCTATTTAATTCAAAATACAATTTACTGGTTTCACAAATCAGAAAACAAAGTTTATTTCACAAATAAACATTGCCTTTCGCTTAGATTAAATGTTCAAACTTCCAAGAGGCAGGTGACTGGCGGAAGCTGGGTTGAATATTAAATTTAATCGAAGAGCAATGTTTATTTGTAAAATAAACTTTTTTTAGTTTTCGAGTAACAGTGAAATGTATTTTGAATTAAATAAATTACATACATTCTTCTTTTTTTTAAATAATTTAATTAAAAACTTTTTTTGGACTTCCTGTATAAATAATTATGTAAATATTTATATTACTAAATAGAGAATTGAAGAACCTTTCAAATGAGCTATCAGACGACCCCTATTCTCGTTTAAAAAATCATCGATTACGTCATCACGCCCAGATGGATGACGTCACTAGGATACCATATATGCCACAATATCTTAAAAAAAAATCGACTTGTTTCGGTATTTTTCCTTTCAATTTACGAAATAACGCATTTATTCCTTTCATTTGCACCATACTGTATACACATGCAACGGCAACGGTGAAAAATAGTGTGGGGCACGCTTGATTAACAATTAAAAAACAAAGGAGTTTTAAATATTGTATTGCAAAAAACTCTTCGGGATTTCATCAATCGATGTTTAAAGAATATCTGCCTACCTTGGTAACATTCAAATTTTCAGTTTTTCACATAGTTTTTGAAGGTTAAAAATGGCCTATTTCGCAATTTTTCAATTTTTAATCGCTTATATGTCAAAAACTGTCGACTTTAGAGAAAAGTCACTAAAGACCTTTTCTGTTTGGAATGATCCAAAAAAACCTAAAAAAGCTTTCTTCCATGCAAAAAAAATAATTTTAGGAAAAAAATAAAAAAAAAACGTTTAAAAAATTTTTGACCCACTTTTGGTCCTGGCAACATGCAAATTTGTTAAAAGGGATCTTTTTTGAGTAAGATTGTGCAAAAAATCCGAATCGGAATATTTTTCCTAGCGAGGCTTTCTGGACTATAATTAAATATGCCAATCATATAGTGCCACAGAGACGCATCATGTCCGGTGGAAGGGTTGACATGGTGATGATATGTTATTATTACAGTGCTTTTGATGGTAGCGTAAATTTTAATAATTGGCGGATGGTCTAACGTCTAACGTACCTACCTACTTTACAAGAAGGTTATTTTTTAAATACCTGATCACGGTTCTTATGTCCTTATTGATTGTTTACGTAAGTAGAAAATAGTGGACTGACATTCTTTCGTTTTCCTACATATAAAAGTAGGTTGGCGACATCCAGAACTTCATTTCGTTCTGGTATTTCCCTTTTTAGGTAATTCAGGATAATTAATACTCTCCATACCCTTTTTAACCAAATATTAAAAGAAAAAGAATGTGCGTGTAATTTGTAGGCACGTAAGAAGTTATACTTCTATTATATGATTTCAACGAAATCAATATACTTTAAACAGTTTATTTATATTTTATTTAAATATTAAACTAATTTTAAAGCTCACTACTTTCCAAAATTTTTTATTAAAATAATACCAACAATGAAAATAATAAAAGAATCAAACACACGCAAACACATTGAAAAATTAAACAAAGAAATGATTTCTGAACAATAATTGTTGACAAATATTTTAACTAAATACGTATTTTCTGAAAAAAAAATATAATAAATATACTGGCAATTATAAAATGTATAAAAAAAATTTAAAAAAATAAAAATTTGCATTGGAAATTGAACCTGCGTCTATAATCTATAAGGTTGTTAGATTTTTTAATGATGTGGGAAGATATAGCAATTAAACGTTTTAAACTTTTTTGGCAGTTGCTTATTCTCTTAGTTTGATTAAAGAAGTTTGATTCTTGCGGAATTAAAATATTAAAATACAACAAAACATAGACTATTGAAGCAATTTATTAGATATGAAGATTGGTAGAAATTGTATTGGTAATCAAATTATGTAAATCAAAGCATTACCTACTATAGGTACTTACATTTTCCAAATAGGTATGTAGGTCCTAATCTTTTATTACAATACTGAAACATTTAAAGTTACATACCTGTTGCTTTTAAAAACTGTTTAAAAAGTCACTACAATTATAAACTTGCTTTTTGTGTCTGTCCTCACAACAATAAATACTAATATACTACATACAATTTGTTTACCCATAACCATTGACGTATTAATAAAATAACCGACATATTGAACAATTGTCGACAGGTCATTGTAATTACCCCATCAGAGGACGTATAACGTTTAAGCTGTGCCGGGTACCAAGATTTTTATGATTTCGCGCACATATAAATTTATTCCCAACGCGCCTATAGAAGTATAGCTTCAAAAAGAATCCCAAAAAACTGGAAGGAATCCGTAACCATTATCCTACACGATAAATATGACAAATCAAATATAAAAAAACTACCGTCCTATAACACTCCTCAATGTAATGTATAAACTCAAATATTTAACCAATAGATTAACGACAAAACTCTACGGATACCAGTCGGAAGAACAATGGTTTTAGAAAGGGATTCAGCACAAGTGACCATTTATTAAGTATGAAAATCATTATAGAACGAGCAAATGAATACCACATTCCTCTATATATATCTAGCGTTCATAGTTTCGAAAAGGCTTTCGACAGTGTCGAACATTGGGCAGTGAAATGTTCTTTTATTAACAACAGAATTGACCACAGATATTCAGGCCTAATAGCCAATGTATATAAGGAAGCCAAAACAAGAATTAAAGTATATGAAGGGACAAAACCAATACTAATATAATATAATAGTCTGGGCAGTGTTCTTTATATAAAAACAAAATACAAAAACAACAGAGAACACAAAATTTACTTGATAAAATAATGAAATTTTCTTCTTAACAACAAATAATGCAACTAAGGGATGTGGTGATTTAATCAGAAAAACATGAGACCCCTAGGTTCAGAATATATTTTTATCATTAGCTCATCCTGGTCATCTACATTCTGCATTTCAATGTACTGATAAGAAGTTGTGGGATTTTATTTTTCACGAGTCGCCAGCTCAGTCATGGATTGGTCTACATCTCAAGGGGTATTTAGACGGGCTAGTTTTTGAAGCAATATGTTGCCGAAAATATATATTTGGTATGTTTCTGGTAACATTACAGCCATCTAATGAACATTTCGCCGTTTGGCTGAGCCATCTGGCCGAAATCTTACTGGTATTTGAACACTATTGCAGTGCCTGATGCGTTGCCGATAAAATCGAACTGCTGTGGAAAATTTTGCATGTTGCTCTGTATTTCCACTTTATCTCCTGTACTCTGTTGAAATTTAATTTGGTTTTAATGAAATTTAATGAAATCACAATTAGGTTTATTAACGCAGTACATTTACGTCCAGAGTTGTGGAACTTGGCATACTTATGGAACTATGAGACAAATGGAAGAGTAGTGCACCTTGAATAAATACATTAAACTACAACTTTTAGTATATATAAATAACAATTGCTAATCTTGTTGAGATTGGTGTTGCGTTTCTTATGTTTGATCTTTCTTCTCTATTCTTGGCCCTATCATATTTATTAATAGTTCGAAATTATTTTTCGACATTCTTGTAAAACTCTTAAACAAATAATTGTCTAGAATTATTTCCATAGTTAAATTAGTCATTTTTTGCGTTTACTTAGAAAAGCCGTATCCACATTTTCCGTTTTTTATTTTTCTTTTTTATGTATCGTCTTAGCACGTTTAAGGACGCAGCAACTCTCAAGAGAATATTCTCGAGAACGAGAATATTCTGGCCGAGAATATTCTCGAGAATATTCTCTTCTTACATAACTACGCGAGTGGCATCACAACATTGACTATTTTAGCAATAGGCGTGCGGTTAGCCTAGGCATGCGACACTAAAATATATCTGGGGTAAAATTACGACGAATAGTTCGGGGGTGTATGTAATTTATCGAATGAATATAGCGAAACCCTTGCCCGATTTTCTCGCAAGACGTACGACAATACATACAATAACATTATGCGGTTGTGCAATATTCAGCATGAGACTTTGTGTAGAGACATAAACATGGAACAGAGGGTGGATCGTGTGTCTCGTACTCTGCTCTACACATTTTATAGAAAATTTCGGTTGTCGAGTTTTATTATTTCGCTGTACAATTTATGTTTCTATTCTACTGTGTCTGGCGCGTTATTTATGTTTATCTAGTTCTCTTGCAGGTTTTTCGTCGTAATAGTGCTGTACTTTAAAAAGACTTATGATAAAGTAATTTACAAAATAACAGATCTGAGTAAACTGGCAAAATTAATAATGTTTGTCAATTACTGACGAACACTACGAACACAGTTACACATGTATTTAAAAATATTTGTTTTTGACCTGAATGTACATAATTTTAGTTATGGTGTATTCCACGAATATACGTCTGTTTTGGATTATCGCGACAACGAAGATTTTAATGTGCAACATAGGAAGTACGAACGTATTTTGCTCAAATAATTACTCCAATAAACAACAATACAATTTTCAATTTACTTTCGTGCTTCACATTTTGCAGAGTAAAATATTCGTTACCGCGATAATCCAAAACAGACGTATATTCGTGGAATGGGGTATAAGATAAGTTTTTGTGCCTATTTTTCTCAATGGCAAACAATATTCAGGGGTATGCATAAGCCAGCTAGCTTTGCAAATAACATATTTACGAGCGAGACTTTGGTTTTATTTGCTTATAACGTACAAAATGGAATCACTATGTATTTCAAACCAATACATATTTATTTCTTTAAAAAAAACTTGTTATTGTTGCGAAGGTTTTTATTGAAAATAAAAAAAATGAAAAAAAGAATGTGTGTGTACTTTGTACGCACGTAAGAAATTATACTTCTATTATTTAATTTCAAAGAAATAAATATACTTAACAGGTTATTTGTATTTGATTTAAATATTAAACTAAATTTCTTACCTACCACTTTTTAAAAAATTTTATTAAAACGATACCAAAAAGAAAAAAAAAAGAATATGAATCGTCCGGGATTTGAACCCGGGACCTCTCGATCTCCGGTCACACGCTCTCCCACTGAGCTATATTCCCTTCGCTTTGACAGGTTACAAGATTTCTCATACATACTGACAAATTAATAAACCAAGTGAATTATACAAAAATACTTTAAATATACTTACTATTATTATAAAATATCTTATTCCCGAGGAAGACAAATCCACAGACACAAAAATTATAATAAATAGTACATTTACTAAAAACACTAATATATCCTTTTAATGACTTATTTGCGCTGACAGCGCTGATACAGACATATCTTGAAAGATTATTATGACCGGGCGCGTATGCGCCCGGTGTTATAAAATTTCACTCTCGATCGTACAGACGTATAACTTCAAAAATTTTTAAGAAACGCTTTTCTTTTAATAAATATAAAAAAAATTAATTAAATGACGCTAATTAAAGATATAAAAAAATCAACTAAAAAGCAAAAAAGAAAAAAAAATCAAACTCGAAGGATTATTCGAAAAAAAGACAGATTAAATATACAAAAATCTCACATATTCGTTAACAAATTGAAAAAATCGAACACATTCGTTAAAGAAAAGCGTAAGATTTTTGTATTGTCCTTTTCATGATCATTTTTCAGTGCGTCACAAATGATAGGAAAAAGGGTAAGTCCGTGATAATACACATTTATGACATTTATTCTAACATGACATTTTAGTTAAATCTGACAGTTGTCACATTTTATTTTCAATTTAGAATAAAAACAAATCAAATGTGTTTCTTGCATTTATAAAATGGTATTTTCTTTGATTTGTATAGTCTTATAAATTATACAGATTATATTTGTAATATTATTATCTAATTAAAAAAAAAATATTTTTTTTAATTATGGCGCCATCTATCGACAACTAGAATAATCACAGAACTAGAAGTAATCACTGACGTGCCTTTTTTTCTGTCATATACAATTGAATACGTTAGAAAGAAATCGAAAAACTGTGACGCACTGAAAGATGATCATGAGAAAAAGAATATATTTAATCTAACAGTTTTTTTCGAATAATAATCCTTCGAATTTGAATTTTTTGCATTTTAGTTTATTTTTTTATAATATTTTTAATTTTGGTCACTAAAGAAAAGTGTTTCTTAAAAAATATTTTTTCATATTTTTTACTTTTTAGTCTTACACTTTTCAAACATTAAAATATATCGTGATATTTATTAACATATATGTATAAACATGAAAAGTAGTCGGAATCGCCAAAAAATTTGAAACTTTATTGTTTATTTATAAAGCATAACTTAAACAATTAACGTAAAAAGTGAAATTATGTATAGTTCATATAATTAGTTAAAATCTGTAAAAGTAATAAACATAAAAATATGTTATTGACTATTCGTGTATTGTTCCCGCGAATGCATAGGTATGTCTGCAAGCTTTTATTCATTTGTATTAAAGAGAAGGCAATCAAATTAACGTCTAAAGATTTGACCCAAACGATTGAACTAAAGAAAAGCGTTTAAAACAAAAACAAACGGATAAAACAATTAGATAGCACAATAAATAAACTAACTTTTACATTCAAAAACGAAAATATGCTGTGGTGATTGGACTTGGCAAAAGGGAAAGATTTGGTCTTGTGGAGCAAGGAATATATCAGAGAGACATAACTGCATTGGTAGGCGCAACACAATGCGTTCTATCAAAAACATGTATTAGGTATAAGGATTTAACCTTCGGATGACCAAGGGGGGTAAATTTGGATCCCAGCGTATGTTTTTCTTTAATAAATTCAAAAGTATTTTCAATTTTTAACTCATTATTTTTTTATTTGATTTTAATATTATTCTAGATATTCTCATATTTGGAAATAAAAAAAATTCCCTATATTTTACGAATAAAAAATATTTTCTGAAGTTGATGTTTAGTAAAATACCGTCCATTATGTGGAAATCCAAAAAACATTCCCGTCTGCTACAGCTAATCATTATTATTATTTGCTGGCGTATATTATTATAGTCTCTTACTATTTTGTGTACATATAAGATATGGCCCGCAAATATCTTACTGAGGCTGAGTTACAGGAAATTGTTACTGCTAGCGATTTTTATGATGATAGAGAAGATGAAATAGTATCAGAAAACGAGGATGTATTGTTAGATGAAGATTTAATTACTGAAAACATGCATTCCAGGTCATTTTTGACCTGGGGTCTTTTTTACCCCCGTTGGTCATCCGTGTAACAAAAAAAGGTTGGTCATCGGAAGGTTAAGAAAGCTTAAAAATAAAGCGAGGCAAAGTTGCCAAAAAGTATCAACGGCTCGCCACGATCCTGTCATTGCCGAAGCAGCTAGAAGAGACCCAACAAGTTCTCACCTACAACTACAAAGGCAACTTTTAGAAGCTACAGGAGATGGTTAGGAGTTTCGGAGCTATCCAAGCAGCACAAGATTGACCGCCTAAATTAATGTCTTCTACTTAAAACAGGATCTTTGGGAATTGGTGAAATATGCTATTTTCAGACGAGACTAGTATTTGTGTAAAATCAGATGACCGACGAATTCTTGTAGTTAGAGGGTACTTAGAGGGAATCCGTTCACCGATATAACGAAGAAAGTGTCACTTTCTGGGGAGGTATTATAATTGGTAAAAAAAATTTTAGCCAACTTTTCATCCAACCAACTTTAACAGCTCGCAAGTAGTATGTTGATTTGATTCTAGATCATGTAGTTAGGCTTTGGAAAAATGCAATGAAAGAACATTGACTTGTCATGCATTATAATGCACCTCCACATACCAACAGAGGGAATACAGACTTCCTTGAAGAAGAATATATATGTACAATCTGTATATTTAGGGGTGGTAATACTGACTACTAAAACAATCATAAATAAATAAAACGATTTGTATATTATTTGTATAAACTTAATTATACTATAAATACCTCCATTTTTTGAGCCAGTTGCTAGATAAAAGACAAAATAAAAGATGAATTCATTGCTTATATAAAAATATTTTTTGCCTCTACCAGACCCAGCAATTTTTATCTTGCACAAGAATTCAACATACCTACATATAGGGCAGAATCCCGCGTACCAAAACAAAAGTTGATTATTAGCAAGCTGAAAATTTGTTAATAGCTTAACGGTGTCTAGTCGGACAAACTTTGATGTACGGGAACACTGGAACAGGGGAAGTTTTAATTGTGAAACAGGTTAAAAATTTGAAACGTCAGACTACGAAAACCTCCCATGTATTTTGTCGGACAGAACTTCCAATTGATTTGTTACCCTTTCATTAAACTCTCATGCAAAAATCAGACTGCTATTTACCACCAATAAAATTCTTGTCATTTGATATGTTCTACGTGTCGGACTTATTAAAATGCCCAACGTATTTATCGGACAAATATTTTTTTCATGTATTATATAAATTTTGCTATGGAATAAACTTAAAAACAACCTGCTAGTTTTCACACTCATAAACTTGTCAGGATGACACATCTCACAATTAAAATCACGTTCGACAATAATTAAAACTTTACCTGTTCCAGTGTTCCCGTACATCAAAGTTTGTCCGACTAGACACCGTTAAGCTATTAACAAATTTTCAGCTTGCTATTAATCAACTTTTTTTGGTACGCGGATCCAGGCCTAATAGTTATGAATGCTTTTCTTGTTACTTTTATTGCTCCACCGCTGGCAAACCGATGTCTAGTGTTTCTATCAATAAAAACATAATTAGTCATATGTCAGCATCAAGATCTCTTCAAATTACCCAGGTGTGCTCGATAAGTTTTATTTTCTAATTTGATATAGGTACACACACCTACCGCACGCTGCTATAATATCCCCTATAATACATTTAATAATATGTGTGGTTTTATCGAGACATTAATTGTAACAAATGGGTCGGTTAATCGGGGGGTTAAAGATTTAGCTGGAAGCGTGAACAATTAATACCAAATAAAAATGGATTAGTCACGCTCTAGCCATAGTACAGTACTGGATTTTGTGAAGCGGGGCACATTTTTAAAAAGGGTTGC
Source organism: Diabrotica virgifera virgifera (assembly GCF_917563875.1). NCBI lineage: Eukaryota > Metazoa > Arthropoda > Insecta > Coleoptera > Chrysomelidae > Diabrotica > Diabrotica virgifera. The sequence goes on from NC_065449.1 coordinate 243,003,821, forward strand.
CTGGCAGTTAATTTTGGTTGTTGCGTGTTGAGAAAATAATATTATCTTTTAAAAAATTTACGTTGTATTATGAATATCAACCAACATAAAAGCTGAACTCTATTCTACTCTGAATAAAGTAGCAAAGTAGTAAAATATTGAATAGCAAAGTTTAAACGAGACCGTAATCATCATAATCAACCCGTACGCGTCCACTGCTGGACATAGGTTTCCCTCAGATCTTTCCATCTACTGTCTCTGTTTTGTGCGGCTTGCATTCAGTTATCGATAACATGCTTCAGATCGTCGGTCCATCTGGTTGGTGGGCGCCCTCTGCTCCGTAGTGCTACTTCTCGTGGCCTTCACTCGACAATACGTTTTGTCCATCGGTTGTCTGACAATCTGGCGACATGTCCTGCCCAACTCCACTTTAGCGGCGCGATCTTTTCGACAGCGTCTGTTTATTTTTTGTTCTACGACGTATATCTTCCCTAATAACACAAAACATTCCAGGAATGTTCCTAGAAGGTACACACAGGACATTGAAAACATTCCTGGAATGTTCCTAAAAGCATATGAACGTCCCTGGAAAGTCCCAGGAAAGTGCTGTGTCATCATTTTAAACATTCCTTGAATGTCTTGTTGGAACATTCCATGAATGTCTACGAATGTTCTTTGAACATTCACAGTACATTTTTTAGACTGAATGTCTTGTTGAAACATTCCATGAATGTCTACGAATGTTCTTAGGACATTCAAAGTATATTTTTTAGACATTCTCTGAAATATATCGTCAGTGATGTGACAATACCTCCTATATGTTTTTTCATGAGTTTTGCAGGAGACGAAAAACATTTTGTAAGGTCATCGCCTGTTTTCATACGTAAGTTTTGACTTGTTTTGTAGTAAATAGATAGTTGAACTTGCTACGAAACAAGTCAAAAAATATATGAAAACAGGAAGTGGTCCAAACTTTCATCTCCTACAAAATTAATGAAAAAGCAGATAGGAGGTATTGTCAGATCACCGACGATATACCAGAAATATATGTGGCCATACCAAATAATACATCCTTGATAAATATAAACATTTTTATTGCACAAAATCTTGTCATATATTTTTTTCCATAATCATCACTTCGATGACGATTTATTGTATTGAATTGTACATTACAATTACAATCTGGTCATAACTCTGACCAATGAGCAATTTCAATTTAACCTAAATTACTACTATTCCTTAAAATGAAGAGCTTACCCCATAGCATTTCTTATCTAATCTAACGGGCACACAAGCACTATGCTCTGCTTTTCTAACCACACTAGTCTAACATACACAGGCACACAAGCATTATGCTCTGCTTTTCACTATCACTTATCACTGAAACTAGTTCAAAAGGCTTTGTCCTCTGCAATCTTCTAGTTTGCCCAGTAGTATCGAGGAGCTGGATTTCCTCAATATTCTTGTAGGTACTTACTAAGTTGTTGCTTGTGACTTGCAACTTTGCTCCAACTTTAAAAACAAATCCAGCTGTAAAATATTTATGTGCCTGAAGGCTTTTGTATGCTTTCATCTGCTGCTTAGAGTATATAGTAACTGCAAGACTCCACCAGATATGTATAAATATCTATAATAGTAATTTGGTGGAATGCACTTTATGGTAAAATCCAATTCTGACTGAATTGTATATGGATCTAAATCCCCAATTATTTTCAGCTTCAATAAATATCTAAAATAATAAAAGAAATAATGTTATTGCTTGCAAAATTCATCAATATTGATAAATACCAGAGAAAAATAAACAGTAAATAAAAATTGTTTCCCCTACCTTTCTCCAAACATCTGGAGTTTGCAATAATTTCCTTAAATAATCACTTTGCAGTGTGGTTAAGTTTATAAAGTTCACAAAATACAGCAAACAAAATCCAAATGAATCCAAAATAGACAAAATACGAGGATAAACAATGAAATGAAGTGATATTACAAACATAACCTCTGTAACCTGTAACTTATGCCAACCAGAATCAGAAGTCACGTGGTTTGAATTGCCTAAATACATAATATACACGCGCGTCAAATTTGACCATGAATGCAAATTGAATAGTAAATGGCCTCTCTTAACATATAGGACATTGGTAGTATGTTCATAGAATGTCTTGTGGTAACATTCCACGAATAACTTAATCAGATGTTCACCGAATGTTCCTTGAATGTCCAGGACATTCAAACATTAATAGAACTTCGATAGTACATTCCTGGAATGTTTTGTGTTGTTAGGGTTCTTATCGAGTTCGTTCTCTCACGAAGATACCCAATATCTGACGCTCCATATCCCTCTGAGTTACGCGAATCTTGTTCACTACCTTTTTTGTGAATGTTAATGTTTCCACTCCGTAAGTGAGTACAGGCAACACACACTGGTCAAAGATTTTCCTATTCAGGCATACAAGTAAGTCCGATTTAGATACATAGTTCAGTTTACCAAACGCTGCTTAGGCTAATCCTATGCGACGTGGGAGCTGGCACGTCTGGTTACTCTTCCCAACCGAATTTTATGTCTCAAGTACTTATAAGATGGAGTTTGCTTAATATACATTCCATCAACAATAATATTACGATTTAGCACCAGATTAGTCATTATTTGCGTCTTATTAATGTTAATCTTTAGTCCGACCTCTAAGGAAGCGTGATATAATTTGTTCAACATTATTATTGCATCATCCATACGATTGACTATAAGGACGACGTCATCTGCGAGTCTCAAATGACTGAGCTTCTCTCCATTAATGTTGATGCCATATTCGTTCAGATCTGCCTTCTTAAAAGTGTGTTCCGAAAGGGTTGTGAATAGCTTTGGTGAGATGATGTCTCTTTGCCGTACTCCTCGCTGTATACAGAATTTATTTGTTTCCTATTCAAATAGAATTACGGTAGACGTTGCCTATTGGTAGATATATTTGATCATGTTAGTATGGCGATGGTCTATTCGGCATTCTGCCAATGCTTTTAACATTTTCTGCTGGCTTATGGTATCGAATGATTTTTCGTAGTCAACGAATATCAGTGCCATTGTTTTGTTATATTCCGCAGATTTCTCTATTATGTATTTTATCTGTTTTTATTACGACTAAGTGGTTGTTAGTGCTATATCGTGCTGATCTAAATCTAGTTTGTTGTCTAGCCTGATGGAAGTCTAACTTAGCCCTCAATCTTTTTTTGATAATTTATGTTTATATATGTGTGATAGCAAAATGATTGGACGGTAGTTTTTTAGACCTATTATGTCACCTTTCTTGTGTAATGAAACAATGACTGCATTGTTCCATTGAGATGAGGTTTTTCCTTGGTAAATGTATTCGATGAAAAGTTTGGCCAAAGACCGGATAATTTTATTTCCACCTTGTTAATTGTCTCGATCACTACTCCGTCGTCGTCAGGGGACTTATTATAATCAATTTTTGAACGTGTTTGTTTCAGTACAGGGTAGTTGCGTCGTTATTGAAATACGCACCATTTTAGACCTTGTTTCAGATGAATAATGACGCAATTGTAAATAGGGTTGAAAATAGGGGGATTAAATTAAGATAATGAAATTCGGACCAATAGGAATAAAAATAAAAGCCATCGCTGTAAGAATAGACGCCATACTAAATATTTAAAAATCGTTTTTTTGTACAGAAAATTTTTAATATGAAGAATGATGCAACTGTAGATAGGGATTAAATTAAGATAATGAAATTCGAACTAATAGAGATGAAACTAAAAGCCACCATTGTAAGAATAAATGTCATACCGATGCTCCGGATGGTTACTCTGTATTTAATCACTATTTTAAATATTTAAAAAATTTTAGATGAAGATTGACGCAACTGTAAAAAGATCTGAAAATGGGGGCATTAAATTAAGATAATGAAATTCGAACCAATAGGGATAAAAATAAAAGCCATTATTGTAAGAATAAACGTCATACCGATGCTCCTAGACGATTACTCCTCATTTAATCCCTATTTTAAATACTAAAAATCGTTTTTTGCTCTCCTGAGAAATTTGGCTTTTTGTAGTTACGTCATTCTTTTTCTGGACCGGCGATATATATACAGGGTAATTGATTAGTAGGGTAAAGCTCAATAGCTCCGCTATAGTAATAGATAGCAATAAAAGTTAATAACAAAAATTTTAGCCACCTTTGAGCTTCACATTCCAAAATTAGTTAGAATGTTACAGGGTGTTCGATAACACAGTGGCAGACCTAACTTATGTTTTTTTAAATGAAATACCCTATATTTTATTTTATATTCGAAATACTGTTAACTTCTCCATCACAAAAATATAAAGGTTTGTAATGTTATACAGGGTATTTACAAAGTTAAAACCAATTTAGTATGAAAATCGTAACAAGTTCAACTCCCTGTATAAATAAAAATAAGCACAACAGCAATGGTTTATTAATGCCATATTTTTTATTTATTGCCAAAATTTTTAAGAACTATTGATATTGCTAATTTTCTTTATATCAAATACAGGGTGAGTCAAAACGCAAGTACATTATTTTCTCAGTAATGTTAAATGGAACACCCTGTATTTTATATCATTATTGAAAAGTAACATTAACGTACTTTAATTTTTATATAACATTCCCTATGCCCAAATTTATTAGTTTTCGAGATATTTTCATTTTTCAGAGCAAATTATTTTAGGTGTTTAAATTTATCTAAATTTTAAGTATGCCATGACTGAATTGACAATTGAAGATTACCGATTATCAATCCGGTAATCAATGTAACACTGTAGCAAACAAAGAAATAAAAATAATTTATTAGTAATACATTTTACAAACAAAAACACAACCACTACATGCAACATTTTTGAAACAATTAAAAACTATCTTTTTATGTAAATGCAACAAATAAACAAAGAAAATTAGTAGTAAATTTTACAAAAAAACACACAGACACAAAATACAATATTTTGTGAAGACAATTAAACACTACTTTTGTATGTAAATGTAACAATGTAACAAATAAAGAACGAAACATAATTGATCAGTAATACATTTTGAAAAAAAAACATGTTTGAAAAAATTAGAAGCTACTTTTAATAAAATATTTTTAATATTTAATTACATAAGGTGTTCAAAATTATCTCCTAACTCATTTATGTACACCTTAAAACGATCATTGAATGAGCTACTTACTCTTCGGAGCATTTGTAAATTAAAACATCGAAATACACTTTGTATTCTATTTTTCATTTCATCCCTTGTTGTTGGAGGTATTTTATAAACTTCATTATTAACGTAACCCCAAAAAAATCAGTCCAGTTTATTAAATTCTGGTGATTTGGGTGGCCACGCTACTGGTCCATTGAAAAATGAAAATATCTGAAAAACTAATAAATTTAGACATAGGGAATGTTATCTAAAAATTAAAGTACGGTAAGGGTACTTTTTAATAGTGATATAAAATACAGGGTGTTCCATTTAAAATTACTGAGAAAATAATGTACTTACGTTTTGACTCACCCTGTATTTGATATAAAGAAAATTAGCAATATCGACCATTCTTGAAAATTTTGACAATACGTTAAAAAATATGGCATTAATAAACCATTGTTGTTTTGCTTATTTTTATTTATACAGGGAGTTCAACTTGTTACGATTTTCATATAAAATTGGTTATAACTTTGTAAATACCCTGTATAACATAACAAACCTTTATATTTTTGTGATGGAAAAGTACAGGATTTCGAATTTAAAATAAAATATAGGGTGTTCCATTTAAAAAAACATAAGTTTGGTCTGCCACTGTGTTATCGAACACCCTGTAACATTCTAACTAATTTTGTAATGTGAAGCTCAAAGGTGGCTAAAATTTTTGTTATTAACTTTTATTGCTATCTATTACTATAGCGGAACTATTGAGCTTTACCCTACTAAACAATCACCCTGTATTGTAGTTATCATTTTTTTCTCTAAAGTCAAGTTACCTTTTTTTAATTAAATTGTGAATACACCCAAACTTGTTACTATCACCGGACTGATAAAATTAACGACTAAATAAATTGTGTGCCTGACAAATATTCGCGGTAAAGTTCGAGCTTGAAAATCACGGAGCCGCAATATTTCCGCGATATGTAAAACTATATCAGTACTGATAAAACTACTATAAATGCGGAAAGTTAGCGGGAAATAATGGGATAATGTTTATAATGCTAAAGTTCAGCAGTTTGTTCCTGGAGCAAATATTTACTGAGTCGTAAAAATATGTAAAAACAAAAATAAACACAGTAAAACACATACTCGTATCGTATGTACTCCATTAATTTTTTATAACTAAAAAAAGCATCTCATTAATAATAGAATTATAAACAACTTTTAAAGAATATATTCTTTTTCTCATGATCATCTTTCAGTGCGTCACAGTTTTTCGATTTCTCTCTAACGCATTAAATTGTATGTGACAGAAAAAAAGGCACGTCTGGGAATACTTCGGTAATTATTCTAGTTCGGTGATTATTCTAGTTGTCGATAGATGGCGCCATAATCAAAAAAGAATTATTTATTAAATAAAATAATAATATTATCAATATAATCTGTACAATTTATAAGACTATACAAATGAAAGAAAATACCATTTTATAAATGCAATAGACACAATTGATTTGGTTTTATTCCAAATTGAAAATAAAATTTGACAACTGTCAGATTTAACTAAAATGTCACGTTAGAATAAATGTCATAAATATGTATTATCACGGACTTACCTTTTTTTCTATAATTTGTGACGCACTGAAAAATGTTCATGAAAAGGAGAATACATTAAAAATAATATATACTGATGGCAAAAAAATGCAACATCTAGAAGGCCAAATATTTTTTTAAATACTTATTTATGGAAGTATTATACTTAAGGAAGATTCTATCTTTCTTAAGTATAATAGTTCTACTATTATAATATCTTCCTATGTTCTAATCTCCTACAAGGATTACAAAAACTACATCTACCATAATTTTAAGCTTATTAAATTACTTGGTAGACTATGCAATTTGCAATTTATTTAAATTTTTAAATTTTGCAATTGATTCTTTCTGTTTAACTTCATTATTATTTTTTTTTAATTATATTGCCGATTTATGTAATTTTAGTAAATTAAATTGTTATTGTTTTGTTTTCTTGACTTTTTATAAGCTTTGTCGATAAAATTGTACAATTTTTCATGACACTAAAGCCTATTTCTATTCTATTCTAGAACTGTCCGCTACAATATTTCGGTTACTATGGCACGTAGAAACTCTATTTTTTTAACTGGATGTAACAATTGAAGGCTAAAGTTTAGTTTAGTAAAATTACACATAGACTGTTAAATAGTACAAAAGTATTACTTATACTTATTAGCTATTTACTTAACCCTTATCAGGGCAAGGTGGGTCCAACGGACCCGAGACGTCAATTCTTTTTTCATAAACTGATAAAAAAAATTTTATTGAATTTTATGCATCACTGAATTTGTTTAGAAGTATGTTTCCTTCAACATAGTCATGACCTATTCAAAATATTCATTATCATTTTTGAAATTATTGCGTCGAAAGAATTTTGTCACGTAAAGGGACAACACGGGCCCGTCGGACCCTATTTGTATTTATACCTAGTCTCAATCTTTGTTGCAGAAGTTAATCTGGCAGTCAGGTAATATTTTTGTGGACTATTTAAACGACTTTTATGATTCCGGACATCCAATAATAAAGTATAAACTTGTAACAAACAATGTAAGCATCTCTTTGATGTGAACATCAAAGAGATGCTTACAATAGGTGTTATATCTAAATGAATTTTAAAAACTTAAAAACTTTTATTGTTTTTTTTACCTAAGACTTAATAATAATTTAATTTGTCGTATCAATTTGCTATTCTAGTTGGGAATACGCTAATCTTGTGGCTTAGTCCCAACTAAAATAATAAATTGATATGACAAAGTATTAATTTCTAAAAGTAAAATAATAATATTCTTCTGACTTATGCGTTTTATTCATTTTGTAAAGATTGTTTTTGTCGGTACTTTATACATGAGCTGCTAATTACCATAATCTTTTCTTAGAAGGGTTTTTACACAATAATGAAAGGCAACAACACCGTAATCTTTTTCCAGGGTATGCGTAAACATCAACCCCTATTTTCAAATAAAATGGCCTGGTAGATTTACAAAAGTTTTTATTTATTTATTTATTAAGTCTTTATTTGGCTTCACATGTTTATTACTTGTGAATAAATATTTTTTCTACAAAAGTTTTCTTGAATTTCATTATTTTGTGCAAATCCTTCAGGTAGATCGCACCCTCGAAGTAGACCGCATACTATAGTAGCACCTTTTTTTTTTAAATCTAGACAATTTAAATTTAACTTTAATAAAAAATCAAAAAAGAATATTAGAAATATATGGATAAATATGAATAGTACATTCAAGAACAGTGGTGGGCCCAAAGGACCCGAGTTGCCCGGTTACGTAAGTAAAATGTGATGCCCGGATAAGGGTTAAAAAAATGACTAGCTTCATTTAATGCAATTATAATAAAACGAATTATTTTTTTGAACAAAAGAAACTATAAAATCAAATAAAATAATTAAATGTATTGTACTAATTTATAATTATTATTAGATATTTATATAAATCGCTTATCAATACAATTTAAATATTTCTTATGAAATAATTCCTAGTAAAATCCAATGTTTATGGAAAAAATTAATAACTTATTTATTTATTTTTCGGGGATTTTCCAACCCGTGTTGAGCTGCCCCCCCCTCTTGCAAAAATTAAAAAACAAATAGCCCTGATTTATAAGCTATTTATGAGCTCTCATATTCCGCAAACTAAAAATTTTGAGCTCGTTCCACTGAGCAGGAATTTAATACCCTAGTGGGGGGGGGCTGAGTCCCCCCCACTACTTAAAAATAGGAATATTGAATCGGTTTTTGCGGCAGAATTACGAGCTATTTATGAGCTCTTGAAATTATATAGTTTCGATTTTTGAGCTCATCCCCTTCACCCCCAAACAACCCTTGAATTGATTTAACTTAAGAGAAAGATGATGAGAAAACTTAAAATATATCGTATTGCGGATATAATTCCTATAGCTTATATACTCTAAGAATAAACTATTAAATCAAGGGCATTTCGATTATTGAGCTACAACCCCTTCGCAAGAAAACCACCCTATCTTCCCGGCTTAAGAGAAAGTTGTACTTAAAATACGTTAAACTAATTATTTGGCGACTACATATCATTTAATAATTTATAAGCTTCCAAATTACGCGCATTTAGATCAGTAAATTTCAATTTATTTTGTATAGTGCAGTCACTGAAGGTAAAAATCAACGATTACCTTCAAGTTCGGTGAACCTTCATCGATTTTCACGAAAATTGGTCAGTGGTTAGAGGACACGTCAAGAAACAAAGGTGAAATGGTGCCACCTTGCGCCTTTACCCTGAGGGTGGATACCGCCCCTTCTCGGGGGTGAAAATTATTTTATAAAAAATAACTGCACAAATCAATAAAACAACAAATTAAAAGCAAAATTTATTATACAAAGTTAATAAAATAAGTCAATACTTTTTAAGTCATTAAAGATCAAAGATTTTAATTATTTGTGAAAAAAATGCATGTTTTGAAGAGGTTTTTTGTAAATCACTGAAAAACTGTAAGTTTTTACAAAAAAGTTAATAGTAGTTTAATTCGTATAGCTTATATTCTAAGAATAAACTCTTAAATCACGCACCTTTCGATTATATAGCTACAACCCCTTCGCAAGAAAACGACCCCATTTTCCCGGCTTAAGAGAGAGTTGTTCTTAAAATAATTTAAATTGATTATTTGGCGACTACATATCGTTTAATAATTTATCTGCTTGCAAAATATACGCATCTCAATTATTGAATTGCCATTTTCTTTCTATAGTGCAGTCACTGAAGGTAAAAATCAACTATTACCTACGATTTCGGTAAATCTCCATTTATTTTCACGAATTGACAATAACAACTTGGGGTTTTAGCATGGGGTATATGTCACCCCTTCTCGGGAGTGAAAATTACTTTATTAAAAATAACCCCACAAATCGAGAGAGGGACAAATTGTAAGCAAAATTTGTTATATAATGTGATTAAAATAAATCAATACTTTTTGAGTTATTAAAGATCAAATATTTTAATTTTTGGAAAGAAAATGCATGCTTTAGAGCGATTTTTCATAAATGACTCAAAAACTGTAAGTTTTTACAAAAAAGTTTTCATCACTAAAATTGAAGCTAATAAAAAATATAATAAATTGCTTACTTGAAAAACCTTTAATGTTAATTTAAAGTAAGTTATTGGTAATTAAATGTATATTTTTTCCGCGACTGTTCAAATCTAAGGGTTCAAGCATAAATAACCGTGAAAAAGATGCATTTTATAACACTTAGGTACTAAATACTTGTCAAAGTACTTAGAAATACCCATCAAAAATAAGATCCAGAAAAAGTTAATAGTATCAAAATCCGCTCACCAATTTTCGTGAAAATGAATGGAGATTTACCGAAATCGAAGGTCATAGTTGATTTTTACCTTCAGTGACTGCACTATAGAAAGAAAATGGCAATTCAATAATTGAGATGCGTATATTTTGCGAGCTCATAAATTATTAAACAATATATAGTCGACAAATAATTAATTTAAATTATTTTAAGTACAACCCTCTCTTAAGCCGGGAATATGGGATGGTTTTCTTGCGAAGGGGTTGTAGTTCAATAATCGAAAGGCGCGTGATTTTAGAGTTTATTCTTAGAATATAAGCTATACGAATTAAACTACTATTAACTTTTTTGTAAAAACTTACAGTTTTTCAGTGATTTACAAAAAAACTCTTCAAAACATGCATTTTTTTCACAAATAATTAAAATCTTTGATCTTTAATAACTTAAAAAGTATTGACTTATTTTATTAACTTCATATAATAAATTTTGCTTTTAATTTGTTCTTTTATTGATTTGTGCAGTTATTTTTTATAAAATAATTTTCACCCCCGAGAAGGGGCGGTATCCACCCTCAGGGTAAAGGCGCAAGGTGGTACCATGTCACCTTTATTTCTTGACGTATCCTCTAACCACTGACCAATTTTCGTGAAAATCGATGAAGGTTCACCGAAATTGAAGGTAATCGTTGATTTTTACCTTCAGTGACTGCACTATACAAAATAAATTGCAATTTACTGATCTAAATGCGCGTAATTTGGAAGCTTATAAATTATTAAATGATATGTAGTCGCCAAATAATTAGTTTAACGTATTTTAAGTACAACTTTCTCTTAAGCCGGGAAGATAGGGTGGTTTTCTTGCGAAGGGGTTGTAGCTCAATAATCGAAATGCCCTTGATTTAATAGTTTATTCTTAGAGTATATAAGCTATAGAAATTATATCCGCATTACGATATATTTTAAGTTTTCTCAGCATCTTTCTCTTAAGTTAAATCAATTCAAGGGTTGTTTGGGGGTGAAGGGGATGAGCTCAAAAATCGAAACTATATAATTTCAAGAGCTCATAAATAGCTCGTAATTCTGCCGCAAAAACCGATTCAATATTCCTATTTTTAAGTAGTGGGGGGGGGGCTGACTCAGCCCCCCCCCACTAGGGTATTAAATTCCCGCTTAGTGGAACGAGCTCAAAATTTTTAGTTTGCGGAATATGAGAGCTCATAAATAGCTCATAAATCAGGGCTATTTGTTTTTTAATTTTTGCAAGTGGGGGGGGGGGGCAGCTCAACACGGGTGATTTTCCATTGTGTATGTAGATAGGGAACATCCATAAACTACGTCGTTGAAAAGGGGGAGGGGGTCTTTGCTTATTACGACGGTATACGACAGGGGGAGGGGGCCATGAGTGCACATCCGAGTCGTTTGATGTTCACGAATATAAAAAATATACCCTATTGTAGAATTAAAAAAATCAGTAGGTATATTACCTTTATCGCATACCTTTCATACTTTTCATTTCGATTTTATCATTCACAGCCTTAATCATATTGCTAGCAGTTTTGTACAGAATAACAAACAATAAAATATTGTTCTATGTATTTAACCAAACGCTTCTATACAGAACAACTTCTGGAAGCAATAAATATTAAACTGTTCATTTATTTACTGAATACTCTATGTAAAACAATTATTCTACAAGAATGAATAGAAATAAAATATTCTATTTTATTTAGTTAGTGCATTGTATTTATACTTAATAAAAGAAATGGTAATGAAATCAAAACAAAATAAGTATCAAGATTTATATGATGCAGTTAAGAAATCATAGGAACTCCGATAGAAGTATTGTATTTTGTCCCAATAAAGCTAATTAGTTGTAAAGTAAATTGAGAGAAAAAAGTACGCGGATATTAATGAGCTACATAGTAATAATGATTTGGATACATTCGTAAAGAAACTTTGATAGCTAACTTTAAAAAATCCAGAAATAACATGGAATTTAAAAAAAAGTCACTAAAAAGGGGGGTCATGAGTTGCAATTGTGACATCAGTATGAGGGGGAGGTCAACTGTAAACGATGCTTTACGGCGGAAGGAGGGGAGGGTACTAAAAAGTCCAAAATTTTTACGACGTAGTTTATAGATGTTCCCGTACTTTTATTATTGTTCTGAAACTATTTCCTTGTGGCATCCTATGTAATTTACTGTTTTATTTTGGGAATAAAGCCAAAGCCACAATTTAAGTTTGATTTTGTTTGTTGTTTCGACTTCGGAAAAATATATATAACGAAATTTGTTGGAGTCTCTTTTGCTGTATAAATTAAACTGTGGTATAGATTGCAAATTATTTATATGTAAATAACTAAATTTATTACTATTTACAAAGTGAACATGACAATTATATCTAATTAAAAAAATTCAATACTTTTAACTTCAACCGATCGAACTTCTTTACCGAAATAGTCCATAACGGCTCTAAATTCTTAAAAACGAAAAAGCAATGCCCACGTCAAACAAAATTATTTATAATAATACCGAATCACTGTAATTAACTAAATAACCATTAGTGTTTGTTGCATCTCTCTAAATTAACAAAACTAATTAGAATTATACATCTGGTTTTTGTGCGTAATTAATTTATATTAATAATTAATTCTATAACGTAACTACCCCAATTAGGTTATTAAAATTATAGTTTATTATTTTATTCTTGAATGCTATTGGTTACGTTTAATTAATAAGTACTTTTACAAACTTTCTCCCTTAGTAATTTACTGATATATCATTTGCGATATGTTTATAATATACAATGAAGGACAAAATTTTACAATAAACTTTTTTTTCCAGAATAGGTCAAGTTGGAGTCAAATCACGTAGCAGGGAATATATTTAAGTAAATATGTAATTTATTTAAGAGGAAACAGTAGCGATCAACAGGTAGCAAAAACGCGTTCGAAGATTGCGGCTGTAATTTTGAATATTTTTTCGAGATATATGGCACACGTATTCGTAATATAATAAAGAATGGCGGTACAGAGCCCAATTTGAAAAATATATTAATATGTGGAAATTACTCTGTAATTAAGTACAATATAAAAAAACGAGCCTGTGCCGCCATTAAGAAGAACAAAAAAATACACTTTCTTTAAATAAACTTTTTTATCCGATACCTAGATTTTGTGTCATTTTGGAACTACTAAAATTTTTTATTTCATTAGTAGTTCCAAAATAGTATGATAAAATTGATCCAAATAATAGCATAACCCAGACATCCAAAGTGAAAGTTATCCTCCAACACCAAATTGTTCTATATGGTCCACATAATGTTCAGAAAAAAGTCACACCATTTTGAGCGTCGGGTTTGGGGGGGAGATGGGGGAGAAATCGGTGAATTCGTAGTTTTTTAGGTTTTTCGTCAATATTTCTAAAACTATGCGGTTTAGTATGAACAACCTTCCAAAAAATTGTTGTACGTTAAATTTGAAATAAAAAAGGTTCTATGCATAATCCTTCTAAAATGAACAGTTCCAAAGTTACGGAGGTAGTATAGTGTAATTGGTCCAAAAAAACGCCTAACCCAGACATCCAAAGTAAAAGTTTTCCTCCAACACCAAATTGTTCTATATGGTCCACATATTGTTCAGTAAAAAGTTACAACATTTTGAGGGTCCCGTTTGGGGGGGAGATGGGGGAGAAATCGGTAAATTAGTAGTTTTTTACATTTTTCGTCAATAGTTCTAAAACTATGCTTTAGTGTAAACAATGTTCTATACAAAAATGTTCTACATAAAATTTAAAACAAAATAGGTCCTATATATATTTGTTATAAAATCAACGGTTCCAGAGTTACGGAGGGTGAAAAGTGGAGGTTTTCGATACTTTTCATATTATTTGGACAATAAATTGATGATGGTTTTGGGTGGTAAGGTTGACGTTTATTGAAGGGCTTATCACTAACATACCATCGGCCAGTGAAATAGCAAATTTTATTTACAAAAAATTTCTTTCATCAGTAATAATATTATAAATTGCCCAAAAAATATAAAAAGTATTGAAAATCTCTATACATTTCACCCTCCGTAACTCTGGAACTGTTGATTTTATAACAATTATGTATTGGACCTTTTTTGTTTAAAATTTTATGTAGAAAATTTGTGTATAGAACATAATTTACGCTAAAGCATAGTTTTAGAAATATTGACGAAAAACGTAAAACAACTACTAATTTACCGACTTCTCCCCCATCCGCCCCCCAAACCGGACGCTCAAATTGGTGTAACTTTTACTGAACAATACGTGGACCATATAGAACAATTTTGTGTTAGAGGAAAACTTTTACTTTGGATGCCTGGGTTAGGCCTTTTTTTGGACCAATTATAATATACTATCTCCATAACTTTGGAACCGTTCATTTTAGAAGGATTATGCATAGGGCCTTTTTTATTTCAAATTTAATGTAGAATATTTTTGTATAGAAGGTTGTTCATGTTAAACTGCATAGTTTTAGAAATATTGACAAAAAACTTAAAAAACTACGAATTTACCGATTTCTCCCACCTCTCCCCCACCAAACCCGACGCTCAAAATGGTGTGACTTTTTTCTGAACATTATGTGGACCATATAGAACAATTTTTTGTTGGAGGATAACTTTCACTTTGGATGTCTGGTTTTGGGTCTAGTTATACCATACTAAAATGACACAAAATCTAGGCATCGGATAAAAAAGTTTATTTGAAGAAAGTGTATTTTTTTGTTCTTCTTAATGGCGGTACAGGCTCGTTTTTTAATATTGTATTTAATTACAGGGTACAAGTTACTTTACTTATGTATTGTTTATATTAGACTGAGCCGCTATAGGTGAAATTTCTTAATCATTTTAGGCACGATGGGACCCTATAACTTAAATAGTAGAACCTAAAAGAAAACGTTTGAACACTGTGCCGTCACTTTTCAGTGGCACATGCGTCGACAGTGGCGCATCAAACTTTCCACTTATGGACGGGATAAATAAATTAAAAGTTAACAGAACTTACTAACAGAATTATTTTTTTTTTATTTTTTTAAGTTCTATGTGATTAACACATAGGATTCATCGTGATTTTAACCCACCACCCCCTTCCCCCTGCCCCCACCATCAAAAACTTCATTTTTCGTTTTTATTTTTTTTTTGTGGGATACAATCAATTTTAAAATTTCAAAAAATTCACACGCATAGTTGAGCTTTTATAAAACATGCCTATTTTTTATAGACCCATAGGAAGAGTGTGCATAACCTCAAAAAATTAAAAGAATTTTTTTTTTCAAAAAAGCGTATAACTTTTTTTGAGGAATAGCTGCCAGTCTAATTTTTTCTTAATCTTGTGTGTTTTATCAAACACTATATTTTAAATTTTTTTCAGATTTTTCCG
The DNA here is from genome assembly GCF_917563875.1 of Diabrotica virgifera virgifera. Taxonomy (NCBI): domain Eukaryota; kingdom Metazoa; phylum Arthropoda; class Insecta; order Coleoptera; family Chrysomelidae; genus Diabrotica; species Diabrotica virgifera. Next base: position 243,019,706 of record NC_065449.1, read on the forward strand.
TAAGTCTCCCCACCTTCAAAAATCCGGAAAAACTGTTTTTTGGGGGGTTTTGAGGGATTTTCCCTATTTTATAGACTTCATAATATTTCAAATCAATTTTGTTTATATAGGTTATATGTAACTTGAAGTAACTGAGTTCTTTAGAATATTTAAAAATCAGAAAAACACGTTCAAACCCCCCAAAACCCCCTTAAAAAACAGTTTTTTGGATTTTTGAAGGTGACCAACGTTACAGAAAAATCTGAAAAAAATCAGAAATATAGTGTTTGATAAAATACACAAGACTAAGAAAAAATTAGATCTGCAGCTATCCCCAAAAAAAAGTTCTATACTTTTTTTCAAAAAAAAAATTTTAAAATTTTTTTGAGGTTATGTACACTCAACCTACAGGTCTATAAAAAATAGACGTGTTTTATAAAACCCTTAACTATGCGTGTAAATTTTTTGAAATTTTAAAATTGATTGCATCCCACCAAAAAAAAAATAAAATCGAAAAATAAAGTTTTTGATGGTGGAGGCAGGGAGAAAGGGGTGCTGGGTTAAAATTACGATGAATCTTATGTCTTAATCACATAAAACTTAAAAAAATGAAAAAAATTAAATTCTGGTAATTAGGGAGGGTATTTTTTAATTTATGTATCCCGTCCATAAGTGGAAAGATGTATGGTGGCTCCCGCCTTCTGAGCCACCCTGGATACTGAGGGGTGGTTACCCCGACTATGAGGGTTGATGTAGTAAATATAGTTCGTTGTTAAGACATTTATTTACACGTTAAATATATCACAGAAAATAACTGGTGGTATATTATTTACTTGAAATCGATGTTACCCCGTCGAATCTCAACTGCTGATTGATTTATCTGTTTTCGTAAAAATATAATTAAAGTCGGTTATTGTTTATTTACTGTTTTGGTAAGCCGAGGTGACCGTGATTTAAAGTGCTGACTGTTAATAAACACCCACTGAATATTATTGCAACTCGACCTTGTATCAAATACTAGCATGCAAAACTAGGTTACTCGTATTTATTAAACAAACATTACCACGGGCATTTAATTATTAAAAGGTTTATTTGTAATATGATGTTTATTGAGATGCTGTGTATCCCAATTCAAGTTTGATGCGCCACTGTAGACGCATGTGCCACTGAAAAGTGACGGCACAGTGTTCAAACGTTTTCTTTTAGGTTCTACTATTTAAGTTATAGGGTCCCGTCGTGCCTAAAATGATTAAGAATTTTCACCTATAGCGGCTCTTAGTCTATATTATCTATAAGTTTCATTGGTTTAAAGTGCACAGTTTTGAAAAAAAAAATTGGTTTAAAATAAAACATTTTTTTTATTTTGAAAAAAAATCGTAATTGTTTATGGAATTAACTTAAAAACAATTAGGAATACCAAAAATCTCAAAGAGTAATAAAATGGACTTTTTGCTTTTCTGAATATTTCTGATTTTTTGTTTTGTTGTTAGACAAAAATTGGTTATGCTATGTCTGTTCAAAATTTGCCTAAACTCGTGATTAGTTACTCGTTCAAGCCATTTTAACTACAGCTATTTCAAAACGATGTACTTTGAACCGATGAAACTTACAGATCATATAAATAATACATAGACAAAGTAACTTGTGAAGTGCTAATGTTAAAATGTATATGTGTTGCTAATTAGGGGGTGATTTTCGCGATTTTTTTACCAAACAATAAAAGGGACCAACAATATTTTAAGCGTAATTAACTTACTTTTAATATTACAAGTTTTTTTTTAACAAAAATAAACCTTTTTTTAAACACATCAAAAAAGTTAAAATAAATTTTCCCCTAAAAGTGCTCCCTTTTTGGGTTATTTCACATTGAAATATTCGATTTGGAATTTGACGAAGAAGAACCTACTTTTCATTAGCTGCAACTCTGCTTCTGCTGGGTCTACAGACCTGATGTATACACCATTTTTTTCAATTTTTTATGGGCTATATTTTTACTAAGAATATTTTTTTCGCTAAAATACTTATTTTTTGAGTTATCTCAGAAAAACCGTCCAAAAACATGTTTTATTTTGTTAAACATGATCAATGATCATATTCACTCGCAAATAACTCGAAAAGTATTGACTTAGTGAAAAAACTCTGTGCAAGAAAAGTTGTTTAGAATTAGTCATTTTATCCCATTCCGGTCTTATTTTGAATGTATTTTTTTCATCTTCGAGAGGGGGGGATGTAGAATTGTAAACTTTTTCTTAGATAATAATAAACAATTTCAACTACCTATTCCCAAATTTTCATATTTTTTTGGGGTCAGATTGTGCTTTGATCGGGCTATAGCTTTAATCAAAATAATTGTGGATCCCTCGTTACATACATTTGGGTGGGTTGGATAGCTCACACGGTAGGATGTCTGACTTCCACGCAGACGGCCGGGGATCAAATCCCAGCTCCGGCGTTAATATCTTGACATTTTTAAAAATGTCTACAGGCTCCATGTCGACTTAGCGTGAATAAAATGAGTACCTTGGGTAAAACAAAGGGTAATAATATATGGCTGAAGCGTAGCACTTGCGCTGTTAGATTCCTTGTATACCCGGCCCTAGAGATAGACCCTGCTACATTCCCAAAGCCCTGTTATAGCACGGAAGACGATTATTATATTACAAAGTGCATTTTACAGATGTCGGAAAATAGAAAAAAATTAAATGTTCAAATTGCCACCCACCTACCTCTTGACCTTGACAGTCATTTTACCGAGGACGACAATCTTCTTGAACATTGTGCATGTATCAGTTATGGAGTTTTATTACAAATTTTCAGTAGTAATTACACGAGAGCTGTAAAATTATCGATTATTATCCCGAGTGACACTTTGACAGTTTGCTGACAATAAAACTGCCTTTTTAGATCATTTTAACCAATATTTTAATGATATCTTCGCCTGAATATTTGCTAAACCTCTTTCTTTTTGTTCTCTGTGACAAGTTGTAAAATATTAATTGTCATTAATGTCAATAAATGTATTTTTGCGTAGCAACGAAGGGTATCTGACGTAAAATACTTGACGACGGGAAATTATCAAAAATCATCAGTAGTAATTGCATAAGAGCTCTAAAATTCTATATTAATTTTAGAGATCGAGTGCAATTTGTTGCGATTATTTCATGAATAAAACTGTTCAAAACCAAAATTTTATTGTAATTTATTTATGTAAGTACAAATTAGTACAATTAAACACAGTTGTTATAAATATTTGACGGTTGAAAGTCATCACTTTTATAATTTTTAAAACATTAATTGTCATTAATGTCACTGAATGTATTTTTTCATAGCAACGAAGGGCATCTGACGTAATATACTTGACGACTGGCAATTATCAAAAATTATCAGTTTAATTTAGATTTCTGTAGCTTTCTATTGATCAGAATCTCCTATGAATGAAATAATCGGGTAAAATATCATAAGAGAGTGAGAATTGAAAATATTGCGACAGTTTTTCGAAAATGTGTTGTCTGGGAATAGACACGAGAGCCCGCAGGGCTCGAGTGGCTATTGCCCAATGACAACAAATTTGAGTAAAAATGAAGCATTATTTTCTTATTTATTCTTACTGTCGTGTGATATTCGTAAGATTATTTTTTAATACGTATATTATGGATATTTTCTTAAATGTGACAGTTGTCAAAACTAGGAAACTGGTTGCCATTAAACAGAAACAATCTACTTAAAAAAATTCTATCGGTAATTTTCTGCAGTAGATAATTCTCAGTATAATTTTAATCTGATTGGACAGAATTAAACACGTGATCAAATATCTTACTATACGATTGGAAGTTAAAATCATCAAAAAATAATCAGTAGTAATTGCATAAGAGCTCTGAAATTATTGAATTTTTCCCGAGTGACACTTTGACAGTTTTAATTTCACGAGCCGAAGGCGAGTGAAATTATGTCAAAGTGTCACGAGAGCAAAAATTCTATATTAATTTCACAGGTCTAGTGCAATTTGTTGCGATTATTTCATGAATAAAACTGTTCAAAACCAAAATTTTATTGTAATTTATTTATGTAAGTACCATTAAACACACAGTTTTTATAAATATTTGACGATTGAAAGTCATCACTTTTATAATTTTTAAAACATTAATTGTCATTAATGTCACTGAATGTATTTTTTCGTAGCAACGAAGGGCATCTTACGTAATATACTTAACGACGGGAGATTATCAACAATTATCGATTTAATTCAGATTTCTTTAGCTTGCTATTGGTCAGAATCTCCTATAAATGAAATAATCACTGTAATTTTTATTCTTGTAGGTTTCTATTGGTCAGAATCTCTATGAGTGAAATAATCAATATAATTCTAATTTGTAAATCTTGTAAACTTTGTGGTGATCGGCAATCCCGATAATCCTCATTAATTTCTTAAAATGTATTCAATTAAATGAGAAATAAATTTGATTCTAATTTTTTTACCATTAACACATTTAAAGAAGTTTATAAATAAATATTTAGTACTACTATTTTTTCTACTAGCATGCAAAAAATTTCATATTAGGCACATAAGTAATAAAGAACTAAAGAGAACTACTTATAGCAAAAAGTATAGTGGTGGATGGATTCAACCGATACTTGATGAAAATTTATTCATTTATTCATTTACGGGGTTATTTGTCTAACAAAAAAATCTCTGAAAACTGTAATTTTTAATATTTCCACAAAATTTATTACAAATTAATGTCACCACTGCTGTTTTGGCAAAGTACCTTTCGTAAGTGATATATTTTTATTACGCGTCTACACTTTATAATTCTGTGGTACTAAGGCAAAACCCGATATATCAAAAATTATCGACTTTTCGTTTTTAATGCAAATATGTACATTGAGAGATAAAGAATATTATGATGTCCAAACCCTACATGGCTAAACGCAACCATGTAACCAGTATGATAAAATAATTAGTTTCCGATATGTCCACTATTACAACATATCGGGTTTTGCCTTAGCACCACAGAGTATTTAACTGAATAGGTTGATGAGGGGGAGCTGTTTGTCTCAAGTTGGTGATTCAAAATTATATCTGTATTTTTAAATTCATTAATTTCTATAGATTTTAATAAGAATTGGTTAAGGTTTTATTTTTAATATGGGGAATTTGAAATTAGTCATTAAATGAATGATTTGATCTAGAAGATGAATTGCGTAGGATCTGTTTTTCTATTATTGAAAGCCTGTTTGTGTTCTGCTACACGTTTGTTAAAGAGTCTACCAGTTTGACCGATGTAAGTTTTTGGGAAGTCACTACGTGAAAATTTATACACCATTGTGTAACTGCTGTTTCTTTTGGCTCTTGCTGTTCTTTGTTAGGGTTTCACGATATTCTATAAAAATATCGATATTGTATTCGATATTCAATAAAAATACTCTTGTATTGTCGATACGCTTGAATCGATATTACTGAAAATATCGATATCGAGAAAAAAATAAAACGCCACAGTTGTTTGATTATATTTTGTGGAATAAGTATTTATATCAAAATTATTTATTACATAAAAGTATAAGTGATCTGCAACCCTAGCATCAGCAGTTATAATATTTTACACTTAAGTGCATAAACTTGAAATTCTTGAGAGTGAGTAAATGTCTGTTATGATTACACTGTTTATATCATGTGTCATTTGTGGCAATATTATGGAAGTAAGTGATGATGACTCAAAAATAATTTTTAACAAATACTGAATTGCGATTTATTCCGAATCTCTGGGGATTTCCCTATATTTTCAAAAGTAGTTTTTAAACAATACAGAATTAGTAAGTATTTGTCGACTTTCAAAGAAACATACAGCCGTATTCAATCTTTATAAGAATATACTGTTGTAGAATGGTTTTTTGGAAAAATTCATAAAATAAATTTATATCATGGACCACGAGATCGTAGATTTTCTTCACCTTGTATAGGACCAAAAATTGTATAGAGTATAATTTAGTTAATAAACAGGGCTTTTTCGGGGAAGGTGAAATCGTGAATGTGGTTTTCGTTAATGGGTTTTTTGAAAGGATTTACAGATAATGGTTCGAAAATATTGGAAAGTGCATGTTATTTCGTTTTGTGAACATGAATAGGATTTTTGTAAATAATTCGTAGAAGGTTTAAACGATAAACAAATTTAATTGAGTTTAGAATGTAAGGCCTCTTGTTTAATTTTTTGAAAAAACGATAGTAATTTGATGTCTCTTAAAATTTTAACAAACGATAAAGTTGGATACAAATTAAGTTGGTTTTCTTAGGAAAGGAAAGTATGAGTGTTTTGGGTAGAGAGGTTGTTTTTCATTGGTAGAGAAAGATCGATGGAAGGGATAAGAAAGTGGAGTCGGAAGTTCAGAGAGAAAAGATAGACACTGTGTGATGAATATTGAGAGAGAGCAGTCCAGTTTTTGAAAAGTGAGAAGTCAGTGTAAAGTGGTGAAATCGGCCTTTGCGAGCAGAATCAAGTTGAAACGAAATTGTTGACCGGTTGAGAAGCAAAATTTTCCTGTGTCCGAGGAAGATTCCCTTGTTCTGTCTAGAACGAGTAGCTGATTGGTGTCTATTTGCACAAGATATCGAGCAAGGAGAAAACTGAGTGGAGAATTCGAGCGAGTCCTGGTTTTGTTTGTTTTTGAAGTAGTTTGGACGAGAGGGACCTTTTCGCAACATCAAAAGAGTACGTGTGGGAGAATCAAGGACAACGCAATGTGGGAAAAGAAGGAGTGATGAAACAAAAAGGTTAGTCAAATCATTTGTCGAAACGGAGAGAGCTTGTTTATATCCATACCATATATGCTCATTTTTTCTGTATTGAACAGTTCTATAACTCAGATAGTCATTCCAATTTTAAGTAATCAATTCAAAAGGAGAAAAGTAAATTTTATTAAATTTAGTATGAATAAACAATAATTTATTTAAATAATTTTTTTTGTTAAAATAAGGAGACATCAGAATTAAAGCTTGATTTATTAAGTAAGAAATTGTTGCAACAAATTTAGATTTTAGTATTTTTTTTTCAAATCTTATTTATATAGCATATATTGGATAAATAAATAATAGATTACATTTATATGATATTGAATGTGTTTAATTTCCCTATTTTATCCTGGAAGGAGTAAGCAACTAGAGATACTAGAAGCCACAAATCAAAGGTATTGCATCGAATACAAAATTAGCCCTGAGAGTAAAGTTTATTAGATAATTTAATTTGAATTTGGTTTTGTTTCTACATAGGCAGAAATTAAAATAATTGAGTAATTAATTAAATTAAGAATTTGCTAACCAATCTAATAAGAGATGAAGTAGAGCATAACAATACATATAAGTTATAAGCAATATTCGTAATATTTTTAGAATAATGTCCATTTGCCAAGCATGCAAAAGTGGGCATAAAGGGCCTACCCTACACAGCTCAGATGTATAATCCTTTTTATGTCTATATTTTATCGAGTATTGTATCGATATCGTATCGAAATCAATATCAATACGATATTTTTATAAGAAATTATTGCCGATATCGATACTCGATAGGATACTTCATTGGCATAACCAATACAATACTCAACACTTAAAAAGTATCGATATTGTATCGTATCGTGAAGCTCTATTCTTAATATATGTTTTTCAGTAAGATATTGTCTGGCCTGAAAACTGGTGTTTTCCTTCTTTTTGTTTAATATTTAGAGTCATTATACTTACAGAGGTCCTCAAAATGGGCTAGATGTATCGAAAATAAATCTTGGAGAAACAACTCGAACTAACAGTTCTACTAACAACGCCATTATTGACTGCTCTCTGCGCAATTTCCATTCAATACATAAATAGTAGTTTAATATTCAAAAGCAGTTCTTGTGAAAATAATAACATATTTTACTTTCTGAAAATATAAGAACTCAACAAGGATTTCATGAAATCGGCTTAGTACATCATGCAAAGAACTCTTCAATACATTTTACAGTAGTTTACGTACGTTGCTACCATCGTTGTAAAGAGGTATTATTTATATCTCTTTTTTTTTAATGATTACCCGCTATATTTTTTGAAATCAAACCGAAATGGCAATTAGAAGTATTCCATTTTGAAGTTTCGATTTCGTATTTTGTATTTATCTGAAAATAGTTTCCAAATTGGTAATCGATGCGTTTACAAACAAAATATTTTTAAATGATGAATGGGTTGCATATATTATGTGAATCCATGTGAAATGGGTTGTAGAAATAAAATTCAGTCTTGCTCACAATATGTTTCGGACACTACAATTATTTACTGTGCATCTTCAGGTCTTCTGTAAAGGAAAACTCAAAATGATACCAGTTTAAGGAATATACTCTCTAGTGGTTTTCAACTTCATTACAAATAATAAAAAAAGTGGGGTGTATCTTGAGAAGTGGATTAGGAGGAGTTTGTCTGACTCTAAGTGATGTTGGTTTTATTAACTTTTTATTTATTTATTATAAAATTATATTTAAGAGATATGTGTTATTTCTTTGTGTATTAAGTTTTGTTAATGACCGTGATGTAATATGGGTCCTTCTTCTTCTTATAGTGCGTTGGCGAATTATCTTATGATCAGACGTCTGTACGTCTGTCCGTCTTGTACTCTTAAAAGGGCGCCCTTTGTGATGGTACACGACAACCCTCACGGAATTTTCCTAATTTATTTGTTATAAGAATAAGGTCAATATTATAGTTGCAATTTGTATAATTTATTACGACAGTAGCAAAGTTCAAAGTATTCAACTCATTCGCAAGACTGCAAACAAAGCACACGTCATTATTGAAATACGTATAGCATAACCATATATGGTAATACATATGGGCATTGTTTTTAATACAATAGATATAAGTGGGAAGGTCGAGTACCTGAGACATCGTTGTTGGATGAGTGTGTTCGCTGAACTCTGCTGGCGCGTAGTCAGGGGATATAGTTACCGAGATATGGGTCACCTTGACCTATCCTAACGATAATGTCGGTCGACGTAGTTGTAATTGTACCTTTAACCTTGTAAGAATAAAGTTATGTAAAAAGTTTAAGTTTGTTTGTTCGGGATAGTGTCTTCGTCCAGCAACCCCCAACATCACACCTTTCTTAGTGCCATGCATGGGTCCACTAAGTGGAAAAGAAATATTCCAGATATAGATGGTTCCAAAAAATATTCTTATATTTTTTACTGCATTAAATCTGCAATTACAACCCGTAACTTTAAATAATTAAAAAGTCAATCGTGTTCAATAGTACCATTTCATCCCCTCCTAATTTTACCCTTACCCCTACAGACAGACAATTATACTTGGATTCACGACAGAAGTCTTTCTCTTTCTCATCAGCCGGTCGTACGGTCAACACGTACCACTCGCCACGAGGGTGCAACCTTTTTCTCTACGACCTTTCGAAGGGTCAACTGTCGTGCACGAACAGTTAATTCGGCAGTGACGCCATACACGATTTCGCAGCAGTTAAAACGCGAGGCACGTGGAACGAGAACAGTCAACTCGTGTATGTGACCGGCTCTAGTGTTCAACAAAGCTTCACAACTTGGTAAGACTCTTTATGTGCTGTTATGCTCTACCTTTTCTGATTATTTAGATTAATTAGCAAATTATTAATTTGATTGATTATCCAATTATTTTATTTATTGCCTATGTAAAGACATAACTAAGTTCCAATTAAATTTTCCAATCAATTTTATTACCAGGGCTAATTTTGTATTTTATCCAATACCAGTAATCTGTGGATTCTAGTATTTCTGGTTGCTTACTTCTTCCAGGGTAGAAACAGGGAAATTGACAACACTCAAATTCATATAAATGTAATCTATTGTTTTTATTAAAAGCCGTGTACATATGATTCAAAATTATTAAAATTTAACTTTGCTGCAACAATCTCTAACTTAATAAATTAAAACTCTAACTCTGATATCTCCTTGTTTTGACAAAATTATTTATTTAATTAATTTCTCATTTACTCATACTGAATTGAATGAATTTTACTTTTCTTCTTTTGAATTGATTTCTCAAATTTGAAATGACTAACTGTGCTACAAAAATATTGTTCAATAAACAAGGAAACAAATATGGTCTTGATATAAATAACTTTTCTCCATTCAGACAAATGATTTGACTAACCTTTTATTCTTCACTCCCTCGTTTTCTGGATTGCGCTGTCCTTGATTCTCTCAACACGTACTCTCTGGTTATTGCGAAAAAATCCCCCTCGTCAAAACTGCTTCCAAGAAAAACACACAGGACTTGCTCGAACATCTAGTGCACAAACGGATAATAATCAGCTACTCGTTCTAGACCAAACAAAGGAATCTCCCTCGGACCAGGAAAATTAGCTCTTCAACCGGTCGACGATTTGGTTTCAACTTGACTCTGCTCGCAAAGGCTGATCACACCACTCTACACTGATTATACACTTTTAAAACTCGACTGCCTTCTTCTGATGTCAATTACACAGTGCCTTTATTTTTCTCTCAAATCCCTACTCTCACATCCATTATCCCTTCTCCCGATATTTTTCGTCCACTAAAGAACAACCTCTCTCAAACCATTTATTTCTTAAGAAACCCAATATTCTTCCATATAACTTTTCCAATTTGTCAAATTCAAGGAAAATCATAATTAGTTATTTTCTACTTTCTACTCTTACAACTAAAATAATACCGTTTGTATACCACATTAAAATACCTTCCCGGAAGGATCTTAAAAACGTTATTGTCCCGTCAACGCTCTCTCCACTTTCTAATCACCGAAATGTATTGTTAATGTCCCGACCATTTCGTCGAATAATTATCACTAATCGTTTTAATTTTTCCGAAACACTTGTTTAAAAGCAAAATTAAATTCTAAACAAATTTGGCCATATACAGGGTGATGAAAAACTATCATTTCATGGTCGTTGATATAAATTTAATTTTTTTGAATTTCCTTAAAAAAACAATTCCACAACACTACATATCAATATTGTCTGTATAAAACCTTTATACTCCCACTTGAACCAGTAAACTAGCAAGCCTAACTACAGTTCACAATCATACCCTCTGAGAGTATATTCATACTCTCACATATCTACAAGTTATCGTACAGTGGCTAAGGTGGTGTTGTAAAGAAATAAAATAGAATTAAAGCCACCACTTATTAACAGAATTGTAGGCGTATGCAAAAAAATCATTAGATAATTTTTTTCAATTGACATAGTAAATTTTGACTCCAATGTAGTTATAAAAATAGTGGTTCCTACTTGAAAAAGTCTCTTTTTGGTGATCTTTTGCTGACCGCTGAAAGAAGAATGTTCCCGTCATTTTAAATAAATAATGCTAGTAATTTTTTAAAAGGTGTAAAAGTAATTTTATAACAGGTTAAAAGGTGGCAGCAGTTTTGGCCTATGAATGCCGATAGGGAGAAGTTAGCAGTAGTGATAAGTACATATAAGTCATCATCATCAGTTATCATCTGGAGATCCTTAGACAGGAAAAATTTAGCAGCCAAAAGAAACAGGAAATATTCTTGGAGCATTTGACCGAGATTGTGTGTAAGCAGAATAAAGGAAATAGTTTTAGCTAGAGAGTTGTGACAAAAGATCATTGTTAATTAAGCCTATTTAACTTGGGCTGCCCAATTTAATGGGTCAGGATAGGGAAACACTGTCAGGTAATTTTTTTTGTGTAATAAATGTTCCGAGGTATTTTATCGTTATATTTAATAGTATTGAACAAATTTGGATTTTATTTATATCCTTCTACTCCTGCTTGTTATTGAGCACTCGTCAAAGACAAATATATTTTTTTAACTTAAGTAACTCAGAACCCTGAGATATAATAGAAAAATCTAATTGTTAATTTTGCGTCTGCACTTTAATTTTCTTTTGATATTAACTTTTTTTTTTACTTTTTTGGCAGTCCTGGTACTGATATTACTAAGGGCACAACCCGTATAACAGAATACGAATGATCTCTGTCAGTGCGTTTAATTTAAATATGCTTAGGTTAGATTATGTAAGTGTATGTAAATTCACCCGAGCTGGATAAATATATAGAGCCATGGCCCGAGGGCATAAGGTAACTGAATAAATTTTATTTGTTCTCTAAACAAACCTACCGGTCGAAATGTTGTTTATAACCCCAGAGAGGAGATTCTAAATAATAAAGTCATACAACGTTACCAGATAATGACTGACTAAAAGCTCGGGATCAGCTAACTCAAAATTTATAACTCCCCACCCACGGTCTATTAAAAGATTTATGTTTACACCTTATCGTGTTGTTTTGCAGGAATCAGATTTACCTATTTATGTTCTATCCTTTTATAATAAATAACTAATACTAAAGCAACATTTACCGCTACGGAAAATAAACACCAACGAAATGAATGAAACCAGATATAATAATAACCTAAATATAGTTATTCCACTCTAACTTTTCCCATGCATGAAAATATTCTCGAAGTACTTTTTATACCAGGCATCTTTTTTACTCGCAGAAATTAGTATCGCAAAATGTCCATAGAAACCACAATAAGTTAAACAAGGATAAACAATACGGCATGTCGGCGATACCTTGTTTACTATGAATTTTCACTTTGAAATATCAAATTTTTACCTTTTAGTCTTTATAATATATTGTTGTAGAATTGTTTTTTTTTAATTCAAAAAAAATTATAGTTCATCATTTAAAAAGAAAATTAAATTTATATCAAAGACCATTAGATCATAGATTCTCATCCCAATCTAATTTAGCTATTAGACAGTGTTTCTGGAAAGTGAAACGATTAGTGATAATGATTCGACGAAATGAATTGGTACACTAACAAACAATTCGTGATTAGAAAGTGTACATATCGTTTGGCGAGAACAATAATGTTTTTAAAATGTTTCCGGGAAGATTTAATGATGGTAAACATATTGTTTTAGTTTTTAGAAGTAAAAGTAGTATGTAGGAAAAATCTAATTATGATATTTCTTAAAATTTGACAAATTGGAAAGTTACATAGAAAAATATTTGGTTCTTTAGAAATGTGGTATGAAAGGTTTGTGGTATGTGGTATGAATTAAAAATTTGGTAAAGTGAACCATAGATTTAAAAAAATAACTTTTATTACAAAAATTAATTTTTTTAAACAAATATTTGATTTATGTTACCACCCAATCAACTGATTTATTCAAACTAGAAAAAAATCAGGTCCGGCTTTAAAAAATTAGTTCGTTTGGGTCTTTACTGTATACCCTGTATACGCTTTTTAAAAACTCTAATATAAATTTTACAAATTAGACAAACAGAATTTTTTATTAAAAAATAAAATTTGTCAAAATCGCAATTTTACCATAAAAAACAAAAAAAAATTAAACAACGTTTTTCTTAGAATTAAAAGTTTCACCATTTTTTTTTTTTTCTATAACACGTCTAGATCTAAAACTCCCCATAACACTTCTCTTTGGACTCTATAGTTTATCATAGACGTGATCAAATAGATAAATTTAATTTTTTCACTTAATTTTTGCGATTTAACTTTGCAATTCACGAAGCTGCACCTTTTATTTTTAAAAATTCATAACTTTTATGAGAAAAAGGCTAAAAGTCTACAACAATAATTGTCATAGTCTTCACAATGGTAAGAGATATGTGCTGTAAAAATTTCAGAAAAAAATTTAAAATGGAACGTTGTAGCGAGTTAAACCGTGATTTCATCTTTTTTTTTTTTCATTTTTAGGTTAAAATTCTGATTTTGACAAATTTGATTTTTTAATAAAAAATTAAGTAATCGTGTGGGGAAAAATAAATATGCCATTTTAGTTGCCTATTTGTCTAATTTGTAAAATTCATATTAGAGTTTTCAAAAAGCATATACAGGGTGAAATTTTTTCTAAGACCAACACGAAATAATCTTTTAATGCCGGGCCTGATTTTTTTCTAGTTTGAATAAATCAGTTGATTGGGTGGTAACATGAATTAAATATTTGTTAAAAAAAATTTAATTTTTGTAATAAAAGTAAATTTTGTTAAATCTATGATTCACTTTACCAAACTTTTAATTATTATTCATAGTCAAATTTGATTTTTTTATTAAAAATTAAGTAATCATGTGGGGATAAAAATAAATATGCCATTTTAATTGCCGATTTATCTAATTTGTAAAATATATATTAGAGTTTTCAAAAAGCTTATACAGGGTGAAATTTCTTTTAAGTCCCAAACGAACTAATTTTTTAATGCCGGACCTGATTTTTTTTTGGTTTGAATAAATCAGTTGATTAGGTGGTAATAGTGTAAGGATTGACAAAAATAAGAGACACATCGATCTGACCGTTCAAAAATTATGACGAATATAAATTTCTGTCAAAATGCGAAACTCGCCCTGTATATTATTAAACAATGGGAGCAGACACTTTTTAATGGTCATTTGTTATTTCCCATAGGGGCCTCTATACGAGGTAGGAGTATGTATAGTTCCTCATGATTCACCCTGTATGTGAACACATTGAATTATCCATGTCCTCCTACCTTTATTAAACCCAATTCTAACAACGCGTTGAAGAACGTGTTAAAGCGGTTTACCCATTTAAACGTCGGCAAAGAGAGGTAGAAAATATATAATAGTGAAATGGATATAAAGAACTAATACTTTTCCCAGTTTGCACCCCACAGTACTGTAAAATTAATAAGTATTTACTTTTATGATAAAATCAGTCGCATCATCATGTCCTCAAGAATATCAAGGTAAACCGCCAGTGTGGGCGGTAAAATTTTTATTAAATTGATTAATTCATAAATTGACAAAATCTTAACACAACGTAGTTAGACCACTACATAGTAAAAGTACCACGGCGCTAATCGTATCAGCTTCCTAGTGCAGTCGAAAGGGGGACGCTTTGGCAACTGTATGTTAAATTTCTTTGAACTGTGTCATTTTACCGACAATTCATCGGAAAAAGATCCACGCTCCCCAGGACAATAAAAATAATGTATACAGAGTCAGTAAATTAGGGTTTGGTATTAGCTTAATACATTCGTAATAAATACGAATTTTGAGAGAATCAATGTTACGTTGCGTTGAATCCCGTCGTCAGTTTATCTTTTTCTGTTTAAATTTTTCTATTTCACTCGGCCTGCCGCGCTAATAGTCTAAGCTAAGAGCTAGTGAACCCTCCGACTAACGGTCGTCCTGTAAGGCTAGAAATTTTTCTAGTGATAATTCATAGCACACCAAGGCTAAAAACCATGACCTGGCAGGCCTCAGTGGTGCACGTGTATCTACCAGGTGAATCGAAAAGTGCAAATTTAGGGGGTAAAATAAACTTTCTCCTGTAAGGTTTAAACTTAAGTATGTGTTTGAGTAAGTCATTCAGAAGAAATGTGTACAATGACAGGCGATTCTGAAGAGCATAAGACCTTGCCAAGCGAGGGGAAAGATTAGGGGTTTTTCCTAAAACTATTCTTTTTGCATCGAACAAATTTTTCTTTAGGTTTTTTGAATCATTCCAAACAGAAAACGTCTTTAGCGATTTTTCTCTTAAGTTAATAGTTTTTGTTATATAAGCGATTGAAAATTTTGAAAATTGCGAAATCGGCCATTTTTAACCCTAAATCGGACATTTATCTACAAATTTCAATGTTGCCAAGATACGTAGGTAGATATTCTTTAAACATTGATTGATGAAGTCCCGAAGAGTTTTTTGCAATAAAATATCGAAAACCCCAAACCCCTTTGTTTTTTTAATTGCTAATCAAGCAGGTGCGACACTGTAGTATAAGTGAGGACGTTTGAGTTTGCATAAATTCAGTATCTCAAGAATGGGCAAATTTCAAGAGAAATCCTCAGACAGGTCGATTTTTATTTTTAAATTAGGACTTTTTGGCATATATATAATAATAGTGACGTCATCCATCTGAGCGTGATGACGTAATCGATGATTTTTTTAAATGAGAGTAGAGGTTGTGTGATAGCTCATTTGAAAGGTTATTGAATTTTCTATTCACTAATATAAACATTAAGATAATTATTTATACAGGGTGTACAAAAAAATTTTTTTTATTAAATTAACTTGGATCAAATTTGACAAATAGAAGAAAAATTTTTTGTGTACACCCTGTATAAAAAATTATGTTAATGTTTATATTACTGAATAGAGAATTAAATAACCTTTCAAATGAGCTATCACACAACCCCTACTCTTATTTAAAAAAATCATCGATTACGTCATCACGCCCAGATGGATGACGTCACTAGTATTATATATATGCCAAAAAGTCCTAATTCTAAAATAAAAATCGACCAGTCTGAGGATTTCTCTTGAAATTTGCCCATTCTCGAGATAATGAATTTATGCAAACTCAAACGTCCTCACTTATACTACAGTGTCGCACACGCTTGATTAGCAATTAAAAAAACAAAGGGGTTTTCGATATTTTATTGCAAAAATCTCTTCGGGATTTCATCAATCAATGTTAAAAGAATATCTACGTACCTTGGAAACATTGAAATTTTTAGATAGATGTCCGATTTAGGGTTAAAAATGGCCGATTTCTCAATTTTCAAAATTTTCAATCGCTCATATAACAAAAACTATTAACTTAAGAGAAAAATCACTAAAGACGTTTTCTGTTTGGAATGATTCAAAAAACCTAAAAAAAATAAGAATAATTTTAGGAAAAACCCCTAATCTTTCCCCTCGCCTGGCAAGGTCTTATGCTCTTCAGAATCGCCTGTCATTGTACACATTTCTTCTGAATGACTTACTCAAACACATCCTTAAATTTAAACCTTACAGGAGAAAGTTTATTTTACCCCCTAAATTTGCACTTTTCGATTCACCTGGTAGATACACGTGCACCGCTGAGGCCTGCCAGGTCATGGTTTTTAGCCTTGGTGTGCTATGAATTATCACTAGAAAAAATTTTAGCCTTACAGGACGACCGTTAGTCGGAGGGTTCATTAGCTCTAACGTTCCGTGGGATTTCTTTTTTAAAACATAGTCATAGAACATAGTCATTGTCATTAGACAATGACAAATGAGGTGTCGAATGAAAGCTTATAACTCAAAGATGGTATTAAAGGTGTGAAATTGGACCTCGGACTTCCAGTTCCAGAGTGGCGACGTAGTATAAGCGATATATTATTCGACGCGGCTTAGAAAGACGAGAACAAATATGTAGTATCGGTTAAAAATTTGTAACCGGAAGTGCCACATTATAGTCGCAGAAATAATACATGTATATGACTTGACGAGTATTGAAAGATCGAGTCCGGTGAGAAGGTTATACTCGGAAATTTGGCAAAAATTACTCAAAATTAGTGAAATCGTATATCAGTCGACGCAAGGTTACACGAAGAGTTCAAATATCGACTTCCGGTTCTAGTTCCGGTCACGTTGGGTGAAATCTTATAATTTACTAAGTGCAACGGTTTGTATATTTTAAAATTATTCCAAAACTGTGATGATCTACTTAATAATCTGTGAAATATTACAAATGAAATGAGCTGTTACCCTCTATCAAATTCGAATTGATATACGAGTGAGATAATGGAGAGATTTGTGTTTAGGTCTCATAAATACTTATGTAAAAGCGAACTAAAAGTGGCTTATTTTGTAACCATGGGATGTTGGTTTGGGCCGTAAATCATCATTTGGAATAACATGTGGCAGTTACACGTACTTCAGAATAAATCACCGAAAATGTGTTTTGTGATGACGTAGTTCGTTTTTGAAATATTACTTTTTTAGAATTGTGCGGATTTGACAAATTGACTGCGAAATTATATGAATATGTCGGCACTTCGTTGAAATGCCGATAACGGGAATGGTTGCTGCGATATGTTTTTTACATTATTTGTCATCGCTCATTTTTTTCTATTTACGATTTCAACACATTTTTTTAACGTGCGTTTATTATTTTTTCGACGAAAAGTTTGTTCTCATTTATAAATTCACAAAGTCTATTTGTTCGTGCGTTGCCCGCCCCTGCAATACTTGGAGCCGATCTAAGGCCGTTGATTCCAACCATAGAAGTCTTAAATATTCGGATCTATGACTTCTCATTGTGTTAAATATGTGTCTCTACAGCGTCTTAAAGCATATTGTCAGCGTCTGAAAGCGTATTATTTTGTATAATCCTGCTTAGGGAGACAGTTGGTTTTCTTTGTGATTCAGAGCAGACCATAGGCCTTCTTTTTTCTTCTTTCAGTACCCTGTCCGATTATCGAACGTTGGCGATCATATTGGCAATAATAACTTTTTTTGCGGCAGCTCTAAACAGATTAGCGGTGGTCTCTTGATACCACTCTCGGAGATTTAGGAGCCAGGATGTTCTTCTTAGGTCTGGGCCTCTTTTTCCGGCGATCTTGCCCAATATTATGAGATGTAGAAGGTTATACCTTTCTGGATGGTATATATTTTACAGGGCCGAAATACTGTAACTTTCGAATTTTTATTGTTTTTTTTATTTCTATGCTCTTATTCATTCGATGTAAAACTGTTTCATTTCTTTAAAAAGGGTAAACCCTGTAGTTGGCTGTATACCTTCGATAAAACAACGTGGAATGAAGTAAACACTTCTGTTGTATATAGGTATATGAATTTATTAAAATTTTTATAATTTTTCCACAAGGGAGTGGAAGTACAAAAAGTTTTCGGTCCAACAGACCATCATCAGTGTAAACCTGGAACTAAGTGAACCACTTAGATTAAAAAACAGAAAAGTGAAATTTTGACAGTTGAAAATAATAGAAAGTAACCACATTTTCTATTTTTTTCAACTGTCAAAATTTCACCCTTTTGCTTTTTAATCTAAGTGGTTCACTTATTTCCAGGTTTATACTGATGATGGTCTGTTTGACCGAAAACGTTTTGTACTTCTACTCCCTTGTGGATAAATTTTAAGAATTTTAATAAATTCATATACCTATATACAACAAAAGTGCTTACTTTATACTTCATTCCACGTTGTTTCATTTTTTATTAGATCAAGCTTACATACCATAGGCCTTCCTGAAGATCCCAAAAGGGTGAAACGTACGTAAGAGAATGGTGGTTGCCTCTGAAATGGAATTTAATATTAACTCTCTTCCATTTTTTCCCTTTCTTTTTTTCTGGTTATAGCGCCATCTATCAACAATTCGAAAAAAGTCTAGAATAAAGGTACTTATTTTTGTTTCATGAATCAATATCTTCAATGAAAAATGGGGGTTCCCATCCCATTATTTAAAATAGGGCTTTTCATCGATTGTCATTTGTTTCGAGCTTCTGTCATGTGTTGTATAATATGTGTATACGAATGTTAATATACATATTATACACCATATGACAGAAGCTCGAAACAAATGACTGTTGTTGAAAAGCCCTATTATAGTTGCATGCCCCATCACACCAGCGGGTTCAAATGGGTTTGACGTGTTTGGTACCATTGGATATATTTTTGAAAAATATTGAACACAACATGTTTTCCAATTCTTCGAGCCGATGTTCATTTGGCCAAATATCCCATCGTCCCGCTTTTTTTGATACATCCTATATATTTGTGTCAATACCATTCAGCTAGCTACTGAGTTCGTATATTTGTGGTTGATTCCGGAATCATCGGCCCGGCCATTTCATTTATTGGTACAAGCCCGACACTACGAAATTCAAACTGTTCAGGTGCACTAGTTCTGACCACAAAGTGATGTAAAGCACTTAAAAATGTTGTTCTGAAGCTATTTTCTTGTGGCATTTTTATAATCAAGTATATTCAAATGGGAAATAAGCCACAATTTTACCTAAAAATGATTTTATTAACGTTTCGACGCCCAAGTCG
Source organism: Diabrotica virgifera virgifera (assembly GCF_917563875.1). Taxonomy (NCBI): domain Eukaryota; kingdom Metazoa; phylum Arthropoda; class Insecta; order Coleoptera; family Chrysomelidae; genus Diabrotica; species Diabrotica virgifera. Next base: position 243,039,500 of record NC_065449.1, read on the forward strand.
GGTGTCGTTGTCAAAATACAAAATAATATTAAATAAACAAAAATGTTGTTGCTTAGTAAAAAATTCTTCTAATAATTTATTTAATCTGACTCATTTATATCGGCAATTCAGACACGTATTATACATTTTAAAGTAGACGACTTTAAAAATGATATTGCCAATATTGATGAGTTGCGTTCCTGGGACGACTTTACTAAAAGATAGTTCATTCGATTACATGAAATCAATCCTAACTCAAGAATAGCCGCCACAAAAAATCATAGCATGTGATCTGTCTTTAAAAAGACAACCAAATGCAACGGTGGTACTGAAATTCTCGCGTTAGAGATTCCATAGTAAATAAATAAATTATTAGAAGAATTTTTTACTAAGCAACAACATTTTTGTTTATTTAATATTATTTTGTATTTTGACAACGACACCCGACTTGGGCGTCGAAACGTTAATAAAATCATTTTTAGGTAAAATTGTGGCTTATTTCCCATTTGAATATACTTGATTATTTATGAAAAAATTATTAGAAATAGAGTATAATAAAAGGTACAAATAAAAGTAAAAACTATTTATTTTAACCGAACCGTATTATAATAATATACAAACAAAGCAATTAAGATACGTGTTTCTACTACGAAATATTCTTACAGACTAAAATACCAAACCGAACTAAAACACATATCTCGCATTCAAATCCCTTGTAACAATTTGCAATTTTACGTAAGAGGGTATCGGCCTAATGCATTCGGAGAAATGGGCCACCCATGAAGGCTATCCTAACACTTAACAAAAATATATTATAGTTGAGTGTAAAGTAAATTTCAACAAAAATTTATATTGTGTAATATAATTATAGAAAATACTATTTGTATTAATTTAAATATTTCAAAAAATGATCTCAAAATATTCAACCAAATGTACACAATAGTTTATACACACTCACCGGCACAAAATTCCGCCACTAAAAATTGTTGAGTAAGTTTGACAATTTATAACTTTATTTCTACTCCTATTTTCAAGATTCTTACATCAGTTTGTAAGTACATGTATTGATATCGTTTGTTATTATTCCGATAACAAAACAAATTTGCTTAGATGGCATAAATAGGTATCTTAAATAGAGGTTGGATTGATACGGTTAGAATGGCCCACAGGCTGGCCAGATCTCAATCCTATCGAGCATTTATGGGATGAATTGGAAATAGCTACTCGCCGTCATCCTATGCCTCCAGAAAATTTAGAACAGTTATGGCCCTGGTATAGGAATATCGGGCTATTCCGCAAGAAAGAATAATCTTATTTGTTCGATGCCAAACAGATTACGAGCAGCAGTGGCGGCTCGTGAGTTTTACAATAGGGGAGGCTCTAACTATAAAAAATCTAGACAAATTTGCACTAGCAAAAAAATGCACCAAAAAGAGTAATTTAAGGCTCCATTTGTTTTTGACCATTTCACCTTACGGGGACCCTCCCTCTTAGGAAGCGTTCAAGTATTACGTAACGCGATTTTTGAAGATTTTTGACCCCCCCCCTTCCCCCTACGTAACGCACTCTAATGGGCGTTTAACTATTGCGTAATGCAATTTTTGAAGATTTTTTAACCCCCCCCCCCCCCCCCAACTGCGTTATGTAATACTTGAACGGTCCCTTACCGCATGCTTGCATTGATAACTGAGATGTAGAATGGCTTTTGTAACTAATAATAATACCTATTATTGTTACTAAAAGAACTTTATAAAAACAGGATTAAATCTAAAATTAACGAAATTTTTCGAATTTTGAGTCATAATTACCCCACAACGATAGAAGTTCCTTGTAATTGCCGCGATTAATGGAATAATCATCCCTTTCATCGTGTCTGCGAAAAGCTAATTCTTGCGAAGCCAAATATAGTGTTATATCGATAAGCCTTTTTAAATTCATCCTATTCTCCAAAACCTGATTATTGTAAGTAATTATGGCCTCTTTTTGAGCTGTATCTAAAGCAGTTACTATATTTTGTTTAGCAAAAAGTTTTAATTTACACAAAAAACTTTTTCCCTCTTAATAGACCCGGTTAACCAGTGCCATTTATTATACCAGTTAATATTAAATGGACGATTTTGACGATTACCTGAGGATTTAATAATAGTTAAATTTGGCTGTGGTCTTTCTAAGGTATTAATAATATAAGCTTTATTATAATATACTTAAAGTATTAAAATTATTCATTTATATACATTTTATATAAACAAACAACGGTACGTAAATTGTAAAAATAACCTTACCAAGGCAATAACAACACAAATAAAAATATATGAAATACAAAAATTCACCAAACACTAACTAAAAGAGATAAAATGATAAAATCACACCAAGAAATACCCTGACTATTAACTTCCTTATAGAATATAAGTAAAACCACAAGTGAGCCTATTTCTGGTTTTGCCTCCCTTGGCATATATTTCTAAGTAGTATGACTTGAAGCGATATAATATTACGTTTCTCTATCGAGTATAGTACGCATAGGAAACTATATCGCTGGTTTCGAGACGTTTGTCGTAACTTAGAACACAACGGAGTCGAGTCTGGCTTCTACCTCCCTTGGTAGGGATATGAGGAGCTGCCAGCATACAGGTGGGCATATTGATGCATTCCAGGCCCTGGATTCCGTGCACTGTAGATATCTACAGTCGCCTTCTATCGATGTCACGTGTCATGAAAATATTTGAATTTTTAGCTTTAATTTAATTATTTTCTAGTTTTGCTAGGTTATACTCTAATTGATGCTGAAGTGACACTTAGTAAAACAAGAAAATATTTGAATTAAAACTAAAAATTCAAATATTTTCATGACAATTGCCATCGACAGAAAGCGACTGTAGATATCTACAGTGCACGGAATCTAGGCCCTGATGCGTTTAGTTACAAAAGTGTGCAATAATTTACATTTTCTATTAGTACGAGTGCTTGTTGTTTCTCGTGATTCAAAATAAACAAAACAGTGACATTTCATCAATAATTCTAGAAATATTATGTCCCAGATATGACATAAAATGTGTAAAAAAATTATGGGGAGGCTAAGCCTCCGTTGCCTCCTCTGACGAGCCGCCACTGACGAGCAGTCGTTGCTGCCAGAGGATACTGGACATACCCGCTATTGAATTGTTTTGTTTTGTTGTTGATTTTGTTTTGGGTTGTTAATTTTAGTGCGTTTGATGTTTTTAACTAAATAAACCTTCAAAGCAGTGTTTTTCTTTACAGCTTTTACAAAAAAAGAGATATTCGGACAATTCAAAAATCAAAATCTTAGAGACGCCTCCTGGATAATAGGAAAGGAGTATAAAACAAAATCAACCCTTCCACAATCAATTTTTACACAGAATTTTTTAACGTTAGGAGAAAATACAATTCTTCCATTCACCCAGAGGCGTAACTACCGCCGTATCAGCCGTATCAATTATACGGGGCCACCGACATTCAGGGGCCCCAGTGCGGCATGTCAAAACAAAATTCCATTTACAAAGATTGAAAAAAATATATTCTACAAATAATTATTTCACTATTAAAACGCTTTTGAAACAGTGTATTTTCTTTGGATATCAACATTTTAGTGTAATAGTGTAATGTATTCTTTATCTATGCCTATATAAATCATACACACACCGGCAAAATTAGCCGAACACCTTAAAAATGGGACATGTTTGATGTCTCGAATCTCCTAATCCTGACGTCCGATTTGAGTGATTATTTTAGTATGTTATAGCCTTATTAGTAAAGAATATCGGTGCAATAATATTGTTGCTAGACAGGTAAATGTCATTTTATACCGGGTGTTAAAATCATACTGTGTTTTTTTCTTAAAGTTCGGAACACCCTGTGGAATATTCTAGCATATACAAAATATTAAAATTAAAACTCGATTGTAGACTTAGGCTTTCTTAACATTTTCTTTTTTGATTCATTTGCTTATGTTGGAAAATGAAAAAGTTACGTGCTTTAACAACTAGCCATGCTTTTTATCAATAAATCCCCATAGTAGGGGAGGAAAGTATGCTAAATTTGCAGTTACTCGAGCGTTATGGGAACCTATTGGATTGTGAAGAGTGGGTGCTAAAACCAAAAAAGTTAAGTTAAGTTTTCCATAAAGTGTCTCTTGTGTGACTCTTCATTTTTTAATTAATTTTCCATTTCCACCAATCATTTTTTCCGATTATCGAAAATATAGGCTATATCTATCCATAATTGGAAAAAATCTTGCGAATAAAAGTTGCTTATTTTTACGTCAAGGATCCAAATCTGCAATAAAAATTGGGGGCTATTATTTAAGATTTTAAAAGTAACCCCCTCCGTGGGGGGTCGTGTTTGGTGCCATTCGGTAGATTTTTGAAAAACATTGAATAGGTGTATTTTGCAGTTTTACGATCTGATGTTCATTTCGCGAAATATCGCAGGGTTCGTATTTAAAATTTTTAATTTACCCCCCACCCCTCTCCGTGAGGTGTCACGCGCCCCCACGGTGGTGGCGTGGGGGATTTAATTTAAAATCTTAAATAGGAGCCCCCAATTTTTATTTCAGATTTGGATTGTTTACATAAAAATAAGAAACTTTTATTCGACACATTTTTTCGAATTATGGATAGATAGCGCTATAATCGGAGAAAAATAATTGTTTAAAAAATGGAAAATTAAATTAAAAAATGAAAAGTCTTCCACTTTATGGAAAACTTAACTTAACCTTTTTCTGATTTTAGCACATACTCTTTACAATAAAATAGGTTCCCATAACGCTCGAGTAACTGCAAATTTAGTATACTTTCCTCCCCTACTATGAGGATTTATTGATGAAAAACATGGATAGTTGTTAACGCACATAACTTTTTTATTATCTTACATAAGTAAATGAATCAAAAAGGAAAATATTAAAAAAGCCTAAGTCTACAATCGAGTATTGATTTTAATATTTTACATATGCTAGAATATTCCACAGGGTGTTCCAAATTCTTAGAAAAAAACACAGTATTCTTGGTGCACCCGGTATAAAATGATATTTACCTGTCTAGCAACAATATTATTACAACGATATTCTTAAAAAATAAGGCTATAACATACTAAAATAATCACTCAAATCGGACCAGTGGTTTAGGAAATTCAAGACATCAAACATGTAACATGTCCCATTTTTAAGGTGTTCGGCTAATTTTGCCGGTGTGTGTATTTATCTATTTTTTATTCTCGTCCCTATAAGAATAGAGCTTTGTGTTTTCAAGCTAACTTTCATTGTCAATTCCGTTGGCTCTGTGTGAGTTATTGTATAATGTATAATGCCAAATTGCAATTTTTGTAATCGCTTGATCTTTGAATATTTGAAACAGTATGTGTTGTTTGGATATATTTTCGTGTATTCTAGTATTTATCTATAATTGTGTTTATGTGTATCTACACTTCTCCAAAAAATTAACGCACTACCTTAAAAATGGGACATTTTTGATGTCTCATATTTCCTAAACCCGTTGTCCGATTTTAGTGATTTTTTAAATACAGCGTGTCTACTTAAGTTGGAAACATATGGGAAACTTTTTTGTTATTCATTTTACGAAAAAAAGTTATTCTTTATAAAAAGTTTTGCATGCTCTAAAACCCAAGATTCAATAATCAGATATCAAATTTTGTCAGTATTATACGAGGTATGTCAAAAAATATGAACTTCGTTCAAGAGTAAAGTACCTTTATTTCTCTCAATATCGAAAATTCTTATTATGAAAAGTTGTTTGGAAATAAAAACTAAGATCAAATATGCAATTAAATGATTCTAATTGGAAAAAATATTTTCCAAATTTTTCTCAAATTTATTGATACAGTAGAACCCCGTAAATCCGAACCCCGCGAATCCGAACTTTCGGCAAATCCGAACCAACGGAAAGTGAAAAAAATTTAAAAATTCAAGACAAAAACTTAAAAACATGTTTATTATACAGAGTAAAGCCAGAAAATTGGACAATGTAGGATTACTAGGACTTTGAGATTTAAAATTTCTTAAAAATAAATATTATACTTTAATATATAGGTTTATAAAGTGTTTATAAAGGTTAAACACAAACTTACTTTGGTTCTCTCGTAGTCAACTTGAGTCCAAAAATATTGTCCACACTCTTGCGAGAACGTTTGGCTACTCAAAATCACAATGAAAGCGTTGAACTACTAGTTAAGGCTAACTTTCGGATAATCCGAACAGGCTGTCCCCCCAATTAGTTCGGATTTGCGGGGTTCTACTGTACTAACTTCGTTTTTATTTATTACACATACGATAACTCTTTTATTATTACTTTTACGAAAAAAAGGTATTCTTTATAAAAAGCTCTGTATGTCCTAAGACCGAAGATACAACCATCAGATATCACATTTTATTAATTTTATACGAGGTATGTCAAAAAATATGAATTTCACTCAAGAGTAAAGTACCGTTATTTTTCACAATATTGAAAACGGTTAAAAAAGTTGTTTAGAAATAAAAACTATGTTTCAATATGCAATTACATCCTTCTAATTGAAATATTGTGACATATAAAGGTACTATAATCTTGAGCGAATTTCATATTTTTTGACACACCTCGTATAAAATTAATAAAAGTTGATATATCATGGTTGTGTCTTAGATTTTAGACCATGCAAAGCTTTTTATGAAGAATAACTTTTTTTCGTAAAATTAATAATAAACGGGTTATCATATTTGTAATAATTAAAAACGATGTGTATCCATAAATTTGAAAAAAAATTTCAATTAGAAGCATGTATTTGCATATTTGATCTTAGTTTTTAATTCCAAACAACTTTTTATCATAAGAATTTTCGATATTGAGAGAAATAAAGGTACTTTACCCTTGAGCGAAATTCATATTTTTTGACATACCTCGTATAATATTGAGAAAATTTGATATCTGATGATTGAATCTTAGGTTTTGGGGCATGCAGAACTTTTTATAAAGAATAACTTTTTTCGTACAATTAATAATAAAAAAGTTTCCCATATGTTTCCAACTTAAGTAGACACGCTGTATATTATAGCCGTATTCTTGATCCATCTCGCTGTAATAATATTGTTGCTAGACAGGTAAATTGTCATTGTATACCCAACTATAGAATGATGTTTTCTTAATATTCTGTTGTTTTATGCATTCGCTTATGTAGGATAATAAAAAAGTTAGGTAATACTTTAACAACTCGTCTTATTTTTCATCAATACAGGGTGTTTTTAAATAAGTATGGCAAACTTTAATTGGTAATTATGCATGAAAAAATAATGGCAGTTTGCTTTATAAACGTATATCCACAAATGATTCGTTTCCGAGAAAGGGGGTGTTGACATTTTTCTTACAAACTGAAGTTTTATTTATTGCTCTAAAACCCGTTGATATGTGCAAATGAAAGTTGGTGGGTTTTAAGAGGCAGTTATTGTGCATTTCTTAACATACAACTAAGAATTTTATGTTTACTATTGGCGCACATACGGGTCATATTACCCGTATGCGCGAAAATGGTGAATATTAAATTCCTAATTGTATAACAAAAATGCGAAATAACTACATCTTAAAACCCACCAAAATTGATTTGCGTATTTTAACCGGCTTTAGGGCAATAAATAAATCGTCAGTTTGTAAGAAAAATTTTAACACCCCCTATCTCGGAAACGAAGCATTTGCGGACTTACGTTTATAAAGCAAACTGTCATTTTTTTTTCATGCAGAATTACTCCTTAGAGTTTGCCATAGTTATTTAAAAACACCCTGTATATTTACGAAAAACAAGACTAGTTGTTAAAGTACCTAACGTTTTTATTATTCAACATAAGCGAATGAATAAAAAAAATAGAATGTTAAGAAAACATGTTATGAAAACTTGACGCGAACTTTGAGAAAAAATCAAAGTTTGATTGGTACACCCGGTATACAATGACAATTTACCTGTCTAGCAACAATATTATTACAGCGGTATTGCTAAAGAATAAGGCTATAACATATTATTAAAAAAATCACTTAAATCGGACAACAGGTATTATGAAATTCGAGGCCTCAAAAATGACCTACTTTTATGGTGGTACGTTAATTTCTTGGAGAATTGTATTTGCCGGCCGCTCGTTGTTATACCATAAGCACAGAGCTCTTTTCTTTGTTTAAGCTCATTTTCAATGTCTATTTATCCTTGCATTGAACAAACTGAATCTGTTTTCAAACAATGAGTCTCGACAATTCAAATATATTTTTCGACTATGGTTTATTAGAGTTTATTAGGTTTATTATTATTATCTATATTTGGGTGTTATACGTAGAACTTACTAGTTCCTAAAGTTGTATTATGTAATTGGCAATTTATTTAAATTTTTTAATAAATTGTTTTGTTTTATTTCATTATCTTTTATTTTGTGTCTACTAATATTATATTGACGATTTATGTAATTTCAGTAAACTGTATTTCTTATTGTTTTTTTCTGACTTTTTGTAAGCTTTGTCCATAAGATTGTAAAATTTTCAGTGACAATAAAACATATTGCTATTCTATACAAGCGTTTTTGCTTTTGTCGCGGGGGGAAAGGGCCCCACGACAAACTTTGATATGGGGCCCCCGTGGGGCTAGCTACGCCACTGCATTCACCCCCGTATAATGCCATCTATCCAAACATTTTTTTTATCAGAATAATAACAAAAGACATCAATACATGTACCTAGAAACTGATGCAAGAATTTTAAAAATCGGAGCACAAATAATAAAGCTATAAATTGTCAAACTTAATCAAAAAATTTGATAAAAGCATATGAAATTTTTAATAACATAAGAGACCATCCAAACAGTAAACTGAGAGAGTTGACAGACTATGATGAAAACATACGTACTACACACAGAAGGCCTAAACATCAAATAACAGGATATAGGGAAGTCCCAGAATAATGACCTCAAGAAATTAAAGACAGTCGCACAGTCGTAGGAACATGCAAAATAGTTGTGAAAAAATAAATAAATAAAAAAAAAAAAAAAAAACCGAGAAACTGCGTTGCTCTACGGAGTAGCGAAGTTGATCACTAAAAACAAGATACATGAAACCATCAGCTCAATAAATTTAGTACTGGTAAAATCAAGGTGTAAGTATGAAATGCAATAAAGACCCCTCTGGTCCTTTATACACAGCCACTTAGGCTGAAGGCCTTTCAGGCAGGTCAATGAGAGACCATAGCGCGTACCTGAGCATCGAGACCGTGTCCGGCAAGCACGAGCTTGATGGCCAGACCTTGCGGCTGCTCGGCTGACGAGGAGAGCAATACGCAAGTATTGTCAAATCGGCAGCTGAGTGACCGACACACACCAAAGTCCGAGCGGAGGGACACCAATCCAGGTTGGTGTCTCTCCGTTCGGAACACACATTTAGGGACTTCAGTCCAAAATCATGAAAAACATAAATAAACTCAGTAAAGTAATTAGGGAGAAAAGCTAAACAGCTACCCCTACAGATAGGTGGCCTAACCACAACCATGACAAGACGGAGGGTGTTACATTACCCAAATCACCCGAAGTAAAAGTTCAAAGCCTCCCCTCGGTAGGCCACACGTTGGGGAGGGGTGGAGGAAAAAACCTGGGGGTCAGATAGGTACCGCTCCGGAATGATATTCTTCGGGAGCGAGACCGGTTTGATCTTCGGACATGTGGGTCCCGCTGACTAGCAGTGGTACACACATGTTCCTAGAGGTTGGGTTGAACGAGTGTGTGTGTGTGTGTGTATCAAAAAATTTTAGTGGCGGAATTTTGTGCCGGTGAGTGTATATTAAACAACAGTGCTGACCACATACACATTTAATAACCTTGTCTTACGCCCTGAAATATTTCTATTTCTTCCGATAATTGATTTATAGTTATATTTATAGATGTAAAATTAAACCAAAAATTAAAGGAATGAAGTGGCTAAATGTTACTTAGTATTTTACACAATCAATTTGTCTTGTAATGCTTGCTTCCACTGCGCTTAATAAAAATATAATTACGGCCGATTTTATAAGTGACTGCCATTCCAACCAGATGGTGAAAATACTCTAATTATTATAATACGAATCCTAAATCATGCAGAAAAGTGACTCGTTTATCATTTACTTGACGCAGTCGACAACTGTTGAATGGCCTGTAACTCATCATCATATTTCTTAATTGTCTGTGACACTTTTAATTTCTCTTCTTCGTGTTCCAGTTTAGGTCGATAGGCAGTTTATTCTTTATATTTCGTTCTGGAATCCTTTACAGGGATGTATTTTATCCAATGAGTCATGTAAAAAAGTTTAAACCAAAATTAATCGTTCCAATAAAATTGAATCAACAAAAATAGGGAAGTAGAGAAGTAAAAATTGATGAAAAAAAAAGTAATTTATATATTTAGCGAAAAAACTCAACCAAACGCAATCTAACAAATTTTTAAATGATATTGGATGCTTTAACAGAGGACAGAGTCAGATCTTATTGTTTTCCTCATTTGAACTGTGTTTTTGTAAGTGTTGTAACATTTAAACCAGTAATACTCAACCTGCGGCCCGCGGGCCGCATGCGGCCCTCTAGCATTTTTTATGCGGCCCGAAGGCCAACTAAAGGGCCCTGTGATCAAATTATTTGTCAAATTTCACGTGTTTTTCAAATTATTTGATATGGTAGGGGAGCAAAGTATGCTAAATTTGCAGTCATTCGAGCGTTATGGGGACCTATTGGGTTGTGATTATTAGGTCCTAAAACCAAAAAAAGTTAAGTAAAATTTTCCATTTTACTGAGGACTTTCCATTTTTTAATTTAATTTTCCATTTCCAACAATCGTTTTTTCCGATTATAGCGCCATCTATCCATAATTCGAAAAAATGTCTCGAATAAAAGTTGCTTACTTTTATGCAAGCAATCCAAATCTGCAATAAAAGTTTGGTGACCCTTTTAAGATTTTAAAGTAACTCCCCACCCCACCTCCGTGGGCAGTCGTGTTTGGTACCAATCGATAGATTTTTCAAAAACATTTTGAAAGTGTATTTTGCAGTTTTTCGATCTGATGTTGATTTTGCGAAATATCGCGCGGTTTGTATTTAAAATTTTAAATTTACCCCCACCCCTCTCCGTGGGGGTTCATGTTTAGTACCATTCGATAGATTTTTTAAAAATATTGAAGATGTATTTTTCAGTTTTTCGATCTGATGTTCATTTCGCGAAATATTCTCTCTTTTTTTGTGAAACTTTTTGACTCACCCATTTCCTTACGCCCAGCTCAAATCGTCAGTTTTTACAAATATACACTCTTTTGCATGTACTTACCTTACCTTATCTTAATCTCTGACAATGTCGAGTATTTTTAAGGATAGATTTTTTTTCGGGTCCCACTTAACGAACTTCTCTGTGTTAAGAGCCAAAATATGGTAGAGGTACATCTGCAGGGTACCAGGTTTCTCCCCATATGATAATCTGACGCGCTCGAGTAACTGCAAAAATCCTCGCTTGGGCTCCCCGACCAATACTGTGTCGATGTGTTTGAGGCGTGTTTGGGCATGAGGCAGACAATTTAATGACTTTAATTTTAAATTATATTGAAATTTTTAAGAACTCTGATTAAAAAGCAGGGTATTATTAACTTTTAATAATAAATTATTAAAGTTAATGAACCAATACTCATTTTAAAAATATTTAATACTTATTTACTACATTGCAACGACGCATTTAGTAATCACAAGGAAAATTCAGGTCCGGATTAACAAAAAAAAAATTATTAAATAATTGTGACCTTGAAACAACACCCCGTATATTAAAATTTTTAAAATTCGTCTTCATATTTGATCCGACGCCCTGAAGGGCACTAAGGATTATGAGGAAGAAGAAGAAGAAGTCTTCACATTTGAAAAGAGCACAAAAAACTAAATTTAATTGCTCGCTTCAATTTTTTGCGCAGATAATTTTAATGACATTAATTTTGAAATTACATCGAAATGTTTGTTTTGAAAGTTCGAGTTATTAAAAATTTCGACATAATTTCAAAATTAAAGTCATTGAATTTTCTGCGCAAAAAATGGAAGCTCCATTAAAGCTTTTTTCAAATGTGCAAACGGATTTTGAAAATTTCAATACACAGGATGTTGTTTCAAGGTCACTATGGATTTATAATTTTGTTTTGGGTTCTAAATGTGACATATGTGTACCAAATATCAAAAAATATACAATGTGGTTCTAAAGTTATGGGTCCAGAAAGAAATGGGCAAAATCGATAAAACACCCTGTAACTTGGTTATAAAGTCGGTGGAGCAATAAATTTAGTATGTCTAGAACCGCCTCATTTACCTTTGATCACCATTCAAGTATTTCCGTTTCCCAATGAAACACCCTGTATACTACTTCATCTTGATTGCGGCCCGCAAGCTGTGGCAATAGCTACTATGTGGCCCAGGAAAGAAAAAGGTTGAGTATCGCTGAAAACTATCAAAGAAAATTGGGGTTAAAGAGAGAGGTATGGTTTAAAATTTTAAATTTTTTAAATTATTTTGAATGAAAATACATAACTTTAAGAACACTCACTCAAAATTTCAGATAGTTTCAGAATAGTTTCAGAAACTAGGACAAATAATCCCCGGACAAATAATCCCGGACAAAAAATCCCCACAAATTATCCCTGGACAAAAAATCTCCGGACAAAAAATCCTCGGACAAATAATCCCCGGACAAAAAATCCCCACAAAAAATCCCGGACAAAAAATCCTCAAGAAATATTTGATGTCAAATAGTTCTCTAAAAGTTTTCCTGAAATTTTAACAAATTTAGAATTCCAATTCCATGCTGAAAACTTTATTTGTGTTAAATTTTTGTTAACTTTCAGCCCTGTGATGGATGACCGAAGTTATCGTTAACGTAAAGTTATCCTGTAGTTATGTTATAACCATCGAATTGGTGTGATGTATCATACTTAACTTAACTATTTGCGTTATTTCTTGACAGTTCTTGAGTTATCTGGCCACTTTATAACGCGACGTTAAACCTCAAGTTATGAGATAACTTTGTAGTTATGTAAGGTTATGTAAGGTTAGGTTCATCTTTTGACTTGTTTTTAGACAGAAATCAAGTGAATTTAGAAGCTAGTAATTTAATAATTAAGAATAGAAGGGTAATACAATTTTAAAAATTATACAAAAATCAAATCGAGCGATATAAGTTGAAATTTTATTTTAAGTACCTACTGAGCTTTCTATCCAGAGTTGTCAGATGATATTTTATAAATCCCCCACTTAGAAACTGAAATTCCCTGAAATTCAAGCTCAAATACCTTAAAGTCCCCAAACTTAAATTGTTGCCGCATTTTAATAAATTATTAGTCAAATGAAGAGAACAGTAAAGCAAAATTCATACTACAATATCAACGAGGGCCATGGAAATAATTCATAGTTCCTATCGTCTTCGATTATATGGGAGTATAATATACAATTCTATGTACATTCGCAAATTTAATTTACCATGACCCCTTAAAATCATCCATAATTTTCCGCCCCCAAAAAATCCCACTACAATTTCTGCTTAGAAAAATTTCAATAGACGCTTTCAAATTAACCCAAAATTTTGGGAAAATACACCAATCTGGCAACCCTGTTTCTATCTACCGTTTGAAAACAACTTAGAAACAAAAACGAACCCAAACAGCTGTTTGCTGTTCGGTCATCGGCGGTAGCCGACGACGGGTATGTTCGGAACAATCTCTCGCGCTCACTATAACTTGTACTATTTGTACATAAGGTTCTCTTTGTTACTTCAAAATTTGTTCCTCAAAACTTCTTACTAATATAACGTTGATGATATAACTATCTCATAACTGCGAGCGATACATCACACCAAATTTTACCTATATAGTTATGGGCACGTTATTCCTGAGAGTTATCTTAACTTTAACTCAAACGTTTTTATTTGTTTACACATGACAAAAAGTGTGAGTTTTTTTTCAAAAATCGTGGAAAATATGGGGAATGAGCTAAGGCTCGTTTTCATGTCAGGCGCTTAACGCGCGTTTTGATAACGCGCGATTACAACTACATACATTTTACTTGAGCCCGTTCACATGCCAACGCGCGTCTTAATAACCTAAGACGCGCGCTAGCATGTGAACCGTCTTCAGTAAAATGTATGTAGTTATAATCGCGCGTTATCAAAACGCGCGTTAAGCGCCTGACATGAAAAAGGGGCCTTAGCTCATTCCTCATATTTTCCACGATTTTTGAAAAAACTCACACTCTTTTGTTTTTTTCCCGAAATTTGTTAAAATTTCGTCGGACTCTCCTGCCTCTCTCCGGGTGGACGATGTTTGATTTCATTAAATATTGTTAATAATTATTAGATCCCAGATGTTTATTTCAATATTTGTTAATATCTCAATCAGCTGGTCGTGCTTTACAGTATCGAATGCTTTATGCTAATCAATATAGCATGCATAAATATCGAAATAATTTAGGTCTCTACATCGTCGAAGTAGCACTTTATATTAAAGAGAGCCTCTCTCATATCCACTTCTGCATCTATACAGGGTGTTAGTAAATAAGTATGAAAAACTTTAAAGGGTAATTCTACATGAGAAAATAATGACAGTTTGCTCTATAAACGTATGTCCGCAAATGCTTCGTTTCCAAGATACGGGTTTTGAGTTTTTTTTCAAACTGCGAATTATTTTATTGCTCTAAGACCTTTCAAACTATGACAATTAAATTTGCTGGGTTTCAAGAGGTAGTTATTGCACATTTTTTGGCAAACAAATAACAATTTTATATTCATCATTGGTGCGCCTACGGGTAATGGTCTGAATTTTTTGAAGTTATACTTCTTTAGGCGCGATTGAGAGTATAATTTCATAATCTGCGCGCATGCGCACACAGACAGTATGGTGTTTAATAGTTGCTAAAATCTTTCTAGTTATGGATAAATATATCAGTGCAAGAAAAGGTGTGAAAAGAATATATTACTTTTTTTAGTAAAAATATTTATTATAATTTTTGTGTCTTTGGATTGGTCTTCCTCAGGAGTAAGATGAGTATTATTAAAAAACATTTTATTGTATATTTATTCACCTTATCTGTTTGTTACCGTGAATTGTCATTAGGTACGTCCGAACCGATACAGACATAGTCCTCGTAGCGTATTTGGTATAGCATTTAGTCGAGGCATTGAAGGATGTAAGTGTCGATTTTTCGAATGTTTTGTATAAATGTACCTATTTACGAATGTTTCTTCTAAAATTTAGGAATATATTAATTTTATAATACATTTAAGTAGGTATGTAGTAATTTTCTTTACAATTTTTACTTACCTATTTGTTTTTGTTTATACCTAATATCGCCCGTATCTAGCAAGTGTCTGCGTAGGCTTGCGGTATGTGTGTCTAGTTACGGACGTGTTAGTATTTGGTTCGATTCCCCATAAGGAAATTTTTTTTGTTTATTATTAATGGTTATTGATATCTTAGACTATTATTATATGGATTTAAAAATATAATTAAAATAATTAATGGGGATGTTGCTTAACTATTTACCGAGTTGCAAATTTATAATAATTGCCTATTTCAAAATGCACTTTTGAAATGTATTTTTCTTATGCACAAATGCAATTTCAGATTTCTTATTCATTACATTAGTTCACAAAATTTCCTGACATTCTCACGAATCCAACGCACCAAACTGCATTAAAATCCGTCTTACTACGCCAAAAATCGACAGTAATGCCTTTTTTTGTGCTTCAATGCCTCGACTAATTCGGCCAGAGATCGAGAGGTCTTGAGTTCAAATCCAGTGCAATCCTATACTTTTTTTTATTTTTTTTTTGAAAGCGGTAAGCACAAAATTAGTTTGGTGTTTAAAAAAAATTAAAACAAACTGTTTAAAGTATATTTATTTTTAAGAAATCATATAATAGAAGTATAACTTCTTACGTGCGTACAAAATACACACACATTTTTTTTAAATAAAAAAATAGTACGCCACTGAGATATTTCAAATTAAAAAATATTTTTGTATTCCACGTTTAATTTATGATAAAGAACCTTTCTTGTCTTTTTTTCATATGTTGCACCGTTTTTATGCAAAAAAATAAAACATCTTCGCGCGTATTTTTCATTTCGTAATACATTATCAAGAACTCTCCAATATAATAATGCCAAACTAGAACAACAACAGAAAATATTTCTAAAAATATTTTAACTATGTGCAAGGCTACAACAAATGTTCAAAATTACCTCCTTTAAAGGTGACAGAGTAATTTTATATTCACCATAGGCGCGCGTACGCGTAATGGCCCGAATTTTTTAAAGAAAAAAATAGTACGCCACTGAGATATGTCAAATTAAAATTCACATTTGAATCCCTCGTTCAATTTACGACAAAAAATCATTTTTATGAAAATATCTTAACGTTTACAAAGTATTTAAAATAAGTGTCTATGCATATGGAATCTACCTCGAAATAATTTGTAAGCGTTAAGATGTTTGATTTTTTTGTATAAAAACGGCGCCCGATATGAAAAAAGACAAGAATGATTTTTTGTCGTAAATTGAACGAGGAATTCAAAAATGTTTTTAAATTTGACGTTTGTCAGTGGCGTACTATTTTTTTCTTTAAAAATTCAGACCATTACATGTACGGGCGCCAATGGTGAATATCAAATTATTCTGTCACCTTCAAAGGAGGTAATTTTGAACATTTTGAACTTTTTATCACTTTTTAACACTGAAATATATCTCAGTGGTGTACCATTTTTTTCTTTAAATAAATTCAGACCATTACCCGTAGGTGCGCCAATGATGAATATAAAATTGTTATTTGGCTTCCAAAAAATGCGCAATAACTACCTCTTGAAACCCACCAAATGTAATTTTCATATCTCAACCGGTCTTAGAGCAATAAAAAAATTGGCAGTTTGAAATAAAAATTTCAACACCCTGTATCTCGGAAACAAAGCATTTGCGGACATACGTTTATAGAGCAAACTGCCATTCTTTTTTCATGTAGAATTATCCCTTCAAATTTTTAACACCCTGTATACTTATATTCAGTATCTATACAATTTTTAAAAATATAATTTTCCAGTATTATTTATGATATCTATTTATTCGAATCCCACCTTAAAATATACTTTTTTACTTTTTTGTATAACTGCATTTATATTTAAAGTAACATAAACTGACAGATTTATCCTTCATATTTGGTGGCCTTAAAATATATGCAATAATCAGGAAATAAGATTGCATCATCGGAGTCCTACAAACATTGCCTATAAATTTATTATCAAGTCGGTCTAATGAGAAATCAGCGATGCAGCTGGTAGTAATATTTTTGGAGTGCTTCCAACTACTGCCGTAAATATCTTGGTCCGACAGAGACCGACAGAGTTTAATATTTGAAATCGACATTGCTGCTGAAGAAATTTAGTGTCCATTTTAATGTCAATTTATATACAACGCTAAAAATTTACGACCGATTTTTTCACGCTTTCAGATCACTTCTTTTTAACAAAAGATTTATTGCGTGATAGAGCTGGGACAGGTCGCGATTTTTTAGGAACGATTACAACATGGGATAGTCCCGTTTTTCAATGACAGATGAATAATATTTTTAACTATTTATAATGGGAAATAAGCCACAATATTATTAAAAAATGATTTTTATTAACGTTTCGACGCCCAAATCGGGTGCCGTTGTCAAAATACAAAATACTACTAACATAAACAAAAATGTTGTTGCTTAGTAAAAAAATTCCTCTAATAATTTATTTAATTCGACTCATTTATATCGGCAATTCAGATACATATGATACATTTTAAAGTAGAAGACTTTAAAATGATATTGCCAATATTTATGAGTTGCGTTCCTGGGACGACTTTACTGAAAGATAGTTCATTTGATTACATGAAATCAACCCCAACTCAAGAATATCCGTCACAAAAAAATCATAGCATGTGATCTGTCTTTAGAAAGACAACCACATCCAACGGTGACATTAAAATTCTCGCGTTAGAGATCTCATAGTAAATCACGAGGGAAAACCAGGAGAAACCTCGTGATACTATCCCGACATCGTAAGTATTTGGTCTTACATTTAATTTACTCTCAAAATTAATACCAAATTCTGACTTTACTATAATTTTGTTTAGATTATAAATAATATCAATAATACATGGATATATAAGTAATACTAAAATATAAAAATGTACTAACACGACTATTGACTTCCTAATTGTTGTATTTTCTTTCTATTGACTTCCTCTTTCAGTATGGGTATACACATCCTACTGCATTCCACCGAGGAATTTGTGACAAAATTGGTTTCGTTTAGCATAATTAGAGCCACTTCTTTGATTTTTCTCTTTTTACTATCTGATTCTTTCAGGACTATACTTGAATCTCTCCACTGAACTCTATGTTCATTATCCCATGCGTGTTGACATATTTGAGATCTATCAAATTCTCTATTTTTAATATAAGATTGATGTTCACTTATTCTAACGTTTAATGGTCTTGATGTTTCACCTATATAAAACTGTTCGCATTCACAAGGTATTTTATATATACAATTCTTTGTCCTTTCTTGTTCATTGTTAGGTTTAGTTTTAGATAGAATAGATCTCAATGTGTGGCTTATTTTTTATTAAATTATTATATATAATTATAAATTATATATAATAATTATATATTATTATATAATTATAAATTATATTATTAAATCTCAATTTAATAATATTGTGGCTATTATAAATAGTTAAAATTGTAAAAATGCCACAAGAAAATAGCTTCAGAAGAACATTATGAATAATATTGATTGGACTTCTTTTGTATGAGGTACTACTTTTTCAGGTATGAGGTAGGTACTATTACCAGTATTCTTTGGCATACCAAGAGAAAATTGTTTTACAAAATGGCATACTCATAGATGAATTAGAGTAAAAATTAAACATAGAAAACTAAAGGTATATTAGAAGTTTTCTTCTTCTTTCAGCTACCTTTATACCTATCTGATAACTTTTAGCGGTATTAATCACCTTTCCTCCATTTTTTCTGTATCATCTCCTTATTATCTTATGATTCCTCATAGAGAGTTCCTCTTTGGAGGAAATTTTATGATAACATCGTCTTCCTCTTCGTCATCTGTTCTGTGTTTTAGAATTCGTAGTTTTTTGATCATTTGTATTTGACATTCATCACGTACGTATCCATATCGCATCATTTGTCTTTTTATCATCCTGTTTATGGTAAAATATGTATGATTTGGTTTCCGTCTTATTCCTTCCGTCTACGTTTGCTTTGTATGTTTCATAGCTTTCATAGTTCACAATAAGATGAAACATGATATATTATTAGATTTTAAAATAGTGAATGAGAGAATATGTAAACTAAAAATAAAAACAAAATTCTTTAACCTCTCAATCATTAACATACACTGCCCAATAGAACATGGAAATAGTATACAGCATCTCATCGAGAAATGATATCAAATGGAGAATTACTAATCTTGGGCAACTTGGAACAACTTGGAAAAGTTGGGAGGAAAAACCTGATCATAAGATCGACTATTTTACAACACCGAGATATTAGTATGTTCTTTAACGGTAAAATATTGCAAAACCTCTAAATTTTAAAGATATGCTTGGATTAACATGAAATTTGGTATACACATAGCTAACAAGTGAAAGAAAAAAAGTAATATTGTGCCGACGTGTGCTTTTGCCCTGGGGTGAGTTTCACCCCTTCTCGAGGGTGAAATAATATATGTCCAAAATAAGTCGAGAATTGGATAAACTGACTTATTCTAAGTAACTTTTGTTCCATAAAGTTTTTTCACCAAGTTAATACTTTTCGAGTTATTTGCGAGTGAATATTATGTTCATTTTTCAACAAAATAACCACGTTTTTAGAAAGTTTTTCGCAAATAACTCAAAAAGTAAATATTTTGTTGAAAAAAATATTTTTATCAAAAATGTAGGCTGTAAAAAAGTGAAAAAAAAATGGTATATGTATTAGATATTCCGACCTAGTAGGAGCAGAGTTATAGCTAATGAAAAATAGGTTCGTATTCATCAAATTCCAAATCTAATATTTTAACGTGAAATAACCAAAAAATGAAGCACTTTTTGTGGAAAACTCATTACAACTATTTTAATGTGTTTAAAACAAGCTTTGTTTTTGTTTTATAAAAAAATTTCTAGCATCAAAACTAAACAAATTACGCTCAAAATAAAGTTGGTCACTTTTTCTTTGGTAAAAAAAAATCGGGAAAATCACCCCCTAATAAGCATCTCAAATGAACTCATTCGTTACCATTTAACAACTTGCTTTACGGGTCTACGTATTGTTTATATTTATATGGTCTGTAAGTTTCATCGGTTCAAAGTTTGTTTGTACCATGTTTTAAGTGCACAACTACCAAGTAATGTTATCTATATCATAATTGATAAAAAATTGTAATAAGTATGTATAATTTCTTATATAACAAAATAAAAAGTTTATAAGGAAAGATTAGCGATAATTTTGCATAATTATTTATTGTTAATAAATGCATTTTTTATTCACTTTTTTAAACCAAGTTGAAAATATAGCTCATGCTCTTTCATTTGACATCTGTGAAATGGTTCTAACGTCATTTTCTTTTGACTTATGTTATTGCAAAAAAAATGCTCTCTGCGATAAACAATTTGAATAAAATTTAAACAACTGAATTAATCGCTTTGAAATTTTTATCACATATTAAGCACTAAAGAACCCTTATTTGACAAAAATTTCAAAGCTGTACACTAATTTTTACAACAGTTATTGCGAAAATATTTTTTTTTTGCAATTCCGACCTTTTTTCGCAATTATATTAACAATAAATGAGTGTATTAAACTTTGTAATACGTAATTTTAAATCTTTTCGATAATCTCGAAGATATTTGTACTAAAAAACAATAAGTTTCCCTGTTTTCCATTGATTTGAAAAAAAAAAGTGAAAAATGCCATTTTTGACACTTAAATAAAAATGGCCGCCAGATCCTACGCAGAAAATAGTTACAATTTGCTCTTATAGGTATTACCTGTCGAAAAAACGTTTCAGTACCCTGGCTGTTCAAGTGTCATGGAAAAAACCTTATTACCCTGGACTATTAAGGACTGGGAAAGAAAGAGAAGAGTAGAATGGAATGATCATATTATAACCCGAATGAAAATACATAAAGTAGTAAAGACGACGAGAGACGGTACCCCAACAGGAAGGCGATCAGTGGAGAGACCATGAAAACGATGGAATGACAATTAACTGGAGGCACATTGAAAAACAGACAGAGTCATTTCTACACAAAAATAAGGAGAAGAACAATTACAAAAATAAAACCAAAGCTGGATTTAAACTAAATACACAGCGAACCCATATAGGAAGCTAAGTGCAAAAATTTACACTCCGAATCCGTCTCTGTCCCCATTCTTATCATTTTTACGGCAATCATTCATTAACAGTGAATTAGATAATGCGGCATTTCAGTTCCTAATGTAATCTCATCAAGAAGCCAACATTTGTCTTCATATTTTTGTGTTAATTGGGAAAAGATATATAAATTGCTCAGTAACACAATAAACACTCACCAATTATATATTTACCTTAATTAATTGATCTGATGGATTGTTGATGGGGAGGAAGTATCGGGAAGTATAATACAAAGGGAGATATTAAACAAAGAAATCAGTACCTATGGGAAAGCTTTGTGTGAAATGAAATGCGCGTTTCGCATTTATTATACATATATTAATTAAGAGCAAATGACATACAAATGAAATCTTCTTCTTCACGTGCCATCTCCGCGACTGAGGTTGGCAATCATCATGGCTATTCTGATCTTAGATGCTGCTGCTCTAAACAGTTCGGTTGATGTGCATCCGTACCATTCCCTCAAGTTACGCAACCACGAAATTCGTCTCCTTCCTACACTTCTCTTGCCCTGGATTTTCCCCTGTATAATCAACTGAAGTATGTTGTATCTCTCATTACGCATAACATGCCCCAGGTACTGCAGCTTTCGTGTCTTGATGGTTTCCAATATTTCCAGTCTTTTGTTGACTCTTCTCATGACTTCGTTGTTTGTTGTATGCTCGGTCCATGATATCTTCAGGATTCTTCTATACACCCACAGTTCAAATGCTTCCAACTTTTTAGTAGTCGATGCGTTAAGAGTCCATGCTTCTATCCCGTAAAGCAGAGTCGAGAAAATGTAACACCTTGCCAGCCTAACTCTCAACTTCTTTGGAGTAATCGTTTGTGTGATTAATTATTGTGCCAAGATAGTTATAGTTGTCTACTTGTTCTAAAGTTTTACCTTTAATTGTCAGGCTTTCATCATTATTTTTGGTTTTTGATATCCTCATGAATTTACTTTTCTTGATGTTTATTGATAATCCATATTCTTCTCCATACTCAACTATCTTGTTCATTAGCTTTTGGAGGTCTTTAAGGTTGTCTGCTATTATGATAGTATCGTCCGCATATCTATTGTTGTTAATTGGCGTTCCATTTACCTTTAGTCCTGCTGTTTCTCCCTCAAGAGCTCTTTTCATAATTTCTTCAGAGTATGCATTGAATAGTAGTGGTGACAATACACACCCCTGTCGCACTCCTCTTTTAATTTCGAACTCTTCTGATGTGTGTTCGTTAATGCGTATGTGTGCTTGCTGTTTATAATATAGATTTGTTATAATTCGAAGGTCATTGTATTGTATTTGTTTTGCTTTGAGGACGTCCATTAGTTGTTTGTGGCGTACTTTATCGAAAGCCTTGTTGTAATCTATGAAACAGACGTACATATCCTGGTTCACGTCCAAGCATCTCTGGATTAGTACGTTGAATGCAAAGAGAGTTTCACGGGTACCTACGCTTCTACGGAATCCAAATTGCGTTTCTTCAATATCCATATCAAGTGTTTGGTAAATGCGTTTATGAATGATCTTTAAAAACATTTTAAGTGTGTGAGACATCAGGCTTATGGTACGGTGGTCGGTGCATTCTCTAGCATTTTTCTTTTTTGGGAGACAAATAAATGTTGAGGTCAACCATTCATTGGGTATGTTACCCGACTGATAAATTTCATTAAATAGCTTTAAGAGGACATCTATGTACTCATTTTCGATTATTTTAAGAATATCAATAGGCAGTTGATCTTATTTATATCATATCAATATTTCTTCCTTTGTTATTTCTACACTTGTTTCCCTGTTTTCGAAAGATATGTCTTGTAGGTTTCCTCTTTCGTCGTCGAAAAGCTCTTCCATATATTCTTTCCATCGTTTTAGCTTTTCATCAGTCGTTATAATAATGTTTCCATTTTTGTCTAAAAGAGTTGTGTTGTGGTTTCTTTTTTGCAGCCCTGCCATTTCTTTAACCTTTTTATGCAGGTTGAATAGATCGTATTTGTTCTGAAGATCTTCTATCTCTTTACATTTTTCCTCATAGTAAGTTTGTTTTGTCTCTCTTATCTTTTTTCTGATTTCATTGTTAATTATTTTGTAATTGTGATTGTCTTTGTTCTTGGCTTGTCTTCGTTGGTCCATCATGCCGAGTATCTCGTTGGTCATCCAGTTGTCTCTCTTTCTTATCGGTTCTTTTAATATCTCTTTGCATGGAACAAGTAGGCAGTTTTTAATGTTTCCCATTGATGGTTTACCTCGTAGTTGTTAGTATCTAATTTATCCAAGTTTTCGTATATTTTCTGTTGAAGTTTGTTTTTTATATCAACTTCTTTCAGTTTGCTAATATCTATATTTGGAGTTCTTTGGGGTTTTCTAATACGTTTAAGCTTAAGCGTGACATTAGCGATTAGTGGGTTATGGTCTGATGTGACATCTGCTCCTGGATATGTTTTAACGGATTTGATGGTGTTACGATATCTCTCTTTAATCAGTATATAATCGATTTGGTTTCTTACCACTTTTTCCGGTTTATCTGCTGGTGAGCGCCATGTATATAACCGTCTCAAAGGTAATTTAAAGAACGTGTTTGTGATTATTAGATTTTGTTCTTGGCAGAATTGTATTAGACGATCACCTCTATCGTTACGTTCCCCTAGTCCTTGATCTCCCATTATTGTTCCAGCACTTCCCTTGTCGACTTTTGCATTAAAATCGCCCATAACTACCGTGATTTCCCTGCTCTTTGTCATTTTCAGTGCATCTTCAATTTGTTGGTAGAATGTTTCTACTTCATCTTCTGTTGCATCCGTCGTTGGTGCATATACTTGAATAAAATTTTGTTTCGTGTGTGATGTCCTTATTTGTAGTAGCATCACTCTTTCTGAGATTGGGACAAAACCCTCTATTGACTTGTTGACTTCTGTATCGACAATAATTGCTACTCCACGTCTATGTTAGTTGTCAGTGTTTCCCGAATAATATAAGGTACCGGTTTTGGTCGAAAGGCATCCTGAGTTAGGCCAAGATGTTTAGCTTACTCCTAGTATATTTATATTCAGTCTTCTGATTTCTTGGAGGATGTTATTTATGCATTTTACCCGGCTGATACATGCTTTTGACATTCCACGTACCTATCTTTGCCTTTGTTAATTTTAATTTGTCTTGTTTCGGTGTTTGACAAGGGTTTCGCCGGTTAACGACCTGGGAGTCCTTGTCTGTTCCTCCCCTGCCGGATCTTGGGCTCCGATTCCCATGATCAATTTATTTTTTTCCTTTAGTACTCATTGCCATGATGATTGTACTAGAGATATCCAATTGGATCTTTAATGGTTTCTCCTCGCCTTCTGTATCCTTATGCCTTGATCATTTACTTGATTCACTCGCCTTGAAATTCGCCTACAAATGAAATACACCCTATTAATAGTGTTTATGCCCTTTTATGAGAAATAAAAGCAATTTTCTGTACCAATGTAATACGGGAAATGAAGTTGGTATATGTTTCTTCTTCTTCTTCAGGTGCCATCTCCGCTACGGAGGTTGGCAATCATCATAGCTATTTTAATTTTTGAGTCAGTAGCTCCAAATAGTTGTTTTGAGCTGCATCCAAACAATTCTCTCAGGTTCTTCAGCCATGAAATTCGTCTTCTGCCGATGCTTCTTCTGCCATCTATCTTTCCTTTCATTATGAGTCGCAGGATGCCATACTTCTCGCCCCGCATCACACGCCCGAGATACTATAGTTTTCTTTCTTTAATTGTAAGTTCAACTTCCTTCTCTTTACCTATTCTTCTCAGTACTTCGTTGTTCGTAACTCTATCTACCCAGGAAACCCTCATAATTCTTCTATAGGTCCACGTTTCAATATTGCTAAATGGTATATGTTTAACACTTAGTAATAATAAATCAAAACAACATTTGAAGCCCAGGGATATGTCCACGAATAAAGTATTTTCTTGACGGTTACTGTTATTATAAATATTACTTAAAAATCCTATTAGGTTCTATTACAAGTAGAATAACGAAATTTCTGCAAATTCATCAGAATTTTTATCATATATTTTTATTTATTAGCAATTTAATTCATTTCCATTATTATAAATAAAAAATAGTTGATTTTCAGAATTTTCCTGTACAAGTTAAAACCATCTACCAAACAACATCTACCAAAACACAAAATGGAAGTTTTAATAGATGGATAACTTACAAAACATATAGAAAGAGGCAGCGTAATATGACAGGGGGCTCATTGAGATCTATGTTCTTTAATTTAATCATAAAACAATTATTATATAAATAATTAAAAACTGCAACAAAAGAAGATTATGTAGAATGGGCAACAAATACGTAAAGATACTCTGTTACGCAGACGACGCAATATTAACAGCCCAGGACGAAAATAGCGAGCAAAGACTAATCCATAATAGCACAAGAATTCAATATGACAATTTCATTTCAGAAAACAAAAACAATAGTAATCAGCAAAAAACCAATCAGACTTAAAATAGAATCTGATGGCGTCAGTATGGAGAAAACTAATGAGAATAAATAAGGACTAAGCACCGAGCCTTGGTGCAATCCTACTTTTACCTGAAATTTATCAGTCTCTCCCAGACCTGTCCTAATACTAGTCGTTACTCCCTCAGACATATCTCTCACAATCTTTACATATTCACCAGTGACTCCTTTCTTATTGAGTGCCCACCAGAGAATCTCTCGAGGAACTCTACCATATGCTTCTTTAAGATCAATGAATACCATATGATCGTTGGTCTCTTTATTCCTGTATTTTTCCGTCGGTTGCCTTACAATGAAAATTGCATCTGTTGTTGATCTGCCCTGCATAAAGTCAAATTGATTATCGGATATTTCGGTTTCTTCACGTATCCGTCTATCAATTACTCTTTCCCATATTTTCATGGTGTGACTAAGTAGTTTTATAGCCCGGTAGTTTGTACATTGTTGTAGATCTCCCTTGTTTTTGTAAACAGGTAGTAGTATACTGCTTCTTCATTCGTCTGGCATTTGTCCAACTTCCATAATTATATTAAATAGACCTGCTAGCCAACTTGTTCCTGTCTCTCCCAATGCTCTCCATATTTCCCCAGGAATATCATCTGGTCCGAAATTAAGGCTCTCGGAACACCAACAGAGATATCATTGCCAGCGTTGACTGGAAAGAAAAGACTTTAGAGGCGTTCAGACATAATCACATGGGTGGTAGCTTCGCGCATCATTACCTGATCGAGTAAGTGCGTCAACCAAGTGTTCAAATCTAGCTGCGGTTCATCTCGTACTGAGCAGAATTACTATTGCAACGAAGAGTCATCAGAAGGGTTTCAAGCTTCAAGTAGTCATCTCAACTGCTTGAAGCTGTCCATTTACGGCCGACCTAAGACTAATGTGTCTCACGAAGATTTAACTATGTTATTACACAAAATTTCCTATACCTTCTCTATAAAGTTCAAAAACTACTCAGTATTAACTCGCAAAAATTTGAAAATATTTTATTTTTCTGTACTGTAGTTGTGTTATAAATTATTTTTACACACTCATCGAATCTGTAAACTAAAGGCATTCCAGTGTAGTAAAGAATCTCAATTTAGGTCATTTACCATTAAAAGTAATAATTACGATGTCGCTATAATTAAGAAATATAACGGCTGCCGTTGATTTATTTTTAGGGTAAAATTGTAAAGAAGACAGTCTGCCGCCATAAACGTCGGCGAGAGGCATTAAAGCAGCGCACACTCTGACAATTTTACGCTCACTAACCACAGGTTCTAATTATGACCATAATTTAATGTATATTTTGGGTTTGTGCTCTTCCGTAAATAGCAAACGACCTAAAAATATTTTGAAGGTAATATATTGAAGGGTTTTATGTTTAAATTTACTTCTTCTTCTTTAGGTGCCGTGTCTGTACTCAGACGTTGGCCGTCATCATGTTTAAATATCGCTGAAACCGTTTCCTATCGGCTACTACGCGAAATAATTTTTTCCACCTACCTCTTCCGAAAGTATACTTTTCCGGACCTGATTGTAGGGAGCAAAGTTGTACTTTTCCTCCCTAGGGAGGAAAATATTTTTCTTCCCTAGGGAGGAAAAGTAAAAGTGACGTCATGGTATTTCATTCATGAAATATAACTTATTGACGCCCTGTACAATATCTATTTTCTATTACGTAAGTATCTATATATTTTAACTTTTATTTAAAAACACTCTGTATTTTGCAGAATGGTAAAAAACAGTAAATTGTTATTCTGATTTAACAATGTTTACATTAATAATTTGACTTATATTTGACAGCTGACAGTTATATTGTACCTACTTGTTAGTTTTAGTTCTAATAAATTCTGTTGGTTAGTTACATAAATAAATTAAGTAAAAATGAAAAAATGACTTGTTATTTGAGAAAGGTGGAAAAACCATATGTATAACATGGGAGTAAAGTGCCTTTTCCTCCCTTGAATGATTACAGTAAACTTCATTCTCGGGAAGAAAAGTAGCACTTTCCTCATATTAACCTTATCATGTTGACACTGCTCAGAATTTGGGTTGGCGCTCCGGTTTATTGGAATTTGTTGATAGTCTGGGAAAATTATCGAAAAAATGTCATTTTTGGGAAAAATTATTTACCAGCTATTTTATTGTTAAAATCGAATCTTAAGATTGCATATATTAGTAATATGGGGTATGACAAGTCCGCAGAAAGTGTGTTATTTTATTTATAAACAAATTAGCACTCCTAAATCCCCTTTTTTTTTTCAATTAGTGCATGCTCTGTAACTCCTAAGATTTTTCCTTTAAGCCAAAAACACTCAAATAAAAATTCACCGTAATTTAGTTCTGCACAAAGTTATTTTTTTTCCGATTTCCTTCAACAAAAAATTTACTCAGAAAATCCGAGGTTTACCAAAAAATCTGCAATTTTAAATTAAAATTTTAGGGAAGTACCTAATTATTTATCAATAATTAAATAATTGATGACATGAAAGATTTATTATAGTAGATTATACAGAGGGGCTAAATTATGGAATAAATTCATTTCTTTCAAACGGACGATTTTGGAGCAAAATCCCGATAGAGGTCGATTTTTATTTTTAAATTACAATTTTTTGGCATATATTTCATACTAGTGACATATACATTTCATACTATCATCCATCTGAGCGTGATGACGTAATCGATAATTTTGTTAATGGGAATAGGGGTCGTGCGGTAGGTCATTTGAAAGGGCGTTCAATTCTCTATTCAGTAATATAAACATTACTATCATTAGGTATTTATACAGGGTTGCCAAAAAATTATTTTTGAATTAAATTAATTGGCGCAAAAAGAAGAATGTATGTAATTTATTTAACTCAAAATACATTGCACTGCTGTCAGAAAATAGAAAAAAAGTTTATTTCACAAATAAACATTTCTTTTCGCTTAAATTAAAACACAAACAGCCTCCCTCCTGCCTATTGGCAGTTTGAACATTTAATTTAAGCTAAAAGCAATGTTTATTTGCAAAATAAACATTTTTTTTCTATTTTCTGACAGCAATAGAATGTATTAGTTAAATAAATTACATGCACTGTTCTTCTTGCGTCAATTAATTTAATTCAAACATTTTTTTGGCCTCCCTGTATAAATAATGATATTAATGTTTATAATAGGGCTTTTCATCGATTGTCATTTGTTTCGAGCTCCTGTGATATGTTGAATAATCTGTGTATAATATTAATATTTACGGATTATACGAAATATGACAGAAGCTCGAAATAAATGACTGTGAATGAAAAACCCTATACTGAATAGAGAATTGAACGCCTTTGTAAATGAGCTACAACACGAACCCCTATTCCTATTTAAAAAATAATCGATTACGTCATCACGCTCGGATGGATGACGTCACTAGTTTGAAATATATGCCAAAAAAATTTAATTTAAAAATAAAAATCGACCTGTTTCGGGATTTTTCTCTAAAATCGTCCATTTTAGAGAAAATGAATTTATTCCATAATTTAGCCCCTCTCTGTATATCAGGAGACCGGCGACAATCTAACCAATAGTTTAGCAATAATTAAAATGTTAATTAAAAAATTTTGGTCGACATAATAACCAGAAAGATTATGATACACCAGAATAACTATGATTTTCGTATAAAAAAGCACTATACCTATTCAACGTACCTTACAGGATTGAAATTGGACCATTTGAGCGGTCTCAGGAATGTTATAAAGAAACATTTTTTTGACTTATAAACAAATAGAATCCCTCAGAAAATATTAGATTAAATTAAATTAAGTTAACGCTGTTGAAAAGGGCACGGCTTCTGTGCCCTTTTCGAAGAAAAAAATTGAATTGCGAGGAGTGATTCCAGGTATAACCGGTCAAATTTGACCGGCATTTGCGACAGAGTTATAAACAACAGGATTTTAATCTTTGAACCATTAGATACCTTTTAATTCTGGTCCTCTTTGTACATACAAATTCTCATATCTTCAAGACACTCATAACAAAAAAGATTTATGTTACTGTCACCAAATTATTTAATTATTGATAAATAATTACTTCTCTCAAATTTTAGTTGAAAATTAAAGGTTTTGTTTGGAAAACCCGAATTTTCCGAGGAAAATTTCCGTCGAAGGAAATTGAAATAAATTATCAATGTGCAGAATTAAATTACTGTCAATTTTTATGCGAGTGTTTTGGTTTAAAGTTAAAATTAGTGAGGTAATAAACCCACTTTATATAAATTTTGCTTTGCATCCAAGGGAGCAAGTTGTGTGTATGTATGTGAACACACTACTACGGCAACGTGAGTCTTTTTTGCTTGCCAACCACTTTGTAACGGTTTCGAAACAAATCTCGTTAAAATATAAGAAATGCAGGGGAAAAGGCCATGGCGAAAAATTAGTACAAAAGAAAAATCCAAAACTCAGATGAGAGTTACCACATGGAACATTAGATCCCTTAACACAAGGGATCAAGAAATAACACAAGTGCTGAAAGAGAATCAAGTAGACACATTTGCTCTCTAGGAAACAAAAAAGAAAGCAAAAGAACAATCAAAATTAGGTGAATATACATGTGGAGTGAATTTACAGTGAAGCAGCAAAAGAAAACAAGGCCAAAGAAGTTGTAGCCTTACTAATAAACCAGAGGTACTAAAATCAAACTAAATGGTGTAAATACATATTATCAGAAACGATTGGAACAACAAAGATAAGAATGAAAAAGGAAGACCTGAACTTCTTCGAAGTATACGGTCCAGAAAATAGCACGCCTTGTACATTAAGGGAGACATTTTATGACGAATTAGGTACAACAAGAAGTAGTAGACCTAGTCATAGGGAAGATAATAATACTGGGGGATTTTAACGCTCGAATAGGCAACCAAGTAATACCTAGAAATAAGCTAATAATAAAAGATGACGAGAATGCTAAAAACAAAAATGGAGAAATGATGATAAACTTCTACACGAATAACGAACTTAGAATAATAATCAATACATTTTTTATCACAAAACCAACACAAGTATATATTCAATAGCAAGCGTAGACATAGAGTGTATTTACCAATATACACAGAAATAAATACTACAGAAAGTTGGGGGTTAATGTATAACAAAAAAACTCCAATTAACTATGGGATCTGCAAAATATCTTAAATCAATATTCAGATAATTCTAAAATCCTTTTAAAAAAGGAAAAATACTTAATTACGATATTGTTTATAAAGAATGTTAAATAATAAAAAACGATTGATGTGTAACACGAATCACGAATGTGTCATTCTGGTGACACAGTGAATTCCGCTGAGCAAGCGGTAAACATATTATTATATTATACATACAAAGTTGACATAGAGGTGAAAGTGAAAATGTAAACAAAAACATATCGATCTAATAAATATACACACGCCGAATAACAAGAAAAATATTAGCCAGATTGCGAGAGATTGCAGTCAAGTTTGGGGTTGCTCGCCGCTTAGAGTAAAATTTTAAAAAATTATATTTTTAACTACCGTATAAATGAATCAAGTTCGGGGAAAACATTTTGTAAAAACACTTATCCAAATCCACTTAGAGAGCCGTGATAGGATACGAAAAATAAGTAAACATAGCCATAGCGGTATTTCGCCAAACTCGAGAGCCTGTAGGAAGCTCAACCGAAACACTTATCTCAAAAGAGCAATAAACCCCGCACTTACTCATTTTTATATTACGAAGAGTCTATTCTGGTGCAGAGTTATATTTAGTGAGGTAATAAACCCACTTTATATAAATTTTGCTTTGCATCCAAGGGAGCAAGTTGTGTGTATGTATGTGAACACAGTGCAGCCACTACGGTAACGTGAGTCTTTTTTGCTTGCCAACCACTTCGTAACGGGCTTCGAAACAAATCTCGTTAAAATATGAGAAATGCAGGGGAAAAGTTTTATTAGTTAGCTAGGAAACCGTTTACGGAATATGATGTTGTGCAAAGTTTTAAGTACACCTAGAAAAAGTTCTTGAGTTTTTCGTGGCTATTTAGAGTCCGTTTAAGCGAACACTAGGTAAAAGTTTATGGATACTGTTTTCTTATGGCAAGTTAAATAATGCGTTTAGTGTCAAATTTGTTGTGGAAGTTTGAGGTGATTCCTCTAAAGTCTAAATCATTTGCAATATTTTGTACTTCTTCGATAATTGCCACACTTCAGCTACATAGGTTAATACTGATTTTAATATTGTGTTATAAATCAGTTTTTATTTTTTGTTCATATATTTTTTTGCCCTAGTGCTGAATTCAGTGCTCCTATCACCTTTCTCCCTTGTAGGCCTGGATCCCGCGTACCAAAAAAAAGTTTATATCTTAACGGTGTCTAGTCGGACAAACTTTGATGTATGGGAACACTGGAACAAGGGAAGATTTAATTGTGAAACTTGTCATTCTGACAAGTTTATGAATATACAGGTTATTTTTAAGTTTATTCAATAGCAAACTTTAATATAATATATGAAAAAATGTTTGTCCGACAAATATGTTGGGCATTTTAATAATTCCGACACGTAGAACATGTCAAATGACAGGAATTAGATTGTTGTTAAATAGCCGTCTGATTTTTGCATGAGAGCTTAATAGCCCGATCAGGGTGCGCAAAATTTTACGAAAACCTCCAAAAAAGTAAAGGAAGGATGAAAATTTGGGTATAGGTAGTTGAAATTGTCTATTATTATGTAAGAAAAAGTTTACAATTCTACATCCCCTCAAAATACGTTCAAAATAAGTCCGGAATTGGATACAATGACTAATTCTAAGTAACTTTTGTTCTATAGAGTTTTTTTACTAAATCAATACTTTTCGAGTTATTTGCGAGTGAATGTGTTCATTTTTAACCAAAAAAAAAAATGTTTTTGGACGGTTTTTCGGAGATAACTCAAAAAGTAAGAATTTTGGAAAAAAAATATTCTTAGTAAAAATATAGCTTATAAAAAATTGAAAAAAATGGTGTATGCGTGAGGTCTGCAGACCCAGTAGAAGCAGAGTTGCAGCTAATGAAATGTAGGTTCTTCTTCGTCAAATTCCAAATCGAATATTTCAATATAAAATAACCAAAAATAGAGCACATTTCGGGGAAAATTCATTACAACTTTTTTAAAGTGTTTAAAAAAATGTTTATTTCTGTTTTTAAAAAAACTTCTAACATTAAAAGTAAGTTAGTTACGCTCAAAATATTGTTGGTCCCTTTTATTTGTTGGTAAAAAAATGGCGAAAATCACCCCTTAATTAGCTTCTCAAATAAAATTAATCGTTACCGCTTTACAAGTTACTTTACTTATGTATTGTTTACATTATCTATAAGTTTCATTGGTTCAAAGTGCTCAGTTTTGAAAAAAAATTGGGTTCAAAATAAAACATTTTTTTTTTATTTTGAAAAAATCGTAATTGTTTATGAAATTAACTTAAAAACAATTAGGAATACCAAAAATCTCAAAGAGTAATAAAACGTACGTTTTGCTTTTCTGAATATTTTTGATTTTTTGTTTTCTTGTTAGACAAAAATTGGTTATGCTATGGCTGTTCAAAATTTGCCTAAACTCGTGATTAGTTACTCGTTCAAGCCATTTTAACTACAGCTTTCTCAAAACAGAGCACTTTGAACCGATGAAACTTACAGATCATACAAATAATACAGACAAAGTAACTTGTGAAATGGTAATGTTAAAATGTATATGTGATGCTAATTAGGGGGTGATTTTCGCGATTTTTTTTTTCCAAAAAATAAAAGGGACCAACAATATTTTGAGTGTAATTCACTTACTTTTAATATTACAAGTTTTTTTTAAACAAAAATTACCCTTTTTTTGTAAACACTTTAAAAAAGTTAAAATGAATTTTTCCCTAAAAGTGCTTTGTTTTTGGGTTATTTCACATTGAAATATTCGATTTGGAGTTTGACGAAGAAGAACCTACTTTTCATTAGCTGCAACTCTGCTTTTATTGGGTCTACAGACCTTATGTATACACCATTTTTTTTTCAATTTTTTATGGGCTATATTTTTGCTAAGAATATTTTTTTCGCTAAAATACTTACTTTTTGAGTTATCTCAGAAAAACCGCCCAAAAACATGTTTTATTTCATTAAACATGAACCTATTCACTCGCAAATAACTCGAAAAGTATTGACTTAGTGAAAAAACTCTATAGAAGAAAGGTTGTATAGAATTAGTCATTTTATCCAATTCCGGTCTTATTTTGAATGTATTTTTTTTCATCTTCGAGAGGGGGGTATTCCCCTCTATTTTTGTAAGATGGAGGGGATGTAGAATTGTAAACTTTTTCTTATATAATATTAAACAATTTCAACTACCTATTCCCAAATTTTCATCCTTCCTTTATTTTTTTGGTGACAGATTGTTGGGGTAATGAAAGGGTAACAAATCAATTGGAATTCTGTCCGACAGAATAAATGGAACGTTTTCGTAGTCTGATGTTCGAAACCTGTAGCCTATGCCACAATTAAAACTTCCTCTGTTCTAGTTTTCCCGTACGTCAAATTTTGTCCGACTAGACACAGTTAAGCTATTAACAAATTTTCAGCTTGCTATTAATAAACTTTTTCTTGGTACGCGGGATCCAGGCCTAAAAGAAAATCATACGGCACATTATTACTTAGTAGTTACTATGCACAAGTCTTTTAAATGTCCGTGTGCACTATTGTCCATCCAAGTCACTATCATGAAGATGTTTTTTGTTTTTTTTTTCACGACTGGAATTGATTTTTTAAGACAAATTTTAAAATTCGCCTAAAAAAATGTTAGTTTTTATGCATAGATGCATTAAGTAAACCCGAAATGAAGTGCCTCGATTTTTCACATCATGTAGACCTGTCTGCTGTAGTAATTTAAGGAAAAATTTGTTTTCCATTTGAAAAATGATGGTAACGAACTTGCTCTAATGGTAGTTTATTATGTGTTGTTTATTTTATGCTATTAAGCCATATTTTATAGTTTGGGGAAATTGTAAAAACATAGCGAGGCTCTTTATTTTACAAAAATGAATTTGTAGAATAAAGCATTCATTACATTCGTTAAATGAATTTCAAACATGCGAAACATTTTAAAAAGGAATAAATTTTTACCGTAACTTGTAGCTGAGGGTAACAAGCGTGGCCAAACTTCATCCGTATGATTGGAATAAGATATTATCTAGATGAAGCGTTAAATCTAGTGTGCCAATATCTCTTTCGAATGCATGTCTAAAGCAGTGTATAATATCGTAGGGTTACTGAAAGAGACTTCATTCCAAACGTAAGGGCAAATTTCACGTAAATAAGATTTGAATGTAATGTAGAAATAATCAGGATTAATAACGTAATTAGTACAAAGAGTTCCTATGTGTAAACCTTAAAGCAGATAATAAATTTTTCATTATCGAATATTTTTAATGTCCAAGCTTCGACACCATACAAGAGGACTGACCAAATGTAACATTTAATCATGCGCTTTCGAAGTTGAAGTTGCAAGTTATCATTACAGAAGAATGACCTCATTTTTAAAAATGTCGTGCGGGCTATCTCGATTCTACATTTTATCTCTTTATCTGGATCTATTTGTTCAGTAATAAGGCAACCAAGATATTCAAAACTGGGTACTCTTTGAATTATATGACTAGAAAGCGGAATATATGCAACACAACATTACCAAAATATGCGCATATATATGCATTACTTTTACTACAAATATGCAGGTATTTTTTCTAAATTTGTCTAAATATGCAAGTGCATATTAAAAATACTCAAAAATAAAACAATATATTAAGTCGTAAGATCTTCAGAAAAGTTGCCTTCAAAAATACGTACAACTTTCCTTAAACAATCGAAGCCCTCATTTTTTTCTAAAACATTTTTTAATTTATTTCTGATTGTAATCCCTGTATTTCCGGGAATTTTTTGACAATGAGCAGAAAAAGTGTTAACAAGATTAACCGAATCACTTAATTGTAAATTCCTTTGTTCTAATGACTTTATTAGATCTGTTAAAAAACTAAAATTAACTTTTATGAACATAAGTTCTTTAGCAATTTGTACGTTACTTAAAGAACAAAGTACGTTACTTAAGCTGAAGAACAAAAGCGGAATTGTCTACAATTTGATGGATTTTTGTATTTTGATGCTTCTCTCTATGTCCGTCTTTATAGAAGTAAAAGCGAATTTGTCGAATAGAAACACTCTTTCCAGAAAAATTTCTTTTGTGGGACATGATGCTTTTGTTTGTCAGTTCCTCATTTAAAAAATGAAATGTGAAAATAAATGTAACTTACGATTTTGGAACAGGCCTTGCAAACTACTTTGTCTCCACTTAGCTTTAACGCGGGAAAACACTTTATCCAAGCACTTTTTTGAATGGTAGACATATTTAAATTTAATATATACCAATCACTTCAAAAACACTAAATACAATACAACGTTTACTTTAAACAAATGTTGGGGGTGACAAAATAATTATTAGACCCTTAAAAGCAGGTAGGTACCTACGACTTGCTACGCTAATAAAATAATATTTTTCTGGGAACACCCATAATTGTTAAATTCAGGTAGTAATGGGGAAGTCCAGATGAGCGATAGATAGATAAATAACGAGCTCGTTCATATCGAAGTTATAAAACTCCAACTAAGAGAGGAAAATTTTAAACTTTTATATCATTTATTTTTAAAATATGCAAAATAAATCGTGTTTAGCTTAAATATGCAATGTTGTGTTTGTTGTCTGAAAATATGCAATATATGCATCTATATGCACTTTGCATATATTCCGCTTTCTATATATGACCATCAACATATTAACCGTGAATATTGATGGGCCAAACGGCTAAATAACATGTATTTTGTTTTTGAACAGTTTACGTTTAGGCCAAACTCTCTTCCCACTGTGTCAATGGCATTTAAAAGGTGTTGTAATCTATTCATATCATCACTTAAAATACCTGTATCGTCTAAATATCTGATTGTATTTATCAGAATTCCATTAACTTTCACACTCCATTCCAAATTATGCAGCGCTTCCGCTTCCTTGAACATTCTATCTGAATATAAATTGAATAACAGTGGGGACAGTATACAACCCTGTCTGACACCTCTTTATATTTTGCATATTTCTGTTGATTTTCCATTTATCCAAGGTGTCGCTCTTTGACGCCAGTATAATTTTTCTATGATTCGTACATCTTGACAATCAACTCCTTTATTCTTTAATATTTTAATTAATTTGTGATGTTGTACTCCATCAAAGGCCTTCTCATAGTCAATAAATACAGCAAAGACGTCTTCTCTTTGATCTCGGCTTTTCTGCAATAATACATTTAGTGCAAAGA
This sequence comes from Diabrotica virgifera virgifera, assembly GCF_917563875.1. Lineage (NCBI taxonomy): Eukaryota > Metazoa > Arthropoda > Insecta > Coleoptera > Chrysomelidae > Diabrotica > Diabrotica virgifera. Next base: position 243,076,756 of record NC_065449.1, read on the forward strand.
GTGCGTCCCGAGTTCCCAGTTCATTTCTGAAGCCAAATTGTGGTTCATCCTGGTCTTCTTCACATTTATCTCTGATTCTACTGTGGATGATTAGTCCGTTCTTTAACGGCAAAATATTGCAAAACCTCTAAATTTTAAAGAACCGCTTGGATTGACATGAAATTTGGCATACACATAGCTAACAAGTCAAAGAAAAAAAGTGATATTGTGCCGATATGTGCTTTTGCCCTGGGGGTGGTTTTCACCCCCTCTTGGGGGTGAAAAATATTCGTCCAAAAAAAGTCAGGAAATGGACAAACTGGCTAATTTTAAGTAACATTTGTTCCATAGAGTTTTTTCACTAAGTCAATACTTTTCGAATATGTAACTTGTGAATATGTTAATACCAAGTGAATATGTTCATTTTTTCAACAAAATATCCACGCTTTTGGACGGTTTTTCGCAAATAACTCAAATAGTAAGTATTTTGTCGAAAAAACATTCTTAGCAAAAATATAGCCTGTAAAAATTTAAAAAAAAATGGTGTATATATTACGTCTCTATACCTAGTAGAAGCAGCGTTATAGCTAATGAAAAATAGGTTCATATTCGTCAAATTCCAAATGGAATACTTTAACGTGAAATAACCAAAAATAAAGCACATTTCGGGGAAAACTCATTACAACTTATTTAAAGTGTTTAAAAAAAGCTTCATTTTTGTTTTATAAAAAAAATTTCTAGCATCAAAATTAAACAAGTTACGCCAAAATAAAGTTAGTCCCTTTTGGTTTTGGTAAAAAAATCGAGAAAATCACCCCCTAATTAGTATCTTAAATGAACTTAATCGTTACGACTTCACAAGTTTCCTGACTCGTGTATATATTGTTTATATGATCTGTAAGTTTCATCGGTTCAAAGTCCTTATTATTGAAAGGGCTGTAGTTAAAAAGGGTTGAACGAGTCACTGATCCCGAATGTATGCAAATTTAGAAACACCAAATCTTAATCAATTTTTGTCTAACAGAAAAACAAAAAAATACGTGGTATTCAGAAAAGCAAATTTGACTTTTTTTGTTTTTCGAGATTTTTGATATCTCTAACAATTTTTAAGTTATTTTGAAAAAAAGCATATTTTTCAAAATTTAAATTTTTAAAAATTTTACTTTTAAACCAAATTTTTTCAAAAATAAGCACTTTGAATCGATGAAACTTACAGATCATATAAACACAACAAAAGTAAAATAATTTGTGGAGCGGTAACGATTAATTTCATTTAAGTTGCTAATTAGGGGGTGGTCTTCCCGATTCTTTTTTGCAAAAACAAAAGGGACCAACTTTATTTTGAGCGTAACTTGCTTAAATTTATTGCTAGAAACTTTTTGTAAAAACAGAAGTAAAGCTTTTCTTAAACACTTTAAAAAAGTTATAATGAGTTTTCCCCAAAAAGTGCTGAATTATTTGGATATTTCACGTCGAATATTCTATTTGAAATTTGGCGAATATGAATCTATTTTTCATTGGCTATAACTCTGGTTCTACGAGATCCAGAGACCTAACGCGTACACCATTTTTTTAACTTTTTTATAGGCTATATTTTTGCTAAGAACGTTTTTTTCGACAATATACTTACTATTTGAGTTATTTGCGAAAAACCGTCTAAAAATGTGGTTATTTTGTTAAAAAATGAACATATTCACTCGCAAATAACTCGAAAAGTGTTGATTTGGCGAAAAAGCTCCATTGAACAAAAGTTACTTAAAATTAGTCAGTTTACCCATTTCCTGACTTATTTTGGACATATATTTTTTCACCCCCAAAAGGGGGTGAAAGTCACCCCCAGGGCAAAAGCACACATCGGCACAATATCACATTTTTTCTTTGACATGTAAGCTATACGTATGCCAAATTTCATGTCAATCCAAGCGGTTCTTTAAAATTTAGAGCAAAAACCGTGAAAGAATGGACTAATACGTAGAAAGATTTTCAAAGTGTGGCTCATCATATCGCCACTGTACTTGCCACTGTTCCTAATCTAACAGAAAACTCTGCTTTCGATTTGAGTGGCAAGATCAGAAACGAAGTAATGAGTAAAAAAGTCGAGGTGACTACAATCTAAAAAAGGTTCAAGAACAAATACTGCAATGGTTTGGTCACGCCAGACGTGGAGATGAGAACTATCTGGTATAAGATAAGGGATAGAACTGTTAAAAGTTGAGGGAAAGAGATGTATAGGAAAATCAGGATGTAAGAATTGTGGTTAAACAAGGTTTAAATGAACAAGACGCGATGAACCGAAATGAGTGACGAAGAAGAGAGACCCACTCACAACTCTCCGCTTAGAAACGTGGAGCATAATCTTTATCTGCCACCCCACGGTCTGAGCTGGTTAAGTGCTCTATACTATACAATTCGAGAAAAATGCACAATCACCTGCCATCTAACATCAAATCTATTGCAGCATTTCCCGCTTTTCGCAAGGCCTTGAAAGCTTATTTGCTTGAGAGAGCTTTTTATACAGTGAATGACTTTTTTATAAACGATTTGAATTCGGCAAATTGACTTGCAGGATTATTACTTTCGAGTACTTTTGTACATATTTGCAGCGGCAGAGATCTTTTGATTTACTTTCCCTTTCCCTTTTCCTTCTTCGCCTTCTTTTTGCTCTGACGTTGTATACGACATATTGTTTGTAAAATTTTTAAAAATTTTTAATGTTTACTTAATAACTATAAAATTGCATTTAAGTAGTATAACTCACGCCATTTATTTGGTGTCTGTTCCTGTTTTTATTTTGTTTGTAGTTTTTATTTTTTTAATTATTTTTTGTTTTTTATTGTATTTTTTATTTTGTATAAGCTTTGTCCACAAATTGTAAAAATTTTTTGACAGTAAAACATACCTTACTTACCTTACTTACTGAAGAGTACGAAATACCTTGTTGAGAAAAGGCTTCAACGGAAAAGCTGAGAAAGATGAAGACAATATCAACTGAGTATCTGAGCGTGGAATATACATACGAGTTTGGTGCCTTAAACAAATTTTTACTATTGAGATAATATTCTTCGGTTTAATTGTCTTACTCTTCGTACGAACTCGGAAGTTAGTTCGGTTTTAATTTATTGGCAATTTTTTGCGCTTGTTTTCTTCCGAGATATTTGTATATATAATTTTAACCGATGGACTCGAAGCTTTGGCCAACTTTCATACAGAATTCTTAGAGCTGAACCTTTGCTCTAACTATATTTAGAACACGGAACTTTAGTCCTGTCGCCAGGGGGGTACAACGGCCTCCTTAATTCAGATGGACTTACCTAAGTTTTTTTTATGTATTTTGACCCGTAGAATACGAATTTTTTGGGTAATAGTTGATTCGGATGTCTATAAGATTGTTATAAACAAAGAACTCGAGGAATTACATAACAGCGATTTTTCGCAAAACAAAACATTTTTTTATATTTTTTGGGTGATTCTCAGCAAAAAATGTTCTTACAAGTTTTTCCGTAGGATTCATAGTTTTCGAGATAAACGCGGTTGAACTTTCAAAAAATCGAAAAAGTGCAATTTTTAAACCCGAATAACTTTTGATTAAAAAATAATATAGCAATTCTGCTTACTGGATTTGAAAGCCCAAGTCAAGTTCTATCGGTTTTAATTATTTGTATTGCTAAAAATTAATTTTTTTATTGTTAAACAAAGCTATAAACACATAGTGTTTCCCGTGCCCAATGCATGCGTTTTAATGTACGTAATCTACGTAGAAATTGTCTGTATGTGCGCCTACTCGTTCGATTTATAATGAGAAATGTATTGAAAACATCATTCAAGCACTATGTGTTTATAGCTTTGTTTAAAAATAAAAAAATTAATTTTTATCAATGAAAATAATCAAAACCGATAGAATTTGATTTGAACTTTCAAATACGGTAAGCAGAATTGCTATTTTATTTTTCAATCAAAAGTTATTGGGGTACAAAAATTGCAATTTTTCAATTTTTTGAAAGTTCAACCGCGTTTATGTCGAAAACTATGCATTCTACGAAAAAACTTGTAAGAACATTTTTTGCTTAGAAAGCGCTGTTATGTGATTCCTCAAGTTCTTTGTTTATAACAATATTATCGACATCCGGATCAACTGTTACCCAAAAAATTCGTGTTCTACGGGTCAAAATACATAAAAAGAACTTGGGTAAGTCCATCTGAATTAAGGAGGCCTTTGTACCCCCACTGGCGACAGGACTAGTTATTTATTGTTTAATAAAATTATTATTAATACATGTAGGATATGATCAGGGCCCAACTCATTAATTTACCTCAACCACCAAATAAAGTTTTTCGCCGAATTACAGAAGACGACAAGGGTATCTCCCATGATACTATAAATCGTTAACTTAAAACATGTTTACAACAGTTACTATATGCTAAGAAACCACAGCTTGCTCTCTCATTACTAAACAAATTTGATTTTTTTTAATATTAGATGAAAAATTTAGTCATGTTCCAAAATTAATAATGTACGTTTTTTCGGCTGCAATGCTATTCAAATGGGGTTTCATTTTTTTCCAATCCTGAGAAAACTAATAAGTATTTTAAAAAAATTTAAACGCAGAATGAAAGATTGCGTTATTAGCGAGGGCCGAAAGTCCCTGAGAATTTCTATGTTTATTTTAATAAGTTACAGGGGTGAAAAACTAAGAGAAAATTTAGTGTTATTTTTAATTTCAAATATCTCATTCAAAATAAACTTTTTATTTATTCTAAGGGACTTTCGGCCCTCGGTAATAATTTAGTCTTTCATTCTGCGTTTAGATTTTTCAAAAATATTTATTGGTTTTTTCAGGATTCGAAAAAAACGAACACAATGTCCGTGGTAATTTTCCAAATCTATCTTTGTCATACAACGCACTCAGTCGAATAGAATATTGTCAGTCAGACACTGACAATCAGTGACAATTTTAAGTAATTATTTGACATGAATCGGGAATATTTTTAATTGTTGATTAAATAATATTGATATATAGTGTATTTGATAAATAATTGATTTAAAAGGTGAACTTTATAAAAAGTTATTTATTGTGTATTATTTATGGAAGATAGAAGCAGAGCATACATCAAGATATATTCTGTGATCCAAGTATTTTGTTGTTAAAGATGTTCAAAATTGTAAGCGTTCCATTTATTAAAAAAGTTTCCGTTAAAAGTTAAAAGGTATTCCGCTTATTAAAAAATCACTTTAACACGTTTCCTCTTTTCTCGATTGAGTATTAGTTTTTGTTGTATGTACATATAAATTATTACAATCACTGAATACATAGCTAGTGAAAAAATTATCAGTAGTAATTGCACAAGAGCTCTGAAATTATTGAATTTTTCTCGAGTGACACTTTGACAGTTTTAATTTCACGAGCCGAAGGCGAGTGAAATTATGTCAAATTGTCACGAGAGCAAAAATTCTATATTAATTTCAGAGGACGAGTGCAATTTGTTGCGATTATTTCATGAATAAAACTGTTCAAAACCAAAATTTGATTGTAATTTATTTATGTAAGTACCATTAAACACACAGTTTTTATAAATATTTGACGATTGAAAGTCATCACTTTTATAATTTTTAAAACATTAATTGTCATTAATGTCACTGAATGTATTTTTTCGTAGCAACGAAGGGCATCTGACGTAATATACTTAAGGACGGGAGATTATCAAAAATTATCGATTTAAATCAGATTTCTGTAGCTTTCTATTGGTCAGAATCTCCTATGAATGAAATAATCACATTTATTAACTGAATTAATAATTTGCTATTATACAAAAAATAACAGTTATCCAAGAACATTCAAAAGCCATCTCTTTAAGCTAGTTATGACATTGTCAAGTAGAATGACATTCTAGTAATATGTACATATCCATACCAGTGTGAATTTTACTACACGTAGTTTGCCATGTAAAGACAGAAAAGGTAGGGATAGCCGTAAAATATTTGCGAATTATGTACCCATAGCCTTAATTGAAACCTCATCCCATATAAATCTCATTGAAATTTATCATATCTTACTGGGTATTCGAATTTTTCCGAAAGTTGTATACACTTCAAATCAAATTTATGAACCTTCCAGCAAGGACACACTTCAGGTAGTCTATCGATTAATGAACCTTTCATTAAGAAACCCTTATAGCACAGCACGTCAATTAAAATAGTTAGATACCTATCAGATTTAGGTACATCGTTTTTATCTACGTGTACTATTAACTTGTCAACATTGTTATCTATTGTTGCATTTGGATATACAAGTACTATGTAACTGTATAACTACCAGTGGCGTTCAGCTGAACCTAATAATGAACTATCGTATATAAAAATGTAATATCGTATATAAAAAAATGATTGTTAAATACTCTTCTTCTTCTTTCTCTTTTTGTATAGACATAACTCTGTCTATTTTTCCAATCTACCTCTAATAAATTCCATTGTTTTCGTGGTCTTCCCACTGATCGTCTTGCTATATGGGAACTGTCTCTTGCTGTCCTAACTACTCTATTTGCTGGCATTCGGCTAATGTGGTCGTTCCATTCTATTGTTCTGTTTCTTACTCATTTATTAATGTTGTCCACCTTGCATCCTTGTCGTATATCTCTACTTCTAGCTCTGTCCCATAGAGGCCTAAGGTTTTTGCGAAGGGTTTTCATCTCCGCTGTTTCGAACAATCTTTTTGTCCTCTCTGTGTCGGGTCGTGCTTCTGCCGCGTATGTCATTATTGGTCTGATGACTGTTTTGGAAATTCTGCCTTTCATTTCTTTTCCTATATTTTTATTTCTCTATATTGTGTCATTAAGGCAACCTGCGGCTCTGTTTGCTCTATTCACTTGATCTTCCACTTCTGTTTCGAGCCTTACGTAGCTAGATAGTGTGATGCCTGGATATTTAAACTCCATCACTTGTTCTATTATGCCTCCACTCTTCTCTGTCTTGAGCAACCTCCATCCAATTCTACACGCCCATAGCTTTCAGGTTTCTCGCTATATTATCTCGCCACCGGAGTCGAGAGCGTCCGCGTGGTCTTCTTCCAGTTGAGCATTTCTCTCATATCAGCCATACTGTTCTTTGGTCGAAATGTCTTCTGAGGTGTCCAGCCCATTGGAGTCTTCTGGACTTTATTTATTTTTGAAGTTATACTTCTTTAGGCGCGATTGGAAGTGATGATTTTTATTATTCTGCGCGCATGCGCACACAGACAGTATAGCGTTAGTTGCTTAATTTTTCAAGTTATGTATAAAGTATATTAGAGCAAAAAAAAGGTGTGAAGAGAATATATTAGTGTTTTTAGTAAATATATTTATTATAATTTTTGTGTCGTTGGATTTGTCTTTCTCGGGAGTAAGATAAAGTATTGTTATGAATCACCTTAGCATAGATGTAAGTTAGTAGGTCAGACTAGTAATGGATCTGACAGTTATATTTGTCAATTAGAAGTTTTGTCATTATTTTTGACACGTTTTTTTGGAGATTTGATTTTGTACTTTAGTTTATTAAGAATTTAATAAACTTGTTAAAACACCGTAATAGTTCACTTAATCCCTGAACCCATCTAGAATTACAATAGTATTATTAAAACATTTATTATATTTATTATACTTCAATTCGTCTGTCTGTTACCGTGAATTGTCATTATGTCCGAGACTATACAAACAGAGATGTCGTGGCGTTATTGGTATAGCATTCGACTAGAGATCGAGAGGTCTTGGGTTCAAATCACTAAATTGGACCATTCCTATTCTTTTTTTTTATTTTTGGAAAGTGGTAAGCATTAAAATTAGTTTAGTATTTAAATAAAATAAAAATAAACTGTTTAATGTATATTTAGTTCGTTGAAATCATATAAGCGAAGTATAACTTCTTACGTGCGTACAAAGTACACACACATTCTTTTTTTTATGTTGGCATCTGGGTAAAGTTCTTCATCATCAAATCATCACACATCTTCATGATACATACAAACTAAAGGAAGATAAAACTACTTAGTCATACCATGAAAATATGAGAGAAGATAAATAATAGAAGCTAGGTGAAGAAAAACGAAATATTCGATAACCAGTTAGGCCTTATGCAAATCAGATCAACAACAGATGCAGATGGAAAAATACAGAAATAAAAAAACAAACCGCACTATGAGTGCAATACTATCGTAAGCAGAGATATGTAAAGAAAATAGATCAGGCTAGTCATATGCCACTCAATGCATCGGGGTGTAACGCCGATATCAAGTACGGTGGTCTAGCTATCTTTGTCTGTCGTGCGAGTGTGAGCGTATCTACCAAGAGGTGGGAATAACGGAACGACAGTGACACACAGGCGGCGGCCATCATATGCTAGAGAGAGAAAGCTAAGCGCCGGTAGAGAGAGATAGATAGACCACCGACCCGAACTGTTCCGCGTTACGCTATTTTTCGAACTGGTCTAATCTATTCTGTTATATCTATGATCGTAAGTCAATAAAAATTATTTTTTGAGATAATCGGGAAAAATGTTTCAATTATAGTACTTATTTCAGTGCAAAACTATTCTAACTAAAAATTTAATTTTCATGGTATAATTCCCAAGTTAGTAGACTAAATATGGCAGTTTCTTAATAAACTTTTTAAGGTACTAGTACACTTTAGAAGACCAAAAATAATCATTTTTTTTTCAAGAATTTTTTTTCTCAGAACCTTTATTAAAAATGAACATAAACGTTTTACATATTAATATCTAACTCTTAGAGAGTACAAAAAATATAACTGTTTTCATGTATGCACGTACACTAATATTGTAGAGGGCGCAAAAGTCGAGGCCTCGAAAAATGATGGCGGACAGTTAATCTCAGGATTCGGATATCTGAAATAACAAAATTATTGAGAGACTCATTAAAACTCGACTTATGTCCTTTATCGTTGATAACAACATTTTATCACAAAATCAGTTCGGCTTTTTAACAAATAAATGTACCACTGATGCCATGTTTTCTGTACTACATGAGGTTTACCAAGCACTAAACAATAATCTTTTTACTGCCACTGTTTTCTGCTACTATGCCAAAGCTTTTGATTGTGTAAATCACGACATCTTGATTACAAAACTAAATTTCTATGGAATTCGAGGTATTTCTTTGAATTGGTTCCAATCCTACTTGAATAATCGGAAACAACTAGTTAGAGCAAATGATACTGACTCTAGTCTCAAAAACATCGTCTGTGGAGTACCACAAGGTTCAGTATTGGGTCCTATACTGTTCCTTATCTTTATAAATGACATCACTAATTTAAAAATCAATGGGAAAATTTTTCTATTTGCTGATGATACCAGTATCACTTGGAGCAACTCAACTATTGCATCTCTTCATGAAACTATAACTTCGGATCTACTGACGATAAAGACCTGGTCTGACTCTAATTTACTCTCTTTTAACGTAAATAAAACAGTAGCATTATCCTATAAAGGAGCTCTTCAACCTTTGCCACTTCATAAGAGCCAGATCAGTACCGTTGATTCTGTAAAATTTCTTGGTATTTTTTTAGACAGCAACCTCAAATGGTCCCTTCATATCGATTCGTTAAGTAAGAAACTCGCCTCAGCTTGCTATGCAATACGATCTGTCTCAAGGGAACTCAATTTAGCATCTTCTAAAATAACATATTTTTCGTTGTTCGAGTCTCATCTTCGATATGGTCTTCCTTTTTGGGGTTCTAGTACAGCTGCTCAATTTGATGTCATTTTTAGATTGCAAAAAAGAGCAATAAGATATTTGTTTGGCCTCAGAAAATGTACACATTGCAGAAGTTACTTCAGAGATCACGAAATTTTAACACTTCCATCTTTATATATTCTAGAAACGGTTTGTTTAATTCGTAAACACCTTCATGTCTTTCCATCAAGGCCCAATCATCTTTACTCCACCAGAAATTCAATCTTTGATATTTATTTACCGATTCCATCCACTGAGTTAGTAAAGAAATCTATATTATATTCCGCAAAGAAACTGTACAATCATCTTCCGTTACAACTTAAATCTGCAACATCTTTCCCTAAGTTCCGAAAAATGACAAAAACCTATCTATCCAAAAGACCATATTATTCAATAGAAGAATTTCTTAATGAATAACTAAGGAAATTGGGTTCCATGCGCAGTAGCATAAACTTGTCAGTTCCTTATGTTGTACCTATTTTATTTTATTTGTTGTATTTCAATTTGCAATTTATATATGTTTTGCAATAAATTGTTTTTGTCTTGGCTTTTATATCTTATACTGTACATTGTTGACGATTTATCTAATTTTAGTAAATTGTAGTTGTTATTTGTTATTTATATTATGTTTTTCTTTTGACTGTATGTAAGCCTTGTCCATAAAATTGTAAAAATTTTCAGTGGCAATAAAGCATATTTCTATTCTATTCTAACAAAATCGTACTGCATTTGAAAAAGGAAGGTTTCTTACGTGACAATTTGCCACATTTTAACCAAAAAATAAAAAATAAATATTTTTTAACCATAAAAGACTGAAGAAAAACGGGAGATTTTTTCACAAATTTTTTTCCCGTAAAATCTTTTTTGGCAGAAATTCTCACTAACGGTAGTAAATTTTCACGTAAGAAACCTTGCTTTTTCAAATGCCGTACGATTTTTTTGTTTCAGAGATTCCAATCCTGAGATTAACTGTCCGCCATCGGAACTACTTTTTTTCGGGACCTCGACTTTGGCGCCCTCTACAATATTAGTGAACGTGCATAAATGAAAGAAGATATATTTTTTGTATTCTCTGAGAGTTAGATATTAATATGTAAAAGGTTTTATGTTCATTTTTAATAAAGATTCTGAGAAAAAATCTTGAAAAAAGCTTATTTTTGGTCTTCTAAAGTGTACCTACTACATAGTACCTTAAAGAACAATGAAAGATACACTGACGTCATATTTTATTCAGATAATTGCTGCGGACAAAATAAAAATAAATTTATAGCAGCAACATACCTTTACTTAGTCACTATTTGGAGAATATAAAAAACACCATCTCCCACAAATATTTAATTGCTGTTCATACCCAGAATGAGGGTGACAGCACGCATTCAGCAATAGAACGGGAAAAAAATAGAATGTTAAAGGAGGTTACAGGCAAATAACATTTATTTGTGTATAACTCCGTGTAAGAAAAAATTAATAAAAAAAGAATACCACGACTTTGAACCAGATGTTGAATAACTCATGAAGCAATGTTAGGTTATAAGTGAAACACAATTTGTTATTTGTATACATATTGTTAATCTTATTTTAATGGTTTTATTTAATAAATTACGTTTTGTTCGGAAAATAATGATTCTGACTTTTATTATCATTAAATTAGGATCGTATATGCCAAAATGTGAAGAAGTTAAGAGAAGAATACATATTGCTAATAAAACATATAATGGACTAATTAAACATCTAAAATCTAACAACATCGCGAGAAAAACCAAATGCAAAATATACAAAACCCTGATAAAACCGGTCCTTATATATGGATCAGAGACATGGGCACTGTCGAAAAGCGATGAGAACTTATTAGGTACGTTTGAACGAAAAATCATCAGACACATATATAAGGGGGTGAAAGAAAATGACGTATGGCGCAGAAGATATAATTTTGAACTATACGCAGCATACAACGAACCCGACGTCATAACATCCATAAAAATCGGACGTCTGCGCTGGATGGGCCATGTTGAACGGATGTTGGAGACCGAAACACCAAAACATATAATGAGGCAAGCACCAGTAGGGAGAAGGTCAAAGGGAAGACCCAATCTTAGATACATGGAACAAGTGGAACAAGATCTGAAAACACTTGAGATTACCCACTGAAAGAGCAAAGCAAGGAACAGAACAGAATGGCGAAAAATGCTAGAACAAGCCAGGACCCAAAAAGGGTTGTCGAGCTACTGATGATGATGATGATATGCCAAAATGTGTAATATTACTCCGGTGCAAGACTATCTTAACTTCAAATATATCATTATCAGTAGTTATATTATGTTATTATGTTAAAAACACTAACTGAAATGAGTCAATCTAAATGTGTTGTTTTAATTCACAATACCATTCTATCATTAATAGGGTGATGTAAAAAAAAAGATAAAAATTTGAGCCAAACTAAAACATTCATTATCTTCACATTTACTTTTTTTGAGTTGCGATACTATTGCACATTGCACTCATAGTGCAAAACGCTTATATGGTATTCATTGATCTTGAGAAAGCAGAATATGATAAAGTTGTGACATGTGTGAAAATGACATGTGAAATTAGGGTAGCCCCAAGGCTCGGTGCTTAGTCCTTTATAGTGTTCAGTACTCCATCTCATTAGTATTCATTAGCATTCCCTAGTGCTTAATGTATGTTGATGATATGGTATTAATCGGAAAGAGCAAAAGGCATTTTGCTTGAAAGAACAAATACCGGAAACTTTGAACAAAAATAGAGTACTTATTTGAAATGTTCATTTAAAGATGATGTTACTAGATGCTCGCAGCGCAGGGCAGATCAACAACAGATGCAATTTTCATTGTAAGGCAACTGATGGAAAATACAGGAATAAAGAGGCCAACGCTCGTATGGTATTCATTGATCTTGAGAAAGCATATGATAGAGTTCCTCGAGAGATTCTGTGATGGGCACTCAATAAGAAAGGAGTCCCTGGTGAATATGTAAAGGTTGTGAGGGATATGTGTGAGGGAGTAACGACTACTTAGTGTCAGGACAGGTGTGGGAGAGACGGATAAGTTTCAGGTAAAAGTAAGCACCAAGGCTCGGTGCTTAGTCCTTATTTATTCTCATTAGTTTTGGAACAGATAACAGCGAAACTACAGAGTGGCATTCCATGGTGCCTAATGTATGATGATGATGTAGTGTTAATAGGAAATAGTGAAAGAGACTTCGACCAAAAACTGGAACAGTGGAGACAAGCTCCGGAGGAAAAAGGTTTAAAACTTAGTAGGACAAAAACAGAGTATTTGGTATGTTCATTTAAAGATGGAGTTACTACAAATAAAATGGTATCTTTGGATGGTGAAATGATTGTGAACAGCAATAGTTTTAAGTACCTAGGATCGGTATTACAGAGTAATGGAGAATTAAATGGAGATGCATGCAGTAGAATTAGGGCTGGGTGGATGAAGTGGAAAGAAGCGAGTGGTGTGTTGTGTGACAGAAAAATTCCAATGAAGCTGAAGGGAAAATTCTGTAAAGCAGCCATAAGACCGGCTATGATGTACGGACCTGAATGTTGGGAAGTGAAAAAGAAAGAGGAACAACGAATGCATATGGCGGAAATGAGAATGCTTAGATGGATGCGTGGAGTGACAAAGAAGGATAAAATTAAAAATGGGTATATTAGGGAAAGTCTATAGGTGTGACACCAACTGATGCCAAAATGAGAGAGCATAGGTTAAGATGGTTTGGTCATGTTCAACGTCGAGACGTTAGTCACCCAATACGAAGAATAGCTGAAGTGCAGATTCCTAGAAGGAGTAGGAGAGGAAGACCAAAGAAGACCTGGGGGGAGACGATAAGGCAGGACATGTTGGTAAAGGGGATTAACATTAATATGACCCAAGAAAGAATTGTGTGGAGAAATGCAATTAGAGAAGCCGACTAAGATGCCCACAGTGTAATTAGGGTTGGTATTAATTAGGGTAATTAATGAGTATATTAGGGGATATCTAGGAGTGGCACCAATTGATGGCCAAATAAGAGAGCATAGGTTAAGCTGGTTTGGTTATATTCAACATCAAGGAGGAAAAAAGTTAATCACCAATACAAAGAATTGTTGATCCGCGGCTTCCTAGAAGGAGTTGGCAAGGAAGACCAAAGAAGACCTGGGGAAGATGCTTAGGTAGAACGTCGGTAAAGGACGTTGATATTGGTATGACTCAAGATAGAAACTTATAGAGAAATGTATTTAGGGAAGCGGTTCGTGCATAGGGATAAAGATCAATACCGATCATGGAACTAGAAGAACAATCTTGATCTAGCTTTTTTGGTTTAAAAGTAAACGTTTTTTAGTTTTCTCGCAATTGGATATATACCACGTCCTTAAATTCTGAATCAGAATCTATCATCAGTTCTTCTGTATCTGTTGCAATTATTGTAGTTTAACTAATCCCTGAACGGACTGATAGAAAAACAAACAGCAAAGAACTAAAAATTACAGTTATTTTAAATTTTTTATTTTGATTTAAATATTTCCCACCATTATATAATTTCGCATTAATTTGTAACTAATTGATTTACGTTTTAACTTTTAATGACATAATAAATTTAACAATTTCTTTCATCTCGGTCTAAAATCAATCACGTACTCTGCTATACAATATGTACATTCTTGTGTGTATTAAATCTGCAATATAATCTTCTTGAAGCTACGGTTAATCGACTGATGATGAGAATGGGTCTTTTATCATAAAAGCAACGATATCCTATTACCTATACCTGCCCGAATTAAAAAGCCTTGTTAATATAAAGAGGCACGTACATTTTAAAATTATAACTTTCAATGGAGCAGAACTCAATCTTAAAGTTTTTGCTTCTATTTCTAAAGCAAATACACCGTCAGCAGATGTGCATCAATCTTGGTAATGACAGAGTTAGGATGTTGAAAGTAAATACAAGGTAAATGGTATACACGTACAACTCACGATGCTACGAGCCGATATAAGAAGAAGAATACAATGATGAAGCCATTTCTTGTAACACAACAATATCTATAGAGTGTAGTGAAGATATTAATCATTTCTGTCGTCATATATTACTGAATGGTATAGCTATACTATTTCAAAAACAATAAATACGAACTTCAGATCTGAACACACAATGAGTAATGTCGATGTTGATGGTACTCTACACTGTAAAAATCTTTAATAAATAAATCGTTTTCTAATTATAAAAAAAACAATTTCTCACCTTAAAACTATATACAGAAACATCCATATACGAATTTACAAGAAGTGTGAGTTTCAGAAACGTCACAATCGGATTTCGAACCGGATTGGGAACACGAGAAGCTTATTTTCCTTAAATGTGTTAACACAATGATGCAGAAACCTAGATGTAGCTATATGTATATGCATTTTTAATTGATTATCGAAAAGCATTTGACTAAGTATCAAAAGACGATCGAAATACTGAGAATATCTAAAATTGACTAACAAGACTTACGAGAACTATATTGATACCAAACAGCAACAAATAAAATAGAGCACACAACATTCGAAAATGTATGAATCCGATAAGGAATGTGACGGGTTACGCCTTATCACCGCTATTATTTAATCTATATTCGGAGTCTATATTCGAAGCATTATACGAGGTCTAAAGTGGAATCAAGGTTAATAGTCCAGGGCGCATCTGTTTTGAGATGGACGTTGAGAGGTGACTCAAATTTTTTTGCAGAAATTGCTTGAAAATAAATCAGATAATAATATTTGAGTTATCCTCCCTCTCAAAAAGGTCCGGGTCCGGAACATTGTTTAAATAATCAAAATGTCAAAAAATGAAGGAAAAATTCGATTTTTGTCTTGGTTTTTTGATTATAAATTAAAAGTATTCATTTCCGAGAAAAGTTGTACTAACATAAAAGTTGCGTAATTAAATTTCCTACAGTATAGAATTAGTTAAAAATTTAAAAAATAGTCACCCTAGTTACAAAATAGCAATAATTGCGAAAAAACCATACAAAATCAAGTATTCGCATTTTACTCTTTTCAACCATTTATGCTACACTTAAGACCTTCACATTTCACTCAGAAAAACTTTATGATACAGGTAAACAATACTATAAATTTCATTAAGATCGGTTCAATAAATTTTGCAAAATAAATTTTGCAATCCAGCTTTCGCAAAAAAATTCATTTTTTCAAAATGTTACAGGACTGAAAATAAAGCAGATCGCAAGTTGAATTTTTTTTTTGCTTATAGAAGTGTACTGTACCTTTCATTTGCAATTTACAAAATTAAAACCGATTAATTACCACGGCGTCAGGAAATTTTTTAAATAAACATTAGTTTTTGGTGCTACGCGCAGGACAGCTGTGTTCGATTCACACAAGTTGATTTCCACCAAAGTTCTTCCAATCTTTATCTAATATATTATTTTCTTACTTTATATTTTGTTGTATTTTAATATTTTAATTCCACAAAAATCAAACTAATTTTATTATTGTTTGTGAAATATTGTTTAAACAATTGCATATTATGTTTAAAAATAATAAACTTTTATTCTCTTAGTTAAAATATATGAACAAAGAAAGTTTTTGCTAATCAAAGTGTTATTTCAAAGGATAGAGTATGTGTTTTTATTTTGCAATAAACAAATTTATTTATTTATATCGAAATGTAATAAAAATTACAATGTATCAATCATTATCAAATGTCATTGGAATGTCCAATCAGAGCAAACTATCCGCTGTCCTGCTCGTAGCACCAATATTTAATGTTTATTTAAAAAAATTCCTGACGCCGTGCTCTTAATCGATTTAAATTTTGCCAAATTGCAAATGAAAGGTACAGTACACTTCTATAAGCAAAAAAAATTTCAACTTGCTATCTGCTTTATTTTCAGTCCTGTAACATTTTGAAAAAATTAATTTTTTTTGCGATAGCTGGATTGTAAAATTTATTTTGCAAAATCTATGAAATCGATCTTAACGAAATTTACAATATTGTTTTACTGTATCATAAAGTTTTTCTGGGTAAAATATGAAGGTCCTAAGTGTAGCATAAATGGTTGAAAAACGTAAAATGCCAATATTTGTTTTTGTATGATTTTTTCGCAATTATTACTATTTTGCAACAAGGGTGACTATTTTTTAAATTTTTAACCAACTCTATATTGCAGGAAATTTAATTACACAACTTTTATGTTAGTACAGCTTTTCTCGGAAATGAATACTTTTAAAGTTATAATCAAAAAACGAAGAAAAAAATCGAATTTTTCCTTCATTTTTTGACATTTTGATTATTTAAACAATGTTCCGGACCTTTTTGAGAGGGAGGATAACTCAAATATTATTATTTGATCTATTTTCAAGCAATTTCTGCAAAAAAATTTGAGTCACCTCTCAACGTCCAAATGTACTAATATTTTTACAGATGCGCCCTGGTCTATAATTAAACCAGCATAGACAACATCAGGTACGCCGATAATACTGACCTAATAATGTCCCCTGTTTATTGCGTGTCCAGCTCGTTTAAATTCGACGAAAATATTATAGACATATATATCATGTTTCCAGGTTTTCCTTAAAACCTGCTTAACCGTGAATAGTTGGTCAATGGTGGATCTTCCTTGCCTAAACCCTGCCTGATATTCTCCGATGATCATCTCTGCGAGGGGTTGTAGTAGTTGGTTAATAATACTGATCCTCTTTATTTTATATCCATAAAACAGCAAGGAGCTGATTCCCCTATAGATTTGACAACAATTTATCGCCTTTTTTATGGATTGGGCAGATGATAATCTTATTCCTCTCTTTTAGCATTTTCACATCTTTCCATATTCTCCCAGACCTCGACAATATACCCTTTTTGTTATTTCTTGTTCTCTCAACTTAAAGAATTCTGCGGGTATTTCATCACAACCAGGTGCCTTGTTATTTTTCTGCAATTTGATTGCCTTTTCAACTTGTTCGATCATTGGCGGTTTATTTATCTCATTCTTTTCATTTTCTGCTTCTTCCAACAGTTCGTGTTCTGTGTGTTCTACATCATCATGGTGGGAGTTTTCGGTCAGCAGGGTTTTTTTTTAATTTCTTTAGTGTTGCTAGTTATTTCGCTGTTTGTATAGCCTGCACAGATTAGTTTTTGTTTATATCCTTATTTTACTTGTTTAACAAATTCTCTATCAAAACCAAACATTTCTCCTTCGTCCTTAAATTACGCCTATTTCTTTCTACGCCAGTCTATAATATTGATACTACTACATACATACTATCATTTCTCGTGTTCTCTCATAATTTGGTATCCGATCTCTTCTTGATATGCCATGCCTGCTGCTCTTCTCCAGAAGTTCATTTCTGTTCCTAATAACATTTTCCCTGTTATTTGTTTCATTGGCCAAACTTCATCGCCATATGTGATTACACCTATGTGATATGCTATTATGTTTCATAGATTATAACAAGGCCTTTGATAAAGTGCGGCGATCATCTAATCAGACTCCTGGCAGAAAAGAATTTAGATAAACGAGACATCCGACTAATAGCAAATATGTACTACAATCAGAAAGCAGTAGTGAGAGTAGAGAATAATACCACTGAAGAAATTGAAATAAAGCGAGGTGTGAGACAAGGGTGTATACTGTCACCAACCCTGTTTAATCTCTATTCCGAAGACGTAATGAATAGAACACTCTCTGAGCAATCCATACGTATTAAAATAAATGGTGTTAGATTAAACAATCTGAGATTTGCCGACGACACCGTTCTGATCGCAGAAACACTTGAAGAGCTACAGACATTGGTGAATAAGATAGCAGACGGCTGCGAAGAATATGGACTATCTTTGAACATAAAGAAGACTAAATTTATGGTAATATCGAAATCAACGCGAAATGTCCAAAACTTATATTTACACAATGAAATTATCGATCGAGTTAGCAAATACAAATATTCAGGCACTTTTATAAATGGAGACAACGATAGCTCAGCAGAAATCAAAATAAGAATAAAACAAGCCAGATCCATATTCACTAAAATGAAGAGAGTTTCTGTGGAAGAGATTTAAGCCATGAAATGGAACTTCGCCTGATGAGATGTTACGTACTTTCTGTGCTGTTCTACGGAATGGAGTCATGGACGCTGAAAAAGATTGATACTAAAAAATTAGAAGCAATTGAACTGTGGATGTATCACAGAATCTTGAGAATATCATGGACGGAGAGAGTCACAAACGTCGAGGTCTTGAGAAGAATGAATAAAGAAAAGGAAATCATATTTACGATCAAAAAACGATCACTGCAATACTTGGGACACATTACAAGAGGCGAAAGATATGAACTGCTTCGAATAATTATGCAGGGGAAGATAGCAGGAAAAAGGTCCATAGGAAGAACACGAACCTCCTGGCTAAAGAATCTACGGGAATGGTATAGCTGTAGCAACAACGAATTGTTTCGGTCAGCATTTTCGAAAATACGTATAGCCCTGATGATCGCCCACCTCCGGAACGAAGATGGCACTTGAAGAAGAAGATATGCTATTGTATATGAGCTGTTTCATCATGGAGATATGAAGATATGCTATTCTATGCTGTATGTTTCTGTTTATTATAGCAGCACCAAGTGTTCCATCTTGAGTTATCTTCATGCACAGGTATTTATATTCATCACAGTTTTTAATGTCTACCCCATCGTCTAATGTCTAATGTAGTGGACTGTTTTGTCCCTCCAATACACATTCAATTTTCTTAATGTTGACTTCGAGACCCCATTTGTTATATTCTTCTATTAGCTTGCGCATCATATAACTCAAGTCGTCATGCTCCTCAGTAATTAGATTTTGATCATCAGCGAAACATAAAGTGTATAGTATTGTCTCGTTATTGAGAGGGATTCGAGGGAAAGTGTAGGCGAAATTTAGCAGCACTGCTTCAGTCCTGATATTGATACCTTCTTTAAATAGAGATGAAATGGAAGAAGTACAGTAAAAATTTACAAAATCCCCAATACGATAACGAAAAAGAAACACATTTCAAAAAATCTTTGTTTTCTAAACTATTTAACAGTGTAGATTTAGAAATAAATTTTATAAATGAATCTGATACCTAGAAGGTGGGAGCGATAGGTACAGCCATTGTCGTTGTCATTAACTTCACAATAATAAGTTCAATAAAAGTCCTAAGATGTAATATGTCATAATTATAAAAAGCTTTCGAATGGAACTCGTGCTGACAGTTGTACTGCTATTCTTTTCCATCCACGGTACGAGAGTTTATTAGTTACATTGTTTATGTTCTGTGTGTTCTGTCATTGGAAAAGGGGTACCGCCTGGTTTTTTCATTAAGACGGTAGTTGTAATTTTTTTTAAATATATTTTTCCTGTGATTATTTTAAGAGGTACCTATTTCATAAAGCATTAATTCATATTAAAAATATAGTATAGTTCCTACCAAACCCTTCTTTCAGTGCATCATTAATTTGGCACCATATAGGATTTTAAGAATGTCGCGAATCATTGCATGACATTTTAGTCAAATCTGGCAGTTGTCAGAATATTTATAAATATAATATTTATCCCTTCTACCCTGAGGTGTAGGGATCTGTTTCTGATTCTTTCATTATTTTTCGTTCTTCGCAAATTTCTTCCATATCTTTCTATTCTCTGTTAATTTTTTGGCATCGTTCCATGTTGTTCCCCTCTTTTCTAAAATATCTATTATTACTGCATTATTCTGTCTTCTTGGACTACCACGTTTTTTCCTTTCTATATTTCTACTTTCCCAGATTCTTTTAACAGGTATATTATCACTAGGGAGCGGATTTTATGCTAATTGCATATTGCATGCATATTTCGCATATTTGAGAACTTTACTTAATTTTGCATATTTTTAAAAAAAACATGCATATTTTGTGCCTATCTAAAAACATTTAGGTTAAAAAAAAAATAATTTTTTTAATTCGACACACAATATTTCCTCTCACAGGCTGTCGTATCTATTAATTCGAGAACTACCTGAAGAGATACGGCTCATTCACTGCCTTTTCATTTTTCTTAGAAAATACCTGATCTTTACACAAAGTACTTATAGTGCTTATAGTACGCCGTTATAAAATGGTTGTAGGATGTTAAAATGATGAAGGATGGTTTACCGGGAAATCCGAATTTTATTTACTTTTATTATATTTAGTACAATTTGTATCCCAATTTAGTAGGTACCTATAATTCTGGTGATTCTTTTAAATCCCCTATTGTTAAGAGAATTTACACATTTAACCATAGCTTTACGATTTTATAACGGAAATTGAAATATTCATGCTTTAGGTCAGATCCCGTCTTTAAACGGCTTTAAAACTTTGGAGGACATTATATGCGAAATTTTTAATGGAAATTTTGAAATTGATTTGTGCAGAATTTTCGGCTTTAACAAGTTATTTTAAATACGCCCCAATTACTTCTGTTGATGTTAAAAGAAGTTTTTCAAGTTATAAAAATATTTTATCTGATCAAAGAAAATGTTTCCTAGTAAAAAATTTGGAAAAACCTATTGTAGTGAATTACAATCGAAGATACATATAGTGATATTGTTGTTTTATTTTAAATAGGTAACTACTGGTATCAGTTTTTGTAAAAAATGTGAATAAATTGCATATATAAAAAATAATGATTTTATTTGAAAGATAATAAATAAGATTGCCGCCCCCTCCCTGTAGAAGAACCCCCTAGAATAGAATAGAACAGAAAATTTGTGGTTTCTCGAAATCCGCATTTTTTGAATTTTTGTGCATACCTTGCGCATATTTCGTAATTTTTTACTGCATATATATGCGCATATTTCATCAAAAATGATCGGATATAAATCCGCTCCCTAATTATCACTCATTATTTGTAAGTGTCCCCACCAACCTAGCTCTCTCTCTTCTATATAAGATTCTATTGGTTCTATTTCTAATTCTTCTCTTTTTATATTCTTAACTATATCCCTTATAGTCACTCCCATTACTCTTTTAAGATATTTCAATTCTATTGCCCGTAGTTTACTTTTATCCCTTTTTGACAATATCCACGATTCGCATTCATATGTGAGTACAGGTCTGTACACAGTTTTGTATACACTCATTCTCGTTTTTCTTGATATTCCTCGTCTATTTACAAATCCACTGTGTATTGCATAATATAGTCTAGTCTATTTATTTTTTGTATCCTATAGTTTATATCTATTTTTTGTTTCCGTTTTCTTCAAATATTACACCTAGGTATTGATATTTACTGACTCTATTTCTACCCCATCTATTTGCATATTTATCCTTTTCCTATTTCTATCTATTACCATTGTCTTTGTTTTACTCTTGTTCAATTTCATACCAAATTTTATTAATACTTCATTCCATACTATCAAGCTTTCTCTTAGGTCTTTCTCGTTTCCTGCTGTAATAACCACATCATCAGCAAATGCACATTCTGTCATCCCTATTTGTTCTAATTTCCTATATCCTATGTATATTGGTTTAGTTCTTTGTTTACTTTCTCTTATTATTTCATCCATAAATATTATGAACAGGAGTGGACTCAATCCTCCTCCCTGTCTAACTCCTACATTTGTAGCAAATTTTTCTGATATCATATTATATCTTACCACACAATTATTTGTTTCTTTATATAGACTTTGTATTACCCTTATTAGTTTCCTCATTAGCTGCCACTTTAGACTACACCAATGATTGACAGTTTGCCAAAATTAATGTCAGAAGGACAAAATTGTAATTGTTGTAAATATTATTTATAGGTCTGGATCCCGCGTATGAAAAAAAAGTTGATTAATAGCAAGCTGAAAATTTGTTAATAGCTTAAGGGTGTCTAGTTGGATAAACTTTGATATATGCGAACACTGGAACAGGGGTAGTTTTAACTGTGGAACAGGTTAAAAATTTGGAACGGTCACACCACGAAAACGGCACATTTATTTTGTCCGACAGAACAGACTTAAACTCTCCGAACAGAGATTAAACTCTCATGCAAAAATCAGACTGCTATTTATCACCTGTCATAATTCCTGTCATTTGACATATTCTACATGTTCCACTCATTAAACCGCCCATTTGGTGATAAATAGCAGTCTGATTTTTGCATGAGAGTTTAATCTCTATTCGAAGAGTTTAAGTCTGTTCTGTCGGACAAAATACATGTGCCGTTTTCGTGGCCTGACCGTTCCAAATTTTTAACCTGTTCCACAATTAAAACTTCCCCTGTTCCAGTGTTCCCCTATATCAAAGTTTGTCCGACTAGACACCCTTAAGCTATTAACAAATTTTCAGCTTGCTATTAATCAACTTTTTTTTCATACGCGGGATCCAGACCTATTAATGTTAATACATTTTTCATTTAATTTAAGGTATGTTTTGTTTTTAAAATAAAAGTTTTCGTTAATTTTGTGTTGTTTTATTTCTTCTTCTTCTTTTGATGCCTATTCGTTTCGAATATTCAAGATCATTCTGGCTATAATTTTATTTTATTAACTGATGCTTTAAGTAGACTAGTTGTTGTTGTGGAGAACTATTTCCTCAGGTTCTTTAACTATGTTATTCTTCTTCTCTCGTTTCATTTAATAAAAATAAAAGTTACGTTTCAATAAATACTTGAGGGGCGGCATTTCGAAGACTTACATCATATTGAAAAGAGGTACCGCACGGCTGTGGTCATGTCTACAAAAAGAGATGATGAAGAAGAAGAAGAACTCTTTTATTTGCAATTTGGTATAAAAACAAATCGATTTATCAATAGTGTTTTTTGTTTTTATAAAAAGTTCTGCTCTTTGATTTGTATAGTCGCAAAGATTGCATAGATTGTAGTCGTATCGATAATAGATAGATATTTTTTTCGATTATGGCGCCATCTATCAACAACTAGAGTAAATGCTATAAATGTGTATCATCCCAGACGCACTTTTTTTGTCACTTCGCAACAATGCGATAGAAAGAAATCGAAACACTGTGACGCACTGAAAGAAGACTCTCAGGAGAACCATATAAATATTCGTTTTGGTTATACATATGTATAAACTTGTTGAAGTTTAATAATTATTGGTCGGCTATAAGTTTAACTTCTAATTATTGAAGTTAACCGACCAACAAAAAAATTCTAAAATGGTGAAAGTAGATCAAGTCAGTGGTTACATACACGACGTTAAAACTATACATGTACAGTACCTTAAAATCTAGTAAGTCTTCTTTGTTCAAATTCATCTTACCTGTAACAAATTAAAAAGAATTAAATAACTGCCTAAGTAGGTAACTATAGATAATATAAATTTTCTATGATAACTTAGTTCTGTCGCCAGGGGGAGTACAACGGCCTCCTTTATTCAGATGGACCTACCAAAGTTTTTTTATGTATTTTGATCCGTAGAACACGATTTTTTTGGGTAACTGTTGATCCGGACGTCGATAAGATTGTTATAATCAAAGAACTTGAGGAATTACATAACAGCGGTTTTTCGCAAAACAAAACATTTTTGGAATTTTTTTGGGTCATTCTTAACAAAAAATATTTCTAGTTTTTTCGTAGGATGCAAAAAATCGAAAAATTGAAATTTTTGACCACGAATAACTTTTGATTAAAAAATCAAATAGTAATTCTGCTTACCGCATTTGAAAGTTCCAGTCAAATTATACCGATTTTGATTATTTGCATTGCTAAAAATTAATTTTTTTATTATCGAACAAAGCTATAAACAAATAGTGTTTTCCGTGCCCAATGCATGCGTTTTAAAACATGCTACGTAGAATTGTCTGTTTGTAGGCTCGCCTACTCGTTCGATTTTAAATGAGGAATGCATTGAAGCACTGTGTATATAGGTTTGTTTAACAATACAAAAATTAATTATTAGCAATGCAAATAATCAAAACCGATAAAATTTGACTAGAACTTTCAAATGCGGTAAAAGGAATTGCTGTTTTATTTTTTAATCAAAAGTTATTGGGGTTTAAAAAATGCAATTTTTCGATTTATTGAAAGTTCAACGGCGTTTATCTCGAAAACTATGCCTTCTACGAAAAAAGCTTGTAAGAAGATTTTTGGCTTTTCTCTGCCTCTCTTTAATCCTGACCCCCCGGAGGGAGTGTAGTGGTCGACGTGATGTCGTGTTTTGTCCTTCTCCATAGTCTCCAAAGATCTCTGTCTCTGGTCATTTCTTTTAACTCATGCATAGGTCTTTTGCATATTCCTGTAATTTGATCGATCCATCTTGTTCTTGTTGGGGATCTTCCTCGTGATCTTCGGCCTTCCACCTTTCCTTGTATAATGAGACTTTCCATGTTTTCTGTGTTTGCTCTCATCACATGTCCAAAAATTTTGATTGTTGGAGATGGACTAGAGAGTCGTTGGCTAACTTTTAGCTTTCTTAAAATTAAATTATTTGTTCTATGGTCGGTCCAAGGAATTCGTAGCATTCGTCTCCAACAGAGCATTTCAGTGGCGTCTATCTTTGTTCTTTCCGAATTTCTCAGGGTCCAAGATTCACATCCGTAAGTCAGTATTGAAAAATATTAAGCAGTTGATCAACCTCATCTTTAACGCTCTTGAAATTTGACAGTCCTTCCATATTGTTGTTATTTTTGCTGTGGCGACTTTTGCTAGATCACATCTACGTTTTATTTCTTCCTATAGTGACCCTGTGTTTGTGATTAATGATCCCAGATATAAGTATGAGCTCACAACCTCAAACCGATCAATTGTGGTTATGTGTGGATGATTGTTATGTAGTCTATTCACTATCATGATCTTTGTCTTTGATATGTTTAATTGCAGACCAAATATTTGACTTTCGTTTTCAACCAGTCGTATAAGATCAATCAGTTCTGCTTGATTGACTATTTGCAAGAAGGGCTGTGTCATCTGCGAAACGTAGGTTGTTTATTTTATGACCATTTATTGAGATGTCTTTTCCCATCCTTCAAGTGCTCTTCTCATAATATGCTCTCCATATATGTATATTGAAGAATTGTGGAGATAGTATACATCCCTGTCTGACACCCCGTTCTGAATGAAATTCGTTTGAAAGTGTGTCAAGCACTTTAACTGATCCAGTAGTGTGTTCGTATAGTTCTGTTAAAAGCGAAATAAGGTGTTGGGTACGCCTACTTCTTTTAGTATTCGCCATAAGTGTCTCCACTTGGCCCTGTCGAACGCCTTACGATAATCTATAAAGCTTATGTACAGTGGAATATTGAATCCCTAGATTTTTCGATTACCTGTCTTATATTCAACAGGTGTTCTCGAGTACCTCTACGTTTTCCACAAGGAAAAAGGTTTCCTGTAGTTTGCTGTATATAATATAGTATGCCATATAATACAAAAAAACAGTAAAATCCTGTATAAAAGGTATATTTAAAATCCCACAAAAGGGCCACATCAAAATCACAACATAACTAGTTTTCGACTGGTTTACCAGTCATCATCAGTGTTTACGTGCAATGTACATGCTAACCACGGCAAGTCACATGACTTGCCGTCATACTTTTAACATGTGAACAAGTCATATCCAAAGCTCAGATGTTACCTGGGGCAGATTAGCCAAATATTTTAAACATCCTAGTTTGATGTAACATTTTAAACCAATGTTTCCTTGACGGACAATTTTTACTGGGCTTTGACCCACATATTTTTGTCAAACAATATCTTGGTGGTTAGCATGTACATTGCACGTAAACACTGATGATGACTGGTAAACCAGTCGAAAACCCTTATGAGGGATTTTAAATATACCTTTTATACAGGATTTTGCTGTTTTTTTTACCTCTACCTTTGGTAAATCCAGTTTGCTCTTGTGGAATTTCTCTTTGAAGGAATGTTTTTAGTCTCTCACTGATTATATGTAGCATTATTTTACTGGCATGTGATATAAAGAAATAGTTCTATAATTGTTGTATTTATGGAAGCTGCTTTTTTATGAATTGTCGTTATTGTAGATTTTGTCCAGTCTTCAGACCATTGTTTAGAATGCCATATTTGGTTACAAAGTAGATGAGGTAATTTTACGCCAGTTTCTTCTGAAGCTTTGAGCATTTCTGCTGTTATCATATCTGGACCTGGTGTTTTATTGCTTAGAATTGCCCAAAAAATACAAAAAAATGTTTTGTTTTGCGAGAAATCGATGTTATGTAATTAGTTCTTTGTTTATAACAATCTTATCGACATCCGGATCAACTGTTACCCAAAAAATTCGTGTTCTACGGGTCAAAATCCATAAACAAACTTGGGTAAATCCGTCTGAATAAAGCAGGCCGTTGTACCACCCCTGGCGACAGGACTAAATGTTTTGAACGATTGAACGGTCAACACAGACGTGACACGCGCGTAACGGCCGGGACACACATATTACGCACCGAGCCCGCACCCCGTCCGCATTGAGCAGAGACAGCATGGCCAGCCCTGCTGGCTCGGACGCGGTGCGGAAGCAGTGCGGGTTCAGTGCGGTTATGTGTGTCCCGGCCTTAATCCGAGAGTGATTTTAGGTAGTAGGCAGAGTATTATAAACATGGATTCCACTGGAAGCAAGACCCCCCAGAAGGAAAATGTGTTCGGGCACCTCACGCCAGGTACGATTTACCTGGTGAGGTCTTTGGTGTGAGATTTCCACTCTCACACCACTGTTCACCAACAAAATGTTACGCAGAACTAAACAATTAAATACTAACCTACACTTTGAGCTTCTCGCACACACCGCTACTAAAGAGAACATGAGATTAGGTGTTGGAAGTTGGGCATATGTTGCTAATGTTGATGAGGAAACTGCTTGCATGTCTTCTTGATGAAGCACGTCCATATAGTTTTTAACATGCTTTTCTTGAATTTTAACAGCCAATGAGAAATGTTTCTCTTCCAGAGGAATTCATGCATTTGAACATTTGAAAATATTACTTAATCTGTGACAATCAGACAACAAATAAGTGAAAGTCTTGAATCATGCATTTGCGATGCCTTAAAGAGCCAATTTAAAGTAAACTTGAAATTAGTCAAAGATCGGCTCAGATAATGATGCTTTTGCAATGCAAAACTGGGCTCAAACTTTGAGATTGTATGGAAGTGCAATTAGAACGAAAATATGCATTGTTTCGGAAAAATTCAAACAAGCTTATATTTTTCTACAACTTTTTTTGTTAGTTTATATAGATGTTAAAGTAAAAAGTTCTACTCACAGATTTCGCCGCTAATTGTTTAATAATTGTTTAAACAATAACAATTGTTTTGTATAAATAATTTTTAAAATATCGTTAAATTCATCATTTTACTTTGATCAAATATGTTTCTATTTTGTTTTTGATTATGCTGAATCCTAATATGGCATTGTAATTTGAAAATTCTTATACAGAAGCTCTTATACAGTATGTCTGCGTAGTTAGGAACCACATGGAAAACTTTTTTATTATCAATTTTACGAAAAAAAGTTATTCCTCATAAAACGCTCTGGATAGTCAAAAATCTAAAACTTAACCATCAGATATCAAATTTTATCAATGTTATACGGGTTATGTCAAAAATATGAATTACGTTAAAGAGTAGTACCTTTATATTCCAGAATATCAAAAATTGATATTATGAAAAGTTGTTTGAAATTAAAAACTATGTTTAAATATACAATTACATCATTCTAATTGAAAAAAAATCAATTTTTTCTCAAAATACGGATACTCATCATCATTTTATTACAATTATGATAACTATTTTATTATCACTTTTACGAAAAAAAGTTATTCTTCATAAAATGCTCTCCCTGGTCTAAAATCTAAGATACAACCATCAGATAAACTTTTTTAATTTTATACGAGTTATCTAAAAAATATGAGTTTTTCTTAAGAGATAAGTGCCTTTATTATTCACAATATTTTACTTAGAAGGATGTAATTGAACACCAAAACAAATTTTTTAATTTCAAACAACTTTTCTTAATAAAACTTTTCGATATTGTGAAATGTAAAGGTACTTTGCTCTTGAGTGAAATTCATATATTTTGACATACCTCGTATAAAATTAATGAAATTTGATATTTGATGATTGAATCTTAGATTATATACGATGCAGAGTATTTTATAAAGAATAACTTTTTTTCGTGAAACTGATAATAAAAAAGTTATCAATAGGTTTCAAGTTACACAGACATACTGTATGAGAGCTAAAAAAAAAATTTTTACTGAATATTTATTATTGTTGAAGCTTATTATTAAATGTATTTTAGGTAAGTTTTACAGAAAAAGTACACTTTGTATAGACATTTTTTTAGCTGGTAATTTTCGGTTTTTGTATTACATTTTTGTTATCTTTCTTAATTTTCTCAAAAAGAAATAGTTTATTTCATTTCTAAAGTAAAATAATTTAGTGCATTTTAAAGATTGCATCCTAAGCTTTAAAAAAGTAGTTATGAAACTGTAATAGATCTGTTCAAACTTGAGTAATACCGTCTTAAAATGGTGGTAATTCTATAAAACTACGAAGATTTCAAAAATTACATTTTTGAGACTTCATATCATTTGAATTAAATTGTTGAGATTTTTTTGAATGAAACATCATTTTGCAAGATGCTTGAAAGGTAAGTTGTGCAAAATTGAGAGTTTTATAAGAAAAATTGTACTAGTTACACATTTTTAAATCATTTTTAAACAAAATTCATGTAAGGCTCATTTTCCGCCCACACCGTACTTATGACCATACATTTTATTTCTTTCTATTGTAACCAAAAGATAGCTTCATTATTCTTCTTTCATGTTCAATTGTAAAATTTCATTTGATCCATTAGTTAAAGAATGACATTAAAATAACTCAACCATGCACTTCGCCGTACGCTAGTTTACAGTGCGCCAATGTTTGTGAGAAGGGTGACTTTAGCGTTATAAATAAAAAATTATAAAGATAAATAAATAAATAAATACTTTATTTTCTTTTAGACAGACAGAGTCTGTATAGAATTTGTCAAAAGTAATACATTAAGTAAATATAACAAACAAATAATAGATACAGATTTAATTTTAGAAAATTCTTTTTATAAGGCTTTTTTGTAAAATTTTCTGAATTTTTCAATGGTCAAGTCAGTTTTTTAAAATTTATATTTTCGGAATGATTTAAAAAAACATCTAATTTCGTAGTTCATTTGTTTAATAACAAATGAAGCACTCACTTCTCGAGTAGAACTTTTTGATATGTTGTTTATTAAACATTTCTTAATGAACTTTCAAAAAGTTCTATCTTTTTTGATTTTTTCCGAAGTAAAAATCTATATGCACTCCCCTATGGCTCAGGAAATATTTACAAAGTTAAAAGGATGGAACCACCCTATAATATACAACATGCATATTTAATTACATTAATTTGTTCAAGAATTCAAACGAATCGCTATATCTATATTTACTCATCAAGAATTTCCAAGAGAATCTTCTCGCAGATGAAATTTAGTTGTTGAAATGTACACTATATATTATTTGCGTTTCAAAATTGTGAGCTATGTATGCTGCAAATATAATCTATTATGTATTGTTAAATCTTTTACGGTATTAGCATATCGATGTGTCAAAGGCAGATGTAAATTTCTAGAATCGGAAAGTCAGTTTAATCAAGTTTAATTATTATAGTATGTATCTAGTTAACAGAGTTATGTAGCTAAATTGGAAATTATTGAATAATGGGGTACACATTTCCTTTAAGGCATATTTCGTTTCCTATGTGCTACATATCTTCTCTTCTTCTTTTTGTATAAACACGACTTTGTCTGTTTTTTTCAATACGCCTCTAGTAAGTTATCGTTTTCTTGGTCTTCCCACTGATCGTCTTCCTATGGGGAACCGTCTCTCGCTGTCCTGACCTGCCACCCTATTTCTTGTCATTCGGCTTATGTGGTCATTCCATTCTATTCTTCTGTTTCTTACCCAGTTGTTAATGTTATCCACCTTGCATCTCCGTCGTATATCTGTACTTCTAGCTCTGTCCCATAGAGTCTTACCATCGATTTTTCGAAGGGTTTTCATCTCCGCTGTTCGAGCAATTTTTTTGTCCTCTCTGTGTCGGGTCGTTTTTGTGCCGCGTATATCATTATTGGTCTGATGACTGTTTTGTAAATTCTGCCTTTTATTTCTTTTCCGATATTTTTATTTCTCCATATTGTGTCATTCAGGCAACCTGCAGCTCTGTTTGCTCTATTCACTTGATCTTCCACTTCTGTTTTGAGCCTTGCGTAGCTAGCGGGAACGGACGAGTGCGGGTGAAATGGTCCTCCGAAAAGGGGGTTGTGCTATGGGCCGGCGTCCCATACATATGAAAATTTTGAAGCCACGAAACAGAAACTATTGCCTCGGAACAAGACGGATACTCGATATAAACGACACACGCAACGGAATAAGGATATTTGCATAGGTACGTGGAATGTGTTAAGTTGGTACAGACCTGGAATAGCGACAAGAGCCATTAGACAACTGCAAGAATATAACATGGATATAACAGCAATACAGGAAATAAGATGGACAGCAACGGGAAATTTAGAAATGGAAGATGTTATAGTCTTTTGGTCGGGTAGTGAGAACAGACATGAATACGGATGTGGATTCGTAATTGCAAAAAGATTAAAAACGGCAGTGATAGATTTCAAGCCAATAAACGAACGTATCTGCTATATTAGACTCAAAGGTAAGTGGTTCAATCTCACTATATTCTCAATTTATGCCCCAACAGAAGATGCCGAAGAAGATAGGAAGGACGAATTTTACGAATTACTAGACCAACAGTATAAAGCAGCGCCAAAATATGACATCAAAATAGTAATGGGGGACTGTAATGCTAAACTCGGTAAGGAAGACTATTTAAGAGAAGTAATTGGTAAATATAGCCTACACGATACAACAAATGATAATGGACACCGGCTAACACAATTCGCAATATCTAATAACATGATTATTAAATCCACCCAATTTGAAAGAAAGGACATTTACAAGGTCACATGGGTGTCAAATGATGGAAGAACACGTAACCAAATAGATCATGTCCTCATTGATGCAAGACACTCTAGTAGCATTATTAATACACGAAGTATGAGAGGAGCTGACAGCGACAGTGATCATTTTCTTGTAAAATCAAAGTTGAGAACACGAATATCAGTACAGAAGATGGAGCAACAAGAACAAAGAGAAAGATGGGACATAGAAGCTCTTCAAACACCAAATAAAGAACTGGAGTACCAAGTAGCCATAAGCAACAGATTTCAATTGCTGGGAGAGAAAGACCAAAATGTAGACCTAGGAGATGCATGGCAGCGAGTGGCATCAGTGATAGAACAAGCAGCGAAAGAAACCATTGGGAAAAAGAGGACTCGCCCAAAACAGAAATGGTTTGACAAATAATGCGAAGAAATGCTGGAAACAAAAACTCACAAAAGAATGAAAATGCTACAAAACCCTACAGATGAGAACAAAGCAGATTTTCACAGAACGAGGGCACAGACAAGGCAACTACTCAGAACTAAAAAGAGAAGCTACATAGAACAGCAAATACGAGTAATGGAAATAAGTGGCGAGAGGAATCAAATAAGAAAATTCTTTAGGGAAGTGAAGACAGTCAGACAAGGTGGAAATGTTGGGGTAACACAAGCTATGAGAAATGAAGCAGGTGAACTGATAATGATGGAAACAGAAATCGTAGAGCGATGGAAGGAATACTTTCGGAATTTACTAAATATTGAAAGTGAGATGGAGGAATCAGAGATTACATTTCATTCTGCAGATGTGGAAATACCACCACCAACACTCCAAGAAGTAAAGAATGCAATAGCATCTCTTAAAGATCACAAAGCACCAGGAAATGATGGTATAAATGGAGAATTGATAAAAAAAGGAGGAAACGTTTTACATCAAAAATTGTATGACATTATTCTCAGAGTATGGCACCAGCAGAAAATGCCTAGAGAATGGAATGGAAGCGTTATAATCCCCATACATAAGAAGGGAAATAAAGAGCAATTCCGAAACTACAGAGGCATATCGCTTATTAGTACAGCGTATAAGATTCTATCGATTATCTTACTAAAGAGACTCACTCCGTATTCGGAAGATATTCTAGGCGACTACCAATGCGGCTTTCGAAGTGGAAGGTCAACAATAGATCAAATATTTACCATCCGACAAATATTAGAAAAAAACTGGGAATTCAACCGAGATGTACACCAAATCTTCGTAGATTTCCAGTAAGCATATGACTCGATAAAAAGAAGCAGACTATGGCTAGCAATGCTAGAAATGGGAATACCAAGAAAATTAGTGCAGCTCACTCAAATGTGCGTGGCAGACTCATATGCACAGGTAAAGATAGGAAACAGAACATCGATGCCATTTAGTATAACATCAGGGCTTAGACAAGGAGACCCTTTATCACCATTGCTATTCAATTTGGCTGTAGAATACGCAATAAGTAAAATATCGTCTGAACTAACAGGGGGATTCGCAAATCGAGGATCAAAACTATTGTTGGCCTTTGCCGATGATCTAGATGCAGTCGAACATTCTACAAGAAACGTAAGGGAGGTGTTTTCACAGCTCGAGGAGGAAACAGGTAACCTGGGCCTTCGAATAAATGAAGAGAAGACGAAATATATGCTGGTGACCAAAAATCCAAGACCAAGAGTTAGGCAGAACGTAACTATTAATGACCACAACTTTGAAGTAGTAAAAGAGTTTAAATATCTGGGAGCAGTAATCACAGAGGACAATCACATAGAAAAAGAGGTCTCAGCAAGAATAGCTGCGGGAAATAGAGCATTATACTTCCTATCATCATTATTAAGATCTAAGCTGCTGAAAAGACAATCTAAATTAAGACTGTACATATCAATTATTCGCCCAGTTGTTACATATGGGAGTGAAACATGGACTCTACATCAGCGAGAAATAAATAAATTGCTGATATTTGAAAGGAAAGTCCTCAGAATGATATTTGGTCCTCAAAGAGATGAATTGACAGGAGAGTAAAGAAGGCGCCGCAATGCTGAATTGGTGACTCTATATGGTACTGAAAACATCGTCAGACATATAAAAGCTAATCGTATAAGATGGGCAGGTCATGTAGTAAGATCAGAGGAAGACAGAGTGCTAAAGACAGTGTTCTTCGAGAGACCAGACGGTAGAAGATCAGTGGGCCGTCCCAGAAAAAGATGGAAGGATGATGTTGAAACCGATCTATCTAGGATTGGGGTACAACAATGGCAAATCGAAGCGCAAGATCGCAGACGATGGAGGGCCATAGTGGATGCGGCGAAGACTCACCCCGAGTTGTAAAGCCAGTCAAGAAGAAGAAGAAGAAGAAGAAGAAGTAGCTAGATAATGTGATAGTGTGTCTAGGTATTTAAACTCCATTACTTGTTCTATTATCTGACCTTCCAGCTCCAATTTACATCTTATTGGATCTGCTCTTATAACCATGCATTTTGTCGTTTGTGAGGAAATTAACATGTTAAATTTCATGTGGTAACGATCGGGAAGGCCCTACAGTCTGGTGCGCACCCTTCCCTGTCAGATCTTGGTTTCCGAGATCCATGATCAGTAATAGCTACTCTGATTATGTTTGGATTGCGCCATGTTAACTTTACTCCTGTTGCCTTCCCCAATGATTTTTCTGGCGCATTAGGTTTACTCCTGTGGGTTGGATAATCGGAAAGAATTTTTGGATATTTGGTAGGAAACTTGGATCGGGACATGACCTCCCCTATTTGGATTTGGGGGATAGTCATGGCTTGCGTGAGCAGGGTCGCGTCCCTGAAATAGATCTGACTTACACCGGGATCGTATAAGAGTATCTATCCGCTACTCTACCAAAATAATACGAAATTATTTGTTAATAGACGCATTAGCGACAACTATTTGCGACAAAACTAATATACTTGTAGTAGGAAACAAAGGATGAACCTTGCAAAATGGACACAAGTCCGGTTTTATTTTTTTTCTGGTATATCAAGGGGTGCTTATTATAAGACTAACTTTTTCTGAAAATATTTCGCCCCGGAACCTCCCTTTTCACCCCTTTAAAGGGGGTAATTTGTGGTTTTTGCCGAACGTAGCCCTTCCTGTAACTTTTACAAAAAATTTCTTTTATAGAAATATGAAGAGGACTATATTTTCTACGATTTATTTCCGACACCATCTCTCTATCATCCACCGTTTAGCGGGGGTGGCGCCCTAAAGTTGACAAGTTTTTAAAAAAGATGTTTTTAAAAAAAATATATTTGTCCCTAACTGTAACAGAAATTAAGAAGAAATCATGCGGCAATTATTCACAAATAATTGACTGATTTTTTGGTATAGGTTTCACTTAAGGGTAATTGCCCTTTTTTTAATAACAGGGTGTTACATTTTAAAAAACCTCTTTTTATACCATCTGAACCGTTTATGCTAGAGTAAAAAGGCTTTCAGCGATTACCCACGTACTGGTGCTATTTACAAATTTGTATAATGCACCCCCATTTTTTTCCCGAAACCACCCCAAAAAAAAGAAGAATTAATAAATAAATTGATTTTCTTGGAATCCTTCACACACAATGCCCTTTATTAATATGATTCATATATCATTTTGTGCACGCTATTATTACCCATGCATGGACACCAAAAGCAATTTCGTAGTGCAACCCCTGTGGCAAAAAAAAATAAATAAAATGGGGGGTTGAAAATTTTTTTTTTGTTTTTTGCTTTTTGATCCATATGGGCATATGCTTCATCAATAGTGCTTTTCAAAAATATATATGGTTATTGCAACATCTCTGCGAAAACCACCCCTATCCTTGAAAATATACTGCAGAAACTACCCCTATCCCTTGGCGAGCATGTTTTTACGATTTTCTCATTACCTATGTATTATTTTTAAACAAAACTTATACAAGGTTAAAGACCACTATTTACTCTAAAAATTATGTCGTATTCATTTTTTCGTATAAGCAACCGTTACGGCACAGTGGCGCCGTAAACCTCATATATGCTTTGGCGGGCTCCCGTTTTTGTTTTTTTTTTCGTCATCTGTTCGTTTTATTGATAAAGTACTTATGCAAAATAAAACAACACAGTGTAACCTACAAATTATGACTTATGCACATTTTACATTCTTTGCTCCCCAAAGCCACAGTGGTGGCCCAAAATAAATTTTTGCAAATTTTCGCCACCTACATGCATTTTATTGCATTAATGCTACCTTAACAGCACAATATTTACCCTTACGTGGTCGCTACGCAGTGGTGGATCCAGGGAGGGGTGATGGGGGTGATCACCTCCCCCCTCTCAAACCAAGTGATATTATATTCAAAGATTATAAAAATATTCATTTATTTTTATAGACATTTAACCAATTGGCACCCCCCTCTTAACGATGCTGGATCCGCCACTGTCGCTAAAGCATAAAAAGTCATTCTTATAAAAATAATATTAATATAATATAAGTATTTCTGTAAAAATAAATGAATATTTTTATAATCTTCAAATATAATATCATTTGGTTTGAGAGGGGTGGGGGTGATCGCCCCCATCACCACTTCCTGGATCCGCCACTGCTTAGCGACCACTTAGGGGTGAATATTGTGCTATTAAGATAGCATTACCGCAATAAAATGCGTGTAGGTGGCGAAAATATGAAAAAATTTATTTTGGGCCACCACTGTAGCTTTGGGGAGCAAAGAATGTAAAATGTGCATAGGTCATGATTTGTAGATTACACTGTGTTGTTTTATTTTACATAAGTACTTTATCAATAAAACAAACAGATGACGAAAAAATAAACAAAAACTGGAGCCCGTCAAAGCATATATCAGGTTTACGGCGCCACTGTGCCGTAACGGTTGCTTAAACGAAAAAAATGAATAGGACCTAATTTTTAGAGTAAATAGTGGTCTTTAACCTTGTATAAGTTTTGTTTAAAAAAAATGAATAGGTAATGAGAAAATCGTAAAAACATGCTGGATAAGGTATAGGGGTAGTTTCTGCAGTATATTTTCAAGGATAGGGGTAGTTTGCGCAGGGATGTTGCAATAACCATATATATTTTTGAAAAGCACTATTGATGAAGCATATGCCCATATGGATCAAAAAGCAAAAAACAAAAAAAAAATTTCAACCCCCCATTTTATTTATTGTTTTTGGCTACAGGGGTTGCACTAGGAAATCGCTTTTAGTGTCCATGCATGGGTAATAATAACTTGCACAAAATGATATATGAAGCATATTAATGAAGGGCATTGTGTGTGAAGGATTCCAAGAAAATCACTTTATTTATTAATTCTTCTTTTTTTTGGGTGGTTCCGGGGAAAAAATGGAGATGCATTATAAAAATTTGTAAATAACACTAGTACATGGATAATCGCTGAAAGTCTTTTTACTCTAGCATAAACGGTTCAGATGGTATAAAAAGGGGTTTTTTAAAATGTAACACCCTGTAATTAAAAAAAGGGCAATTACCCTTAAGTGAAACCTATACCAAAAAATCAATCATCTATTTGTGAATAATTTCCGCAGCATTTCTTTTTAATTTCCGTTACAGTTAGGGAAAAATATATATTTTTTAAAAACATCTTTTTTAAAAACTTGTCAACTTTGGGGCGCCACCCTTGTTAAACGGTGGATGATAGAGAGATGCTGTCGGAAATAAATCGTAGAAAATGTAGTCCTCTTCATATTTCTATAAAAAAAATTTTTTGTAAAAGGTACAGGAAGGGCTACGTTCTGCAAAAACCATAAATTACCCCCTTTAAAGGGGTGAAAAGGGGGATTCCGGGGCGAAATTTCTTCAGAAAAAGTTAGTCTTATAATAAGCACCCCTTGATATGCCAGAAAAAAAATAAAACCGGACTTGTGTCCATTTTGCAAGGTTCAACCTCTGTTTCCTACACTATTGACGAAGAAGCAGAAATACTAACCATAAATATACAACAAGCAGCATGAAACACCACCAAACTAAAATTATCAAAAAAACCAAAGATCAAAATTATCCCAAAGAAATTAGAGATCTGATCAGATGCAAACATATTTTTTCACTGGATTTTCATCCTCAAGTTGTCAATTGTTTTTTCCTCAGTGATATTCTGATTTGTTTATTACTTTTAAGAAACAGTTTCCAGTTTTTTACTTAAATATCGCAATATATTTTAAAATTTATAACAAAAATCCACTTATATAGCAATTATTTAAACGATCTTTTAACAAGATTTAGCCTACTGAAGTAGAACTAATTAGCACCTGCCTTGAGATAAAATGATTTATTTTAATGTCTTTTTTATAATAATTACACAAAAATCTAAGATTTCAAAACCAAATCAACAATAAATCAGGTTAAAAATTTTAAACTTGATACTTCTGGATTCTTAGCCATCATTGACAATGTCGAAACAGTTAATAAAAGGCATAAAATTTATATAATATCGTTATAATTTTGGTGTCGAAACTTGTAGGTGTTGCCAAGTGGATAAGTTCTCATAAATTTAGGTACAGTAGGAAAAATGAAAGAATACCCATGAACGAACACAAAAAATTGGCCAGCGCAAGTACATGTAATAATTAATTATTGTTACATGTACTTGTACCGGACAATTTTCTTTGTGACACGGTGACAGGAAAATACAGCGTGTTTTATATGTTCGTTCATGGGTACTATTTCATTTTTCCGACTGTACCTACCTACAACATTATTAAAATCAACTGGTTTTGATGGGAAATAAGCCACAATTTTACTAAAAAAATGATTTTATAAACGTTTCGACATTTTCAAAATACAAAAAATATTAATGAATTAAACAAAAATGTTGTTGCTTAGTAAAAAATTCTTCTATAAATTTATTTAATCTGACTCATTCATATCGGCAATTCAGACATTTATTATACATTTTAAAGTAGAAGACTTTAAAATGACATTGCCAATATTTAGGAGTTGCGTTCCTGGGACGACTTTACTGAAAGATAGTTCATTCGATTACATGAAATCAATTCCAACTCAAGAATATCCGTCACAAAAAAATCATAACATGTGATCTGTCTTTAAAAAGACAACCACATGCAATGGTGACAGTACAATTCTCGCGCTAGAGATTCCATAGTAAATCACTAGGGAAAACCAGGAAAAAACCTCGTGATACTATCCCGACATCGTAAGTATTAAGTCTCACTTTAGTTTACTCTCAAAGCTAATACCAAATTCTGGCCTTAATATGTGCAATATGTTATATTAAATTATAAATAATATTAATAATACATAGATATATAAACAATACCAAAATGTAAAATATGTACTAACTCATATGTTATTGACTTATTAATCCTGGTATTTTCTTTCTATTGACTTCCTCTTTTAGTATGGGTAACCACATTCTACTGCATTCTACCGAGGAATTTGTGACACAATTGGTTTCATTTAGCATAATTAAAGCCGCTTCTTTGATTTTTCTCTTTTTACTATCTGTTTTTTTCAGGACTATACTTGAATCTCTCCACTGAACTCTATGCTCATTATCTCATGCGTGTTGACATATTTGAGATCTATCAAATTCTCTATTTTTAATATAAGACTGATGTTCACTTACTCTAACGTTTAATGGTCTTGATATTTCACCTAAATAAAATTGTTCGCATTCACAAGGTATTTTATAAATACAATTCTTTGTTCTTTCTTGTTCACTGTTAGGTTTAGTTATAGATAGAATAGATCTCAACGTGTTTGTTGTTTTGAATGTTGTTGAAATGTTGAAATTATTTCCTATTGTTTTAAGTTTCTCGGATACTCCTTTTATATTATGGTATTGATATTTTCCTCGTATTATTTCTTGTGAATGCTATAGGATCCCGTTCTAAGTTGTTCTGTTCCATTCGATCCAATCTTGACAATTCCTTATTTATAAACGATAAAGGATGATCATTTTTTAATAAAATATTAAAACATTTAAAAAAAATTTTTGTGACTGATATTCTTGAGTTGGGGTTGATTTCATGTAATCGAATCTTTTCAATATCGAATAATGCAATCGAATCGAAAAGATATTTCATCTTTTAGTAAAGTCGTCCCAGGAACGCAACTCATAAATATTGGCAATATCATTTTAAAGTCTTCTACTTTAAAATGTATAATATATGTCTGAATATATAAATGAGTCAGATTAAATAAATTTATAGAAGAATTTGTTCACTAAGCAACAACAATTTTGTTTAAATCATTAATATTTTTTGTATTTTGACAACGACACCTGATTTGGGCGTCGAGACGTTAATAAAATCATTTTCTTAGTAAAAGTGTGGCTTATTTCCCATCAAAACTAGTTAATTGTAAAAATGCCACAAGAAACTAGCTTCAGAATAACATTATGATTATTAAAGTTTTAATTTTTTAAATTATTTGACATAAGTGGATTTATACAGCAAATAACTCTGTATAAATATTGTAATATATTAGTAAGGATGAATGGTACTGTATAAAATGTAAAGTGTTTAGTTTACAAATAAACAATCTTCTTTTTTTTGTGGTGCCCATTCGTTTCGATTGTTGGCGATCATTCTGGCTATAATTATTTTATTAACTGATGCTTTAAATACATTAGTTGTTGTTGTGGGGATCGATTTCCTCAGGTTCTTTAACCATGATATTCTTCTTCTCATTATGTGTCCGAGAATCAAAAAAATTTATTCGTTGCTTTGACCATGTATTACTATATACTTAAGCAATGGTAATAAT
This sequence comes from Diabrotica virgifera virgifera, assembly GCF_917563875.1. Classification (NCBI taxonomy): domain Eukaryota; kingdom Metazoa; phylum Arthropoda; class Insecta; order Coleoptera; family Chrysomelidae; genus Diabrotica; species Diabrotica virgifera. The sequence continues at coordinate 243,117,161 of NC_065449.1, forward strand.
ATGTTATAAAAAAAAGCAAAATATTTTTCTATTGCAGCATCCTAATTAAAATTTTGGGAAATATTTTTGTACCTAAATCTTAACACCTTAATGATTATGGAAATTTTGTTAAACACTTAGAACTAAACTTTAATCTATATTACAAATCATCACTATGTCGTGACAGTTACTGATCACACTTACATAATGTTGTGGTTCTTGTAGTGGGCGTAAATACATTAATATTGTCAGTCCTACGTTCCACGAAAATTTTTAGTAAATATTTTAAAACAGAGGAATTTTTTAATTGCTACTTTTGGATCTATTTTCATGTCCGTGAAAGTGAAAATACGATTTTATCAATGCCGACAAGGATGCCACGTTTTTATTATTTTGCTAGAAAATACACACAACAAAACTTAGGTACAATGAAACCTCGTTAACTCGGATTAATCGGGACCACGGCCGATTCGGGTTATCGAAAATCCGGGTTAGCCGGAGAAAATGGTAAAAATTAATAAAATACGGTATAATTACAGATAGTTGGCGTATTCCATGATTTTTTCCATCTATCCAGCCAACCTTGACTCGCAGTGAAATTTGGTTCACAATAAGGCAACATTTTATTCAGCTCGAGTGCTGATTCTTGAATAATTGGTCCAGACACTGGTAAACCACGTTCGCGTTCCGCACAAAACCACATATACAAAGCGTTGTCGATAGTCCCATTTTTAGTTTTATTAGCTTTGCACCGATTGTCCAAACTGTCTCTTGTTATCATTTTGAAACAAAATTCTTCGATTTTAGTTCTATTTTTCTTCCAATCCGATACTGTAGATGTACCGACACCATATGATGCTGCAATTGTTTTTAAATATTCGCCTTTATCAATTCTACCTAATGCTTCTAGTTTCTTTTCCATTGTCACTACACCATTTTTACGTTTTGTTGCCATTACGTAGACAAAAAAACACGCAAACACAAAATCTGAATAAATTTACGAACGATTACAGGACGGAAGCGAACAGACTGTACTACACACAATACGGTCTCAATCGCAACGATGTTATGTTATTTAATAACAGTGAAGACTAAGACCATTGTTTAAAAAAGAATTTTTTAATAGTCTTTTAGTCTTTTTTAAACAATGCTAAGACAGTTTGTAGATAGTAGATTATTCAAATTCACTTCAAGCAACAGGAGCCTTAGACCAGTTTGAAGTGGTTAACGAGTTCAATTATCTAGGATCCTACATCAGTAATACAGGATCTTGTGAAACAGAAATGCGTAGGAGAATAGGCATGGCCAAAAACGGTATGAGTCGATTATCGAAAATCTGGAAAGATCGCTCCTTGTCGAAGAACACCAAAACAAGATTAGTACTTTCCTTAATTTTTCCCATATTTAATTACGGATCCGAAACAAGGACCATGAAATCGGAAGACAGAAAAGGATTGACGCCTTTGAAATGTGGTGCTGGAGAAGAATGCTTCGGCTCTCATGGATGGAACACAGAACAAATCACTCAATCCTCCAAGAGCTTAATATTCAGACTCGACTTTCCTCTATTTGCCTCTCCACCGTCTTAAAATTTTTCGGCTATATTGCAAGAAAAAGTGATGATAAGAAGTAGAGGTCGCTCACCTACTCGATGGACGGATCAAGTACAGAAAGCCAGTGGAAAAACATTCTCTGAATCCATGAAGGAAGCTCAGGACAGAAGCCGATGGAAAGAGATAGTTGCTCGTATTATAGGGAGTCACGACACTCAGCAATGAGGAAACGACTGAGGAGGAGGAGGAGGAGGAGGAAGACAGTTTGAAATAAATGACACGACAATAAATGTCATGTGCCATGAGTCATTTTTACTATCGTATATGTAGTTCAAACTACACAAATACCCATTATCTCTCAAATATTATATTACATGCATTTTTATTGTTGAAATGTTTTTCTGATAAAAATCGGTCCGGGTTAGCCGGACTTTCGGGTTATCGGGGCCGATTTATCGGGGTTCCACTGTATATGGAATCACCTGATATTTCTTATTATTTCCAGCGGATTTTAAAAAACGAACACACAAATTCAAACAATATTATTTTAAAGCAATTTAATCACAAATACAATTAAATTAAAACCAATTAAATAAAACAATAAAGAATTAAAATAACAAATTGAAACTAGTTGTTTTAAAGTCAACAGCATAATAATAGCCAGCAAATAACAGCCAATAGAGCTTCAGTCAAAACGCGCCATCGTGTTCTATGTTACGCTAAGGCTTTCACGTCATTCCAAGACTTTCCTTGACCTCTTACTTCGTCCATGATGGATCTTCTCCAAGTTTGTGCTGGGACACCTCTTTTTCTTTTTCCTTGGGGATTCCACTTTCCACTAGGGCAGTCTTTACAATACTGGAACTATTTTTTCGGAGTGTGTGACCAATCCAACCCCACTTTCTGGACTTAATTTCATAATCTACCCTCTTTTGTTGGGTCAGGTGTAGTAGATCTTCGTTTCTGATGATGATTGGCCAGAAAATACGAACAATTCTTCGTAGATATTTGTTAACAAAAACGTGCAGCTGGTCTGTAAGGGGTTTTGTCACTTTCCGGGTTTCACATCCGTAGATTAGAACAGACATAACATTTGACTGGAATGTTGGGATCTTTGACCTTGTAGTATACTCGCCAAACCTCCAAACAGGGTTGAGTATGCTGAATGCTTGTTGGGCTTTTCGTATCCTTATACCAATATCGTCTTCTGTACCTACGTATTCTGTTAGGACACTTCCAAGATACGTAAAGTTTCCATATTTTCACAAAACTTCTAATAGGATAATAGTTGGGCGCCAGAGGGGTCACCGTATCCTTTTGAATTCTGATGGACAAACTCAACGGTTTCTTATGGATTTTTGGCTGCTGATTACGAATTTCGAGGGTGGATTTCGATACGAGTGGTCAAAAAATTGTTAAAAACAATTTAATTGTTTATAAATTATTTTTAAGGCTCTGGCTTATAAACTAAAAGAGATAAAAAATAATGTTTCAAATAAAATTTGTTCGTTAATAAAAAACGAAGAAAAAAACATTTACTAAACTTAAATCCAACAATTATAACTCAAGATATTGTAAAATTAGTGCACAATGCAAATTGCAAATTGTAAAATAAGTATTTTTCGAAGCTTTATCGATCGTAACTCAGCTTCTACGCATGAAGATGAGCCTAGGAGGGTCTCATTTTAAAGATTTATTAATAGCCTTTCAAACAAAGTTTATTATATTACTATATCTTTATTTGTTTTAAAGTTATACCCGTTTGAAGTTATAATTTTCTTAAAAAAATTGTACATTAATTTGTTTATAAGGGTTTCAAGCAAATTTGAGCTATAAACATTTATACTTTAATTAACAATAATGATAGAAGAACTTAAAAGGAACATTTTGAGCTTTTTAAAATGTTCGTAAGTTTATTTTTGGTCAAGATATCGATATTTTAATGGCGCGCTATGAGGCGCAAAATCGGCTCACAGTCAAGTATGTAAGTATTTTTCGACGCTTTATCGATCGTTCGGCTTCTACGCATGCAAATGAGCCAATATGTTATATCCATATAAAAATCGATCGAGTTCTTTTACAGCATCATCATTACATATAAAACGAGCATTAATGTTGTGACGGCATACACACAATTGACGTGCCTTGATGATGTTGAAAAAGAACTAGATCCACTGCAAAAGAACTAGATCCATAGAGTCTATATAGGTAATTAGACTCTGAAGCCCCAGAAAGTTTTAGTTTTACTGCCTACAAGAACAGACTTAGTACCACCATGTAACTGTAAAAATTGCTCTAAGAACTTATGCAGATGTAAAAAAGCTGAGATTCCCTGTATATCTCGATACAGATGCATGAAAGATAATGTTTGTAAAAATAGTATTAATAAATAATATCAACTTACTTTTTAGTTGTATTTCTGAAATATTAGTTACGGTAAACGCTACGCGTCGGGCAGTAAACTTCATTCTCGGGAGGAAAAGTAGCACTTTCCTCCCTTGTTATACAAATAGCTATTTCGATTGTATTCGGATATCTGTCATGCTAAAGAAAACGAATAGAATGGCAGTTAAATGTATACAGACGGTTAATAAAAGCCTTTGCATAGTGCTTTACTATGCTTTGCATAGTAGATTTCGGAATTTTCAATTCCCTCAATACCAATTAAAATATAACTATTAACACGTTTGGAAAGATCCACGATACGAACTGAATTTATTAGGAAAGGTTCATAATTGGTTCATATATTTTTAAAATTCCATCTGTTGATCTAACTTGCAATCCAGCTTGAGAACGGTACCTTACCCGTCCTACCTACCAATTTACTTTTCAATCATTATTTATATTTACTCTTAATACGATGTTTCGTAAGAAAATCAGTGGGTACGAGGATTATAAAACATTAAAAAGCGCATCGGCATAATATATCACTCTCGATCGTTGTAATGAAAAATTGCTTGACTCTCTTAATTGTATAAATCAAAGAGCTGCAGATGATGGTATCGGCTACCTGCTATACCCAAACGATGTCGTGATACAAACGTCCTATTATTACGCAATAAAACAACGGTATAGACGACAACCTGGTGGTATCGTCACGCGATTATAGTATTCGACAACTGACACATTTTTTTTACATTAATAAATTATGGCAACATGCATTTTTGTCACATTTTAATAACACTATAATAACAAAAAAAGCGCGAAGAATTTTATGCCACCATCATTATGAGTTTATTAGTGGCATAAATTATCTCGCACATTAAACAGTCTTTTTAATAATGCATGCACAGTTTACACATATTTAAGTATTATGTTTATAAGTGATTAACCCACAATTATTGGTGTAATAAAAATTACGTTTTTAATTAACCAATGTTTTACGTTTCGATTTCCACTACGGAAATTGTGCAAAAAAAAATTATTTTAACCTTTTAACGAATGCTTCGAATATGAATATACGAATATACAAATAAAAGGACATATCTACAGATATAGAGCACAGTTCTACTCGTATAGTAAATCTTGCCTCAGTACTTTCGAAGTACCAGTGTCGCCAGCTTGTTCGTGATCAATTGATCTACAGCTGGCCTAAAGTACAATTTCCATTTTTTTATAACCTTTTTTCTGTTCGAATTGTCGAAGAAAGGCCTTTCCCATTTCCGCCATTCATCTCTGTTGTGTGTGTGACATTTCCACATTGGTCCTGCGACGCTTTTGATGTCTTCGCTCCAGCGCATTTGAGGCCTTCCTCTTGATCTCTTTGCTTCGTACGGGCACTAGTTTCCAAATTCTTTGTTCCATCCACCATTTTCGAGACGTTCGTTGTGTCCAGCCCATTTCCATTTTACACTTAAAAAAAATTTAGTTCGTAATATTGATTAACAGTCATTATTGAATAGTATTTCGTTGTAACAACAATTAAATTTTATGTTTCAACGAACTTTTAGACATTGATCAATGTATTTGGTAATTGTCACAATGATTGAATAATATGTAGGTAATTGTGAAAATAACTAAAATACATTAATCAATAACACTCAATTTATTCAGACAATAAGTTAGAATGACAATAAGTTCAAATGATTGAATAATATGTAATTGTGAAAATAACTAAAATACATTAATCAATAACACTCAATTTATTCAGCCAATAACTTAGTTTCGTATATTTAATAAATAATGTTAATTCTGGCCGCAACTCACTTTCTTGATTTCGTAGATGATAAGTAATTACCTTGGTTTATCGTGACAACGTACAGATTTCATTAAAACAATGTACAAATGTTGTTAATATAGAGTAATATTTGATTATTCCATAGATGTATACTGATTGTTGTGACAACGAATGCATTGATCAATCTACTACTGCGTTTAATAACCACAATCAATGCGTTCATGGTAACAATAAACGAAGTGGTTGAAACAATAAATGTTTTGCTTGACCATTTGAAATGTAACGGCTTTTCCTTATCGATCTTTATTAAACAATGCTGTTACCTCTGACCTCTGCCGAAGTGCCGAATAATTTCATTTCGTTTCCAAGTGTAGTCCGTACTAGAAGGAAGTTTTCTTGTGTCTATTATCTTATTCATTTTTTTCGAATTCTGAGAAAACTAATTAGTATTTTTGAAAAATTTAAACGCAGAATAAAATATTACAGTATTATCGAGGGTCTGAAATCCCTGAGAACTCCTATAATGATTATTTTAATAAGTCACAGGGGCGAAAAAGAGAAAATTTAGTATGATTTTTAATTTCAAATATACCATTCAAAAGAAACTTTTTGTTTATTTTAAGGGACTTTCAGCCCTCGGTGATAATGTAATCTTTTATTCTGCGTTTAAATTTTTCAAAAATACTTATTAGTTTACTCAGGATTCCAAAAAAAAATGAATGCGTTAAAAAAAATTCGATCGAAATTTTGCACCTGCGCTCTCCAAAAGGATTAAAGTGTTATACATTTTTGGGATCACTATTTCAAACGCTTTTAAATGAGCTGTCACATGATGTACTTTTGATGAAGTATTGAATGAAGTTTTCATGATGTACAACATGAAGTTGTGGCTGTCACCTGAAGAAGGATCGCGTAAAGTTCGAAACATTGATGTTATAATATACTTTGATTATTTTAAAAATCGACCTGTCCGAGCGTTTTGCTTATGTGCTAAAAACAAATAAGTTAATAAGGGGAAAACACTTGTTCCAGCGCGCTGTATAAGTGAATTCATATGAGAAATTACACAGTGTAAAGTCCATTAGGTTTAGGACAAAAAAAGGGGATTTGCAAAATTATTATTAATAAATTAATATCATACATTGAGCTAATGCATTCAGTAATTATCAATATAAAATACGTTCATAGTAGGGATGAATAGAATTGCTTGTAAGAATAACCGTATTTATTGTGGGAGTGAACGGAATTAATTGTAAAAATAAACGGAAATAATTGTAGAAATAAACGAAATACGTTAGGAGAAGTAACACTGTTATTGACACAATGAATAGTCTTCGCCGGTCAATTAACGACGTTGTTGTTTCAATGAATAGTGTTCGTTGGCTCAGTGAACAGTGTGCGTAATATTAATAAATGGATGTTCATCCATTCAATAAACGTAATAGATTGGATCAACCAACGAACATAATGAATTGATGAACATCGATTTGTTGTTCCAATAAAACCAAGAATTGGTAAGTATTGCTTTTGTTGTCTGAATTAAAATTTTTATTAATATTACGTACCTTTTTAGTTGAGTGTAATTTAGCTGCTTGTTCCACGGCGCGGGCGTCCCTTACTTTTGTTTTGTTCCGGGTTGTTTCCTTTATTTGACGATCTATGAGTGAGATACCAAGTATCTGTCGTTCCATGGCTCGCTGAGTTTTTCGAATCTTGTCCACGTTCATCTTTGTGAATGTCCAGGTTTGAGCTCCGTAAGTGAGAACGGGAAGGATACAAGAATTGAACACTTTGGTTCGAAGGTTTTGTGGTATCTTTTTGTCTTTCAGTATGTATGAGAGTTTTCCGAATGCGGTCCATCCCATTCTTACTCGTCTGCTTATTTCGGTAGTTTAGTTTTCTTTGTTTACCTTGATATTCTGACCAAGATATATAATATATTCTTCTACAAGTTCCTGTTTTGTTCCTTGGATGGTTATCATAGGTTAATCATCTTTGTTCGACATTAGCTTAGTTTTGCTCAAATTCATTTTCAGTCTTTTCTTTAAGGATTGTGTATGAAGGCCATCGATAATCGTCTCCAGTTCTTTCCAGCTGTCGACTATTAGTACTACGTTATTATCCATTATCCATCTTGATTACCATTTCAGTATGTTAATTATATATTATGAATTAATATCCTATATCTAGAATATATTCTGCTGTTGACCAGTTCTTCCTCAATAGCCCGTAATTCTATGTTTTCAAAAGATTTTTCTTAGTCTATAAATGAGGCGCTCAGAGCAACAGTGGCCTAACCCACATCCCACAATTTTTCCAAAATACTTTTATTACATTAAAGTTATCCCTTATTTAAGTATTTTCAGAAGAAGAGTGGCTCAAGCAATGATTGCTTGAGCCACTCTGCATTTTAAATTACTTAAATAAAGGATAACTTTATTGTAATAAAAGCGTTTTGGTAAAATTGTGGGTTGTCGGTTAGGCCACTGTTGCTCTAATGCTAAACAAATTGGTAATTGTTCGTTAACTTTTTCTATTAGGTCCTTTAGTGTGTGAAGATGGGCACATGTACAGCCATTAACATATTTTTATAATTTTATATTATGTCATCCAATATTCAGTTTGTTCATAGAGTATTTAAATGTGTAATCCACTTTTGTGATGACTGTTCGTAATTGCATGCATTTTTTTCAGACTTTTATAACAATATCTACTCGCTTGAAATAGTCATTTAATAATATCAACAAAAAGTAATAAATTAGCAAAAAAGAGAAAAGCGAGAAGAATTTTATGGCACCACCATTATTAGTGGCATATTATCTCGCGCATTAAACCGCATCTTTTTAATAATCCATGCACATTTTATACAGAGATTCTAAAATTTGCCTTACTAGTCTAATTTCGTAATGTTCAATGTGGAAAGCATCAAAGAGTGAAACTATCTATTTGTAAAGTCGCGTTCTACCAGGTGTTATATTTAAGTCAGAAAAGAAAAAGTTACAAGGAAAAATTTCATATTCAAGACACCACTCATAGGAAAAATTATTGTGACAGAATCGTTTTCATCTATGTTTGTCGCAGTTTTACTATCGAAAATTTTTGTCTTAATGATGTTACTAATTGATAGCAATTTTTAAGCATAACGTGAAGTTCATTATTTTCTTCAAAGAGGTTCAAATTAAACAATATGCCTAAATAACAGAAATAATAATTGTAAAACTATGTAATCTATCCAGGAAAAATATATTAGATAAAATAGTCCAACATATTGTTCGATGTTTGCAAGCAAACGCTTTGCTTTCTTTTCTCTAAAAAAAATACATACTCTCGTTTTTTTGGGACTGTTAAATGCGTACATATACACTTGAGTCCACGAGTCTTTACCCGTGCGTCATTAATACCTGACGAGATAAAACACATACTTTTTATCTAGCATCATTCTCTTCCACGCATGAAACTAATGACAAACCAGCTACCACCTGTTATTAAATAAAAACACATGTTATTTTTATGAACATTTATGAACAGTACATTGAAAAGAGATAGGTACAAAAAAAGACGATTGGAGATGTTTTCACATTTTAAGTACAATTTCTGACGTTTTGGTTTGTTTACTTTTGTGGCAGTCAGTTTGTTGAATTTTTTGCTGTTATTTTGTCGAATTTTTGCATTTTGAAGTTTTCTATAGTATACAAACAGTTGTTTTCACAACTAGTTTTATATTGGAATTTGAAATTTTATGGTAAGTTTGTTATTTTACGATTAATTTTGACAACGTACAAAGCTAACCTCATTGACACAGTTAAGGAATGTTTGTGTTTAATGTTCCCCAGAGTGAATAAAATAACAAAAAGAAAGTATGTTATTAAATTTTTTTATAAATTGTTTATTTATTTATTAATCAATGATATTAAAAGACTTTATTAAGCTACTTCAAATGTAGCTGTAATTCTGCACTAAAATTTTAAAGCAAAACTTACTTTGACATATTATTTTTTGATTACGTCAAATTTAAACCCGTGATCAATTTGAACCGAGTGGTCACTTGCTGTTGCGTTTAATAAATTTCCGACTTATTTCGTATGCTTTAATTGATGACACACGGGTAAAGCATCCTGGACTCAACTGTGTACTTTGACAATAGATAACTTGCATTCTACAGGTTATGGCACTAGAAAAATCGTTTATAATAGAAACTAATAATTTATTAATATATTTGGAATATTATCAATATACATATAAAAATAAATCTGAAACATTTATTGACAATTAAAGATAACATTAACTAAAACATGCATCGTAAAGAAATCAAAATTATTGTCTTAGAAGACAGGTCTATAGTAATAACTGTGATAATAACATAATTAAATAAAATATAAATGGAATTATCGAAAAATAATGTACATAAAATGTACATAAAATGTCACAACTAGTTTTAATAATGTCAATAATAAAATATTTAAATATAGCTGTTTTAAATAACAAAAAAGTTTGATTTATTAGACTTTATAGATTATTTCATTCATAGGAGATGCTGACCAATAGAAAGCTACAGAAATAAAAATTACAGCGATAATTTTTGATAATATCCCGTCGTCAAGCATTACGTCAGATGCCCTTCGGTACTATGCAAAAATGAACATTCAGTGACATTAATGACAATTAATGTTTTACAACTAGTCACAGAGAACACCAAGCAACAGGTTTAGGAAATATTCAGGTGAAGATATCAATAAAATATTAGTTAAAATATTTAAAAAGACAGTTTTATTCATGAAACATTTTCAGCGAATTACACTCGATCTCTAAAATTATTATGGAATTACACTCCCCTTCGGGTCGTGAAATTAAACCTCTCAAAGTGTCACTAGGGAAACAAAAAAAAAATGGATAATTTTAGAGCTCTCGTGCAATTACTACTGATAATTTTTTAAAAATGAATTTATTTTTCCACAAGTTCATGAAAAAAGAGAAACATAAGTGACTGGGAAAGAAAAATATTTTTCAAACGTGTAAAATTTATTAATTCCTAGATGAGCGCTTTCGGCTTAGAGAGCCATCTTCTTAGCTATGCTACAATGAATTGTCTACTACATATAAGTATTTTTTTTTTAATTTTACAAAGTTTTAAATTACGTCAAATGATAAGTAAAAATAGAGGGATCCCATTTTTTGTGTTGGAATTGAAAGACTTTTTTGAAAAAATCCTTATGTATTTTGTGTTTTAAATGAAACTTGGTTGTAGGTTAAATATTGGTCTATTTATTATCGTAGAAAAGTTAAAACCATCTTGAACAGCACATTGAGACTTTCACAAAAACACAATTTTTTATTATGGCAGTGTTCAAAAACCCACTACCTTGAGCAGAAGCAATTGGGAGAATGAACTGACTGCGGACTGACACAGCTTATGATGTGCTTGTTTCTAAATGTTCTTCAGCAAAATGACAGCTGAAATTTGTCATAGACAGTAAATTAGAATATTTACCTGGTGAAATCTGAGAAAAATTAAAATTCAAAAATTGAGGAATTAATCCAAGACTGTCTGAAGTTTACAACATAAATCTTGTTTTCAGCACTTTGAAAATTAAATGAAGATTCAAAGTAGTTCCATTGACCAGTTATCTCTTAAAAAACAAAATTCGAATTATTTTTTTAAATGTAAAGAAGAAGAAGAAACTTGATAGTAAAGTTATCAGTATGTAAAAAGATCGTAGGCGCAAATACAGACTGAGTTTTATGTATGGAAACACTCAATTATCTCAAAAACGGCTTACATGATTTTTATAGATTTTGGTAGGTATGGGTTTTCTAATGCGTTCGATATTATAGTGCTAATTACATTGTTGTCATATTTTCCGTTTTTCTGGAAATCTAATGAAATTTCTTATTTCAAATGGAACATCCTGTATATTTTTTGTGTTTTGAAGTCCCTAAGAAATACTGATAATTTTTCATGTTATATTCCCAATACCTAAATACCATAATTTCGGAGTTATTGCTACATTTATTTAAAAAAAAAATTTAAACATATTAAAAAATCATTTTTTTTTTTACCCAAGTAAACACTATTTTAGGTTGTTTGGATCATGGGGAACAAAAAAGATCTTTTATAATTTTTTCTCTAAAATTAATCGTTTTCGAGTTATAAACAATTTAAAACTGAAAAAAATCGAATAATGACGATTTTCAAGGTTCAAGAACACAAATAAACAATTTTATTTTTGAAACTGAGAGGTACCCAGATTCAACCTCAAGCCTTATTTTATCGGATACCGATAAGTAATTTAAGATTGTTTCATCTTAAAACATTGTAATTTTAAATGTTAATGTAGCCCGATCGCCCGTCCTCTCATATGCACTTCATTAAAAATTAGAAATCAATGTTTTAGAATAAAAAGAGACAAAAAACCTTATGGCAAACTATCAGAAGAAGAGTTGGGCTTGAATTTAGGCACTTTATAATTTCAAATATTATATTTTTTACTTGTGTTTTAGAACCTTAAAAATCGTCATTATTCGATTTTTTTCAGTTTTAAATTGTTGATTACTCGAAAACGATTAACTTTGAAGAAAAATTACAAAAGAACTTTTTTGTTTCCAATGATCCAAAGAACCTAAAATAATATCTACCTGGGCCGAGAAAATTGATTTTTATAATTTGTTTAAATTTTTAAAATATTTTTTTTTTAAATAAATGTAGCAATAACTCCGAAATTATGCCATTTAGGTATAGGGAATATAACATACAAAATAATCAGCATTTCTTAGGAACTTCAAAACGCAAAAAATATATAGGGTGTTCCATTTGAAATAAGAAAGTTCATTAGATTTTCAGAAAAACAGAAGATCTGACAACAATGTAATTAGCACTATAATATCGAACGAATTATAAAACCCCTACCTACCAAAATCTATAAAAATCGTGCAAGTCGTTTTCGAAATAATTGAGTGATTCCATACATAAAACTCACTCTGTATTTTATGGCTATTTCTACATTTTCTTTCTTTACACGGAAAATTACGTGTAGTAAAATTCTTAGTGGTATGGAGAACATTATTATTTGACAATGACATTGTCATCATTCTTAGAGATGGCTTTTGCATGTTTTTGGATAACCGTTACTTGTATAATCGCTGAAATTATTAATTCAGTTTATCAATATGATTAGTTTTTCACTAACAATGCATTCAGTGATTACAATAATTTATATACTACATAATAAAAATTAATACTTAAACAAGAAAAGAGGAAAAGTGATAACGTGATATTTTAATAATGTGTTGTTACTATGGAACGCTTAGATATACAATAGATATACGCTCAGATAGAACAAAATAATTGGATCACAGAATAGGGCTTTTCATCGATTGTCATTTGTTTCGAGCTCCTGTCATATGTTTTATAATCTGTGTATAATATTAATATACACAGATTATACAATATATGACAGAAGCTAGAAACAAATGGCTGTGAATGAAAAGCCCTATATATCCTGGTGTATTCTCTGCTTGGATCTTCCATAAATAATAAACAATAAATAAATTTTTATTAATTTTAAGTCTTAAATCAATTATTTATCAAATACACTATCAATAGATATTATTTAATAAACAACTCAAAACATCCCTAAAGCTGTGTCAAATATTTAGTAGCCTTGTTTAGGCTACTAAACTTGGATCACAAAATACTTGGATCACAGAATAGGGCTTTTCATCGATTGTCATTTGTTTCGAGCTCCTGTCATATGTTGTATAATCTGTGTATAATAATAATATACACAGATTATAAAACATATGACAGAAGCTAGAAACAAATGGCTGTGAATGAAAAGCCCTATATATCCTGGTGTATTCTCTGCTGGGATCTTCCATAAATAATAAACAATAAATAATTTTTTATTAATTTTAAGTCTCAAATCAATTATTTATCAAATACACTATCAATAAATATTATTTAATAAACAACTCAAAATATTCCTAAAGTCGTGTCAAATATTTAGTAGCCTTGTTTTTCACTGCCTTGTCACCACATTATGTTCAACTGAGTCCACTGTATGACAAAGATAGCGAATGTTCGATTTGGAAAATATCACCACGGATATGGTGTTAATTTTTTTCGGATCTTGGAAAAACTAATAAATATTTTTGAAAAATTTTAACGCAGAATGAAAGATTATATTATTACCGAGGGTCGAAAATTTTTAGAATAAATACAAAGTTTATTTTGAATAACCTATTTAAAATTAAATATGTATCACACTAAATTTTCTCTTTTTTTTCACCCCTGTAACTCATTAAAATGAATATTAAAGAAGTTCTCAGGGACTTTCGGCCCTCGGTAATAATGTAATATTTAATACTGCCTTCAAATTTTTGAAAAAATGTTTTACTTTCCTCAAGATTCCAAAAAAATTAATGCGTTTAAATAGCATTGCAGCCGAAAGTTTGCGCCTATCCCCTTAAGGGAATTCGAATAAATGTTGAAATTTCTTGTTTTAAAGAATAATAAAATCTAATCTTAATGTATCGAAAAGACGTAACATCTCAAAGGCGTCATATAAAACTGGTACACTTTTTTTCCCAATGTAAACCTGTGTTCAGACTTACAATTATTGTTCGTGAATCACTTCGTTGTTGCCATCACAGATAACGGAATTGCACTAAATCTAAATACAAAAAAATAACGTTCAAAATGTATATTTCGAATTGTAATACATATATTTAAATTACACACTTGTTCACTGTAAAAGTTATTCATTTTGTATTAATTTCAAATTAAATTTTTAATTTTTCCAGTGTGTTTTATTTATTCTACACAACTTAATGCAGTTTTGTCCTACAATTTACGAGAAACCAATCACACCTCTCGATTTGACATTAAACATAATAATTTAACGTCATGTCAAGATTTATTATCGATCAATATTTTTGAATTGAAATATTTTCATAAATTATAATAAAACACGAATCAATGTATGGATTTTTAATTGAGTGACGAAAAATTACAATTGTTTTAGTTTTTAGTATATTAAAAAATGCGGTCTGTCGCACAGCCCCGATTTAACCTAGTTTGATATAATATTTTCGTTGAACTGGCAACGTTGCCCTAGAAATTGGAATGACGCTTGTGACAACGTGACAAGATCAACTTACACAACTTGAAAAACACGATCTTCGGTTGTAAGAGTTGTACCATAGAGTTATATATTAGCATAGAGAGAGTGTCATTCAGAGCGAAGTGACGACACCATCTTTTTTATTTGGATTAGTGCTGTTTCACTCTTACGCATAGTAAAGCTGCTACAGTTGTCCTCCTCTTCCAAACCAGTCCATGAGATCTTGTCGTCAGGAAGCGCGGAAGGTAGGCTTCCTCTATGTTAATATATACCTCTATGAGTTGTACCAGTTTTTTTTGACGCGAAGTGTACATAATTATTTTCAGCTATAGTCAGCGGTATTCACTATTGTTGCACAGACAGAGTTGGTCAGCAGAGCATGCTATCTAGTTGTACGTTGTACCGTGTCATATGCAAAAAGTATTAATAGTTCTTCTTTTAATTATTATTCAATCGCTTCTTTACAAATGGGTTCACCAAATACATTCAATACTATTGGAGACATAATACATTAATATAGTCTAAGAGCTAGTGAACGCTCCGACTAACGGTCGTCCTGTAAGGCTAGAAATTTGTCTAGTGATAATTCATAGCACACCAAGGCTAAAAACCATGATCTGGCAGGCCTCAGCGGTGCACGTGTATCTACCAGGTGAATCGAAAAGTGCAAATTTAGGAGGTAAAATAAACTTTCTCCTGTAAGGTTTAAATTTAAGTATGTGTTTGAGTAAGTCATTTAGAAGAAATGTGTACAACGACAGGCGATTGTGAAGAGCATAAGACCTTGCCAGGCGAGGGGAAAGATAAGGGGTTTTTCCTAAAATTATTCTTTTTGCATCGAACAAATTTTTTGGAAAGGATCTTAGTGGTTTTTCTCTTAAGTTAATAGTTTTTGTTATATAAGCGATTGAAAATTTTGAAAATTGCGAAATCGGCCATTATTAACCCTAAATCGGACATTTATCTAAAAATTTCAATATTGGCAAGGTACGTAGATATTCCTTAAACATTGATTGATGAAATCCAGAAGAGTTTTTTGCAATAAAATATCGAAAACCCCTTTGTTTTTTTAATTGCTAATCAAGCGGGCGCTATACTGTAGTCTAAGTGAGGACGTTTGAGCTTGCATAAATTCATTATCTCGAGAATGGGCAAATTTCAAGAGAAATCCTCAGACAGGTCGATTTTTAATTTTGAATTAGGACTTTTTGGTATATATATAATACTAGTGACGTCATCCATCTGGGCGTGATGACGTAATCGATGCTTTTTTTAAATAACAGTAGGGGTTGTGTGATAGCGATAGCTCATTTGAAAGGTTATTTAATTTTCTATTCAGTAATATAAACATTAACATAATTATTTATACAGGGTGTACAAAAAAAATTTTTTCTTCTATTTGTCAAATTTAATCAAAGTTAATTTAATAAAAAAAATTTTTGTACACCCTGTATAAATAATTATGTTAATGTTTATATTAGTGAATAGAGAATTAAATAACCTTTCAAATGAGCTATCACACAACCCCTACTCTCATTTGAAAAATCATCTATTACGTCATCACGCTCAGATGGATGACGTCACTAGTATTATATATATGCCAAAAAGTCCTAATTTAAAAATAAAAATCGACCTGTCTGAGGATTGCTCTTGAAATTTGCCCATTCTCGAGATAATGAGTTTATGTCACCTCAAACGTCCTCACTTATACTACAGTGTCGCGTCCGCTTGATTAGCAATTAAAAAACAAAGGGGTTTCCGATACTGTATTGCAAAAAACTCTTTGGGATTTCATTAATCAATGTTTAAAGAATATCTACCTACCTTGAAACCTTTGAAATTTTTAGATAAATATCCGATTTAGGGTTAAAAATGGTCGATTTCGCAATTTTCAAAATTTTCAATCGCTTATATAAAAAAAACTATTAACTTAAGAGAAAAATCACTAAAGACCTTTTCGGTTTGGAATGATTAAGAAAACTTAAAAAAAAATTTTCGATGCAAAAAAAATAAATTTAGGAAAAACCCCTAATCTTTCTCCTCGCCTGGCAAGGTCTTATGCTCTTCGGAATCGCCTGTCATTGTACACATTTCTTTTAAATGACTTACTCAAACACATACTTAAATTTAAACCTTATAGGAGAAAGTTTATTTTACCCCCTAAATTTGCAATTTTCGATTCACCTGGTAGATACACGTGCACCGCTGAGGCCTGCCAGGTTATGGTTTTTAGCCTTGGTGTGCTATGAATTATCACTAGAAAAATTTCTAGCCTTACAGGATGACCGTTAGTCGAATCGTTCACTAGCTCTTAGACTAATACACCCTTGCCTCACTCCTCTCCTGATTTCAATTTCTGATTTGAGTTCGTTATCTACTACAATTTATGTTCATCCCAAATGTTATGAAATCAAATCATTTTTAAGGCATTACATTAATTTCGAACACAAATGGAAAAACTTAAACAACATTATAACTGTCAGATAAATTTGAAAATAAAAAATGAACCATATTTATACAGGCTGGGGCCTGTGACTAGAATTTTAATCTTCGTAATTCAACACTGTCTATGTTTAAAAACAAAAACAAACTTTTAGAGTCAGATTACCATTAATCTCACGTTTCATCTAACAATTTTTCATCTGCAGACTCCGTAAGTAAGAACGGTGGAATTTTAAATAATATTTTTCTGCTAAATTGTTTGTGTTTTGTAAAAAATTTGCAAGTAGAGGATACATACAATGACTATGTAACTAAAAAATATTTATTGAAGTTATACTTCTTTAGGCGCGATTGGGAAAAATATTGAGTGACTTTTTATAAAAGAGACAGTATGAAATACGCGCAGTATGAAGTTAGTTCCTAAATCTTTCAAGTGACATATTATGTATCAATGCAAATAAAATGTGAAAAAATATATGGGTATTTTTAGTAAATATATTTATTATAATTTTTGTGTCTTTGGATTTGTCTACGTTGTGAATAGGATAATTAATATTAAAATATGGTGAAAAGAAAATTAAAAATTTGTGTAGAAAATCTACGATTCATCAAGGGAAAAGTAATTGCGGAGGGGCCACAGTTAAAAAAAAAATACGTAATAACGTTATTTTTAATTTTTCGTATTATTTTAAGTAGGTATATTAAAATTAGTTTAATATTTAAATAAAAATACAACTAAACTGTTTAAAATATATTTATTTCGTTAAAATCATAATAATAGAAGTAGTATACCTAACTTCTATCGTGCGTACAAAGTACACACTCTTTCTTAAAGGGTCTATTTGGCTATTGCAAACATAAAAAAATACAGCGATATCTCAAAAATTATAACTCAAGTTAACTCAAATGTGGATGACAAAGTAAAATAAGTATCATTAACATCAGAAAATTTCGATGAAAAGTGGTACAAAAAACAAAACGTTTTCTTATTGACACGAACAGACTCTTTATAGCCATAAATGATAAATAAAAAAAAGCAAAGTGGATGACTTCAGAAATTTTAACACTAACGGAAGATAACAGAAATGCTAATGTAGAAACGAAATGAATACAAAGAAATACAAAGAAAAATACTAGGAAAGATAAAGAAGGTCTAAGATAAATTGTTAAAATACATCATAATATTGACATAAGAAATACAAAAATCGAGCATTTAATGGAATACTCAAAGATGACAGAGGTTCAGTGGGTGTTCAATTTGTTAAGGGGGTGAGACTGGTCCAATAAAAAAAGTACAATCTACCAGAATTATAACACTTGACTTCTGTACCCACTTTTAGTTAATGCAAGTTTAAAAACATTTTGTTAATGCAAGTTTCGAAAAACACTTGAAAAGTTGAAGAACAGAAAAGCTGTTCTTCAACGTTGAAAAAGGTAAGGACGGAATAACAAACGAATTACTGAAATATTGTGGAGCAATATTGTTTGAAGCACATTAATTAACAAAATCATAAAACACAATAAAATACCGCAAGAATGGAGAACGAGCGAACTAATTTTACTATTTGAAAAAGAAGATAAAAAGCAGCCAGAAAACTACAGAGGTATCAACTTATTAAATACTACCCTAAAACTTACAACTAAAATTCTACAAGAACTAATGAATCAGAGGGTAAGTTTAGCAGATGAACAACAGGGTTTTCGTAGGTACTGGAAGATCATGTACAGATGCAATATAGTAGGTACCTATGGTATAACTAGACCCAAATCCAGACATCCAAAGTGAAAGTTATCCTCCAACACCAAATTGTTCTATATGGTCCACATATTGTTCAGAAAAAAGTCACACCATTTTGAGGGTCGGGTTTAGGGGGGAGGGGGGAGAAATCGGTAAATTCGTAGCTTTTTAAGTTTTTCGTCAATATTTCTGAAACTATGCGGTTTAGCATGAACAATTTCTACACAAAAATGTTCTACATTGAATTTGAAATAAAAAAAGTCCTACGGAGGTAGTAGAGTATAATTGGTCCAAAAGACCGAAGCTAGGACAAATAATCCCCGGACAAATAATTCCGGACAAAAAATCCCCACAAATTATAACTGGGCAAAAAATCCCCGGACAAAAAATCCCCACAAAAAATCCCGGACAAATTATTCCCCACAAATTTTTTTGGACAAAATATCCCCACAAAAAATCTCGGACAAAAAATCCCCAGGAAATATTTGCTGTTGAATACTTCTCTAAAAGTATTCCTGAAATTTTAACAAATTTCTAATTCTAATTCCATGCTGAAAACTTTATTTGTGTTATATTTTTGTTAACTTTATTTGTTTATACATGACAAAAAGTGTAAGTTTTTTCAAAAATCGTGGAAAATATGGGAAATGAGCTAAGGCCCCGTTTCCATGACAGGCGCTTAACGCGCATTTTGATAACGCGTGATTGCAACTACATACATTTTACTTGAGACCGTTCACATGCCAACGCGCGTCTTAAATACCTAAAAAGCGCGTGAACGGTCTTCAGTAAAATGTATGTAGTTGTAATTGAGCATTAGCAAAACTCGCATTAAGCGCTTTACATGAAAGAGGGGCCTTAGCTCATTCTCCATATCTTCCACAATTTTTGAAAATGAAAAAACTCACACCCTTTTGTCATGTAAAATTTGAAGTTTTCAGCATTGAATTGGAATTCGAAATTTGTTAAAATTTCGAGAAAACTTTTAGATAACTATTCGGCAGCAAATATTTCTTGGTGATTTTTTGTCCGGGATTTTTTGTGGGGATTTTTTGTCCGGGGATTATTTGTCCGGGACTTTTTGTCCGGGAATTTTTGTCCAGGGATAATTTGTGGGGCCTTTTTTCCGGGATTATTTGTCCGGACCCCAAAAAAAGGCCTAACCCAAACATCCAAAGTAAAATCCATATATTGTTCAGTAAAAAGTTACAGCATTTGAGCGTCCGGTTTGGGGGAGGGGGAGAGATGGGGGAGAAGTCGGTAAATTAGTAGTTTTTAAGTTTTTTGTCAATATTTCTAAAACTATGCTTTAGCGTAAACAATGTTCTATGCAAAAATGTTCTACATAAAATTTAAAACAAAAAAGGTCCTATACATAATTTTTATAAAATCAACGGTTCCAGAGTTACGGAAGGTCAAAAGTGGAGGTTTTCGATACTTTTTATATTTTTGGGCAATTTATAATATTATTACTGATGAAAGAAATTTTGTTTAACAGGATTGTGTTTTCCAAATAAAATTTTCTATTTCAGTGACCGATGGTATATTAGTGATAAGCCCTTGAAGAAACGTCAACCTCACCACTCAAAATTATCATCAATTGCCCAAAAAATATAAAAATTATCGAAAACCTCCACTTTTCACCCTCCGTGACTCTGGAACCGTTCACTTTATAACAAATATGTATGGGACCTTTTTTGTTTTAAATTTTATGTAGAACATTTTTGTATAGAACATTGTTTACGCTAAAGCATAGTTTTAGAACTATTGACGAAAAACGTAAAAAAACTATTAATTTACCGACTTCTCCTCCATCTTGTCACCAAACCGGACGCTTAAAATGGTGCAACTTTTTACTGAACAATATGTGGACCATATAGAACAATTTGGTGTTGGAGGAAAACTTTTACTTTGTATGTCTGGATTAGGCCTTTTTTGGACCAATTATAATATAATAGGTACCTCCGTAACTTTGGAACCTTTCATTTTAGAAGAAATATGCATAGAGCCTTTTATATTTCAAATTTAATGTAGAACATTTTTTTTATAGAAAGTTTGTCATGCTACACCGCATAGTTTTAGAAATATTGACGAAAAACCTAAAAAACTACGAATTTACCGATTTCTCCCCCTCTTCCCCCCAAACCCGACTAGAGTATACTAGACCAGCATTTTATGTCCGATTGACTTGAAGAAAGCATTTGACAGAGTAAGACTCAAAGATGTAATCCATCTTCTGTATAATAGAGAAGTCCCTCAAAGATCATAAAAACTATACATCTACAAAAACGACAAAATGGAAGTCAGAATAGATGAACAACTTACACAATCCATAGACATAGGAAGTGGAATAAGGCAGGGACTCATTAAGTCCTATGCTCTTCAATTTAATCACGCATAAAATCATCAAAAACGTGAACAAAGGAAGAGGATCTATAATGGGAAACACAGAAGTAAAAATACTGTGTTACGCAGACGATGCAATATTGATATATAGTGACTGTACACCCCGATATGGGGCTAAGTCGCGAAGGCTTTCTAGATCCTATTTCTTGGGAGGATCAGTCCCTTTTGCTTATGTTATCTTCTTAACGATTTCTCTCCATTTTTTCCTGTCTCTAGTTTTTCTCCTCCATTCTCTGACTCCTGCGTTTTTTAAGTCTTCTTCAACTTCTTGCAACCATTTTGATCTTGGTCTTCCTCTTTTCTTTCTTCATCCTGGATTCCATTCTATCATATCATATGCCACTGCTTCATCTTCTGCGCGCCAGATGTGACCTAACCATCTAACTCTGCATTGCTTTGTTTTGGTCACGATATCTTCTTTCGGTACTTTCCTAATCTCTGCATTTGTTCGGCTTCTATATTCATTTTCCTCTGTTCTGATTGGTCCCAATATGGTTCTTATGATCTTTCTCTCCACTATTCTTAAGTTTTCTTCATATTTTTTGTCATCGTCATCGTTTCTGCTGCTTATAATAATATTAGTCTAATTATGGTGTTATACATTCTGATCTTGGTTTTAATAGTCAGTATTTTGCTTTTAAGTAGTGTTTTATTTGTTCTTTTATTTCTTCTAGCATTTCTTTTATTATATTTCTATTCTTTGCAATACTAACAATGTCGTCTGCGTAGGCGATTATTTGACCACCTCTTATTCTTAGGTTCCCTTTGTTTATATTTCGTAGTACATATTCTAAAGCTAGATTGAACAGTGTCGTTGATAAGGCATCTCCTTGTTTCACTCCTTTATTTATAATGAATTCATCTGTCTCGCCTCTTTGCGTCTTTATGCTAATTTTTGTAGTTCTCATTGTCATATTTATTAATTTTTTGAGTTTATGTGGGATTTTTAATTTTTCCGGGCAATCATTAGTTCTTTCCTCTTAATCGAATCAAATGCCTGTTTGAAGTCGATGAATAAATAGCACTTCGAATTCTAGTTTGTATTCATTTGCTATTTCCATTATTTGTTTTATCGTGTTTATAGCATCTATTGTCGATCCTTCTTCTGTGAATACACATTGGTATTGTCCCACTCTCTTCTTCGTGATCTTTGACAATCTTTTTCTTATTATTGAAGTCAATATTTTATACGTTGTGCTTAGTAATGTTATTCCTCTACAATTTTCACAAATTGTTGGTCTCCCTTTTTATATATTGTTACTACCTGCCCTATCTCCCAGTTCGCCGGCATCTTCTCTTCCTTCCATATATTTTTCAATAGTAATAGTATTTTTTTCTTCAGTTCCTTTTCTCCATATTTTATAAGTTACATGTTAATTTCGTCTTTTCCTGAAGCTTTTCCATTTTTGCTCCTCTGTATTTCTTCCTTGAGTTCCTCTATTGTTGGCTCTTTTGAGACTTCAATTAGTATTTCATCTGCTTCTTCGTCCACTGTTTCCTTTTCCTCATGCATTTCTTCTCCATTATATTCCTCCGCCAAGAGTTCTCTGTAGTGATCTGCCCATACCTGCTTATATTCATTGTCTTCTACTATGACTATTCCCTCTTTATCTTTTGTTCCATTTGTTTACCTTTGTATTTTTTGGTTTGTTCTTGCAATATTGATAGTCCAAGATAAACACAACTTTCCATGGTTTTAAAAACATCTAAGAAAACACGTTCAGTAAAGCGTAACATTAACAAAATCTTTATAGAACCGGTTTCCGTATCGGGGGTTGACACATGGACTTTATCCCAAAAGGACAAGAGACTAATTGGTGTCTTTGAAAGGAAAATACTTCGAAATATGTTTAGGCCGAAAATGAAAATATGGCATCGCAGAGATAAATTTGAAGTGTACTAGCTATACACAGATTCAGATATTATAAAATTTACTAAGGTGCAGAGACTGAGGTGGGCTGGACACATTGCTAGAATCTCATATAATGAGTACCTGTACGAATATATTAACATCTTCAAACCCAGAGGGCAGGAGTAGAGGACATCAGCGTAGAAGATGGATTGGTGATGTGGAAGAAGACCTTAACATTCCAAGGTTCAGAAGATGGAGGAAAGTTGCTAAGAATCGACTAGAGTGATGACTTCTCTGAGAGTAGACCAAAACCCATAGGAGATTGTCCAGGTCCAGCCAATTATGATGATGAAGAGTAAAAAAATGGGTTGAAAATGAATCCATACTAAGATTAGCATCTGGCGTGGGAATCGTATTTATCAACTAATCCTCGTATGTCCAGTTCGCATATTTAAAATTTTCCGCACGAGCAGCTTGTTCCAATATATTAATAAATAATTAAAAATAAAAATAGACATACATGGTTAACTAATTCGTGAAGTTGAATCGAACAAGATCATAATTCTTTGGCCGTTAGTAGGACAGAAGATTGCAATATTAATAAATAGTCTTTGGAATGGTGTCAGGTTATGGTGACTCAATAATCAAGGTGGAGCTAGATGCTAGATGTTACTCAAGGCTGCTATTAAAAATATTTGTGCTGTGTTTACAACTTAATATGATTAGATTATTATACGCTAGCTAAAATTCCCATATTTGTCGAATAGGTAATTAACTATAATAAGATTTTAATGTATTACTAAAACAATTTTTCTTGATAGGTTACGAGAGTTGTTATTTTAGTTTTAAACAATCGGAAAAGACACTTTAGTAATATACTATCGCATAAATTTGACAGAATGCTATTGGTTTATAAAGTTATTGGCCTGATAACTACAAAAGTTATGCTTGCAGAAAAGTTAGCTTCAAAACAATATACATACTTTAATCCTTATTGATTACAAGTAAATTTAATGAAAAATTCTTTCAATGAAGAGTTTCAAATTCTGCATATCCAAAATAAAGGCCTTAAGCTATCTTTTTTAGAATCTATGGAAATTAATAAACTGAAAAATACAGATACAATTCTGAATGACCAACTCGAGACAAACAGCTCCCCACTCCTCAACCTCTTCAGTTAGAGACTTAAAAAGGCAAACACATTGTAAATTATATCACTTGAGAATGGCACTCTGCCGAAACAGCTGTAGTCACATAGTTGTAAATAATAAATTTTGTAGAAGTATAGAAAACAAAAGTTTTCAGTGTTTTATTGTGAAATAACAACAATGTTTCAGCCGGCAAGCAGATGGGTACAGATCGACCTATATATGGCTGTTCATTCCCACTCATTTGTTTCTAGCTTCTGTCATGTGTCACATAATATTAATATATCTAAGTCATACGTTATTGATATATACCAATGATACAAACCAAACACGTATGACGTAGATATATTAATATTATGTGACACATGATGGAAGTTCGAAACAAATGACAATCGATGAAAAGCCCTATTCGGATCTTAGACTATGTTTATTTGCACTCATACGACGTGACTTGAAAGATCTAGCAGCTAACTTCAGATTAATTGTGATTTTAATCTTTTCGGTGTGCGCATACTTCAGACTGTTGTTTTTATAAAAAATTACACTTGATATATTTTTCCAATCGCGCCTAATGGCTTGATTACACGTAACAAGTACAGTGGCGAGACAGCAAACTGTTACTAGGCCGAGACAGTGGTGAGGGCGAGATATGGTTTATACGTATTTGACAATTTTTTAATTTGGAGGCGAGTCAGTTCAGTTTCGATCCACAAAAACAAGGAGTAGTGTACTTAGGATCGTAAAGCGTTATAACTAGAGAGCGGAATATATGCAACACAACATTACCAAAATATGCGCATATATATGCATTACTTTTACTACAAATATGCAGGTATTTTTTCTAAATTTGTCTAAATATGCAAATGCATATTAAAAATACTCAAAAATAAAACAATATATTAAGTCGTAAGATCTTCAGAAAAGTTGCCTTCAAAAATACGTACAACTTTACTCAAACAATCGAAGCCCTCATTTTTTTCTAAAACATTTTTTAATTTATTTCTAATTGTAATCCCTGTATTTCCGTGAATTTTTTGACAATGAACAGAAAAAGTGTTAACAAGATTAACCGAATCACTTAATTGTAAATTCCTTTGTTCTAATGACTATTAGATCTGGTAAAAAACTAAAATTAACTTTTATGAACATAAGTTCTTTACCAATGTCTACGTTACTTAAAGAACAAAGTACGTTACTTAAGCTGAAGAACAAAAGCGGAATTGTCTACAATTTGATGGATTTTTGTATTTTGATGCTTCTCTCTATGTCCGTCTTTATAGAAGTAAAAGCGAATTTGTCGAATAAAAACACTCTTTCCAGAAAAATTTCTTTTGTGGGACAAGATGCTTTTGTTTGTCAGTTCCTCATTTAAAAAATGAAATGTGAAAATGAATGTAACTTACGATTTTGGAACAGGCCTTGCAAAATACTTTGTCTCCACTTAGCTTTAACTCGGGAAAACACTTTATCCAAGCACTTTTTTGAATGGTAGACATATTTAAATTTAATATATACCAATCACTTCAAAAGCACTAAATACGATACAACGTTTACTTTAAACAAATGTTGGCCTGATACTGACAAAATAATTATTATACCCTTAAAAGCAGGTAGATACCTACGACTTGCTACGCTAATAAAATAATATTTTTCTGGGAACACCCATATTTGTTAAATTCAGGTAGTAATGGGAAAGTCCAGATGAGCGATAGATAGATAAATAACGAGCTCGTTCATATCGAAGTTATAAAATTCCAACTAAGAGAGGAAAATTTTAAACTTTTATATAATTTATTTTTAAAATATGCAAAATAAATCGTGTTTAGCTTAAATATGCAATGTTGTGTTTGTTGTCTGAAAATATGCAATATATGCATCTATATGCACTTTGCATATATTCCGCTCTCTAGTTATAACATTAAAAATATATCACACGGCATATACCACTGCTTATACAAGAATCGACGGATATACTATGAGAATGAGATAAGCGTCTTTGGACTATTATAGACAATGGATTTTAAGAAAACCAAAGCTCGCTGCTCCCAATTTCTTCGATTCATTGATTTTTCTTGTCTATACAGTCAAACACGCTTATTAGCATACCGGTTATAGAAATATCCCGGTTTAAGGAATATACATTTGAGGTCCCGAAATGGTTTTACTAGCCACTAATGATCGTTTATTAGAATATCCCGGTTATAGGAATACTTTTGCTTGGCACGAATGCTATTCCAATAAGAGGGTTCGACTGTATATCGAATTTAAATTTTTTATTTCATTTGACTTCTTGAGTTTTAAAACCAGTTTTGAGTTTTATTTATTTCTTCTACAATCGATACATATGCTGCATCACGTTTTTGTTTATTTTTATACTCAAAAAGCTAAACAAGAACTAAACTTTATTGTCCTATCTGAGTTCCATTTGTTAGCTATTTTTGAGAATCACAAATCACATTGGTTATCACAAGTCGTCTCCTCTGATGAAGTGGTAATATGTACAATTACACAGCGAGTGTTGTTTACACGTACCGAGTGGATTGGCGAGTATACGATTGAAGGGTGGGAGGTCGAAGACTCGGCCTAGTAAATAGAACAAGGTCGGAGTGACTGTCTCGCCATATGACTGGGTCGAGTGCTCGGCCAAGTACTCGTTATAGTCTGGGCTGATTATCGGAGAATAGGCCATTTTTGGGAAAAGTTATTTACCAGCAATTTTAATGTTGGAATCGAATCTGATGATTGTATATATTAATAAGGTATGCAAAGTCCGCAGATAGTGTGCTACTTTTTTTATAAACAAAATGACGCCCGAAAATCGTGTTTTTTTTTCAATTTTTGCTCTATAACTCCAAAGATTTTAACTTTACACCAAAAACACTCAAATAAAAATTCACCGCAATTAAATTCTGCATAGAGACGTGTTTTTTCCGATTTACTTCGACGAAAACTTTCCCCGGAAAAAGCGGGTTTTTCCAACAAAATCTTTAATTTTCAACTAAAGTTTTAGATAAGTAATTGTTAATCAATAATTAAATAACTTGGTAATGTAAAAGCCCTTTTTATATATATTACAATTCCAGAAGCCGATGGAAATTGAATGAACAGTTTAGCAACAATTGAATTGTTAATTAAAAATTTACGGTCGCTATAATAACGACAATAATTATGATGCATAAGAATAATTATGATTTTTTCATAAAAAATACTATACCTATCTAATGTACTTTACAAATTTGAAATTGGACTATTTGAGCGGCCTCAGAAATATTTTAAAATTATAAACAATTTTTTGGCTTATAAACAAATATAATATCTCGGGAAATATTAAACTAAATTAAATTGTGAAAACAGTATTCGAAAAACAATGGCAGGACGCTTATTTTAAAAGAAAAAACGTTTAATTACGACTAGTGGTTCCTGAGATACAACCGGTGAAAGTCGACCGGAATTTACGGCAAAGATATAAACAATAGGATCATAATTTTCAAACCATCACCTTTTTATTTTTGTCCTCTTTCTCCACACCAATTTTCATATCCTTAAAATACTCATAACATATATTATTATAATAAAAACTATCGATAATACGTGTGAAAATTGCCAAAAATAGCAAAATTCCAATCAAAAATTAGGTTGGAGAAAATATAACCCTCAAAGTTCAAAATCGGTATACGTTAAAAAAATGCATTTTCTCGACTTCCCATGGAGCAATTTCCTTCATCCTTTTTTTGTTCTCAAGTAACTCGAGTAGAGCCATTGAACTAATGCATTATTAAATGTCAGACTTGCTTTTGTTTTGTTATAATAAATTAATTTATTTATTATAACACAAAATTTTAATTTGTTTAAATAAAAATTGTTTAAATAATTATACAGCTTTCAAATGAGAATATTTATGTTTTTAACTTTAAAAGGTACACTTGTAGTAAGTTTATCTAAAAAGAAAACCTACAACTGGAAAAAATATGTAGTTTTCTGTTCTTATAAATAAATTAATCTATTATAACAAAACAAAAGCAAGTTTGACATTTAATAATGAGTTAGTTCGATGGCTCTACTCGAGTTATTAGGGAACAAAAAAAGAATGAAGGAAATTGCTCCATGGGAAGCCGAGAAAATGCATTTTTTTAACGTATACCGATTTTGAACTTTGAGGGTTACATTTTCTCCAACCTAATTTTTGATTGGAATTTAGCTATTTTTGGCAATTTTCACACGTATTATCAATAGTTTTTATTATAATAATATATGTTATGAGTATTTTGAGGATATGAAAATTGGTGTGGAGAAAGAGGACAAAAATAAAAAGGTGATGGTTTGAAAATTATGATCCTATTGTTTATATCTTTGCCGTAAATTCCGGTCAACTTTCACCGGTTGTATCTCAGGAATCACTCGTCGTAATTAAACGTTTTTTCTTTTAAAAGAAGCGTCCTGCCGCTGTTTTTCGAGTACCGTTTTCACAATTTAATTTAGTTTAATATTTCTCGAGATATTCTATTTGTTTTTAAGCCAAAAAATTGTTTATAATTTTAAAATATTCCTGAGGCCGCCTAAATAGTCCAATTTCAATTCTGTAAAGTACATTAGATAGGTATAGTGTCTTTTTATGAAAAAATCATAGTTATTCTTATACATCATAATTATTGTCGTTATTATAGCGACCGTAAATTTTTAATTTAAAATTCAATTGTTGCTAAACTGTTAATTCAATTTCCATCGTCTTCTGGAATTATAATCTATATGAAAAGGTCTTTTTTCTACGACCGTTTAATAACATACTCATTATTCGCTATTTTTTCATAGATAATAGCACCCATTACTGTACCCGTGAGTAATAATTCATTACTCACGGGCTGAAGTTACTCACGGGTCATTACTCACGGGCTGAAGTTAGATTCAAGTGACGCATGCCACTTTTAATATTAATCGTATATAAACTGCAAATAAAATTACTTAAAATTGTGTATTTTGTATATTTATATCAATAATTAACTTCGAAACATTTTTAAAGGAATTTTATCTGTAACAATGTCAGTATATTTTTTACGTTTATATCTTGTTTACTAAAAATTTTGACGTTTATCATTTATTTTAGTGACAGTGACATTAGCTCATTTTGTTTATGTTAATTGGAATTTATAACTAATATTGTGTTTATTTTTCAAGTTATATTGTGTTAAATATGTTATAATATAATAAATATTATGTATACTTTAAATTTATAGTTATATATTATTATATTAAATATTATAGTTAAATGTAAATATACATTATAACTATTGAAATACGTCCACCGACAATAGCCATTTCCTATTAAGGTTGCAGTTAAGTTCCTATTAAGGCGCAGGTTGGATTAATTGACAGTAGGTATCTACAAATTTAAGCTTATAATTTTTCGGAAACGAATAGAATTTATATTGACTATTTCTAGTTGTATTTTTACAATAAATAAAAAAAAGAATGGAACAACCATATAACCAGAATGGGGGAGACACGTGTGGTCAAAATAGCACGAGATAAATCACCAATCGGCAGAAGAAGTATCGGCCGACCGCGCAAAAGATGGAGCGACAACCTTCCATAGAGGTATCAATCCGCCAATGAACAAGCAGAATTGCTTATAAAGAGGAAGAAGAAGAAGAAGAATAATAATTTGGTAATAGTAGGCAACCAATTATTCAGCCACATACTAGGGGTAAATAGCATTTAGGTATTCTTGTAAATTATTATAATATAAATCTCGAGTAGTTGATAATTAAATTTTTTACTAATTCAAATAAAAAAGGTCGTAGAAAAAGTATAGTATTATACTCGCATGTAATGGCTATTACTCACTCTGATGAATTAAGACACTCGCCTACGGCTCGTGTCGCAAACTTCATCATCGTGAGTAATAGCAATCATTACATGCTCGTTAAATAGTATACTATTACACTACCAAGTTATTTAATTATTGATTAACAATTACTTATCTAAAATTTTAGCTGAAAATTAAAGATTTTGTTGGAAAAACCCGCTTTTTCCGGGGAAAGTTTTCGTCGAAGTGAATCGGGAAAAACACGTCTCTATGCAGAATTTAATTGCGGTGAATTTTTATTTGAGTATTTTGGTGTAAAGTTAAAATCTTTGGAGTTATAGAGCAAAAATTGAAAAAAAAACACGATTTTCGGGCGCCATTTTGTTTATAAAAAAAGTAGCACACTATCTGCGGACTTTGCATACCTAGATTATTAATACATACAATAATAAGATTCGATTCCAGCAATAAAATTGCTGGTAAATAACTTTTCCTTGTATTTTGCTAATTAGCCCAGAGTATTAGTATTATTATACGAAACGAGCACTCGGCCGAGAACACTGTCTCGCTACAATACTCGTTACGTTTGCTCAAGGTTTTAAGGAGTGTAAGTTCAAAAAAATATTACAAAAAGATAAAAACTACTTTTTCACGGCATTACCTTAAGCACTCTTGAGTCTGGAACATTTTAATAATACAACACAATGAATAATAGCTACTTAACATATTAACCCTTACCCGTCACAATATTATGTATATCCTCGTGGATTAGTATGATATTCAAGAGAGTTCGGAGGCAGTTCTCAAAGTTGCAGTGTTTATTTTAATAGAAATTACAGAGTACATCCTAGAGATCCTAAATTTGCAAATATAATGAGTAGGGTTACGGTGGTTGCAAAACACGAATTTGAAAATGCCATGCAGATTCTGTAAGCGTATTTTCATATCTAAAATAAATAACGCCATTGTAGAGTGCAGTTGTAATGCTGTGAGATGAGAGCTTTTAACCTTTTCAACGAGTTCGTTGGTCGTGTGAGAAAACATATTATACATGGTTTAATCCTCAATTAAAATGGTTGGTCGCTATTTTATGAATATTGTGTAACATAACTGTATAATAGTAAACTTCTATGAGGAAATTACGGTATTGGTAATTTTGTAGATATTCGATTTTTATTGCTAGGGAAATACAGCCACAACACAGCCGGATAAAAAACCTTGGTAACGTTTTTTTTATATATTGTTTTATATTCATCGAAAATCTGTTCGGAAATAACATATTATGTGCTGATATCAAACTTAGAGAGATAAGTAAAATATTGCAAAACCTCTAAATTTTAAAGAACCGCTTGGATTGACATGAAATTTGGCATACGCATAGCTAACAAGTCAAATAAAAAAAACTGATATTGTGCCGATGTGTGCTTTTGCCCTATTGATTAGTTTCACCCCCTTTTGTGGGTGAAAAATATATTTTCGAAATAAGTCCGGAAATGGATAAAATGTCTAATTCTAAGCAACTTTTGTTCTATAAAGTTTTTTCACTAAGTTAATACTTTTTGAGTTATTTGCGAGTGAATATGTTAATTTTTCTACAAAATAACCACGTTTTCAGACGGTTTTTCGCAAATAACTCAAAAAGTAAGTATTTGGTGGAAAAAAAATTCTTATCAAAATTATATCAAGTAAAAAAGTGAAAAACTTGGTGTATATATTAGGTCACTGTACCTAGTAGAAGCAGAGTTATAGATAATGAAAAATAGGTTCATATTCGTCAAATTCCAAATCGTATATTTTAACGTGCCATAACCAAAAACGAAACACTTTTTTTGGGGAAAACTCTATTTAACTTTTTAAAGTGTTTAAAAAATGCTTATTTCTGTTTTTTAAAATTTTTTTTTGCATCAGAAGTAAACAAGTTACGCTCAAAATAAAGTTGGTCCCTTTTTTTTGGTAAGAAATCGGGAAAATCAACCCCTAGTGTTCAAATGAACTTAATTGTTATCACTTCACAAGTTTTTTATTCGCGTATATATTGATCATGCGATCTGTAAGTTTCATCGATAAAAAGTCCTTATTTTTGAAAGAGCTGTAGTTAAAAGGGCTTGAACGAGTCACTTATCACGAGTGTATGCAAATTTGGAAACACCTAATCTTGACCAATTTTTGTCGTACAGGAAAACAAAAAAATACAAAATATTCAGAAAAGTAAATCCGTCTTTTTTTATTGTTTAAGACTTTTGGTATCTCTAACAATTTTTAAGTTATTTTGAAAAATAAAGCATTTATTCAAAATTAAAATCTTTAAAAATTTTAAGCTAAAACCAAATTTTTTCATAAATAAGCACTTTCAATCGATGAAACTTACAGATCATATATGTATACACAACATAAGTAAAGTAACTTGTGAAGCGGTAACGATTAATTTCATTTAAGTTGCTAATTGGGGGGTGATCTTCCTGATTTTTTTTGCCAAAACAAAAAGGACCAACTTTATTTTGAGCGTAACTTGCTTACATTTGATGCTAAGAATGCTTCATTATTTGTATATTTCACATTGAATTATTCTATTTGGAATTTTTCGAATATGAACCTATTTTTCATTAGCTATAACTCTGCTTTTCTTAGGTATAGGGACCTAATATATACACCGTTTTTTCACTTTTTTATAGGCTGCTATAATTTTGCTAATAATATTTTTTTCGGCAAAATGTTTACGTTTTGAGTTATTTGCGAAAAACGTGGTTATTTTATTGAAAAATGAACATATTCACTTGCAAATAACTCGAAAAATATTGATTTGGTGAAAAAACTCTATAGAACAAAAGTTGCTTAAAATTGGTCAGTTTATCCATTTCGGGACTTAACTTGAACATATATTTTTTCACCCACGAGATGGGGTAAAAGTCACCCCCAGGGAAAAAGCACACATCGGCACCATATTTTTTTTCTATGACGTGTTAGCTATGCGTATACCAAATTTCATGTGAGCGGCCGTGGAGTAACGGCATAATCGCTGGCCTCATACGCCAGTGTACGTGGGTTCGATCCCTGCCAAAGACAAACCATTTTCATTTCCAATAATGACACGAGCCGTCTCACCGTGCCTCGGAGTACGTTAAGCCGTCGGTCCCCCTGGGCTAGTGTACATCGACACTAGTTACTTGAAACAGGGTTAAAGATGTAATTGGCACTGGAACTATCCGAAAGGATCTACCCGGCAAAAATGCCATACAATATTATTATTATACCAAATTTCATGTCAATCCAAGCGGTTCTTTAAAATTCACAGCAAAAACCGTAAAAGAATTTACTAATTAGCATGTACAACCGAAAGCATAACAGTGAACAAATCCTAGAAACGAATTAAGATAAGAAGATCCTGAAAACTCTAAGACGGAAATTAACAAATAGTAAAGAAGAAATAACGAAATTAAAAATGATGATGGAAATATCATCACCAATAGAGATGAATTGCTAAGGTTAGTACGTATAATATTTCTTTTTACTATCTGTTTCTTTCAGGACTATACTTGAATCTCTCCACTGAACTCTATGTTCATTATCCCATGCGTGTTGACATATTTGAGATATGTTTACAATGGAAAAGGAATGTAATAACAGTCTACCTTTCCTCGATGTTTTAGTCTCAAAGAACGATACTGGATATGAGACTCAAGTGTATAGGAAACCAACACACATTAACAGATATCTCAATTACAAATCAAATCACAACATCAACGTTAAAAAGGGAATCATTAAATCCTTATATGATAGAGCCAAAATTACTTATTCTAACGAAAATTCATTTTTAGAAGAAAAGCATTTGTTAACATCTGTTTTATTAAAAAATGATTATCCTTTATCGTTTATAAATAAGGAATTGTCAAGATTGGATCGAATGGAACAGAACAATGTAGAACGGGATCCTATAACATCCACAAGAAATAATACGAGGAAAATATCAATACCATATATAAAAGACTATCCGAGAAACTTAAAACAATAGGAAATAAATTCAACATTTCAACAACATTCAAAACAACAAACACATTGAGATCTATTCTATCTAAAACTAAACCAATCAATGAACAAGAAAAAAGAAAGAATTGTGTTTATAAAATACCTTGTAAATGCGAACAATTTTATTTAGGTGAAACATCAAGACCATTAGACGTTAGAATAAGTAAACATCAGTCTTATATTAAAAATAGAGAATTTGATAGATCTCAAATATGTCAACACGCATGGGATAATGAACATAGAATTCAGTGGAGAGATTCAAGTATAATATTTCTATACAGAATTATACAGAAGTCAATAAAACCTGATGAGCAACTAACAGAAAAATTTGAAAATTCAGGGAAAACATTAATCAACCGACGATCGGAATTGATGCTTGTGCTATCAACTGGGCGGGACATGTTACGGGATTCACAGATGCAAGATGGACCAAGAAAATTTTTAAACGCTCACTATACTTTTCGCGAAGTCGATCAAAGTTAAGCGAGTACTCATGCGACTTCACTGCGCCTCGGTCTACTTCCATTCTGTGGCGGTTTTTGCGATCAAGTCAAAGGAATCGAAGTAGGTATCGCCCCGCGTCAATGTGTTCCTCGCGAAGTTGAACGAGTGTGTAGTGACGAGTACTTCGGACTTCGGTCAACTTTCCCGAAGTAATAATGTGTTTTTGAGATGAACAAGAGTGCATAGTGTTAAAATTTTTTTATGTCTGTTCTACAGTAGGTTTATTTTTATTTAGCGTATGGCTTAAGTATATCACAGAATATATTTAGATTTATGCATTATACAATGCATCACAAACAGATGTCCAATTTTTTTTATATATTCGATTGACCCTTCGGTTGCCATTACAAAGTCTATAGGGTCGCCTGTGTATGCTCTGCGTGGGCAGTCCTGAACAATGTGACTGATCGTCTGTCTTGCAGCGCCGCAGTCACAAGAAGGCGAGGGGAGTTTACCCCATCTGTGGAGGGAGTCGGCGCATCTTCCACAGTTTGTTCGAATTCGATTAAGGGCTGCCCAAATCTTACGGGGACGTTCAAATTCGCCAGGTTTCCCTATGATGTCCGGTAGACTATGGTAATCTTCTCTCCATCGGGTATTTAAGTCAAAGTTGGATTGCTGCAGCGCTTGAGCAGATTGTAGAGGGGGTAACCTGGATCGGAGACGGTTTCCAAGAATATCGGGGATGTCGTTGTGGACTAGAAGCTGGTGACTGTCCATTATTTTGTTATATTCTTTAACCAATGCATGTTCGCGGCGTAGGTTGGGTGGTGCTATATTACTAAGGGTAGGTAGCCACATTGTAGGGGTGGGCTTAATTGAGCCTGTTATCATACGCATAGTACGGTTTAGTTGGGTGTCGACCAGGTGGGTATGCCTGCTATTTAGCCACACTGGAGCACAGTATTCTGCCACCGGATATATCAGGCCAAGAGCAGGGGATCTTAATGTTGATGCTGTGGACCCCCATGTAGTGCCGCA
Organism: Diabrotica virgifera virgifera; assembly: GCF_917563875.1. Lineage (NCBI taxonomy): Eukaryota > Metazoa > Arthropoda > Insecta > Coleoptera > Chrysomelidae > Diabrotica > Diabrotica virgifera. The sequence continues at coordinate 243,152,886 of NC_065449.1, forward strand.
GAGTTTCTGTATTATATTGTTGCGTGTTTTCAATTTTGCTGCTGTTTTCGTCAGGTGTTCTCTGAATGTGAGCGTTCTGTCTAGAGTAACCCCAAGGTATTTCGGGTATTTATTGTGTTTTAACAGCTTGTTATTAAAATACACTCGCAATTTTCTGTTTGCCAACTTGTTGTTTAGATGAAAAGCTGATACTTCAGTTTTTGTAGTACTTGGCTGTAGTCTCCATTTCTTAAGGTATTCGCTGAGGATGGATAAGTCATTCGTGAGAGGGATTCCTGTAGTTTCTAAAGATTGGTGGCTTGTTGCAAGGGTCCAGTCGTCAGCATATCCAAACTTCCGAGATTCGGTTTCAGGCATGTCAGCAATATAGAGGCTGAAAAGTAAAGGGGCAAGGACAGAACCCTGTGGAAGACCATTGTTAAGTTTCATCTGTCTACTCGTCTCCTTTCCCATTATAACCTGGAAGGCTCTGTTGGTCAGAATGTTGTCAATGAGGTTAATTATCTTTCTGCAGGGGATAATGCGGGCCAGTTTATATATTAATCCCTGTCTCCAAACAGTATCATATGCTGCTGTTAGATCTATAAATACTGTTGCTGTCTTTTGTTTCTTTTGAAAACTAGCTTCTATAAAAGTTGTTAATGACAGCACTTGGTCCGTACAGCTTCGATGAGGGCGGAAGCCAGCTTGTTCAATGGGGACATTTTCTAGTATCCTGTGACTAATTCTGTTGAGGAGAAGCTTTTCTAATAGTTTATATACCATGCTGAGTAGAGCTATGGGGCGGTAGTTTTCTGGCTTATCGTTTGATTTGCCCGGTTTCGGAGTTGCAATTATCTTTGTTCGCTTAAGTGAGAAAGGAATGTTACCTGACTGAAGTATATCATTAAAGAACATTGCAAGCCACTGTTTCGTGTATGCACCACTGTGTATCAAGAACTCTGGATGGATACCATCAAAGCCAGGTGCTTTACCTGATTTCATTTCTTTCAGCGCATGTGTGATTTCAGAAATAAGTATTCTTGCTGAATATTCGGAGTTCGTTCTGTTCATTTGTTTTAATGCCCTTAAGTCTCTTTTCACGTTGGTAGTATGTGTTCGATCTCGTGGAGCTCTGGATAGAGATACTATATGGGAGGCAACCTTGTTAGGAGACATTTTAGACTCTCTGGATTCTAGCTGGTTAGCTCCTCCAATTTTCCGCAACAAGGACCATGCCTGCCGGCTTGATTTTTTGAAGTCAAGGTTTTCGACAGTCTTTATCCATTTTTGGCGTCTAGCTGTATCGATGTTGTGTAAAAGCTCATCGGCTATTTCTCGGTCACCACTTTCGAGAAACTTCGTGTATAAGTCTTCACATGTTTCAGTCCATCCAGGCATATATTCTTTGCGATACCCCCTAGGGATGGTTTTCTTGGCAGTGCTTATTACTGCGCCCACAAACCTCTCATAATGTTTGCTGGTTGGAGGGACCCAGCTCAAGGTCCGGTCTAGTTGTTCAGAGAACTTCTTCCAGTTTGCTTTTCTAAGATTCCACCTGGGTCGAGGATATGATCTAATTATTGGAATTGATATTCCGATGGTGATAAGCACCGGACGATGTTGAGTATGTGGGAAGTCTGCAAGGACACTTCTCGCAGTTGTTAGTGGTCTGTCATTGGTATCTTTTGAGACAAAACATAGGTCTGGGTTATATTCTTTTCTCCATGCAGCTGATTTAAATGTTCCTCTGTCTTTGGCATCAAAAACTAGATATGTGTTTTGCTCTTCGGACCATTCTACTAGTGCCTCCCCATTTTTATCATTCGTAGTGTACTTCCACATTTCGTGGTGGCTGTTGAAGTCGCCCATGTATATAGTAGGATGTGGATGAGTCTTTAGCACTTCTGGGTTCCATGTAGTGGCTGGAGGTTTGTATATGTTAACTACGGTAATATCTCCAATCTTGGTGACTACTTCATGTATATTATTTTCATTGGAAGCAAAAAGTAGGAAACCATTTTCTATATTGCAGCGAATGTAGGTTGCAACGCCGTAATGTTTATCATAGGTGGCTCCCAGTAAATCGTAGCCAGGTATCTTTCCCCTTAAATCAAGCTGGACTTTGTCTTCAGTATGGGTCTCTTGTATGGCAACCAGGTCAATGTCGTTATCGTGTAGGATTTTTTGCAACACTTGGCATTTTGCCTGGCTTATGCCAAGCTTATGCTTCTACAGTAGGTATCAAAACCATATTGCAGAAGTTTCAGTGAGACTACTACTCTACATCGTGGAATTTTTACTTCTACAACCTGCTTCATGTACATATTATTATATCATTCGGTAAGTTTGCGATTATTTGACAAGTTATCTGGCTAATATTATAATACTAACTTTTACAGATAAATTATTCAAACAAATATTTTATTCAGATAACCAGATTGTCTTTATTTAGAATAATATATTATTCGACCACATCCAATTTGGACACTTTCAGATGATAATATTAGTGATGTTTATTTATTAACCACAGCAAAAAGTCCACCGTATGTTATTATTCCGAAATCTTGATACATTATGCAGCAGAGAAATATAATGAGTGTTCGGTAGTCAACTAAGAGCTTCCAGAATGCTATAAATTATACATCGGGTTATTTTTATATTCCTTCGTCTGAGTGGATGTATTTAAAAGGTTACTAAAAACAAGAAATGATCACAAAAGTAACATTTTGGATACATTTTTTGGTATTGAGAAAGAGTAATAAATTTACCGACTCTCTTTTAACTATACTTTAAGCTGGGTTTTCACCCTTGCTTCTTAATAATAGCCATAGATCAGTACCTTTGATTCTGTAAAATTTCTTAGTATTTTTTAGAGAGCGCAGCCTCAAATGGTCAATTCATATCGATTTATTAAGTAAGAAACTAGCTTCAGCTTGCTATGCAAGAAGATCTGTTTCGAAGGAAATCAATTTAGCATCTTCCGACATATTTTTCTTTGTTCGAGTCTCATTTTCAATATGATCTTCCTTTTTGGGATTCTGGTACAGCTGCCCAATCTGATGTTATTTTTAAATTACAAAAGAGGAGGAATAATGTATCTGTTCGGCCTAGAAGAACAAAACATTTCAGAAAATAATTCAAAGATTACGGGATTTTAACACTTCCATTTTACATATTTTACAAACTGTTTTCTTAATTCGTAAACATGTACATGTCTTTCCAGCAAGACCTGATCATGACTACTCCACCAGAAATTCAACCCTTGATGTATTTTTACCAAACCCGTCCACTGAGTTAGTAAAGAAATCTACATTCTACAAAAAAACTATTCAATCCTCTCCCTTTACAACTTAAATCTGCAAAATATTTCCCCAAGTTCCGTAAAATGACAAAAGCCTTTCTATCTGTAAGACCATATTTTATTCAGTAGAAGAGTTTTTTAATGAATAACTAAGAAATTACAGTACTTTTATGTTGCTACAGTATTTTTATCTATATTTGTGGTATCATAATTATGCAGCTTAAACTTATTAGTTCCTAAGGTTGTATTGTGCATTTTGCAATCTATTTAAATTTTGCAATAGATTGTTGTAATTTTATAGTCATTATAATTTATTTTGTAAAATTTGACGATTTATGTAATTTCAGTAAATTGCATTTGTTATTGTTATCTTCTGATTCTTTGTAAGCAATATCCAAAGAATTTTTAAAATTATCAGAGACAATAAAGCATCTTTCTATTATATCCTAAATCATTATCAAGTGATCGTTTCTTAGGCAATCCAATCATAATAAATTTAATAATGGTAGGGGAGCAAAGTATGCTAAATGTGCAGTCACTCGAGCGCTTTGGGGACCTATTGGGTTGTGAAGAGTAGGCCCTAAAACCAAAAAAAGTTAAGTAAAGTTTTCCATTTTAGTGGGGACTTGTCCATTTTTAATTTAATTTCCTATTTCGAACAGTCGTTTTTTTTTAGATTATAGCGCGATCTATCCATAATTCGAAAAAAATGTCTCGAATAAAAGTTACTTATTTTAACGTAAGGAATCTAAATCTTGAATTAAAAATTGGGGCTTCTATTTAAGATTTTAAGGTAACCCCACATCTCACCTCCGTGGGGGGTCGTGTTTGATGCCATTCGATAGATTTTTCAAAAATACTGAATAAGTGTATTTTTCAGTTTTTCGATCTGATATTCATTTCGCGAAATATCGCGGGATTCGTATTTAAAATATTAAATTTACTTCCCACCCCTCTCCGAGGGAAGTCGTGTTTGGAATCATTCGATAGATTTTTGAAAAGTATTGAGAACGTATTTTTTAGTTTTTCGATCTGTCATTCATTTCGCGAAATATTCGCTTTTTGGGCTCTTGTGAAATTGTGGGACTCACCCATTTCCTTACGCCCCGCTCAAATCGTCAGATTTTTGAAATATACACTGTTTTACATATACTTAACTTACCTTATCTTAATCTGACGATTTTGAGTTTTTCTAAGGATAGATTTTTTTTTCGGCCCCCCCTTAACGAACTCCCCTGCATTAAGAGCCAATATAATATGGTAGAGGTACATTTTCAGGGTACAAGGTTTCTCCCCATGTAATAATCTGACGCGCTCGAGTCACTGCAAAAATCCCCGCTTGGGCTCCTACCATAACTAATAAACTGATCAGGATAAAAGTACTGAAATTAGTAGAATAAAGAATTCTCATAGGTAAACATTTCTGCCAAATGAGCTTGAAATACTTTATAAATATTTAACGAATACGTAATTCAATTAATTTATATGTAAATGGCAAAATAAAACCATGAAATGGAAACTATTATCCATTTAATATTGTATTTATATGGAATTAATTCACAATTGATTGTAATAAAAACTACATTTTACTTTGTTTTTGACGTTTCGATTTCCAATCGGGAAATCGATTTAAAAAAATTACTAATAATAGAAATTATTTTAACATATACAATTTGACAGTTGACTTATTAAGCCTTGATATTGTAGGCAAATTAGCCATGTTATGAGTTGAAATTGTGAGGGTGGTGTTTTACATTAGAATTGATATCAAATTCAGATTGTTATGTGCATAATATGTAGTTAATTGCAGATGATGTATCTCCGACTTTCTATTAATCCGTTATTGTTAGTATATTCTTGTCGTTGACTTCTCCTTTTCTTTTAGTATTGGCAACCAAAGCCTATTACATTATGTTCATAGGATCGCTATACATTTTTTTTTTTTTTCGTTAAGGCCCGCTTGCTCATTCGGAGTTCAACTCTAGTTCGGCGCCATAACCGAGTTCAAGGCATAAAGTGCGTTGTACGCTGATACGCACTTCATGCCTTGAACTCGGTAATGGCGCTGAACTTAAGTTGAACTCCGAATGAGAAAGCGGTCCTAAGTAAGATTTGACTTTTCTCTTTTTACTGCATATTTTATTCAAGAATATTGATGCATGGTTACATTATATTCTGTGGTAATTATCAGAGGCATGTGTGCATATTTGAAATCTGTCAAAGTCTCTCTTTCTGATATATGTGTTGATTTATGCTAATGGTGGACGGAAGAAATATTGGGCAAAGCACCAGGCAAGGACAATATCACCCCGGAAATGATAAAATTCATGGGGACAGAGGGAATGGATAGCATGAAAGAACTAATGAATGATATCATAAATAGAGCAGAATTACCAAAGGACTGGAAGAAAGACATTATATTACCACTACACAAAAAGGGAGATAAGAGAAACTGTAATAATTACCGAGGTATCACCATATCAAGTATCCCTGGGAAGGTATTTGCAAGAATAATAGAGACAAGAATAAAAACCCAAATAAAGACAACTAAGGAAGAGACACAGTGTGGATTCAGGAAGGACAGAAGCACGCAAGACATAATATTCACATTAAGACAAGTAAGTGAGAAGTTAATCAAGAAGAATAGAGAGATACATATGTGCTGCATTGACCTGGAAAAGGCGTTTGACAGAATCCGAAGAAAGGACGTATGGAAGACACTAAAAGAAAGGGTAGTCGACAGACACATAATAGAAGTTATAAAGGATATGTACAAAAGTAATACAAATACAGTAAGAACCAATAACGAGGAATCCAGAGAATTCACTACAAGTCAAGGCGTCAAAGAGGGATGCGTGCTGAGTCCACTGCTATTTTCAGTGGTATTGGATGCAGCGATAAAGAAAGCCAAGAGAAGAATGAGAAAACTAACATTAGGATACTGGCAAATAAAACGGACTCAACTGTCGGAGCTACTATTTGCAGACGACATGGTATTGATAGCAGAAAACAGAGAAAACTTACAGAACAATCTTGAAATCCTAGAAGAACAACTATCAAACATAAATATGAAAATTAATACAGCGAAAAAAAAAACAATGATAATTTCAAATACTAGGAAGACACGCGCAATAGAATTAGACGGGAAACAACTAGAGCAAGTGGAATATTTTAAATACCTAGGAGTAATAATCGAATCAAATGGTAAACAAGACATGGAAATAAACGAGAGAATGGGACGAACAGGAAGCTTATTTAACGCTATGAAAACAACATTTTTGGGGAAAAAAGAGATACCGGAGAAAGTAAAAACGGCAGTCGTTAAATCAGTAGTTAGACCAAGAATCATGTATAGCAGCGAGACATGGACATTGAAGGGGAGACAAAAATCTAGAGGCAATGCTATGGAAATGAGGTTCCTGAGGAAAATAGCAAACAGAAAGAGGACAGACAAAATACGAAACGAAACAATTAGACAAAACCTATTTATTTATTTAGCGTATGGCTTAAGTATATCACAGAATATATTTAGATTTATGCATTATACAATGCATCACAAACAGATGTCCAATTTTTTTACATATTCGATTGACCCTTCAGTTGCCATTACAAAGTCTATAGGGTCGCCTGTGTATGCTCTGCGTGGGCAGTCCTGAACAATGTGACTGATCGTCTGTCTTGCAGCGCCGCAGTCACAAGAAGGCGAGGGGAGTTTACTCCATCTGTGGAGGGAGTCGGCGCATCTTCCACAGTTTGTTCGAATTCGATTAAGGGCTGCCCAAATCTTACGGGGACGTTCAAATTCGCCAGGTTTCCCTATGATGTCCGGTAGACTATGGTAATGCGGATCTGTCCTACTTTCCCAATCTTCTCTCCATCGGGTATTTAAGTCAAAGTTGGATTGCTGCAGCGCTTGAGCAGATTGTAGAGGGGGTAACCTGGATCGGAGACGGTTTCCAAGAATATCGGGGATGTCGTTGTGGACTAGAAGCTGGCGACTGTCCATTATTTTGTTATATTCTTTAACCAATGCATGTTCGCGGCGTAGGTTGGGTGGTGCTATATTACTAAGGGTAGGTAGCCACATTGTAGGGGTGGGCTTAATTGTGCCTGTTATCATACGCATAGTACGGTTTAGTTGGGTGTCGACCAGTTGGGTATGCCTGCTATTTAGCCACACTGGAGCACAGTATTCTGCCACCGGATATATCAGACCAAGAGCAGAGGATTTTAATGTTGATGCTGTGGACCCCCATGTAGTGCCGCAGAGTTTCTGTATTATATTGTTGCGTGTTTTCAATTTTGCTGCTGTTTTCGTCAGGTGTTCTCTGAATGTGAGCGTTCTGTCTAGAGTAACCCCAAGGTATTTCGGGTATTTATTGTGTTTTAACAGCTTGTTATTAAAATACACTCGCAATTCTCTGTTTGCCAACTTGTTGTTTAGATGAAAAGCTGATACTTCAGTTTTTGTAGTACTTGGCCGTAGTCTCCATTTCTTAAGTCATTCGTGAGAGTGATTTCTGTAGTTTCTAAAGATTGGTGGCTTGTTGCAAGGGTCCAGTCGTCAGCATATTCAAACTTCCGAGATTCGGTTTCAGGCATGTCAGCAATATAGAGGCTGAAAAGTAAAGGGGCAAGGACAGAACCCTGTGGAAGACCATTGTTAAGTTTCATCTGTCTACTCGTCTCCTTTCCCATTATAACCTGGAAGGCTCTGTTGGTCAGCATGTTGTCAATGAGGTTAATTATCTTTCTGCAGGGGATAATGCGGGCCAGTTTATATATTAATCCCTGTCTCCAAACAGTATCATATACTGCTGTTAGATCTATAAATACTGTTGCTGTCTTTTGTTTCTTTTGAAAACTAGCTTCTATAAAAGTTGTTAATGACAGCACTTGGTCCGTACAGCTTCGATGAGGGCGGAAGCCAGCTTGTTCAATGGGGACATTTTCTAGTATCCTGTGACTAATTCTGTTGAGGAGAAGCTTTTCTAATAGTTTATATACCATGCTGAGTAGAGCTATGGGGCGGTAGTTTTCTGGCTTATCGTTTGATTTGCCCGGTTTCGGAATTGCAATTATCTTTGTTCGCTTAAGTGAGAAAGGAATGTTACCTGACTGAAGTATATCATTAAAGAACATTGCAAGCCACTGTTTCGTGTATGCGCCACTGTGTATCAAGAACTCTGGATGGATACCATCAAAGCCAGGTGCTTTACCTGATTTCATTTCTTTCAGCGCATGTGTGATTTCAGAAATAAGTATTGTTGCTGAATATTCGGAGTTCGTTCTGTTCATTTGTTTTAATGCCCTTAAGTCTCTTTTCACGTTGGTAGTATGTGTTCGATCTCGTGGAGCTCTGGATAGAGATACTATATGGGAGGCAACCTTGTTAGGAGACATTTTAGACTCTCTGGATTCCAGCTGGTTAGCTCCTCCAATTTTCCGCAACAAGGACCATGCCTGCCGGCTTGATTTTTTGAAGTCAAGGTTTTCGACAGTCTTTATCCATTTTTACTGAGACAAAACCTAAAACTAGAACCAATCAATGAAAAAATAGTGGAGGGACAACTTAGATGGTTCGGGTACGTGTGTAGAATGTCGAATGAGAGGTTAACAAAACGAGTGTTCGAAACGAGAGTGCTGGGGAAAAACAAAAGAGAAAGACCAAGAGTTATGTGGGTAGATGAAATCAGAAAAGAAGCCGAGAAGAAGGGATTGACATTGGAAAGTGCAAGAAACCTAACGCAAGATCGGAAACCATGGAGACTACAATGCCAAACTCAACTCCACCAGCCTTACGCCTAAAGGTAGAAAGGCTTAGGACTAAGTAAGTAAGTAAGATTTATCCTAACACATAGGGGTCTTGAGGTTTCTTCCACATAAAAAATTTTTCAATGAAGTAAATGAAGTAAAAGTCAGACTTACTCTCAATCTTTATTATAACTTCCGACGACCGGTTTCGCTCTTTAAAATTTGTAGAGCATCTTCAGGTCAAAGGTAACAAGTTACAAAATGCTACAAATAAAAACCAGAATTAGCACATTGTCTGGTTGTAAAAGATGCTAAAGATCCATATGATCAAGCCAATGTTGAATAACATACATAAAAGTAGCGAAATAGCATACCAATGCACATGCAAGCATTCATGGGGGTGGTGGTACAAAACTTCCCTCAAACGCAACAACATGCGCAGAAGTATGCTATATATAATCATGCAATCATAACGTGTCGTACTTACATTCGGATACAAGGTGCTATCAACTCAGTTTTCATTATCATGATGTTTCTTTTAAAGTTATGTTAACGGGATATGGTGGAATAGACGGACGATGTAGCAAAGGTAAACAAGATTTAAAAATTTTTTCATTCACAAGGTGTTTTATTGATACAGGTCTTTTATCTCTCCTGTGTGTTATTTGGATTGGTTTTGAATAGAATGGATCTCAGTGTGTTGGTTATTTTGAATATCCTTGTGATATTATATTTATTTCCTATAGGATTTGTAAGCGATCAATAGGTATAATGTTAAAGATTGGAAAGTACTCAAGCAGATTTCTTTAAACAAAAGAATAAGATGCTTGCTTTGAATGCAAGGAACTTCCAAGAGAAATTAATAATAATGTAAGAATCGGGTGGCAACAGCTATAAAAAGTCGTGTCCATACAGACAAAAAAAAACAAAGAATGAAAAGGAAACAAAACGAAAAGTCTAAAGTGCTCTGTGTTGTTTGCAGCTACATTAAATATCAGAATGTTTAAAACGATATAACAGCTGTTAATATAAAATTGGCCAGTAAGTACTTGATGAATAGGAGTTAAATTGCTATACTTTTCACGCAAAGGTGCCTTTCATAGTGACTTTACTAATAGAAAACGGGCATTAATAGGAAGGTCACATCGACTACCGATTCGCTTAGTTTTATTATAGGCTATAAAGTTTTTTCTGTTGGAATAACTTCTTACAGCAAAAGGCTCAATAGGTCAAACAGGATGAATTTTAGTATATTTATTGTTGCTTTGATTACAGCAAAGTACATCGATGTCCTGCAAAAAGATCACGCGGACGACCACAAAGCTAATGGTATGATGAGAAATAAACTCAATGCTTATTGTCGAAATGACAAACGGAAGACAGAAATAAATGAAAATCGAACGGTTGGAGCATACACAATATGAATAAATAATGTGCTATAGGTCAATAGATGCACAGATTAACATGTACATTAAGAAAATAAGCTTTATCAACAAAATATCATTAGAATTCAACTAAAGTACAGACATTTATCATGGGACACTTTGAAATAAACATCAGAAATCCATTACTTCAAAGAGCAATTTACATTAAACTCAATTTTATTGTATCGCCCAGTAGTCATTATACGAATTTAAATATATATGTATTCTATAAAAAAAATATAATATGTAAACGCTTCAATCATGATTCTATTATAAATTTATAAGTCTCACATTCATTATAAAGCTTTAAAACGTTATCTTAAAATAAACGGTTATAGGTTTTCGAAAGCTTTTAAGATATAAACGTTATAATACGTTCATTCAAACTTTGTAAAAGCGTAATTTCAAACTGACGACTAAGGAATGTGTATAAAATTCTTAAGTAATGAAATTTAATAAATTAAAGTAAGTTGTAAGGCTTTGAAAGGAAAATTAAATCGGCATGTGATCATAACAACATAGGCACAAAGCATTCTTTTCATATATCATTCAAGGATGCTTAGTTAGTAGCGAAAATTGAGTAAATATTATTATGCTCTCTATTTTCTCTCTGTTAAGAGATTGATCAGCATCTTAATAAGTTGATTAATTAATTAATTATTTTAATTACAACTCATGGAAACAAAACCAAAATTTAATAAAACTTGCCAATAAAATTTATTCTCACGGCTAATTTATTTTAAAGTATGTATTATCTTTAGTTTGTGGCTTCTAGTATTTCTCGTTGCTCACTTCATCCAGGACAAAACAAGGAAAATAAATGTTCTCAAAATCATGTAAATTCTACAAATATTATTTATTTATATGTTATACAGTCGAACCCGCTTATTAGAATCCCCGTTATAGGAATATCCCGGTTTATGGAATATAAATTCAAGTTCCCGAAACATTTCCATTTACTCCTTAATAAATTTATCTGTTTATTGGAATAGGATCTAACTAGATAATACCGCTTATTAGCATATTTTGCAGGTCAAAGAATATTTTTTTTTACAATTTACTAAAAATTTAAATTATGTTTGGTATTATGGTTTGTCGTCAACGGCCTGTAGTGCTGGATTAGATATTATTAGTGTAATAAATATTTATTACTTTGTTACGAATACCAATTCGATCTTTAGCATGGCCGACAAATGCATGGGTCATAAAATAATTTTTATTTGTCTACACAAAGGCACTGTTGCCTGTTATAAAATTGTTAGAAGCAGTTTATTTAGAATTCACTCAGAGAGTACCTACTTGTTTGCAAGATGGAATTATGGCTTTGTTAAATTCGAAAAGAAGAGAAAAGAACAAGAATGTAACAATCCATTTCTTGACGTCAATAAAACTTCTATTCAATCAATGGATTAAGGATGACCACACGGATTAACAACGAAAAAGCTATAATTACCAATAATTTCTCAAGAAAAAAAGTAATTTTGTTATATATGCATTTTAATAAGAAAATATTTACATATCTACATATTGCATACATTTCATATTAATTATATAATGTATTCATTCACATACATGTAATGTAATTTGGTATTTAACACATACATAGATAAGTACTAGTTACACTACTGTATTATTGACGTAAAAAGACCTAAAACCATTTACATACACTGATTATGTAGGTACATATATGATATACATATTGGCATATTAATAAAATAGTAATAAAACTACATATTGGCATAGTATGTAAAACTACACATTGGCATAGTATGTAAATAATATTATTACGTATATTCGGTAACACTTATTTCGACTAGCACCAATGATCGGTTATTAGAATATCCCGGTTATAAGAATATTTTTGTCTTGCACAAAGGCTATTCCAATAAGCGGGTTCGACTGTACCATAAATATACGATTCCAAATGTATGCTAAAACTCAGTTTTGTTGTAAAAATTTCTTATCTAATAAATTAATCTTTAATTCTACTATCTTCTTTCTTTAACAAATTTTCCTTTAAAAGATTCGGTAGACTGTTCTTATTATTATAAAAATAAAACAAATTTTAATTTTCACCTTTTTAAATAGATTACTTATATCTTCTATGAATTTATGAATGAATGAATTATGCTGTAAAATTGTTAACTTAAAACAAATATGGTATGTAATATAAAACAACTCTCTCCTTTTTACAAATGATCTGACTAACCTTTTTTATCTTCTATACTTCTTATCATGGATTGGGTTGTCCTCGTTTCCCCACACGCGCTCCTTCGGATGCTGCGACTCTCCTTTTCGGATGCTGCGACTCTCCTTCTCTTCCAACTGCTTCACAAACAAACAGCACTCCCTCGAAATCTCTCCTCAATTTAGTCTCTGACTCGATACAAACCATATCAATCTTTATACTTCCAAGATTTTTTCTCAGCTCGATATCTTTTGCAAAATTGATAAAAACCGGTTACTCGTTCCAGACAGAAACTGGAATCTATTCGGACACAAGGAGATTTTACTTCTCGACTCGATCACGATTTCGTTTTAACAGAAATCTGCTTATACGGCCACCAACTTAACCACTTCACACAAAATCACTACTTTCTGAACTGGACGGCTCTCTTCAGATCTTAATTATACAGTAAATCTTTTCCCTTCATCCATCTGAGACTCAAACACTCTACACCCCTCCATCAGTCTCCTCGCCAATCACAAGCATTCTCTCTACACATTACATCCCTACTTTCCTTTCTTAAAAACAAATACTATTGTATACAAATTTTCCATTTTGTAAAATTCTAGGAGATACCAAAATTAATTTTTGTCTTACATGCTGGAAAAAACCCTAGATTCTAAAACTAAACAATTTTGTTTATTACCGTCTTTACTTTCTAGGAAGCATTTAGAAACACTCTATTGTTTACGTCAAACGCAAATACATCCACTTTCTAAAACCGATCGTAATTTAGTTATATTTTTCTTGAATTGCTAAGTCCGTTCGTAGAATCTTAACCACTAACGTTTTTCACTTTCCATGAAATACTGCTTACGACTAATAATATATTTTTTGGACGATGAAACTCTACGATCTCGTGGTCTTGGACATAAAATGAATTCTCTAAATTTTCCCCATAAAATTATATAACAATATATACAGGGAAGGCTCACAATTTTCGTGAAAAATGTGGTCTAAAGCATATGTTTTTCGTTTGCCATATATTAATTTAAGAAACCTGGGCTCTTATAATAAACAATGTCTCAATCGATTGGGAGCATTTGAAATGTGGACATATCGAAGAATGCTGAAAATCTCCCGGACAGACAGAATAACCAATGAAGAAGTACTAAGATGAATAGAGAACAGCAGGGAGATAATGGATTTCATCAAAACAAGATAACTGCATTACTTGGGTCATAAAACACGTGGTGACAGATATGACTTAATAATGCAGGGAAAGATTCAAGGAAGGCGCAACATAGGTAGAAGAAAAATGTCCTGGCTGAGCAATCTCAGAGAATGGTTGGGATGCAGCTCAACTGAACTCTTTCGGGCTGTAGTGTCAAAAGTTAGAATAGCAATGATGATTGCCAACTTTCGTCGCGGAGATGGCACGTATAGAAGAGAAGAAGGTATTGGGAGGCTGGATTTGCTTCAGTTCGTAGGGGTGTTTATGATGCTCTCTGAACAAACTGAAATATAAGACATCTCTTAATTTCGTTTTACAGCGAATTATTTTCATATTTTGCTTACGATGTTTTACCTTTTAGTAACATTATTTTCATAGTTTTAGTAAATTTCAGATAAGTAACCCTAAACAAAAACCGTTTAAATGTGTTTTAGATCAGCGGTTCTCAATATGTAGTACATGTACCACTGGTGGTACATATCATTATTTGAGGTGGTACACAAAACGTAAAAACAGCCAAAATCAGCACCACTATAGTTAATTAGATCACCTAGCTAGATAGGTATTTCAGTTGGGTGGTTCCAAAAATAATAAAAAATATTTTGTAGTACATGACTCCAAAAGGTTGAGAACCGTTTTTTTAGATGATCTTACATTCCTTAGTGTGTTAAAAAAACACGTAAAGAAAGCATGAAAATTCTAAACGAATAAAATTCTAGAAGATATGTATTTAAATAATTATTTGTGGGAGTGACTAACATTCCAACAGACTAAATGATTAGTATACAGTCTCACTGGATTATAATTTTTATTGTCGAATTTTACCTTGTCAATGTTTAACCGAATGTTGTATTTTAGCTGTTTTTATCATTCGTGTCTTATTTCATTCAGCTATGTCTCCAAGAGAATGTCTTTAATCTAACCAAATCTTTACTGTAATTAAACAAGCTTAAAAAAGGTACCTACGTCTGTTACGTTACAAGTAAAACCTAGTAGGTATCTAAACATGCTAAACAGGAAAAACGATAAGATCCTCTGTTGGTATTTTATTCATTTAATTTTGATTATATATAATTCAAAGATCTAAAAGTATTAGAGGTACAATTTTCATTCTGGTTGAAGTTCTTAGTATAATTAAGTAGTTACTGTATGTGCTAACTTCAAATGGTATGTGTGTGTATTTCAAATAGAGCAATTATGATTTTGTTCTCTTTGCTTTGTAAATTATATAGTTATTATAGATCTTCGTGATTCTTCATACCTCCAACATGTCTATATAATTCCTTAACTAAAGGCACAAAAAATGAAAAGCAATACATATAACATAATAAGAGCTACTGAGGTCTTCACAGCTGCAAGTGCATAATTGGACTGTTACATTTTTTTGTCTTAATTACAAAATTATTTACTCGTTAATTTGAATATTATGAGCGAATGATGTACAGTTCATTTATTGCTCTTAAATCGGTTGATATTTGGTGGGTTTTAAAGAAATCAGATTCATTTCTTGCCTGGCGGGAGAAATATCCACCCTCACCACAATAATTTTAAAAAATTCCCTAGACTCTCTAGTTGACTAATTTTAATTTTTCAAAGTGCTTTTGATGAAATATTGAGCCTTCCTCCGCCTGAAAATAAGATATTTAAGATTAACTATTTTTAATGGGAAATAAGCCACAATTTTACCAAAAAAATGATTTTATTAACGTTTCGACGCCCAAGTCGGGTGTCGTTGTCAAAATACAAAATACTAATAATAGTAGTATTTTGTATTTTGACAACGAAACCCGATTTGGGCTTCGAAACGTTAATAAAATCATTTTTTTTGTAAAATTGTGGCTTATTTCCCATTAAAAATAGTTAATTATCAAAATACCACAAGGAAATAGCTTCAGAATAACATTAAGATATTTAAGGTCAAAAAATCTTCTTCTTCTTTTTTTCTCAAAATGTTATTTTATGTGATTTTACAGTGATTTGGTGTTTATTTAAACAAATTTGCATTTTCTATCGTAAAGTATCAATGGAAAACATAACATTTTAATAGAAGGGACTAAAAAATATCATTATATGGCATTATAACAAGTTACTTTGATTCAAAACAAGTTTTTGACCAAATTTTATAGTGTAGAAAACGTTAAAATACCGTTTTTTACATTTTACTCCATTTCCAAAATACATCATAATCGATTTGGCTAAGAATTTGCCCACAGATAGCCAAAACATAGAACTTTAAAGGATTTGAATTATATTACAATACCAAAAAAGTTACATGCAATATCATAATCAAAAATATAGGCGTCTACTGTAAGTAAAATTAACACGAAAATATCGACCTCACGACAAAAATTGTTAAAAAGAAATTGTAATAATTGTAAATACGATTTATTTGGAACAATTTCAGTTTTAACCATTTTTGTCGAAAAGTTAAAAATGGCGGAGATATTGAGCAAAACAGGTTCTCCTTTAAAATCAAGATGGCGGCTAACTTAACGGAGGAATTCATTCGTGATTTTAATTTTAGGCTACTATTGACTTCCCTAAAGATTAAAAAAATAAAATTTTGGGCAGCTCGGCATGCAAGGTCAAATGCTATTCCGACTTGACTAATATACTTTTGAGTCTGATATTACTGCATGTAACTTTTTTGGTATTGTAATATAATTTAAATCCTTCTAACCACTTAAAGTCCTATGTTTTGGCTATCTGTGGGCAAATTTTCAGCCACATCAATGATGAAGTATTTTAATAATGGAGAAAAATGTAAAAAAAACGGTATTTTAACGTTTTCTACACTATAAAATTTGATCAAAACCTTGTTTTGAATCAAAATAACTTGTTATAATGCCATATAATGACGTTTTTGAGTTCCTTTTATTAAAATATTATATTTTCCATTGATACTTTGCGACAGAAAATGAAAATTTGTTTAAATAAACACCAAATCGCTGTAAAATCGCATAAAATAACATTTTGAGAAAAAAAGAAGAAGATTTTTTGACCTTAAATATCTTATTTTTACGTCCAGCAGAAGCTATATACCAATTTTCAGACAAAACGGAGATCCAAAATTTATTGCCTGAGTGATTTGACATGGAATGTACCATAAGTATTTTTTTGGAGCAACATCTCTTGAATTATCATAAGAAAGTCCTGAAATTAGTCTATTCACCACCACAGAAAAAAACCCAGTACCTTCTGCTCTATCACATATACAGGCAAGATATCAATAAAAATAGCCAAATACATAAAAAGAAAGGAATATCACCAGCTTTCAGAACTAGCAACAACTTAAGGAAATACATTAAGAATAATAAGAGACAAAAGAGAAAGCAATTACAGAGTGGTGTTTACAAACTAACAGGTGATGATTGTCCAAAAACATACATTGGTCAATCTGGTAGAACCTTTCGACAAACGGATAGCAGAACACAAAGGGGCTTTCAAAAATGTAACGGTCTCAAATTTACCGTCTTATAAATACATCAGGTCCGGTTCTGTAATGACGAATAAATTAGATGCAAGCGTTATACTGCGAAACCTTTTCAACGAAAACTTTTCGTTTATAAATTTGCAAAAGTCTGTGTGTTATTGCGTCGCCGCTCCTGCAATACTTAGAGCAGGTGTATCGATGGATTCTTATGTAGTTTTGCCTTCTGAATCCAAATCTGAAAACGCCATTTCGATATATCTAACCGTCTTCGAGATAATCGAGCTCAAAGTCTAAAATGTGACGTCACAATCCGGTTATCTCCTACAAACGCACTAAACGTCAGCTCAAATGGTTGATTAGAAAGTAGGCTACTTTTTTTAAAATCTCGATTTGCCAAGCATAGGTTATTTACATTTGAGTTTGACACTTCGTGAATGTCAAACTAAATTTTAAATTAAGTATTAATAAAACATCAATGACATTTGATAGTGAATTTAATTATTATATAAAATAAATAAGATGTTCAAAAATACAATTTGAGTATAAATATTTTAAAAGCAATAATTTATTAACAGTTTTAAAAAGGTTTATACCAGTATAAATACGGCCTCCCCTTTATGATAAATGGACTGTTCCATTTGCTATAAAATATTATGTATTATACCAAATACTATGGACGTCCATAGTATTTGATTATACCTAGTCGTTCCCTAAACTCGACACAACTGGCTAGTGATTGTAGAAGGTAATTTTTTGTTTTTTGAGAATTTTGCCGAAATTGGCAAAATTACTAATTATTTAGTAATAATTATTAACTATTTAGAAATAATTTTTTTGCCGAATTGGCAAAATTATTGACTAAAATCACTAGCCAGTATTGTGTCTGTGTACATCCTTCTAATGGAAAAAAATATTTGAATATTTTTCTCAAATTATGGATACCAAGAACATTTTCATTTATAACTCTTTTATTTTTAATTTGACAAATAAAAGTTATTCTTCATAAAAAGCTCTTCTTGTTCTAAGATTTATGATGCAACCGTGTCCCAAAAGTAGGGGAACGGTCGAATATTTCGCGAACTAAACATCGGATGGAAAAACTGAAAAATACGTGTTCAATCATTTTCCAAAATCTATCCAATGACACCAAACACCAACTCCCACTACACCCCCTGGAGGTGGGGTTAAAATCTTAAATGGAAACCCCTAGTTTTTCTTGCAGATTTGCATTCGTTACGTAAAAGTAAGCAACTTTTATGCAAGACATTTTTTCGAACTGTGGATAGATGGCGCTATAATTGGGAAAAACGATTTATCCTGATACCATAGGTAAATTATAGAAAAGGTCTAATATCTCGAGAAATACACTTCCAAATAAGAAACGAAAAAACAGGTTTTTAATATTTTTCGAAAACCTATCGATAAACACTAAACATGACCCTCACCTACCCCCTGGAGGTGGGGTGGGGGTAACTTTAAAATCTTAAATAGCAACTCCCACTTTTTATTGCAGATTCGAATTCTTCATGAAAAATTAAGCAACATTTATTCGAAACATTTTTTAAAAATGCTGATAGATGGCGCTAATAAATCGTATTTTTCCAATTAAAGCGCCATCTATCAACAATTCTAAAAAATGTTTCGAATAAATGTTGCTTAGTTTTTTATGACAAATCCGAATCTGTAATAAAAAGTGGGGGTTGCTATTTAATATTTTAAAGTTATGGCTATCCCCACCTCCGGGGGGATGGGTTGGAGGGTCATGTCTATTGTTAATCGATAGGTTTTCGAAAAGTATTAAAAAAATTTGTTTTGTTTCTCATTTGGAAGTGTATTTCTCGAGATATTAGACCGTTTCTATAATTTACCCATGGTATCAGAATAAATCGTTTTTCCCAATTATAGCGCCATCTATCCACAGTTCGAAAAAATGTCTTAAATAAAAGTTGCTTACTTTTACGCAACGAATCCAAATCTGCAAGAAAATCTAGAGGTTTCTATTTGAGATTTTAAAGTTACCCCCCACCCCACCTCCAGGGGGTGTAGTGGAGGTTGGTGTTTGGAGTCATTGGATAGATTTTTGAAAATGATTGAACACGTATTTTTCAGTTTTTCGATCAGATGTTCAGTTCGCGAAATATTCGACCGTTCCACTACTTTTGGGACACCTTGTATAAAATTTTATTAATTTTATACGAGGTATATAAAAAATATGAATTTCGATCAAGAGTAAACTACCTTTATAGTTCATAACATTTAAATTAGAATGATATAATTGCACATTAAAACATAATTATTAATAATTCTAAACTACTTTTCATAATAGAAATAAATATACAAAGTTTTCGTTATGACAATGCTCGCATTTTCAGCTTGTTTTGTATATATCTCACGATATGATGTTTTTCGTTTGCCGTTCAAATATCAAGAAAGAGCACGTGTTATCTTCGGCTAGCTATCAAAAGGATTTAATGACTTTTTGAGACAGAAAGACTGAAAAGTGTTTATGTTAGAGCTGAAATGTAGAGCATAAATAACGTCTATAGCATTGATAAAATCCTCAAATGTCTGAGTTCTCAAAATTGGCCGTTAGAATAAGAATCAGCGGTTTCGGTGAGCGAAAAATCTGTTTACGGAAAGTGAGCGTTTTTTCATTGGTTAAGAAGAATAGTTATAGCCACAAGAGGATGTTCTTATTATCATTTTCTCGCTATCTTATTGGCAGAAGAAATGTTTGGTTTATTTCTATTGGATAAACGATCTGATGTTGGTAGAATGGGAGGTAACTTCTTTTTCTTTTGAAAGAGGGAACCCGGGCTTGAAGGAGAACTGGAGGAGCTAGTTAAGTTTGGTTTGGCAGAGAGTTAAGTTTGAGCTGACATGCAGTGAAGAGTCCAGTTTTCTTTGTCTGTGCCAAAGTTAGACTCAGATGGAATCTTGTGTAGATTCTGTAGTGAAAGTAGCAGGAGCAATGTGTTTGTCGTAAATACCATACCGGCATCTTCTGGTGTTGTTGTTCCGGTGAAATAAATGATATAGTGTTTCTAGTAGTGGCGTAGAGTATGCCTTTTCCAAAAATAACTTAATTCAATCTTCGCGGGACGTGGTTCCGATCTTTTAACTAAAGTTCAATTGCTTAAACTAATTTTTTTATCATTAATTTGATGAAATGTGTCACTAATAATCAAAATAAGCAGTTACTTTATTTTTAAATATAAAACAAGACTATCGAATTTTATCTTTCATATAAAAAACAACTTGTATAATAGTACTTTCGATCAGAAATTGTAAAGTGAAGTGTCGCCGTATCGCTCTACCAGAGCTCCAGCCAGCTACACGAGGCCAGAGCAGCCCACGGCACCACCGCAGATCATCAGGTATTTGTAAAAAACTGTTTAATTCTTTTTCTTCGAACTTTTGAAAACGCAAAAGACTTAATATGTTTATTCACTTCTTATCAATTCAGTTTTGCCTTTTAACTTTTTTTTATATAAATAAAGAATGATTATGTTTTAAACTTATGTCTTTTTATTTTGCACAATCTCTATCTGATCCTTATTGTAATAAAACATACAGACTACCTCAGACATCAATGGTAAGTACCGATTTCTATTCATTGGAATATGATTGCAAGTAGTTCTTTTTGTAATTTTCGTATAGACATATGGCAATATATTTTAATTTGTTGATGGCGCCCAATAATTACTATTTTTTCTCTTTATATTATATTTTATTGCAAGAACTCACTCGCTTAATTCTCTGAGACAGTTAGCTTACCGGGGTAATATGAAAAGTTATGTAGCACAAAATTTATCAAGCCTATGACCTAACAATAAGGTCTAAGTATATTTTTATGTTTATTAAATTTGTCGTGCTTCAACAATAGAAAAACAGATTTTACAGACGCACTTTACCTTCTAGATCATAATCATTATTTTATTGAACAGTTAGAAATCACTTAAGAAAGGCACTCTGTCGAAATAGATGTAGTGACATAGTTATAATAAATTTTGTGGAAGTATTGAAAAAAAAGTTTTCATGGTTTTTTTTTGTTGGATGCTATGCGTTAGTTTTTATGACAACTATTATTGGAACATATTAACATTCATATACAGTTGAGTCCGCGAGTCTTTACCCGTGCGTCATTATTACCTGGCGAGATAAAACACATATTTTTATCTAGCATCATTCTCTTCCATGCATGAAACTCATGACAAACCAGCTGCCGTTTGTTATTAAGTAACAACACATGTTATTTTTATGAACCATCTAGACTCAGTGCATTGAAAAGAGATAGGTACAAAAAAAGGCGATTCGGTAAGTTTTCATATTTTAAACACAATTTGTTTGACGTTTCTGATTTGTTTAATTTTGTGGCTGTCAGTCAGTTGAACTTTTTGCGGTTTTTGTCGAATGTTTGCGTTTGGAAGTTTCTTTATATTACACAAACAGTTGTTTTCACAACTAATTTTATATTGGGCTTTGAAATTTTAAGGTAAATAATTATATTTAGGCAATTAATATTTAAAACATACAAAGCTAACGTCATTCACACGGTAAAGAAATGACTGTGTTTAGATTTCCGTCAAAGTGAATAAAATAACAAAAATAAAATATGTTATTGGATTTTTTTATAAATTGTTTATTTATTTATTAATCAATAATAATAAAAGAATTTATTAAGCTACTTCAAATGTAGCTGTAATTCTGCGCAAAAATTTTGAAGCAAAACTTACATTTGACATTCTATATATTTGATAACGTCAAATTTTATAATAAAACCCGTAATCGGAACAGTAGCCACTTTCTGTCAGTTGTTGTTGCGTGAAATAGAGTTCCGACTTATTTCGTATGCTTTAAGTGATGACGCACGGGTAAAGACTCGCGGACTCAACTGTACATACAATGTACAAACCGTAATAACCACAAACTGATTCACCAGATACAGTTCTTAAGAAATATGTCGAAAAATACATAAAATTTATAAAACAATACCTAATCCCTGATAATTATTCAACTAATTATCAAACTTTTAACTAAAGAACAAACTCACTGAGCTCAATGGCCGAAATAAAACCCCAAAAACAACGTGAGTCGTTCTTGTAGATGTCTGTTTAATTTGACTTTTGAAGGTATTTAAAAAGTTTACTTATTAAATCACTAAATTTCTTTAATTGCCCAGATTTATTATTCAACAGAACAACGGAGCACTTGAGAATATTTAGCATCCGAGTCATAAGAAAAGGGAATAACTTATATTAACACGAGTTCTTGTCTTCTTAAAAACTTTTATAGCTGAGATAACGTGATGTATAAAGTTATAGGGATAACTTCGTAAGGAATAGTATAATAGTAGAATGCATTTATCTAAAATAATAAAATATTTACATGGGGAAAGTTTTTGATTATAATATGTTTCTTTTAGTGAATAGATCTACCGGTCTTATCCACTGTAGGGTAATTTGGTATTGAATTATTATTTTTATTGCTATTATTCTTGCTATTAATTTGATAATTCAGACCAAAACAACAAAAGATATTAGCACCGCGATGAATACTCAGTACCGCGACTCTTCTTTTGTACGAACAATAGAATTATTTTATTTCTGGAACTGCTGCGCTTGCGTATAATGACGTCTTAATGGGATGTCGCGTCGACAGAAAAGTTGAAGATTCTAAAGGGAGTCACGCAGGGTTGTGTACTGTACCCACTGTTGTTTAATTTATATTCAGCTAGAATCTTTAAACGTGTTGTTTTGTATTTGAAACCTAAAATAGAGTGTAAAAATTAATGGAAAACTGATAAATACCATCATGTACCCAGATGACACAGTTATGTTAAGCGATAACTTAAATGGATTTTATCACGGTGGGACGAAGGATGGATCAAAAAATTAATAGTTCTAAAAACAAAACACGTTGTATTTAGTTGCTTATCTTATTAAAATCCGTTAGACAATGGAAGAAGAAGTGCAATGAAATGGGACTACCGGTAGGAGATACGATACTTTACACGCTGCACTTTGCAGATGACCAAATTGTATTTGCACAGGACAAGGAAGATCTTGAATATGTATATGGCAAGGAAACTAATAGGGGAATATACATAGGAGGTAAATACCAAAAAACACAATATCTATGCGTAGAAAGGGAAGAAACGAAGAACCTGAATCTGAAACAGGATACAATTATAAGTTGCAATGAATACGTATATCTGGGAATAAAACTAACGAGTACAGGACGAAACGAAGAAAATATTAAAGAAAGGATAGTAAAGGGAAAACAGGTAATAGGAGCCCTGAATTCGGTAATGTGGCAAAAAATATATGAACAGAAAATAAAAAACAAACTTACAGCATAATACTAAAACCAATGTTAACCTATGGTGCTGAAGTTTGGTAATTAACCAAAGAGTTCAAAGATAAATTACACGCCACTGAGATGGATTTTTGGAGAAGGTCAGCAAGAAGATCTAGACTAGAACGTATAATAAACGACGACATAAAACAACAAGTGGAAATAGAATGGACAATCATAGGTGACATCGAAAAACAACAGATAGTATGGTACGGACACGTAAGACGAATGGAGGAAAGAAGAATCCCAAAAAAGTATTAGAATGGACCCCACAGAAAAACAAAAACGAGGAAGACCAGCAACTAAATAGATCAAGGGCATCTCCAAAGCAATGTCGGAAAGAAACTTAAGACAGGAAGACCTTCACAATAAAAGGAGTGGCGATTAGGAACCAAAAGGCGTATAAAATAGATCACTCTTCCGTAACGATAATTTGAAACTTCAACTTCGGAAACGCATGATTTCAAAGTTACATACGATCAATTGTCGTAGTTTATGCATATTCGTCGATCTCTCTAAGGCGTTTGACCGATATCTCACGAGATCTTGTTGAAAAACTTAAGAAATATGGTCTAAGAGGACGGGTTTTGACATTACTAAAAAGTTACTTAACTGACAGAAAACAATTTGTAGTAATTGATGGTGTCAAAAGTGATTATGAAGTAATTAATTATGGCGTACCGCAAGGGACCGTATTAGGCCCTCTACTTTTTACACAAAAATATATAAAATATTATATATAAAAATTCTCTGCCATTTTTTAATTCATTAAAAATAAATAAAAAACAACAAATATTAATTTAAAGTAGAGTACATAAAATATTTAGGAGTCATAATTGACAGGCACCTTAAATGAGACTTACAAATAAAAAATATTATAAGAAAAATACGAGGACTGCTACCAATATTCCGCTATTTAAAAGGGTTTTTGGACGTTGAACAGCTTAAAATGCTTTACCTGTCTCTATAGTACAATCTCATCTTGTATATGGGATTTTAGGATGGGGTGGAGTAACTGATTGCCATCTGGTGACCATTCAAAATACTCAGAAATGGTTTCTTAAACTAATATATGGAAAACGAAAAACATATCCCTCAGACCAACTTTTTCATGAAACTCAGGTTCTTAATGTTAGGCAATTGTACTGCTTAGAGCTACTTAAAAATATTCATAAAGATAAAATTCCTCTTAAAGTAAAAGTGTCAAATTATGAAACAAGAAGAAAATTGAATGTCGAATGTCTTCACACTTTAAAAACAATCACGCAACGGTCAATTAAATATTTTGCTCCAAGAATATACAACCAATTGTCCATAAATTTTAAAAATGTCAAAAATTTTTATTTGTATAAAAAATTAGTTACTGCTTGGGTAAAAGAAAAAAGGGAGTTGTGTAGCAATTTAATAAATTAAAATTATACTAAATCAAAAAAACATAGAAAGTAGATTAGAAACTGTAAAAATAAAATAATAATTTGTAAAAAAACAATAAACATAAACCTGTCAATATTAGACAGATTAGGTTAACAAGCAAGTAAACTGAAATTGTGAATTATTGTAATAACTATTGATTTGAATAAACGTATATTATTATTATTATATAGTGTCGATGAACGGACAATGAAAATATCTAATGTTAACCGCTTAGAGGCTTTTGAAATTGTTGAAGGACTGATGATGCTTTTGAAATTGTATATACAAACAATAAAAATACTGTGGTCTACTAAACACTTAAGCAGACAAATAAAGCAGTTCTCAACAGACCAGAAGATAGGCGTTAGCTGGCTGTATGTTATCTTTACCACGTAGTTATCAATCACCCTGTAGAATTCGACATATTATCCAACCCTGGAAAACGCCTACATTTTTTTCCTGGATAAAATGCCTGGAGAAAAAAATGCCTACATTTTTTCTAAATAAATTTTTTGAATAATTTATATAATGGAATATTAATTTTGGATATTCTTTTACCATAATGGAATTATCGACCAATGTCACACTAAAAACTCACCCTATCTGTAAGCACTTATCATCTCTTTGTAAAGACGATGAAGTCGACTTTACTAAGTAACAAGATACTTACTCAACGGTTAAAAGCGAGTAGTGTTATTAACAGATTATTATATTTATATATTACTACTTAAATTCTTGCCAGAAAAACTATACTGCACTGTATTCATTCAATCCTACCGAATGTAGTTGATAAAGTAATGTCATTTATCACAGTGTGGGAACACACATTACGGTTTTAAGTATCTATTTCGAAACAATTGTAACGAGATTGTCTTTTAATGCGATTGTTTAATTTAATGTAGGTACATTTTATTCACTTCCTTAACGAACTCTTATATAAATCGACCTGAAATAATCAGTTGTTGCTTTTCCTCTTGACAATAATTTCAGTTATAGGCGAGGGGACACTAAAAGAGTGATTTACAACAATTGTTTTACAATAAAAGTTTTGTAATAACGTTGAGGTAGTTAATTTTGTTTAAAGTGCTTTGTATTTTTATGAATGGAACCAGATAAGTACTCAAAATACTGTTGCAACACAACAAGTTAATGCAGATCCTCAAGAAACTTGATATAGACCAAGAAGACATAAGATGCATTGAAATCTTGTACTGGTATCAAGCGGCACAATTAAAAATAGACAATTCTATATCCAAACCCATATATATATATATATATATATATATATATATATATATATATATTAATTAAACGAAAAGATTTCTCTGGTATACAGAAGAAATCTTTTCCGTAGCGGACGCGAAAATGTAAATTTCAAAGTCTTCATAAAAGACGATGAACGACAAAAGACACCTCTTTGTGTCACAGATTTGTCTACAAAGCCACGTTATTCGCTACACATTCGTCAATAACGGAGAAGAACCGTGATATGAAAGGAAACGGCAATTGCATTTTATTTCACTTCGACCACCACCGATATTCTACACGACGTGTTTCGAGCTCATGTCAAGCTCTCGTCAGGAACATCTAGGTGGATGGTCGAGGTGTAAGAAAATGCTTTTGGCCTTTCTGGTAATAATAAAATAACCAGACTTCAGTACACTTGGTACGACATCTATATTAATTAAACGAAAAGATTTCTCTGGTATACAGAAGAAATCTTTTCCGTAGCGGACGCGAAAATGTAAATTTCAAAGTCTTCATAAAAGACGATGAACGACAAAAGACACCTCTTTGTGTCACAGATTTGTCTACAAAGCCACGTTATTCGCTACACATTCGTCAATAACGGAGAAGAACCGTGATATGAAAGGAAACGGCAATTGCATTTTATTTCACTTCGACCACCACCGATATTCTACACGACGTGTTTCGAGCTCATGTCAAGCTCTCGTCAGGAACATCTAGGTGGATGGTCGAGGTGTAAGAAAATGCTTTTGGCCTTTCTGGTAATAATAAAATAACCAGACTTCAGTACACTTGGTACGACATCTATATTAATTAAACGAAAAGATTTCTCTGGTATACAGAAGAAATCTTTTCCGTAGCGGACGCGAAAATGTAAATTTCAAAGTCTTCATAAAAGACGATGAACGACAAAAGACACCTCTTTGTGTCACAGATTTGTCTACAAAGCCACGTTATTCGCTACACATTCGTCAATAACGGAGAAGAACCGTGATATGAAAGGAAACGGCAATTGCATTTTATTTCACTTCGACCACCACCGATATTCTACACGACGTGTTTCGAGCTCATGTCAAGCTCTCGTCAGGAACATCTAGGTGGATGGTCGAGGTGTAAGAAAATGCTTTTGGCCTTTCTGGTAATAATAAAATAACCAGACTTCAGTACACTTGGTACGACATCTATATTAATTAAACGAAAAGATTTCTCTGGTATACAGAAGAAATCTTTTCCGTAGCGGACGCGAAAATGTAAATTTCAAAGTCTTCATAAAAGACGATGAACGACAAAAGACACCTCTTTGTGTCACAGATTTGTCTACAAAGCCACGTTATTCGCTACACATTCGTCAATAACGGAGAAGAACCGTGATATGAAAGGAAACGGCAATTGCATTTTATTTCACTTCGACCACCACCGATATTCTACACGACGTGTTTCGAGCTCATGTCAAGCTCTCGTCAGGAACATCTAGGTGGATGGTCGAGGTGTAAGAAAATGCTTTTGGCCTTTCTGGTAATAATAAAATAACCAGACTTCAGTACACTTGGTACGACATCTATATTAATTAAACGAAAAGATTTCTCTGGTATACAGAAGAAATCTTTTCCGTAGCGGACGCGAAAATGTAAATTTCAAAGTCTTCATAAAAGACGATGAACGACAAAAGACACCTCTTTGTGTCACAGATTTGTCTACAAAGCCACGTTATTCGCTACACATTCGTCAATAACGGAGAAGAACCGTGATATGAAAGGAAACGGCAATTGCATTTTATTTCACTTCGACCACCACCGATATTCTACACGATGTGTTTCGAGCTCATGTCAAGCTCTCGTCAGGAACATCTAGGTGGTGGTCGAAGTGAAATAAAATGCAATTGCCGTTTCCTTTCATATCACGGTTCTTCTCCGTTATTGACGAATGTGTAGCGAATAACGTGGCTTTGTAGACAAATCTGTGACACAAAGAGGTGTCTTTTGTCGTTCATCGTCTTTTATGAAGACTTTGAAATTTACATTTTCGCGTCCGCTACGGAAAAGATTTCTTCTGTATACCAGAGAAATCTTTTCGTTTAATTAATATAGATGTCGTACCAAGTGTACTGAAGTCTGGTTATTTTATTATTACCAGAAAGGCCAAAAGCATTTTCTTACACCTCGACCATCCACCTAGATGTTCCTGACGAGAGCTTGACATGAGCTCGAAACACGTCGTGTAGAATATCGGTGGTGGTCGAAGTGAAATAAAATGCAATTGCCGTTTCCTTTCATATCACGGTTCTTCTCCGTTATTGACGAATGTGTAGCGAATAACGTGGCTTTGTAGACAAATCTGTGACACAAAGAGGTGTCTTTTGTCGTTCATCGTCTTTTATGAAGACTTTGAAATTTACATTTTCGCGTCCGCTACGGAAAAGATTTCTTCTGTATACCAGAGAAATCTTTTCGTTTAATTAATATAGATGTCGTACCAAGTGTACTGAAGTCTGGTTATTTTATTATTACCAGAAAGGCCAAAAGCATTTTCTTACACCTCGACCATCCACCTAGATGTTCCTGACGAGAGCTTGACATGAGCTCGAAACACGTCGTGTAGAATATCGGTGGTGGTCGAAGTGAAATAAAATGCAATTGCCGTTTCCTTTCATATCACGGTTCTTCTCCGTTATTGACGAATGTGTAGCGAATAACGTGGCTTTGTAGACAAATCTGTGACACAAAGAGGTGTCTTTTGTCGTTCATCGTCTTTTATGAAGACTTTGAAATTTACATTTTCGCGTCCGCTACGGAAAAGATTTCTTCTGTATACCAGAGAAATCTTTTCGTTTAATTAATATAGATGTCGTACCAAGTGTACTGAAGTCTGGTTATTTTATTATTACCAGAAAGGCCAAAAGCATTTTCTTACACCTCGACCATCCACCTAGATGTTCCTGACGAGAGCTTGACATGAGCTCGAAACACGTCGTGTAGAATATCGGTGGTGGTCGAAGTGAAATAAAATGCAATTGCCGTTTCCTTTCATATCACGGTTCTTCTCCGTTATTGACGAATGTGTAGCGAATAACGTGGCTTTGTAGACAAATCTGTGACACAAAGAGGTGTCTTTTGTCGTTCATCGTCTTTTATGAAGACTTTGAAATTTACATTTTCGCGTCCGCTACGGAAAAGATTTCTTCTGTATACCAGAGAAATCTTTTCGTTTAATTAATATAGATGTCGTACCAAGTGTACTGAAGTCTGGTTATTTTATTATTACCAGAAAGGCCAAAAGCATTTTCTTACACCTCGACCATCCACCTAGATGTTCCTGACGAGAGCTTGACATGAGCTCGAAACACGTCGTGTAGAATATCGGTGGTGGTCGAAGTGAAATAAAATGCAATTGCCGTTTCCTTTCATATCACGGTTCTTCTCCGTTATTGACGAATGTGTAGCGAATAACGTGGCTTTGTAGACAAATCTGTGACACAAAGAGGTGTCTTTTGTCGTTCATCGTCTTTTATGAAGACTTTGAAATTTACATTTTCGCGTCCGCTACGGAAAAGATTTCTTCTGTATACCAGAGAAATCTTTTCGTTTAATTAATATAGATGTCGTACCAAGTGTACTGAAGTCTGGTTATTTTATTATTACCAGAAAGGCCAAAAGCATTTTCTTACACCTCGACCATCCACCTAGATGTTCCTGACGAGAGCTTGACATGAGCTCGAAACACGTCGTGTAGAATATCGGTGGTGGTCGAAGTGAAATAAAATGCAATTGCCGTTTCCTTTCATATATATATATATATATATATATATATATATATATAAGAAGGGGTGTTCGACAGGAATGTGTGCTTCCCTCTTTTATTTGAGTATTAATCAAGAACATACGATATGCTGATGACATTGTCTTAATTTGTTACAACATATTTGATCTTCAAAAACTTGTCACTATAATCGGAGAATACAGTAAGCGAATGGGATTAGAGATTAATACCAAAAAGACCAAATTGATGATCATCTCCAAAAACTTGGATGCACTTGAAAACTCCACCATAACACTGAATACCAAGTCTATTATTGAAAGAGTGAGCAAGTTTAAATACCTGGAAACGTGGCTTTTTGAAGACTGGGCATCGGACAGGGAAGTAAAATGTCGCATTGAGCAGGATCGACAAGCTTTCGTAAAATTCAGGAAGGTACTGACCTGTTCAGCAGAGTTTGATCTTCAACTGAGACTAAGGTTTACTAAGTGCTATGTATGGTTGGTGCTGATATATGGCGTAGATGGCTGGACACACAAAACGAGGGATATAAACAGATTAGAAGCCTTCGAGATGTGGCTTTATCGCCGTATCCTAAAGATACTATGGATGGGGAAAGTCACAAATGTATATGTCCTTAAAAGAATCAACCAAGAACGCCAACTTTTCGAAACCATCAAGAAAAGGAAAGCAGCGTATCTGGGTCACATCATGCGAAACGAAAAATATCGGTTCCTTCAACTTATAATCGAGGGTAAAATTTAAGGCAAGAGAGGAATAGGACGCAAGAAAATGTCCTAGCCCTGAAACATAAGGCAATGGACAGGGATTACCGACATACAATCTCTGATACACATTGCAAAAAACAGAGAGGTAATGGAAAATATGATGGCTAACATCCATTATTGGTAGTAGTCTTTTAAACTAGCAACCTTACAAAAAAATTTATAGGACATTATTTGTAGTATATTAAATTGTCTACAACGTTATTAATATTATTTTTATTGTAAAATGGAAAATACAAAAAATTGTTTGTCGATATAAAGATAAAACAGATAATAACTTATTTCAAAATAATTTATTAACACATGTCAAACTACAAAAAATTTCAACTGTTTCATTGGCAAACCATCTCCCGCCGTCTATGGAAAGATTTTTCGAATTTTCTAATTTATCTGAATCACATTAACTTCATTGATATGTAAATAATACGAAACTGTCAGTACTCTGTACAAAGATCTACATCAAGTTTATATATAGAAAAATGCATATCGAATGTTACGAAATACCTCCATGTGTGGTACTCGAAGAAATAAATAAAGCCTTTTTCGATCTGTTATGTTCTATATAACCGATTTAATATAAGTAATATTTCTTTTCGAAATCGAGAGGCACCTCGCTGGTCAAACTAATAGAACTCCAGCCGAGCTATTCTTATATTCTCACCTGGGGCTATCCGTCATTCATCGGGAAGTTTAAATGTACTATGCAGCATCATTTCCGAGATGTATTCCACCTGAACATCCATATCGATCACAATTCTTATCCATTTTGACGATATTTGCCCTATTTTATTAATATATAAAGGTCTATACCCCACCATAGGCGTAGAAGTAAGACAGGAAGTAACTCGGCGTTTAGATAACAAGATTAAGTTATCTACCCGGTAAGAATGTCGAGCTAATCATTCAGGCTTTAAACCAGAATCCTCCGGCATAGACCACATCAATACTGTGAGGGTAATAATGAAACAATCGGTTGAATGGAACACACCTTTATACACTGTTTTTGTCGATTTAGACTTTGCCTTTAACCGTTTATCTTATGCTGCTAAATGGAAAGTTTTAGAGCTAAGAAACATCCCGAAAAAAATAAATTCCACGATAAAGTCACTTTACACAGAAGGAAAATGCAGCGTGACAATGGGATCAACAGTGACGAATTTGACATACTTACTGGAGTCAGACAGGGAAGCGTGCTTTCTCCGTTTCTTTTTAACATATCTGTAAACTATGTTCTCTCCAAACTAGTCTCCGATACAAGAGGGATGCAATGGAGGTTAACAACACGCCTAAGCGATCTAGAATACGCCGACGATATCTGCCTATTAGGACAAAGAGTCCAAGATGTGGATGACCAATTTGAAACACTTTCGACTGAAGGCAGTAAAATCAGTTTAAAAATGAATATTAATAAAACCAAATCCATGAGAATAAATGAAAGAAACAATATACTATTAACCATTAACAACATTCAGATTGAAAATGTGGAGAATTTTATGTATCTTGGAAGTGTCATAACAGAAAACGGAGATAAAAAAGACGATTCGTATGAGGATACGAAAAGCTCAACAAGCATTCACCATGGTCAACACTGTTTGGAGGTTTCTGGCAAAAACCCTTATAGAAAAACTGCATGTCTTTGTCAAGAAATGCCGATGAAAAATTGTTTGTATTTTTGGGCCAAACGACATCAGAAACGAAGATTTGCTACACCTGACCGAACAAAATAGGTTAGAAAATTGAGTAAAGTCCAGAAAGTGGGGTTGGATGGAAGTGGAATTATTCCCAAGGAAAAAAAGAAGTCGCCCAGAACAAACTTGAAGGCGATCGATCTTGGAGGAGATAAGAGATCAAGTTAAATTTCTGCCCGGAGACTGCCGCTTTGAAGTTTGGAAATAAGCGACACGTAACCAAATCTGGAGAATAAAGTTGGTGGTGTAACGATCCCAAAAACTTTTATTTAAAATTCCATTTAATTTATAGAGCAATAATTTTTACACGACCCTGTATAATTTATTGCGATACGCTTTGGCAATTTGTTTATCATCTATTTTGTTTATTCTATTCATTTAAAATATTTCTGGTTTAGCTCCAGTAGCCACCATCTTATATTCGTTCCTTTTTCTTATCTCCAATTTTAATTTTGAAAGTTTTTGACTTTTTGACGAACAAGTTGATAGCATTAAAATTTATACTCCAAAATTTTTTCAAAACTTATCTTTTAAAAATTTTTCCAAAAATGTTATTGTTTTTTCTTTAATAACTTCGTTAATTTTTATGATATCTGGTTTACCTAAAAACCATTTGAATGCTAATTCCAAGGTCTATTAAACCACCTTAAAATTAATCTTTTAAATCCCTTATATTTTTAAAAATAAAAGGTTAAATGACCCGGGTTACACGGTTCTCGCAGCAAAATTTAAGCTTTAAACGTTTCTATCTTAGTTAATTTTTAGAGAACAAGTAAAACAGCTAAAATGTTTGATACAGAAAAAAGTAAAATTTGGTTGTATATAATTTTCTCCGTATATTGCGTATTTTTGGAGTTATTATCAAAAGGAAACGAAAATTACGATAAATTTAAAGATTCTGATTTTTTTAAATTATATCTTTTTTTCAAAAATATGCATTCTAAACCGGTTAAAATTGTTGAAATCATTACTTATGCTAATATAAAGAAATTCTTGTAAGGATTACTATAAATTTTAATTTTTGTGGAAATGCGTATGTTTTATTTTTCACTTTTTCCTAAAAAAATCGAAAGGGTTCTCTTATTTTCATCATAACTTGCTTAATTTTGATGCTATTGACTTCTTCTGGAGCTTATTTGATAGGTATTCCGAAGTACTTTGACAAGTATTTAATAGGTATATTGTATAAAATGTATCGTTTTCCCGTAATTTAATCTTGAATAGTTAGATTTTGGTACTCGTCGAAAAAAATATACAATTCCTTACCCATAACTCACTTCGAATTAACATTAGTTTAGTTCTTTAAGTGAGGAGTGTATTAAATTTTTTATTGTCTTCAATTTTGGTATTTTTTTAGGAGAAAATAAAATCCTTGATCTTTAATAACTCAAAAAGTATTGATTTATATTAATAACTGTATATAACAAATTTTGCTTAGAATTTGTCTCTTTATCGACTTATGGCATTATTTTTAATAAAATAATTTTCACCCACCAGAAGGGGTGACATCCACCCCCAGGGTAAAAGCGCAAGTTGGCATCATGTCACCTTTGTTCCTTGAGGTATCCTCTAACTTCTCACCAATTTTCATGAAAATCGATGGAGGTTCAACGAAATCGGAGGTGAAAACAGTCGGTGACTGCACTATATTTATGATCATTCACTTGATCTTTCACAGCTATTACCACGTTGTATACATTTTTGTAAATTTTTTTAAATTACATCCAAGAAGGCTTTATACATGGAAAGCACCCGGTGATACCCCAGGGAAAATCATAAGAAACCAAATTGATTTTATTAACATAAGCAAAAGGTTTAGAAATTCTGTCACCTCAACAAAAACATATCCAGGCGCCGATGTCTTCTCAGATCATAGTCTGTTAGTTGCAAATATCAACATACGACTCAAAATAATTCAAAAGAAAGTAAGACCCAAGATAGATATAAAACTACTGAAAGAAAATAGCATCCAGGAAAAAGTAAAAACAGAGATTAATAAGAATTTTGCGAAAATAGTTGAAGACGCTCCTAGTGGCGTAGAAGAACAATGGAACGAAATGAAGACATCTATCAACACACTTTCGCATGAATATCTTAAATCAAAAAGAGAAAAGAAGCAAGAATGGATGACAGATAAAATATTGCAGATGATGGAAGAGCGAAGGAAATTAAAAGGTAGAAATGACAATGAATACAAAAAGTTGCATAAGAGTATACTAAGAGAAATAAAAGGGGCAAAAGAAGCATGGCTGATGGAGAAATGTACAGAAATTGAAACACTACAACGCAAACATGACGATTTCCATATGCACAAAAAGATTAAAGAAGTACAGAACATCAGAAAACAACGCAATATAGGCATAGTCGTAGACGTCGAAGGTCAAATTTTGACTACAATTGAAGATAAATTAAGAAGATGGAAAGAATATATGCAAGAATTATTCGAAGATGCTGCACGAAGTCCGTATGAAATAGACAATCCCTATGGCCCAGAAATAACAAACGAAGAAGTAACTATGGCCATTAAGCGGATTAAAGATGGGAAATCACCAGGACCTGATGAGGTGCATGGTGAAATTTTAAAGCTATTAGAGGCACAACAAATTACAGCTCTTACGAAGTTATTCAACAACATATACGAGACTGGTTACTTACCAAAAGACTGGCTACTATCAATATTCATTCCACTTCCCAAAAAAGCCAACGCTAGAAAATGTGAAGAACATAGATTAATTAGTTTGATGAGCCATGTACTTAAAGTACTCCTTACTATCATTCACTCGCGCATATACACCAACTTAGAAGAACAGCTGAGTGAAGTTCAATTTGGATTCAGATCAGGACTCGGAACGAGGGAAGCACTTTTCAGCTTGCAAGTTCTAATACAGAGAGCCAGGGATGTCAATTGCGATGTGTATGCATGTTTCATAGATTTCGAGAAGGCATTTGATAAAGTCCCACATGGAAAACTAATCGATATCCTAAAAACATCAGGACTCGATGGTAAGGATATAAGACTCGTTTCAAACTTATATCTCCAACAAAAAGCAACAGTTCGATTCGAAAATGAACTGTCCGAAATCTTCACGGTTGAAAAATGAGTCAGACAGGGTTGCATACTGTCACCAACATTATTTAACATATACTCTGAAAACATCTTTAGAGAGGCCTTGGACGAATCAGAAGATGGTATTGCAGTAAATGGACAACTTATAAATAATATTAGATATGCAGACGATACAGTATTGCTGGCGGATAGTGCGCAGGGGCTCCAAAGGATCATGGATAATGTTGTAGAAGCATGTAACAAATACGGCCTAAAACTAAACTGTAAGAAGACAAAAATAATGATCATTAGTAAAAACACCAACATAAACGCCCAAATTACAGTAAACAATACACCTCTAGAGAGAGTACAGAAAATATGCTACCTGGGCTGCAACATTAAGGATACTTGGGATCATAGCTACGAAATAAAAACTCGTATTGAAAAAGCCAGAAGCTCTTTTAACAGTCTTAAGAAAATTCTGTGCAACTTGTCTTTAAGTATCAATATACGCATAAGAATTCTTAGATGTTACGTCTTTAGTGTCCTCCTATACGGAGTTGAAAGCTGGAGCCTGACAGAAGATGCCATAAAACGGTTAGAGGCGTTTGAAATGTGGTGCTACCGACGTATGTTGAGGGTCTCATATATACACCACACAACTAATATAACTATTCTCCAGAGGCTAGGAAAAGACAAAGAAATAATTAACACCGTAAAGAACAGAAAATTGGCTTACTTCGGCCACATTATGCGTAATGAAAAATACCGACTGCTGCAGTTGATTCTACAAGGCAAGATTGAGGGCAGGAGAGGCCCTGGACGTAGACGTATATCCAGGCTGGCCAATCTTAGGAAGTGGACTGGTCTAACGTCAACTGATCTATTTCGAGCTGCCGTAAATGGAATAAGATGGGTCAATGTGGTCGCCAACATCTCTAGAAGATAGGCACTTTTAGAAGAAGAAGATACATTTTTGGCACTGTAACAGCCACAAACTGTCTATATGTATTGTTTCCATCTGGGTGATACTCAATATCCACCCATCCATCCAATGGCACTACAGCCCAAATCGAGCCTTGGCCTTCTTCAACAGGCTTCTCCAATCTTTTCGATTTACCGTTGTTCTTTTCCATGAACGCGTTCCCAGGAAGTTCCTGGCATCCTCATCGACTTCGTCTTCCCATCTCTTTTTAGGTCTTCCAACAGGTCTTTTTCCCTGCATTATTACATATATCAATTTTCTGGGGATTCTATTCTCATGCATGCGGACCACGTGCCCTGCCCACCGTAATCTCTGCAGTTTAGTGTATTGTGCTAGAGTTGGTTCGCTATATTGCTCGTATATTTCTCTATTATACCTAATTCACCAGTTGTTATTTTCACTTATTGGTCCCAGTATCCTACGTAATATTTTTTTTTCAAACACGTCTAATGCATTGGCAGATTTCTGTGTCACCACCCATGTTTCACAGCCATAACTTACTATGGGCCTGATTATTGTTTTATAGACCCGGAGTTTTGTTTTCCGGTGTACGTCTCGCGATTTGAATATGTAGCCCATCGCGAAATAGGCTTTATTTGCCAGCACAAGCCTTCTATTTATTTCCGGTTCTTCTTCATTGCTTGCGACCAGATCCATTCCTGGGTACGTGAATTTATTCACATGTTCTATATCGTCAATACAGTGTTATTGCGCCGGTCTATTTGATCTGGTTTGTATGAGTAGTTTTGTTTTATTTGTATTTATTGCTAGCCCTACTGCTTCTGCACTCTGTTTCAACTCAACGTAGGTTTCTTACGCTGCATTCTTTGTTCTGATCATTATGTTTATATCATCTGCGTATGCTGCTAATTGGGTAGATTTGTTTGGAAGTATGTTATTTCCGCTTACCGTCCACCGTCTAATTACATATTCAAGAACAAGATTAAAAAGCGTTGGAGCTAGTCCGTCGCCTTGTTTCAGTCCTTGCATTTTCGTAAACGCATTAGTGATCTGTCCTTGAATACATACCTGTGCTTCTGTTTCTGTCATTGTCATTTGCACTAGTCGTATTAATTTTGATGGTATGCCAAATTCTTCCAATATATTAGGTAGAATTGTTCTATCTATTGAATCATAGGCTTGTTTAAAATCTACAAAGGGGTTGTAAACGTTCATGTCATATTCCCATGCTTTGGCTAGTATTCGTTTAACTGTAAATAGTTGGTCAATGGTAGATCTATTTTGCCTAAACCCTGCTTCATATTCCCCGATGATTTTTTCCGTGAGAGGTTGAAGTCTTCGATTAAGGATGTTTGTGAATATTTTGTATCCTGAACAAAGTAAAGAGATGCCTCTACAATTCTGACACAACAGTTTGTCTCCTTTTTTATGAATAGGGCAGAATATACTTTTCTTCCATTGTTGGGGATTTCTTCTTCTATCAATATCTCTCGTATTAGCTGGTACATTTGTTGTGTCACATTCCTTCCTCCTTGCTTGAGTAGTTCTGACGGTGCTTCCGGTGCTTTATGGCTTTTTTGTATGTGGATTGTCGTTTGGACCTCCTCTAGCGTTGGGGGTCTAGTTAAATCATTTTCTTCTCCATAGATACTCAATATACTTTGACCTTATTATTATCACAAGAGGAACGGCTAGGACGATGAGGTTTGCAATCGTTCGCCAAGAGACCTGTTGAACTTCTAATGAAGTTTGAATGCTTTAACATCGACATTCTTCTTAGTTATCTTCCTGTCTTCCTGTATTTGTTTCGTTCGGTATTTAGTTCGAGTTTCTCTGTTTTGAGTCAATGGATTCTTCAGTAGTTCAATTCCTTAAACTCGAAGAACCTGAGTATGAACTCTATATTAGAAGAGTCATGACCAAGAAAGGTATTGGCGAGAACAAAACTATTCTTAGGAAAGGGCCTAGCCGGGTAAGATGGTGAAAAGTGCCCCCAACTCAATTTAAATTCCATATAGGCCACTTTTTAGCGCATATGGAGGAACTCACTTTCTGAAATTTTTAGCCCCCTAGGTGGTCACGTGACCCACCTAGAGCCTAATTAGGCTTTTTATGTTTTTATTTTTTATCTCAGCCGCATCAAGAGCTACCCAAAAACTTTATTTAAAAAAGTTGTAAGTTTCAAAAAGATCTATATGAAATTTTTTTTTTATTTTTTGGCGGGAAATTCGAATTTTTAGAACAATTTTAAACTTTTAAATAACTCTGAAAAAAGAACTAAGACACTCGTTTTTACGAAAATCAATTGTAATGTGTATTTTTGCACAATATTTCACCCTGAATTTTTTCAAATTTTTAAAATTGGTGAAACGTACCTTTAAAAATAAAAAACCGTATTTTTTTGGTTTTTTTTTCGTTTTTTGATACAATTTTATACGTATTTTTCAAAAACGGTAACACCGTCACTAGAATAGGTAAAAAACTGGAAAATAATTGGGGTTTGCTTAATAAAAATTTTTTGTAACGCCACCCATTTTCCAGATACAGGGCGTTGAAGAAAACAAAATTTTACACATTTTTTACGATTTTGCCGAAACTACTGGCAACATTGTAATAAAACTTGGCAGGTTTTAAAAATTTGTTATTGTGCATGTTTTGACATACAATTAAGGATTTGATATTCATCATTGGCGCGCATAGGGGTAATGGTCTGAAATTTTCAAAGAAAAAAAGATAGTACGCCACTGAGATATTTCAAATTAACAATCATTTTTGAATTCCTCGTTCAATTTTCAATAAAAAATCTATCTTCTCATTTTTTCATACGACGCGCCGTTTTGCTGCAAAAATAAAATATCTTAACGCTTCCAAAGTATTCGAATTCATTTTTATAATGAATGGATGACATAATGTATGAGTTTATGTAGATGTAGAAACTACTAGAAGTTCGAATACTTTGTAAGGGTTAAGATCTTTTATTTTTTGAATAAAAATGGCGCGTCGTATGAAAAAATAAGAAGATACATTTTTTGTCACAAATTGAATGGGGAATTCAAAACCGATTGTTAATTTGAAATATGTCAGTGGCGTACTATCATTATTCTTTAAAAAGTTCAGACTATTACCCCTATGCGCGCCAATGATGAATATCAAATCCTTAATTGTATGTCAAAACATGCATAATAACTACCTCTTAAAACCCGCCAAGTTTTATTACAATG
Source organism: Diabrotica virgifera virgifera (assembly GCF_917563875.1). NCBI lineage: Eukaryota > Metazoa > Arthropoda > Insecta > Coleoptera > Chrysomelidae > Diabrotica > Diabrotica virgifera. The sequence continues at coordinate 243,192,638 of NC_065449.1, forward strand.
TTGCCAGTAGTTTCAGCAAAATCGTAAAAAATGTGTAAAATTTTGTTTTCTTCAACGCCCTGTATCTTGAAAATGGATGGCGTTACAAAAAAATTTTTATTAAACAAACCCCAATTATTTTTCAGTTTTTTACGTACTTTAGTGACGGTGTTAGCTTTTTTGAAAAATATGTATAAAATTGTATCAAAAAAAGAAAAAAAAACGAAAAAATGCGGTTTTTTATTTTAAACGTACGTTTCACCAATTTTAAAAATCTGAAAAAATTCAGGGTGAAAGACTGTGCAAAAATACACATTATAATTGATTTTCGTAAAAACGAGTGTCTTAGTTTTTTTTTTCAGAGTTATTTAAAAGTTTAAAATTGTTCTAAAAATTCGAATTTCCCGCCAAAAAATGAAAAAAAAAATTTTTCATATAGATCTTTTTGAAACTTACAACTTTTTTAAATAAAGTTTTTAGCTAGCTCTTTATGCGGCTCAGATAAAAAATAAAAACATAAAAAGACTAATTAGGCTCTAGGGGGGTCACGTGACCACCTAGGGGGCTAAAAATTTCAGAAAGTGAGTTCCTCTATATGTGCTAAAAAGTGGCCTATATGGAATTTAAATCGAGTTGGGGCACTTTTCACCATCTTACCCGGCTAAGCCCTTTGTAAGTAAAGAAAGTGAAATAGTAAATGTTTTTGAGTTTGAGACAGAAAAAGTTAATATTGATAATATTTCGAGTGAAATAGCTTTTCGAGAAATTGATGAGTTTGATGGTAATGTTAATAATTCTGTGTATCGAAGGCCGAAAGCTCGTTTATCTAATTTATGTGTGAGAATTGAACGATCACCAGTTAATAGTGATAAGAGCAATGAAATCGACTATAGAGGTGAGGTTTTTTCAACTTGTTTGTTGCTACAACTAAAACAAAACTATGAGTTTAATGCGGCTGGAATTTTCACATTAGCCATCTACTAAAATGAGAATTTACTATAAGATAGTAGATTTCTCTTGAGATAATGGCGCCATCGGGCGATGAGGCTAAGTAGTTCTAGAAAGATTATCATGATTATCTAAATCTGCAATCATAATAGTAAACTATATGAGCAAAAAAATAGGATAAATTCGTTACTAGGTGCAGTGGCGTAGCGTAGTGGGGGCGGCAGGGGCGGCCCGCCCCGGGCGGCACTTTTTAGGGGGCAGCAAAATTTAACAATAAATAATAAAAATATTTTGTAAATATTTGAACCATTTTATATTTTTATCGCAACTACAAATTCGAACCGATTGGAAGGAGCACGGAATTTTTCATTACTTATTTTTTGACGAATCCGGGGAATTCCTTTTCTTTGAATGATATTTTGTAGCCACTGGCAACAACGTCTATACTGACTTGTGGGAATTCCTCGTTTATGACTAACAATCAGCACAACCTTTTTCGGCACTTTAGAACGTTACTATTTTTTTTTCTCTTCGACACATCGTTGGGAAGTTTTGATAGCAAATAGCAGCTGCAGGCAAAAGAAGGATTCAAGACACGCGGTGGAGTGCAAGAGGCGATGCCGTAAATGTGACATGGCATCATTACAATGACATTCTGGTCACTTTGGAAAAACTGACAGGGGCAGATGCAAATGAAAGCTTAAACACTAGAACAGATGCAGGTGCTTTACTAGTTTCGATGCAGTCATTTTCCTTTCTTTGTTTTTTAGGCCTGTGGCAACCGGTGCCACATGAAGTGAGTGATGCACAAAAATATTTACAAACAAGGAGACTTGACATAAGATTGTGCGATCAGAAAGTAAATGTTTTGCAGATGATATTGACAAAGAAAGGAGAGAAATGGGCAAATGGCGCTGTAGGTTATGCAAAAATATGTGTGAAGAACTTGGAAAGGCGCTTAACAAGAAAGCTTATTTTAGATGACGGAAAAATGAGTTGAGACGAAAGCTGTTTTCTTCGTTAGATAGAGTTATTGTACAAATTCGTGAGCATTTTCAACAGCAACAGAATTTAACGGATAAGTTTGTTTATCTAATTATTAGATCCAGACAACACTGAATAATGTAATCTAGACTACGCATCTGACGAAATTGACGAGCAGGGTTTCAAGCTGGAAAAACTTCGACTGCGGACTTTCATTGCTGCTACATAGACAAGGCGAAAACGGCGGGTTCGTTGGAAAAAATATTCCCATGAGAATTTTTTGCATACTCACATTTGTAATACACCCCAGATTAAGTTTCAAGAGGTTGCCCACGAAAAAAGTGGTCCAATTTTTTTTAACAATTTTTTAATCAAATTGCAAAAATTATTATTTTTGGTCTGTGCAATTTTTTTTAGATTTTTTAGACCATTCTGGACAAAAAAAGGTCTCTTGTAATTTTTCTCTAAAGTTGATGGTTTTCGAGTTATAATCAATTCACAATTTGAAAAACTTAATAACTCAGTTAAAAAGTACTGTTATGAAAGTCAGAAAGTGACTAAATCAAAGTTTAAAGCCCCCCTACATGATTCTGAAGAAATTTGTGTCATTAATTTATTACTAAGCTGTTATTTTTAATTATTAACAATAAGCCGTCAGAGCGTATTGACGCGGCTGTAAATGTGAGTGCGAGTAAGATGCCCCATTGGACTGCCGGAATGGCATCTCTCTCACACTCACCATATAGACGGCCGCCTAATACGTGCTGGCGCTTATTATTATTACTTAAAAATAACAGCTTAGTAATAAAATTATGACAAAAATTTCTTCAGGATCTTGTAGGGGGGGCTTTAAACTTTGATTTAGTCACTTTCTGACTTTCATAATAATAACTGTTCACCAATTTATTGTCTTGAAGATGGCCATTTTTCCTTTTTCTCACTTTTAAATTGTTTATAACTCGAAAACGATCAACTTTAGGGAAAAATTACAAGAGACCTTTTTTATCACGAATGGCCCAAAAAATCTAAAAAAAAATATCCGGGCCAAAAATATGAATTTTTGCAATTTGATTAAAAAATTGTAAAAAAAAATTTGGACCACTTTTCGCGTGGGCGACTTTTTGAACCTTATTCTGGGATGTCTCACGAATGTGACTATGCAAAAAAATCTCATGGGAATATTTTTTTAACGAACCCACCGTTTTCGCCTTATCTAACAGGCAACGAAAGTGCTTAATGCAGACTAACTTGAATTATTTAAATTTATTGTTAAATCCAAGCTGGAAGATACTCTGCCCAATATTTTAATAATGTTCCGAATATTTTTCACAGCTGCTATAAGCAATGCCAGCTGTGAGAGGAGTTTTTCAAAATTGAAAATGATTAAAAATTATTTAAGATCGACATTGAGTACTCTATGACTAACTAATTTGGCTATTTTGTCTATTGAGCAAGAGGTGTGTGATGCGATAGACATTGATGGTGCAATAAAAGACTTTGCTCCTAAAAAAAGTAGACGTATAAATTTTTAATTGAAGACGGAAGTTTTGTTTTTAATTCTAACAAATACTCATATTACTTTTCAATAAAAATAAAAATATATAACATTATAGTATCTAGTTCTAATTAAAAATTAATTTTATTTACTTTTGTCGATCGTCAAGGTGTACCTAATCTTAAGTGATAAATACCTAAGTTATATCAATGTATCTAATTGGTTAAAGTAAAAGAATTTTTGTAGTAATAAACGTGATTGTAAAACTTAGATAAACTTTTTTATTTAAAATCCAACCTGTATAATACAAAATAGTGATGACTGTTCTCGCCGAAAAGTTCTCTAGAATTAATGTATGTAATGTTATACAATAAATTAAAGTACTTAAATAAGAGGGCGGCAAAATTGTCTTCAGCCCCGGGCGGCCGACACTCACGCTACGCCACTGACTAGGTATCTAACAATACATAGAACCGACTTCAAACTTTAATATTTTTTTTAATATAATTTCTTAATAGTCTCCCAGACTCCACGTTTTCGGCCATGATTTAAAGCGACTAGCTAGCAGCTAGACTATTTAGGTTAATGTTGTAGTTGGTGGAATTAACTTGAGTAAAGGGATAGACCGTCTTAAAAGCTGGACGTGAATACGTGAATTATGAATGCATTTACATTCGAAATTGTTCGTCGGTCGGTTTGAGTAATTAAAGATGTTGCCATTTAAATAAGTAAATTAGGTTCCGACTGTTTAATGGAGCACTGCGGGACGGTTAAGTGGCTGCTCGTATGCAAAAATTTTGCAGACATTTCGTTTCATAATAATGTGTAATGTGAATCATCTATTCGTAATGTATTATTAGTACAGACAGCACACAGTCTCTTCTCAGGTTCACTTGTAAGGTTGAATGATCGGTAAATGAGAGGACATTTGCAAGAACTTTATAAATCTGATATTGTAATTTATGTATGTGACAAAGTTGAAGGAGGTATACATACAATGTAAAAATAGTAATCAAAACTTGGATGATAATAATAATAATGTATATTATTCTTAGCTATTTAAATGCATTCATTTTTTTTCAAATCCTTAGAAAATTAATGAATATTTTTGAAAAATTTAAACAAAGAATAAAAGATTGCATATTTTCGAGGGCTGAAAGTCCCTTAGAATAAACAAAAAGTTTCTCTTGAATGAAATATTTAAGATAAAAGTCACACTAAATTTTATCTTTTTTCTCATCCCTGTAACTTATTAAAATAAATATAATAGAAGTTTTTAGAGACTTTCAACCCTCGGTAATAATGTAATCTTTCATTCTGCGTTTAAATTTTTCGAAAATACTTCTTAATTTTCTCGGGATTCGAAAAAAATTAATGCCTTTAAATAGCATTGGACAAATATAGCAATATTTTTGTTGAAATCATAAACTTTTTGCAAGTTTCTTACAGCTCAAACGAACAGAAAACGATTTTATCGAGTCGTATTATTTCGTTTATGACCATCCGAGTAAATGCCACTTTTCTAGATTTTCCTCTCCAATTTCTAACACCTCTCTCTTTTACGTTTTGATATTGTTTGCTTCATCTAACAAACCATTTCTTTCTTGGTCGATCTACTCTTCTTTCGTCACCCATCTCTGTATTTTCCAAATGTCCCAACCATCTCAATCTTGATGGTTTTACTACATCTGATATCGCAGGCTGTTTAAGAAACGCATGATCTCATTGGTTCTCCTTCTACATACATTATGGGCCTCCACTCTTTTAAAAGCTTTCAAAAATTCTACTCGTTTTTCTTTCTCATGCATTTATTGAAGCGAATCTTCTACACTAGCTTTGTATTAATTTTTCTCTATACATAGCAGAATGCTGAGGTGAGCATCACCAAAGTAGCGCCACGAAACATGAAATAGTGATTCGTGGTTCTCAGTTACAGTAAACAGTTGGAAGAGTCAATTTACGCGACGACGGGAGTCCTTCATACAACATGTCAACTTTTTCAATTTAATTAAAATCTATAAAAAATCTATCAAAAAAATAATATTAAAAATAATATTTCCTAAAATTTAAATGAAGCTTCTCTTTAGTCTACAGTACCGCCTACTGTATCACATTTACTTGAACCTTTCCTGAATAAAAGTTCAAGAAACTATATTAAATAGCACTTACTTATTATTCTCAGTCAACCGCCAGCAGTATGGAATTTACTAACCTGAAAAAGAAAAGAAAAATATGAGAATGTTGTTTATTTTAAATATTGACATTTTGAATGCCTTCAAGACATGGAAAATACAAGTAAAAGTGAAATGAAAGAGATGGGTTGGTCGAAAGAAACTTTCATGGTTGCGTAATATTAGACAATGGTGTGATTCTACAGTAGAAGAATTATTTCGCGCAGCAGCCGATAGAGAGAGGTTTAAGGAACTTGTAAACATGATAAAAGCCAACGTCCGAATACGGACACGACATCTAAAGAAGAAAGGAGCTTTATTAATGAAAATACTAAAAGATTATCAGAAACGACTTGATCAGTTTCTTGACGTATGTACATTTGGAAGATACAACAAAAATTCAAGATGCCAGAAGTAGGTGAATTGTGAAATAAAGGGTGTTCCGAAAAGCTTGGTCATAAATTGTACCACAGATTCTGGGGTCAAAAATAGGTTGATTGAACCTCACTTGCCTGTATACAATAGTGCACACAAAAAAAGTTAAAGCCCTTTGAAGTTACAAAATAAAAATCGATTTTTTTTATAAATCGAAAACTCTTAATGATTTTTTAATCAAAATGGACATGTGGCATTCTTATAGCAGGAACAAAAATAAACAGGATCTTAAAAAAACAAGAGTGAAATTTCTGTCCCTACCCCATAAAAATTTTATAAAACTTTTGTTTCTTAGTATTTTTTCGATAAACCAGTTTGCATCGATATGCGGCTTCTTTTTTAATATATTTACATAACATTTTTATGGGGGTTTCGTTCCTTTAGACCCCCCAAACTATTGTGTATGTTCCAATTAAACTATTATTGCGGTACCATTAGTTAAACACAGTGTTTTTAAAACTTTTGGATCTTAATATTTTTTCGATAAGGCACCATTTATCGAGATGTGGCTTCTTGTTTAATATGGTTCAAAATATTCCTAAAAATGTAAGTTATTTGTATAGTAGTTTTTGTAGTATAGTCGGTTCGCTAAACTCAGACATAGCTGGCTAGTGATTTTACTAAGTAATTTTGCCAATTTAGTAAAATTGGCAAAAAAATAATTACTAAATTGTTAATAATTACTAAATAGTTAGTAATTTTGCCAATTTTGGCAAAATTGGCCAAAAACAAAAAAAATACCTACTAAAATAACTAGCCAGTTGTGTCTGAGTTTAGCGAACCGACTATAGTATTTGTAGTTTATTTATATTTTATGTAAGTTATAAATTTTCATATTATTACCAGGTCTCTTTAATCGTACTTAACCATATACAAATATGTGGTGGATTTGACAAATATTCAAAATATCTCGATAAAAACTGGCTTTTCGAGAAAGTACCAAGGGGCAAAAATTTTTTAAAAACATTGTGTTTAACTAATAGTACTACAAGAATAATTTAATAGGAACATACACAAAAGTTTAGGGGGTTTTAAGGCAACACAACCCCCATAAAATTTTTATGGGGTGCACAAATTTCACTATAATTTTTTTAGTTCTTACGATAAGAATGATATATGTCCATTTTCAATAAAAAATCTGTAATAGTTATCGATGTATTGGAAAAAATTGATGTACATTTTGTAACTTCAAAGGCTGTAACTTTTTTTATGTGCACATTTGTACTGAGGTAAGTTAGGTTCAATCAACCTATTTTTGACCTCAGAATCTGTGGTCAAATTTATGACCAATCTTTTTGGGACACCCTGTATAAAGAAATATCATGAAAATGTTAGTATGTATGTAATTTTTAGTCTTAAACAATCCAACAATGTTATACTAAAATAAAAGATCTCATTTTGTCACATTCTTTCAAAATCCATAAAATATGGTTAGTAAACGTGTTAAATCGAACAAATAAAAATAAAACAGGCCACAAACTACAGCCACAGCCAGTGATCAGTAAATCAAGATTAATGTAGTCTGCCGCCACACACCACAAATGCCATTCAATATTTTAAGTACCTTTAAGCATCGATAAGATTGAGCGATAACTTTGACGTCGTTTATCCCTTTAATTCTTTTCAAACTTGAGGCTTTTGTTCTTAAAAATATGACCTATTGTGTCCTGATTTAATGTTTGCTAAAGGCTATATTTAGAAAAGAGGGGCAGTTATTCAAGCCGAACCAGAAATATTTGGAATTGAAGAATCTTAAATAAAGCAGACTAAATATTGCACTTTTCTGATAAGTACGGTGGAACCTCGATAAGTCGGATTAATCAGGACCACGGCCGATCCGGTTTATCGAAAATCCGGGTTAACCGGAGAATATGGTAAAAATTAATAAAATACAGGTTAGTATACTTACAGACAAAACTCTCTTGTGATTGCAAAAACATGAAATACATAATGCACAGTTCATCTAAATTACGTACAGTAGTTGTAGGTATACAGTTTCGTTTATTTCTTGGTAAAAAACTTAGTCAAAGAGAAAAATGTTTTTTCTGATGAAAAGCGGTCCTGATAAGCCGTACATTCGGGTTATCGGAGGTCCACTTATCAGAATGATTTTGGAGAGGTGGTAATAAATTAAATATTTTTCATGTACGAATTTCAAAACCGTCTTTTTTGCGTATAAGCCCTTCTTTTTCTAATATCGCACAATAATTTTGTTTCGATGTACACTAAGCTTTGTTTTAAACAGTAAACTAAAAAGACATATTCACACCCAAGAAAGTCACTGGAAATATCACCAAATACATCTTCTTTTTTCGTTGATCATATCGGCCATTGACGGTAATCCATAAATATTATATTCTAATACATACGTCGCTAAAGAGTTCTAAAAACAACTCTTTTTATGTAAAAACAGACTAAAAATATAAGAATTACAGGAATAACGAAGGAAATACAAAAAATTGCTGATATAACTTAATTAACCTAATATAATGACAAAAGTGTTAAAATTTCATAAATGTCATTAGTGTCAAAATTTGATAACAGTGGAGTAAACTTGCCTGAGGTTACAAACAAGCTTTACGGCGCGGAAAATTTGAATTACTCCTCTTGGTTTAAAAACAGACTAAGTAGGCAAATATTTTCCTTTTTTCTTTTTTTTTTGTTTAATTCAAAATAATTCTTCGTCTTCGTTTAGTTTCTTGGTCTCCATCTCTTAGGTAATTGGCCATAAAATAACTTTTATTCGTATTGTTTTTTTGCTATTTTTTTGTTAGAAAATAAAATTGTTGGCATAACCTCTTAAAAAAACAACATTTCACATAGCAACGCGGTAAAATTTGGTAGAGACAAACAAGTAATAACAGTGCACAAATAGTTTATTATATTATTACATATAACCAAATTATAGAAGGTGGTACCCCTCTATAAGGGTTTCCTGGGTATCCTGGTTTCAAATTGACACACTGTATAGTATGTATGATCCAAGTAAAAAGTATTTGCAATTTTCAATATTGAAGCCAAGACATTTGATTTTATGCTACTCCCACGTGCAGCCGGTTCTGTCTGTCACATCTTCCTACTTAGCAGACAAGTCTTACACGACCAACGTGTTCTTCTCACATTTATCGAGAATCACTATTGTGAAACTCACTAACAAACCACGAAATATCTAAAAGCTACATATATACATGGATTAGAGGTAATTTAAGAAGATATGTGGTTGTGTTATGCTAATATCTACAAATGCTAATGTCTTCTTACAGCCATTTGTTTAGTTGTATTTTATGTAAGTACTAATCAGTTCGAATTAGGACTTAATTTGAATTTAATCAAAAATTACTGGTCAGTAGACATATCAGATAATTTTTTATTAATTAGAGAACAAACTTGTTAAGTAGGAACTTTTTGTAAAACTTTGACATAATTCATTAGGATTGTCGAAAGTAAAGACATTTGATGACAATTTCAGTGATTTTGTCACCACGGGAACAAAATTTTTTACGTTTTTTGTTTGTTTAAGTACCAGCTATACATGTAAAATATCATATGTAACTTCCTTATACAAGAAAGGAAAAAGAAGTCATCTCACAAACAACAGAAAATTGTCGGTTAACAGACTTCATCCTTACTTTGCTCCAAAATCAATCATTAAAGTTATAAGCAAAGAAAGTAGAAAAAAAGTGTGTTTTTAATCATTTTTAAATACTTTGATTATTGTTTTATTAACATCCCCGAACTATTTGAGAGGAAGAGAAAGCCTATGATAGCGTTCCACTGAAGAAGCTGTGGTAATCAATGGAAAGCACGAATATTAATATATAATTAATAAAAGCCGTCAAAATAGTGTGCAATCATACAACCCCTAACAAAAATAAAAACAGGGACATAAATAACAACAGGATTTGTAACATCACAGGGATTGAAGCAAGGATGTTGCCCACTTTATTTAAAATATACTTCGAAAGTGCTTTAAAAAATGGAAACAAAAATGTAGAACAATGAATATATCACTCACTAACACTATGGTATATACGCTCAATTTTGCAGACGATCAAGTAATAAGGCTGAAGATAATGACGAACTATATGGCTCCATGACCCGAAAATATAATTCAAGAGTAATATAATATATGGCACGGGTATCCAAACTGTGGCTCGTGAGCCACATGTGGCTCTTTGAAGGAATATTTGTGGCTCATTGAGAGATTATATTTGTGGCTCTCAATAAATATACCTGAATTACTTTTAATTTGTGTGTTTTAAAATGTCTTAAATTACTGACAACAAATATAAAAGACTGTGTAAGATCATGACTTAGACAAGGAAACCCCTTATCACCGTTGCTATTCAATTTGGCCTTAGAATATGTAAGATATCATCTGAGCTGGCAGGGGGATTTGCGAATCGAGGATCAAAACTATTTTTGGCATTTGCTGATGATCTAAGTGCAGTCGCTCAATCTACAGACGTGAAAGAGGTGTTTTCACAACTCGAGGAAGAAACAGCTTGTCTGGGCCGTCGAATAAATGAAGAAAAGACGAAATACATTAGTAACCAAGAATCCAAGACCAAAAGTTTGGTAGAACATAACTAATAATGATCACAACTTCGAAGTAGTTAAATAATATCTAGGGGCGCTAATCACAAATGACAACCAGAGGCGGCTTTACCTATTGTGCAGGGTGTGCGGTGCACACGGGCGCCGGGATGTTGGGGGGCGCCGAGCGCCAAAGAGCGGGTCCTTTACTTTGTTTCAACATAAAATATGCTTTAAAACGATTAATGAAAAATTACATTGACACTTAAGCGCGATTTATAGATTGCCACTCGCCCGTCCAGATTAAAGATTGCCGTCCATTCCTAAAGCTTGAAGTCTTTTATTTTGTCGGTCTTTTACTTCCCACACTTCCGAGTTGTACAGGACAATTCCTTCCACGATAGTTTGGTAGATTCTTTTCTTTGTCTGATTTTGCAATCCTTTACTCCACCAAATGCAAATCAGCTGTTTTATAGCTTTTCTTTCTTGACTTATTCGATATTCTATATCTTGATCGCATGTGGAGTTTTTGTCAAAAATAGAACCTAGATATTTAAATTTTTCACATCCTTTTATGTATTCCCCTTCTAATTCTAAGTCTTCAGTATCACTTCCGACTACAAGGTATTTAGTTTTCTCAATGCTCATTTCCAAACCCCACTTTCGTTACTCCTCTTTCAATTTTCTAATCATGTAACTGGCGTCTTCTTTATCAGCAGCAATCACAACTTGGTCGTCAGCAAATATCAACGTATACAAATAAGAATCTCCTACTGGTATGCCCATTGTGTGGCATTTCCTAGTCCAATATTCTAACACATGTGTAAGGTAAATTGTAAATAAAGTGGGCGACAGACAGTATCCCTGTAAAAGGTCTTTCGAAGTTTTAAAGGTATTTGAAAGTTCCGTTCCAATTCCTGTTGTTGCATTAGCATAGAGATCTTTTATTGTTTGGATCTATTTTCTATTTAAAGTGGTTATTTGTAATACCTTAAACATTTTTTTCTCTGGGAACGGTATCGTATGCTTTTTTTAAGTCTACAAATACCATGTGAGCTTCCAGATTTCTAGCAGAACGTTTTTCTAGTAGTTGCCTTATGCAGAAAATGTTATCTGTGCATGATCTTCCTGCCCTAAATCCACTTTGATCTCCGGACTCTTGCGACTCCTTTTCTATCCGTTTCTTTATTATACGTCCGTACTGTCTTCCAACTGAGCTGGTCACACCAATGCCTTTGTAATTACTACAATTTTTTCTACCACCCTTTTTGTATGTAAAGGTAGTTATGGACTTTTTCCACTCAGAGGGCAGGTCACTATTGCCTGAAAAGCATGAGTTGAATATTTCAACTAAAATTTCTTTTGCTTGTGTCGTGCTGTGCTTGATGAGTTCAATTGGAATACCTTCGGGACCAGGAGTTTTATCGTTTTTCATTTCTCTTAACGTTAGTTCTAGTTCTTCAATTGTTATATCGTCTAGTTGTTCCAGTTTTTTCATTCCAGGTTGTTTGGGTCGATGATAGTTTGCCTTACATATTCCTGTCTATTCTCTTGCAATAGGTTTTTAAAGTATGTTTCCCACTCGTTTATATTTATAAGGGATATCTGGCATCTGTCTTATACGTTTTGTCTTGTATTTGATATTGTTCTCCAAGCTTCTCCGCTTTTTTTCCTCCCATAAGAGTGTCTAATTCTTGACATTTCTTCAGCCACATATATTCTTTGGTTTTAATCACTTCTTTTTTTGTTTCCATTCTTATTCTTGCATAGGTTTTTCGGTCTTCTGAGCAATTGGTATTGAGCCATTTTTGATATACTTCTTTTTTCCCTCGTCTTTTGTTTTAAAGAATCTGTAAACCAAGGGTGATGAGTGTTATTTGAGGATTTTTCTCCTAACGCTTCGAATGCAGCTTCATGTATGCACTTTTTTAGCCGATCATATTTTTAAAGGTTCATTTTAAAAAGTTCTTTTTTAATTAAATATTTTTAACAGATTTGGGTAGGTTGTTCTGATGCCGTGAATACATATTGGCTCCCGACATCATTTAATATTGCATTATTTGCATCTGGATTTTTGTTTGCATTATAAGCGTACCTAATACCCTCTAATACTCTATGTATTAGTACTAGGTAGGTAATACCTATTCAACTATTCCATTAATTTTGACTGCGCGTCTACCAAAGGGCGCCAGGGCATCGACTGCACACGGGCGCTACATAGGCTAGAGCCGCCTCTGATGACAACCACATATAAAAAGAGGTATCAGCAAGAATAGCTGTGTGGAAAAGAGCATAATACTCCCTGTCATCATTATTAAGATCTAAGCTGCCAAAAAGACAATCTAAATTAAGACTGTATGTCAGTTATTCGTTCAATTGTTACATTTGGGAGTGAAACATGGACTCTACATCAGCAAGAAATAAATAAGCTACTGGTGTTTGAAAGCAAAGTTCTCAGAATGATATTTGGCCCTCTCAAAAAGATGAATTGACAGGAGAGAGGAGAAGGCGCCGCAAAGTTGAATTGGTGACTGTGTATGGACTGAAAACATCGTAAGATATGTAAAAGCTAAGATAAGATGGGCAGGCCATGTGGTAAGATTAGAGGAAGACATGCTGTTAAAGACAGTGTTTTTTGAGAGACGGTAGAAGATCAGTAGGCCGTCCGAGAAAAAGATGGAAGGATGATGAAACATTGAAGTATCCTGAATTAGTAAAGGTTATTTGTAGAATTATTTGCATATTTGAATCAACGAGGTAAACCATTTTATTTCAGTTTAAAATTTGTGTAGTCCAAACAATGACAGAAAAATTTAATACCTTTGTTACACTTTTAAATGATTGTTTAATTGCGGTTTGCGAAAAATTTCAAATTTTGAAAAATGGCTCGAATATCAAGGAGCTTGGCCACCCCTGATATATGGGGTCCAAGAGTGAATAAAAAGAAAAGAATACTTGCGCATTGGAGGCGAACAGAAAGATCTATTAGACGACATGGCTACAAATACCTAGGTAGGTATCAATATTTCGCACGATGGAATATTAGAGAAAGCCATAAGAGAAAGTAATACGGCAGGTAGAAGATCCATCCTCCTCCTTCCTCCTTCTTCATCCTCCTCCGTTTTGTTCCTTCCTGAGGAGCAAAACGACTCAAGGAAAATAACAAATATAGTGGAATCCTTATATAGCGAATTATATGACACAAAAACTGAAGCCTGATAATAACTGAAAAGAAAATCTAAAAAAGAAAATTAAAAATGTCTACTTTAAAAATTTTACCAGATATAGACGTCCATGAAATCGAAACCGCCCTATCTCAAATGAAAAATAACAAAGCTGCCGGTCCAGATGGTATCCTTGCTGAAACGTTTAAGGAAGGTAACCAAACTATTATAGAGGAGCTAAAACTCCTATTTAATCGATGTCTGCTCAAGGCAGAAATATCTCACGATTGGAATGAGAGTATTACAATACTTTTATTCAAAAAAGGAGACAAAAGATACAAACTCTTTATTGGAATTATAACCAATGAACTAACAAATAAAATGGACAGTTATCAACCAGTTAAACAAGTAGGTTTCAGAAAAGGGTTTAGTACCATAGATCATCTCACTATGAAAATATTGATAGAGAAGGCAAACTAATACAGCCTAGATTTATGTAGCGTCGAGATATTGGTGATAGAAATAGCTCTACATAACAGCAGAATAGATTCCAGGTACAGGCAACTCTTACATAATACCTATAAAACAGCAACTATGGCAGTCGAATGGGAAAATAAAACAAACAAAACTAATCCCGTATCAATCCGTAAAGACGTAAGACAAGGAGATGTTATATCCCCAAAACTCTTCACCGTATCTCTGGAAGACATCTTTAAAGAACTGGAATGGGAAGATATGGGTATCAACATAAATAAAAAGAAACTCAATCACCTCAGGCATTGCGATGAAGTTGTTCTTATTACAACCAACCAAGAAGAACTAGCCACAATGATGACTCAACTAGCACAAGCATCAGAGAAGATAGGATTAAAAATGAACATGAGTAAAACAATAACCATGACAAATACAAATGCCAGAATAAATATAAATATAAATAACGTAAATATTGAGGTTATGATAAATAAAGGTATGTTTATAGTAAATATTGATATAAATAATGTAAAACAAGTCTATGTAAAGATGAAAGTGGGCAAATAATCAATGACCAACAGAAAGTCACAGAAAGCTGGAAGCTTTATTTTCAGACCCTACTTGGAACACAAGTAGACATAGAAGATGAAATAAGTATGAACTACGTAGAAGAGAATGAAGTAGATAATGTAGTAGAAGCTCCAACTATAGAGAAAGTTCTCGAAGCTATTAAGGCCCAGAAAAACAATAAAGCTCCGGGAGTTGACGAAATACCAGCAGAACTCTATAAGGTAGGTGGCGACCACCTAGCAAGTCACATCCACGCGCTCATCAAAGACATATTATGGCAAGAAGGGAAAATACCCGACGACTTGAAGAAAAGTATAGTATGCCCGATCTATAAAAAAGGAGACAAACTCCATTGCAAAAACTATCGTGGAATCTCTCTACTATGTACAGCATATAAAGTCCTCACATATATTATAAACCAGCAGCTCCGACCACTAGCAGAAAATATTATTGGAGAGTATCAGACGGGCTTCCAACGAGAAAGATCGACACTGGATCAAATATTTACAATCAAACAGATCTTGAGCAAATCATGGGAACACGATATTGATGTTCACAACGTGTTTGTAGACTTCAAACAGGCATACGACTCAGTCAAAAGGAACAAACTATACTATTATATTGGCTGAATTGACAATACCACACAAGCTAATAAGACTCATTAAAGCCACAATTTATGAAACTCAGGCATGTGTACGAATAAAAAACCACCGGACAGACTTTTTCAAAATTTCGCAGGGACTAAAGCAGGGAGATGGGCTGGCCCCAACATTGTTTAACCTGGCACTGGAGTATGCGGTTAGGCAAATGCAAACTGGACGAGGAAACCTACTGACCAACCGAACGGTTCAACTGGCCGGTTATGCCGATGATATTAGTATTATGACTAGATCATCAACAGGAGTACAGAAAACATGCGCAGAGTTAAAAACACAAACAAAAATGCTAGGTCTGGAAATTAACACAGAAAAAACAAAAATAATGACAGACGAGAAGAAATATAGTCTCATAAAACATTATACATGAATATGACATTGAAACGGTTGGAGAGTTTACATACCTGGGAGTAGAAATATATGCCGACGGATCATAAGATGGAGGAATGTGGAAGAGAATAACGCAGACAAACAGCTTATTTTGCCCTCGCCCATATATTTCGGTTTAAAAGTGTCCCCCGAGATAGAAACATGAGAATCTATAAAAGTTTAATTCGACCAATAACATGCTATGCCAGTGAAATCTGGGTCCTGAAAGAAACATCCAAAAACAAACTCGACACATTCGAAAGGAAAGTACTGAGGAGAATACTAGGACCTGTGAGGGAAAACGGAATTTTCAGAAGTCGATACAATAACGAACTTTATCAACTTTATAAAGAAGCACCCCTGTCAGACTTCATGAGAATACAAAGATTGCAATGGGTTGGACATGTGATAAGAATGGGAGAGGATAGGCTACCAAAAAGAGCACTAAATGCTAGAATGCAGGGAAAAAGACCGGTTGGAAAGCCAAGAAAGCGCTGGGAAGACACAGTAAACAGCGACGCACAAGCCCTTTTAGGAGTCCGTGTATGGAGAAGAGCAGCCACAGACAAGAAAGGGTGGAGGTAAAAAATAAAGGAGGCCAAGGCTCAATTTGGGCTGTAGTGCCGTAGAAAAAGAAGAATAAAATATTGAGGTTGTTGGCAGCAACAACCCATTGGCGTGGGCAGCATTTGGAAAGTTAAGATGGATACTAAAAAGGACAAAGATACAACAGTACCTAAAACCCGTGTAGTTGACCAGTGCATCCTTCCTGTTCTGACGTATGACTCAGAAACATTAACATTAATAAAGGCCAACATAAATAAAATAGAAATAACTCGGAGAAAAATGGAAAGATCCATGTTGGGAATGAAACTGAAGGACAGAAAATCAAACAAATAGAGAAATCAAAAGTAAAAAATGTAACTGAACATATAACAGGGTTTAAATGGAGATTTGCGGGCCACAATGCGAGACAGGAAGATAAACGATAAAATGCTGAAATACAAAACTGGAGACCATGGACCGGAAGAAGAGGAAGAGGAAGACCTCAGATGCGATGGAAGGACGATATTGTAAAAGCTGCAGGAACTCACTAGAAAAGCGCAGCCAAGGACAGACAGATATGGAAAGATTTGGGGAAGGCTTATATCCAAAGTTGGATAGAAATGGGCTAAAGAAGAAAAGAAAAAGAAGATCCATCACAATATTAAACAGTATTTATGGTACCAATCCATCAGCAAAGAAAATAAAGACAGGATATAATATGAGAGTCTAGGAGGCGGCTCTAGCCAATGTAGTGCCTGTGTGCAGTCGATGCTCTGGCGCCCTTTGGTAGACGCGCAGTCAAAATGGAATAGTCGAATAGGTACCTACCTATTCCTAGTACTAGTACATAGGGTATTAGGTACACTTATATTGTAAACAAAAACGCAGATGTAAATAGTCCTATATTAAATGATGTTGGGAGCCAATAGGTATTCACGGCGTCAGAACAACCTACCCAAAAGAGCCCATGCAGGCTTTTTATCGGCAGATAGTTTGCCTTTAACCTAATTTGTCGGCCAAATATCGGCCGACATTTTAATCAGTGTGAGCTAACTAGAACTTGCGCACACACGACGATTGTTTATCGGTCGATAGTTCAATTCTCTCCTAGTTTTGGTATCCAATACTTGTGCAGTGCGAATATTTTTTGAATATTTTGCGAACAAATGGCATCGACTAATTCACAATCGTTAATTGTAGAAACCTGCATGGCCCAATTAGCATGACTAGTACATTGAAGATGACTAAGATCATCCGAAAAAAGGCGAAAAACTTTTTTGGGTAATCAAGTAATTTAGAATACATTGTGTAGAATTGTCCACTAAATAATAACACCTAAGGAAACCTTCCTTAGGTGTATCCATTCATTTTAGTTTGTTGTTTTCTGCATCCATTCGTGACCAGCCATTCACTTGATGTCATCAGTCCATCTTGTTTGAGGTCTGCCTCTACATATTTTGCTAGTCCTTGGTCGCCGTTTAAGAATTTGCTTCGTCCAACGGTTGTTTTCTATTATTCCTATGTGTCCTGCCCAGTTCCATTTTAACATGACAATCTTCTGAATCACGTCTGTTACTTTTAACCGTCACGTCGTCTTATTTCTTTCACTGTAAATTATGATTCACTCAATACTCTCGGAATCTCTTGGATTTCCTCCTCCGTTATATGAGAGCGATAATAACATGTCTGGATAATTTTTTCATTGTGCGACTACTAACTTCAACAGTCAAATAAGAAATTTAGTACTAAATCGTTCGAGAATAGTAGGTCGGCTGTTGATAGTGTGCGCCCTCTTCACCAACCCGACTGTTTAGTTGGTTCAGTATGCGCACTAACAGCCCATCCCGACTAAACTATCTGCCGCTAAAAAGTCTGCAGTATGCGGGGCTATCTACGCTTACTGCAGTTTTTTATCCTTCCAGTGTTTTAATTTTTGAAGGAACGAAAAAGTGTCATTATTTTGCTTTAAAAGTTCGAAGCGTTCGTCAAATTTAGTAATTGCGGTATCTAACAGGTAATAATAAAAGCTTACTTTAAAATGTATTTTCGCGTCAGTTACTGATTTATCTTCCGCCTCCTATTTAAAAAAATTTCATATTTTATGTTGAAACAAAGTAAAGGACCCGCTCTTTGGTGCTCGGCGCCCCTAACATCCCTGCGCCCGTATAAATAGGTAAAGCCGCCTCTGAGTCTAGTGACAAGTATAACTATATACATCTGCGAGGTATGGCCACTGAAAAAAGAACAGTGGCAAATCTGAGACCAACGGAAATGGATCTTTGGAGAACAGCAGCAGGAAGATCTAGAAGAGAAAGGATTACTAATTCACGCATTAGAGAATAACTTATCTGATTCGGATATAGGTATAAGTACAAGGAATTGGTGTCAGATTCGCGAGTGATTTTTTTCTTATTTAGTTTAATGTTGACTTACTTTTAATTAAATTGTATAATTAACTAAATATGCATTTCTTATGCCGCAAAGTATAAGAATAAAGACAATGACATTATCGAATATGAATATTTTCATTGTTGTTAAAAAGCGTAAACCACAAGGACATTAGTATTTAACTAACCCATAAATTTTATTGCGGGATTGAAACCGCAAAATGCCAGTTAACTCTTTAATTTTTTTGCGGCCAAACAATTTTCAGTGTTGGGTGGCGAATGGCAAATTAATAAAGCTACGTCGCTCGCGGCTTTATGCTATATTTACTTTATTGCAAGTAATCTGCATAATTTCGCACACGCAGTTAAATTAAACGCTACCCGCTAGTTGAACGATTCGGAAATACGCTATTTTAATTAAGATAATTGCCGATAATAGATTTTGTACAAGCGAATAATTATTACTATAAAATGAGAAAGATATGGGTGAAAGCGAAATATTTTCTTTGCTCTGTGTTCAATTTTTACATGCGACAAACATTTTTCGCTGTATAATTTAGATAATTCTCATCCTCAATTTTAAATGATTCAGTATTTAAGTCAAGCCTGAATAATAGTTCTTAGTACCTAGTTTTATCCCTACCTAGTTGTAGAGAGTACAAAGAAGTTTTCTGGAAAATTTTTGATCAAAATATTTTATAGAAAAAAAATAGTGCAACTTTTATTATCGACATTAGAAATCCCCGATATAACGGTTATTTTTCGAGATACTGACCATGTGTGGTGAATGGCTAATTTTGGTCTTAGATTATGTTTTTGATGGTGCTGAAAACGAAAATGAAATTAATTTTAAATTTTAGGTGGGGGAATATTGTCAAAATCGCAATTTTACCATAGAAATAAAAAAAGTGAAATCACGTTTTTTTTGCGTTTAACTCGCTACAACTCTGGTCGGTTTTAATATTTTCGTCTAAGGTTTGTACACTATATGCTGCTTACTTTTTTGAAGACAACGGTATCTGCTTTAAGATTTTAGTCTTATTCTAGTAAAAGTTATGAATTTTTTAAAGTACGAGGTACAGATTCTTGAATTGCAAAGTTTAATCGCAAAAGTTAAGAGTCAAAATTTAAAATTTATCTTATTAATTACATTTATGTTAAAAAATAGAGTACAAAGAAGTTTTCTGGAAAGTTCTAGTTACAAATGTTTAATCGAACAAAAATTGCGCCACTTTTAATACAGGGTGTTTCATTGGGAAAGTAACATACGTTAACTGTAGAAAGAGGACACTTAGGCAGTCTCAAAAATACCATACTTAATGAGATCCATACTTAATCCATTAATAACAGAGATACTGGTTGTTTTATCTATTTTGCCATTTTCTTATTTGGTTCAAAACTTTTTAACCACACCGTATATTTATTTTATATTTGGCACGCAAATATCCTTTAAGGTGCACAATAAACTTAAACAATTTATTTACAAATGTAAAAAATCCAGGCCCGGATTAAAAAATATTAGAAAAATATTCCGACCCAAAAACAACACATTGTACATTAAATTTTTTAAAAATGGGTTTTTTAGTTGAAAAGAGGATGACAAAATTAATTTAGTGGTATACTTTGAATTTTCGGCAAAATGATTTTTCTGGTCAAATTTTGAATTTGAATTCTGAAATTATGTGAATTGCGAGAGCTCTAAGTAGAAAAAAAAATTAAATACAACTTACAGCTTGTTAACCACACGGTATATTTATTTTATATTTAACACGAGAATATTCTTTTAGGTGTCCAATCAATTATTTTATTTACAATTATAAAAAATCCAGGTCTGGATTAAAAAATATTGTAAAAATGTTCCGACCCCAAAAAACATCCTGTATATTAAATTTTTTAAACTAGATTTTTTAGTTGAAAAGAGGATGAAAAACTAAATTTAGTGGTATACTTTGAATTTTCGGCAAAATGATTTTTCTAGTCAAATTTTGAATTTGAATTCTGAAATTATGTATGTGAATTGCGAGAGCTCTAAGTAGAAAAAAAATTAAATACAACTTACAACTTGTTAACCGCACTGTATATTTATTTTATATTTAACACGTGAATATTCTTTTAGGTGTCCAATCAATTATTTTATTTACAATTATAAAAAATTCAGGCCAGGATTAAAAAATATTGTAAAAATGTTCCGACCCAAAAAAACACCCTGTATATTAATTTTTTTTAAAATGGATTTTGCATTTGAAAAGAGTATGAAAAACTAAATTTAGTGGTATACTTTGAATTTTCGGCAAAATGATTTTTCTGATAAAATTTTGAATTTGAATTCTGAATTTATTTTTTTATTATCTGTGACAAATAGTTTATGACGAATATTTATCTTTAAATAATGAATAAATAATAAAGAGTCAATAAAGAATCAACAAAGTATCTTTAATCAACAAAGTATCTAAAAATTATAACAAAACAGAGAAAATGTGCAGCATAACTATTCAAAACTAAAGTACTTATTCAAAATTACCACCATCAGAAATTATTGTTATGTGTCAAAATGTTAATATTTTACCAATTTAGATTAAATAATGGTATTAATTAAAATTAAATCATATTTTAATTTTTTTTTTACTTTGAGCAATTCACATAATCTCAGAATTCAAATTCAAAATTTTACCAAAAAAATTATTTTGCCGAAAATGGAAGGCACACCATTAAATTTAGCTTTTCATACTCTTTCCAAACGCAAAATCCATTTTAAAAAATTTAATATACAGGGTGTTTTTTTGGGGTCGGAACATTTATACAATATTTTTTAATCCGGACCTGGATTTTTTTATTTGTAAATAAATTAATTGATTGGACACTTAAAAGAATATTCGCGTGTTAAGCATAAAATAAATATACAGTGCGGTTGACAAGTTGTAAGCTGTATTTCAATTTTTTCTACTTAGAGCTGTCGAAATTCACATAATTTCAGAATTTAAATTCAAAATTTGACCAGAAAAATCATTTTGCCAAAAATTCAAAGTATACCACTAAATTTAGTTTTTCATCCTCTTTTCAACTAAAAAATCCATTTTAAAAAAATTTAATGTACAGGGTGTTGTTTTTGGGTTGGAATATTTTTCCAATTTTTTTTAATCCGGACCTGGATTTTTTACAATTGTAAATAAATTAATTTATTGTACGCCTTAAACGATATTTGCGTGCCAAATACAAAATAAATATAAAGTGTGGTTAAAAAGTTATGAACCAATTAAGAAAATGGCAAAATAGATAAAACACTCAGTATCTTTGTTATTAATGGAGTAAGACCCATTAAGTATGGTATTTTTGAGACCGACTAAGTGTCCTCTTTCTGTAGTTAACGTATGTTACTTTCCCAATGAAACACCCTGTATAGACGTTATACGTCCCCAAAATAGCGCTTATTTTTCGACATACTGACAATGGGAGGTGAATAACTAATTTTGGTCTTATTTTATGTTTTCGATGGTGTTGACAATGAAAAAGAGGTTTATTTTGAATTTTATGTGACGGAACATTGTCAAAATCGCAATTTTAACCTAAAAATGAAAAAAAAAAGTGAAGTCACGAATTTTTACGTTTAACTCGCTACAACTCTGTTCCATTTTAATATTTTTTTCTAAAATTTCTACGGCATATATTTCTTACCTTTGGGAAGACTATGAAAGTAACTGTAGTCTTTCAGTCTTTTTTTTTTTGTAAAAGTTCTGAATTTTTAAAAATTAAAGGTGCAGATTCGTGAATTGCAGAGCTAAATCGCAAAAATTCAGTGACAAAATTTAAAATTTATCTATTTGATTAAATTTATGTTAAACCATAGAGTTTAAAGAAGTTTTATGGGGAGTTTTAGGTCTAGATGTGCTATAGAAAAAATATGGTGCAACTTTTAATTTTACGAAAAACGTGGTTTACCTTTTTTTTATTTTTAGGGCAAAATTGCGATTTTGACAATTTTCTCCCACCTAAAATTCAAAATAAACTTGATTTTCGTTTTCGGCACCATCAAAAACATAAAGTAAGATCAAAATTAGCCATTCACCACCGATGATCAGTATCTCGAAAAATTAGCGTTATTTTGGGGATTTATAAGGTAGATGTTAAACGTTGCACCATTTGTTTTCTATAAAACATTTTGATCCAAAACTTTCCAGAAAACTTTTTGTATTTATATATTATTTTTGAATTTGATTTAAAATCTATATTTCAAATTTTGTCAGTCAAATTTTGCGATTAAACTTTGCAGTTCGCGAATCTGCACCTTGTACTTTAAAAGATTCATAACTTTTACTAGAATAAGACTAAAATCTTAAAGCGGAAACCATGGTCTTCAAAAAAAGTTAGTGATATATAGTGTAGAAACTTTAGAAAAAAATATTAAAACGGACCAGAGTTGTAGCGAGCTAAACGCAAAAAAACGTGATTTTTTTTTTATTTTTAGGGTACAATTAGAATTTTGACAATATTCCCCCACCTAAAATTTAAAATAAATTTTATTTTCGTTTTCATCACGATCAAAAACATAATCTAAGACCAAAATTAGCCATTCTCCACCCATGGTCAGTACCTCGAAAAATAAGCGCTATATTGGGCATTTCTAATGTCGACATTAAAAGTTGCACCATTTTTTTTTCTATAAAATATTTTGCTCTAAAACTTTCCAGAAAACTTCTTTTTACTCTTTATTTTAACATAAACGTAATTAAAAAGCTAGATTTTAAACTTCGTCACACAACTTTTGCAATTAAACTTTGCAATGCACAAATCCGCACCTTTTCCTTTGAAAAATTCATAGCCTTTATTAGGATAAGAATAAAAGCTTGAAACAGGTACCGTTGTCTTCAAAAATATTAGAGCTATATACTGTAAAAATTTCAGAAAAAAATATTAAAACGGAACAGAGTTGTAGCGAGGTAAACGCAAAAAAACGTGATTTCATTTTATTTTTATTTTTAGGTTAAAATTGCGATTTTGACAATGTTCCCCCACATAAAATTCAAAATAAACCTCATTTTCGTTTTCAGCACCCTCGAAAATATAAAGTATGAATAAACTTAACCCTTCGGCCCTCCGTGGTCGGTATCTCGAAAACTAAGCGCTTTTTTGAGGGTGTCCCGCTCGTGTATAATTGACATTTGGCAAACGTAACCTATAAAACGGCAGTTGTGTGCTACAACCTATTTTATTGAAATATTTGCCATAATGGAAGAAAATGTATTAAGTTCACCAAAGACAAGTTACTACTTTAAGAATACAAAACATCCATCCTAAGTTTAACAAGACAATTCAGTCGGTAATTCAGTCAAGTGTCAGATTTTTCAAGAAATGGTGTAATGGTGTAATTCATAGAATTGTTCTACAAGGGTTGCCAAGCAGATTATATTCAATTATTTTAAATGTTTATTACCTGATAGTTTTAAAGAAAAACACATTTTAATTACAATTTTATACATCGTTACCAAGTATCGTTACTATATTTTTTATTCTAGTTGTCTTTGGTTCAGCTCAAATGACTTTTTTTTTCATTTTTTATGATTTAGATATATGACATCGGTACTCACCGGAGGGACCGCAGACGTTCGGATACAATTAGCGTCTCTTTGCAAAGACAATGACGTCGACTTTGCAAAGTAACAAGACACTTACTTAACACACACACTACGCATTACACCTGAGATAGTGATAAGTTATACAATTACGTGGCTAAAGGTTCTAGTTCAAACCAAGGCCAGAATCAGAGAAAAAAAAAAGATATATGACATTTGGCAATCTTACAAATACGTAATCCCTTAATAACGTCAACCTTATTTCTACCTAAATAAGGGGATACCTTATCCGCTAATAAAGTAATACGTTATTTTAATGTTAATGCGCATGAGCAGAATAACGTATAACGTTACGTTACTGAAATAAGGGGCTTAAAAACTCTCTATTTATAAAATCTCCTAAACTAATACTGGAGCCCTCGTATTAGAATATTATAAATCCATAAATCAGTAGCATTATTTTAATATGTTCCTACATAAAGATACCCGCTTTAAATAAATACCCTAGCTACAACGAGTCCTCACGTCCTCGGATTTTTGACGAGTGTGTAGCTACTTTTCAGTCCTACTTTGTCATTTTTATGACTGGATCGGGGATTAACAATGATGGCAAGGGATTAGTGATACTATTACCACCAAACTCGACCCCGATGTACTCAGCATATTTTTAGAATAACGATTTTCTTTTTTAAAGTTAATAATATCACCTCATATTAGAACGAAGAAAAAAAAATAAACCAAAATGAGATGTTTTGTTATATTTTCAATTATAAAATGCTGCCTACAGTGGAATTGTAAGATATTTATTGTAATTAAATTTATGCCATTAATGTGTGCGGAGGAAATTAGAAAAAGACAAAATTATTTTATTTTTTCTTTCGTTTCTTCCTTTTATCTATTCAGGAGTCGGAGGGTTAACACTTTCAGCTTCGGGCCAATATCAGATACTTGTCTCATCGGCCCATTTATACAGTCATTGGAAAATTGTTGAAATGTGAACACGGTTACCGTGTCGATAGCACCTGTGTCTTTTACTTTTTTTTTTGCCACTTTATATTTTTAATTTTATTGGAGATCAAAATTATTATGCATTGACACACAATGTCAATTAATGTCACACTTTGGTAACTACTTGTAAATGTAACAGTAGAAACTCAATGCTGCTGCATTGTTATCTTTGGATATGTCATTTTGTAGTTAGCCTTCTTGATCTTCCTTGCTATAAACAATAGACCATTCCAGGGTGACGTCATTTGACAGCGACTGGTGGGCAAAATATTGTAAACAAACTAGGTTAAGTGTAGAAAACCATTGTTTAATTTAAGAATATGATTAAAATACCAGCGTTTTGTTCAGTTTGAAAGTGTTGCAGTCAAGGTAAAAGAGATAAAGTAAGTTTTTTTTATAATACCAGCCGCATTTAAAGACCGAAATATTTTAAATTACTATAATCACAATACACTGTAAACAGAACGACGATATGGGCCAAGAAAACTGATTTTCTGATGATACCGGGTTTTTGCATCCCCTACGAGGGTGTCCTATATCCAATATTTGAAATTGTTGTAGTTGAAACCACTGATTTTTTGTAATAAAGCGAGAAAATAGCAAAAATAACACCAAAAACACAATTTTTGCCCCTCAGCAACGGTGTGGAAAGTCACGTGACCTGGAATGGTCAATGTTGCTTCTTTATTGGCAGATTAATACCTCATAATTTTTGTCTGACCACTCTGGTCTCCATCATGCTACTTACCAATCTTTCATTATTTTTTCTGCTTAGTATCTACTCGTTTATACCCTTAACATAATATATTTTCTTCAGATATTTTCACTTTGTTTTCGGTCTGTCATTCTTCTCAGTATTCTGATCTCCGCCCTTACTTTATCCTTTTTAAAATGAAATAAAAATGTATATCATTTTTGTTCAGTTGCAATGCGAAGGCAAAACTGACTTATTTTTCACTTAGAACAGAGAGCGCAAGCCAGCACTGTAAATCGACGATTTTCGACTCTATTTGGAGCCATCATCAGAGAAGAGTAGGCCTGCTGTTCTCTGTCCCAAGTGACCAATCTTCGAGAGCTTATCCTCGCATTGAAACTGACGTTAATGAAGTAGGTGGCTAACGACATCTGGCAGTGGCGGCTCGTCAGAGGAGGCAAGGGAGGTTCAGCCTCCCCATAAATTTTTTACACACTCTACACTGTTTTGTTTATCATGAATCGCGAAAACACCTCTCACTATTATACAACGTGTAAATTCCATATTATCACTAATTATCCATACGTACGGAGCATTAGCATTAGAACGCATGATCGCGTCTCAGTTTTATTAAATATTATTGTAGGCAGGACCCTGGGTTATCCCGAGATACATGAACGGAGCACGGAGCCGAGAAGCCCAACAGTCTCCGTTGCTAATGCTCCGTGCAGCGCAGCAGGCGTTTAAGGAGACCCGGTCTCCTAACAGTGGCATCTACGGTGCCATCACACGCTGCCCGGAGATATACCAAGGGAGGCGGAATAGCTTATCGGCTCCGTTGCGTGGTTGCGTACGTCTCGGGACAACGAATTTTAAGGTCCTGACTAAAAATACATAATGAAAAATCTAAATATGCGAATTTTGTTATGAAATTTGGTATGTGGGGTTATAATAATATTTGGAACAACTTTGCTTAAATAACTTTTTCCGATATCTCTAACTCAAAGCAAAATATCGGTAATTTATGGTGTTTTTGAATTCGCAGTAGGCCGCGTTTAGAATTAAAAAAATTCAGTTGAGTATCTTAAAAAATTTGAAGCTTCATTATGTATGGACTGCAAAACTTCAAATCTGTATTTATTTTGATATGCGAGGTATCTATTTACAAATAGATGGAATTGTTCACAAATAAACGACACAAACTTTGGTATTAAACTTTTACAATTAGACTAACTATTTTTAAAATGATATGATATCATGAAATTATGAATTAGGATGATATTATGAAATGTAAATAAAAAATGGTCAAAAAATGGGGCCTTAAATTACATTTTTTGGCGCATATTTTTGCTAGTGCAAATTTGTCTAGATATTTTACAGTTAGGTATAGCCTCCCCTATTGTAAAAATCACGAGCCGCCACTGATATCTGGTAAGTCTAACGACATCAAAGTTTTAAAGTTTTAAACCTAATAGAAATATCAAAGATATTGAAAAATATTAAAAATTTTCCTAAAAGATATTTAATTGAAAACTTATTGGACCATTTTCCTGATAACACCTCCATGGCTTCTAAAAATTGCAAGCCAGATGGATGCTGAAGCGAAGAAGACAATAGCGAATTCAAAAAACTTACATTTCACGACTCTGTCTGTTCAGCTAGTAAATTCCAACGGAAAATGGACCTAGTTACTCAAAGGAGTAAAACCAATATAAAATAAAATAAAAATGTATACCATTTTTATTCAGTTGCAATGCGAAGGCAAAACTGTCTTATTTTTCCCTTAGAACGGGGTTGTGAATTGTAAGTTTTTTGAATTCCCTCTTGTCTTCTTCGCTCTAGCATCCATCTGGCTTGCAATTTTTAGATGCCATGGAGGTGTTACCAAGAAAATGGTCCGATAAGTTTTCAATTAAATATCTTTTAGGAATATTTTTAATATTTTTCAATATTTTTAATATTTCTATTAGGTTGAAAACTTTAAAACTTTAACTTTCAGTTGTCCACCAGATGTCGTTAGACACCTACTCCATTAACGCGGGGGAGTTTTACGTAGTTGCAATGCGGGGATAAGCTCTCGGAGATTGGTCACTTGGGGCAGAGAGCAGCAGGCCTACGCCTCTCTGATGATGACTTCAAATAGAGTCGAAATTCATCGATTTAGAGTGCTGACTTGCGCTCTCTGTTCTACGTGAAAAATAAAGACAGTTTTGCGTTCGCATTGCAACTGAATAAAAACTAGGTCCATTTTCCGTTGGAATTTACCAGCTGAACAGACGAAGTCGTGAATTGTAAGTTTTTTGAATTCTCTCTTGTCTTCTTCGCTTCAGCATCCATCTGGCTTGCAATTTTTAGAAGCCATGGAGTTTTTACCAGGAAAATGGTCCAATAAGTTTTCAGTTAAATATCTTTTAGGAATATTTTTAATATTTTTCAACATTTTTAATATGTCTATTAGGTTGAAAATTTTAAAACATTGACTTTATCATTTTTGTTTCTTGGGCCTTGTTTCTTTGTATCACCAGGCAATCCAGGCATCCTGTCAATCTCATTGCTTTTTTAATTGATTTCTCACTTCCCTCTCTCTTTCTTTCTTTAGATCTCAATATCCGGACACCGCCGTATCCGTATATCGTGAAAATAATTTATCTAGTATAATTTGATCCTTTACGTTTATCTTTGTCTTTTTTCCATGCAGCAAAAATTTAGAAGAAAGCCAAGGAAAACGAGGTAGCGCGAATAAACAAAAGGCTAACATGAAATAGGTCTTGGGTCCACACTTCAGTTTAGAAACATCTACATTTACAAAACGCCCCCTTCCTGAAAATTTTCCCGAAAAAAGTCTCATGATTTTTTTAAGTGTGGGTCAAATGTCTGAGAAAAATATAATTTCTATAAAGAAACTAAAGAAAAGGTCCACGTTTCTGTTGATTTTTAGAGGATACAAATTTTTGTTAAGACACCGTATATAATAAGTAAGTAGTGTATAATATTATATGGGTGTATAAAACCTCAATTTCTTCAGTATCCCGTATTCCAAATATCATTTTATACATACAAAAAACATGTTGGCGGAATATCTGCAAGCGTAAAGGCAATAAAAGAGGCACTTGAAAAGTGGAGGCGTATTTGATATACCCTTAACAATGAATAATTTCCACTTGATGCAGATTCTTAACTGAACGTTGCACAATAATCTCTTAGGGATTGTCGCTAGACATTTATATACGTCGTGCAGGCACACGGCATGTCGCAAATCTGATAGAGGTTTTATTTTCCAATATTTATTGTATCCGTATTCTACATTACTTTTTGTGGCTCAATTTGTGATTTTTATTCATTTGGCAATGATAAGATTAAAGCGTTAAGAGAAAACAGTAGCGATCAACAGGTAGCGAAAACGCGTTCCAAGATTGCGGCTGTAATTTTGATTATTTTTTCGAGATGTTTGGCACACGTATTCGAAATATAATAAAGAATGGCGATACAGAGCCCAATTTGAAAAATATATTAATATGTGGAAATTACTCTGTAATTAAATACAATATTAAAAAAACGAGCCTGTATCGTCATTAAGAAGAACAAAATAATACACTTTCTTCAAAAAAACTTTTTTATCCGATGTCTAGATTTTGTGTCATTTTGGAACTACCAACGAAATAAAAAATTTTAGTAGTTCCAAAATGACAAAATCTAGGCATCGGATAAAAAAGTTTTTTTGAAGAAAGTGTATTTTTTTGTTCTTCTTAATGGCGGTACAGGCTCGTTTTTTTAATATTGTATTTAATTACAGAGTAATTTCCACATATTAATATATTTTTCAAATTGGGCTCTGTATCGCCATTCTTTATTATATTTCGAATACGGGTGCCAAATATCTCGAAAAAATATTCAAAATTACAGCCGCAATCTTGGAACGCGTTTTTGCTAACTATTGATCGCTACTGTTTCCTCTTAAATCAAAACTATTGTAGAATTCATAAAATGTATGCGAGTTTTTCTTGCAGTTAACCAAAATCTAAAAAGTGTGTTCTAAAAGGGTTGTGAATAGCTTTGGTGAGATGGTGTCTCCTTGCTGTACTCTTCGCTGTATACAGAATTCATTTGTTTGTTGTTCAGATAGTCTTACGCTAGCCGTTACCTTGTGGTAGATATATTTTTTCATGTTAGTGTAGCGATGGTCGCTAGCGATGGTACCCATTTAGAACAAACTTTTAGGAATGTAGATCTGAACTAATATGGCATCAACATAAATGGAGAGAAGCTCAGTCATTTGAGATTCGCAGATGACATCGTTCTTATATCGTATGGATGATGCAATAATAATGTTAAACAAGTTATATCACGCTTCCTTAGAGGTCGGACTAAAGATTAACATCAAAAAGACGCAAATAATAATATTGTTGTAGATGGAATGGATATTGAGCAGACTGCATCTTATAAGTAATTGGGACATAAAATTCGGTTGGGAAGAGTAACCAGACGTGCCAGCTCCCACGTTGCATTTAGCCTGGGCAGCGTTTGGTAAACTGAACTATGTATTTAAATCGGACTTAGCCATATGCCTGAAAAGGAAAATCTTTGACCAGTGTGTGTTGCCTGTACTCACTTTGAGTACTATGATTCGCATCACTCAGAGGTCTATAGAGCCAGATGTTCGGTGTCTCAACGAGAGACCAAATCCCAAACGAAGAAATACGTCGTAGAACAAAAACAACGGACGCCGTCGAAAGAATCGCGTCGCTCAAGTGGAATTGGGCAGGACACGTCTCCAGATTGTCAGACAACCGATGGACAAAAAGTATTGTCAAGTGGAGACCACGAGAAGAAGCACTACGGAGCAGAGGACTCCCACCAATTAGATGCATTGGAGTAGCTCGTATCTGCCTTGATTTCTCATTATATGTCTCAAGTATTGCAGCCTAAGGCCCTTCACGATGTTGACCAAATCTGCGGTTGTGTTCATCCTCCGTAGTACTTCTTCACTGGTGATTTTGTCTGTCCATGCTATCTTCAGGATCCTTCTGTAGGATAACTCACAAGCCTGAAGTCTCGATAGAGTTTTCGCCTTCAATGTGCACGTTTCTACTCCGTATAGAAGCACTGAGTACGCGTAACATCTAACATTTAAATTTGGATTAACGATGAGGAACTCAACTAGAAAATTTAAAAAAATTGCAAGAGCTGAAATTTTCTGAATATGTTCTTTTAAAATGTACAGTGTTCAGTGAAGTATATAAGGAATATAATCAATAGGTTCGTTCCAAGACGACACATTTGTACGATCCCTTGAACCGCCACGAAATCGAATTGACTGTTTTAATGCGCAGAATCGCCCTTGAACGGTTTTCTTTCGATCCCGACCCGATTACCGGTACGTAACACTCTTGGAACGTATTTGTGTACCATTTCAAGTTGGAGTTGCGCCGGAACCATTTTCAGTACGAGTACCACTAGTAGTAGTAAGAAATTTATCATTTCTTTATAAAATTTATCATTTCAACTTAAAAATCTTCCTCAGAATCGATATTTGACATAACATCGCTGTCTTCTACAAAAAAAAATAATAAATTATTCATATTTTTAAGGTTAATTAAAAAAAAAAGAATTAATAATAATTATTTAAAGGAAAATCAAGATTCACAAGTATTAATAGGGTGGATTGTGGATTATTCTATTATTGAATCATCAGCTGATCTCATAGAGTGACCAGTAAAAATGAAAACAATCCTAACTGCGCAAGTCAGTACAACTAGTTTCTGCTTGAAGGCATGTATCAAAAGGACCGTTCAGTTACCGATTTCGAAAGGGTACATGGATCGCTTGGAACAACACAGTGTACGATACGAATCATCGTTCATGTTCGCTTGGAACGCATTTTTTATAATGCGCATGACGAGGGCAGTACGAAGGACGATTTTCATGTCACTTGGAACGTGCCTAATATAACAGGGTGTACTTTTTTATTTATTTTTTTCTTGTACATATTGTGTAGAAATGTAAAAAATCGGTGCACATTATCAATGTAATGATAATATGTAATGACTATGATCAAAGTAAATTCTTATTTTTTTATTTATTTGAATTTTTTTTTAATAACATTTATTAGTGATATGAAATCAACGGCGGATCCAGCAACCTAGCAAGGTGGGGGCAATGAA
Organism: Diabrotica virgifera virgifera; assembly: GCF_917563875.1. NCBI lineage: Eukaryota > Metazoa > Arthropoda > Insecta > Coleoptera > Chrysomelidae > Diabrotica > Diabrotica virgifera. Next base: position 243,224,779 of record NC_065449.1, read on the forward strand.
ATAAAAAATTTCTCGTCACTGGCGTACGCAGGATTCTCTTTCGGGATGAGCTGTTATTTTCTTCTTCTTCATGTACCATATTCTTTCAGAGCGGTGGTTACCGGCATAGCTATCTTAATTTTATTCACCTAATCAACCATGAAGTTCTTCTTCGTCCTGGACTGCGTTTGCCTGCTATTCTCACTTGCATAATATTTTGTAGCAACCTATATTTGGAACCTCTCATTACATGTCCGAAATACTCCAGCTTTCTTCTCTCGATGCTTTTTATAATCGTCGTAGTCTTGCTGAGACGTTCTAGTATTGTGGAGTTTTGAATCTTCTCCTCCCAAGAAACTCTTAAAATTCTTCTATAGCACCACATCTCGAGAGCCTCAAGGTGATTTAGATCGATTTTATTCACAGTGCAAGACTCGACACCATACAGTAAGGCCGAGAAACGTAGGTGGATCCTTAATGCCAATTTCAAGTCTCTGTTACATGATACTTTGGACATCCTTCTAAAAGTGGCTCTAATTCGGGCTCTTTGTTTTAGAGTTACAATTTTAAAAAATAAGATAGTTTTTGTCCTTTAAAGTTTACTAAAAGTAACGAAAATGAATAATTTTTCTGGCGCTGTACGCAGACTACAGCGTCTATTGGAGTCCACCGGCTTATTTTATTACAGGCAACAATACAAACCTTTCTAAAAAAACAAATTACCATATAGTCCTGTCGCCAGGGGGGGTACAACGGCCTCCTGTATTCAGATGGACTTACCTAAGTTTTTTTATGTATTTTGACCCGTAGAACACGGATTTTTTGGGTAACAGTTGATCCGGATGTCGATAAGATTGTTATAAACAAAGAAGTTGAGGAATTACATAACAGCGATTTTTCGCAAAACAAAACTTTTTTTGTATTTTTTGGGCCATTCTAACCAAAAAATGTTCCTACAAATTTTTTCGTAGGATACATAGTTTTCGAGATAAACGCGGTTGAACTTTCAAAAAATCGAAAAATGCAATTTTTGAACCCGAATAACTTTTGACTAAAAAATAAAATAGCAATTCTGCTTACCGCATTTGAAAGTTCAAGTCAAATTCTATCGGTTTTAATTATTTGCATTGCTAAAAATTTATTATTTTATTGTTAAACAAAGCTATAAACACCTAGTGCTTGAGTGATGTTTTTAATGATTTCTCATTTAAAATCGAACGAGTAGGTAGAGTAGGTAAAAGTGAAAGCGAGGCTATTTCTACGTAGCATGCATTAAAACGCATGTATTAGGCACGGGAAACACTATGTGTTTATAGCTTTTTTTAACAATAAAAAAATAAATTTTTAGCAATGCAAATATTCAAAACCGATATAATTTGACTTAAACTTTCAAATGCTGTAAGCAGAATTGCTATTTTATTTTTTATTCAAAAGTTATTCGGGTTCAAAAATTGCAATTTTTCGATTTTTTGAAAGTTTAACCGCGTTTATCTCGAAAACTATGCATCCTACGAAAAAACTTGTGGGAGTATTTTTTGGTTAGAATGGTCCAAAAAGTACAAAAAAATATTTTGTTTTGCGAGAAATCGCTGTTATGTAATTCCTCAACTTCTTTGTTTATAACAATCTTATCGACATCCGGATCAATTGTTACCCAAAAAATTTTTGTTCTATGGGCCAAAATACATAAAAAAACTTGGGTAAATCTATGTGAATAAAGGAGGCCGTTGTACCCCCCTGGCGACAGGACTAATAACATAGCAGCGGCAATTACTATTTTTATCTGGTCTCTGGCATTGAATTGAATAGATGGTAATAAACAGATTTATTGTGGGAATTTTTCATTTGTTATGTTCCAAAGACTTTTAATAATTTTCGATTCCAAGGTATTCTGCCATATTTAGGTATGTTTCAATTATTCAGTTATCAACAGGAACAGGACACAAAACTTACTACTCTTTTTTCCAACCGTAATCTCTTTCTTAAAAAAAGTGCCAGTAGACACCAGGTGAGGTTCCAAGGAGGGGGCAAATGACTCCATTGACCCCCCTTGGATCCACGCCTGTATAAAATTTAAGTTTTTATAAGAATACGTGTGTTATATTTTTATACATAAATAATATATTTTGTATAATAGTATAATTGTTATGGACATTTTTGTTTTTGTACAATGTAGATAGGTACATCTGCTTTAATTTCCTTCATTTCTGAAAATCATTCTTCGTGTTTCTCTGAATGTTCTGTTAGTTGTTAGTTACATAGAGTTAATAGTTAGTTAGCCCATATGGATCGTATAATTTTAGACTAAACACAGTCATTTAAAATATTTTTTATGATGAATTGTGACGGCTTTTCAATCTCAAGCAATATATCAAAACGGTGGGGTATTCTGAGTTAAAATCGTGCGTTTTTAATTATTCAAAAATGATTTACTGGTGACTTTATAGGGCATCAAATTTGAAATTGATCTTAACCACTTTGTAGTGGTAGTATATGAAATTCGATATCTTCCAACAGCTTTGCAACATACTGCCAATGATTTATAGCAGCTATAAATTTAGAGGAGAAATGATACCGTGGACAATAAAATCTATTTTGAGTAGCATTAAGGGCTCGAAATAAATTAAAAATATACTGGCCTTAACTTTTACAATATGAACTAGTTTAGTGCCGGTAATTATGAAGACTGTAAAATTGCAATAAAATGAAATAGTGTGCTGGTCTGCTGGTCTCTAAACATTGTTAAGTGAAAGGAAACTTACTTTTTAATGGTAATAATAAAAACTATTAAGTACGTTTTTACTAATAACAATGATGGATAGCTGTGGAACAAACACGTCCATAAACGTGCAAGATAAATTCACTATGTTGAGTGTGGTTTTCAAACGAAAGATGCATTAATGGTTATATCAATAGACAAACTAACATTTTTGGTCAAAAATGAATAACCATTTTCAATTTCGTTGCAACACGAAACTACAGCCGCATCATTATTCCAGTTCAATCAGAGAGTACAGCAAGCACCTCTACCGGTCTCCAAACTTATTAGTCTCTCATCAGGAGGTACATCTGCTGCTCTCTCTGACCCAACTAGGACAAACTCCGGCGTACAGTCACGGATTGCGAGAACGAAATGGCAGGGATTTCTAGCGGCAACTGCTAACATTTTTGGATTTGAATAGCCAGGTGTTTTTGTCGTGAAACCACTTCACAGTAAAGTTACCATTTGGTGTGCTGTATCTGAGCATGGGGTTATTACTCCTCCATTTTGTTGAAAAAGAGTATCCAGTTACTGCTGACCATACTGCTGTACCCTCGCTAACAGCTCCCTAATGTTACTTCACGAACATTGTGAAAACAGAATTATTTTTGAGGGACAAACTTCGAATACCCAACTCATTCACCTAATTTGACAACACCCATTGAAAAATAAAATAGAAATTAGATTGTAGAATGCATTGGAATGAACTCAAAGACGGTTGGTTACTAAGGCAAGTTGCTGCAGATTTGAACGGGAACCATATGTGCATATGGAAAATCAAATATATACAGGGTGTAACAAAAATACAGGTCATAAATTTAATCGCATATTTTCGGAACAAAAATAGTTCGATTGAACCTAACTTACCTTAGTACAAATGAGCACGGAAAAAAAGTTACAGCCCTTTGAAATTACAAAATTAAAATCGATTTTTTCCAATATATCGAAAACTATTAGAGATTTTTTATTGAAAATGGACATGTGGTATTTTTATGGCAGTAGTATTTTAAGAAAAAATGATAATGAAATTTGGACACCCCATAAAAATTTTATGGGGGTTTGGTTCCTTTAAACCCCCCCAAACTTTTGTGTACGTTCCAATTTAATTAATATTGTAGCGCCATTAGTTAAACACAAGTTTTTAAAAACTTTTTTGTCTCTTTGTACTTTTTCCAAAAGTCAGTTTTTATCGAGATATTTGAAGATTTGTCAAATCCACCACATATTTTGTATATGGTAAAGTACGATTATGGAGACTTGGTAATAATATGAAAATTTATTTATGATTTACATTTTTAAGTATATTTTGACCCATATTAAAAAAGAAGCCACATCTCGATAAAAGATGCTTTATCAAAAAAATACAAAGAGGCAAAAAAGTTTTAAAAACACTGTGTTTAACTAACGGTACCGCAGTAATAGTTTAATTGGAAAGTACACAAACATTTGGGGGGTTTAAAGGAACAAAACCCTCATAAAATTTTTATGTAAACATATTAAAAAGAAGGCGCAACTCGATAAAAACTGCCTTATCGAAAAAATACTGAGAGGCAAAAAAGTTTAAAAAATATTGAATTTAACTAATAGCACCACAATAATAATTTATTTGGAACGGACACAAAAGCTTGGTGAGGTTTAAGGGAACAAAATCCCCATAAAATTTTTATGGGGTGCACAAATTTCATTATAATTTTTCTTTAACATGTTCTTTCCATAAGAATGCCACATGTCCATTTTCAACAAAAAATCTCTAATGGTTTTCGATATATTCAAAAAAATCGATTTTCATTTTGTAACTTCAAATGGCTGTAACTTCTTTTGTGTGCATATTTGTACTAAGGAAAGTTAGGTTCATTCGAACTATTTGTGGTCCCAGAATATGTGGTTTAATTTATGACCTGTATTTTTGTTATAGATTTGATCATTTTCACACTATAGCACGGTTGGGTGGTCCAAAAAGGCAAAAGATCTCCAGAAAGCGCCAAGATGCTCCTTTTACTAAAAGAAAAAAAAGGATGGTTTAGATTGTTTGTGGATATAAAGGGAAATAATTCGCTAAAATTATTATCACGGTGAATGACAGGACGTGAAATGCATTTTTAGATTTCCATTGTCGAGTATTTTACCACTCTGTTATGCTTTATTTTTTCCAACTTAAAAAGCTCAGAGGATAAATAATTTTGAATTTTATTTCCTGACTCATCTTTCGATGCTCCTTTTATTACAGCTCGAAAAGCTAGCGAAGAGACAGCGTTTCTGGGCAGTAATAGTACTGCACACTGCAAGTAGAAGGATTAAAGCAACTGAATTGATAAATCCGTAGACTTGCTTCCTTACAGCCATGATGTGAACTTGTCAGATAGAGCTCATTGGTACCTCGGGCGAAAAACATTGGATATTTTATTCATCCATGTTATAATTCACATCTTTGTCATATGTTCCGATGACGGATCAATTGTAAAGGGTTTTTACCCATATATTTTTACTTTGGTGGTTAGCATATAGATTCTAAGATTGCACTGATGATGATCGGTCAACCGATCGAAAACTAGTTCTGTCTTTGATGTAGCCCTGTATAGGGATTTTAACAAATATACCTTTTATAAAGGATTTTATATTTTTGTAATGGTATACAGCCAACTACAGGAAAAATTTTTCCTCGTGGAATTGATAAATATTGTGCAGCTGCAAGGAAACTTTTTATGACTGACGATCACAAAATGAGAAGAGTTGCATTTTATAATGAATGAATGTAATGAATTCATAAACCCTGGAGACAACTTTTGGTCTAATGTTGAATTTTCCGATGAAAAAGTCTTTCAATAATATAGCAATGGTCGAATAAGAGTTTACAGATTGATGAACCTATACCGTATTCTTACCATTTAAGACATAGTGCAGACTCCAACCCCATACTCGGTTAACGTATGGGGCTGGATAAATGCTGAAGGCCCGTGTATTTTTTCTCATAGAGAAGAAAAAGTTAACAGGATTATATCACACACTTATTCTTGAGAACATAATGTTGCCATCAGTGATCCAGAGATTCCCAAATAACAACTTTATATTTTAATCATTACAAATTGCCCAGTGCATACGAGCAGAATTGTTCGAGAATAGAGAAAGGAATAAACTCATATTCCCGAAGTCCAAACCTTAACTCTTAAATGATAGAAACCATAGGCCACGGAATAGAATGGAACTAGCAATTGAGCAGGTATTGGTGATATTATGAACAGAAGATTTCAAAGTTGCATTGACAATAATGTGGTTTCCAAAAAATATTAATAAATGTTACTGTTTATCATTATTTAATATAAAATAGGTTTAAGATAAAATGGATACTTTTAACCCATATTTCTTTATTTTCAATAGTGCAGTCGGTAGTGTGTTATAGCTCGGAAGTATGGACTCTTATGCAGATCTGAAAAGAAGGCTACTAGCCTTTAAAAAGGACTATATAAGAAGAAGTGCAAGAATTTCAAGATGGGAAAGGAAAACGAACGAAGAAGTAAGAACAAGAATGAACGCTGAGGAACACAAACCATACATACTCATAGACGTTTCACGTAAATTGTCAAGGTCAAGACAGCAAATTAGTTACCATTCCAATCCAGAGATGTCGCTGTCAGTCAATTCTCTTGTCATATTTAACAACTGACAGTTTACAATTAAATTAATTTGTTAATTTACTTTTTATTTTACAGTTTGTGGCTTAATTATTTTATTATAGTGGTGTTACGTTTTCAATTAGATTTAATCACAATTTTAATCAAGTGTATTAACCTCCTCTCCGTTTTTATGAGTAGAATTTTTAGTTTACATTGATCATCCAGTGTTGTGTTTCTCCACATTAAAAAAAAACAATATAATAGATCCTGAAACAGTTTATTCCAATAGACAAGTGTGTCATCAACATTTCGGACCTATATATTTTTGGAAGTTTGTAAAAGATTATAAGGTAATATTTATCTAAACAATCATCCTACAAGATTCTTTCAAAAATTTTCATTCAACTCGATACACATCAGTGCTTTCACGTGACACATAGCAGTAGTGTTTAGCATTTTGAAAACAAATTGGAATATTTGAAGTTTTCAGTAAAATATGGAATAAAACATTGAATTGTCTTTCTGTTGTTTTAATTTCCTGCGAAATTTCATCAAAAATCCCGCAAAATTTATAATTTGAAATTCTCACGTAACTAAAATTTGTCAATTTAGTTCCCATTCCAATCAAGAGATGGCGTTAATTCGATCCGAAAGATTAACATGGTCGTGAAACGTCTATGAGTATGTATGGTTTGTGCTGAGGAACCTGTAATAGATAGACTAGAAAGAAGATCATTGAAATGGTTTGGATACCTATTAAGAATACCTGAGGAACGATGGCCTAAACAAATATTTCAGTGGAGACCACCAGGAAGAAGAAAGCTGGGTAGACCTCGAATGTCATAGAATGAGAGCGTCAGGATATCGATGTATGACCGCAATTTACAAGAAGGAGAAGTCTTGGACAGAGGGGTTTGGCAAAGGATGACGGGAATACGGCAAGATGCTGTCAACAATTGAATAACTATTGTACAATTGTACCCGTAAATAGATATTCTTTATTTTCGTTATTAAGACCATAAGCCATTTTATTCAAAAAAACTTATTTCTATACAACGCAACTTTTGTTGTTTAATCAAGTTTTCCCGCTTATATACTGTTACGCTCTGTATTTTCTCTCTGTTATAAGATTGATCAGCATCTTATTAATTCAATTAATTAATTAATTATTTTAATTGCTACTCATGGAAACAAAACCAAAATTTAATAAAACTTTCTAACAAAATATATTCTCAAAGCTAATTGATTTTAATGTATCACCTTTAGTTTGTAGGCCAGGAACCGAAGCTTTTCACCTCGCAATTTTTACAGAATGGATAGATTTGCTTGAAAATTTGAAAATAAGTAGTAGATAGACCAAGGATCAAAATCTATATGATGCCGACAGGCGCTTTTACCATGGGGGGTGGTTGTCACCCCATCACGGGGGTGGAAATTTTTTTTTATATTTTGACCGCAAAAGTTAATAAAAACATTCATTCTAAGCAAAAAATGTTCCATACATTTTTTTGATAAAGTTAACAGTTTTCGATTTATTTGCCATCGAAAATGTTCGTTTTATATCGAAAAAATCAATGTTTTGATAGGTATAGTCATTTACGATTCACTCAATTTTTGCCGTAGAAAAAAATTTTCTAACCAAGTTCTAGAGAATTGAATAACCTACAATTTTATATTGAAACATTTTTTCGTATCTCTGATGCTAATCTTTATATTCTGAAGAAAATGGCATTTTTTACCAAGCTACAAAAATTCGTTATTCGCTTTTAACTCCTGTTTTTAAAAACTAATAATTCTAAGCCAGTCAAACATCTAGAATCTATTAATAATATATAAATAAATAAGAATGAATAATGCCAATGACTAAAAACACCGCTAACTTACCTTATTATGCTTCCAATTGGATTTCTCCTTTTTTTTTTCTACTTATAAATAGCAATTTCTACTTAAATAGCATTATACTGCCAATAATTACATACGCATCTCTTGCATGGGGTCACATAAGTCAAAGTAACAAAAAGAAGATACAAGCGGCACACAACAATTGCCTCAGAGAAGCTGCAAACGTGCCCAGATACGTCGCCGAACGGTTCTTATTTAGAGACCTAAAACAAATAAGAGTAACGGATATTTTGGAGGAAAAAGCCAGAACAAAATTTGCTGAGCTAGAAGACCACCCAAACCGGATCTTGCAAGAGATATTAAGGTATGATGTGTACCATAGATGGAAACATAGGAGACCCAAACAACAAATATTAGTAAATATATAATAAAGGCTAGATAATCGTAGCTCTATCAAAAGAAGACAACTTGCTCACCTTTGGCATCTCATTATATTTATTAATGTTGATTTTTATAATTTTCAGACATCCCTCAAAAAAATATACAAAAAACTTCAAATCGGCTTCAGCCACTAAAAAAATCAATAAAATATTAACAATAGGCGAAAGCCACAAAAAAAAAATATTAGTAACAAAACCCAAAAAAGGGCATGAGGGGCCCACATCCTCGAGCGCCGAGTCGCCGAACTGGACAGAGCCCAGAGCGGGAACTCGGCGCCCGAGCAAGCAAAACAGATCGAAGATAAGTCACTAGAGATAGCGGGAATAGAGCGCCTCACGCTGGCCTGCATTGATCGGGGTAGGATTTCATATGGGAGTCCGTGTACCCAAGACTCCCATATGATAAGCACTTTGCTGATTGAGAGCCTCTATAGCGCATCAGAGTGCTATCGGGGGGTAAGTGGATGGTCTGGAGCATTGAAGCGGGGTGGAGTGATTCCTTCTTACGGGAGTTAATCCTCCTCGCCCCAATGAATTGTATCACCCGAATGTCATTCTCTAGGGGTGAGCAAGTCTCTCAGGCTGGGTTAAATCACTATGCTTGCTTGCTTGCTTTTTTTTTCAATAAAATGTATTGATTTTTTAACCCTAACATTTTTAATTTTGATCCTAGAAGTTTCGTAAAAAAGAATTTTGTAGGTTTTTATAAGGTCTATAAGACTATTAATATTAATTATTGTTAAAATCCTCAGTCGTAAAAAGAGGTGACTTTGAAAGGGTTGGTAAAGGTGGTTTTTGCATGTCATTACAAGTTTTAATTGTCGATAGCTCACTCAATTTTTGCCGTAGAAAAAATTTTTGCAAACCATGTTTTTGAAAATTAAATCGGCTACAATTTCATATTTGAACATTTTTTCGTATCTCTGATGCTAATCTTGCTATTCTAAAGAAAAAACAATTTTTTCCAAACTTCAAAAATTCGTTATTTGCTTTTAACTCCATTTTTTTAAAAACTGTTTATTCTAAGCCGGTCAAACTTCTAGAACCTATTAATAATGCATAAATAAAAAAGGCCAAATAAGGTCATTGACTAATTTTAATTAGGGTGGTGATTAGGAGGTTGCTTCCAATCACTTTTTCGATGAAAAAAATAGGGACTGACATTATTTTCATTATAAATTAATTAATTTTTGAGCTAGAGACTTTTTTTATTTCTGGAGATAGATATTTTTAATACTTTAAATTAGTTTGAACAAGTTGTCCTCGAAAAATGCATAGTTTTCTCGTCCTTTGACTTTGAAACTACAATATTTAGCATTTGACGAAGAAGAGTCAACATATAATAAAGTATAGCTCGATTACTATTGGTCTTAAAGAAAATCTAAAAACACGATTTTGTTTATTTTTTCACAAGGTACATTTTTGTTAAGTAAAGTTGTTTTGATAAAACGAAAACTTTTGGAGTTATTAGCAGAAAAATTATTAAAAACATTGAAAACTATCAATTTTATTAAAAAAATGTATAGAACGTTTTTTGCTAAGAATGAACGTTTTTACCAACTTTTGTGATTAAAATATAATTAAAAATTTCCACCCCTGAGATGGGTTGGTAACCACCCCCATGGTAAAAGCGCCTTTCAGCATGATATAGATTTTGATCCTTGGACTATCCACTACTTATTCTCAATTTTTCAAGCAAATCGATCCATTCTGTAAAAATTGCGAAGTTTTGTCCTATTTTAAGATTCATTACTTGGACTATTGTGGTTTCTAGTATTTCTCGTTGCTTACTTTATCCAAGACTATCCAAGAATATCCTTTTTCTTTTAACAAATTTTTTATTTAAATGATTTGGTAGTTTGTTCTTATTATTATAAAAAAACAATATTCAATTTACCTTTTAAATAGATTATTTATCTCTTGTATACATTTCTTAAGAACAAATAGTGTTGTATACAAATTTTCTGTCTTGTTAATTTCCAGGAGATATTAAAATTACTTTTTTTCTTACATTCGAGAAAAACCACATATTCTAAAACTAAATAAAATTGTTTATTGTCGTTTCTTTGTAGGAAACCATTTAGAAACATTCTATTGTCTACTCCAACCGCGAGTACATTGCTTTTCTAATCCGACCATCTCGTAGAATATTTACCACTAAACATTTCCTCTTTCCACAAAACACTGCTTACGGCTAAATCATATTATTTACAAATTTTGGCTATATACAGGGCGATGAAAATTTACGATCTCGTGGTCTTTGACATAAAATTAATTCTATAAATTTTCCCCATAAAATTATTTAACAATACATAAAATCGAATTTACAATTCTAGGCACTAATGTAGCACCTTTCCAAATTTTCAAAGTCCTTGTTAAAAAAAATGGTCAAAAGTAATGGTGGCACATATGGATGTCAAAAACTTACATTAATGACATAATAATGTGAAAAAGCTTAATAAATACACAAGCTGATATAAACACCGAATCGAACTGAAACCCGTAAAATTAGTTTGCATTTTTAGTGCAAGCAGCGCAATAACCATCGCATGTACATTTGCTATTAGGCTACAAATCTAATTTAATTACTGATTGCCAGATTAAAATTAGTTGGCTACTTAAATCAGTCGGTATACGAGATAATTATAATGCCTGTCACTCAATCCCGCTTGATTCGTGTAAACATTTTTCTCTCTCTCGACTTTGATATCGCTGATAGGTTGCCTCAATAACGAGCTTTATATCCACCTTTAATGATACGCATCAGAGCTTGGATTGGAATAAGGTTATTTGTAACGTTTTTACCATTTTATGTATAAATATTTGAGAAACTAACGAGATTGCATGATCGGATTATACAAGAGGAAAATCAGGTAGAGTGCTACTCTACGAAACGTTGGTATATTTGAAGACAATTTGCGTTGGAAGTTCGTGTCAATTGTTTCAAAATAAATTTACAAAAAAAGATAGAGTTTATAATATTATCAGTAGTAATTACACGAGAGCTCTAAAATTATCGATATGACACTTTCTTCTTCTTCTTCTTCTTCTTCTTCTTCTTCTTCTTCTTCTTCTTCTTCTTCTTCTTCTTCTTCTTCCTCTGTATAAGCAATTCTGCTTGTTCATTGGCGGATTGATACCTCTATGGAAAATTGTCACTCCATCTTTTGCGCGGTCGGCCGATACTTCTTCTACCGATTGGTGATTTATCTCGTGCTATTTTGACCACACGTGGCTCCCCCATTCTGGTTATGTGGTTGTTCCATTCATTTTTTCCATTTAGTGTCCATTCGTTTATACACTGTACGTTACATTGTCTTCTAATATCTTCGCTTCTCTTTCGATCTCTCAGTGTATTTCCTCTAATTCTTCTCAGTACTCTCATCTCTGCCGTTTCCAGTAGTCTTTGTGTTGTGGCTGTATCGGGTCTTGTTTCTGATGCATATGTCATTATTGGTCTTACACTGGCTTTATAAATTCTTGACTTTATCTCAGTGTTAATATGTCGGTTTCGCCATATAGTGTTATTAAGGCATCCTGCCAATCTATTTGCTGTTTGTACTTGATTTCTCACTTCTTTGTCTAGGTCTCCGTAACTTGACAATGTAATTCCGAGGTATTTTACTCCATTACTTGTTCAATACTGATAACATCAATTTCTATTTTGCATCTGATTGGTTCTTTACTGATTACTATTGTTTTGGTTTTCTGAGATGAAATTGTCATATTGAATTCTTTTGCTCTTATGTTAAATCTGTGGACTAATCTTTGCAGACTATCTTCATCTTGGGCTATCAATATTGCGTAGTCTGCGTAGCAGAGTATTTTTACTTCTTTGTTTCTTATTCTATATCCTCCTCATTTGTTGACGTTTTTGATGATTTCATCCATGATTAAATTGAAAAGAATAGGACTCAATGCATCTCCCTGTCTTATTCCGCTGCCTATATCTATGGGTTCTGTAAGTTGTCCATCTATTCTGACTTCCATTTTGTTGCTTTGGTAGATGTTCTCAATAGTTTTTATGATATCTAGAAGGACTTCTCTATTATACCGAAGATGGATTACATCTTTTAGTCTTACTCTGTCAAATGCTTTCTTTAAGTCAATCAGACATAGAAATACTGATCTATTATACTCTAGTGATTTCTCAGTAATTTGCTTTATGACGAATATTAGATCTGTACACGATCTTCCAGTACGAAAACCCTGTTGTTCATCTGCTAAACTTATCCTCTGATTCACTACGTCTTGTAAAATTTTAGTTGTACGTTTTAGGGTAGTATTTTAACAAGTTGATACCTCTGTAGTTTTCTGGCTGCATTTTATCTTCTTTTTTGAATAGTAGAATTATTTCGCTCGTTCTCCATTCTTCCGGAATTTTATTGTGTTTTATGATTTTGTTAATTAATGTTGTTAATAGTTCTGTCATTGCCGATCCACAATATTTCAGTGACACTTTGACAGTGTTAATTTCACGACCCGAAGGGAAGTGAAATTATATCAAAGTGTCAAGAGGGCAAAACACATTTATAATTTTTAAGAACTCGAGAGTAATTCGGTAAGATTATTTCATAAATAAAACTATTTATTAAATTATTTTAACTAATATTATATTAATATCTTCCTGAATATTTGCTAAACCTGCTACTTAGTGTTCTCTGTGACAAGTTGTCAAACATTAATTGGCATTAATGTCACTGAATGTATTTTTGCGTAGCAACGAAGGGCATCTGACGTAAACGTAAAATACTTGACGACAGGAAGTTATCAAAAATTATCGGGTATAATATCACAAGAGAGTGAGAATAAATTGAAAATAATGCGACAGTTTGTCGAAAATTTGTTGTCTGGCAATAGACACGAGAGTCCGCAGGGCTCGAGTGGCTATTGCCCAATGACAACAAATTTGAGTAATAATGAAGCATTATTTTCTTATTTATTCTTACTGTCGTGTGGTATTCGTAAGATTATTTTTTAATACGTATAATATGGATATTTTCTTAAATGTGACAGTTGTCAAAACTAGGAAACTGGTTGCCATTAAACAGAAACAATCTACTTAAAAAAATTCTATCGGTAATTTTCTACAGTAGATAATTCTCAGTATAATTTTAATCTGATTAAACAGAATTAAACACGTGATCAAATATCTTACTATACGATTGGAAGTTAAAATCATCAGAAAATAATCGGGTATAATATCACAAGAGAGTGAGAATAAATTGAAAGTAATGCGACAGTTTTTCGAAAATTTGTTGTCTACAAATTTGAGTAAAAATGATGCATTATTTTCTTATTTATTCTTACTGTCGTGTGACATTCGTAACATTATTTTTAATACGTATCTATATTATGGATATTTTCTTAAATGTGACAGTTGTCAAAACTAGGAAACTGGTTGCCATTAAACAGAAACAATCTGCTTAAAAAAATTCTGTCGGTAATTTTCTACACTAGATAATTCTCAGTATAATTTTAATCTGATTGGACAGAATTAAACACGTGATCAAATATCTTACGGATTGGAAGTTAAAATCATCAAAAAATAATCAGTTTAATTTAGATTTCTGTAGCTTTCTATTGGTCAGAATCTCCTATGAATGATATAATCTTTTGAATTTTAAATACAAAGTAGCCTGAATTTTCGGATTTTTAAATTTAAAATCGGACGTAGGAAAAATCATTGAAACTTTCAATAATATTTTAGGTTATGTTATTTTTGGCTAATTTTTAAATATGTAGTAATTTCTTGTGTATTTTTTTCGTTCTTTTAAATGACAAAAAATTGAAAAAAAAACATCTTTTACCAAACTAAACAGGGCAAATAAAAAATTATAGAGAGAAATTTTATAATAGTACGTAGTCTAAGCAATAAAACTGTCTATATACTAGAAAGAAAAGTGGCTATTGGGCATAATTATTTCACATTTTTTTAACTACCTAAAAGTCTAACCAGAAGTTTTAAATTCAAGAAAAATAAAACGCTACACAATAAATAAACTTTTAGCAGATATTGAGAGTTTGAGAGTGGCCAAACATAACAAGAGACAAACTGTGACATTATGTTGGCTTATTGAGCCTTGAGTGAAAATTTTTCTTAGTCTTAATTAACATTTTATAATTAAAACTTTCCTACAAAGACGTATTTCGACATATACACTTCTTACATAACTTATACAAAAGATAATAAATATTTCGAATGTATTGGAACAACTCGTTCTTACTGCCGTTCGTTAGCAAACACAATCCATACAAGCCATTGTGTTGTGACTTAATATTTAGATGCCGCTTACAGAACAAAAGCGTCATTTATAGAACCATAACAATTCTAAACTTCATACATAAAGTACTCAAGTTGAGTGAAAAGGCATTATTATTTCAACGCCAATCCTCAAACTTGATAATGATCGTGATCGTATCAAAAGAAGAGAAAAAGTTGTAAACGTGCGTTTGGGTGGCCGATTCGGGATTGGAAATGCATTGTCGTATCAATCGATGGGAACAAAGTGTATTGACTGACTTTAAGCGATTTTGGTTAGGCTGGGGTCTCCTCTTATTAACCGCGTTCATTGGGTAGAGTTCGCCAAATCTAGTCACATTCTGACTTGTCTAAATAATTATTTTTAATGACTAACAAATGCATCAAAACTAGTGGATACCTCTAATCTACTACTTTTTCACATACATACAGTATGTCCCTGTAAGTTGTATCCACATGGAAAACTATTTTATTATTAATTTTACGAAAAAAAGTTATTCTTTATAAAAAGCTCTGCATGCTCCAAAACCTAAGATTTAACCATCAAATATCAAATTTTTTGAATATTATACGAGGTATGTCAAAAAGTTTGAATTTCACCCAAGAGTAAAGTAGCTTTATTTTTCACAATATTGAAAATTGCTGTTATGAAAAGTTGTTTGGAATTAAAAACTGTATTCTAGTATGCAATTACATCCTTCTAATTAATATTTTTTTTTTTGAAAAATTATGGATAACTAACATTATTTTCAGTTATTTTAATTCAGATAACTCTTTTATTATTTATTTTACGAAAAAAAGTGATTCATAATAAAAAGTTCTGCATGGTCTCAAATTTAAAATACAACCATCTTATGTAAATTTTTATCAATTTTATACGAGGTATGTCAAAAAATATGAATTTTGCTCAAGAGTAAAATACGTTTATTTTTCACAATATCGAAAATTGTTATTATGAAAAGTTATTTATAATTAAAAACTATGTTTCAGTATTTAATTACATCCTTCTAATTTAAATATTCTGAACTATAAAGGTACTTTACTTTTGATCTAAATTTATCGTTTTTGACATACCTCGTATAAAATTGATAAAATTTGGTATAAGATGGTTGAATTTTAAGTTTTAGGCCATCCAGAACTATTTATTAAGAATCACTTTTTTTCGTAAAATTAATAATAAAAGAGTTATCAGAATTGAAATAACTGAAAAATAATTATAGTTATCCATAATTTTTCAAAAAAAAATGTTTTCAATTAGAAGGATGTAATTGCATATTAGAATATAGTTTTTAATTCCAAGCAACTTTTCATAATAGCAATTTCCAATATTCCGAAAAATAAAGCTACTTTACTCTTGAGTTAAATTCAAACTTTTTGACATACCTCGTATAATATTCAAAAAATTTGATATTTGATGGTTAAATCTTAGGTTTTGGATCATGCAGAGCTTTTTATAAAGAATAACTTTTTTTCGTAAAGTTAATAATAAAAAAGTTTTCCATATGGATACAACTTACAGGGACATATTTACAACATTACAGGTTTTATAACACAAATACGCGAGAATTGCAACTCTAAAACTAAAAAAAGGCGGCGTCCACACTAGATGGATTCTAAAACCATGCTAACTGCGTTCAAATTATAACTGCCTCGCCTATCAGGGGTTAGGGATACAACTTTTTGGTAGGTAAAAACAATTTTTAAAGGTAAAAATGAAGGTCCATTCTTTTAAGAAACTCTTTCTATTTCTCTCTATACCTTTAATCCTTCATTGAGGCAATTGTGCGGTTTCGATATCTCATTTTACAATGGTACCTGTACTAGACGAGATAATCCACAGATGACCCACAGGTACTCCGATTTGGATCTTATTTGAAGCAGTTGCTTAAAACAAGATTTCACTATATTTCAACCCACTTTTCTAAGAAATTTCTCACGGTAGAAAATCGATAAGTGAAAAGGTTTCAGTCGTTTAAATTATTCTTCGAGGTACTTCTTAAATAATTTTTCTGAATAAAAACCAAGATCCGCCAATGAGCGTGAAGGGAATCTCGAAGAATAAATTATAGCCACCGATTCTTAATAGAATGAATAAATTTGAGAGTTTGTTGGATGCTTTCAATTTACGTACACCGACTAGACTTACTAGTTGCGACCTCTGAGCGGTGAAGTGGTTCTTAAACGGTGCTGGTACTTTGACGGTACTGTAAGGCTGAAGGTTTTACGAGGAGATCAAACTCTAATCTGTTGATACAAAGATCATTGGTAATTTACAGGATTTTTTTTAAATGTGCCTTGTAGCAATCGAATTATAATTTCTCGTTCTTTCTTTCTTTTATGTAATTATGTTTATTTAAAATCTACATCATTAAGAGAGTATTAAGTAAATTTGTTCCATGTTTTTGGGCATGAAGAAGAGACTTCCAATGATGTCTGATCTTATTCTATTTATGTTAAGTTTTAAAATAGGTCCTGAGGCCAGGTTCTCTCTAGTCTCCTTGTGGCAGGGCCATTATGGGATAATTCCCTTACTAACTCATTGTCATGGTGAATGGTACGCTCATTTTGTGACTCCGTGGTTCGATGGATTTCTTCTCTGATGAAAGGTATATTTAAGTCTTCGTGAAGTGTTTGATTAGTTACGTACCATGGTGCGTCCACTATTGATCTTAGAACTTTAGACTGAAATCTTTGGATGATATTCAGTGATGTTGACTTTGCACAGCCTCAGAGGTGTAGTCCGTAGTACCAAATAGGTTTGAGTATTGCTTTGTACAGAAGGATTTTGTTTTGGATGTTGAGTTTTGATCTGCATCCAAGGAGCCAATACATTTGCCGGAATTTCAAGTCTAGTTGTCTTCTTTTGGTCTGGATATGTTTCTTGCAAGTAAGACGTTGATCAAGATGGAGGCCAAGGTATTTAGCGTCTGTTACTGTTGGTATTCGTTCATTTTCCATTCTTACAGGTGGGCATGTGTTGTGGCGGTTGGTAGACGTTATTTGAGATGATTTTGTTTTGTTTAATTTTGTTCGCCATTTTGTGTACCATTCATTGAGTATGTCCAGATGGTGTTGCAGGTCTTGTGGGGCTTGTATGTGATCTTCATTTACAGCTAGTATTGCTACGTCATCAGCAAAGGAAGCGATCGTAGTATTATGAGACTCTGGTATATCGGCTGTGTAGAGTGAGAACAGCAGCGGCCCGAGAACACTACCTCGCGGAACTCCGGAGTTAATAGGACAGAGGCTGGATTGTTGGTCTTTGAATTTTCCTGAGAAATATCTATTTGATAAGTAGGATTTGATTAGGATGAAATAGTTACTAAATAGTACTAATTTTACTTTGTAAAGCAGACCTCTCTGCCAAACTTTGTCAAAACCTCTCTGCCAAACTTTGTCAAACGCTTGTGAGATATCTAGGAATATAGCGTTGCAGTATTTCTTTTCTTCGAGAGCTTTTGATATTTCATTTAGTATTCGATGGACTTGTTGTGTAGTAGAGTGATTTTCCCGAAAACCAAACTGATGTTCTGGTAGTAATGTTAGGAATTCATGATTTGCGTATATTTTTTTGTAGCAGCAATCTTTCAAAAACTTTGCTAACGATTGGGAATAGGCTGATAGGTCGATAAGATGTTACTTGATTGGGCGCTTTGCCTGGCTTAAGGATCATTATGACTTCTGCAAATTTCCATATTTTTGGAAAGTATGATAAACTTAGCATGAGATTAAATATTACTGTTAGCATAATAATGGCCTTACGAGGAAGTTGTTTTAGTACTTGTGCCGAGATTAAGTCATAACCTGGAGCCTTTCGTGAGTTGAGTTTGGTTATTTCTTTCTTGACTTCTATAGGAGTAAAACTTTTGATTGGAAGGGACATTTGACATGCTGCGCGAATTAGTTCTTCCACTTCTTCATCAGGGTCTGGTGGCTCGGTTTGAAATACACTTTGGTGTAAGATGTTCAGCAAAAACGTCCGCTTTTTCTTTGTTGGAACGAGCCCATTCACCATTTGGTTTATGGAGGGGAGGAATAGTTTTGTATGGTTTTTTGAGCTTCTTAGTCACCTTCCATAGCGTCTTTCTTAAAAAAATATTCTTGTTTAGCTCATTTAGTCATTAATATACATTGTTATATAAAATTTAGAGCTGATTAGGTAAACTTCAATTAAGATATATATACGTGTTTTATTGATTATAATAAAGCATTCGACAAAATACGACATAAACAATAAATGCATGTCCTAAAATAAAAAAAAGATAAACGAAAATGACCTCCGCATTATATGGAATTTAGACTATAAGCAAGGAGCAAAAGTACGAGCTCTAACTTTAGCTACTACTATTACTCTAACACTAGCTCTAGACTAAGTGTTAACGAACAGCTGTCAAAGAAAAATTAAATTAGATAAATTATTTTTAATGCCTACTTGGAAGAGATCGGAACCATTATCGAATTAGTAGACCAATATGCATGTCTTGTTGGGACAATGGCCAACTCTACAAAAGATTACTTCCAGAAAATCAAAATCAGAATAGAAAACGCTAGAGAAAAGTGCTTCGCATAAGATTTTTGAAGTTAGAACTGAGAGTTAGGTTGGATAGATACTACGTTTTCTCGGCTTTGTTTTATGGAATGGAAGCTTGGACCTTGAATGCGGCACCAATGAAAAATCTGTAATCATTCGAGCTGTGGGTGTACAGAAGAATTCTGAAAATATCGTGGACAGAACAGGTCACAAAGAAAGAGGTTCTGAGAAAGATGAATAAAGAAATGGAAGTTTTAAATACCATCAAAACAAGAAAATTGGAATACCTCGTACATATTACACGTGGAGAGAGATACAACTTGCTTTAATTGATTATGCAGAGAAAGATTTAAGGAAAAAGAAGCATGGGGAAACGTAAAAATTTGGGTCCCCGACCTGAGAGAATGGAGCGGATGTAAGATGATTGCCAACCTCCGTCGCGAGGATGAAACTTAAAGAAGGAGGGTAAACGTCAGTTACTGTTAGGCAATGGTATAATATGTAGAACAAAACAGAATATCACAAGAATGGAGATCAAGCAGCAATCTCAATCATGGAAGAAATTAAAAAGAAACAAAAGTCAAGCATAGAAACTGGGCAGAATAAAAATAAAAATCGGTTAGTAGCTCCTTAAAATACGAAATATTTCATGTAGGGATTCTTCTTCTACCTCTGGTTCCTATCCGTTTCGGATGTTGGAAATCACATTGGCAATCATAACCTTTCTCGCTGCGCCTCGAAACAGTTCCGTTGAGGTTTTCTTAAACCATGTTCTCAAATTCCGCAACCATGATATCCTCCTCCTAACGGGTCCGCGCAGGGCCGCGTTTAGGTCAATTGACGCCCGAGGCAATTCTCTAGTAGGCGCCCTTCAAACATATACCATATGGAGAAAAAAATTGCAGAAATTTTTATTTAAATAGAATACACTAAAATGGAATTAAACTACGATGTTTATATACTTATAACAGAAAAAAATGTCAATCCAGTTCGATCACATCACGAGAGTTTTTTCAAAAAAAAAACTTTTCAAAAAAAATTGTTTTTCTTGACAAAACCGACAAATTGTTAACACGTTCTTGCGTCATACTTGATGGGCAATTATTTTTCATTCTTGACATTTTCGAAAATGACCTTTCAGCGGACACGTTGGCAACTGGGATGCACAAATAAATGTGCAAAGCAATGTCAAAATTAGGAAAAATATCTTTCAATCCACTTAGTGCAGTCACTGAAGGTTTTCACCTCCGATTTTGTTGAACCTCCATCGATTTTCATGAAAATTGGTGAGTAGTTAGAGGATACCTCAAGGAACAAAGGTAACATGATGCCAACTTGCGCTTTTACCGTAGTAATGGATGCCACCCCTTCTCGTGGGTGAAAATTATTATTTTTTAAAATAATACCATAAATCGATAGAGACAAATTCTAAATAAAATTTGTTATATAAAGTTATTAATATAAATCAATACTTTTTGAGTTATTAAAGATCAAAAATTTTATTGGTTCGTAAAAAAATCCATGGTTTAAAGCTGTTCTTCACGTTTAACTCAAAAACTATAAGCTTTTACTAAAAAGTTATTATTATCAAAATTGAAGATAATAAAAAGCTGAATACACTTCTCACTTAAAGAACTAAACTAATGTGAATTCAAAGTGAGTTATGGGTTATTGAATGTATATTTTTTTCGACGAGTACTCATATCTAAGTATTCAAGCTTAAATAACGGGAAAACGTTGCATTCTATAAAATATACCTGCTAAGCACTTATCAAAGTACTTCGGAGTACCTATCAAATGAGCTCCAGTAGTAGTTAATAGCATCACAATTAAGCAAGTTATGATAAAGATTAGAGAACACTTTAGAACTTTTTAGGAAAAAGTGAAAAACATAACATACGCCATTTCCACAAAAATTAAATTGTATACATAGTAATCCTTAGAAGAATTTCTTGACATTAGCATAAGTAATGACTTTAACAATGTTTACCGGTTTAGAATGCGTATTTTTTAAAAAAGATATAATTTAAAAAAATCAGAATTTTTAAAATTATTGTAATTTTTATTTTCTTTTGATATAGGATTTTATAATAAGGACTTTATTTAATTTTTTATTAGCTTCAATTTTGGTAATAATAACTTTTTTGTAAAATATTAGAGTTTTTGAGTAATTTATGAAAAATCGGGAAAAAACGTGTATTTTTCTTATGAAAAATTAAAATATTTGATCTTTAACAACTCAAAAAGTTTTGATTTATTTTAATAACTTTATGTAACAAATTTTGCTAGAATTTGTCCCTCTATCGAATTCTGGGGATATTTTTAATAAAATAATTTTCACCCCCGGGCAGGGTTAACATCCACCCCCAGGGTAAAAGCGCAAGTTGACACCATGTCAGCTTTGTTCCATGAGATATCCTCTAACCACTCACCAATTTTCATGCAAATCAATGGAGGTTCAACGAAATTGGAGGTAATAGCTCATATCCACCTTCAGTGACTGCACTAACTCTTCTTTAAATATTAAGATATGTCCATTGGTGATTTTATTATGGTATCCAAATGACCCTTTAAGTGAATGAATTCATGTATGAATGATGTATATTGGTCGTCTTTATTTTGTATCAGATTTTTAGCTTCTTTAATAATTTCTTCATTGCTTAATTTTGGCAAATCTGTTAATAACACGAAAACGTTGATAAATAAGTCGATAAGATTGCAGATGTCTATTCAGATCTCTTATAAGAGTGTCGATGATAATATAGAATGTGTGGATTTTCATTTCATCACTAGCTGAAAAGTTTAGTTCATCAACGGCCCCCTTGTCAAATTGAATTTGTCTTTTTCTCTTTCTTATTTCTTTATATGTTTTATTTGGGCACAATTTTTTGGCTTCCTTGAGGTAAAGTAATTTGAAAGAGCTTCATACTCTTTAATGACAGAACGCAGATCCAAAATTTTTATATACCTACAGATATTTTCTGTACAGTGTTTTTGCCGCCCTCTCATAATGTACCGCCCTATGCAACTGCCTATATTGCCTAATGGATAAAGAAGCCCTGGGTCAGCGATTACCTTTGACTTTACCTTGCAATATACCTTGCAATTACCTACCCAGCAGAGAGTAACGGTACTAATTTCTCATAACGTGTCCCAGATACTGCAATTTTAGGCGTTTGATGGTAAACACAATATCCGGTTCCTTTTTCATTCTTCCTAGGACTTCCTTGTTCGTGATAGGCTAAGTAGGGTAAATAACCATTGTTTAGTCCTTATATTTATTACGAATTATTCCATTATAACTAATTAGTCTAAACTGATTATGAAAACGACTATAGTTAGATATTCTTACTGACAATAATTTGGTGAGAAACTAAATGTTGAACACAAACTTAAATTTAATTAAAAAACTATTTAACATGTAGCAATTTGACAACCATAACGTGTTTACGACCATCAATAAATTATTTACGAATAAAAAAGTCGTAAAATAATAATGTTAAATATTGTTAAAGCGTATTTAATATAACCCGATATATCGTCGGTCGGATTCATTACTGGAACATTTCCAAAATTAGCTATTTTGAACTAAGTACGTAAAATGGTTAAAAATTGCGGACTCTTTCTGAATCACTAACGGAATAAAATATAATCGTCCTTAATAACTGTCAAAATGACAAAAACCGATATAATATTGTTCTATTTCGTGTAACATCCCCATCCACTAACAGTTTATTTCGAAATGTTCCGATACGACTTTAAGATCATTACGTGAATATTATTTACAACGGTATATTTCTATAAGTTCCAGTACGCCGTTGAGAATCCAATGTTGAAAAATTATTTTCTTGTATTAAATACAAGAAATTTTGTATCAGTTGTGCTTTGAACGCGATATAGAGTGTATGGTTTAACTGCATAGTTTCTTTAATTATGTCTTCAAGAGCACAGAAGTTGATTGAACTAGCTATTTCAAGTTTATTAACGGAAAATGTAGAGGACAATCTAGCTATTTCAAGTTTATTAACGGAAAATGTAGAGGACAATCATGGACATGGTAAGTTTTTTTTATGAAAATAATTCTATGATCATACCTATTTTAATTTTAACAGTACCCGAAGTTAATATTTTTAAAACAGATGGTCCAATGTGTTAATAAGTAACTATTCGGTACTGCTATTACTTAAGTAGGTACATTTTAAATTTTTTTGCATTAAAATGTAAGTATGTATATTGTTACTAAAATGATAATAAACGATTTTTATCTTTTCGATTAGGGGGTCAGTCTGTTGTGGACATGGACTATGAAAGAAGCCCGTCTTCCAGTATGAGACGACATAATACTGATACCTCTTTTACTGTTTCTCAAGTGGCGCCTATATTAAGTAAGAACTTTTTTGTATGTTCTCTACATTTTTTATGCCTTACATTCTTTTATTTTTACGTTATAAACCTTATTTAGTTGTAGGTGACGAAGTAGACAAAATATTATCATCAGATGGAAAAAATTACATTAATTTAGATAATTTGGCGCTACATGAGGATGAGAATATAGTTTATGAAGAATTGCGGCCTTTAACTATGACATCCAAAATTCCTATTGCTACAGACCAGGTGGAACCTCTAATAAGTAAGAATGAATCTGTATTTCGTTTTTTGAGTCACGGGCGGAATTGAATACTTTCAAGAATCTCAATATGTAATTATTGTACTCGAGGACTTCAAGAGAATTGAAAACTTTTTCGACTATCGGGTGTTGATTTACAGTAACAGAAACAGAAAATGATATTAACTTAGCTAACGTAGAACTACAAGATGGAAATGTTTCTGAATCTGAAAAAGTGTCTACTACCCGGAATAAAACTAAAAAGAGAAAGAGAGAGCCAGAAAAGTGGATTAAGAATGTGAAAAAACAATTAAAGAATAGGGGTAAAGCCTACCAAACCGTAAAAGGACGTACAGTACCAGCTTAAGAAACCAAAACCACCATGTACGAACTGTCGACTAAAATGCCCAGAGAAGATAAATGAAGAGAGTAGATTGAAACTATTTGAAGACTTTTGGAATATCGGTGACCTCACCAAACAGCGCTACTACATTAAAACTTGCATGGGAGTGGTTAAGCCGAAATATTCATTGCACAATGCGAATAGTACTCGATCATTGAATGTGTCATATCATTTTACAATACATGCAGAGAAAATTCGAGTATGTAAACGATTCTACACAGCAACGTTGGATATAGGACATTCGTTTTTATCTACAGTTAATAAGTTATCTAATTCGAGTGGGATAATACCGGAGGACCGTAGATGACCGTAGATCACGGCAATACTGGTAGGTGTCTATCAGACGATGTTAAAGATATTGTCCGAGAACACATAAATTCTTACCCTAGAAAAGAGTCACATTATTGTCGAGCATCTTCAAGTAAGGAATATCTAGACGGTGATTTGAATTTGGCTTTGATGTACCGCCAATATAAGGAATGGTGTCATCAAAATAACAAATTTAAAGTCAAACAAGGAACTTAGGAACACATTTTTCGAAATGAATTTAACATTGCGTTTCATAAGCCAAAGAAAGACCAATGCTCTTTGTGTTTGTCCTATCAAAATGCTACAGGTGATGATAAGTTACAGTTGATGTGTGCCTATGAACAGCATTTGAAGGAAAGAGATTTGTGCCGAGAAGAAAAAAGAGCTGACATAGCATCATGCAAAAATGATGAAAGTAAAATAATATGCTGTTATGACATGCAAGCTGTCCTGCAAACACCCTCCGGAAATTATTCCCTTTTTTTCTATAAAAGAAGGTTAAATGTATACAACTGCACCGTCTATGATGTTGTGTCAAAAGCTGCTAACTGCTACTTATGGAATGAGTCGTTAGGGGGTAAAGGTTGCGATGAAGTCGGTACATGTATTTATTTATTTTTAAAAGATAATTGTGTAGGAAAACATGTCATATTTTATACGGATAACTGTTCAGCTCAGAACAAAAATAAATACTTAATAAGTCTTTATCACTATGCTATTCAAATTTTAAAAGTTAAATCAATTACGCACAAGTACTTAGTAGTTGGACATACCCAAAATGAAGGGGACAGCGTCCATAGTACAATCGAACGAGAAAAATCAAGGATATTAAAAAATGGTTCCATTTTCATTCCATCACAATGGATATCGCTAATTCAATGTGCCAAAAAGACTGGACTTCCATACAGAGTACTAGAATTAGACTTCACAGATATTTTAAATCTAAAAGATCTAGTAACACAGTTTGGTAAAAACTTTACAGAAAATACTGATGGTGATCGTGTTGTATGGAATGATATACGAAAAATTTTTATGCAAGCTACTTCTCCATACCAAATTTGCTATAGCAACTCTTATGATCCGGAAGCTACGATGAAATTCATTAATGTACGCCATAGGACAAGGGGCAAAAGTGCAGCTAATGACGTAGAACAACACCTTCGAAAAAAATATCAGGTACGACCAAAGATATCGAGTTTAAAGAAAAGGGACTTACTGTCCTTATGTGACTCGAATGTAATTCCGAAGGTATACCGCGAGTATTACGCTGGGTTACCAGCCACAGAAAATCATGCTGAGCATGAAGAACAATGTGAGAACAATTAATTATTATTATAAAATATTTCTGATTTTCCTACATTTTTTTAATTTAATTTTTTCATTTAATTTTCGATTTGTGTACTTGAGAATAAACGTTCAATTCAAATTTGTTGTCATTTATTTATTTCATTAACAGAACATTTAGAAATATACCATTAGATCCTTCACTTGCAATAGTTTTCTAATACATACTCCTAATTCATTACGGGAACATTTCACAAAATTATTTATTATTAAAAAAATAACAGGATTTTAAATTTTTTAACAATTCCTCATTAAACTGTAACCCTTGTTTAATACATTGGCGTAATAATCTTGAAAATCGGAGAAAACTGTTTTGATTAAATTGGCATTTCAAATGCTCTTCAAACTTTAACTTGCATTTTCCAACAATAACATAATTTGAAATGTTCCAATAATGAATCCGACCGACGATATATTCTAATTTCATTTGATTGAAATTTCAAATTGCTTATTAAAATTCCTAAATGTTCCGAAATTTTACCTTGGAATTGAAAAAATACATAAACAGACTTATTTTGCATAAAATTTGATCTATAAATATTAACTTTACGTTAACTAGGTAATTTGTATATTATTCGACATTCTTAGATGATTCTTATTTTAAACTTTACGCAGATAAACTTAAAATTTTGAACACACTAAATCATGTCAAACAAAAAATATTCTTCTCACTAGTTGTTCATGACTTTTTGATTCTTTGTTGTCTGTATGAATGGAATTAACATAACAAATAAAAGTTTTAAATTATTTGTACGGGGTTTTTTTCTTCAAACTATAACTCAAAGTGGTGGCTCATCATGATAAACCATTAGAATATTCATAAAAAAGCAAATATCGGAATTGATGCCTGATATATAAACAGACGAAATCAGGAACGCTTTGAGGAGAATGAAAAGAAAATAAAGCTCGGGGAGAACACAATATCGCTATAAAAGCCGTAAAGATTGGAGGAGGCAGACTTTTAAACAACATAAAGAAACTGTTCAACTTATGTCTGCATCAAAGTAAAACACCTACAAGATGGCACAGTGCTCTTACCATCTTAATACACAAAAAGGGCGATCCAACAGATCCAAAGATTCCAAATCTACAAAAATCAAAAAAGCAATTAGATAGGGAGACACGTTATCTCCCAAAATCTTTACGGCCGTACTTGAACATGCTTTCAAACAATTGGAGGAGGAGGCCAAAGGAATAAATATCGACGACGAAAGGCGCTCCCACCTACAATTCGCATATGACCTAGGTCTTATAAGAGGCAACTTAAAAGAGATTAGAACTATGCATACTGAGTTAGATGCCTCCTGTTAGAAAGTCACAATACATGACAAACCTGGTACCAAGCGAAAATCCAAAAGTCGACTTCATCGAAAAGCATTGGTCCATAAATATAAATATATACTTAGGGCATGAAATCGTCAGGGACAATCAAACTGCTGAACTACAAAGAAGGATCACCTTAGCATGGGCCGCATATGGAGCTCTAACCGACATCTTTCAGAGCAACATGGCAAATTATTTGAAAAAGAAGATGTTAGACCAATGTGTGCTTCCAATCATGACTTACTGCACCGAAACATTATCGTTAATCCAGGCCAGAGCAACTAAACTTAGAGTGGCCAAAAGAAGAATGGAACGGTCACTACTTGGACTAACTCTCAGAGAGAGGGTCAGAAACGAGAGAATCAGAAGAAGGACAGGCGTCACAGATGTCATAAAACGAGTAGAATGGCTAAAGTGGAATTGGGCGGGCCATGTAGCCAGAATGAAGAACGGGAGGTGGACCCAAAAAATTACAGTGTGGAGACCAATAGAAGACAGAAGAAGTAGAGGAGGACCACCTACACGATGGATAGACGACGACAAAAGGATTGCTGGGAATTAGTTGCAGGAAGCCCAAGATCGACAAAATTGGAAGAAATTAGGGGAGCCCTATAATCAACTTTGGATGCAGAAGGTTGGATGATGATGATGATAACTCAAAAATATATCTAACTATATAAATATATTTCAATTAAGTACTCCTTCGCTATTATCGTTTACCACTACCTCTTCTGTAAGTACCTACTATTTTTCTGTTGTTTTCTTCTATTTACCTTGTTTTGTTCACCTATTCTTTTTGAGAAAAGATAAAATAAACAAAGAATAGAAACAATATAAAGCAAATGAATTAAAATCGAGTTACATAACAAATATTAAGTTACAAACCAAAAGGAAGAAGCAATGTAGGCAACAAATGAATTAAAATCGACTTACATAACAAATATTAAGTTACAAACCAAAAGGAAGAAGCAATGTAGGCAACAACTGTGATAGGTACTGGACATAAGAAGACGCATTTTCTTTTTCTTTATCTATATACACGACCTGATTGATCAAGATTTAATCGCACATTTCCATTCTAAATAAACAAAAATAAAATCAATGAAAGTAAAATCATATTCTCTTCTGTGAAATTTCTAATCTCTATTATTACATCGTTCCATAATCGTTTCGCAGAATGCAATTCTTCTAATACAGTCATCTTCTAGCATCCAGCTCGTACTTTGGAGGGATGCCACTTCTTTTACAGATGCTCACTCTAAGATTTGATTCTTCTTCTTCTATTTGTATAGACATGACTCTGTCTGTTTCTTCAATGTGCCTCTAGTAAGTTGTCGTTCCATCGTTTTCGTGCTCTTCCCACTGATCGTCTTCCTATTGGGGAACCGTCTCTTGCTGTCCTGACTATCATATTTGTTGTCATTCGGCTTATGTGGTCATTCCATTATATTCTTCTGTTTCTTACCCAGTTAATAATTTTCTTCATCTTGCATCTCCGTCGTATATCTGTACTCCTAGCTCTGTCCCATAGAATCTTACCATCGATTTTTCGAAGGGTTTTCATCTCCGTTGTTTCGAGCAATCTTTTTGTCCTCTCTATGTCGGGTCGTGTTTCTGCCGCGTATGTCATTATTGGTCTGATGACTGTTTTGTAAATTCTACCTTTCATTTCTTTTCCGATATTTTTATTTCTCCATATTGTGTCATTCAGGCAATCTGCGGCTCTGTTTGCTCTATTCACTTGATCTTCTACTTCTGTTTCGAGCCTTCCGTAGCTAGATAGTGTGATACCTAGGTATTTAAACTCCATCACTTGTTCTATTATCTGATCTTCCAGCTCCAATTTACATCTTATTGGATCTGCTGTTATAACCATGCATTTTGTCTTTTGTGAGGAAATTAACATGTTAAATTTTCTGGCGATTATGTTGAAATGTTGCAGCATACGTTGTAAATCATCTTCACTTTAAGAGATAATTATTGCATCGTCCTCATAGCAGATTATTTTAAGTTGTTTTTCTCCCATTTGGTATCCTTTTTTAGTTCTTACTTTTTTTATTATTTCGTCCATGATCAGGTTGAACAATAAAGAATTCAAGGAATCCCCCTGTCTTATCCCATTGCCGGCTTCAATTGGGTCAGTTCTAAGAGTTGATTGGTGGACATTATTATCTCATGCGACCTGCCTCGAACTGGTAAGAGGATCAATGATAAAATAAAAACAAATAGAAACATAAAGCGAATGAACGAAAATCGACTCACGATCTGATTTATTAAGATTTATTCCTGCATTTATTTTATAATTAACAGACTTTAGTAATGAAAAATAAACATCAACAGACTTAAGAAGTTGTAGATCCAATACCCAGACTATAATGAGCTTTAAGGTAGGCCGTTCATTTTTATAGCCTCTATAAATAATAACAGAGTAGGTACCGTTCTCTGATAAAAAACTACACTAATTACCACTATCTATGCGCATACATTAAAATATCTAAATAGCCCGGTACTATTATGACAGGAATAATAAATATTTCTTTGTAAGTATAAGCTTCAGAGAATTCTAATACGTTCTGTAGACATTAGCATGCATCCTCCCACCCATAAAAGGTGAAGGTGTTTCCGTATATATTGCAATTTACGTCTACTACTCCGACTGCTCATTCATCCGTATTCATTCATGAAATGTAAATTAGTATGATCGTGGTCGTTTACACAATTTACTTATAATTTCTTGGTGATATATTAAAACACATGGACGGCACAATCAACTAAGATGGCACACAGGTGAAAAAATAAATAATACATAAACGAATTTACATTTTCTCTTTTATGGATTTTGGGAGCTGTGCCTATTTAGTCAGAAAACTTTCTTAAAATTAACGCCTAACTTGAACCTACCATAAACCAAGACTATAACGAAAGTAATTGAACAATCAAGGATAGGAAATGGGAAAAACTTTTCACGCCCAGGTGTCGTTCAGGGTGATTAACCACAGACTAAGGAGTAAGTAGACCAAGGAATAAGGGGTATTATTACCAGGGAAAAACAAAGGTAACTTATAGATAGTCCTAATCCAAACTTGCAATTTACAAAACTTAAAAGAATCCAAAAAATTGACGGTTTATTCATAGCTAGTAAAAGGAATTGATTAATAACTTAAAAAGTTTATTCAGTCTGTAGCTCTTGCTCTCGATCGGTTTTTTTGTGATACGGCACGGAAGCACGTAAAATTATATAGATTTGTATAAATTGAACTTTCGTACTGTTTTACATTCGTACATTATAATAGTATATTATTCAACGACCATATATGTACAGGGTGTTTCAAAAAGGTATGTCATACATTAAATCACGCATTCCGGGGACAAAAATAACTTACCATAGTACAAAAGTGTACACAAAAAAAAGTTACAGCCCTTTGAAGTTACAAAATGAAAATCGTTTTTTTTTTCTATATCGAAATCTCTTAGAGATTTTTCATTGAAAATAGACATGTGTCATTCTTATGGCAGCATCTTAAAAAAAATTAAAGTGAAATTTGTGCACCCCATAAAAATTTTATGGGGGTTTTGCTCCCTTAAACGTCCCCCGAACTTTTGTATACGTTCCAATTAAATTATTATTGTGGCAACATTAGTTAAACACAATATTTTTAAAACTTTTCTGCCTCCTAGTACTTTTTCGATAAGCCAGTGTTTATCGAGATATTTTTAATATTTGTCGAATCCACCACATATTTGTATATGGTTGAGTACCTATGATATACCTGTTAATAATCTGAAAATTTATTTATAATTTACATTTTTATGTATATTTTGAAGAAGAAGCCATATCTCGATAAAAGGTGACTTATCAAAAAAAGATTAAGAGGCAAAAAAGTTTTAAAAACACTGTGTTTATCTAATGGTACTACAATCATAGTTTAATTGGAACGTACACGAACATTTGGGGGGTTTAAAGGAACAAAACCCCCATAGAATTTTTATGTAAACATATTAAAAAAGAAGCCGCATCTCGATAAAAATTGGCTTATCGAAAAAATACTAAGAGGCCAAAAAGTTTTAAAAACGTTGTGTTTAACTAATGGTACCACAATAATGAATAAATTGGAACGTTCACAAAAGTTTGGGGGGTTTAAGTGAGCAAAACCCCCATAAAATTTTTATGGGGTGCACAAATTTCACTTTAATTCTTTTTTAAGATGTTGCTGCCATAAGAATGCCACATGTCCATTTTCAATGAAAAATCTCTAAGAGATTTCGATATATGAAAAAAAATAGTCCTGTCATACTATCCCGGAGGTATCATTAAAATTCTGTTTTTTGAATTATCCGAATATCTCTCTTCTTGTAGGAGGTCTACCATTTTTTGTAAATAAAAACACTGATTGACTCATAAAATAGAGGTTGGATTGATAAGATTAGATTGGCCCGCCTGCAGCCCAGATCTCAATCGTATTGAGCATTTTTGGGATGAATTAAAAAAAGCTATTCGCCGTCAGCCTAGGCCTTCAGAAAATTTGGTACAGTTATGGCTCTTGTAGAGGAATTTCGGGCTATTTCCCAGGCAAGGATAACACACCTTTATTCGATGCCAAACAGATTGCGAGCAGTCGTTGCTACAAGAGGTGGACATACCCGCTATTGAATTGTTTTGTTTCGTTGTTAATTTTGTTTTGTTTTGATAATTTTAGAGCGCTTGATAATTTTAATGAAATAAACAATAAACCATCAAAGCAAGTTTTTATTTACAGCTCTTACAATAAAAGAGATATTCGGATAATTCAAAAAACAAAACCTTAGTGACACCACCAGGATAACACAAAATGAGTATGGAACAAACTCAGCCCTCCAATTTTTCCACAGAATTTTTTTAGAACTAGGAGAAAATACAAGGCTTCCATTCACCCCCGTATAATGCCATCTAAGCAAATTTTTTTTGTTACCGGAATAATAACTATCGACATTAAGTATGTACCTACAAACTGATGCAATAATCTTAAAAATCGGAGTACAGATAATAAAGTTATAGATTGTCTAACTTAATCAAAAATTTTGGGTGGCGGAATTTTGTGCCGATGAGTATAGTTGCTTGGAAAATAGTGCACACAGAGATTCCAGACTTTAGTTACTAATAGGTAGATAATATTTAGTTTAGTTCTATCTCTCATTTCTCTCATTTAGCAAATTTTTTGTAACTTTGGATAAGTTTTTGAACCGTGTCTAAGATCTTTCTAAATTACAATTTATACACTCTCTCACTTAGGACATTCTTCGTGTTTGTCCTATTCTGTAGATACTAATTTTATGTACAGTGATTGATTGATTGTCAATACTCTTAGAGAAGACGATTTATAAACAAGAGTATGTCATAGAAACTAGAGATTAATATAGCGAGATATCTAGTCATTCTACCCAATCTTTTTCTAAGGAAAAATAAGAATAAACACCTATACAAACAATCTATAAATTTGCCCAGAATTGATGTTTTTTAATAAAATATCGCTGCGATACCTACATTTCTCACAATTATCTTATAAATAACTTGAAATAATATAACGAGATGAATTGGGAAATTCGTCAGAATTATTTCTTTGTTTTTATAAGTTCGTCTACCTCTCAGTTAATAAAATAACAACCGTATGGACTGTTTCAGTTATCTGTTATTATATAATTTCTTTAATCATTACCGACTTCGACAATTACTAAAAAATAATTTTTATTGCCATGTAAAGTTTTCAAATTCAGAGCAATAATTTTGCGATAAGTATTTTGCGATGAGTATACAATAATATTATCACATACAGAATAAGCCAAATAAAAACGGAACATACGCAGTTAATACAGTGTATCGGAACTACGTTTGAAATAGTCGACCAATATAAAAGTTTGACACACAAATCATAGCAACTCAGCTACCTGTCTCCTTTTAGGCTAAGGCTACGGCCAGATAAGCGACAATTTACGGCGCCATAAGAGCAGTAAAATGAAGCGCGAAAATGGGTCCTGGGAAGAAGGATCTGGGTCCAAATTTGTAGTTCATCTAACCACAACAACGAACGAAACACTAATTTACATCTCGCGACACGCCGTAATTTACATCCCCATCTGGTCATGCTTTTTACTGCCGCTTCATTTTACTGCTCTTGCGGCGCTGTAACAGCAATAAAATGAAGCGGCAGTAACTGCAGTAAAAAGAATGGCCAGAGGGGGATGTAAATTACGGCGTGTCGCGAGATGTAAATACAGTGTTTTGGTCGTGGTTGTAGCTAGATGAGCTACAAATTTGGACCCAGGTCCATTTGTTTGCGACACGACGACGAAGATGAACCCGTTCGATATTGCTTCGCGATATTTTACAGCTCAGTCTGGCCATCCACTACACTCACTGCGGGACCCATTTTCGCGCTCCATTTTACTGCTCTAATGGCGCCGTAAATTGTCGCTTGTCTGGCTGTAGCCTTAGCCTAAAAGGAGACAGGTAGTTGAGTTGCTATGATTTATGTGTACCAAACTTTTATATTGGTCGACTATTTCAAGCGTAATTCCGATACACTGTATTAACTGCATATGTTCCGTTTTTATTTGGCTTATTCTGTATACAATATTCGCAGCAATACAATTTTATTGTATATTTCATAATTATTTACTTTAATTAATTGGCGTTTTATTACTACCGGGTTTCTTGTTATTCAATTTTCACCATTTCTGTCGGCATTCTCTTTTTTTAATTTTATAACGTACCGCTGAGAGAATTAGGTCATCATCTCCTATATGAATCTTAGTCCTGCGTATATATTTTCACTGACTACAAAATTTGCTATTATTTGGGTGTTAGACATAATTTTCAATCCTACTTCTAAAGAGGAAAGGTAGAGCTGATTTACAAAATCCTTGGACTCATCTATCCTATCAGCTATTAGCACAATATCGTCTGCATATCTCACATGGCTTAGCTTTTCTCCCGTTTATATGGCATACATTGTTTGTTTTTGTTGATCAGGTTTGCCTTCTACATAAGCCCCTGTTGTGTATAGTATTTTTACTACAAAAACGTTATTACGTAGGTCAAAATTTTTGACGTAAGAGAACTGTCAAAACATTAGAATGTGACTTTTCATTATTGGCATGTTTATAATAAACATGGCGATAATGAAAAGTCACATTCTAATGTTTTGACAGTTCTCTTACGTCAAAAATTTTGACCTACGTAATAACGTTTTTGTAGTAAAAATACTATATTTAGTCCAGAGACATAAGGTATTCCCGGTTAGGTGTAGCCAGGACAATTTTTTATATGGATTTATGCACTCGATAACTCAAACTTCTATATTTTTTGCCATGGTTTCGGAGTAATTTTTAAATTATTAAAGATTTAAGGACAAAATGTACCATTTTAAAAATTTGAAGGTAATTATTTGATAACAAATTTAAAGCTTTAAAATGTTGATTTATGAATGGTAGAAAACCAGCCTCGTGTTTAAAGAATGTCAGAGAAGGATCGGGATATGCATGGTCAACTTGTGCGGGATCCAAGAAAAAAAGCTCTCAAGAAAGTTTTCGTGGACGACTGCTTTCTTAAAATCCTCTATATACCCACAATATTGCCCAATATTCCTAAATTACCGTTAATTATTATTCTGAATGTTCTGAATTCTGTATTAGTAATTTTTGACAGCACTAAAGTTAATCTGGATCGAGCCGATAATGTATTTGACCTATTAGAACGTTTAAAATTGTCACCGATAAAAGTTAATATAAAACGAAATTCCTTTTTTACTCCCTCGACCCAGAAATGAAGCCATACCGCTAGCCAGTACCCAGCATCCCAGCAACGAGCAGATTTAATGATAACCTACATCACATCAGTATCAGTATTAAATTTTTTTTATAATCTCCAATGAATTTTGCAATCTGCTGGAAGAGCAATAAGCGTTTGCTATGACAAATGTGAGACAGACATGCAGGCCCGCCGAGAGGGGGGTACAGCCGGTACATTTTCCCGTTCTTTTGCTCTTCACTTTATGTGCATAATGTGTTAAATTAAACTCGGCTGTATTTAATATGACCTTTACCTCTATTTTGAAATATATTTGATTGTTCTATTCTAAAAACGGCATGACAAACCTGCGAGATTTTTTGATGATTTGCCGGGGCCTAGTAGTGAAGCGACTGAAAATTTTAGAGTCCGACTAAATATTTCGCTGTGAAATATTTATTATTGTCATAGATTGCATAATAGGCAATTTAACCAGAAGATTTAATGCGGCAAATGAAACCCATTCGCTATTTAACATTTTATGAACATCCCGATATGAAGATGGCGACAATATTAATAAAAAAATTGATACATCGCATCAATTATAAAGCACCTGTATTATAAAAATATTCACTATTATAAATATAAACAAAATTTAATAA
Organism: Diabrotica virgifera virgifera; assembly: GCF_917563875.1. Lineage (NCBI taxonomy): Eukaryota > Metazoa > Arthropoda > Insecta > Coleoptera > Chrysomelidae > Diabrotica > Diabrotica virgifera. The sequence goes on from NC_065449.1 coordinate 243,260,614, forward strand.
AATTTATATTTGAAATGTTTCTCATTATTTAGTATTAATGATTTTATTTCTACAAGAATTAAACAAAATTTTTTTCGCTCTTCACTTTTTGTCGGGGGTCCGCTCTTGACTTTTTACCGGGGCCCGCCCATCCCTCTCGGCGGCCCTGCAGACATGTAAAGTATCCCTCCAATTAGTTTTCTCCTTTAAAAAGTAGCTTAATTTAAATTTAGTATTTTTTTAGTGTGAGAGTACTTACTAGTGTTTATATTTTCTTAGAAGCTAAACCTTATCTGGGTCCCGTAGATAGGTCGGCAGGAAGCAGGCATCCAAGTCTACGCACCTCGTTGTGATGGACACATTAGGGTGCACTGACGGTTGGCCAACACGTTAGGGTGCACTGACACTCTTTCACTCCATCTAACCCTGTATTGGTAGATGACGTCCCTGATGGATTCCAGCTTAACGTCGTGTGGAATAACCCTATTGGAATAACCCTATTGGTATGTGTAAAAAGAATGGAGGAGCACATACTACCAAGAATTGCGCTAGAAGGAAAACCAGAAGGCAAGCATCCACCGGGGAGACCACCAAAGAGATGGAGAGATAGCTGGCAGTCTACCTCTCAAGAAATACATCAACGTCCGAATTAACAGATCGACATATCTACAACAAGTATAAGAAGAACAAGAAGGTATATGCATCAACGATGACTCACAACATTTTGTTGTGAAATCTCTGAAGGATGTTAATGTTGAAGGTTCCCAAATGTTGTATACCAAAGGTTCACACAGATTTGATAATGGCTTTATACAACAGTAATTTGTTGTCAATACATTTTACTAAATTTAAGGCGTAGCTGTTTTCTTTTGGAGAATATATGATTCTTCCAAGTCAGCTGTCGCATGTAACGGTCCAAATGCATGCCAAAATATTTAGCATCATCAGCTTGTGGGAGTGGGCAGTTGTTGATTTTGTGTGAAGTGAATGTTACTTGTGTAGATTTCGTTTCATCAACGAAATCATTTGGATTTTATTAAGGTTTGTCTGAAGGTTCCTTGAGGCTGAGGCCGGATCGGTGTGAGATGCCAAGACCGCCGTGTTATCAGCGAATGTTGCTACAGTGGTGGTTTTTGTTCTTAGCAGATCGGCTGTATAAAGGAGTAGCAATATAGTGCATCCGTAGATAGCCAAAACGGAAATTTAGGCCCAGAGATAACCAAATCAGAGGTTAGTCAGACAATAAACTATATGAAAACCAATATAAATCTGCTGGTCCAGATGAATTACCTAGCGAGCTGATAAAGTTGGTCAACGAGAAAGACCTGGACATAATAGTAGAACTGTTCAACGCTATCTATACTACGAAGAAATGTTGACATCAGCATTTTTATGTTTGCCAAAGAAAGTGAATGCCAAAGAATGCAGTGAACACCCAACCATAAGTTTAATGTTACATACCTTGAAAATTATGTTGAAAATTATCCACGCCAGAATACACTCTAAACTGGAGCTGGATATTAGTGACACTCAATATGGGTTACGCAATTGTATGGGTACCATAGATTCATTATTCTCCTTCAACGTGCTGACACAGAGATATTTGGATGTTAGCCGTCCTCTTTACGTCTGTTTTATAGACTACAATAAAGCGTTTGATAAAGTAAAACATGGTCGACTCATGGAAATTCTAAAAACTAAAAACCTAGATGAAGGAGATTTAAGACTAATAACACACCTCTATTACAATCAGCGAGCAATAGTAAGAATTGAAAAAGAAACATCTGAAGAAATGGAAATAAAGGAAGGAGTCAGGCAAGGCTGAATGCGTACTATCACCTCTATTATTTAACGCTTATTCTGAAGAGGTAATTCGAGAAACTCTGGAAGATGAAACAGTCGGCATAAGAGTAAATGGAGTCTTAGTTAAAAACATCAAATATACAGATGATACAGTAATAATAGCCGATAGTTTACAAGACCTGCAAAGACTCATGAGTAAAATAGTAAGGTGTAGTAGGGAGTACGGACTCTCTCTCCATATCAAAAAGACGAATTTTATGAAAATTAGTGAAAGCAACCATAGTACTAACGAAATCTTGATAGTAGAGGGCCAACAGATCGAAAGAGTAAAAAAGTACACTTACCTAGGAACACTTATAACAGAAAATAATGACTAAACTGCAGAAATCAAAGTCAGAATCGAAAAAGCACGTTCTAATTCTATGAAAATGGAAAAGGTCCTATGTAGCAAAGATTTAACATTAGCTCTTAAAGTACGCCTAACAAAATGGTACGTATACAGTGTACTATACTATGGAGTGGAATCATGGACGTTAGATCTTGAGACAATGAGACGACTTAACGCCTTTGAAATGTGGACCTATAGAAGAAGTATGAGGGTTTCCTGGGTAGACAGAGTTACGAACAATGAAGTACTGAGAAGAATAGGTAAAGAGAAGGAAGTTCAACTTACAATTAAAGAAAGAAAACTACAGTATCTCAGACATGTGATGCGGGGCGAGAAGTATGGCATCCTGCGACTCATAATGCAAGGAAAGATAGATGGCAGAAAAAGCATCGGAAGAAGACGAATTTCACGGCTGAAGAACCTGAGAGAATGGTTTGGATGCAGCTTAAAACAACTATTTAGAGCTACTGCCTCAAAAATTAAAATAGCTATGATGATTGCCAACCTCCGTAGCGGAGATGGCACCTGAAGATGAAGAAGAATATAGGTCCCAAGACATTACCTTAAGGAACGCGAGAATTATATTGGATGTAATTCAGTAACATCACTCCTTTGGAAAGAAACAGAAGCCTGGTAAGTTCTCAAGAAAATTTTCGTGGACTATTAGTTTTTTAAAGTCCTTTATATATGTCCAGTATTGCAGAATATTCCTAAATTACAGTATAGTTATACTCGTATCTTTTTCGGAGTGCTCTGAATGCTGCAATAGTAATTTTTGACAGCACCAAGTTAATTTAGATCCAGCCGATAGTTTGAACGTTTAAAATCGTCACCGATAAAAGTTAATATGAAACGAAATTCCTTTTTTACTCCCTCGACCCGGAAATGAAGCCAAACCGCTAACCAGTACCCAGCATCCCAGCAACGAGCAGATTTAATGATAACCTACATCACTTCAGTATCAGTGATGAATAAGCTGCTCTCGCATTTTAATTATTTTAGAATTAATGTCAGGATTATCGTGAATTCAAACTAATATCCAGATTAATTATTTTAGTTTAATTAATTATGTTGTATTTGAAAAGTCTAGTTCCGCAGGATTTATTCCCTACGTTGATTAATATTTAATAGTAGGGTGAAATAAAATAACAGAAAAAAATTGCAGTGTTCACTGTTCACGTACATGATTCGGAAAGTATGTGCATACATAATCACAAATAGTAACAGATAATAACAAATAAAATAAAAAGTGGGTATTTGAATTGGAAATATCCGACCTATCTGTTCTATATTATGGTAAAAAAGTTTAAACAATTTCAATTTTATCGAAATAATGATACGAAAATAAATTTAGATTCTACTGATTATGTTTGTTACCCGTCTTTTCCTCTCTGTATGTCTTTTCCTTTCTGTTCAGTCTTAAATTGAAAAAAAAACTCGGTTTTAAATTGAATAAATAAAGAAAAATTAAAAAAAGAGGACTAAATTCCAATTCAGAACTTAAATCTGTTACGGCAAAAATAATTGTCAAAACGGAAATAGTTACTTCCGGTTTTGAGAAAATTAATAAAAACCATGTAACTTGCAAACGACAATAGATACCTTTATTTATTTTGACAGCGGACTTCTGATCAGCATGCAAAAATGCGTCTAAAAACATGTCTTGGTTAACTTCCGGTCATAAATGCTTTCCCGTTTATTTTTCAGCTTTTCATTCAGGAGATGGTAAAAACAATAGTTTTTATACGTTACCAATAGCGGTAGTTTGCATAATCTGTCAAAAACTGAAACATGTTTTTAGTCCAGAGAAATAAGATTTTTCTCGTGAAACATCCCCCTCCAGGACGAAACCAAATTTTTTGAGTAGTATGGACATCTATATTAATAACCTATATGTTGCCGGCAGCCGATTTTGATTATATACTGATGTGATCTTGATTATTGATATGAGATAATATCTTATATGTTACTTAATTTAATAAATGTATTAATACTAATCTAATTAATTAACCAGATCACATATCAATATGTTTTCAATCTCAGGGCGAATTATAAATTAATTACTTACTTCCGTGGCTTCTAAATATTTCTTAATGGTTCCTAATCGGGATAGAAAAGAAAAGAGTAAAAAAAATACACATATGGGTTACAATTATAATCAAAATATTTTTTATTTTATTTAAAAGGCAATCAATGCTTAATATTTGCTATTTCTTATTATTCTTAAACATAACATTTACAAATGGGAATCTTATTTCCTTTTGGTTTTCAATTGAAAGTTTTTATTAACATTTAACTATTAGGAGTTATTAGGAACAACTCTATTTAAGTTTGATGAAGCTTTTCTGATATTATTGATTATGTTATTCAATTTTTTATATGGAATTTAATACGAAAAACCCATACATTCATGTCCAAACAAATGAGACTGACCTTTTCCTGGTGAACTGAAAATGTCCTCACACAAGACCCTTTCCTGCTATCCTTGGCTGCGATCAAACCTCGTCCTGGCTTCCAGTGATGTTCTCCTTTGAAAAACTAGCTCGAATAGCTCTCGTTCCTGCTTTTGTCGTGATGCTGTGTTCTACCTTTTTCGAAACTGCTATCAGCTACCGGGACACTCTGGGCTCAAGGAGGTTCTTTTACTCTCGACCTGGCCTACTTCTCGTTCCACGATAGATACTCCACACTCACGGAACTACCCCGGCTTTCTCACTCCTCGAACACTACCGTCTACTACTCGACTTCACTTCTCGACAGCTCAAAACATTCTGCTCTCACTTTGTCATCCATTCCCCTACTTTCTAAATATCCCTTCCAGATTCACAAATCAATCTTCCACCACCAACTCTCATTCGTAATATTCCTCAAAACCAATTTTTAATCTTTCTAAATATGCTTAATGGATTTCAAAAGAAAATATTTAATTCCCATTCTAAAATACTTTCTAACTATTTACAAATTTTAATGACCTATTCTCTCTTTCAAATGAGTCTTATTTAGCATAGGCTAATGATCGAAACCTTCCGCGAAAAACGATAATGAACTATCATCTATTTCACTGAGTTTTATTTAGCATAGGCTAATGATCGACCTTCCGAGAAGAACGATAATGGTACGCGTCATTCACTTTGTTTATCTAAGCACATTGTTCCGAGTTTCGTACGCTTATTCTAATCACTTCTTAAAATTAAATATAACAATTTGTTGTATACAGGTTGTTCTAAATTTATATGCCCGAGGTTGAGAAAATTAAAAATATTTTATATTAAAGTGAATTTTGTTTATAATTATCAAATTTTAATTTTTATATCAAATAGAAATATAACAATACATAGTCATAAACAAATGAAGATCAAAAAACGGTAAATTTTTGCTTTTTTCGTCTATTACTAAAAAGTGAAGCATTCTAAACAAATTTGAGAATAAGAAACTCATAAATCATATAAAAAGCTTCAATATGGAGTTCGCTGAATATGTCCATCCTTATTTTTTGTTTAGAAAATTGCAAAATAAATCATAAATTTTGAGATTTTATAAATATTCATAACTTATGTAAAAATTAAGTTAGAACCTTCTTATTGCACGAAATGCTGAGACTTCTTGTGCTTAAATTATATTTTAAATTTCAAAGTAATTGGTCAAATAGTATAAAAGTTATTTAATTTGTTTATCCCAAATTCATTTTTTTTGCAACACTATAAGTCAGAAAATTATGAGGTTACAGTAATACTTCGGACAGTATATGAAAGAAGAACATTTATACTATTAACTTAATTAATAAAAATGACAAAAAGTAACTTTAAACAGTGTAAAATTATTTTGCAAAACATGTCGATTTTTTGCTTACTCAAAAACAATTAGAATAACTTTTTAACCGTTACCCGTAGAAAAAATATTTTTTCATATTTAGAAAGACTGAATTTTTATACACATTTAGAAAGAAAACAATTGTCCTAGGACAATTAGGGACGTAGTTAGCCCCCCCCTCCTTTTTTAATTCACATGTTCTTGCAAAATAATTTTTCAATATTTAGAATTATTTTTTGTTATTTTTTAAATTAAATTATAGTGTAAATATTCTTCTTTCATAAACTATCCAAAGTATTACTGTAACTTCACCATTTTCTGATTTATAGTGTTGCAAAAAAATTAATTTGGGATAAACAAATTAAATAACTTTTAAACTATTTGACCAATTGATTTGAAATTTAAAATATAATTTAAGCACCAGAAATCTCAGCAATTCGTGTAATAAGAAGGTTCTAAGTTAATTTTTACATAAGTTATGAATATTTATAAAAACTCAAAATTTATGATTTATTTTGCAATTTTCTAAGCAACCAATAAGGATAGACATACTCAACGAACACCATATTGAAGTTTTTTATACGAATTATGAGTATGTTTCTCTCAAATTTATTTAAAATGCTGAACTTTTTGGTAATAAACGAAAAAAGCGAAAATTACCGTTTTTTATCTTCATTTGTTTATAACTATGTATATCATCAAAATCGGCTGCAGGAAACATATAGGTTATTATTATAGATGTCCATACTACTCAAAAAATTTGGTTTCGGCTTGGAGGGGGTTGTGTCACCAAGAGGATATTTTTTTTCCTTATTTCTCTGAACTATTAAACTTTTTATTTATTGAGAAGCCTACTTCTACTCTAATATTATCGCCACTATCAAATATTTTATAATCCATCTTTTCTTTTGATATCCTTATCTAGTTTGCCTTGTTTCGTAGCGCTAATGAATCAACGTTATAATTTATTTATTCTTCTTCTTTTGCTATCATAACCCTGCAGGAGTCTTTGCCTATCTGGCTATGTCCTTCCATTCAGACCTCTCTGGAACCTTTCTCCTTCATTGTATTTCATTAATGGTGAGTTTTAAGGAAATTTTCACATACTTTTGAGTGCCATAAAGACATTGAAAACTTATCGTTATTAAAATATTATTAAAGTCAGTACCGATTTCCAACACATTTCTTCGGATCCAAGTGCAGTTCTTTCAACAAGCTTAATACTATTTCACTATGATGACGTTTCTCCTGACAGGCCTTGTTCTTCCCCTATTTCTTGATTTTCATTAATTATTTTTATGTTCTCATAAGCGTCAATGAACTTGACAAAGTCTTCACGAATGTTGTTATTTTATATGTAGGTATCTCAAATTTAGAGAAAGCTGTTCGACGTGGGATACGTCGGTCGATTCGCCAAATACGACAGAGTAATAATTTGTACTTTGAACCTGATTCATTATTTGTTCAATTATCTCTTCACTACAAGAAGTTATCAATTAATTTTGACTAGTGCTACTAATGTATGTTGCTCAGGAAGATGCTATGGATAGGTGTTGTATATTTTAAATGATGTGTGATGCGATTTTAAACCTTAACAAGTCCCCTCATTCTTAGGTCCCTCATCTTCGTCCAGAAGCAGAAGGCCGTCATCACGATGGCCTCTTAGAGGAATATTTTGTCGACCTAAGAAGACTATAGACTCTACTATTGGACGTAGTATTTCTCTATTTTCTTGTATCTATTTAGACCTCTAAGAGTCTATCTGGTTAATGACTGACTATTGCGGGTTGCTGTAACTTTGTAGAAAATCCAGCCCAACCTGAACGCACTCCTTGTGGTATGACGTTTTTCATGGGTTTGTATGGCTCCGTTTTTGCCAATGAGTTTGGCGAAAGGTGTTAAAGGTTTCGTGACAAGGCTCGGGTTTATTGTGACCATATTTTTCATTAGAAAAATAAAACTTGCCAAACAATCCCTTTTGAATGTGCGAAAGTACCAATCAACTCCTTTGTTCTAAGTGCTGGTGACCCAAGTAACGCTTCATTTCCTTTATATTCTTTATGTGTACAGAATATGGAAATTGATACGATTTTGATGGCTGCCAAGGTCGTTCTAACAATTGGCACTTTGTAAAATTATCAACATTTTGATTTACAAAAGCTTCCGTTAGCAAACATTTTGAAGCTTCCGTTACTGCTTTTGTTCCATTCTAGTCCAGAAAACTTATTTATTCCCTGTTTTGTATATTATACATATGTTTTTAAAACTAAAAACATTTGAACTGCAAATATTTCAATTTCTATTTTTTTAAATTCTCGGGAGGGGCCATGGCCCCAATGGCCCCCTCCCTGGATCCGCCCTTGGGCAGTAGGATGTCTGAATTCCACGCAGGTAGGCCGGGGTTCGAAACCCAGCGCCGCCGCCGGCCAGAACATCTAGACATTTGTAATGTCTATAGGCCCCAGGTCGACTCAGCCTGAATAAAAATGAGTACCTTGGGTAAAACCAGGGGTAATAATAGGCGGTTGAAGCGTAGCACTGGCCCTGTTACCTTCCTTGAATACCGTAGGTCCTAGAGATAGCAGACTCTCCTGCTACAATGCTAAAGACGCTTTAGTGGTATAAAACGGGAGACTATTATTATTACTCTTACGGTGCCTAAAATAATTAGCTTTTAGCTATGTTGCTCTTAGTCTATACTGTCTTCCCTTCATCTTGACTAAAACATTGATATAGGTGATGGTGATAAAATAACCTAATGTGGTTCAGAAGAACTTAACATCTCATAAAACAGACAAGATAGCACAAAGAGCATGGTTAAATGAAGGATAGAGATCCAATGTATCGCTAGAATAGACATAAGGAATATTTAAAACCAAATTACATGATTTATGCCCCAAAAATCTTACGCAGAGCCTTAAATATATAGTTAAGGAATATTTTAGTTTTCGCACTGGTCTATAAAACAAAAGCGTATAAAACAAACCCTCAACTCCTATAAATCGCTATCGAGGGTTCACATGGTATCGCACCATCATCTTTAAGGTTAATAGAAAGGATCGATGTTCAGTTGTTCAGTGGGTTACTTACGCAAAATCTGCCATTTGTAATATTTGTAGGAGTATTAAAAGCGCATATTTATGTAAGGCAACAGATGTGCTGAGGTTGATTGAACTATGTTTTCCTAGGATATATGACGCCAGTGGCGGATATTCGATAGAGGGTCTGCAGCAGGAAACATAAAATAAAAGAATTATAATAAGAAAATTATTGGCTAAAGTTTGAACTAAGTGTTTTATTTTCTTTTTGTTTTGTGAAATAACTTTTCTAAAATGAGCAAAATTGTCCAGATCCATGATTTGCCAATAAAAATCAAGACTCGCCTTCTTCGGTGTTATGTATTACTGGTTCTTCTTTACGTAGTAGGACATTAACCGAAGCATCACTTACACGCAGGGCTGTGTTATCCTTTAGGCAATACAGGCCGTTGCCTAGGGCGGCAAATTATGAAAGGGCGGCAAAAATACTGTACAAAAAATATTTGTATATAAAAATTAAAATCGAATAACATTTAAGTACATCTGTACATCCATCAATGGAATATAAGTGGGCATTCATTTCTAGAAAACAAATTGAATTTTCTTAACACTATTCAATCAAAAAGGACAGAAGTCGTAAATTTAGGGATTATTGAGCCGCCGGCAGCACTGCAAAGGCGGCGGGCACACTGTTCTATAATTTTTTTAACTAAATCCTTTTGGGTTAATCGTGGTTGAAAATTTGCCATTTTCATTGAAAAATGTCGCTTTTCGGACGTTTTTTGCGAATACCTTAAAAATTATGCATCTAACGAAAAAAACTATATAAAACATTTTTGTAGCTTATGAAAAATCAAAGAGATTCGTTCCTTCATAAGTCTTCTGGTGATAACATAAAAAGAGATATGGTAGGTGAAAAGAATTTTTTTTGTGCATGCTCAAATGGGTGTGTTCAACTTAATAACAGAGAAATGGTCGATTTTAAGGGTATAATGCTATCAATATCTTTTGTAAGTACTGCCTGAAAAGACCTTTAATACGAACGCACTGTTAAATTTCGATTACATTCAAACTAAGCGAGATATGGGTTAAAAAAAAGGATGACTAATTTATTTTAAGATAAATTGCATAAATTGCGAAGTATGTATATTTTAACCCCTCATCCACCAGATTTAAATGCATCGTTTTGCTTCCACAATACCTTTTACTATAGTCTTATTTCTATAAGATCAAATTATAGAGAGCATTTTTAATTTTTTTTAATCTTCCTTTTTCTCCATGTAACTCGAAAAATGATAATGAGATACAGTAATGAAAGAAAAATAAAATTGTTATCTAAAAGAAAACCTACATTTTTGTAAGGTATTTTTACGTATCTCTTATCACTTTCGACTTACATGGAGAAAAAGGGAGATTTTTAAGAAAGTTTAAAAATTCGCTCTATAATTTAATCTTATTCTTTTCAAAAATCATTCATTTTAAACCCGTCCAACTTTTTGAATATAGAAATAACACTACAGTAGAAGGTATTCTAGAAGAAAAATGATGCATTTAAATTCTGGTGGATGAGGGGTTAAATATACTTCTCATTTTTCCTTAAAATACATTAGTCATAAGTTTTTTTGCACCATATCTCGCTTAGTTTGAATGTAACCGACATTTAACAGTTCTCGTTTTAAAGGTCTTTTCAAGCACTACAAAAGGTATTGGTAGCATTATACCCCTAAAATCGACAATTTCTCTGTTATTAAGTTGAATACACCGATTTGAGCATGCACCAAAAAAAATCTTTTTTCACGTACCATCTCTCCTTTTATTAAAACTAGAAGATTTATGAAAAAATAAATCTCTCTGATTTTTCATAAACTACAAAAATGTTTTATCTATTTTGTTCGTTAGATGCACAATTTTTATGGTATTCCCAAAAAGCAGTCTCCGAAAAGTGTAATTTTTCAATGAAAATGGCAAATTTTTAACCACGAATAACTCAAAACGTATTGAGTTTTCTAAAAAATTTATAAAACAGTTATTGCTAAGAATTAGGTTTTCTGACCACTTCCGGTCTTAGTTTGATAAAAAAAAATTTCCACCCCCGAGAACGGGTGGGAACCACCCCTAAATTAAAAGCGTCATATGATATAGCGTAGACTTTGTTTTTTGAGCTATTCCCTACTTACAGTGAAAATATCAAGTAAATTGATGCAGTAGGATGGAATTCGGAGCAAAATACCCTCAATGACTGCACTAATAGATACCTACCTCATTCAAACATGAATGCATTCACTTAAAGGTTCATTTGGATGCCACAATAAAATCACCAATCACCAATAATTGACATATCTAAATATTTAAAGAAGAGTGGATTGAAAAATATTTGCCCTAATTTTGATATTTCTTTGCGCATTTATTTGTGCCTCCCAGTTGCCAACCAACGTGTCCGCTGAAAGGCCATTTTCGAAAATGTCAAGAATTGAAAATAGTCATGAAAATAATTTCCGATCAAGTATGACGCAAGAACGTCTTAACAATTTGTCGATTTTGCCTATAGAAAGTGACGTAACAAAGGCGATAAATTATGACATTATAGATGATTTTTCCAAAGAAAAATCAAGAAAGAAATCTGATGTGATCGACCTGGACTGACAATTTTTATGTATTCTTATTTAAATAAAAAAATCTGCTTGCAATTTTTTTTCGCAAAAATGGTACATGCTTGAAGGGCGGCTACTAGATAATTGCCTAGGGCGTCAATTGACCTAAACGCGGCCCTGCTTACACGACCGAAAGCTTTTGATATATTATGTGGTGCTACAGAAAAATATTTAGTAGAATACTCTGGGTAAATCGTCTACTTCTTCTTCACGTGCCAGATCAGAATTATCCGACGTTGGCGATCACCATTGCGAAGGCTTCTCGATCTTCAGCAATATGGAATAGTTGTCCCGCATTTGATATCTGAGCCCATTCACGAATGTTCTTTAACCTAGAAATATGTTTTCTTCCTACACCTCTACGACCCTCTATTTTGCCTTTAAGGATCAGCTGTAATATATATAAACGTGAACAAATGCATGAATCACGTGAATACAATTATAGGTATATATTATAATCTAGATATAATAACACCTCAGGGGTGTGTCTACGTCAAATAGAATTTAGAATTTAGTGTAATTTACTCTAATATAGTAGTGTAAATTTGCAAATTTAGACAAAAATAGTTTATATCGACATCCCCTCACTATATGTCCCAGATCAGATATTTTTATATGTAACAGTCTTTAGCAGTTCTCTATCTTTGTTGACACTCCTAAGTACCTACTTCTTCATTAGTTTTTCTTGCTGTCCAGGGTATCTTCAGCATCCGTCTATGAATCAATCCACATTTCCAAAGCTTCAATTCTATTCATGATCGATACTTTTAGCGTCCACACTTCTTCACTATACAATAGTACGGACCAAACATAGCACTTAACCATACTTTGTCTTAGTTCTAAACTGAGATGATTATTGCAAAGAATTGACTTCATTTTCATAAAAGTAGTTTTAGTCATTGTTATTTTACGTTTTGTTTCTATGTCTTTATTTAGTTGGTCCGTTATCACAGTTCTCAAATATGTCATTTTGTGATTTTTCTCAACTTGGACTCCGTTCAATTGAAGCTTTGCATCGGGATGTGGGTCACGACTAAACACTAAAAATTTGGTTTTGTTTGAATTTATTTTATTGCCCATTTCCTCTCCTACCTCGTGAATACGGTCAAGCAGAATTTGGAGACCTTCAATATTATCTGACAGAATTACTGTATCGTCTGCATATCTAATTACAATCACATTAATCGTCTACTATATTTATGAAAACCTTATAAAAAGATAAGTTTTTAGATACGGCCTAAAAGATTTCAATTTTTCCAACTGCGGAGAAGTGCAAGGGATGGATCACTAATGAAAAATCAACAGCGCTATAGTCTACTTCTACTACATCATATTATTGAAAAAAAGGACAAAAGCGGGATTGGGGAGATGAATAATTACATGGATCTATGATCTTAGAGAGTGATGTTTACTATCTAAAACTTAATTAATCCACTTAAATATGTAGAGCAGCTGAAAATAACGTTAAAAAGCTATGTTAGTAGAAAACATCCGTAGGGAATAGGTAATAATAATACCATCTTTATTATAATATATCACTATATTATAGTGCGTTCATAAAGTGTGGAAATGGTCTATTATCTCATGACTTAATTATTTTCAGAGTTAAAGCTCTGGTCGATTTTTATTTTTAAGTTATGATTTTTTGACGTATATTGCCCTTTAAAGGAGTTATCGATGACGTCATCACGCCCAAAATCAATGACGTCACTATTATTGGATATACGTCAAAAAATCATAATTTAAAATTAAAAATCGACCTGTCCGAGTTTTAACCCTGAAAATAATTAAGTCATGAAATAATAGACCGTTTCCATACTTTATGAACGCACTGTATAAACATATTTTTAAACGATTCTTTCGGATTGTTGTATCTTTAATTCTGTAAATTTGTATAAGACCAAAAAACTCGTTTCGAACTTTACGCAATACCTCTTTAGGTGACAGGGATAACTTTGATTTTTTTAAATGGGATTTTAAATGGGATTTTAAATCATGTTATACCTCATTTAAAAGCTTTTTATACCTCATTTTAAATGGGATTTTAAATCATGTTATACCTCATTTAAAAGCTTTTGAAATACTGATTACAAAAATGTATAATACTGTAATCCTATTTGAGGCTGTAGGTGCAAAATTTCGGTCGAATTATTTTTAAACGCATTCATTTTTTTCGAATCGTCAGAAAACTAATAGGTATTTTTGAAAACTTTAAACGCATAATGAAATATTACAGTATTGTCGAGGTACCAGAGCCCCTAATAATTTCTATAATGTTTATTTTAATAAGTCACAGGGGTGAAAAAAAGAGAAAATTTAGTCTGATTTTTAATTTCAAATATATCATTCAAAAGAAACTTTTTGTTTAGTCTAAGGAACTTTTAGCCCTCCGTAATAATGTGTTCTTTCATTCTGCATTTAAATTTTTCAAAAATACTTATTAGTTTTCGCAGAATTCGAAAAACATGAACGCGTTTAAAAATAATTCGTCCCAAATTTTGCGCCTACGCTCTTAAATAGGAGTAAAGTATTATACATTTTTAAAATCAGCATTTCAAAAGCTTTTAAATGAGGTGTCACGTGATGTACTTTCCTATTTAAAAAAGTCAAAGTTATGCCTGTCACCTGAAGAGGGATCGCGTAAAGTTCGAAACATTGATGCTATAATATAGGTACTATAGTTATTTTAAAAATCGACCTGTCCGAGCGTTTTGCTCATGTGCTAAAAATAAATAAGTTAATAAGGGGGTAACACTTATTCCAGCGCACTGTATAAATATGACAATAAATTATATTCTCTATTATATTATATCGCATCAAATAATATGTCTGATCATATTTAGCAGACTTTGTCACAGCCGGATCTGGACCAAAATATTTTGTTATTAACTTTCTTCTATTATTTAAAGACAAACACAAGTTTGTTATAAATAGAAATACGTTCAAAATATTTTTACTCGTTTGTTTACATGTCTTAATCCAATCGTAATATACGTCGCATTCCTATTTCTTTCGTAACCCATTCAACATTTCTAATAGACCAGGGCGCATCTGTAAAAATATTAGTACATTTGGACGTTTAAAGGTGACTCAATTTTTTTTGCAGAAATTGCTTGAAGATAACTCAAATAATAATATTTGAGTTATCCTCCCTCTCAAAAAGGTCCGGAACATTGTTTAAATAATTAAAATGTCAAAAAATTAAGGAAAAATTCGATTTTTTTTCTTCGTTTTTTGATTATAACTTTAAAAGTATTCATTTCCGAGAAAAGTTGTACTGACATAAAAGTTGCGTAATTAAATTTCCTACAATATGAAATTGATTAAATGTTTTACAAATTGTCACCCTTGTTGCAAAATAGCAATAATTGCGAAAAAACCATAAAAAAAAACAAGTAGTCGCTTTTTACGTTTTTCAACTATTTATGCTACACTTAGGACCTTTATATTTCTCCCAGAAAAACTTTATGATACATGTAAACAATACTGTAAACATTAAGACCAGTTCAATAGAATTGGCAAAATAAATTTTGCAATCCAACTTTCGCAAAAAAAATTCATTTTTTCAAAACGTTACAGGACTGAAAATAAAGCAGATAGCAAGTTGAAATGTTTGTTCGTATAGAAGTGTACTGTAGCTTTCATTTGCAATTTGCAAAATTAAAATCGATTAACTACCACGGCGTCAGGAATTTTTTTAAATAAACATTAATTATTGGTGCTACGCGCAGGACAGCCGATAGTTTGCCCTGATTGGGCATTTTAATGACCTCTGATAATGATTGATACATTTTAATTTTTATTACATTTCGATACAAATAAATAAATTTGTTTATTGCAAAATAAAAACACAAACTCTATCTTTTGAAATAACACTTTTTTAGCAAAAACTTTCTTTGTTCATATATTTTAACTCAGAGAATAAAAGTTTATTATTTTTAAACATATGCAATTGTTTAAACAATATTTCACAAACAATAATAAAATTAGTTTGATTTTTGTGGAATTAAAATACAACAAAATAGAGAGTAAGAAAATAATATATTAGATAAAGATTGGAAAAAATTTTGGTGGAAATCAACTTGAATGTGAATCGAACACCACTGTCCTGCGCGTAGCACCAAAAATTAATGTTAATTTAAAAAATTTCCTGACGCCGTGGTAATTAATCGATTTTAAGTTTGCAAATTATGAATGAAAGGTACAGTACACTTCTATAAGCAAAAAAAATTTCAACTTGCTATCTGCTTTATTTTCAGTCCTGCAACATTTTAAAAAAATTAATTTTTTTGCGAAAGCTGGATTGCAAAATTTATTTTGCAAAATCTATTAAGCCGATCTCAGTGAAATTTACAGTGTTGTTTTACTATATCATAAAGTTTTTTTGGGTAAAACATGAATGTCCTAAGTGTAGCGTAAATGGTTGAAAAACGTAAAATACTTGTTTTTGTTTGGTTTTTTCGCAATTATGGCTATTTTGCAACAAGGGTGACTATTTTTTAAATTTTTAGCCAATTCTGTGTTGTAGGAAATTTAATTGCGCATCTTTTATGTCAGTAGAACTTTTCTCAGAAATGAATACTTTTAAAGTTATAATCAAAAAACGAAGAAAAAAATCGAATTTTTCCTTCATATTTTGACATTTTGATTATTTAAACAATGTTGCGGACCAATTTGAGTAGGAGGATAACTCAAATATTATTATTTAAGTTATTTTCAACAATTTCTGCAAAAAAATTTGAGTTACCTCTCAACGTCCATCTCAAAATAAATGCGCCCTGGACTATTAACAGATTTGAAGCTTTTGAATTGGGCTGCCTGTGTCGAATGCTTAGAATCTCATGGAAGGACTGAGTCAGTAATGAGGAAGTAATAAGAAGAGCTGGCTTCCCGGATAAGGAATATTCTGATTATGTAAACAGCAAGAAGACTGCATACTTAAGACACATAGTGCCTGTAGAGCGATACACTTTTCAGTAACTAGTACTCTAAGGAAAGATTGAGGGTAAGAGTGGTCTAGGAAGTAGATATATATCATGGCTACGTAATATTCGTCAATGGAAAGGAATCCAGAGCTATGAAATGTTTCGAAATATTGTTAAAAATAGAATAATTTAATCCTGACTATCTAACATCTCACCTGAGAAGACAATGTACGATGGATGATACCTGCGCAGACATGCACATGCACAACACCTTACGAAGAAGACAAAGCTGTCGTTGTAGTTTGCCCCAGGACTAAAAACTTTTCATCTAAAAATCGATAAATGGTAATACAATTATATCTTGGGTCCCAATGTTGTATCATTTCCTATATCTACATCGATTTTGATATTACAATCCAATTTTCATCGGTAAAATTAATAAAAACATATAACCTATCCCGTTCAATATTAGATCGCTAGCGAGGGACTGCCGTATAAGTTTTTTCGACCGATTACTATATGCTCTAAGAGAACACGTAGTGCTATATCTGTCCTTCATCTCGCCAAGTAGGTACTTAAATGGCCGTGTAATAAGATTTTATGTTTATGCGACCATAAACGCCCTTTTTTCTTGTAAACCAATGATTGCCTGTCTTTATTGAGCTGCTTATCATTCTACAAAGGTTTAGACTTAAAAGTCCGGACAGCGCCAAGGATTATAACCGAGCCGACTACAAGCACAAGCCGATTGCAAATCCTAGCTTTTCCATGCGGAACAAATGGATTATTATGAGTTTATGAATATGTACATAAAATATTATAATTTCAGCTAAAATACATCAAAATTTTAACAATTTTATATAATATAGGTAGGTACATTAACTCCTTCAGTCATAATCGTCGCAGATCTTTTTACATAATTATACGAAGCTTCCTAAAAAGTCATGTTAATAGTTATAAAATTTATAAAAACAACTTTTTATTTACATGAAATATTGCTTAATACCATTGTTTAATACTGACAACAAACATTTATAAAAATATAATCATCATCCATTTTAGAGAAAAAGTTTTAAGTAGAAAATTGTAGTAAATTAAAAAAGCCACAATTTGAGCTATGGCAAGTTTAATTTCCTTAATTTGTTGTTGCAAAACAGCCCGCGAAAGGTCCAAAATGGTCGTTATTTGCAATTGCATTATTTTTATTGTAAAAATAATGTGGCTTTTTTAATTTACTACAACTTTATATTTAAGTTTTTCTCTAAAATGAATGAATGAATATTTTTATAAATGTTAGCTGTCTATTAATCAATATATTTCATGTAAATAATAAGTTGTTTTTATAAATTAATCGTACAGATTTTAATCGACTTTTTACGAGATTTCATATAATTATGTAAAGATTTGCGACGATTATGACTGAAGGAGTCAATGTAATAAAATTAGTGAAGAATAAAGGCAGTTTTTGTTTTTATTCGATTCAGAGTTGGACCACCATCTCCATATAGCTATTTCAGCATCCCATGCATCTTCAGTGAAGCTATGCAGTTACAACTCTGAAGCGAATATTAACAACCCTGCCTATTTAAGGGGAACCATCGCGATACAATGATTCCACCTTTTGAGACGCAATCTACCGACATCTCTCGCAATACGAGGAAAACAACGAAAAGCCCTAGATACAAAGTTTACTACTTTTTAAACAATTAAAATCATTGAAATAAAAATATAATAAACAATATTTTAAATCCACGACTTTTCGTTAATAAACTGCTTTCTGGCTGCATCCTGTATCTCTGGCTATTACAATATATAAGCACAAGAGACTAAGAAAATAGGAGAAAGCAAACAGAAGACACTTTGGCCACGCATTTACCTTCTCTCCGTCTAGGAAAAGGACCGAAAGACAGTTTTTAAATACTCAAATCTGAGTAAAGATGGAAAAGAAAGGAAAGAATAAATAAATTAAAGAACAAATTATTAAAATTTTTATGTATTTTAGATGAAATTATATGTTTTAAATATGTACATATCCATAAGCTTATAATAATCCATTCGTACAGCGTATGCGTAGAAAGCTACGATCTGCAATCGACCTGTGCTTGCAGTCGGTTCGGTTCGGAGATATCTTATAATCTTTGGCGCTGTGAGGACATGTAAATGGAAGTCTTGCACTTACTTTTCTTTAAAAAGCTGCTGGACGATCACTAACGGTTTCGCATTTTATCAGACAATTTTATGTCGATTTTATCTAGGATCGTAAATCTTACCAGCAAATGATGCGTATTTTTTATTAGTTAATAGTTAATGGTCTTCATTTAACTTACAAGATAATAAAATTTAAAACAATTAGGGGTCGCCAAGTTCTTGAAAATTTCAAGATCTTGTCTTGATTTCAAGACAAGATTAAGACAAGAAGTAATTTTAGGTTTCAAGACAAGACAAGAAATTTTTTGTCAATACCAAGATTTCTTGTCAAGAAATCAAGAAATCTTGAAATATTTTGACTAGGTATCAATTTGTGAAAAAGATAACATATTTTAACATAAAATAACGTATTTTAATGTACTGAACACTTTTTTTGCTAAAACAATTTACAAAATGTAAATCATGTAAATGTAGCATAAATTTTTAAATCGGAATGGATAAGCCATGAATTAAGGCAGATAATAATTCTTATGCTGGGGCCACAGTAACGGCATTAGACGTTACTGTGGCCCCAGCATTATGGAGCCAACGTCTAGCCGATTTCTTGACTTTTTATTGTTAAAGCTTCTATTGAAAATAGCCTTTCCGCAGGTACAGATTTTGCTGGCGTTCTGAGAAAATCCTTGTCCATTTTCGATAATAACGGGTAGACATTCTCGTGTCTTCTCTACCAATCAAGTAAATTCTCAGCATCTTCTGATCTAGGCTTATTTAAGTATTTTTTGACTCTGGTATTAGATTCTGTAGGTCATCCCAGGATTTATTAAGCCGTGTCAGCACGCATCGCAATAAAAAGGTCGCCGGGAATCACCGGACTAGGTAGTCAAGAAATTTCAAGATCTTGAAATTTCTTGAGTCAAGACAAGATATAACATGTCAGGAAAACGTCAAGACAAGACTTTTTTAAATTTCTTGATTTTTTCTCAAGACAAGACAAGAAGTTGTTATCAAGACAAGAATTCTTGTCTTGTCGACCCCTAAAAACAATTGTTTTAATACTCAAGCTATCCAGAAAGTATGTTAAGCTTTGGAATAGAAAAAAAAACAAGTAACAGAAAAAGATTTCGTTATATCAAAAATGAGACCCCCAATACTATTTTTCTACATAATCTCCCAACAAATTCAGGCACTTATCATAGCGGTGAACTACCTTTGAAATACCATTGTCATAAAATTCTGCCGTCTGAGAATTCAACCAGGTGTTCACGCCGTCCTGTAGTTCCGCATCGTCATCTAAGCGATGCATTGCAAGCCAGGCCTTCATTACTCGAAACAGGTGGTAGTCGCTAGGTGCAAGATCTGGACTATACGGCGGATAAGAAAACACCTCGCACTTGAATTGAAGTTGACATCAGTCACAATGCTTGGCCGTCTACTTCGTTCTTCATCGTGTACACTGGACCGACCATTTTGGAATTGCATGCACTCCACCTTGAGTGATCACATTTTTCCCATAAACAGCACAAATTTCGCGATAAATTTCAATGGTTTGTTGTTTTTAGCCAACAAGAACCGTATTACCGATCGCACGTCATAACTGACGGGGTGTTCGATGGCGGCACATATTTCAAACAGCTGTTGTAAAATAACGAGAAGAAACAGAGACTTCGTGCTAGCGCGGCTGGATAGCTACTGAACGGAGGAACTCCATGATGCTAAGATGACCGCGCTAGCTCAGCCAGTAGCGGCTACAGATCAAAACGTAACGCAATTTCTGGATAGCCCTCGTACATATTCAATTATTACAATAAGAATAATTGTCACATGTTCACAAAATTTTGTTATAACATCATGAGTGGGAAGAGGACTGGCTCCATAATATAGGCTCTAAATAAAATTTTTGTTTTTCTTCTTTCCATATGCTATCCATTATTGAACGTTCGTTATCATATTGGCTATCAAATTTTATTCACGAAAGCTCTGAAGAAGGACGACAAAAACTGATTAAACAACTCGCATAAGATATTACGACGCCAGATATTAAGATATTAATACGAAACCATGATATTCTTCTTCGACCTGGACCCCTCTTTCCACATAATTTGCCCTGACTAATACGATGCAGGATTCCATAGCTCTGGGTATACAGCATGACATAAGCAAAATACTCCAATTTTCGTATTTTTACGGTTTTTACTACTTCGGGTTGTTTTTTTAAACGTTGTAATACCTCTTCATTTGTCACTGGGTCAACTCAGCTTACGCAAAGCAGTACTTGATCCATCTGCATTTCGAAAGCTTGCAGTTTATTTAATACCGAGTTAGTGAGTATTTAACTTTCAATTCCATACAATAATTTCGAAAAGAGGTAAAATTTAACGAGTCTTATTTTCAGATTATTGTTAATATTCCGTCCACATAATACTTTTTTCATTTGGAAAACACTGCTCTGACTTTTCAATGACAATTTTTATCTCTTTGTTTATATACCAATTGTAATTTATATTAGAACCGAAATAAGTAATGTTTTCAGTTTGCTGTAATTATGAAGTCTTCTACCGCTGGTTTCATGACTCTATACAGGGTGTAACAAAAATACAGGTGATAAATTTAATCACATATTCTGGGACCAAAAATAACTCGATTGAACCTAACTTACCTTAGTACAAATGTGCACATATAAGAAGTTACAGCCCTTTGAAGTTACAAAATGAAAATTGATTTTTTTCAATATATCGAAAACTATTAGAGATTTTTTTATTAAAAATGGACATGGGGCATTCTTATGGCAGTAGCATCTTAAGAAAAAATTATAGTGAAATTTGGACAACCCATAAAACGTTTATGGGGGTTTTGTTCCTTTAAACCCCCCCAAACTTTTGTGTACGTTCCAATTAAATTATTATTGCAGTACCATTAGTTAAA
The DNA here is from genome assembly GCF_917563875.1 of Diabrotica virgifera virgifera. Lineage (NCBI taxonomy): Eukaryota > Metazoa > Arthropoda > Insecta > Coleoptera > Chrysomelidae > Diabrotica > Diabrotica virgifera. The sequence continues at coordinate 243,282,281 of NC_065449.1, forward strand.
CACAATGTTTGTAAGACTTTTTTGCCTCTTAGTACTTTTTCGAAAAGTCAGTTTTTATCGAGATATTTCGAGTATTTGCCAAATCCACCACATATTTGTATATGGTTAAGTACGATTACGGAGACTTGGTAATAATATGAAAATTTATTTATGATTTACATTTTTAGGGATATTTTGAACCATATTAAAAAAGAAGCCACATCTCGATAAAAGGTGCCTTTTCGAAAAAATACAAAGAGGCAAAAAAGTTTTAAAAACACTGTGTTTAACTAATGGTACCGCAGTAATATTTTAATTGGAACGTACACAAACATTTGGGGAGTTTAAAAAACCCCCCTAAAATTTTTATGTAAACATATTGAAAAATAAGCCTCAACTCGATAAAAACTGCCTTATCAAAAAAATACTAAGACGCAAAAAAGTTTTAATAATATTGAATTTAACTAATGGTACCACAATAATAAATTAATTGAGACGTACACAAAAGTTTGGGGGGGTTTAAGGGAACAAAATCCCCATAAAATTTTTATGGGGTGCACAAATTTCACTATAATTTTTTTTTAAGATGTTCCTGCCATAAGAATGCCACATGTCCATTTTCAATAAAAAATCTATAATAGTTCTCGATATATTCGAAAAAATCGATTTTCATTTTGTAATTTCAAAGGGCTGTAACTTTTTTTATGTGCATATTTGTACTAAGGTAAGTTAGGTTCATTCGAACTATTTTTGACCCCAAAATATGTGATTTAATTTATGACCTGTATTTTTGTTACACCCTGTATATTAAGGTTTTAAAGTATTAAGTTGTATGGCTTAACCATATTCTTCTCATTCTCCAGTAACACTGTTAATTAAGTAGTTCTTCGCTTCCGCAGACCTTGCAAGCAATACAGTATCACCCGCATAACTCAGATCACTGATCTTAATTTCGTTGACTGTGATACCGACATCAATCTTGACAAGTGACTTTTTGACACAATGACTTTTTGAGAATATCCCCGGAATACAGATTAAAAAGCAGTGGTGACAAAATGCACCCCTGTCTAACCACACAAAATTAATTGACACAAAAAGAAGAATGTGTGTAATTTATTTAATTCAAAATACCTTCTACTGCTGTCACAAAACAGAAAAAATGTTTTTCGATAAAAAAACATTGTTTTTTGCTTAATTTCAATGTTCAAGTTGCCACCCATCTGCCTCTTGGTAGGATGAATATTTAATTTAAGCAACAAACAATGTTTATTTATCAAATAAACATTTTTTCCGTTTTCTCTCAGCAGTAGTAAGTATTTTGAGTTAAATAAATTACATAAATTCTTCTTTTTGTGTCAATTAATTTAATTCAAGATAATTTTTCTTGAACACCCTGTATAAATAGTTATTATGTCAATGTTAATATTACTAAATAGAGAATTGAATAACCTTTGAAATGAGCTAGCACACGACCCCTATTTCTTATTTAAAAATAAGGGGTTGGGAAGTGAAAGGGAGGGGGTTGACAAATGACAGATGTACGTACCGCAAAAATGTGTCCCTCTTAGATCAAAAATCGACTTGTTTCCTTATAATCTAATAAATACTGTCAAATATCGTGGTAGACTGTTTTCTTTGGCCCGCCCTGTATTTCTGACCGCAGAATCTAATGGAACTGGCCTAATCACTAATGTCTATGTCATTAAGAAAAAGCTAAAGTATAAAAACACCTGATTATTTCAACATTAGTAATAGTCTAAGAGCTAGTGAACCCTCCGACTAACGGTCGTCCTGTAAGGCTAGAAATTTTTCTAGTGATAATTCATAGCACACCAAGGCTAAAAACCATGACCTGGCAGGCCTCAGTGGTGCACGTGTATCTACCAGGTGAATCGAAAAGTGCAAATTTAGGGGGGTAAAATAAACTTTCTCCTGTAAGGTTTAAATTTAAGTATGTGTTTGAGTAAGTCATTCAGAAGAAATGTGTACAATGACAGGCGATTCTGAAGAGCATATGACCTTGCCAGGCGAGGGGAAAGATTAGGGGTTTTTCCTAAAATTATTCTTTTTGCATCGAACAAATTTTTTTTAGGTTTTTTAAATCATTCCAAACAGAAAACGTCTTTAGTGATTTTTCTCTTAAGTTAATAGTTTTTGTTATATAAGCGATTGAATATTTTGAAAATTGCGAAATCGGCCTTTTTTAACCCTAAATCGGACATTTATCTAAAAATTTCAATGTTGCCAAGATACGTAGATATTCTTTAAACATTGATTGATGAAATCCCGAAGAGATTTTGCAATAAAATATCGAAAACCCCTTTGTTTTTTTAATTGCTAATCAAACAGGTGCGACACTGTAGTATAAGTGAGGACGTTTGAGATTGCATAAATTCATTATCTCGAGAATGGGCAAATTTCAAGAGAAATCCTCAGACAGGTCGATTTTTATTTTTAAATTAGGACTTTTGGCATATATATAATACTAGTGACGTCATCCATCTGAGCGTGATGACGTAATCGATGATTTTTTTAAATGAGAGTAGGGGTTGTGTGATAGCTCATTTGAAAGGTTATTGAATTTTATATTCACTAATATAAACATTAATATAATTATTTATACAGGGTGTACAAAAATTTTTTTTTTATTAAATTAACTTTGATTAAATTTTGACAAATAGAAGAAAAATTTTTTTTGTACACCCTGTATAAATAATTATGTTAATGTTTATATTACTGAATAGAAAATTAAATAACCTTTCAAATGAGCTATCACACAACCCCTACTCTTATTTAAAAAAATCATAGATTACGTCATCACGCTCAGATGGATGACGTCACTATTATTATATATATGCCAAAAAGTCCTAATTTAAAAATAAAAATCGACATGTCTGAGGATTTCTCTTGAAATTTACCCATTCTCGAGATAATGAATTTATGCAAACTCAAACGTCCTCACTTATACTACAGTGTCGCACACGCTTGATTAGCAATTAAAAAAACAAATGGGTTTTCGATATTTTATCGCAAAAAACTCTTCGGGATTTCATCAATCAATGTTTAAAGAATATCTACGTACCTTGGCAACACTGAAATTTTTAGATAAATGTCCGATTTAGAGTTAAAAATGGCCGATTTCTCAATTTTCAAAATTTTCAATCGCTCGTATAACAAAAACTATTAACTTAAGAGAAAAATCACAAAAGACGATTTCTGTTTGAAATGATTCAAAAAACTTCAAAAAAATTTGTTCGATGCAAAAAGAATAATTTTAGGAAAAACCCATAAACTTTCCTCTCGCCTGGCAAGGTCTTATGCTCTTCAGAATCGCCTGTCATTGTACACATTTCTTCTAAATGACTTACTCAAACACATACTTAAATTTAAACCTTACAGTAGAAAGTTTATTTTACCCCCTAAATTTGCACTTTTCGATTCACCTGGTAGATACACGTGCACCGCTGAGGCCTGCCAGGTCATGGTTTTTAGCCTTGGTGTGCTATGAATTATCACTAGAAAAATTTTTAGCCTTACAGGACGACCGTTAGTCGGAGGGTTCACTAGCTCTTAGACTATAAAGGGTATTCCATGATTTCCATTATTTAAGGTAATATTTTTATAATTTTTTCATCAGTGTTATTAATTCTGAATAGTAACCGATAGCATGAAAGAAGTACTTGTTGTTTATGGGTTACAATTTCACGTCACCAGTCTCGTTATTTATGAATGTACCTATCGTTATTTGTGATGTGGACAAGGATTTTTTTTTAAATTTTGAAAATAATAGAAATATTTTGAAAATACTTCATTTTTGATATAGGATATTGTGCCCAAATTTTATCTAAAATTTTATGTGAAATTCGAAAATAAAATAAAAAACATTAGGTTCTATTTAAAATAACAGAGCTGGCATCAACTTCTGCTACAACCGGAAGTACCACATTCAGGACAACATTATAATATATTTCAACTCGGCGTAGCGTTATCCAAAATCTACAGCTTGAAAATTTCAGGTTTTTAACATAACTGTATTCGTCATTATTTTTAATCAAAACTTGTCGCGTTACACCCTTTATAATATAATATGTTACAATCCTAAATTTCGTTATGCACCAATAAATATAGTTTTTTTATAGTTTTTATTGTACTTTACAATTCTTCTTTCAACACAGTACTTTCAACTTAGTCCTTGATCCTTTCGTCTGATATTTACGATTTTAAACGAACGCTTCCAATTTCTGTCAGAAAATATACTATGTTGCAGATATCGCATCTCTCATCTCTGGTTATGAAATTTTTATGATTTTCTTATTGTCGACGTATTTGCGACGTGTTCGTTTCAGATCCAACAAACTACTTATCTCTTTTTGTATATTGTGTTAAATGGGGATATTTTACTTTGACAGAAATATGTCTCGATTTCACTGTAGAAATAAACGAAATAATAAATTTGAAAGTGGATTAGGATGCTTACAGAAGAGTAATACTATGCATCGCAGTGTATTTACTAATATTAATTTTATATGTTTCAGACAGCACTCAAAAAAAAACGTACAAAAAAAAACACAAACAACTGATTCGGACCCAAAAAGTCAATAAAACACTAACAATGGGCGCAATCCACAAAAAAATTCTAACAAAACTAAAAAAACGGGCAAGAGGCGACCGAGTCACCGAACTGGACATAACCTGGAGTGGTGACTCGGTGCCCAAGCAAGCAATACAGTTCGAAGGTAAGTCACTAGAGATAGCGGGAATAGATCGCCTCACGCTGGCCTGCATTGATCGCAAGATTGGTGGCAAGCTCTCTTGCCACCGAGCCACAAAGAGAGGGGCAAAATAATTTGGCAATCTAAGTATTTGAAAACGTTTTTAATTTTCAAAATTATGCAGAACCCGCAAAAAATTTTAAACACTTGAAATTTTTTTCTACGTAGATCGTAGTTCTCAAGTTCTGAAGGCATTCTGAAGGCCAGTTTTTTAAACAAATACTTTTGTGGTGCCAAGTACTTTGAAGATATAAATTTTCTCTTTTTTGAAGTTATACTTCTTTAGGCGCGTTGGGAGTAAATTTATATTTGCGAGAATTCATCAAAAGTCTTGGTCCTGAACGTATCTCAAACGTTATACGGGCTCTGATAGGGTAGGTAATTACAGTGACCTGCCAACAATTGTTAAATATGTCGGTTATGTGTAAACAAATGTTGTGTATATTAGTTTTATTATGTATAGTATTTAGTATATTTATTATTGTGAGGACAGAGAAAAAAGCAAGTTTATAATTGTAGTGACTTTTTAAATAGTTTTTAAAAGCAACAGGTACGTAATTATTGTAAATGTAAATAAATATTAATATATAAATATAATAAGTACAGTATTCTAATAAAATATTACCTAGGTACTTACCTATTTGGAAAATGTATGTACCTATCTAGTAGGTAATGCTTGGATTTACATAAATTGATTACCAACATAATTTCTACCAATCTTCATCTAATAGGATATTGTTTTCTTACTCTATGTTTTGTTGTATTTTATTATTTTAATTCCACAAAAATCAAACTAATTTAATTAAATTTAGAACTGTCAAACAGTAAAACGTTCAGTTGGCCTAGCTTCGCACATGACAGGTACGTGTAGGTGGAAAAATGCTACTCACCCGAATAAACGCGGGTTCGAATCCCAACGCAAGTTTTTATTTTTTTTATTTTTTTTTGTACATTTTATGATTGTAAGTATATTTTTGTTGTATAATTTTTTTTTTTTCAGAAAATGCGTATTTAGTTAAAATTTTTGCCAACAATTATTATTGTTCAGAAATAATTTCTTTGTGGCATTTTTCAATGTGTTTGTGTGTGTGTTTTATTCTTTTATTTTTTAATTTTTGGTATTGTTTTAATAAGAATTTTTGGAAAATAGTACCTAAGTATTAAAATTAGTTTATTATTTAAATAAAATATAAATAAACTATTTAAAGTACATATTAATTTCGATGGAATCTACATATTTATAATAGAAGTATAACTTCTTACGTGCGTACAAAGTACACACACATTCTTTTTTGTGCAACCTGGTTAAAATGTTGATTTAAAATTTTAAAAATTCAGAAAGATCGAGTGGTATGGATAGTAATTTTAACCGTCTCAAAAATGATTATCTCAGCTTTTTGTGGACCAATTTTGATCATTTTTTAAGTGAGGTTCTGTAAGTTAAAATCTTTAAATATGGTACTTGTAAAAGCGTATAATGATTTATTTTTCATGTTTTTCGTATTAATGAATATTCACTTGCGCAAAATTATGTTACTGTTTCCAGTTTTCGTTCGTTACGGTTACAATATCAATGTTGACTGCAGTATTTTTTATCAATAATTATTTATCTGAATCCATCGATTAGTAAATATTAATTTTAATTAAACAATACTTATAAATAACATTAGAAAAAATTGTTCAATAAAAAATGCATCTATTTTTATCTAAGCCTTTCATTAATATGTTGGTATTTCTTTATGTGATCCTTATTACCATCTTTAAATAATTGAAATTATCCTTCAAAGTCTATTTATTTTTTTGGAGCTTCATATTCTTTACCAAAAATTATTTCAATTTTAAAATTGTTGTTCTGAAGCTATTTCTTTGTGACATTTTTATAATGAACTATTTTAAATGGGAAATAAGCCACAATTTTACCAAAAAAAAATGAATTTATTAACGTTTCGACGCCCAAGTTATTATTAACAATTTTAACATTGTTGAGAATCAAAGCACTCTTACATGATTGCCGCAGGTGAGATCCTTAAGGGGAGGGGGTATGGTTTTAAATCAACATATCAAGCACATTTTTGTAAATTTTTTTCAAAGCAACGGTAGAATAATTTTAGTTTGAAATTAAATAAACATATTAAGTACAATTCAAAAATATTTGAAAAAAAAATCAATCCAAAATGTTGAAAAATAAGCCACTGGTGGCAAATTTTGGCAGGCAGCTCAAAAAAATGGATTTTGCGGTGGACATCAGAGCTCGTCACTGGATCATACGAAACAAAAAATTCACTTATGAGTTTCACGAGATAACAACGTCGAGTTTTTTTTATTTTTAATGATTTTTAAATTTTTGGTATCACTTAAAAATCAAAAATATAAAATTTTTGGTAAACATTTTGTGAAAATCAACAGATTTATTACTGTTGAACAAAAAATAAGCACAAAACGAAAAATGTCTCGACGTTGTTACCTCATGACATGTCTAAAGAAAATCTGTGCAAAATTTCAGGTCGATCGGTCAAGTAATTTTTCAGTTACAATGTCCACCACATTTGAAAAACAAGTTTTGAGAAAAATGCGTTTAAAGTTTTAACAACTGCATCTTCATCTTCTTATTTGTCTGCCAAATCGTAAAGTTCTGCACATGGGAATATGTTTTTTGAATCGCGGAGTAATCTACAAAAGAGAAGGCGAACAGTTGTTTAACATTTCTCACTACGCTCAAGCGTGCTGGCGCGAAGTTGCGGCAAAGCGAGTCGAAGGTAGGGAGGGATATTCAACACGCTGTATCTCTGGTAATTTTACTCCGATCAACCTGAAATTGTCAGAGAGTATCCTTGAAAGTATTCACTTTTATTTTAAATAATAAAACATTTAAATATTTCAAACCATCTCCCCCCCCCCTTAAGTCGAGCAAATTTTACGGGTCCGCTGCTGTTTGATCCTCCCAACTTTTTCCGTGGCCTCTTTCTTGGTGTTGTGCCTGCATTTTATTATCTAGGAATCTAGGGTTTTTTAAATAATTTTTCAGCCTCCATTTTCACTACATGATCAGACCATCGAAGTTTCTGAAGTTTAAAGAATTCTGAGACCGATGCCTTTGAACAAAGTTGCACCTAGATCTCCATACTCCGGTTTTGCTAATAAATCCAAATATCTTCCTTAGGGCTTACATTTCAAAGATAATGATTAGTCTGATTTCCCGAGTAGAAGTTGAATCGTCAAAAACAAAGGTAAAATATAATTTTATTACAATCAATTTTGGTTTAATCCCATATAAATACAATATGAACTTGAATCTGCCAGAAGAAAATATATTTAAAACCTCTTTATCTATAATTAAGTATCATCAATCAATTAATCTCTATCAACAATTAGTATTCCTTCAAAGGATGTCTTTAGATTAAGTTCACGTAGTCAAATAATTAAAATGTGAATGATATTTTATACCATATCGAAAAGAAAAAAATATTAAGATATGCATCTTTGCGTAAGGATATAATTAGCGAATTTGTATGCATACGTGTAGATTCCGTTGATTGTCGGCTACAAATTTATGCCTGTTTGTTTCTTAAGAAACTGATATGACTAAACGGTAATTATAAATAATCCTTGGTTATAAAGGAAGTTGATCGGTTATCCTGTTGCACTCGATGCATATTGTCATTTCCAAAAAAAAAATAGGGAAGAAAATAAAGATCTCTTCGGAATAACAAAAAAAATATTAGACGTAACACATCAAAAAGTTAATAACTACCTCTTAAAACATACCAAACTTTATTTTTATATCTTAACCGGTTTTAGAGCAAAAAATAAATCGTCAGTTTGTAAGAAAAATTTTAACACCCCGTATCTCGGAAACAAAGCATTTGCTGACATATGTTAAAAACAAACTGCCATTATTTTTTCATGTAGAATTACCTCTTAAAGTTTGTAACACTTAAAACTTATTTAGAAACAGCTACATTATACATTTTTTTGTTCTGGATCTACATAAAGAAATCTATCCTTTCTTGTTATAGACTAAGAGCCGATTTAGGTGAAATTTGCTAATCATTTTAGGCACGATAAGACCCTGTAACTTAAATAGTAGAACCTAAAAGAAAATGCATCAACACTGTGCCGTCACTTTTTAATGGGACATGCGTCGATAGTGGCATCAAACTTTCCACTTATGGACGGGATAAATAAATTAAAAGGTAACCTTCCTCACTCCCAGAATTTAATTTTTTTCATTTTCTCAAGTTCTATGTGATTAAAAAATGAGATTAAACGTAATTTAAACACCACCTTACCCCCACCTCCCCCCACCAAAAACTTTATTTTTCGTCTTTATTTTTTTTAAGTGGGATGCAATAAATTCTAAAATTTCAAAAAATTCATAGGCACAGTTGAGGCTTTTACAAAAACATGTTTATTTTTTATAAATCCGTAGGTTGAGTATACATAACCTCAAAAGATAAAAAAAAAAATTTTTCGAAAATCGCTGGTGGTCTAATTTTTTCTATTTTGTGTATTTTATCAAACTCTATATTTTTAATTTTTTTTCAGATTTTTGGGTAAGGTTCACCACGTTCAAAATTCGAAAAAACTGTTTTTTTTTGGGATTTTGGGGATTTTTCCTAGTTTATAGACTTCAAAATAGATCAAATCAATGTTTTTATAGGTTATATGTTAATTGAAGTAACTTAATCCTTTAGAACTTTTAAAAATGGAAAAATCACGCTCCAACCCTTAAATCCCCCCAAAAAACAGTTTTTTGGATTTTTGAAGGTGGCGAACCTTACGTAAAATTTTTAAAAAAATTAAAAGCATACTGTTTGATAAAATACACAAAATAGAAAATTAAACCTCTAGCCATCTCCAAAAAGGTTATACGCTTTTTTCCAAAAATAAAATATTTTTTTTTTGAGGTTATGTACACTCAACCTATGGATATATAAAAAATAGACATGTTTTGTAAGAGCCTCAACTATGCCTATGAATTTTTTTTAATTTTAAAATTGATTGCATCCCACCTAAAAATAATAAAAAGGAAAAATTAATTTTTTGATGGTGGGGAAGGGGGAATGGGGTGGTGGGTTAAAATTACGCGGAATCTTATTTTTTTAATCCCATAGAAATTTAAAAAATGAAAAAAATGAAATCTGGGAGTGAGAGAGGGTAGCTTTTAATTTATTTATCCCGTCCATAAGTGGAAAGTTTGATGCGCCACTGTCGACGCATGTGTCACTAAAAAGTGACGGCACAGTGTTCATCCGTTCTCTTTTAGGTTCTACTATTTAATTTATAGGGTCTTATCGTGCCTAAAATGATTAGCAAATTTCACCTATAGCGGCTCCTAGTCTAAAAGTTTCTGTAGCAATAATAATTATATTGTTAGGCAGTAGCGTTCATTTCGATCATCGTCTAAGTATAATTTAAATCATAATTTTTAAAAATTACTGCCACTAAAACTGTTATAATCACAGAAAATATCCACTCGATCGCCTGGCTATCGAAGTGCATTGTTGATTGGTATACCGGAAGTACCTACCATATGTGTTTCTCATCGAATTACATCCCTGAAACCCCTAAAATTGACTTATTGCTTGATGCATCCGTAAAAATGCTGAATTGTCGACGGATTAGTACGAGAAAAACGGAGCGCAGATTTGATATAAATTATGCCAATAGCCTTATGGAAGCACTAAATCGTTGGACGGGATTTAGAAAAAGTGCTTACAACGGGGATTAATGTAAATAATATGGTAGTATTTTACGATTTTACGGTCCCGACTTTAATGCTTCCGTGTGTATTAAGGCCGATGAAGTTGTAGAATATAATATTTCAAATGTACAAGGAACTAGCTAAGTTTGTTTGGATCTAGGTTCGGAATAAACTGCATTTCTTTTATTTTGTCCAATAGAAACTCTTGACCTGTGGTGGAGTAAAGCTAATAGTTATATTTTATCAATATTTCTTTGTTATTGTCCCGATTTTAGAATAGTCTAACGAATTATTTAAATACAACTTTTGTTAAAACAAAGGATATATCAGAATTAAAGCTTAATTTATTAAATGAGAAATAGTTGCAACAGAATTAAATTTTAGTATAATTTTTAAAACTTATATTTATGGTATATTAAATAAATAAATATTATTTATAGAATTTATAGAATTAAAAAATATTAAGATATGCATCTTTGCGTAAGGATATAATTAGCGAATTTGTATGCATAAGTGTAGATCCCGTTGATTGTCGGCTACAAATTTATGCCTGTTTTGTTTCTTAAGAAACTGATATGACTAAACGGTAATTATAAACAATCCTTGGTTATAAAGGAAGTTGATCGGTTATCTGTTACACTCGATGGATATATTCATTTCCAAAAAAAATTAGGGAAGAAAATAAAGATCTCTTCGCAATAACAAAAAAAATATTAGACATAACAATACATATCAAAAAATGCGCAATAAGTCAATAACTACCTCTTAAAACATACCAAACTTTTATTTAAATAAAAAATATTTATAACATTTATATGACATCGAGTTTGTTTAATTTCCCTGTTTTGTCCCTGGATGAAGTAAGCAATCAGAGATACTAGAAGCCACAAACCGAAGGTAATGCATTAAAATTAAAATAGCCCTGAAAATACAATTTATTAGATTATTTCATTCATAGGAGATTCTGACCAATAGAAAGCTACAGTAATCTGAATTAAATTGGTAATTTTTGATAATTGCCCGTCGTTAAGTATATTACGGCAGATGCCCTTCGTTGCTACGAAAAATTACATTCAGTGACATTAATGACAATTAATGTTTTAAAAATTATAAAAGTGATGACTTTCAATCGTCAAATATTTATAAAAACTTTGTGTTTAATTGTACTAATTTTTACTTACATAAATAAATTACAATAAAATTTTGGTTTTGAACAGTTTTATTCATGAAATAATCGCAACAAATTGCACTCGAACTCTAAAATTAATATAGAATTTTTGCCCTCGTGACGTAAAACTGTCAAAGTGTCACTCGGCAAAAATTCAAAAATTTTAGAGCTCTTGTGCAATTACTACTGAAAATTTAATTTAATTTGGTTTTGTTTTACATAAGTAATAATTAAAACAATTAAGTAATTAATCAAAATAAGAAAAGAAGAAAATGTTAACATAATTTTTATCCATTAAACAGATCGGTGCAGACCTTCTATCAGATTTCTCTATTATAAGTAAAGATTTTTATACCTAACTAGGAGGATCACGCTTCGGCTAATACACGAATAGACCATCGATTTTATAAATGACAAATAATGAGACAGTTGATTCCTTTTTAAATAACAATCTCTCCTTTTAATCAAAACTAAACCCAATTCCGTAGTCAATGTATCAAACTGCTAAACGCCAATATGTTCTTTTGTAATGAAATCAGCTCTAAAGATCTGTACAATTCCATTACTATCAAATCCCCAAATACACTCTTAAATATTACCGCAAACCTGCTCAACCATAGCTGAGCTTGCCATTTTGGAGACCTCTGTTTATTATACTGCTTCGCTGATATTCTCTTAAGAGTATCTGCAGAACATTCTCTCAGATGCGGAGTTAGAGAATATTATAAAAGGAGTAATGAACATATAAGTCTATATTCAAGGAGTATCAAAGTAAGAAATATAGGAAATATTAGATATATGTATATTGCAACGGAATAATTACACATTTAAAATAAAAAATTACAAAAAAAATTGAAATTTTGATATTTAAGATTTGACAAAGGCAAATTGACAAGTGACATAAAATGCCATCAACCCTTATTCCACTTGTGATCCCATGTCTGTGTCTATCAACGAACTGTCAATACGGATGGAATGGGCAAGAAGTGAATTTAATGCGGCCAGGATGAGAGAGTATAGTCAGGGATGGATAGAAGATAATCGCCATCTTTCGTAAACAAAAAAATTGATAGTGGAAGTCAAGGTTCCAGCTTGGGGTATTTTCCCATAATTTTGGAGTAATTTAAAAGCGTCTAGAGGAATTTTTCTCAGCAGAAATGGTTGGGGGGGGGGGACAATTATGAGAGGTTTTAAGGGGTCATGGTAAATTAAATTTGCGTATATACATAGAACTGTATATTATTCTTTCATACAATCGAAGACGATAGGACCTATGAATTATTTCCAGGGCCTTCTGTTGATAAGTAATATAATTTTGGTTTACTGTTCTCTACATTTGACTATAGTCCAGAGAAATAAGATTTTTCTCGTGACACATCCCCCTTCAGGCAGAAACCTAATTTTTTGAGTAGTATGGACATCTATATTAATAACCTATATGTTTCCTGCAGCCGATTTTGATGATATACATAGTTATAAACTAATGAAGATCAAAAAACGGTAAATTTTCGCTTTTTTCGTCTATAACCAAAAAGTTAAGCATTTTAAACAAATTTGAGAGTAAGAACCTCATAATTCGTCTAAAAAATTTCAATATGACGTTCGCTGAATATGTCTATCCTTATTGGTTGCTTAGAAAATTGCAAAATAAATCATAAATTTTGAGTTTTTATAAATATTCATAACTTATGTAAAAATTAACTTAGAACCTTCTTATTACACGAATGGCTAAGACTTCTGGTGCTTAAATTATATTTTAAATTTCAAAGCAATTGGTCAAATAGTTTAAAAGTTATTTAATTGGTTTATCCCAAATTCATTTTTTTTGCAACACTACAAGTCAGAAAATTATGAGGTTACAGTAATACTTCTGACAGTTTATGGAAGAAGAACACTTATACTATTGACTTAATTTAAAAAAAATGACAAAAAGTAATTTTAAACAGTGTAAAATTATTTTGCAAAAACACGTCAATTCTTTGCTTACTTATAAACAATTAGAATAACTTTTTAACCGTTACCCGTAGAAAAATTATTTTTTCATATTTGGAAAGACTGAATTTTTATACACATTTAGAAAGAAAAATAATTGTCCTAGGACACTTAGGGGCGAAGTTAGACCCCCTTTTTTTAATTCACATGTTTTTGCAAAATAATTTTGCAGTATTTAGAATTATTTTTTGTCATTTTTTTTTAATTAAATTAATAGTATAAATCTTCTTCTTTCATAAAATATCCAAAGTATTACTGTAACTACATCATTTTCTGACTTATAGCGTTGCAAAAAAATTAATTTGGGATAAACAAATTAAATACCTTTTAAACTATTTGACCAATCGCTTTGAAATTTAGGGTATGATTTAAGCACCAGAATTCTCAGCATTCTGTGTAATAAGAACATTCGAAGTTAATTTTTGCATAAGTTATGAATATTTGTAAAAACAAAAAATGTTTGATTTATTTGCAATTTTCCAAGCAACCAATAAGGATAGACATATTCAGCGAACGCCATATTGAAATTTTTTTATACGGTTTCTGAGTTTCTCACTCTCAAATTTGTTTAACCTTTAACTACCCGCGCATCAAGTTATAACCTAACTACACGCGTGGCGTACTTTATACGCCACAAGAAAATAATACACTTAAAAACAGCGGATTTGTTTATTTTTTTTTTTTGAAAAAATACACTTAGTTGTTTGCTATAAACCTTATTTGGCATCAGTGAATACTTGGAGTTCCTTCTCAGTAAGCCAATTGGTATTTATAACTGGAATAATGGAATAACTGGATTCCATGATAAATAAAATTACTAATAAAAAATTTTTTTAAATGTGATTTTTTACAGGAGAAAAAGTATTGTTTATAAAGAAAAATATATTTTTTGCCATAATAACTAAAAAACAATTGAAATATGTACTTATATTACTACTTATATTAATATAATCGTGGCGTACATTGTCCACCACCGGAAATAACAAATAATAAACTGTAAATTACGATCTTCGCAGAACGCCGATTATAACGAAACTAAAACCAAATTGTAAAGCACATTCCAGTGATAGGTTAGAGAGATAAACAAGGTCAAAAATTAAATTTTTAAATATATTTGCTGTAGTTAAAGGTTAAATTACTTAACTTTTTGGTTATAGACGAAAAAAGCGAAAATTTACCGTTTTTGATCTTCATTTGTTTATAACTATGTATATCATCAAAATCGGCTGCAGGAAACATATAGGTTATTAATATAGATGTCCATACTACTCAAAAAATTTGGTTTCGGCCTGGAGGGGGTTGTGTCACGAACAGGATATTTTTTTGCCTTATTTCTCTGAACTACTACTAATTTATTAAAATGCGGCCAAAATTTAAATTTAAGGGGTTTGAGCTTCAATTTGAGGGAATTTTAGTTTCTAAGTGGGGGATTAAAAAATTGAGAGATTATCAATAGACATAATGGGGATAAGGGAAATGCAATGGATGGATTGCGGGCAATATGAAATTAATAATCATAGTCCAGGGCGCATCTGTTTTGAGATGGACGTTGAGAGGTAACTCAAATTTTTTTGCAGAAACTGATTGAAAATAACTCAAATAATAATATTTAAGTTATCCTCCCACTCAAAATGATCCGGAACATTGTTTAAATAATCAAAATGTCAAAATATGAAGGAAAAATTCGATTTTTTATTAATTTTTTGATTATAACTTTAAAACTATTCATTTCTGAGAAAAGTTGTACAAACATAAAAGTTGCGTAATTAAATTTCCTACAATATAGAATAGGTTAAAAATTTAAAAAATAGTCACCGTTGTTGCAAAATAGCAATAATTGCGAAAAAAAACCTTACAAAAACAAGTATTGGCATTTTACGTTTTTCAACCATTTATGCTACACGTAGGACCTTCATGTTTTACCCAGAAAAACTTATTGATATAGTAAAATAACAGTGTAAATTTCATTAAGATCGGTTTAACAGATTTTGCAAAATAAATTTTGCAATCCAGGTTTCGCAAAAAAAATTAATTTTTTTAAAATGTTGCAGGACTGAAAATAAAGCAGATAGCAAGTTGAATTTTTTTTTGCTTATAGAAGTGTACTGTACCTTTCATTTTCAATTTGCAAAGTTAAAATAGATTAATTAACACGGCGTCGGGAAACTTTTTAAATAAACATTAATTTTTGGTGCTACGCGCAGGACAGCGGTGTTCGATTCACACAAGTTGATTTCCACCAAAATTTATTCCAACCTTTATCTAATATATTATTTTCTTACTCTATATTTTGTTGTACTTTAATATTTTAATTCCACAAAAATCAAACTAATTTTATTATTGTTTGTGAAATATTCTTTAAACAATTGCATATGTTTAAAAATAATAAACTTTTATTTTCTAAGTTAAAATATATGAACAAAGAAAGTTTTTGATAAAAACAGTGTTATTTCAAAGGATAGAGTATGTGTCTTTATTTTGCAATAAACAAATTTATTTATTTATATCGAAATGTAATAAAAATTAAAATGTGTCAATCATTATCAAAGTTCATTGGAATGCCCAATCAGAGCAAACTATCCGCTGCCCTGCGCGTAGCACCAATAATTAATGTTTATTTAAAAAATCCCTGTCGCCGTGGTAGTTAATCGATTTTAATTTTGCAAATTGCAAATGAAAGGTACAGTACACTTCTATATGAAAAAAAAAATTCAACTTGTTATCTGCTTTATTTTCAGTCCTGTAACATTTTGAAAAAATGAATTTTTTTTGCGAAAGCTGGATTGCAAAATTTATTTCGCAAAATCTATTGAACCGATCTTAATGAAATTTACAGTGTTGTTTAACTGTATCATAAAGATTTTCTGGGTGAAATATGAAGGTCCTAAGTGTAGCATAAATGGTTGAAAAACGTAAAATGCGAATACTTGTTTTTGTATGTTTTTTTTCGTAATTATTGCTATTTTGCAACAAGGCTGACTATTTTTTAAATTTTTGTCTAATTCTATATTGTAGGAAATTTAATTTCTCAACTTTTATGTCAGTACAACTTTTCTCTAAAATGAATACTTTTAAAGTTATAATCAAAAAACGAAGAAAAAATCGAATTTTTCCTTCATTTTTTGACATTTTGATTATTTAAACAATGTTCCGTGCCCTTTTTGAGAGGGAGGATAACTCAAATATTATTATTTGAGCTATTTTCAAGCAATTTATGCAAAAAAATTTGAGTCACCTCTCAACGTCCAAATGTACTAATATTTTTACAGATGCGTCCTGGTCTATCATCACATACATATAATATACTATTCAGATAGACCAGCGGAAGGCACAAAAGCGGAATTGGAAAATTTTCTAGCAATATAGAAGAAAACATGTTCTTGTAGCTGACAAACCAGATGAGATTAGCCGCCCATAACGTTCTGTAGCAAATTATCTAAGAGTTTAACACCTTATTTCTCCAAAAAATATATAACTTTGATTACAGTTATTGACTTAAGTCCAAAAATTGGTAGGGTCAGGTTAGATAATTTTAAGCTGATCTGGACTTAGACAGAAAAATATGCGAGAAGACTGACCGGCTAAATTTTCCAAAATCCGGAAATTGATTTCCAACGTTCAACGACGTCTTTCGGTACTCAGTCGCCATCCATCTTTATCTCTCCATGCGTCTTTATCTGAGCTGCTGTCTGTCTCTTAAATTTTCTCTCTAGATCTTTCCTCCAGCTTCTTCTTGGTCTTTCATGTTTTCTGCGTCTCAACGGTATCTCTGCGTCTTCCCAATTTAACAGTTACTGTGCTAGTCCATCTTCGGTCATTCTCTGTAGATGATAGGACAATATAATTTGTTTTGTCCTAATAACGTCTACAATTGTGCGAACTGCTTTAATTATTTCTTTAATATGGTCATTTGCTATCTGTTCTCTCGTAGACTTTCTTGCGGATCTTCGCCAAGAGTCCATTTCTGAGGCTTTAAGCGTTTGCTCTGTTCTAGCCTTAATTTACCAGTCTTCACTACCATAAGTTATAATGCTCCGGATATGTGCTATATCTTTTTTGTTTATTGGCTTGCGATATCGTCTGATCCCAGGATACCCCATTTACTATATATATTGCTCTCCTACCCTGTGTGTTTCTGTACCAGTATTTCGTAGTCTATTGTGCCATGATTCGTAATATATACAGGCCTAGCTATTTATAGATTTCACAAACCCTGATGTGTTCTCAGCTTTGTAATATTAGGTCCTATTTTACTCCTCTTATGCACATAGTTTCTGTTTTATTTACGTTTGCTTCTAGTTCCCATTTACTATATTCTTCTACGAGTCTCCTTGCCATGTATTCAAGATCGTCATGGTCCTCTGACATCATCTGATCTTTTGCGAAGCAAATTGTTTATAGGGTTTTCTGGTTTTGTAGTGTAATACCCATTCCTTAAAATTTCCTTTTCCATATCATCAATGGCTGTTCAAAGTAAATTTTAAAAAACGTTGGTAAGATGCAACAACCCTTAGGTCTTTGGTTACCTTGTGTATTTACCTTGTGTTCATTGACAATTATTTCTTCCTCTGTGCGTTTGCCATAATTTTGTATTTCTCTAGATTTGGATTCCATTTCTATACTGTTACATGCCATTTCGATCTGTCTCATCTGCCATTTCCGTTAAAACTAGGGATGGGAAAAACCTACCAGTTTTGACGTAAAACTGGTTTTTTTACTTCGAAATTACCGGTTTTACCGGTTGTTTTTTTGTCCCGGTTATAACCGTTTTTTTTTAAGTAAAAACCGGTTATTAGGTTTTTTAGGTGAGTAGGATTAGGTTAGGTATTATTTTGGATCCCAATCATAATTATTATTCTCAAGTAATTATTCCAAACAAAACCATAATTCAAATTCTATTTTATAAATACAGAAGCAAACTGAAAGTGCAAACTCACATCAGCCAGAAACAATTAAGTTTTATTATAATATTTCGTTGAAAAGGTATTTGTAATCAGAATATTTACATAAGAAGTGATCTGGTTGAAGTAGAAAACATCATCTATTTTTCACACTTGACTCTTGACATTGAAGGTGGGTGAATGGCTTTTTCTGATTACCAAAAATAATGTTCTGACTATAAATATCGAATTACCAATTACGATTACGATTCTCCAAGGGTTTACCTACGTTTTCAAAACGATACACCCATACAGGAAGTATTAAGGTACCTATTATACAAATATACAAACGTGTTAAAAGAAATACATGATCAATTTTTTTGATAGTAGTAAAAATAAAAGCTAAATTGCATTATCCAATTTATTTTTAAGTAAAATATTTATGTTGATATTATTTTTTTTTTAATCCCATTTGAAAGAGTCTGGGAAATTTTTCTAAATTGAAATGGTTGGGTTAAATTGTATATTATTGCAGTATGTAATTAATCTTACGCTATATTATATTTAATAATAATCAATAAATATATAATAATAATAAAATAATAAATAAATAATTTAATAATTAATTAATATAATAATTAATAGAATAAAATGGTTTTATTAAAAATTGTGTTTTATTTATATTGATATTAATGTTCTTTCGATAGTACTAATTTTGATCATATTGATATCGAGTATCGAGTCGAGTGGAGTATCGCAAACAAAAGTGCATTGTAAATGTAACATTGTAACCTATTGGATTAAAAAAACCCTAAACCGGTTTTTGGAAAAACCGGTTTTTTTGGCCGGTTATAACCGCCAGGTTAAACTGCAAGCAAAAAAAACGGTATAACCGAAAACCGGTTTTTGTCAAAAACCGTCATCCCTAGTTAAAACATGCGCTGCCGTAAGAAATACTTATTATCCCAAACAAAATCGGAGACAGATTGTATGTAATAATAGACGATAATAAAATTAATATTTTTGTATCACTTATCAATTTTATGGTTAAAAAATGCCGGTATTGACCAATAAATAAAAAAAATACGCCACAAATCCTTAAAAAAACCAGCCACTGTGTCGTTTCTTTCAGATGCTATTCCATATAAACTCTCCCAAATTACAAAAGGGGTAACAAAATTGATCACCTCGATCCAAACATTTTTATTGCACCATAAAAATCAATAGGCTATTAAACATTACGGAAAACACAGTAGAGCAACTGACTGTAACCTATTTGTTTCATTTGGTTGATTTTTTTGTAGATAGAGACTGGATTGTAATGGACTTTTTGTCGAGTACCGAAAAAGAGGCAGGAGGAGCATTGTTTTGTTTATTGGTATTGTTCGGAAAACATTTTAATTGAAAAAAAAAGGTAAATTTCGATAGGAACATTCAAATTGAGAATATTTAAAAAAAAAAAGTAAAACTATTGATGAACTATTGATGGAAACAATTTTACAGCAAAATGGTAACAATAAATTTAATTTTCTTTCAGAAGCGGCCCGAGCCTTGAACTATCTTTTTTGATCGCCTAAAGATGGAGCTTTTTTGCTTCATAAGTAAGCCAACACATCTTGTCGTTAATGATTTCTCTCATGATTATGGAATACCATAACTGGAGAAAAAAAAATCTTGATGGAATTTCTCAGCATCAAAAAAAAATTTTGAGAGCATTACAAGATTTTTACGCAATCTATGGTTTTTCGAAAACATATCAGTGTAACAAAAATTAAAAGAGATTGGCTAACGTACTCTTCTTCAAATGGAAATGTTTACTGCTCTCCATGTATACTTTTGGCGAACATGGCGAACGTTTGACGAACACTCATCGACAGGCAGCGCCTTTATGGTCGAATTGACAGCTCTTTGGAAATTGAATTTAATCAAGAACCTGATTACTGGATTCAAGTTCTGAAAAGAGCAGTTTCTGTGGTTAAGTTTTTATCTTCTCACGGATTAGCGTTTAGAAGTGATACAGACATCCTTCGTTCACAAAATAATGGGAACTAGTTAGGCATTTTAGAGCTACTTACAGAGTACGACCCTCTTTAAGCTCTCATTTAGCTAAGTATGGCAATAACGGTACTGGAAAGCCTTCTTACTTATCTCCAAAGATCTGGGAAGAAATAATAGAGGTAATGGGAAAACACGTTTTGAATACAATCGTTAAAGAAATTAAGGAAGCCAAATACTACTCCTTAAGTGTCGATTCAATTTCAGATTTGTCTCATATTGTTCAGTTGACTATATTTATTAAGATACGTTAATCCAACTGATGGTAAAGTGTATGAGGGTTTTCTCATAGACATACCCATAAGTAGCCACACTAGAGAAAATCTTTATTTTGCTGTTTTAATCGTTTAAAACGACTGTTGCATTGATGTAAACCACATGAGGGGACAATCATTCAATAGATATGTCAGTCAAATATAATGGTATCCAGGCTTATTTATGTAAGATTAACAACTTGCAATTTACATTCCTTGCGCCGCACACTCGTTTAAAATAATATAGTTGGAGAAAGTGCTGCTGAAAGTTGTGTTGGAGCAATATTGTATTTTGGGTGTCTTCAGTCCGTGTACAACTTTTTTCAGCCTCTACCCACCTTTGGAAAGTTATGATCAAATGCTTAAATGAAACTTCACTAAGTGATCCCATTCGCCACGATCTAGTTATTAAAAGAACAAGCAGCATTAGATGAAGTGCAAAGGCTGACGTAACAAGAGCTTTGTCTAAAGGTTACAACGTCTTTAAATCTGCTGTGCTGTGCATTCTCTTGTTGAAAACACTAATCAAAAGGATGAAATAGTTCAATAGACTAAGTGTTTGTTGAAAGAAATGTCAAAAAATAAACATTTGTAATGAATGAGTTTTGGCATTTTGGGCAACATTTTAGAACGCATCAACGCTGTCAGTAAATCATTACAGAGAAAAGAGATTGCACTTGAAACTGCAGATGGAGGATGGAGATGAAGGGGTTAGCCGAGGTGGTTTTTGGAGGGAGAAGGCATAGAGGCCTTAAGGGGCCTCATACCTTGGGTTGCCTAGGGGCCTCAAGATTCTCAATCCGGGACTGCTCTCATCTGTTTGATTATTCTGCAATATTAGAACTCAATAAATTTTTAAAATATAATAACAAAACCTAAATTTTAAGCAATATCGGAATAAACAATTGTGATTTAAGGATTATCAGCAATCTGTACTGGAATCAAACATCATCTATCTGGACAGAGGCAAGAGAATCCGACGATATCAAAAGCAAACGTAAGGTCTGTCAGGGATGTATACTATCCCCGCTGCTGTTTAACATCTACTCCGAGGAAATCTTTCAAGAAGCAGTGGATGATGTTGAAGCCGGAATTTGAAGATAGCTGTTGAAGCCGGAGAATGTATCAATAACATAAGATATGCAGACGACACGGTGGCATTCGCTGATAGTTCTGAAGCCCTCCAGGAGTTAATGAATAGAATTAAAGGAGTAAGTCAGAGAGATATGGAGTTTCACTAAACACTAAGAAAACAAAATGTATGATGATCTCTAAGAATGAACAGCAATTTGGACGAATCAGTGTGAATGGCGAACAAATAGAAAAAGTAAAAACATACACCTACCTTGGTACGAACGTCAATGAAAATTGGGACCATTCCATAGAAATCAAATGTAGGATAGAGAAAGCAAGATCTGCATTTCAAAAAATGGCAAAATTATTCAGATGTCATGATTTGTCGATACCCATAAAAGTCAGATTACTACGATGTTATATCTTTCCTATACTGTTGTACAAAGTTGAGTCGTGGACTCTCACAGACGCCACCTGCAAGAAAATTGAAGTTTTTGAAATGTGGCTTTATCGTCGAATCCTGAAGATATATTATATCGACCACATTACTAATCAGGGTGTTTTGCTGAGAATGCAAAAAAAAGAGCTGTTAAAAAATAGCCAAAATCGAATACCTCGGTCACATTATGAGGAATAGTGAAAGATATGGACTGCTGCAACTAATCTTGCAGGGAAAAGTAGAAGGAAAGCGCGGATCAGGAAGGCGAAGGATTTCCTGGCTGAAAAATCTACGTACGTGGTTCAAAACAACCACTACAAATCTTTTTAGAGCAGCAGTGTGCAAAGTACAGATTGCCATGATGGTCGCCAACATCCGAAACGGATAGGCACTATAAGAAGAAGAAATTTTAAGCGTTAAAGTGATCGAGAACCAAACTTATCGCCAACCTTCATTAGAAAAAGGCAGCTGAAGAGAAAGAAGTATGGTACAATTTTTCTTTTAAATGAAAAGATAAAATAATATGAATTTATAAACAAGAAAATAGTAAAACATCGAACCAGGACCTCGATTTTTGACCCTTCGCTTCGTTATCGAACGTATTCGCTTCGTGTCCTAAACAGATACGAAGCGAATACGTTCGATAACGAAGCGAACGGTCAAAAAACACGAAGCGAATACGTTCGATAACGAAGCGAAGGGTCAAAAATCGAGGTCCAGGTGCTAAGAACGCCAGGATCCATATAATAGGATCCGTATAATAGTTTTATCGAATTACACTCAAACTCTTAAAAATTGCCCATTTGTTTTGCACTCGTGACACTTCGAAATAATTTCACTACCCTTCGGGTCGTAAAATTAAAAGTGTCACTCGGGATACAAAACGTTGAAGGCACCACGGGTATTAGGGAAAATAACACTTTCCGTCAAAGTTATTATCCTTACAATACCCCTGGTACCTTAATAACTATAATACAGGGTGTCCACGAAAATAGTGCATTCCTTTGAGGTACAGATATAATACACAATTTAGAACAAAATAGTCCTATAACATTTTTTTCTAAAGTTAACCGTTTCCAAGAAAAAAATTACATTGTTCTTCATATAAGTGAATTTTTATTTTCATAAATTTGAATGACATGGCAACGTAGCCTAGAAGAACTTGCTATGACTGTGGAAATTTAACCTAATTAACCCTTATTTATTAAGAGCCGTTAAATACCGCTATGAATTCCACGATTTTATTGGTTAGAACTACCCACGTGATATCTGTGTTCGTATTGGTCAGAGTGACAATCAGCTGTTAATTAGACATCATTATGTGATGGAATTTTTATTTTGATGTAAATAAATATTTATTACTGATAATTTGTATAAGCAAAATTATTGTACTGCACTGCACCTACAGTGACTCACAGCCTCAATTCTGAAATGATACAGTCGCTACTCAATAAAACTGTAGCTTTTGTCAGTGACTCAATATTAGAAAAAAATTACATACTGAAAGTAAGTTACTAACTATAAGTCCTCTAAAATAGCATAAGCTATGTTTTGGGTTTCAGATATACCATACTTAAATAACAATAATCCTTAATTATTTTGTGTATGATTTTGATATCAGCTAAAATTAATAAAGAAAACAAAACTCCTTGTTGCTTATTTCTTTGGCTGATATATTTATTTCTTGCAGTTCAGCTATGCCGATTATTATTTTGTAATATCCGTCTAATTGTTTCATAGTTACATCTTTTTCTAAACTGTCTTTCCACCTCATCTCTCAATTTTGGTGCACTTTTTTGGGATTATTTGCTATTTCTCTGACAATACATCTTATTGTTCGTCCGCTATAACTTTTCCCATGCGTCACGATTCATTTTCAAGCAAATTAAGTCAAAACATTAAGGAAACGAATGTCGATGTGTATATACATTTTGTATACTGTATATTATATACTACACACATCGGCGTACGTTTCACTTTATGTTTTGACTTAATTTGTTTGAAAATGAATCGTGACACATGGGAAAAGTTGTAGCGGACGAACTATAGCTATTAGGACTTTGGAGACGGCTGCTCTGAAAAGTTCGTTTGATGTACATCCGTACAGCGTATAGCATCTCCCTATGCTTCATTTTCCTTGAATCTTTCCCTGCATACTGAGTTGGAGCAAATTGTTTTGGCCCATACATGGCAACATTTTTCATACGAATTTCTAGTTACATACAACCTATCTTTTCATGTCGTAAGGCCAAACCCAGTTATACCAGGAAATTGTCTCAGTCCATAGCATTATTCTCTACATATAAAAACTTAAGAAAGTGTGTCCTTTTAGGTGACACAACTGGGAGTGTCCCAGGTTCCAGGTCCTGGCGCTGGGAGTGTTAATTATTGCATATTTGAAACCCAAAACATAGCTTATGCTATTTTAGAAGACTCATACTAACTTACCTACTTTAAGTATGTAAGTTTTTTCTAATAAATATTGAGCCACTGACACAAGCTAGCTTTATTGAGTAGCGACTGCATCATTTAAGCTGTGAGCCCCTGTATATGTTTATCAATCGTGGCCTAGCTACACATTAAAATTGTTTCGTTGATCATTCCCTGCTTTGCTTTCTTCAGCGTGCACACTGATTTTTGTACAGCAGCTTTTGTAGCCAATAGTTACTCTTGCTTGTTTTCTAGATTTTTCCTAATCAGGACTTGATTTCTTTTTGGTTAGTTACTGGCTCCCTTCTACAATAGAGAGTTTGGGGCTTATTCGTTAAAGTGTTGGAATGCTTGTGGGTTTTGATATATGTACATACTACCACAACTCTCAATACAAAATTTGATCAAACTAAACTGATAGTGTGACCACTAGATTTTTAAAATTTGAACAAACTGCAGTTGTGGCGTCACTTCCTGAGTTTGCTCAAACTGTTTGATCAAATTATTTGATAGTGAAACCACGACTTTAAGGATTTAAGTAACATCAATTTAATTTGCAATAAAAAAGATCATGAAGATTTGACGATGCTTGTAAATACATACACCCGATTTAGATAATTTAAGTGACAGAAATTTTTAGATTGTCTTGTCAAATATACCTACATGCAACAAAAAATTTAATCAAAATTTGCATAAAAAAAATTGAAGTGTTTTAAAAGTTTCAATATGTAAAAACATTGAACCACAAAAACGGTTTTACTCCACAAAGAAACAAAAATCGTAGCAACATATTTATAAGTGTTAAAAAAAACGTTTAAAAATCCAAATGTAAATGAAATATGAAATTTCAGACATTTTAAAAGGACACAAGACACAACATGTCCTATATTTCACAAAATGCCGAAGAAAATCATAATTATATAATATAACATATAATTTCCCCTAAATTACTTTTCCCCATATCCAGTATATTTACTTTTATGTAAATTACAGTCGGAAAAATGAAAGAATACCCATGAACGAACATATAAAACACGCTGTATTTTCCTGCCACCGTGTCACACAGAAAATTGTCTAGTGCGAGTACATGTAACAATAATTATTACATGTACTTGCGCTGGCCAATTTGTTGTGTGACACGGTGACAGGAAAATACAGCGTGTTTTATATGTTCGTTCATGGGTATTCTTTCATTTTTCCTACTGTATGTGTTTTTAATTTTCATGCATTTATAATTTAATTTATAAGATCTATTCTAGTGCTGCTGTGTTTGTATTGAACAACTGAAATAAATTGAAATAATATTATTACCATACAATAATTGTTTATATTTTTTATGAGATAAAAGAAATATTTTATGAGACTAGGTACAGTCTAGAAAGCAGACTAGTAGAAACGAATAAATAGTGATTTTTTAATCAATACTGTTTTTCAATATTGATTTTCTACCACACTTTTATTTCTATCACAAAAATTGTCAATTGTAAGATAAACAAGAAATATTTATCCGTTATCCTCGGTCAGCAGACTTGTTTTCTTGAAACGACACTTTGCATACAATATTGGTATTTAAATATCCCGCTCTGTCATTCTTAATCATTTGACCAATACGAACACAGATATCACGTGGGTAGTTCTAACCAATAAAATCTTGGAATTCATAGCGGTTATTAACGCTTCGTTATTTATTTACTATTTGAGGTGTGATTTTTGGGGTTGTTGACTTCGTAGGTACCTACCTGCAAAATAATGGATATGGGTTTTGTTGATATTTACATTATTTTACCTACCAGATGCAACTGACCTACAAACATACTTTTTTAATCTTTAGATTTTTGAGTTGCACGTTGTTGCCAGATTTCAATTTGCATATCAAAATATATTTTTGTTTTTTGGTCAAACGGATGAATTTAGAAAAAAATGTTATAAGGCTCTTTTGCTCTACATTGTGCCTTCTACCTATAGCTTTAAGGAACGCACTATTTTCGAGGACACCCTGTATAATTTAAGGGTCATCTGATCTCGTTATGTGACTAGTTTCAGCTACTATATAGACGTTTTTCAATGAGGATTATTTTTCATTTTGGATATTTTTAAAATTTTTAATAATTTTATACCATTTTACACAAGAAGTTTTTAGTTGATAGTCAGTTTTCTTGGTAATGGTTTTCTTCTTGTAATCCTAAAAAACGGAAACCCAAGTCACGAAATCAGTCCGTAATCTAAACAGGAAATCAATTTATCCCGATTGTATCTCAGCCAATTAATGGCTGATAGACGTTAATTGCCAAAATTATCCGAATGGTCACGGTTGACAGAATGTAATAGGTTATAATGCTTTATCACGTTTCCATCATTTATCAACCAAGAAACGTCTAGCAGCCACTTAAGACGAAGCCTTCGAATAATATTTCTTGAAAGTCACTCCGGAATAATGGAATATTTTGTAGAAAGGGTGAGTTAAATTGGGGTTTATCGGTATTTGCAGAAAGTTGAATATTCAAGTTTCCGGCTTGCTACGGTTCAGTTAAAAAAATGTCTTTCTGGAAAATTATAGAGAACGTTAATGATTGTAAAATACACTCTTACAAGGAAGATAAAACCCTCTAAAAATTATACCAAAAAATTTAAATTTTTAAAATATTGTTAAAAAGATGGCTCCAGAAGAACTACAAAAAAAATTAAACAAATAAGAAATCAACACTGAAACATGTGTAGAAGTAGAAGTTAGATGGCAGAACTTCTTACAAGCATAACAAGACATTAACTAAACAAGGCATATTTGCTATTATTCTATTATTTTTCTATTATGTTTTGGATTCTATTATTTTTTTGATTAGTTTTAGTAATTGTTTGGTCAGATAGAATTTCTTGGTACTTTAAGAGTTGGTTCGACATTCTGTCATCTCCTAGTGATTTTCTATTTTTTTTAATTTCATGCTTCCTTTACTTCTCCCTCCACAATGTTTATTTCTTCGTTTGTCGCCGCTTCTTGTGTTGGTGGTTCATTATCTCCACCTTTCGATTGGGGATCGAAGGTATACTGCCCATATTTCCTTCTATATGTTTTTCATTCTTATTAATTCATCTCATATCTTTGTCCTCTTATCATTATCCATATTTCTTTTTGTGTTTCGTAGAAGTCGTGTTCCGATGTATCCAAGATGAAAATAATTAAATACTAAATCACGAAAAGGATGTCAAAAAGAGATGGAGAAAGCATTTTGACAGTTTATTAAATGAAGAATTTGACAGACAGCCTGTGGAGGTAACGGAGACAGTAACAGCAATTGTTACCAGAATAACAAACGAGGAAGTGGCTCAAGCGCTTCAAAAAATAAAGTAAAAGCAGTCGGACCAGATGACATTCCTGGGAAAGTATGGAGAGCATTGGGAGAGACAGGAATAAGTTGGTTAGCAGGTCTATTTAATAGAATTATGGAAGTTGGCCAAATGCCAGACGAATGGAGAAGCAGTATATTAGTACCTGTCTACAAAAACAAGGGAGACATACAACAATGTACAAACTACAGGGCTATAAAACTACTTAGCCACACCATGAAAATATGGGAGAGTAATTGATAGCCGGATACGTGAAGAAACCGATATATCAGATAATCAATTTGGCTTTATGCAGGGCAGATCAACAACAGATGAAATTTTCATTGTAAGGCAACTGATAGAAAAATACAGGAATAAAGAGACCAACGCTCATATGGTATTCATTGATCTTGAGAAACTGAAAAGAAAACTAAATTTATGAGGATATCAAAAACCCAAAATAATGATAAAAGCCTGACAATTAAAGGTAAAACTTTAGAACAAGTTGAAAACTACAACTATCTTGGCACAAAAATTAATCACACAAACGATTACTCCAAAGCAATCAAAGTTCGAATAGAGAAAGCAAGAACAAACTTCAATAAAATGAGAAAGGTACTTTGTGCAAGAGAACTGAAATTAGACTTAAGAGTTAGGTTGGCAAGGTTTTATATTTTCTCGAACCTGCTTTACGGGATAGAAGCATGAACACTTAACGCGTCGACTACTAAAAGGTTGGAAGCATTTGAACTGTGGGTGTATAGAAGAATCCTGAAGATATCATGGACCGAGCATAATATAACAAACAACGAAGTCATGAGAAGAGTCAACAAAAGACTGGAAATATTGGAAACCATCAAGACACGAAAGCTGCAATACCTGGGGCATGTTATGCGTAATGAGAGATACAACATACTTCAATTGATTGTACAGGAGAAAATTCAGGGTAAAAGAAGTGTAGGGAGGAGAAGAATCTCATGGTTGCGTAACTTGAGGGAGTGGTACGGATGCACAGCAACCGAACTATTCAGAGCAGCAGCATCTAAGATTAGAATAGCCATGATGATTGCCAACCCCCGTCGCGGAGATGGCACGTGAAGAAGAAGAAGGAATGCATATCGTAGATTCCCCATGTTTACCCATTTATCGCCAGTTTTCCTTGTAAATTGTAAAAGGATGGAGGACAGGTAAAAAATCAGAATTTGCCTCCGACATAAGAAATCTTCAAGATTTCTCATTGCATTTAATAATAATAAATTCAATTTTAATAGGAAAAGTTTAATTTATGTGAAAAAATGTGTCTGATTTTTCCAGACCAACTACCGTGTATGCTGTTAAATATTTCCTGCAGAGATGAATAATTTAAATTGGCAGTTGCACCACGATACAAGTTTCGGATTTTATGTTTTGTTCATTGTACTCCACTGTATTGTGACCCCCCCAGTGTTTTTGTCATTCTATTAGTATTCCTCTCCGACGTAAAGTAATATAAAATTGTTTATTCTATATTTAATTTTTAGCTACACCCAGAGGTAAAATAAACGACGCAAATGTACCCAGTCTTATTGTTTCGAATTGTGCTTCTAAACTTTGAATTTGTTTCCTCTTTTTAACTATGTTAGTTAGCAATGGAGGGTATTTGTCTTAAAACCTTCTACTTGTTCACTGTAGAGTGCATTATGTAAAAGACTTGCTTAATTTACTTTTATACAAAGAATATTAGATATCAGTTTGGCCTGAAAACTTCGCACAAAGTTCCCCTAAAAGCTCAAAGTTTTAAACCGGTCGCAATATGATTACTACGTTTCCTTTATTAAACGGAAGTCGCAGTAATGTAAACTAATAAAGTTTTATAATGTATTTTAACCAAGTTATTAGTGTGACAAATATTACTATGCGAAATTCTCACAAAAATAGTCATTAAATATTTGTCTATTCAAAAGATTATGTCTATCTTAATTATTATTAGATACTAATTTTTATCTTAGCTATACCCAGCCGCTAATTTCCGGGAAGTACACCGATCCTTTTATTTGACTGATTTAAACTGTATCGATACAATACACAAGAGAATCCAAGCTCTGCTGACGTTGGGCGGCAGCATCTTTCCTCTTTCCCCAAATCAGGCGTGGGATTACGAACACTCGATACGAATCGTATCCGCCATGTTTTCCTGTAGCCTCCTCCTCCTCCTCATTCGTTTCCTTATTGCTGAGTGTCGCGATTCCCTATAATACGAGCAACTATCTCTTTTCATCGGCTTCTGTCCTGAGCTTCCCTCATGGATTCAGAGAATGTTTTTCCACTGGCTTTCTGTACTTGATCCGTCCATCGAGTAGGTGAGCGACCTCTACTTCGGCGCCCTTCAACGTTTTCCTAAATTATAAGTCTCTCAAGATTATCATCACTTCTTCTTGCAATAGGGCCGAAAAAATTTAAGACGGTGGAGAGGCAAATAGAGGAAAGTCGAGTCTGAATATTAAGCTCTTGGAGGATTGAGTGATTTGTTCTTAGTTCCGTCCATGAGATCTGAAGCACTCTTTTCCAGCACCACATTTCAAAGGCGTCAATCCTTTTTCTGTCGTCCGATTTCATTGTCCATGTTTCGGATCCGTAATTAAATATGGGAAAAATTAAGGCACGTACTAATCTTATTTTGGTGTTCTTCGACAAGGAGCGATCTTTCCAGATTTTCGATAATCGACTCATAGCGTAATTGGCCATGCCTATTCTCCTACGTATTTCTGTTTCACAAGATCCTGTATTACTGATGTAGGATCCTAGATAATTGAACTCGTTAACCACTTCAAACTGGTCTAAGGCTCCTGTTGTCTGAAGTGAATTTAAATAATCTACTATCATAGCGCCTGTATTCTATTCCTGTAGCGCCTTACGGTAAAAGATGGCGGATACGATTCGTATCGAGTGTTCGTAATCCCTATGCAGGTAAAAACAACAAGGTCGAAAATTGGTAGCTGTAGAAGACACAAGCTCTCCTCGTGTCTTACATCTCGTAGTGTCTTATACGTACTTCCTTGTATCTCGACTTAGAAGTTTCAAAGGAATCTCATGCACTGTTAGCAAAAACACATAGGCTTGTTAGAATAACCAAAACCAACCACTAAAAATGCTTCTGGGAATGATCTTCACAATATCTGGAACATAAGTTCTATGGATTAAAAAGGAAATATGTCTTCATACAGACAAACACATGAATATACATATAAAAGATAAAAAAGTTTTATATAAAAGATAAAAATATACATATAAAAGATAAAAAAGTCAGGTTTTGTTTATGTTTGATTCAGAGTTGGACCACCATCTCCATATAGCTATTTCAGCATCCTTATGCCTCATCGGTGAAGCTCAGAAGTCTCAACTCTGAAGGAAACACAAACAATTCTGCCAATTTACCACCTGCCAATATACATATACTTATTACTTGAAAAGAACAACCGATATAAGTACGACCAGACACACCGGAAATTAAAACTGATAAACAAACCAGAATAAGCACAGTGGAAATGGAGAAAGCAGACAGAAAATTAAAGAATAGAAATAGCAAATGGACTATTAAAATATTGCGAAACAATGCGTTTAAGTTAATTGGCACATATCATCAACAAAATATTGCAATATAACAAAGTACTTAAAATATGAAAAAATAAGCGTACTATATAATATACCTGATATTTAAAAAGATGACAAAAAACGCGAAAATTAGAGAGGTATCAGTTTAATAAACACCACGCCGAAAAAAAAACGATAAAAATTTTAACCAAATTATGTAATTACGAGAAAATAATCAATTGAGGATGAACAAGATTCATTTGCTTGACTGACTTTAAAAAAGGCTTTGACATAGTAGGGATGAATGACGTTATTCACCTTTTATACAGTAGAGATATTAGATATGTTAAAACAATCAAAGATTATATACAAGGACAACGCAATGCAGGCTAAAATAGTTATACAACTGACACAGAAAATATACACAGACACAGGTATATAAGGCAAGGAGTCTACTTAAGCTCTCTACTCTTTAATCTTATAATGTATGAAATTAGATGGAAAATATAGAAATTAAGGTATTCTGCTATTTAGCAGATGCCCTACTAAGAGCAGGAAATGAGTACGACTTACGAAGATTTGTTCATAAGTTCAAAATAATAGCAAAGAAGCTAAATATGGTCATCTTAGCCTAGAAAGAGTCCAGAGACCAAGAGAACTGTTGGATAATTGATGGATTCGACCGTTACTTGATGGAAGTTTATTTTATCTAACAATAAAACACTGAAAACGTTTGTTTTCTATACTTCCACAAAATTTATTATAACTATGTGACTACAGCAGTTTCGGCAGAGTGCCTTTCTCAAGTGATTTAGTTTACTATGTGTTTGCCTTTTTAAAGTCTTTAACTGAAGAGGTTGAGGAGTGGGGAACTGTTTGTCTCGAGTTGGTCATTCAGAATTATATCTGTATTTTTTAATTTATTAATTTCCATATATTCTAATAAAGATAGCTTAAGGCCTTTATTTTGAATATGCAGAATTTGAAACTCTTCATTAAAAGAATGATTATGATCTAGAAGGTGAAGTGCGTATGTAAAAGTGTCTGTTTTTCTATTGTTGAAAGCCCTTTTGTGTTCTGCTATCTGTTTGTCAAAGGTTCTGCCAGTTTGACCGATGTAAGTTTTCGGACAGTCACCACAAGTTAGTTTGTAGACACCACTTTGTAGTTGTTTTCTCTTTCGGCTCTTATTGTTCTTAATATATTTGCTTAAGTTGTTGTTAGTTCTGAAAGCTGGTGTTATTCCATTCTTTTTTATGTATCTCGCTATTTTTGTTGTTATCTTGCCAGTATATGTAATAGAGCAGAAGATACTGGGTTCTTTCTGTGGTGGTGGTGTCTAAATCACTTAAGAAAGGCACTCTGTCGAAACAGCTGTAGTCACATAGTTATAATAAATTTTGTAGAAGTATAGAAAACAACCGTTTTCAGTGTCAGGAGAAAGGTGAAGACAGAGAAATCAACTCAACCACCCACATGCTCGCGGTATAGTCATATGATGCTTTGAGGTATATCTTGTTTAAATTTCACCCATCGCCAGGGTTTAATATATAACACGCCAATGTAAGGCTTTTGGTCGGCATTTTAAGGGTTTTAACCCATGTATTTTTGGTGGCTTAGCATGTAAAGCTTGCTTAGAACACTGATGATGCTCTCTTTAGAGCGAAAACGTTCTGTTTTTTTAATGTAGCCCTTTATTGGGGTTTAAATAAGTATACCTTTTACACATAAGATATTTTTCTTCAATTTTTGTAATTAATGGTATACAGTTGTATTGTAGGAAACTTTTTCTTGTGTATTTTTGGGTCAATTCTGATTTCTGATCCAACGTTTTTGATCGTCATTTATCACTATGAAATTTTAATGAAACTTTCGTGACGTATGCTCAACAGCCGTTTTAACATTTCAACAACATTGAAATTAACAAAATAATTATTTATGAAACAGTTCGTAAAGTATGCTTTTTGCGAAAGCACGCGATGTTTAGAGAACGAGCGACAGCGGAGCGAGTGCTATACATCGCGTAAGTTGGCAAAAAGTACTTCACGCACAGTTTCATACAATGTTTTATCTACGATAAACAAATAAACAAACTGTAACTCTTCATCGCTGGAATTCATTTCTATTCTACAATTTGTAGAACTTTGACATTTAAAAATTCTAACTTCTTTCAAACCACAAAACTGTCAAAACTACTATTGTAATTAATTGCTCACATGTCATCACCATGACAACGCGAAAGTTAAGGATATTTGAGTATATGAAAGTGTGCCAAAAAAGAGTGCGAAAAAGTAAATCCCATTTAAAATACATTGTTACTTCACGCACACTTTAAATCCTTCACGCACTGCTATCTATAATGACAGTTTTCACAAACTAAAAACTTATACATAATATGAGATAGAGTAGATAAAAAATATTTTCATACACTCCAACTTAATGTATTGAAAATAGATTTTTTGATTTACATGGTTTAATGACTTGTGTTCAATCAAAAAATACTTCAACAAAGACCAAGTAAACCTCTTAACCCACATCAATGAAATGGTAATTTAATCAACCGTACCGAATTAATGTTATGCCATTAATTAATGATAACATATCATCTTCACTAAATATCCTGGTATATACGTAGCTATCAGGTATATTACCTAATTAACATTATTAAAATGTCGAAGTTTTCTCAAAGAATGTCTACGGAATTCCTCTGGTTATATTTTTCATTCACGACGAATTTATAATAATTATAGTCCTTGGGCCCACCAAAAAATTTATTACCTCCCTCATGAGTTTTTTTTTATTCAGTTATTCTTGTAGAGTTGGAAAACTTTTCTATTTAGGAAAACTTTCGGTAGGGGGGCGTTTCGTAAATATAGAGGTTTCTAAACTTTAGTGGGTCCTACAACTGGAGTACCCTTAAAAATTTAACTATTTTTGATGGGAAATAAGCCACAATTTTACTAAAAAAATGATTTATTAACGTTTCGACGCGCAAATCGGGTGTCGTTGTCAAAATATAAAAAATATTAATGAATTAAACAAAAATGTTGTTGCCTAGTAACAAAAATTCTTCTAATAATTTATTTAATCTGACTCATTTATATCGACAATTCAGACATATATTATACATTTTAAAGTAGAAGACTTTAAAATGATATTGCCAATATTTATGAGTTGCGTTCCTGGGACGACTTTTCTGAAAGATAGTTCATTCGATTACATGAAATCAACCCCAGCTCAAGAATATCCGTCACAAAAATTATGACATGTGGTCTGTCTTTAAAAAGACAACCACATGCCATGGTGACAGTAAAATTCTCGCGCTAGAGTTTCCATAGTAAATCACGAGGGAAAACCAGGAAAAAACCTCGTCATACTATCCCGACATCGTAAGTAATAAGTCTCACTTTAGTTTACTCTCAAAACTAATACCAAATTCTGACCTTAATATGTACATATGTTATTTTAAATTATAAATAATATTAATAATACATAGATATATAAACAATACTTATATTATATAAAATATGTACTAACTCGATATGTTATTAACTTACTAATCCTGGTATTTTCTTTCTATTGACTTCCTCTTTTAGTATGGGTAACCACATCCTACTGCATTCTACCGAGGAATTTGCGACACAATTGGTTTCATTTAGCATAATTAAAGCCGCTTCTTTGATTTTTCTCTTTTTACTATCTGTTTCTTTCAGGACTATACTTGAATATCTCCACTGAACTCTATGTTCATTATACCATGCGTGTTGACATATTTGAGATCTATCAAATTCTCTATTTTTAATATAAGACTAATGTTCACTTATTCTAACGTTTAATGGTCTTGATGTTTCACCTAAATAAAATTGTTCGTATTTACAGGGTATTTTATAAATACAATTCTTTGTTTTTTCTTGTTCACTGTTAGGTTTAGTTTTAGATAGAATAGATCTCAATGTGATTGTTGTTTTGAATGTTGTTGAAATGTTGAATTTATTTCCTACTGTTTTAAGTTTCTCGGACAGTCCTTTTATATATGGTATTGATATTTTCCTCGTATTATTTCTTGTGAATGCTGTAGGATCCCGCTCTAAGTTGCTCTGTTCCATTCGATCCAATCTTGATCATTCCTTATTTTATAAACGATAAAGGATAATAATTTTTTTATAAAACAGATGTTAACAATTGTTTTTCTTCTAAGAATGAATTTTCGTTAGAACAAGTAATTTTGGCTCTATCATATAAGGATTTAATGATTCCCTTTTTAACGTTGATGTTGTGATTTGATTTGTAATTGAGATATCTGTTGGTATGTGTTGGTTTTCTATACACTTGAGTCTCATATCCAGTATCCTTCTTTGAGACTAAAACATCGAGGAAAGATAGGGTGTTATTATATTCCTTTTCCATTGTAAATTTTATTGTCTCTTCTTGATCGTTTATAATATTTAGGAATGTATCCAACAATTCTGATCTATGAGGCCATATTGAAAACACATCATCTACATATCTCCACCATACTGTGGGTTTTAAATTTTGTTTAGAAATGATATTAGTTTCGAAATACTCCATAAATATATTAGCCAATAATGGAGATAAAGAAGAGCCCATTGCTAGACCAAAATTTTGTTTACAGAATTCATTATTTACAACGACACCCGATTTTGGCGTCGAAACGTTAATAAATCATTTTTTTAGTCAAATTGTGGCTTAATCCCCATCAAAAATAGTTAGATAATTGCAAAAATGCCACAAGAAAATAGCTTCAGAACAGCCTTAAAAATTTGTCGGACAATATTACCAGTTAATTGTTAATATTTTTATCGCCAACAGTCACTAAAGTCATTCATTATTGTACTCATTTGCCCTCATTTGCGGCAGTAAAGTAACACTTTATTGTACTGAAAGAAGAATTTTACTTAACCTGCCGCGATTAATCGAGATGGAATATAAGTGGTCGATGGCAGTAATCGATTATTCATTTGAGTTAACTTACAATTTATTTACTTTAATTATTAAAAATATTGTACAAAATTTACGACATTGTTAATTAAATTTATGCCAAAAAGTGAAATTCTGTAGTATTTTGTAATTATATCCATATAACATAAATCAAAACTTGACCGATTTAGTAATTATTCTATCGTATCGTATTCTATCGTTAATTACTAATTGATAACTATCGATTGAAAATCGAAAGCGGCCATCATGCAAAAGTCATCTGTCATCACTTTCATAACATTTTTATTGCGTCTAAAACTTAAAATATTCTTAAATTTTAAATTATAAGTAAGGGTATCAAATTGTTGGCGATAAAATTTTGTATGCACCACGTCAGTAAAGACTCTTTATCGGACTCGTCTTATTCGTCTCGCTCGCTAGGCTCGCTCGGCTCATAATATTGTTAGATAAAGAGTAACTTGCTACATAAATAACTATTCAAACAACCCTACAAAGTACAAAGATCAGCTGTGATTTTATGACTGTTGATGATGCGTGCGCTCCTCTATGGGGGGCGCACTATGAAGTCATAAATGATGATTTTTTAGCAGGAATGTTTGATAAAAATACTTATGGTAGGTGAGCCCAAACGGGTATTTTTGCAGTTACTCGAGCGCGTCAAATTATTACATGGGGATAAACCTTGTACCCGAATATGTACCTCTACCATATATTGGCTCTTAATGCGGGGGAGTTCGTTAAGGGTGGGCCGAAAAAAAATCTATCCTTAGGAAAACTCGAAATCATCAGATTAAGATAAGGTAAGTTAAGTACATGCAAAATAGTGTATATTTCAAAAATCTGACGATTTGAGCGCTAAGGAAATGGGCGAGTCCCAAAGTTTCACAAGAAAAAAACGAATATTTCGCGAAATGAATGACAGATCGAAAAACTAAAAAATACGTGCTGAATATTTTTCAAAAATCTATCGAATGATACCAAACACGACTTCCCACGGAGAGGGGTGGGAGGTAAATTTAAAATTTTAAATACGAATCCCGCGATATTTCGCGAAATGAACATCAGATCGAAAAAAAAACTGAAACTATTTTTGAAAAATCTATCGAATAGCACCAAACATGACCCACCACAGAGGTGGGGTGGGGGTTACTTGAAAATGTTAAATGGGAGCCCTCATTTTTTATTGCAAATTTGGATTCCTTACGTAAAAATAAGTAACTATTATTCGAGACATTTTTTCGAATTATGGATAGATGGCGCTATAATCTAAAAGAACGATTGTTGGAAATGGAAAATTAAATTAAAAATGGAAAGTCCCCACTAAAATGGAAAACTTTACTTAACTTTTTTGGTTTTAGGACCTATATTCTTCACAACCCAATAGGTCTCCATAACGCTCGAGTGACTGCACATTTAACATACTTTGCTCCCCCACCATTATGTTTGAGGTCTGTGTCACTATCACTATCATCGGCTAAATTAATTTCAATATTTTAACGGTAGGTACTCCAGTTTTCGGACTCACCAAAGTTAAGATACTTCTACATTTACGAAACGCCCCGTTTCGAAAATTTTCCGAAATAGAAAAGTTGTCCGATTCAACATGAATAAAAAAAGTCTGATAAGGGAGATAATTTTTTTTTCTAAATGGTGGGCCCAAAGACTATTATATTTTTCATTCACGTCGAATTTATAATTTGTTATGCGATGAATTATTCAAACGAAGCTGTCACTTAAGATGTGACGACGTCAAGATATCCAAAAATAGTTACTTCATTTGTATTAATTTTTTCGTTTCGGGCTTTGTATGCAGACGGTGGTGCTGAGGATACTGACTGGGCGTAAAAAATGTTGCATTTCGAAGAATCGCTGTATTAAATACATACTTAAATATATTATTGATTGATGTTGTTATATCCAAAAAGTAATGTTTCACTGAAAACAATTGTTGGACAATCAACAATAATTGTTGGAGTATATGCAATGAATGACAATGCGACCATGAGGGAAAAGGAAGAGTTGTTTCAACGCACTAAAAGATGTATTAGACAAGAAAACTGATTGGGCGTGAAAAATGTAGCTTTTCGGAGAACAGCAGTATTAAATACTGTAATTTTATATTCAATGTTGTTATTATATCCATGTTTGAAAACTGAAAAGTAAAATATACCAGGACGGATCTGTTTTGAGGTGGATGTGAGAGGTGGCATTCGGATTTTTGCAGATAAAGTTAGGTGACAACTTCAATAATTATAATTGACTTATGCTTCTTCTCAAACATGCCCGGAACATTAATTAAAAAAAAATATTTAAAAATTTCGATAAACATCGAATTTGTTCTATTTTCTTTGCTTATAACTTTAAAACGATTCATTTCGGAACAAGGTCGTAGGGAAATAAAATAAAGATAATTAAATTTTGTATGATACACGACTGGTTAAAAATGTCTTAAATTATTACCTTTTCTGCAAAATAGCAATAAATGCAAAATAAGCCTATTTTTGTTCAATGTTTTTCAACCACTTTGGTTGCACTTAGATCCTTCGTAGTTCGCTTAAATAATTCTTATAACATACTTAAGCTGTCCACCAAATTTCATTAAAATCCACCTAATAGATTTTACATAATGATTTTGCAATCTAAATGTTTTTAAAAAAGTTCAAATTTTTTAAAAACTTTCTGAACAAAAGGTAGACCATTTAAAAGTTGGCTAATTTTTTAACATATAAATAGGCGCTCTACCTATCTAATACACCTTATAGAATTAAAATCGGATTATTTAGGCAGCCTCAGCAATGTTTTAAAATAATAAACAATTTTTTGGCGTATAAACAAATTAGTGCCGTCGCCAGGCGGGAATGCAACGGCCTCCTGTATTTAGATGGACTTACCCAAGTTTTTTTATGTATTTTGACCCGTAGAACACGAATTTTTTGGGTAACAGTTGATCCAGATGTCGATAAGATTGTTATAAATAAAGAACTCGAGGAATTACATAACAGCGATTTTTCGCAAAATAAAACATTTTTTTGTATTTATTGGGTAATTCCAAGAAAAAAATATTCTTACAAGTTTTTCCGTAGGATGCATAATTTTCGAGATAAACGCGGTTGAACTTTTAAAAAATCGGAAAATTGCAATTTTTGAAATTAAAAATTAATTTTTTTTTAAAAAAAGCTATTTGTTTATAAGCCAAAAAATTGTTTATAATTTTAAAACATTGCTGAGGCCCCTTAAATAATCCGATTTTAATTATGTAAAATGTATTAGATAGGTAGAGCGCCTTTTTATATGTAAAAAAATTATCCAACTTCTAAATAGTCTACTTTTTGTTCAGAAAGTTTTTAAAAAATTTTAACTTTTTTAAATAAATTTAGATTGCAAATTTATTATGCAAAATCTATTAGGTCGATTTTAATGAAATTTGGTAGACTGTTTAAGTATGTTATAAGAATTTTCTATGCGAATTACTAAGGTTCTAAGTGCCACCAAAATGGTTAAAAAACATTGAATCACAACAGGCTTATTTTGCCCCCTTATTTTGTATTTATTGCTAAATTGCAGAAAAGGTAATAATTTAAGGCATTTTTAACCAATCGTATATCATACAAAATTCAATTATCCTTATTTTATTTCTTTACGACTTTGTTCCAAAACGGATTGTTTTAAAGTTATAAGCAAAGAAAATAGAAAAAAATCGATGTGTTTCGAAATTTTTAAATATTTTAATTTTTTTATTAATGTTCCGGGCATATTTGAGAAGGACCATAAGTCAATTATTATTGTTGAAGGTGTCACCTAACTTTATCTGCAAAAATCCGAATGCCACCTCTCACATCCAAAAATAGACGTTTTTTCACAGATCAGCCCTGGTCTAAAAACCGTTGAGAAAATTATGAGAATACACACACTCAAAAATGTTTTGCATATTATCTGTAACGCCACTGAACGTTTCTCATTTGAAATTTTTTGCTCTGATTTTTTATTTGTCTACTAAAATACTGTATTTTATTGCTTGTTTTTTGTTTCTTAATCGTCGCAAAGATTCTCAGTATTCATATTGCGTTTATCAGTTTTCGAAAACCGATATTTGTAAAAATTGGTTTGCGTTTTATTCACTTTGTAGTGAAAAATATGAATAGTGAATAGACAAATGATATATGAGTTCAATAGAGTTAGAATCGTTACTTTGATTGAGGAAGGCCACACACAAGTCGACGTTGCTGTCCGGGTTGGAGTTAATCAGAGTGATGTGTCTCGGATTGTGAAAAAATATCGAGAGACAAATTATGTTAGCGATCGTCCAAAAATCGGAAGACCCAGAATTACTACCAATGTCCAAGAATGCTTTTTAACGTTAACTGCTCGAAGAAACCCCTCTATGATTGCCCCAGCTATTAGAAGAGAGCTCCAGCAAGCTCATAATATTGTAATTTGCGATCAGACTATTAGAAACAGGTTACATTCGGCAAATTTATTTACAAGAAAACCATTGTTTGTACCAAAGCTTACGCTAGAGCAGAAAAGGACTCGACTGGAATGGGCCAATGAACATTTACAATGGCATGACAACAGATGGGGAAACGTGTTATTTTCTGATGAAACCAAAATTAGCCTTTTGTCGGATTAGGATTTGGAGGACATGAGAACGTTGAGGTCAATAACTGGGAAAACAGAATAAGAGATCTCTGTAACATACAAGATATAGTACGGTGGGGAAGACAGAGACGACGAGAGTGGAATCAGCATGTGACGAGAATGGACAGCGAGAGAATAGCCCGTATAGGCAGGGATTCGAAGCCAACAGGCAAGAGACCAATAGGAAGGCCCTTTGAAAGGTGGCGAGATAGCTGGCAGTCAACATCACAGCTACGAATGCAAGCTCAAAATCGGTAAGGAACAGGCCAAGAGGCCCATTATAAGAAGAAGAAGAAGAAGAAGAAGCTCTTTATAATAATCTTTCTGCCTCAATTCTTACTAAATGACCAGCCATCAAAGTCTATGAAGTTTAACGAATTCCGAGATCGGTGACTCTTTGAACAGTTTGTAGAATTCATGTTGTATCTGGATCTCGATGCTCAGTAAGTCCAAATATATTCCTACGGACTTTTCATATTTTGTTTTCGTTAAGAGGTCCAACTATATTCCTAGGGACTTTTCTTTCAATAAGCTTTGTTTCCTTTACCATTCTGCTTTGAATTTCCGGTTCTTCTGTTCCATCCGTATTTAACACAACTTCCAGATATGTGAAAATTTCTACTGTTTCAATATCGTCCTCAACTGTTTGTGGGTTTTCCCTAGTTCTTGTCTGTGTTAGCCTTTTACCTTTTGAATATTTATTTTAGGTCCTGTTTCTATTCCCCTATTCCTAATTGTGAATATATTCCTGTCGCCTTTTCAATTCTGCGAGACGTACTGCTGATGTCATAGGCATAGGCGGCAATCTGCATTGATTTATTTGTTAGGAAATTAGCTCTTCCAATATTCTATATTCAACTGTCTTGAAAATATCGTTTTTGAAGTTATACTTCTTTAGGCATAAGGGGAAATTTTTACATTCCCTGGCGCATGCGCACACCGACAGTATATTAGTCAATTATCGTTATATATGACAGTATATTTAGTGGCTCAAACGTTATACGAGATCGTATTGGGTGTTAAAATCATATGTCAATAATTGTTGGAGATTATGGATCAACAAATTTTGTGT
Organism: Diabrotica virgifera virgifera; assembly: GCF_917563875.1. Classification (NCBI taxonomy): domain Eukaryota; kingdom Metazoa; phylum Arthropoda; class Insecta; order Coleoptera; family Chrysomelidae; genus Diabrotica; species Diabrotica virgifera. Next base: position 243,324,588 of record NC_065449.1, read on the forward strand.
AGTATATTAGTTTTTATTGTTGTGATGACAGAGAAAAAAGCAAGTTTATAATTGTAGTGACTTTTGAAATAGTTTTCAAAAGCGACAGGTACGTAATAATTGTAAATGTTTCAGTATCCTAATAGAAATTACATAGGTACCTACCTATTTGGAAAATTTAAAATGAACTTATCAAAATAGCATGTAATGCTTTGATTTACATAATTTGATTACCATCAAAATTTCTGTCAATATTCACCTAACACATTGTTTTCTTACTCTATGTTTTGTTGTATTTTAATATTTCAATATTTCAATATTCGACAAAAATCAAAATAATTTGGTTAAATTCAGAACTGTCAAAAGTTTAAACCGTTTAGTTCGTCGATCTTCCCACATGATGCAGGTGTCTCCGTGGGTAAAAAATGTAAGATGAATGAATTCCAATACTAACTGCGCAAACATAAGCAGGTTCGAACCCCAATATAAACTTTTATTTTTTTGTTTTTTTTTATACATTTTATGATTGTAAGTATATTTACTATATAATATTTTTTCAGAAAATACGTATTTAGTTAAAAAATTTTCCGACAATTATTGTTCAGAAATCATTTGTGGCATTTTTCAATCTGTTTGTGTGTGTTTTATTCTTTTATTTTTTTAATTTTTGGTACTGTTTTAATAAAAAATTTTGAAAAGTAGTAAGTATTCAAATTAGTTTAATATTTAAATAAAATATAAATAAACTGTTTAAGTATATTAATTTCGTTGAAATCATATAATAGAAGTATAACTTCTTATGTGCGTACAAAGTACACACACATTCTTTTTTTAATTGACTTTCATTTGCTGTATATTAACGTTTTCGTATTTTTTTTTCTCTGATTGTCATATTTGATCGGTTCTCCGTCTTGTATTTGCGTAAATTGTTGTTTTCTCTCTGGTTTGTGCTTCCATTTATTTCTTGTGGTCTTGGTTTTTTTTCTCCTCCTAACATCCATCGCAGAGATGGCACTTGAAGAAGAATAGCCGGTCGTAAAATATTTTATTGCTTTCGAATTTACAAAATTATTAAAAGTTCGTAAAAATTCTTCCCTTGGTTAAAACTACTACAAAAGGCTCGTTTTCTTCCAGAATTACATTACATTTCGTCCTCAGTAGGACAATCATATAGTCCAAGAGGCAGCGCTGAAAAATCTCTTTGAATTTACTAAAGCTAGATTTTTCACAGTTGATTATTGTGATTGTGTAGAGAAACATACTGCGGTCGGTCAAGCGGAACGTAGAACAGGGGTTACTGAGAGGGTATCAAAGTTGCTTTGCTACGAGGGTAATTAAATCCATTTACTAAATCTGAAAATCAGTACACACATTCTAAATTAAATATAAATAAAAGTTATTATAGACGGTCAAAAAAATGTAAAATACAAAATTTATTCGATTTTTAAATTATGATTTTTTGACATATAAATATCGTACTAGTGCCTTCATCCATTTGGACGTGATGACTTAATCGACTATTTTTTTAAATGGGAATAGGGGTCGAGTGCTAGCTCATTTGAAAGGTTATTCGATTCCCTATTTAGTAATATAAACATTAACATGATTAATTATACAGGGTGTCAAAAATTTTTGTTAATTAAATTAATTGTTTAATTAATAATTCAAAATTTTTTTTGGACACCCTGAATAAATAATGATCTTAATGTTTATAGTATTGTATAGATAATTGAATAATATTTTAAATGGGCTAGCACACGACCCCTATTCTCATTTAAAAAAAATAGTCGATTACGTCATCACGCCCAGATGGATGACGTCACTAGTACGATGTCAAAAAATCTTAATTAAAAAATGGAATAACTTTTGTATTTTACATTTTTTTCTAATTATGTAAATAAAGCAGTTTACAAGGGGGTCAAAATATAGTGATTAACCCTGTACATTCATTGGGGCCGACCGACCGGCTCTGTCCCGTCATACAGCTGACCGACTATAATAACTTTTATTTATATTTAATTTAGAATGTGTGGACTGATTTTCAGCATTAGTAAATGGAAATAATTGCCTTCGTATGAAAGCAACTTTGATACCCTCTCAGTAACCCCTGTTCTACGTTTCGCTTGACCGACCGCAGTATGTTTCTCTACACAATCACAGTAATCAACTGTGAAAAATCTAGCTTTAGTAAATTCAAAGAGATTTTTCAGCGCTGCCTCTCCGTCTAATATCGTTCGTAACTCACTCTACGCATAGAATAATATCATACTTACTCAAAAAGTTGTGATAACATTGTTTATAACATTAATTGTGCTCAATTAAACTTTGACCCACATGTTTTTGTACAATACTATCTTTGTGGTTAGCATGTACATTGCACGTAAGCACTGATGATGACTGGTAAACCAGTCGAAAACTAGTTATGTGAATTTGATGTGGCCCTTTTGAGGGTTTTAAATATACCTTTTATACAGGATTTTACTGTTTTTTTTTAAACTAAAATGCTTAAATGGCAGTCTACAATACATATTTCTTCAACATCAAACTACACCTTGTTTAGATACAGATAATTATTATTAATGGGAGTCTTTTATAATCGACCAATATAGAAGTTTTGACTCTCGTCTTATGTTGGAGGTTGGAGGAAAGGAACTTCCACAACACATGCAATTCAAAGCATACTACACGAAAAGGATATAAAAATGCAATGAAAAGCATATTTAGATATTATTCAAAATAGCAATCGAGAGACCTTCTCAAATTTTATAAAACATAAAGAGAGATAAATCAATTATCCTGTTCCACGAAGACGAAATATAAATTTATTATATCTATTTTATTATCCCTTATTTGTCTTCCAATCATAATATAACCATGCAGATTTTATCTAAAATTAAAATCCCGAGACTTATAGCATTTTCTTTAATAAATTTGAATAGAAAATGCAAAATAGTGCAGTTTATGATGCACGCTAAAATCAATAGCAGGAAAAGGAATAGAAGAAGCAGGAGAGTATCCGTGCTGATAAATCTAATAGATCGTGACGGTAGCTGCACCTGATCCCACTTTCGTATTCAATTTTTTAAATTTGAAATCATCAAGATTATCGTCAAGCTTTTGTAGAGAAAGTCGGCATGTAGCTTGAGATTACATGAGTCTTTTTATTAGACGATAAAGAAAGCGTTTTAGTGTAATGAAGTGTTGATGATGGAAATACAATTAAAAATTAAAATCCTAAAGAATTTTTTGAAAATTATCTTTTAATATTGATTTAAAATGCATAATGCCAGGTAAGCACAAGAAGGGTCTTTAGCAAAGAAAAAAGCAAGTATTCATTCAATAGAGTACACTAAGCATCAAAATTAACGCACCCCCTTAAAAATGTGACATTTTTGATGTCACGTATTTCCTAAACTTGTTGTCCGATTTTAGTGATTCTTTTAGTATATTATAGCTTTATGCTTCAAGAACACCGATGTAATAATATTATTGCTAAAGAGATAAGTGTCATTGTATACCGGGTGTAACAATGATAGTGTGTTTTTTCCTCAAAGTTTGGAACACCCTGTGGAATATTGTAGCGTATATAAAATATTGAAATTAAAACTCAACTGTAGCCTTAGGTTTTATTAACATTTTTCTTTTTGATTCATTCGATTAACTTGGATAATAAAAAAGTTAGGTACTTTAACACCTAGCAATGTTATTCATCAATACAGGGTGTTTCTAAATACGTGCGACAAACTTTAAGGGGTAATTCTGCATGAAAAAATAATGACCGTTTGCTTTATAAACATATGTCCGCAAATGCTTTGTTTCCGAGATACGGGATGTTGAATTATTTCTTACAAACTGACGGTTTATTTATTGCTCTAAAACTAGTTGAGATATGCAAATGAAATTTGGTAGGTTTTAAGTGGTAGTTATTGAGCATTTTTGACATTCTTCTTCTTCTTTAAGTACCGTGCCCAAATTTTTAGGCGTGGGTAGCTTCCATAACAATTTGCCGATATCGTTCTCGATCTTGTGCGGCATGTAACAATTGATCTGCTGATAAGCCAGTCCATTGACGAAGGTTTCGGAGCCATGAATATTTCTTTCGACCAATTCCTCTTTTTCCGACATACAATTAAGAATTTTATATTCACCATTGGCGTACCTACGGGTATAAACATTTTAGATACATCCCGTATGCACGCCAATGGTGAATATAAAAAAAATGCACAATAACTACTCCTTAAAACCCACCAAATTTAATTTGCATATCTCAACCAGTTTTAGAGCAATAAATAAATCGTCAGTTTCTAAGAAAAAATTCAACATGCCGTATCTCGGAAACAAAGCAGGACATTTATTTGCGTACGATTATTAAGCAAACGGTCACTATTTGTTCATGCAGAAGTTTAAAGTTTGTCGCACCCTGTTTTGCATCAACACCCTGTATTGATGAATAACATGGCTAGTTGTTAAAGCACCTAACTTTTTATTATCCCACATAAGTGAATGAACCAAAAAGCAAAATGTTAAGAAAGCCTAAGGCTACAGTTCAGTTTTAATTTCAATATTTTATATACGCCAGAATATTCCACAGGGTGTTCCAAATTTTGAGAAAAAAACACACTATCATTGTTACACCCGGTATACAATGAAACTTGCCTGTTTAGCAATAATATTATTACATCGATATTCTTGAAAAATAAAGCTATAATATACTAAAAAAATAACTAAAATCGGATAACAGGTTTAGGAAATACGAGCCATCAAAAATGTTCTATTTTTAAGGAGGTGTGTTAATTTTGATGCTTAGTGTATTTAAAAAAAAATACTATGGTAAAAGTCGTTTAGAATATATATGGCTATGTGGCTAGTTATAGCTATGTGGCTAGATATCGCCGGGTTAAAAAAGTATAATAAAAAACTAGGTGTAAAATAATCAAATGTTTGTAACCAACAATTCAGTGTATACCAATTTCATCGTATTCAGTTTTTATGTCACCAATGGTGTAGCCAGTTTCCAAAGAACAATCAACTGGTTCTTCAGTTGGCGCTCAGAAAACGTCGAAGACGCATAATAGTCCAGGGCGCATCTGTTTTGAGATGGACGTTGAGAGGTGACTCAAATTTTTTTGCAGAAATTGATTGAAAATAAATCAAATAATAATATTTGAGTTATCCTCCCTCTCAAAAAGCTCCGGAACATTGTTTAAATAATCAAAATGTCAAAAAATGAAGGAAAATTCGATTTTATTCTTCGTTTTTTGATTATTACTTTAAAAGTATTCATTTCCGAGAAAAGTTGTACTAACATAAAAGTTGCGTAATTAAATTTCCTATAATATAGAATTGGTTAAAAATTTAAAAAATAGTTACCCTAGTTGCAAAATAGCAATAATTGCGAAAAAAAACATACAAAATCAAGTATTGGCATTTTACGTTTTTCAACCATTTATGCTACACTTAGGACCTTCATATTTCACCCAGAAAAACTTTATGATACAGTAAAACAATACTGTAAATTTCATTAAGATCGGTTTAATAGATTTTGCAAAATAAATTTCGCAATCCAGCTGTCGCAAAAAAAATTCATTTTTTCAAAATGTTACAAGACCGAAAATAAAGCAGATAGCAAGTTGATTTTTTTTTTGCTTATAAAAGTGTACTGTAACTTTCATTTGCAATTTGCAAAATTAAAATCGATTAATTACCACGGCGTCAGGAAATTTTTTAAATAAACATTAATTTTTGGTGCTACGCGCAGGACTGCGGTGTTCGATTCACACAAGTTGATTTCCACCAAAATTTCTTCCAATCTTTATCTAATATATTATTTTCTTACTCTATATTTTGTTTTATTTTAATATTTTAATTTCACAAAAATCAAACTAATTTTATTATTGTTTGTGAAATATTGTTTAAACAATTGCATATATTTAAAAATAATAAACTTTTATTCTCTAAGTTAAAATATATGAACAAAGAAGGATTTTGCTAATAAAAGTGTTATTTCAAAGGATAGAGTATGTGTTTTTATTTTGCAATAAACAAATTTATTTATTTACATCGAAATGTAATAAAAATTAAAATGTATCAATCATTATCAAGGGTCATTGGAATGACCAATCAGAGCAAACTATCTGCTGTCCTGCGCGTAGCACCAATAATTAATGTTTATTTAAAAAAATTCCTGACGTCGTGGTGTTAATCGATTTTAATTCTGCAAAATTTCAAATGAAAGGTACAGTACATTTCTATAAGCAAAAAAAAATCAACTTGCTATCTGCTTTATTTTCAATGCTGTAATATTTTGAAAAAATGAATTTTTTTGCGAAGGCTGGATTTCGAAATTTATTTTGCAAAACCTATTAAACCGATCTTAACGAAAGGGCCTAGCCGGGTAAGATGGTGAAAAGTGCCCCCAACCCAATTTAAATTCCATATAGGCCACTTTTTAGCACATATAGAGGAACTCACTTTCTGAAATTTTTAGCCCCCTAGGTGGTCACGTGACCCCCCTAGAGCCTAATTAGGCTTTTTATGTTTTTATTTTTTCTCTCAGCCGCATCAAGAGCTAGCCAAAAACTTTATTTAAAAAAGTTTTAAGTTTCAAAAAGATCTAGATGAAAAATTTTTTTTTTATTTTTTTGGCGGGAAATTCGAATTTTTAGAACAATTTTAAACTTTTAAATACCTCTGAAAAAAAACTAAGACACTCGTTTTTACGAAAATTAATTATAATGTGTATTTTTGAACAATCTTTCACCCTTAATTTTTTCAGATTTTAAAAATTGGTGAAACGTACCTTTAAAAATAAAGAACCGCATTTTTTCGGTTTTTTTTTTCGTTTTTTGATACAATTTTATACATATTTTTCAAAAAATTTAACACCGTCACTAGAATAGGTAAAAAACTGAAAAATAATTGGGGTTTGCTTAATAAAAATTTTTTGTAACGATATCCATTTTCAAGATACAGGGCGTTGAAGAAAACAAAATTTTACATATTTTTTACGATTTTGCCGAAACTACTGGCAACATTGTAATAAAACTTGGCGGGTTTTAAGAGGTAGTTATTGTGCATGTTTTGACATACAACTAAGGATTTGATATTCATCATTGGCGCGCATAGGGGTAATGGTCTGAACTTTTCAAAGAAAAAAAGATAGTACGCCACTGATATATTTCAAATTAACAATCATTTTTGAATTCCTCGTTCAATTTTCAATAAAAAATCTATCTTCTCATTTTTTCATACGACGCGCCGTTTTGCTGCAAAAAATAAAATATCTTAACGCTTCCAAAGTATTCGAATTAATTTTGATAATAATGGATGTACGAGATTATTATGTAGATGTAGAAAGTAATACTAGAAGTTCGAATACTTTGTAAGGGTTAAGATCTTTTATTTTTTGAATAAAAATGGCGCGTCGGATGAAAAAATAAGAAGATACATTTTTTGTCACAAATTGAACGAGAAATTCAAAAACCATTGTTAATTTGAAATATGTCAGTGGCGTACTATCTTTATTCTTTAAAAAGTTCAGACCATTACCCCTATGCGCGCCAATGATGAATATCAAATCCTTAATTGTATGTCAAAACATGCACAATAACTACCTCTTAAATCCCGCCAAGTTTTATTACAATGTTGCCAGTAGTTTCAGCAAAATCGTAAAAAATGTGTAAAATTTTGTTTTCTTCAACGCCCTGTATCTTGAAAATCGATGGCGTTACAAAAAATTTTTATTAAGCAAACCCCAATTATTTTTCAGTTTTTACCTATTCTAGTGACAGTGTTACCTTTTTTGAAAAATATGTATAAAATTGTATCAAAAAACGAAAAAAAAACCAAAAAAACGCGATTTTTTATTTTTAAAGGTACGTTTCACCAATTTTAAAAATCTGAAAAAATTCAGCGTGAAAGATTGTGCAAAAATACACATTATAATTGATTTTCGTAAAAACGAGTGTCTTAGTTTTTTTTCAGAGTTATTTAAAAGTTTAAAATTGTTCTAAAAATTCGAATTTCCCGCCAAACAATAAAAAAAAATTTTCATATAGATCTTTTTGAAACTTACAACTTTTTTAAATAAAGTTTTTGGCTAGCTCTTGATGCAGCTGAGATAAAAAATAAAAACATAAAATGCCTAATTAGGCTCTAGGGGGGTCACGTGACCACCTAGGGGGCTAAAAATTTCAGAAAGTGAGTTCCTCTATATGTGCCAAAAAGTGGCCTATATGGAATTTAAATCGAGCTGGGGGCACTTTTCACCATCTTACCCGGCTAGGCCCTTTATCGTATTATTTTACTATATCATAAAGTTTTTCTGGGTGAAATATGAAGGTCCTAAATGTAGCATAAAATGGTTTAGAAACATAAAATGCGAATACTTGTTTTTGTATGGTTTTTTCGCAATCATTGCTATTTTGTAACAAGGGTGACTATTTTTTTAATTTTTAACCAATTCTATATTGTAGGAAATTTATATACGCAACTTTTATGTCAGTGCAACTTTTCTCGGAAATGAATACTTTTAAAGTTATAATCAAAAAACCAAGAAAAAAATCGAATTTTTCCTTAATTTTTTGACATTTTGATTATTTAAACAATGTTCCGGACCTTTTTGGGAGGGAGGATAACTCAATTATTATTATTTGAGTTATTTTCAAGCAATTTCTGCAAAAAATTTGAGTCACCTCTCAACGTCCAAATGTACTAATATTTTTACAGATGCGCCCTGGTCTATAAGCCTTACTTGCTTGATGACATAATTCTTTGTAATAAAGCGAAGGTACAATAACATGGCAAACATTTTGAGAACTGTCTGAAAGCCAGCAACATATATGATTTGACTCTAAAGAAACCAAAGATCAAATTAAATCCGACATTAATAAACTTGGGCACACTATAAGTGTGAAGTTAAAGTGTGTAAAGTTAAGATTGCTGTGACGGTAGCCAACCTCCGATAGGAGACGGTACTGCAAGAAGAAGAAGATACTATAAGTGCAAACCGCAAACCTGCAAACCTTATCATATAGGTTTTGCTTTATCATTTCAATTTAATCAGTTAAATTAGTATTCAATTTAAACAGGTATATCATTTAAATATCTAATACGAGAGAGGTTCGACGGGGATCCATCTGGTATCTTGTATAATTTTCGTTAATTGCAAGCAAACGACTAAAGTGAATATGATTAGAAATTTACTTACATTCACTTGGATATTAGGCTCAAAAACTTACCTGAAATAAAAAAAAAAACAAAATTAGTATATGTATGTCCTAATAATATATCAAAAATCCTAACATCTAGAGACAGTTTGAATTTTATTAAAATAGGGTTACCTACTAGGTTCTTATTAACGAGCGGTTTGTCGTTAAAAGGACACTTAGAAACGGAATATACCGACTATTTTTTTACATTACTACTGCACTAAACCTTTTTTATTCGATTCTTTATAATATAATACTTCTCCAAGAAATTAACGCACTACCTTGAAAATTGGTCATTTAATGTCTCGAATTTCCTAAACCTGTTCGATCAAGTTGAGTGATTTTTTTAATATGTTATAGCATTAACATAGTTCAGAAAAATAAGGAAAAAAAATATCGTGTTGGTGACACATCCCCCTCCAGGCTGAAACCAAATTTTTCGAGTAATATGGTCATCTATAATAATAACCTATATGTTTCCTGCAGCCGATTTTGATGATATACATAATTATAAACAAATGAAGATCAAAAAACGCTAAATTTTCGCTTTTTTCGTCTCTTACTAAAAAATTGGGCATTTTGAACAAATTTGAGAGTAAGAAACTCATAAACCGTATAAAAAACTTCAATATGGCGTTCGCTGAATATGTCTATCCTTATTGGTTACTTAGAAAATTGCCAAATAAATCATAAATTTTGAGTTTTTATAAATATTCATAACTTATGTAAAAATTAACTTAGAACGTTCTTATTACATGGAATGCTGAGACTTATGGTGCTTAAATTACACCCTAAATTCCAAAGCAATTGGTCAAATAGTTTAAAAGTTGTTTAATTTGTTTTTCCAAAATGAATTTTTTTTGCAACACTGTAAGTCAGAAAATGATGAAGTTACAGTAATATTTTGGATAGTTTATGAAAGAAGAAAATTTAAAGTATTAATTTAATTTTAAAAAAATGACAAAAAATAATTATAGATATTGCAAAATAATTTTGCAAAAACATGTGAATTAAAAAAATGGGGGGGCTAACTTTGTCCTTAAGTGTCCTAGAACAGTTGTTTTTCTTTCTAAATGTGTATAAAAATTCAGTCTTTCTAAATATGAAAAAATAATTTTTCTACGGGTAACGGTTAAAAAGTTATTCTAATTGTTTATAAGTAAGCAAAAAATGGACATGTTCTTGCACAATAATTTTACACTGTTTAAAATTATTTTTTGTCGTTTATTTTTAATTAAGGTAATAGTATAAATGTTCTTCTTTCATAAACTGTCCGAAGTATTATTGTAACCTCATAATTTTCTGACTTATAGTGTTACAAAAAAAATGAATTTGGGAAAAATAAATTAAATAACTTTTAAACTATTTCACCAATTGCTTTGAAATTTAAAATATAATTTAAGTACAAGAAGTCTCGGCATTCCGCTTAATAAGAAGATTCTAAGTTAATTTTTACCTAAGTTACGAATATTTATAAAAACTCAATATTTATGATTTATTTTGCAATTTTCTAAGCAACCAATAAGGTTGGACATATTCAGCGAATGCCATATTGAAGTTTTTTATACGATTTATGAGTTTCTTACTCTCAAATTTGTTTAAAGTGCCTAAATTTTTGGTAATAGACGAAAAAAGCGATAATTTACCGTTTTTCGATCTTCATTTGTTTGTAACTATGTATATCATCAAAATCGGCTGCAGGAAACATATAGGTTAATAATATAGATGTCCAAACTACTCAAAAAATTTGGTTTCGGCCTGGAGGGGGATGTGTCACGAGAAAAACCTTATTTCTCTGGACTAACAATATTTTTGTATGTAATTATGTTTATTTACAATCTACATCATTAAAAGAGTATTAAGTAAATGTATTCCATGTTTTTGGGCATGAAGAAGAGACTTCCAATGATGTCTCATCTTATTCTATTTATGTTTAAGTTTTAAAATAGGTCCTGAGGCCAGGTTCTATCTAGTCTCCTTGTGGCAGGGCCATTATGGAATAATTCCCTTACTAACTCATTGTCATGGTGAATGGTACGCTCATTTTGTGACTCCGTGGCTCGATGGATTTTTTCTCTGATGAAAGGTATATTTAAGTCTTCGTGAAGTGTTTGATTAGTTACGTATCATGGTGCGTCTACTATTGATCTTAAAACTTTAGACTGAAATCTTTGGATGATATTCAGTGATGTTGACTTTGCACAGCCCCAGAGGTGTAGTCCGTAGTACCAAATAGGTTTGAGTATTGCTTTGTACAGAAGAATTTTGTTTTGGATGTTGAGTTTTAATCTGCGTCCAAGGAGCCAATACATTTGCCGGAATTTCATGTCTAGTTGTCTTCTTTTGGTCTGGATATACGTTTCTTTCAAATAAGACGTTGGTCAAGATGGAGGCCACCGTATTTAGCGTCTGATACTGTTGGTATTTGTTCATTTTCCATTCTTACAGGTGGGCATGTGTTGTGGCGGTTGGTAAACGTTATTTGAGATGATTTTGTTTTGTTTAATTTTGTTGGCCATTGGTGTTGCAGGTCTTTTGAGGCTTGTATGTCATCTTCATTTACAGCTAGTATTGCTAAGTCATCAGCAAAGGAAGCGATCGTAGTATTATGAGACTCTGGTATATCGGCTGTGTAGAGTGAGAACAGCAGCGGCCTGAGAACACTACCTTGCGGAACTCCGGAGTTAATAAGGCAGAGGCTGGATTGTTGGTCTTTGAATTTTACTGAGAAATATCTATTTGATAAGTAGGATTTGTTTAGGAGGAAATAGTTACTAGATAGTGCTAATTTTATTTTGTAAAGCAGACCTCTGTGCCAAACTTTGTCAAACGCTTGTGAGATATCTAGGAATACAGCGTTGCAGTATTTCTTTTCTTCGAGAGTTTTTGATATTTCATTTACTATTACCGAAAACCAAACTGATGTCTTAGTAGTAATGTTAGGAATTCATGATCTGCGTATATTCTTTGTAGCAATATCGCCGTAATAATATTGTTACTAAACAGGTACATTTTTATTTTATACCAGGTGTACCAATCAAACTGTGTTTTTTTTTTCGTTCGCATCACCCTGTGGAATATTGTAGAATTTATAAAATACTGAAATTAAAACCCAACTATAACCTTATGTTTTCTCAACATTCTGTTTTTTGCTTCATTCGGATATATTGGACCATTAAAAGTTTCTGTATGAAAATAGTGACAGTTTGCTTTATAAACGTATATCCGCTTGCAAATGGTTCGTTTCCGAAATAGGGAGTGTTGAAATTTTTCTTGCAAAGTGACACTGTTTTTTCTTACGCACCATTGCAAATGCCCCGCGGTACATTTCCAACCAAACATAGAGACCTAAACATCCCGTTAGTCATCACAGTGATTCAAGATAGAGCCAACAGATACCATGAGAAATTGCAAGGCCACCCAAACCAATTAATATTACCACTATTGCAGCCACTAAACAACAGAAGGTTTGCGAAGATTATGGCCCATATATACAGTTAGATAGGTAGACAGTAAGCGAGGGTTAGGCAGGAGAAGACACTCGTGGCTCCAAAATCTATGGAAGTGGTTCGGCCTCACATCAGTCGAACTGTTTAGAAGTGCCGCAAGCAAGATCAGAATTGCCATGTTAATAGGCAACGTTCGCAACGGACAGGGCACTTGAAGAAGAAGCTGGCTCATAGATCTTCGCTGAAACTGAGGTAAAACCGCTGGGTGATGTACGATGTACCTCATAACGCCATATTAGGGTACAATATTAGTTTATATTATAAGTTATTGTGCTTGTTATCAAATTAACTTAGAGAATGTATAATTCTGATTGTTAATAAATGATTATATAAAAAAAACAAACTGACGATTTATTTATTGCCCTAATAAAACCGGTTGAGATGTGCAAATGAAAGTTATTGTGCTTGTTATGAAATTAACTTAGAGAATGTATAATTCTGATTGTTAATAAATGATTATATAAAAAAAACAAACTGACGATTTATTTATTGCCCTAAAACCGGTTGAGATGTGCAAATGAAATTTGGTGGGTTTTAAGATGTAAGTATTGCGCATTTTTTGACATACTTACAATTAAGAATTTTATATTTACCATTGGCGCGTTTACGGGTCATATTTCACTGTAGTATATAAACACCAGCCCTATTAAAAATATTTATTATCTTATTTCTAAATTCCTTAACTAATAGAAGAAAAGATTCGGTATGACGCTTCATTGTACGCATTGATGCACAATATGGGGGAGATTGGGGTTAATGGTTAATATGAATTTAATTTCTCTCTATTGGAAACGTAATGTTAGTGTATCAATCTCTGTTAATTATTTCACTAATTTTGTTATACGAACTATAAATTTTTTTCCGTATCTGTATATGTGTGTTTTATTTGCTTTTTATGAGTCTGTTACCTACTTTTATGTACGCTGTCAAAAGTTAATAAACTACTTAATATTTATCCTTTTATTTAAACTCCTGTAAATTAAACTAAATGCTCGAACAAGTCAATACTTGCTTTCAATCATACCATTGATTATAACTTTATGAAAATTGTATGACAAAGGAAACGAGGTAGATTAACAATTCACCTGAAAGCTACACAAAATCCATTTCACAAATCAGTTTACGTCTGAATTGGCTAAAACTTTGTCTAGTTATATATGCAACAAAGATTAACAGTCGCAAATGAGAGAATATATTGGATATATTCGATAACGAAGCTGCATCTAGTTGAAATTTGAATGCAGCAATTATTTTGACAACATTATGACGAATGCTCTGTTCGCAAAGTAATAATAATCAGTAAGATTGAAACACTATGGTAATGAGAACGACAACGTAAAAAAGAGACATGATGAAGGAATAAAGTGACAAACTGACCACTCAAAATAAGCCTAAAGCACATTTAAACACCAATTATAGACAAGTGAGTCCATATTCGCACAAAATGAGCATTAATTTGTTATATTTTCAACGCAAAACTTGGAGTTTCGCAGGTCTTCGGTACTACATTGATGCAAACGGATTACTCATGGGTTTTTGGAGTTGCTGAACACGAATACCCCATCAGAACAGACATCAGAGTACCTGGTGCTTTAGGCACGTCATGTTTTGGACATTCGAGATCTTTCGGTACTAAATTAATGTAAACTGATTACTCACAGGTTTTTGGGGCTGCTGAACGTAAATACGCTATCAGATTCGACCCACAGAACACCTGGTGCCCAAGGCAGGTCTTCTTCTTGAGTTTCGGCATTAAATTGATGCAGATGGTTATTACTCATGGGTTTTTGGGGCTGCTGAACACAAATACGCTATCAGAAGAGGCACCGTGGTACCTGGTGCCTACGGCACGTCACCTTCTGTGGTTTCGAGAGTTTTCGGTACTAAATTGATGCAAGCGGATTACTCTTGTGTTTTTGGGGTTGCTGAACACGAATATGACTTAGATAAAAGACTCTGGAGTATCTAGTGACCACGATGAATAAGACTATCAACATAGAATATAGTAAATCGATCTTAAAATAAATGAAGAAAAACATTGTCAGATATAAATTAAGTTTATATTTATAAATAATTAAGACAATTGAATAGCACAACATAGTTATTTTAATAAACATCTACAAATATAAAAAAAAAACTTTTCACCAATTTGTACGCTTTCTTTGAACAGAACCTCCGAGTATTCGGTGTGTACCAATTCGTTTGCATCAATTTAGTACCAAAAACTCTCGAAACTCCGGAAGATGACGTGCCTTAGGCGATAGGGGCGCCGGTGTCTGTTCCGATGACGTATTCGTGTTCAGCAACTCCAAAAAGCCATGAGTAATCCGTTTTTATCAATTTAATTCCGAAAACCCTCGAAACTCCAGAAGATGACATGCCGTAGGCACAATGTGAGTTGTGCATCGGATCTGATAGTGTATGCATGTTCAGCAACCCCAAAAAACCAAAGAGTAATCCATTTGATTCCTCCATTTGATTCCTCCGAAACTCCAGAAGACAACCTGTCTTAGGCACCAGGTGCACCTGTGTCTGTGTTGATCACGTATTCGTGTTCAGCAACCCCAAAAACCTATAACTAATCCGTTTGCATTAATGTAGTACCGAAACTCTCGAAATTCCAGGAGAACCTTACATTGACCTTGGAAACCAGGTGCTCCGGGAGTCGGTTCTGGTGGCATATTCGTGTTTGGCTACCTTAAAAAAATGAATGTGTGTGTACTTTGTACGCACGTAAGAAGTCATACTTCCACTACATATTATGTGATTTTTAAGGCAATACCAAAAGTTTAAAAAAATAAAAGAATAAAACGCACACAAACACATTGAAAAATGCCACAAAGAAAAAATGATTTCTGAACGATAATAATTGTTGGCAAAAATTTTAAATACGCATTTTCTAAAAAAAAATTTTATAACAAATATACTTACAATCATAAAATGCATAAAAAAATAAAAAAATAAAAACTTGCATCGGGAATCGAAGCCGTGAATTTCGGGACGCTTTGATTCGTAATCGAAGCCTAGACTCACTCGTCCAATTCCACATTATTTGTCATGAGGAAAAATAGGGTAACTGAACGTTTTACTGTTTGACAGTTGTTTTGAATATAATTAAATTATGTAGTTTAAATTTTGTGGAAGAAAATATTAAAATACAACAAAACAGTAAGAAAACAATATATTAGATGAAGATTGGTAGAACTTTTGTTGGTAATCAAATTAAGTATGTAAATCAAAGCATTACATACCTACTAGATAAATAAATCTACGCCAAAAAATCATAATTTAAAAATAAAAATCGGACCTAATTTGGGATTTCTCTCTAAAATCCCCATTCTTGAGAAAATAAATGTACAGTAGAGCGTCGATTATCCGAACGTCGATCAACCGAACGACCGCTTATTCGAACTATCGACTCCCGCGTCCCGCACTCGAATACCGAGCAAGCGTTAGTAATTGACGCTTAAAATATCTTCAATTTTCTTCAATATTGTATCCAAAAATAATTATGTTGTTGCAAAGACTGCACTTTTTTGTTTAGTTGCTAGTTGTCATTATCAAGATATAAATAAATATGTAGGTATATAAATATGGCTTTTATTCACTTGTGGATAAATATGTATGACTATAAATATGTATCAATATATTGTAGTTCGATTATCCGAACAAATCAGTATTCCAAACACCTGTGTCCCCCAATTAGTTCGGATAATCGACGCTCTACTGTATTTTAACCTAATCCAAATGTATAATTACAATATGATTATAATAAAATCTACGTACCAAATTAGAATGAGTTTTTCTTGTCCAAAATAGTCCAAAAGTCCAAAAATATAGGTATATGAAAACTATTTAAAAAGGCAGTATAACTATTAACTAACTTTTTTTTGTTATTTCTTTTCACACAAATTTTAAAACGCAACAACCATAAATAATCAAACTACAGCTGTACCACAGCCGCCATATTGAATAATTTTTGACATGTCATTTGAACATCCAATCAGAACAAAGTTATAATGCGCATGCGCCGGGATCATAGGTTTCAACATATAAAAATTCACCCTCATATCGCCGGTAAAGAGGTATAACTTCAAAAACCCTCCAATAATTCATTTGCATCAATTAAATGCCGAAAACCATCGAAACTCTAGAAGATGACGTTCCTTGCAGTGGCCCTGGCCACCACGTGCTTCGGAGGTAAATTTTGATGGCATATTCGTGTTTAGCGATCCCAAAAGCCCATGAGTAATCTGTTTATATCAATTTAATGTCGAAAACCCTCGAAACTCTAGAAGATGACGTCCGTTGAAGGTCAAGGTCAAAGTAAAGGTCGCCATTGGATAGCCAGGAAAAAATCCTAAACTGCTAGTACTTTTCCTTGATCCAAACTTCTACATGTTGCCAGATAACCAGTAACTCAGGGAATTGGAATACTCGGTAAATCTTATAATTTTCCGAGTTAGGGCCTCTATATCTTGAAAATCCTTCGAACGATTGAGTTGTGCCCATGAGAACTTTTTATCAGGATGCCTCAAAGGGTATTTTCCCAAAGTATGAACGAAATTCCACTGGGACCTAATTTCCAAAAGGTTTGTGCGGGGTACTTTACATGAATAGATTTGTTTCGAAATTACAATAATTCCACATCATTGCGCAAACTCTGACTTTTTATTAAAAATGGCGTAAATTGTAATTAAAGTTTAAGGAAATCGAATTTTGAACAATATTAAAAAATGTTGATCTACTTTTATCAATATATTTTTAAATAAAAAAAATTCAAGGGCTTTATCTTGTTACAGTGAAATATTAAAAATAAACATAGTTAAGATGCATGGTTAAAGTCACAGTACTTTTCGAGATTTTTTAATTGAAAATTCCTTGATTATGTTGTTCAATGCACATTTCATTATTATAGAAAGATGATTCAAACGCTCTCGGCTCATCATAGACCGAAGTCGATTTTTAATTAACTTAGGTTTTGAGAATGATTTCTCTCCACTGCAGTTACTTAGTTAGCATCAGAACTAAATATAAACGAAGTGTCACCTCAACATTTGGAAACGCATCATTCACATTATTTTCTTTAATCAGTCGATACATTTGAAGCTCTTTACTTACCTATTATTGATGAGCCAACCTCCTCTTTAAATGAATTGAAAAATTCTACAAATTAGGTTTACCAGTTAGACAGCTAGATGTTCAACTAAATCATTGTTGTACTAGTCGGTAAGCTTCAGTGAGTGATCTTCAATTTCATTCGGAGTTAAATTTTCCAAATGATGTAAAAATCCAAAATTGGAATGAATGGATTCATACATGCAGAAAGCCTATGACTTAAAGACGAAATAAAGTGATCTATAATAGCGATAAAATTTTGAGTCCTAAATTTCTCTGATTTTGTAATTTCCGTCTCTAGAGATGTTCCATAATCCAGTGGAGTCAGTGGAATATTCCTTAAAAGAACATAAATTCGTTAATGATCTAAGTGCCGCCACTCCTGAATTAAGGTCAATATTTGGATATTGGAGAATACGTACTCTGCTGTTGGTCCTCTCTAAGATTTAATTCCAAAATATTGCAAATATTTCTGTTTCCTGTAAATACATTCGAATATACAAACCATTCGCATTGTTACGAGTTTTAAATTGTTCCTCGTCGTCTTCTGAAATTTTGGATTATGCTCCTTTAATCGGATTATAACGTATAACTCGTGCTTCTGCGGCATCACTTCTAGATGACCATCTAGTAGTATTTACTCCTTTAGGAACAATAATATTTCTGCCACGGTCGGCGTTGCTCTCGCTTAAAGCAGCTTTTAAATATTCGATTAAAAATTTGTATCTATATGTAGAGGAAGTGAACAATACATATAGTTCATATGGTGCTTCTAAGAAATCAAAGCATGGTATAGCAGCAGGACAACACTGTTGCAGCTTTTGCAACTAAATTTAGAGAGTGAGCGGCACACGGAATCCACAACGCCAAGATATTATGTTATCTAATTTCATCTAATTTCAGCCTGAACACCATAATATTTTCTACTTATAATTGACGCGTTGTCGTAGGACTGTCCCATGCAAATTGTTTTTCAAATCGATATCATCTTCTTGAAAGAGAAGAATTAGAGAATTAAATATATCTTCTGCTTTATGAGAGAAACCTTCCATGTAACGAAATATCAGAGTTAATTGATTGCCAAAAATTATTCTATGTGAATGTGCAGCTTTTTTTAAATTTCGGGCTTTGTGGGGGCCCCCGGAATGTGGGGGCCCCGGGCCTGCCCAGCCTGCCACCCCTTAAATCAGGCCCTGTATGAATCTTTTTCTTAAGAACCTCTTGGCTTTGCCCCGTAAATCTATTGCATCCCAATTAATTTTTATTGACTGATGCGATAAAAACATCAAAAACGATTCATATTGCTTCATCTACTATAAATTGATGCTTCGAAACAATAGGATTATCTTAAATAATAAATTATCGATACGTAATAACAAGGAGTTGCCACCCACAGAGAGTTTCAAATTCCTCGCATCAATTTTTCAATTTTCTCCCACATCGTACAGCCGTTGTTGATGCAGTGTCAGCCGTTTCACTGGCAAACATTTCATATCGTTTTTCGTCTGCGCTGCGTCTCAAATATCTTATAAACAATAAAATACGTATTCCTTCTGTTCAAATTTGCAAACGTCAAGAGATATGTACAGGGAGGTTTTTCAAAGATATAAATCTATTATAATCGTTTACTGGAATAATACAGCATCAATCGGGGAAATAAAAATTTTTTTATCGAGCTTTTTACTGCCAGGTTGGAATGCGTTGACAGTGGCGTTGAATATTTGTTTTTATAATAATAGCTTTGAAATGAACGAAATGAATTTCGACTCAATTCAAGCTTTTTGCTTAACCCAGGTATAAACATACCAAAAGGCACCGCCAGGAAAACACTCCACTTTGCGGTTCAGAGAGCCCATATGAAACGAGTCTTTGTACTCTATGCAGAGTATGGCATTAACAAAATAAGAAAATCTACGGTTTCGTTTTGATTAAAATGTGTCTTCCTCCATCCCCCGATAGTACTATTTCTAGGTCTACCTGTTGTCAAGGAGGCTCTAAGGAGAATAATAGCTTTGTTCTAGCATCAGTTTCAAACGGTTTGAAACCATCAGCGAATAGTGGACCAGCGCGAGTAGAGGGGATAGCACTGGTGACTGTATTATGTTCTCTCACTGACCAACTGTTTGCTGCCGGTTTCTGACTAGTTTGACTGTTTGCTAGAACAAACCTAATAATTAGAAACAGTTAGGTGGCACTATGTCACATCCCTGTAAAAAATTATGCTTTGATGGTTGTAGGCAACAACCAGCTATGGCTGGAAATATGAGGGTGGATACTGTTACACTACGTGATACATCAAATTTTGAATATTGTGTGTATTGTATTTTTACATGATTCTGTGTGTTATGTGATTCTTTGGAATAAATTAAGTTATATGTATTCTGTGTTGCCTGTGTAGTGTACGTGGAGATATGTGATTTACGTTTGCTCTGTCTATTATTGGTATGTTTTTGTTGTTCACTTCTTCTGTAAGTGTTGGCAACCAAAGTATGCTGCATTCTATTGATGTATTCATCATCATCATCATCATCAGCCTCTCTCAATCCACTGCTGGACATATGCCTCCCCTGTTTGTCTCCAAAGTGTTCTATCTTGTGCTTGCTGTACCCAGTTTTTTATTGTCCTTCGTAAGTCATCGCCATTATTTATTTAGGAAGATGAGGGCTACTCATCCTACTAGATTATACTAGCAGGCTGAATGGCTTCAGTATCTATACTTTCTCATTCGAAGTGAATTAGATTATTTTTACTATTACTACCACTCAGTCACACGCTGTATTTCTGGGGTAAAGAGAAATATTCTCCCAGTTTTATGTAGGTATATTTAACAATAAAACACTGAAAACGTTTGTTTTCTATACTTCCACAAAATTTATTATAACTAAGTGACTACAGCTGTTTCGGCAGAGTGCGTTTCTCAAGTGATATAGTTTACAATGTGTTTGCCTTTTTAAGTCTTCAACTGAAGAGGTTGAGGAGTGGGGAGCTGTTTGTCTCGAGTTGGTCATTCAGAATTATATATGTATTTTTCAGTTTATTAATTTCCATAGATTCTAAAAAAGGAAATCTATGGAAATTAATAAACTGAAAAATACAGATATAATTCTGAATGACCAACTCGAGACAAACAGCTCCCCACTCCTCAACCTCTTCAGTTGAAGACTTAAAAAGGCAAACACATTGTAAACTATATCACTTGAGAAAGGCACTCTGCCGAAACAGCTGTAGTCACTTAGTTATAATAAATTTTGTGGAAGTATAGAAAACAAACGTTTTCAGTGTTTTATTGTTAGATAAAATGAACTTCCATCAAGTAACGGTCGAATCCATAAATTATTTGTAGGTATATTTGTTTTGTTAAGTGTGTCCCTGTATTTCTCCCAGATAAAAATTGTTGCATTCACGTAAATAGTGAAATCAGTTTGGTTGAATTAAAATGAAATATAGGAAAATCTAGAAACACCTTATATTTTGTGTTATTTTATTTTATTTCCTATGAAAAGATAAGCCACAAAGAGTGTAGGAGTCAGTGTAAGAGACACCTAAAGACTTTTCGAAGCCCATAATTTTTATATAATCTTGAGTACTATCAGAAATCCAAACCAAAATGTGAAGAGATATCAAATGAAGGAAAGGGAATCGAATGAATAATAAGTTTTACAAGGGATATACCAAAAAAAATTCTGTATCAAAAAATAAAAAGAAATAGTCTAGTACTCAATAAGTAGACGAAGTTTTTGAAGGTATGAAGCTAAACACAAGGCTCCAGGTTGCGATCAAGTACATTAGGAAATGATTAAAAAGGAGTGAAATTAAACTCTCGGAAACCATATAAATGACATAATTTTGAAAATATGGGACAAGAAATAAATTCCTGAAAAATGGTCACAGGTAGTATTGGTTTGGCTGTACAAGAAGGGCGACAAAATTGAGGGCCATGCATGATTACCGTGGCAAATGTCTGTTCTGTGTACCAGTTAAAAGATGGATAAAATGTTTAACTTTCTTCTTGTTCTAAAAGTGCCTAGCTTCTGGAGATGTTGGCGACCACATTGACCCATCTTATTCTATTTACGGCAGCTCGAAATAGATCAGTTGACGTTAGACCAGTCCGCTTTCTAAGATTGGCCAGCCAGGATATACGTATACGTCCAGGGCCTCTCCTACCCTCAATCTTGCCTTGTAGAATCGACTGTACAGTCGGTATTTTTCATTACACATAATGTGGCCGAAGTAAGCAAATTTCTGTTATTCACGGTGTTAATTATTTCTTCGTCTTTTCCTAGCCTCTGGAGAATAGTTATATTAGTTGTGTGGTGTATACCCACACGAGACCCTCAACATACGTCTGTAGCACCACATTTCAAACGCCTCTAACCGTTTTATGGCATCTTCTGTCAGGATCCAGCTTTCAACTTCGTAGAGGAGGACACTAAAGACGTAACATCTAAGAATTCTTATGCGTATATTGATACTTAAAGACAAGTTGCACAGAATTTTCCTAAGACTGTTAAAAGAGCTTCTGGCTTTTTCAATACGAGTTTTTATTTCGTAGCTATGATCCCAAGTATCCTTAATGTTGTAGCCCAGATAGCATATTTTCTGTACTCTCTCTAGGGGTGTATTGTTTACAGTAATTTGGGCGTTTATGTTGGTGTTTTTACTAATAATCGTTATTTCTGTCTTCTTACAATTTAGTTTTAGGCCATATTTGATACATGCTTCTACAACATCATCCATGATTCTTTGGAGCCCCTGCGCACTATTTGTCAGCAATACTGTATTGTCTGCATATATAATATTATTTATAAGTTGTCCATTTACTGCAATACCATCTTCTGTTTCGTCCAAAGCCTCTCTAAAGATGTTTTCAGAGTTTGTTTAATTCCCAAATGTTTAACATTCGCCAAATATTAGGTGATAAAGATGAAAGTATAATAGAGACAGAAAGTATAATAAAAATTCAATATGCTTCTTTATTTTTAATAATATCGTTAATTTTTCTTTTAACCTCATATTTTTTGCTCACCTCTCGCGAATTTAATATAACTTTAATATAACCCCCTAATTCTTTCGCAAACTTAATATAACCCCTTTCTTGTGCTCTCCCCAATTACACACATTTATTTTACCTTTTAGCGACAAACGTTTCCTTTTTGGCGACATATTATTTATCTGACGACTTCAAGAACTACCTATCGGCCGACTGTACTGGGCATAATTTTACTCTTTTGAATACATGCATAAAATTATATATTTTACGATAGAACAAGGTAGTTCAAATAAAACTACATTATAAAATGAAATCTATGACTTTATTTGAAGGTAAGCAATTTGAGTAGGAATGTAATGATCCAGTGAAAACACAGTTTGGGCCGAAGTGGCATCTTATTCCGTTTCCTTAACATCACTTCCCACTCTGTACATGTACAGAACACCATTGCGAACATGTAAGACGCATACAAATAATACAAAATACGTCTGTGTGGTTGAAAGACCTTTGACCTACAAATAGACTCGATTAAAATTTCCTCAGTATCATATTCCATACATTTGTTATCTTAGAAATTATTGCTCTTCTAAAAGTCGTATAGTGCAGTCAATGAGGGTATTTGGCTCCGAATCTCGTTCTAATCCACTAATTTACTTGATGTTTTCACAGTAAGTAGGTATAACAAGAAATAAAGTTTACCATAAGCCAAAATATGTTTCCATCTTGAATGGTTCCCCCCTTTTCGGAGGTAGAATTTTTTTGTCAAAATAACCCAAGGAGTCGTTAGAGAACTTAATTGTAAGCAAAAAGGTTCTATATTTTTTTTTGAAAATCCAAACTTTTGGAGTTGTTCGTGATTGAAGATTGTGATCTCGGTATACCGGCTACTCACGTTTCAAGCTGCTGCTAGTGAAAAACAGTGCTGTAAAATTGGCATCAATCTTACCTACATTAGATGATTTGGATGAGTACATTAAGGGAAATTATTACCAAATTTAAATTTGGTTAAGCGGTAAAGTTCTCAATCCAATTAATCGGAGATGGAATAATGGAAATTTATCACCTGCGCTGCAGGAATTGCTAGAAATAATTTTTTGCGACTGCAAAAACGATAATTGGGCATTTTTGTAACGCTACATGTGTGGGATGTGCAGGTGTTAACTGTCAAAACAATGTGAGTTAATATAATATGTCAAATATGAGGAAGGAACGAATGACAGTGTCGACAGTGATATATGTAGATTAGAATCAATTAGTGGCATGACTGTTTTTCTTTAAATGCATAACATTTTTTTAAATATTTTTCTATACATTTTTCTATACATTTTATTTTTTTTTCTAATAATCAATAATAGTCTCCCTTGAATACCGCTAACGCGGCTTTGGAATTATAGAAGGGTAATCTGCTAGATAAGGACGGTAATTTAAAGACCGATACTGATGAAATATTGGAAACAGGGCGAAACTACTGTGGCGAGCTATATAAAAATAACGAGGTATCAGCAGAAAATCAGTGGTCTTCTGACTACCCTAGAGAACCTACTGTCTTACTCGCTGAAGTCAAAGATGCAATTAAATCACTAAAGAGAAATAAATTCCCAGGCATTGATTCAATACCATATGAAATACTACAGTTACTAGGTGACAAAGGATTACATATCATCCATTCTATCTGTGTCGCTGTTTGGAATTCAGGAAAATTGCCATCTTATTGGTGTACCTTATTTTATATCCCACTACACAAAAAAGGAACTACCACCAGATGTGAAAACTACCGCACACTGTCACTAATAACATAACACATACTAGTAAAATCTTGTTGCATATCATCAAAAACAGATTAAAAACCTATCTACATTACCAAATACCTCAGGAACAAGCGGGGTTTGTAAGGGTAAAGATACAAGTGAACAAATCCTGAACCTGAGACAACTCATTGAAAAGTTTAGTGAATTTCAAGTGCCTATGATTATATGCTTCGTTGACTACCAAAAGGCATTTGATTGTGTAAGCTGAATAAATCTGTGGTCAAATTTAATAGAAATGGGCGCACCAATGCACCTGGTGACACTTATTAAAAATCTGTACCAGTCTAATATAGCAACAGTATGACTAGATCAGAAGTTCTCAAACCAATTCAAGACCGAGAGAGGTGTTAGACAAGGATGCGTGTTGTCACCTGACTTATTAAACATTTATGGTGAACATGTCATGAGGATGGTTTTAAAAGGATGGGCCGGTGGAGTAACACTAGCTGGTAGGAAAATCTCCAATTTAAGATTTGCTGATGACACTACACTTATAGCAGCAAATGAGCAAGAAATGTTTGATCTTCTGCGAAGAGTTGAGTACGAAAGCAATAAAGTTGGTCTGAAAATTAATAAAGCTAAGACAAAAATAATGGTGGTCGACAGATTCGACAGTATTTAACTGACTAACATGTTACAGGAATATCAGATAGTAAACACCTTTATCTATCTCGGTTCTAGTATAACTAACGATGGTAACTGTGAAGCAGAAGTTCGGAGAAGTATTGGTATGGCAAAAAACCTAAACGCCTAACTAAAGTTTGTAAAGACAGATCTATCTCTCAAAATATCAAGATGAGACTGGTGAATGCCCTTGTATTCTCAATATTTCTATACGGAGCAGAGACTTGGACTCTTCGCGCATGCGAGCGCCAAAAAATTGATGCCTTTGAGATGTGGTGCTGGAGAAGAATGCTGCGCATACTTTGGACAGCTCATAGGACAAACGTTTCCATTCTAAACCAACTCAATATTAAACAAAAAGGATGTCCACAATATGTCTGCAACGAATTCTGCAATTCTTTGGTCATGTGGTTCGCAGAGGTGACAACAGTTTGGAGAGATTAATTGTTTCTGGAAACGTTCCGGGGAGAAGATCAAGAGGACGATCACCAACTAGATGGTCTGACCAAATAAAGCATTCAGCTGGAAACTCATTCTGCGAAGCCTTAGAGCAGCTGAAGATAGAGACCAATGGAGAAACATTGTTAGGAATATTGGAAGAAATCACGATCCTCAGTAATGGGGAAACGACAAGAGAGAGAGAGAGAGAGAATCTGCTATATCTAGGGTCTACGGTATACAA
Source organism: Diabrotica virgifera virgifera (assembly GCF_917563875.1). Lineage (NCBI taxonomy): Eukaryota > Metazoa > Arthropoda > Insecta > Coleoptera > Chrysomelidae > Diabrotica > Diabrotica virgifera. Next base: position 243,350,510 of record NC_065449.1, read on the forward strand.
GGAAGGTAACAGGGCCAGTGCCATGCTTCAACCGCCTAATATTACCCCTGGTTTTACCCAAGGTACTCATTTTATTCAGGCTAATTCGACCTTAGATTTAGCTGAGTAAGACCTGGGGCTTATAGACATTTTTTTTAAATGTCTAGTTGTGCTTGCCGGTGGCGCTGGGATTCGAACCCCGGACTAACTGCATGGAAGTCAGACATCCTACCGTCTGAGCTACTCGGCCCTATTTTTTTACTACAAAGATCTTTTTTTCTACTTTTATATTTTCCATCATGAGGGATAATTAAGGGGTGTAAAATTACAAAAAGATATTTTTATTGGAAACAACAAAAAAGTTCAATGTCAAGATCAATGTCATGTAAATAAAGAGATATGTAGATAATATGTTCAAACGTATTTTTTATTTTTGACAGGGGCTGTTTTTAAGGGTTGAAAAATGAAAAAACGAAAAATAACTTTGACCCAAAATATCGATAATATTGATTTAAATTAGATATTAAATTGATTAAAGCTGTTAGTAAATCGCTTTTTTTACATATATTATTATCACAGGGGTTGGTTAATAAAGAATAAATTATTCAGCAAACCAACAATATTCTCTTTAAAGTATAAAAAGACCTTTGTTTAACTCCATTTAACTCTATTAAAGCCTAAAAAGTATTTTGATTTATAACTAGTTTTTTTTTCAATTTTGGCAACGAGGTAGTTTTCACTGCTTACAATAATAAGCGCTTATCGGCGTAGGAGTAACTTTGATTTATACTCTGGGCTAATTAGCAAAATACAAGGAAAAGTTATTTACCAGCAAATTTATTGCTGAAATCGAATCTTATGATTGTATATATTAATAATATAGGTATGCAAAGTCCGCAGATAGTGTGCTACTTTTTTTTAAACAAAATGGCGCCCGAAAATCGTGATTTTTTAATTTTTGCTCTATAACTCCAAAGATTTTAACTTTACACCAAAAACACTCAAATACAAATTCACCGTAATTAATCACCAAAATCTTTAATTTTAAACTAAAATTTTAGATAAGTAATTGCTCATCCATAATTAAATAACTTGATAATATAAAAGCTATTTTCGTATTGATTATAATTCCAGAAGCCGATGGAAATTAAATGAACAGTTTAGCAACAATTGAATTGTTAATTAAAAATTTACGGTGGCTATAATAACCACAATAATTATGATATATAAGAATAACTATCATTTTTGTATAAAAAGACACTGTACCTATCTAATGTACATTACAGAATTGAAATTGGACTATTTAAGCGGCCTCAGGAATATTTTAAAATTATAAACAATTTTTTGGCTTCAAAATAAATAGAATATCTCAGGAAATATTAAATTAAATTAAATCATGAAAACGGTATTGAAAAAAAGCGGCAGGATGCTTCTTTAAAAAAAAAACGTTTGAATTTGATGAGTGGTTCCTGAGATATAACTGGTCAAAGTTGATCACCATTTACGGCAAAGACATATACAATAGGATCATAATTTTTGAACCAGCACCTTTTTATTTTTGTCCTCTTTCTCCACACCAATTTTTATATCTTTAAAATACTCATAGCATATATTATTATAATAAAAACTATCGATATTACGAGTGAAAATTGCCAAAAATAGCAAAATTCCAATCAAAAATTAGGTTGGAGAAAATGAAATCTCAAAGTTCAAAATCGGTATACGTTAAAAAAATGCATTTTCTCGGCTTCCCATGGAGCAATTTTCTTCATTCTTTTATTGTTCCCAAGTAACTCGACTAGAGCCATCTAACTAACGCATTACTAAATGGCAAACTTGCTTTTGTTTTGTTATAATAGATTTATTTATTTATAAGAAAAGAAAACTGCATATTTTATCCAGTTGTAACTTTTTTTAGATAAACTTACTACAAGTGTACCTTTTAACGTTAAAAACACATAAATATATTCTCATTTGAAAACTGTATAATTATTTAAACAATCTTTGTTTAAACAAATTAAAAATTTTTGTTATAATAAATAAATTAATTTATTATAACAAAACAAAAGCAACTTTGACATTTAACAATGCGTTAGTTAGATGGCTCTACTCGAGTTACTTGGGAACAAAAAAGAAGGAAGAAAATTGCTCCATGGAAAGCCGAGAAAATGCATTTTTTTAACGTATATCGATTTTGAACTTTGAGATTACATTTTTTCCAACCTAATTTTTGATCGGAATTTTGCTATTTTTGGCAATTTTCACTCGTAATATCGATAGTTTTTATTATAATAATATATGCTATGAGTATTTTAAAGATATGAAAATTGGTGTGGAGAAATAGGACAAAAATAAAAAGGTGATGGTTCGAAAATTATGATCCTATTTTTTATATCTTTACCGTAAATGCCGGTCAACTTTGACCGGTTGTACCTCAGCAATCACACATCACATTTAAACGTTTTTTTCTTTTAAAAGAAGCATCCTGCCGCTTTTTTCCAATACCGTTTTTATGATTTAATTTAATTTAATATTTCCCGAGATATTCTATTTATTTATAATCCAAAAAATTGTTTATAATTTAAAAATAATATTCCTGAGGCCGCTTAAATAGTCCAATTTCAATTCTGTAATGTACATTAGATAGGTACAGTGTCTTTTTATACAAAAATGGTAGTTATTCGTATGTATCATAAATATTTTGGTTTTTATAGCGAGCGTAAATTTTTAATTAACAATTCAATTGTTGCTAAACTGTTCATTTAATTTCCATCGGCTTCTGGAATTATAATCAATACAAAAATAGCTTTTACATTACCAAGTTATTTAGTTATGGATGAAAAATTACTTATCTAAAATTTTAGTTGAAATTAAAGATTTTGTTGGAAAACCCCGCATTTTCCGGGGAAAATTTTTGTCGTAGTAAATCGGGAAAAATACGTCTCTATGCAGAATTTAATTACGGTGAATTTTTATTTGAGTGTTCTTGGTGTAAAGTTAAAATATTTGGAGTTATATAGCAAAAATTGGGAAAACACGATTTTCGGGCGCCATTTTGTGTATAAAAAAGTAGCACACTATCTGCGGACTTTGCATGCCTATATTATTAATATATAAAATCATAAGATTCGATCCCAGCAATAAAATTGCTGGTAAATAACTTTTCCCAAAAATGGCCTATTCTCTGATAATCTGCCCAGACTATTAAGAGGTAAGTAGAGCCTTTTGCGATTTTCCAAGATTTCATCAAAATCGATGCATGATGCATTAGGATATACATAAATCGGAGGTATTTTCCTATTTTTTGCACTCATTGACTGGAGTAGTAGCATTGTTCCTATAGTGCCGGAAGAAATTTATAATGTATTTCTTTAATTCCGCTCTTATTATGCATTTCACGTGTTCTTCGGCGAGATGTTTGGGTTTTCGTGTTTTAAAATAAATGTTTGAACGCATCGTTGGAATTTATTGGGAAGTTTAAAGACATATTTGCCACCCACGAGTTCACAAGAATGATAGTTACTATTCGCAATTCAAGTGTCCTGAAAATAGTACTTAGGGTCGATTTCTCATACCTGCGTTAATCTATGGTTCAGTTGAACCAGGTTCACCCGTGATCTGTGGTTTTGTTTGGAATGCATTTCTCATTGCCCGGTCATGTCAGCGCTCGTTCTACAGCTTTCGAGAAATGTCAATAGATGGCAAAAGGTAAAAAACTGTCGCCATTTTGAACTATCTTTTTTATGCTGTTTTTTAATAAAGTTAAATTTAAGTATTTATAGTCAAATAGTCATTTTAATAATTATAAATAAATATTATAAAAACAAAAATAATGTTATCGTTTATCGTTAGGCTTAATATAATAAAATAGGATATATTTATATTATGACAGCGTTTCGTGTTAATAAAACGCATGCGTAGTCCATGAAATCATCTGAACTGAGTTCTGAAATCTTTGAACGGCCGAATTCCACCGTTTAAGCATCGTTCAAGTTTAAACTGCCATCGGTTGAACGTGCGAATTGAGAAAGACGATTTTGACTTTAAACTGACGTTTACTAGAAGTTCAGGTTAAACTGGAGTTGAACTCGATATGAGAAATTGGCCCTTAGAGTCGTTATACAGTAGAATCTCAGGAACAACCTTAACCTTTATAAGAACGAACTGTATAAAAAAGCTTAATTTTCATTTCATAACATTTTTACTGTTTAACGCTTTCATTTTTTCCTCGATGGGAGGTGTACAGTAAGGAAAAAAACCCTTAATGTATAATATAATATGTATCTAAAAAAATGTATATAATTTAAGTAATTAGGTTGTTACAAAAATGTTGTTTCTACATACGCAAACAAAACGAAGGTTGATTGACGAAGTTTGTTTTGTGTAACCTCGCAGAGACTCACGTATCGTTTACTTTTCAAAGTACGAATTATAAGAAGATATAAATAGTCCACAGAGGAATTAATATTGGCATTATAGTATTGTTATTATTCATATTAGGATTAAGATCGTTACTACGCTAGTTAGCAGTCATGCGAAAAGGGTGTCCTGAAGGACTACCCCGCGAAACAACATCTGAGTAAACTTATGCTGATGGATGGCCATGTTAAGTTTGAAGATTGCCATGATACGTTACAGGGTTGGTATGTCGAGTTGAAACACTGACTCTAACTTATAACTTTATTTATGATTTACAACATCCATCAACATAAGGTTCTCTGGGTAGTACCATGTAGTTAAAAGAAAACTCTAACATCGAAGTCAAACAACTTCTAAGTAGTAGATATAATTTAAAAAAATACTAACAAATCCCAATGGATTGCATAAAATATTTTCAGAACGAAGGTTTTCGGACCTATCAGTCCATCATCAGTGAACTCGTATACTTGTTAACTAGCCCCAGAACCAAAAAACGGTTATAATTATAATTCAATCTACATTTAAAATAGTAAAATTGAAATGGCTTAACGCTGATGTTAGTGGATAACCTCGGGAACATGATGAAACCCATATTCGTATACGAAAACTTTAACCAACCATCTTATGCCATGAATGTCTGCCAATCATGTTTGTCTTCGCCATAACTATCGTGTTTGTTTCGGGGGAATAAGGCCGTAGCTTCCCGATATTTTGTGCACCGCTGTCAAGTGCCGATTTTATAGTATACTACTGTGTCTCTTGGTCTCCATTTACAACTATTATACTTACTGCTGTGACGATTGTGATCTGCGCTTGTTTTAATAACGATAATCCATCTGTCCCTATGGAAAGGAGCCATTTTAGTTGGCTTTTTGTTAAAAAAAAACAAATAAACGGGAATAATACAAATACACATATTTACGTTATTTTGTTATTGATGTGGTCCAACAAATAAAAATTCACCGAGACATTTGACGATTAAATTTATGTAGCGTTAAGGCTATGGGTACATAATTCGCAAATATTTTACGTGTATCCCTACTTTTTCTGTCTTTACACGGCAAATTACGTGTAGTAAAATCCACACTGGTATGGATATGTAAACATTACTAGAATGTCATTCTACTTGAAAATGTCATCATTAATTTAAAGAGATGGCTTTTGAATGTTCTTGGATAACTGTTATTTTTATAATTGCAAATTATTAATTCAGTTAATAAATGTGATAATGTTTTCACTAACTATGTATTCAGTGATTGTAATAATTTATTTGTACAACAAAAACTAATACTCAATCGAGAAAAGAGGAAAAGTGTTGAAGTGATTTTTTAATAATATATTGTTATGGAACGCTTACAATTTTGAACATCTTAAAAACAAAATACTTGGATCACAGAATATATTATCCTGATGTATTCTCTGCTTGGATCTTCCACAAATAATACACAATAAATAACTTTTTATTAAGTTCACGTCTTAAATAAATTATTTATCAAATACACTATATATCAATAATATTTAATCAATACCTCAAAATATTCCCGATGCAATGTAAAATATTTAAAATTGTCACTGATTGTCAGTGTCTGACTGACAATATATGCTGACAATATTATATTCGGCTGAGTGCGTTGTAAGACAAAGATAGATTTGGAAAATATTACCACGGCATTGTGTTCATTTTTTTCGAATCCTGAAAAAACCAATAAATATTTTTGAAAAATTTAAACTCAGAATGAAAGATTAAATTATTACCGAGGGCCGAAAATCCCTTAGAATAAATAAAAAGTTTATTTTGAATGAGATATTTGAAATTAAAAATCACACTAAATTTTCTCTTAGTTTTTCACCCCTGTAACTTATTTAAATAAACATTATAGAAGTTCTCAGGGACTTTCGGCCCTCGCTAATAACGTAATCTTTCATTCTGCGTTTAAATTTTTTAAAAATACTTATTAGTTTTCTCAGGATTCGAAAAAAATTAATCCCCATTTGGATAGCATTGCAGCCGAAAATACGTACCGATCCTCTTAATTAACATTATACAAAACCAAATTTATACCGGAATTCTGTCCAAACCGAAAAATAAATTAGCAGACCAATCACATAATTACCTAAATTTAATTATCAATAAGAGCAAAATTGATCATAACGAGACATTGATTTTATAATAAGCTTATTTGGATTTATATTTGAATATTATAATTATTTGTAGCAGGCTTGTCGGTGTAGTGGACTAGCAATCATGTTTGAAATGTTTAATTATAAATAATCTTTTGTACAGAGCTAATTTAGTTGATAAATCGTTTTCAATAAGTATGTAATTTATGGTGAATGAGAACAAAAGGTATGGAATGGTTCGGAACAGAAAAAAAAATTACAGAGACTTAGCTATCTGCAAAACAGTACACAAATAAATAATAAAGGAGATTAAAAATGCAAAAGAACAATACAGTGGAACCCCGATAAGTCGGCCCCCGATAACCCGGAACTCCGGCTAACCCGGACTGATTTTTATCAGAAAAACATTTCAACAATAAAAATGTATTGCTGTTACAGAATCTCGTGAACCTAATTCATTCATTTGGTGACGTCAATATACGAACGAAACGATTGAATCCGACATTACTGAAAATATCAGGGTGCAGATGGGACCCTGTCGCGCAATTCGCAGCAAATAAAATATAGTCGTATGTTTTTTGCTTCATTTTATTTCGGTTATACATACGCATTTTCAAGGTTCACGAGGTTTTGTAGCAACTCTATGTAATATAATATTTGAGAGATAATGGAACCGGACTGAACTACATATACCATAGTAAAAATGACTCATCATGGCACACCACATTCATTGTGGTGTTATCGAAAACAGGCACCTGTATTATCCTTTATTTATTTGAAACTTTCTTAGCATTGTTTAGAAAAGACTATTAAAATTCTTTTTTTAACAATGGTCTTAGTTATCATTGTTATTAAATAACATAACATCAGAGACGGTATTGTGTGTAGTAAAGTCGTATTGTTCGCTTCGGTTTTGTAATCGTTCGTAAATTTATTCAGATTTTGTGTTTGCGTGTCTTTTGTCTATAAGGGCAACAAAACGTAAAAATGTTGTAGTGACAATGGAAAAGAAACTAGAAGCATTAAGTAGAATTGATAAAGGTGAATCTTGAAGCATTAAATTATGGTGTCGGTACATCTACAGTATCGGATTGGAAGAAAAATAGAACTAAAATCGAAGAATTTTTTTTCAAATTGATAACAAAAGACAGTTTGGACAATCGGTGCAAAGCTAATAAAGCTAAGAATGAGACATTTGACGACGCTTTTTTATGTGTGGTTTTGTGTGGAATGCGAACGTGGTTTACCAGTGTCTGTGTGACAATTATAACGGAGTTTATCTGTAAGCATACCATATTTTATTAATTTTTACCATTTTCTCCGGCTAACCCGGATTTTCGATAACCCGGATCGGCCGCGGTCCCAATTAATCCGAGTTAACGGGGTTCCACTGTATTCTTCTTCTAGTGCCGTCTTTAGTAATGAAGGATTGCTGCCATTGCACATTTGTCTCCATCTTCTCCTTTTCTTAAAAGCATTTGTGTGTTTAACACAGTCCAGTCGCGAATGCTTTTCAACCAGGATATTTGTCATCTACGAAGACGTGTTTCCTTCGGTTTTGCACTTCATAATCATCTGCAACAACTCGTACTTATCATTTATATGTATGTGCCCCAAATTTGCTGTCTTTCTCCTTTTAATGGTGGTCAAAAGTTCTCTGTCCCTTCTTATTCTGTGCAACACCATTTCGTTCGTAATATGATCAGTCCATGGTGTTTTCAAAATTCTCCTAAAATGTCACATCCCAAAAGATTCTAGCTTTCTCATTAAGTCAACATTAACAGTCCAAGCTTCGGGAACATAAAGAAGAATATAGAGTGGATATAACATTTTACCATCCGATATCAGATTTTCAGATTGAGTATTAGATTATTCATAAATTTCCTCATCTGCAAAAAGGTTGCTCTTGATTGCTCCATTCTTGCAACCATGCAAAACAAAGGAGACCATTTCAGGATAACAGTCGTATCATGCTTATAATATATAATGCGGAAAGTGATACTTTCACGCACGAGACTGCCGTTGACCCGAACGACGCGATAGCGGAGTTCGGGCAAGAAGTCGAGTGCGGGGAAGACACTTTCCGCATGAGTTAGGAACAATATTTTTTCTAGGGCCGTACGTTTGGAAAAAACCACAAAAAATAGAGATATATCAATTTTTATTTAGAAGTGAAAATACACAAATTAATTCTTTGACAAGGTTGTCAAAACCAAACTTTCAATATAATGGGTTACCACAACGATGATATTGGTTTCCATGACGACGATTCAAAACCATTGTAATTGTCCTACTGATCTGACTTTTAAATATTATGTCAAAATAATTTTGTTTCATCGAATTATCAGTAATAATTCCACAAGAGCTCTAAAATTATGGAATTTTTCCAGAGTGACACTTTCTACAGTTTTAATTTCACGACCCGAAGGGGAGTGAAATTATGTCAAAGTGTCACGAGGCCAAAAATTCGATAATAATTTTAGAGAGCGAGTGCAATTTGCTGCGATTATTTCATGAATAAAACTGTTCAAAACCAAAATTTTATTGTAATTTATTTATGTAAGTACAAATTAATACAGTTAAACAAAGAGTTGTTATAAATATTTGACGGTTGAAAGTCAACTTTTATAATTTTTAAAACATTAATTGTCTGACATCTGACGTAATATACTTGACGACGGGATATTATCAAAAATTATCACTTTAATTTTTATTTCTGTAGTTTTCTATTGGTCAAAATCTCCTATGAATGAAATAATCGCGCTAATTTCATTAAAACGTGAACACAATAAAATAAATTTGAAAGAAATTAGTAAATAATATCTAAATATTAGTTTATTGCATGTATTATAATATATTATAATGCCGTATTACAAGGTATTTTACTTTCCCGCACGCCGTGCGGGAAAGTGCAACTTTCGGAAACGAAATTAGTACGTGAAAGTGGCTCTTTTAGCACGGCCGTAGAAAAAGAAATTATCGAACATATATAGATATAGCCTATTTTAAATAGATTTACATGGCGAACAGTTTAGTTTCTGAGAGGGAAAGGGATATTTTGAGAAGCAGTGGGAACTAGGAAAGCAATATTAGAGATTAGAGTTATCTGTTCTATTGATAGTATATAGATCCTTTGTGTTTGCGCATATTATGGCTAAAGTGAAAAATCACTGTCTGTATAAAGGCAGATATATTATGTTTTATCTCGCTTGTTATATGCCAAGTACTTTAACGCGGCTATAAATAAATGTTGAAGGTGTTGAAATAAAAAAATCAAATAAGAAACTACTTAATTACAGTTAGTAATCTAAAGTTTAAAGAATTATTTATGGCTATAACTTTTAAAGTGTCACTTAATGATGCGGAACGTAGAAAAAAAGGCTAGAATCGTTTAGTTTCATAATAGAGTAATAGAATTTTACGATTTAATTACAATTTTAGGTAAAAAGTACCTTGTAGGACGAAAAATCATATCTAATTAACTACCAGAAACATAAGAAGGTATTTTATTGAAAATTAAAAATTTAATGATTGTATATATCAGTCTAAGAGGAAATGAGCGCCGCTCGTTTAGATTATTTTCGTGATTTTTATTTATACAGTGAGCACGTAAAGGTATATTACTGAATAGAGGATTAAATGACCTTTCAAATGAGCCATTACACGACCCCAATTCTCATTTAAAAAAAATCATCGATTACGTCATCACGCCCAGATGGATGACGTCACTAATAAGATATATATGCCAAAAAATCATACTTTAAAAATAAAAATCGACCTCTTTCGGGATTTATTTCCAAAATGGCCCATTCACGAAAAAATGAATTTATTCCAACCTTTACGTGCTCACTGTATAATCATCAGAGTATACACTTTTTCCAACGGCTTATAATAGATTTGTGTATAGAGTTTGTCCAAGTAGCGGGAGGGTCAAATATTTCACGAAATGAACATCGGATCGAAAAACCGTAAAATACGTGTTCAATATTTTTCTAAAATCTATCGAATGACTCGTAACACGACTCTACACTCCACCCCCTGGAGGTAGTGTGAGGGGCAACTTTAAAATATTAAATAGGAGCCCCCATTTCTTATTGTAGATTTGGACTCTTATGCAAAATTAAGAAACGTTTGTTCGAGACAGATGGCGCTATACAGGGTCGGGCATTAGTGTGACAAAGTCCAATTACTCGTTTGTCGTAAGAGATACGAAAAAAAGTTATTGAGTTAAAAGTTGGGGAACACATAGTAGCACAATTTAAAAATATTTTCAAATATACAGGGGCGTGCGTATTGACAGGGTGACACAAACTTATGTTTTTTTTAAATGGAGCACCCTGTATATTTTTACATTTTTGGATTCTTCTCAATGTTTCCTTTCTTGAAATATATGGTTTTGTAATATTATACTAGGTAGTTTAAAAGTTACTTACGTTTTTTTGTTAATTTCGTAGCAGAATCTACACCCTGTAGAATTGTAGTGATTTGACATCAAAATTTTCTATTTATCTTCAAACGATTTTTAATATAGTCTACTACTGTTAATCATTAAAATATAGCGAAATGTTTAATTTTAGTATACAGGGTGGGTCGAAACTCGGAATGAGTATTTTCTGAGTTTTCTTAAATGGAACACCCTGTATTTTAGTATTGTAATGAAATGATATTTTATGGTACTTTTTTATTTCTTAAGCATTCCCTATACTTAAGTGCTTTAATTACAACATTAATTGCAACAAAAATTACGCGAAATTTTATTAGGTGGCCGTGAAAATATCCAATCAAAAATAATTTTTCGAAAAAAAATACATAATAATCTGATAATACATTTGTAGTTGTTAGGTTATGGGTGCTTAAACTATTAATCAAGCATACAAAATTCTCCCTAGTTGGCTATGACACAAAATTTGCTTAAACATTTGACATTATACTATTTATGTAGTTCCAGTTGATTTATTACCTTTACTATTATTGTATTAGTTTTTCTAATGAGGAACTGATTAAAATGGCTTTGTGCTATGAGAGTATAACAAAAATGAGCTACTTGCAATAAAAATTTATCATCAGTAATTCCCTGATAGACGACAACCAAAAAGAGAAACTTTTTAAAGTATACTAAAACGGTTTCAACAGACTAGATACTTAGATTGTAAAAACGGTTGTACTAATATGCAGATCCTCAGTGACACTAATAATTACATTTAATTCCTGCTTTCATCACTTTCAATAGTTTTTGTTCGATCAGATTTATCATAATCTAAGTGTCCAGTCCTTGAAACTATTCTAGTATATTTTTAAACGTTTCTCTTCTTAGTTGTCGTCTATCAAGGAATTTATGATGAAAAATGAAAAATTCTTATTGCTATTAGCTCATTTTTGTTATACTCCATTAGCACAAATATCTTATCAGTTCCTCATTAGAAAAATTGATATTACTAATGGCAACAAAGCAACTGGAACTATAAAAATAGTATAATGTCAAATTTTTAAGGAAATTTAGCGTACTTGGTAGAATATTGTATGTTTTTATTAATATTTTGGCACCAACAATCTTAACCACGAATATATGTGGATATCTCATCCGATATTAGTAAATTAAGGATCAGGCTAGATTATGATGTACATTTATTCGAAAAATTATACGTAAAAATTCGTAAAAATATACAGGCAGTTCCTTTTAAAAAAAGATAAGTTTGTGTCACCCTGTCAATACGCACGCCTGTATATTTGAAAATATTTTTAAATTATGGTCCTATCAGTGCCCCAACTTTTACCTAAATAACTTTTTTTTTATCTCTTGCGACAAACGAGTAATTGGACTTTGTCATACTAATGCCCCACCCTGTATAAGGAAATAAACGATGTATCCCTATACCCTACGAAAAATATCCCGAAAAATACACTTTCAAATGAAAAAAATCTATCGAATAACATCAAACATCACCCTCCCCCATCCTACCCCTGGTGGTGGGGTAAAAATTAGTCTGCAGACTTCGGCTTTGCGTAAGTTTTTCTGTGATTACAACGCCATCTATCGCGGATCGAAAAAAAAATCAGATAAAACTTTTTCACGTAGATTCCTAGTCTTCATTGAAAAATGTGGTTCTCCATTGAACATTTGCGAAAAAGATAAAGCAGTTGAGGCTTTTGAAATGAAAATAGTGAAAGTACCGTAGATTTCAAATGCCGGATACAAAAAAAATCGCGAGGAATTGTTAGAGATAGGAAATTAAAATGCAAGAAACAATCAAAGATAAAAGAAGCCTAGGCTGAAGAAGTATAGCTGTGATGAAAACCAAACTCTTATATCAAAAGGATTCGCAAGAAGAAGCAAATGGTATTGCCATTATACATCATAGTAGGAAGCGCATTGTATAAACAATACAAACTTTTTGTACTGTGTTAAAGGGATACGCAAGTTATAGGGACATATTTTTTATTTAGTTGAAATTTCTTTCCTGAAATTTCTCCAAGTATGCTTATTGCATGATATACAGTGTGTCTGCGTAACTTGGAACCACACGGGAAGCTTTTTTTTTGGAAAGAAAAGTTATTTGAAATTAAAAATTATGTTACAATATGCAATTACATTCTCCTAGTTAAAAAAATAATTTTATAAATTTTTTTTTCAAATTACGGATACCTAACATTATTTTTATTACGATAATTCAGTTATTAGTAATTCTACGAAAAAAAGTTATTCTTTATAAAATGGTCTACATAGTCTAAAAATTAAGATGCAATATTTATAAGATATCAAATTTTACCCATCTAATACCTACGAGGTATGTAAAAAAATCTGAATTTGGCTCAAGAGTAAAGTACCTACCATTATTTTTCATAATATTGAAAATTGTTATTATAAAAAGTTATCCGGAATTTAAAACTATGTTTTAATGTGCAATTACATCCTTCTAATTTAAAAATAAAGGTTCTTTACTCTTGAGCGAAATTCATATTTTTTTACATACAACGTATAAAATTGATAAAATTTAATATTTTATAATTGCATCTGAGTTGTTAGACTATACAGATTTTTTATAAAGAATAAATTTGTTCGTAAAATTAATAATAACGGAGCTATCGCAATAAAAATGATGTTGGCTACAAACAACTTTTTTGTATAACAATTTTCGATATTGTAAAAGATAAACGTACTTTTGTCTTCATAAAATTCATATTTTTTGACATACCTCGTAGGGGAATGGGGGGTATGATGGGGTAGCTAAGGAAAATAACAAAAATACAACATACTTACTACGTTTATTACTATTACTAATTGATGGCGCGTTACGTCATTAATCTAGCTATGATTTGGTACAATCTTTGGAAAATCAACCTATCACATTTTTCAACAATTAGCCATTAATAAGAACATTATGAAAAACCATCTTGACCCATACTATGGGGTATGATGGGGTCATGGAATTGGGGCATGATAGTGATGCTACTTAATTCTCACAAAACAAACAAAAATGTGTATTTGCTCCAGATCTTCATTGTCCACCCCAGCACAAGCATTGTGAGCTCAACATCCACAGATCTGGCAGCCTACCCAGGGTTCTGACTATGTCACTTTATCTAGGCTGTTTTCATAGCATCTCTCGACCACTCTCCTCTTTTTGTTTTTTTTTCTTGTAAGTACGTACCATGGTATTATCTAAAACCATAATCCAATGTTATTTATTAAGAAATTTAAATTAACCCAGACTTACCACCAATTTCCCATCATACCCCGCACACAATACCCCATCTTGCCTCAAAAGGTAACTTTGAACAAAAAAAAATTCACTAATTAAATGTTTAACGTATTCACACAAACAATATGCCATTATCAACATAAGAATACTAGTAAACAAACAACGATAAAAAAGACATTAATGAGGTGATCATAATTACCTTAAAATAACGATGGTTGTCCTTGCACAAAATTAGATCAACGGAGCGCTAAAACAGTTTTCCGTTTGTAAACAAAAAAGGCGTGCACTCTCATTCACGGTTTCTCTTGCAGTGACCGTAAGTCGAATGACTCTTCCTATTGAGTTACTGCATGCTATTTACCAACGTGTAGTTTCTTGTTTGTGTGCGGTAGCCCGTCTTACCTCGCGACCCCGTCATGCCTACAATACCCCTATACTGTTGATAAAATTTGATATCTGATGGTTGAATCTTAGGTTGTAGAACATGCAGAGCACTTTATGAAGAATAACTTTTTTTCGTAAAATTGATAATAAAAAATTTCCCATATGGTTCCAAGTTACGCAGACACACTGTATAACCTATTTTTCTTAATTATCACTACCAAATTATATATTCTTTATTGATATTGACCCAAAAATACGTTAAATCCCTTAGGTTACGACGTTGCTAGTAATCGATCGCATATGCATTATGACCGCACCCACAAAAACCAACAATCAAAAAATCATCTTTAACCTGACATTAAATTCAATTATATACAATAGACTCTTCACAACGGCGACAACACTGCCAACATCACGAAAAAAAAAATGACTTTCAAGTACCCAACTTCACGGTGTTTAAACATTTTATTGGCACAACAACAATTATGGTAATCGTATAGGTGTGAAGTATGCGCTTGAGAAAAACTAATTGTTATATGGGAAAAATAGAGTGTTGCATTTTTTAGTGGGTATTAAAGATATTTTATGAGATTGCACAATCACTTTTAAAGGCTACCAAATTCGTTACGGTTAATAAACTAAGAACTAATAAATCTTCCGCAAGTGACGTATCGCACAGCTTACTTATGGAAATGTGCATAATAAAATCTAATTATTGTTACTATAGGAAAAACATACTTATGTTAAAAACAATGCAAACAATAATTTATATACGATAAAGTTTTTACCCCGATATCTTTTCTTTAACTGAAGTTTTTTCCTTTTATCTATCTATAAGCGAGGTTTTTACAGCCTTTGCCTTTTCTCGCAATTCGACTGCCATCGTGTTCTGTTTATTCATTTACATTCTTTGATGGCTCTATCTCTCATTATGTGTATTATGTGTCGTACATTTTTTTCTAAATGTATAGAAAATCAAGGAAAGGCCAAAGGCCACTCATTAATATTTTGACGAAAATAATTTCTTTATAATGTTATCAATAATTATAAGAATATTATAATGTATACTTCCATAAATAAATACTTAAAAATTTTTGTTTTTCTAGGTGTTGAATCTTTTTTGCCATCATTATATTATTTATAATGTTGTGTTGTTTAGTGGACATTAAGGAGACTATGGGATTTCACAATTACTTTTAAAGGTTAGATACCAAATTCGTTACAGTTAATAAACTAAGAACTAATAGATCTTCCGCAAGTGACGGAATGTAGCAGAACCTTTCAAACAAGATGATCAATCAATTACCGATGTCGTACATACAATATTAATTAATAAAATATGGTCTGGGATACACAAAGTGCACTTAAAAGTAAGTTGAGATGCTGGTTGTTAAATTGATTTGTAAAACACATTTTTTTGCTTTGACGGGCAAGTATAACGAAACTCTGCATTAATCTAAAGTTTTATTGTAATTTATAATAGATTTTGGTCCACCTGTTTGACTGTCATCTTTTAATCGTCCAGTTTCCTCAAAGTACTTAACAATTTTTTGTGCCATTGTCTTATGGATAGGAGAATGAGAATGGTTTGGAAAAGTATCATTGAACTACTTCACTATAAGATCTTTTTCTATCGCGTAGCCCCATAGGCGTAACCAGGGGGGGGTTTTGGGGGTTGTAACCCCCCCCATTGGGATGTACTTTGAGCTCCATACGCTTAACACCATAGCCCTCAGAGACCTTCCAGTAGTTGTAACCCCCCCCTTTCAGGTAGTTGTAACCCCCCCCTTAGGATCATCCTGGTTACGCCTATGCGTAGCCCCTCATCATTAAAACAGTAATTCGCTATTTTTTATTAAAAACCAGATATTAAAAACCAAACGCATAAAAAAACTGTTTAAGCTTTAGTTATTAATACAATTTATTTTACACAACTTTTCAATAAACGCCAAGCTATTATTAGTTTTATGAATTAATGTCAAAATCACAGCATTCTATATTTTTACTGAATTACTTCAAAACTCTTTGGAAATGAGAATATATAGGGTGAGGCAGATAAAGGGCCTATTAGAAATATCTCGAGAACTAAAGGCAACTGAATTATGAAAATTGGAATAATGGGGCTTTGAAGACTGATCTATTTAATGAAAATATTTTCATCTACTTGGTACTTCCGGTTATACCGGAAGTTGCTTATAACTTCGTTTTTTAAATGGGACACCCTGTATATTTTGACATTTTTGGATTCTCCTCGATTTCTTCTTTCTTAAAATATAATGTTTTGTAACATTATACGGGGTAGGTTAAAAGGTAATTACGTTTTCTTATTAATTTCGTAGCAATATTCACACCCTGTAGGATTGTAGTAGTTTGACATATTAAACTATATTTATGTTCAAGTGATTTTCAATATAGTCTACTATTTTTAGCAATTATTAGTATAGCTAAATTTTTAATCTTAGTATACAGGGTGGGTCTAAACTGGGAATGAGTATTTTCTGAGTTTTCTTAAATGGAACACCCTATATTTTAGTATTGTAATGAAATGATATTTCATTATACTTTTTTATTTCTTAAAACCTATACCTAACTGCTTTAATTTGTGCTTAATTGTTAATCGCACCAACAATCTTAACTTCGATGGTATTTTGACAGTTCAACCATTATTGGCAATTTTAAGTATCAGTCTAGATTAATATGTATTTATTTCCAAAAAATTATTTGTGATTGAATATTTTCACGGCCAACCTAATACAATTTCACATATTTTGTGTTGCAATTAATGTTTTGCTTGAATCACCAATAACTCACAAATTAAAGCAGTTAGGTATGGGGTAATTAAAATAGGGTATAAGTAATTAAAATGTACCATAAAACAAATTTCATTACAATACTAAAATACAAGGTGTTCCATTTAAGAAAACTCAGAAAATACTCATTCCGTGTTTCGACCAACCCTGTACACTAAAACGAAAAATTTAGCTATACTAATAACTGTTAACAATAGAAGACTATATTAAAAATCATTTGAAGATAAATAGAGTTTATTATGTCAAACTACTACAAGCCTACAGGGTGTGAATATTGCTACGAAATTAATAAGAAAACGTAATTATCTTTTAACCTACCCTGTATAATATTACAAAACCTTATATTTAAAGAAAGAAGAAATCGAGCAGAATCCAAAAATGTAAAAATATACAATTATTAAAAACGTATATACGTTTTATTAAAAAAAAACGAAGTTATAATCAACTTCCGGTATAACCGGAAGTAGCAAAGAGACCAAAATATTTTCATTAAATAGCTCACACCACAAAACCCCTGTATAACAATTTTCATGATTTTCTTACCTTTACTTCTCGAGATATTTCTAATAGGCCCTTTATCTGCCTCACCCTGTATACACTAAGCATCAAAATTAACGCACCACCTTAAAAATTGGACATTTTTGATGTCTCGTATTTCCTAAACCTGTTGTCCGATTTTAGTGATTTTTTTAGTATATTATAGCTTTATTCTTCAAGAATATCGATGTAATAATATTATTGCTAAACAGGTAAGTGGCATTGTATACTGGGTGTAACAATGAGCGTGCTTTTTCCTGAAAGTTTGGAACACCCTGTGGAATTCGGTTATGTCGGATAATAAAAAAGTTAGATACTTTAACAACTAGCAATGTTATTCATCAATACAGGGTGTTTCTAAATAAGTGCGACAAACCTTAAGGGGTAATTCTGCATGAAAAAATAATGACAGTTTGTTTTATAAACATAGGTCCACAAATGCTTTGTTTCCGAGATACAGGTTGAATTTTTTCTTACAACCTGACGATTCATTTATTGCTCTAAAATCTGTTGAGATATGCAAATGAAATTTAGTAGGTTTTAAGAGGTAGTTATTGCTGCATTTTTTGACATACAATTAAGAATTTTATATTGACTATTGGCGTGCATACGGGTATAAACATTTGAGAGACATCCCGTATGCACGCCAATGGTGAATATAAAATTATTAATTGTATGTCAAAAAATGCGCAATAACTACCTTTTAAAACCTACCAAACTGTGTTTGCATATCTCAACTGGTTTGAGAGCAATAAATAAGTTTGTAAGAAAACATTCAACATCCTGTATCTCGGAAACAAAGCATTTGTGGACATATGTTTATAAAGCAAACCGCCATTATTTTTTCATGCAGAATTACCCCTTACAAAGTTTGTCGCACTTATTTAGAAACACCCTGTATTGATGAATAACATGGCTAGTTGTTAAAGTACCTAACTTTTTTATTAAAGGAATCAAAAAGCTGAATGTTAAGAAAGCCTAAGGCTATAGTTGAGTTTTAATTTAAATATTTTATCTACGCTAGAATATTCCACAGGGTGTTCCAAACTTGGAGGAAAAAACACACTATGATTGTTACACCCGGTATACAATGACACTTAACTGTTTAGCGATAATATTATTAGATCGATATTAACACATAAAACACATAAAAAATGTCCCATTTTTAAGGTGGTGGGTTAATTATGATGCTTAGTGTATTTAAGACCTTCGTGACTAAATAAAATACCAAGTGTTACATATGGTTGAACTCGTATTGAAGTTGTTCTGAAGCTATTTTCTTGTGGCATTTTTATAATCAAGTATATTCAAATGGGAAATAAGCCACAATTTTACCTAAAAATGATTTTATTAACGTTTCGACGCCCAAGTCGGGTGTCGTTGTCAAAATACAAAAAAATAGGTATTTTGACAACGACACTCGACTTGGGCGTCGAAACGTTAATAAAATCATTTTTAGGTAAAATTGTGGCTTATTTCCCATTTGAATATACTTGATCGTATTGAAGTGACGATTCCAATAATAATACAATATACAGAGTGTTGTATTAAAAAACCAAAGTGACTAATGATATCAGAAAAATGGTAAATCTGGTAGCATTGCAATTGCAATTATCTGTTTATGTATTGTTTATTGATGTTTGAGGAAAAGATAACCAAACCTTTGAACTTCTCCGTCGTATATAAGACTGACTTGGGCAGCCTTCGGCAAGCTGAACCCTATTTTCAAATCGTCTGACATACCAATATGCCTTAAGCGAAAATCCTTTAATCTGTGTGTTTTTCCAGTATTGACTTACGGCGAGGAAACCTTGACCATGATAAGGAGAACAGTGCAAAAGATCCGTGAGTCTCAAAGGGCGATGGAGCTATGTTGGGGGTTTCACTACGAGACAAGATCCCAAACCGTCAGCTCCGACAAAGATCAGGAGTAGCTGATGCAATAGAGAGAATAGCAACACTTAAATGGAACTGGGCAGGTCACGTGGCTCGAATGATAGATAACAGATGGATAAAGTGGATACTGGAATGGAGATCAAGAGATGATGCCTACCGAAGCAGAGGTCGTCCACTAACACGTTGAACTGATGATGTAAAACGTTGTCATTGGAATTGGATGTACGAGGCACAAGATCGAAATAGATGAAAGATTATCAGGGAGATCTATGTCCAGCAGTGGACAAGCGAAGATTGAATGATGATTGATTTTTGTTAGCATCTTAAAAGCAATTACTAAAATGCTATGTAAATATCTCGCCCTTACTTCTATTCATATAGTATTTACAGACCATTGTATTCTTACAGATTGATTATTCAAACGTATACCTTTGACTCTATTCGTTTTATATTCAAGTTCCGTTTTTAATAAAAATATGCAGATGTATTTTATCTCCTCGCAGCACGGGAGCTTTTCAGATTACATTTTAAAAGAAAAATTTAATGTCTTAGAGTTTCACTTACAGGTTTGAGCGAGCAATCACTCTCAAGGAAGCCATTTGTAAGATGTAGCAATATATTACGCGATGTAAATACTTCAAAGTGTTCTAATAAATTGTCTTAAAATTAATAACGAGCTCAATGGATACTTGATATGATGTAATCATATACAAGTACAAGATATAAGATAAGATGTTTTAAATCCAATGAAATTCCATAAAAATAAGTGTCAAACATGTTTACCTTCAGAGTCGGATTTACGGTTTTGAGCGCTCTTGTGGTAAAGTCTTAACTACCTTAATACAACTAATATAAAAATATCATCATCATCACTGGCTCGACAACCCTTTCTGGGTCTTGGCCTGTTCCAGGATTCTTCTCCATTCTGATCTGTTTCGTGCTTTTTTCTCCAGTTTTTTATTTTTAAGGTTAATATATCATTTTCTATTTGTTCTAAATATCTCAGCTTCGGTCTTCCTCTTGTTCTTTTTCCTACTGGCATCTGTTTGAATATTTTGTTTGGTATTTCGCCTTCTTCCATTCTTTCTACATGTCCCAGCCAACGCAGCCGTCCTATTTTAATGAATGTTATGATATCCGGATCCTGGTATATTTTGTTCAAAGTTGTACCTTCTTCGCCAAATCCCGTTTTATTTTGTGCCCTTATATATTATGTGTCGCAAGATTTTTCTTTCAAAGATGGCTAGCAATATTTCCTCTCTTTTAGTGAGTGTCTAGGTTTCTGAGCCGTATGTGAGTACCGGTCTTATTAAGGTTTTGTATATTTGGCATTTTGTTTTTCTTGCTACGTTATCTGATCTTAGTTGCCGAATTAAGCCAGGGTAACTTTTATTGGCAATAAATATTCGCCTCTTCACTTCCTCCGCTACGTTATTATCAGACGTGACTAGGGATCCCAAGTATGTAAAGTTTTTTACCCCCTCAATGTTGTATTCTCCTATTGTTATATTTTGTGGCTGCCTTATTTCTGCGTTTTTACTTACCTACATATATTTTGTTTTGTTCTGGTTGATTTTAAGGCCACTATTTTTTTGCAGCTCGTTCTAATATAAAAATATAGTTTATCTAATTCTGAATAAAATGTGTTTAAGCTTATCAAAGAGTCAGTTGCCAATAAAACATTACTTGACCGTGACTGTACGTGCCTTCGCAATGATTTATGTGTATATATGTAATACTAGCAGAGAATTAGGTATGGTGTAAATTATTTATTAATACGAGAGGTGAATCAAATATATGAACCGACCTTTGCTAATAACTTTTTATTGAATTATAATTACAACAATTAAACAATACTTCATTTTTCTATATACATTTCTTCCTTCTGTGTGCATTTTTCTCAGCGGCTAGGAAGTTTCTGTATTCCATTTTCATAAAAAGAATGAGGCGGGTATCTAACCAATTGTTTCACTTGATTATCACCATCAAAACGCGCTCCGCCTAGTGTATCATTTAATGGGCCGACCATGTGGTAATCGCATGGTGAAAAATCAGGACTGTATGCAGGATGTTCAACAAGAGTCCAATGCATTTCCGCTACTTTTTCTTGTGTTATGGCAGCTGTATGCGGTCGGGCGTTGTCATGCAAGAGCAACACATCTCGATAGGACATCCCCGTCTTTTGGACCTACAGGCAGCTCGAAGATGGTCCAAAAGACTACAGTAATAAGCGGCATCAATGGTTCATCTCTCATGAAGATAATCCAGCAACAAAACGCCACGATAACCCCAAAACACTATCGCTAAAACTTTGCCTGCAGACAAACGAGTTTTCGCCTTTATCTGACAATTTTTGGACGTCGTTGATGACTTTGGTTTTGCACGGCATCTCGTCCTTCACGAACTTGTCTATGCCAAAATTTCACTTGTGTTCTGGACAGTGTTGATTCCCCATATTATTTTTTAATCTTCGCCAAATTTAAGCGGGACCAACATTTTCTTTTGCAAGGAATTTGATAACAATGCGTTGTGCAACCGAACATGGCACTACTTTCTCGCTCATCGCAACAATAACTGACTGCACGTCATTAGAGAACAGGCGGTAGCGTGCAGTCACAAATTAGACTATAACCTCCCACCATAGGACTAATTTCGACATATCCACCAGTTTTTGCTAAGCGAGGACGCAAAGGTCGGTTCATATTTGATTCACCCACGTAGAAAGAGACAGAGAAAATTCTCCATAGGTGGGAGTGCAGAATCCTTGGTAGCTATCTGTTGTCTGAGCTTTTTACAAGGAACTTTATAAAGACACAGGCCCATAAATAGCGCACATGATAGAATCTACAATATACATCCATCACCTGCCCGCTTATCTAGATAAAATTGCAACAGTATGAGTAAAATAAAATAAGGAGAGCCAGCTTTATATTAAATTCAGTTCGAGGCCACCACCATTGGCTGACCAAGGTTTCTGCTTTTCAGCATCTTCGAAGCCGCCTATGGTGTCTCTACGATAATCTAAGTTCAATTGAAAATCAATAGTTAATTGTTTTATTATCTTATATAATGAGTGGCCTGTTGGTTCTTCAATTTCTTGGTAGCTAATAAAATGCTCTTTGATCTTGATATCTTTGAATGAAAAAGAAAGTTATTCCTTTTGACCAATATCAGGAGTACAATCTAAAATAATACTGAAATATTTCTCTTTCCGGGTAGGTTGAATGTAAAAAAATAAGTGATTTCTATATTGGCGCTCTCAAAATTTGACGCCCAGGGAGTCGCCCCTTTATCCGGCGCTGTTTACCCTAAACGAAAAAAAAAAAATGGTTGTCCTAATTCCAAATTCTTCCACTCTGCTTCTTATAAAATGATGAATTAAAAATATATTGATGGAGATAGTACAGTATGATGCAAAATTATGGAATACATGATGGTCAAGTTTAATTTATGAAAGTGTTTATGGAAGACATTATATTTTTTTGTAAAGTTTCAATTTCTATACATTTCTCCATCCTTCATTATTTTACTTCTTCTATTTTATGTACCTGTTTAATTTATTCCATTCATTCACATTTTTGAACACATGACAAACACACAATTCGGCTTTATGGATGCATTGGGTACTCGAGAGGCACTTTTTGCAATACAAGATGCTCTTTCAAAGATGTAGAGACGTGAATTGTGATATATATGTGTGTTTTGTTGATTACCAGAAAGCGTTCGATAGAATAAAACATGACGAACTGATGAAAATATTAAATTCAATTGGTCTAGACAGCAGAGATCGCCGTATAATAAACAATATCTATTACGAACAAACTGCAGCTGTTAGAGTAGGGGATCAGTTAACAGACGACATAAAGGTAAAAAGAGGTGTGTGACAGGGATGTATATTGTCCCCATTATTGTTCAATACATATTCAGAGCACATTATGAACCTAGCGCTAACGGACATAGACGACGGAATACTTATAAACGGAGAACGATTGAACAACATAAGATACGCTGATGATACTGTCATTTTTGCAGACAGTCTTGAAGGTCTGCAGGCACTTGTCTCCAGGGTGGCAGAAGTAAGTAGCAGGTTTGGGCTTGATTTTAACATCAAAAAACCAAATACATGGTATAAGCAAAAATAGGATACCACCTGGTCAATTACTAGTTAACCAACAACCTATAATACAAATCACCAACATTTGTTATTTGGGTGCAAACTTAAATGAACAGTGGGCCAATCGACGGAAATTAAGATAAGGATCGAGAAGGCAAGATCAGCTTTCGTCAAAATGAAAAAAATCTTTAACAGCCACGATATAAAATTGGAAATAAAAGTTCGTGTACTAAAATGCTACGCATTCTCCGTTCTTTTATATGGCGTGGAGTCATGGACCTTAACTGAAGTGTCACTGAAGAGATTCAAAGCATTTGAGATGTGGTGCTATAGACGCATGTTAAGAATTTCCTGGATAGACAGAGTTACCAACGAAGAAGTTCTACATAGAATGGGTAAAGAGCGCGAACTAGTCGTAACCATAAAACGTCGCAAACTGGAATACCTGGGCCATATAATACGCAATAAACAACGATATGACTCGAAGAAGAATATGCTGGCTGCATAACCTGCGAAAATGGTTTAACTTAACCACTACCAGACTTTTCAGGGCAGCAGTCAACAAAGTCAGAATAGCGATGTCCAACATCCGTAACGGATAGGCACCATAAAAAGAACAATTCACATTTTTGTCTTTCAGTGTTCGTCGTTCCTCCATTATTTGCGATCCTCCGTCATCGTATATTTATATAACCTGTTCTATAGCGTTCTAGGCCTTCCGGTACCCAATTGCCAAGCCTGCCTATCAATTCTTGGTTATTTTCTGTTTTTCATCTATTAATAATATATATCAATAAACATTTAATTTAATATTGAATACATAAAAAATACAAAATAAGTACTTTATTAAATTATAAAATGACTGCATTTCTATCAAAATCAAATTAAAAAAAAATGCTGTAATAAAAAAACTGTTACAGATACCTCAAGGAGGGTTCCTTGACAGATCTAATTAAAAAAATCGTAAATGCTTTCGTGATAACATGAATCGTAAAATCTAATAATATCTGTGAAAGATGATAAATATAGCTATCATCTTAGATGTTAAAAAATCAATTAAACCAATAGAAACATCATGCTTGGAAAATAAAAACTTAAAAACTGACGAAACCATGGACTACATTTTCATTTTGATTATTTTGATTGAAAGCGTCTAGACAAATTTTTGTAATTTTTATACTTGACCTTACAACTGTTAAATAAAAGGCGGGAATTTATATTAAAGAAAATGGGCTAATAAATTAACTGGAACATGCAATGTCATCGAAGTTTAGAAGGCCGCTAAATTAAAATAACCCAATATCAAGAGTAAAAATTATAATTAATTTTATAAGCAGAACAGCTCAACGAAACAATAGTCAAGAACGTAAGTATAGAAAACCAACCACACAAATACTGTAGTCTGTAAGATCTAGGCCAAATATGTAAATTTTTTAAGAGAACATACATAACCTAACAAATCTGGATACAATCCTCCAGAATCTTTTAGGATAATCTTTTTTGAGAATTATTTTCGGAATTTAAATAGATAAGTCAAACATTAGTTAGTTAAATAAAAATGTAATTTTTTTACACTTTATATTATATCTATTATAACGATATAAAAAACACGATGGTAGTTAAGTCTATTTTAGACTATACCTTTTTTTGTTAACAGAAAATGGTATAACAAAAATTTACATGAAATGATTGAATACAATAACAATACAAGAAGTTTTGTGTAATACATTGTCACATTTTCGTATTAGAATATGTTATGCATTACATGCTAAAAAAGTACTTTTTTTTATATTTTTATGGTGGTTCATGTACTGTTAACCTTAATGTTCTTCTTCTTCCTTTTCTTTTAATAGTGCGTTAACCTCATTTTTCTTAACATTTAATAGTTAGTTTTTTCTTTGATATTTTATATTAAAAAGATATATTATATTATGTATGATGGATAAGAAAACTCTATTATTATCTGCATCTGCTGCTTCCGTTGCAACATTTCTTAAAAGAAAAGGTAACCTTAAAAAACCAATGTGACAGTATAACAAAAATAACCTAACTGCGCATGCCTGTGTACTAATAATTGGTATCAAATGGGACATGTTCTAATTTGTATAACATTTACTGTTAACAGATTTTGTTTTCTGTCTTACATTGTGACAAAATTTAGTATACCATTTTCTTATATCATTTTATGTTATAGTCTAAACAGACTTTAATATGTTTTTTGCGTCTAAATAAAAAACTTTGGCTGTTGTACCTATATAACGAATTGTATTGTAAATGCTTAACAATAAGGACAAGATATTGTGTAAGTAAATCTTACAACTTTTGTTATATTTGCTGTAAATTTGTGATAAGAAAGCAACAGTAAAGCTTAACTGATTTTGTCCAAAACGTCTATTGTGTATTTTTGGATTAGTCGAGTCTTGACCATCAAGATAAATCATGGGCGTCGCCAAAAAAGTGTATTTTAAGTGCTGAAAAACTGGTAAGGATTCCAAAAAATGAAAGAAGTTTAATCTAAATCTTAAATTATTAATATTTTTATTACCCGACTATTTGTATTGTAGAGTACATATAATGGATTTATTATATAGACCCATCAAAAAAAATTATAATTGAGATGGGACATGGAATCACATATGTATTATACGGTATGGAATCACAATTTTACATCGGATCGAAAAACATAATAAAGTTTTCACATTTTTTTAAAATTTATCGAATGATATCAAATAGGACTCCCTAGACCCACTCTTAAACCCCACTCTTATAAATCTTAAATAGAAAACACCTTTTTTCTTGCAATTTTATAATAAAATAAGTAACTTTTATTCATCTCATTTATCAACGATACTGGAAAATTGGCTTGATAGGTGGCCGCTATAATACTAAAAACCGATTTATTCTGTATGGAAACGGTATAATATCTCCAGAAATACACTTTTAAATTAAAAATCAACAAGCTGAAAATGCGAGCATTATCATAACGAAAACTTTGTTTATATACGTATTTAAATTCATAATATACAGTGAGCACGTAAAGGTTGGAATAAATTCATTTTCTCAAGAAGGGACGATCTTGGGAAAAAATCCCGAAACAGGTCGATTTTTATTTTTAAATTACACCTTTTTGGCATATATATCATACTAGTCATGTCATCCATCTGGGCGTGATGACGTCATCGATGATTTTTTTAAATACGAATAGGGGTCGTCTGATAGCTCATTTGAAAGGTAATTCAATTCTCTATTCACTAATATAACCATTAACATAATTATTTATACAGGGTGTCCAAAAAATTTTTTTTGGATTAAATTTACTGACATAAAAAGAAGAATGCAAGTAATTTATTTAATCAAAAATACATTTTACGACTCTCAGAAAACATAAAAAAATGTTTGTTTGAAAAATAATCATTGCTTTTCGCTTAAATTAAATGTTCAAACTGGCAAGAGGAAGGCGGGTGGCTGCTTTATTACTGAATTAAAAAAAAAAGACAATATTTATTTGTCAAATAAACAATATTTCATGTTTTCTGATAGAAGTAAAATGTATTTTGAGTTAAATAAATTACACACATTCTTCTTTTTATGTCAATAAATTTAATTAAAAATATTTTGTTTGGTCACCCTGTATAAATAATTATGTTAATGTTTATATCACTGAACAGAGAATTGAATTACCTTTCAAATGAGCTATCACACGACCCCTTTTCTCATTTAAAAAAATTGTAGATGACGTCATCATGCCCAGATGGGTGAAGTCACTAGTACGATATACATTCCAAAAAGTCGCAATTTAAAAGTAAAAACTGACCTGTTTCGGGATTTTTTTCCAAAATCGTCCATTCTCGAGAAAATGAATTTATTCCAACCTTTACGTGCTCACTGTATAGAAAATTGCTATTACGAAAAGCTGTTTAGAATTAAAAATTATGTTTTAATGTGCAAGTATATCATTCTAATTTAAATGTTGTGAACTATAAAGATACTTTACTCGAAATTCATATTTTTTTACATACCTCGTATAAAATTCATAAAATTTGATTCATGATGGTTACATCATAAATCTTAGACCAAGAAGAGAGTTTTATGAAGAATAACTTTTCTTCGTCAAATTAAAAATACAAGAGTTATAAATGAAAATGATGTTGGTATCCATAATTTGAGAAAATTCGTCAAATATTTTTTTCCATTATAAGGATGTAATTTCATATATCAGAACATACTTTTCTATTCCAAACCAGATTTTAAATAACAATTTTCCAATATTGTAAAATAAATAATACATACATGATAAAGATACTTTTTACTGATGAACTTTACTTGGAGCTACAGACCGAGCGAGTCTCGTAAATTTCACGGCTTTGCGCCACGCTTCACGCAACCGTATTTGCGTACTTGTGTTTCGAGTTGTGTGGTCGTGCGTTGGTCGAGTGGAGTTATAATTTACCAAATTTAAATATAATAGACTAAGAGCCGCTATAGGTGAAATTTCTTAATCATTTTAGGCACGACGGGACCCTATAACTTAAATATTAGAACCTAAAAGAAAACGTTTGAGCACTGTGCCGTCACTTTTCAGTGGCACATGCGTCTACAGTGGCGCATCAAACTTTCCACTTATGGACGGGATACATAAATTAAAAAATTCCCTCCCTCATTACCAGAATTTAAGTTTTTTCATTTTTTAAGTTCTATGTGATTAAGACATAAGATTCATTGTAATTTTAACTCAGCACCCCCTTCTCCCTGCCCCCACCACCAAAAACTTTATTTTGTGATTTTATTTTTTTTTTTTTTTGGTGGGATGCAATCAATTTTAAAATTTCAAAAAATTCACACGCATAGTTAAGGCTTTTATAAAACACGTCTAATTTTTATAGACCTGTAGGCTGAGTGTACATAACCTCAAAAAATTTTTGAATTTTTCCTTTTTGGAAAAAAGTATATAACTTTTTTTTTGGGGATAGCTGCAGATCTAATTTTTTCTTAATCTTGTGTATTTTATCAAACACTATATTTCTAATTTTTTTCAGATTTTTCTGTAACGCTGGTCACCTTCAAAAATCCAAAAAACTGTTTTTTAAGGGGGTTTTGGGGGGTTTGAACGTGTTTTTCTGATTTTTAAATATTCTAAAGGACTCAGTTACTTCAAGTTACATATAACCTATAAAAACAAAATTGATTTGATATATTATGAAGTCTCTAAAATAGAAAAAATCCCCCAAAACCCCCCAAAAAACAGTTTTTCGGATTTTTGAAGGTGGGGAGCCTTACAAAAAATCTGAAAAAAATTAAAAATATAGTGTTTGATAAAACACACAAGATTAAGAAAAAATTAGACCTGCAGCTATTCCTTAAAAAAAGTTATACGCTTTTTTGAAAAAAAAAAATTTCTTTTGATTTTTTGAGGTTATGTACCTATGGGTCTATAAAAAATAGGCATGTTTTATAAAATCCTCAGTGATGCGTGTGAATTTTTTGAAATTTTAAAATTGATTACATCCCAAAAAAAAAATAAAAACGAAAAATGAAGTTTTTGATCGTGGGGGCAGAAGGAAGGGGATGGTGGGTTAAAATTACGCTGAATCCTATGTGTTAATCACATAGAACTTAAAAAAATTAAAAAAAATTAATTCTGTTAGTAGGTAGGGAGGGTAACTTTTAATTATTTATCCCGTCCATAAGTGGAAAGTTTGATGCGCCACTGTCGACGCATGTGCCACTGAAAAGTGACGGCACAGTATTCAAACGTTTTCTTTTAGGTTCTACTATTTAAGTTATAGGGTCCCATCGTGCCTAAAATGATTAAGAAATTTCACCTATAGCGGCTCTTAGTCTTATATAATCGTTTCTATTGATTCATTATTAATATAGTATAATATGTACTGTTATTGATTTCAAAATATACTCAAATTGTATTTTTATACATTTATTACACATATTATTTTATATAATAATTAAATTCACGATAAAATGTCATTTATATTTTATTAATAGCTAAATAATTTAAAATTTAGTTTGACATTCACGAAGTGTCAAACTCAAATGTAAATAATAACATTTGCTTTGCTTAACAAATTCAGATTAAAAAAGTAGCCTACTTCCTAATCAAAGATTTCAGCTGACGTTTAGTGCGTGGTAGGAAATAACCGGATTGTGACGTCACATTTTAGATTTTGAGGTCGATTATCTCGAAGACGGTTAGATATATCAAAATGCCGTTTTCAGATTTGTATTCAGAAGACAAAATTACATAAGAATCCATCGATACATCTGCTCTAAGTATTGCAGGAGCGGCAACGCAATAACACACAGACTTTTGCAAATGTATAAACGAAAAGTTTTCGTTGAAAATCCCGTAGGTATTTATTATGTTTCAAAAATCTATCGAATAAGATCAAACACGACTGTCCACCTGCACTTCCTGAAGATGGGGCAAGGACAACTTGTAATCTTAAATGGAAAACTCCATTTGTATCTAATTTTTTTCTATTCCCGATACATGACGTTTTAATCACAAAGAAACAAATAAATAGTTAGAAATGAGTATAGTGTTAGAATTCTGCAAACTAATTTGAGTTAGAAAGTAGTTTATTAGATTTTTTAATTATTGAATGGGTTGCTGCATGTGTGAGTCCATACTAAGTAATGAAATAATAGTCGTTTTTGCAATCATTTATTTACATGGGACCGGTTTCGTCGTCTACAGTTTGCACAGCATCTTCAGGTCCCCTGTAAAGGTAAATTACATGATGTCGATAAAAGGAATTCCTTATACCGGCATGATACATAAACATTTCCGCATGATACACAAAATGTTTGAGAGAACTCTGAATGGAGAAGACTTACCGGCAGAATGGAATCGATCATATATCGATGCCTCAGAAGCCAATCAATATAATTCAATAAGTGTTTAATATAGTTACAAATGACAATAGTTGCAAAAATATAAATAGTTATTAAAAACTAATAAACTGTCTTTATTTATCATAATATGGGTAACATATTCATGAATACAAACAAGAAAATAATAATATTATTTTATATAATAATAAGTGTTATATCTCATAAGTCATTTTTAGAGAGAATGTGACTTACACCGTTTGACTTCTGAGGCATCCATGACTTCTGAGTCATTTTTAGAGAGAATGTGACTTACACCGTTTGACTTCTGAGGCATCCATGTAATAATATAAATGTATAAGAAAGGAAATCGAAAAAACTGCCAAAACTATCGACGAATCAGCATTATATCGTCTACAGGCAAATTGTATGGAAATGCCATAAAGGAAAAAATTAGAAATATCTATACATACCGGATAAAATCGGAGACCAGGCAGGATTCGCAGCGGGGAAAGCATGCTTAGATCACATGTATACGGTCGAACCGCTAATAGAAAAAATAATGGCCAAAAATAGATTAGTCCGTCTGGCTTTTGTAGATCTTAAGAAGGTTTATGACTCGATACCTAGAACCAAGCTATGGGAAGCAATAGAAGACATGGAAGTCCACGAATCTTAATAAAAGTAGTAAAAGCACTAGAAGAATAACAAAGTGGCTATCAAAACGGGCAATAGAATATGCAGTCCATTTAAGACGACAAAGGGACTATTACAAAGCTGCTCCACATCCCCTACCCTGCTCAAAATATTCCTGGAAAAAAATCCTGAAACCATGGAAAAGAAAGTGCGAAGGAATGGGTATACTAGCAAGGAACGATTCAGAGGCGTGCGGTCCATGGAAGCGGGGGAAGCACCGCTTCCCTATACCTACTTCGATCTAAGAAAATATATCTATTATTAATTAATACCTATTTAATAACAACAATTTTTCCCTAATCCAAGTAATCTACATATTACCTAGGCATACGCATTGAAAAATATTAAAAAGTAATCGCGTACGAACGAAATCAATATGCACACAATTCAACTACATAAATATTCAGTCCGCTCCTGACAGAAGCGCATCTCAAAATCGCCGCTTGTCATGCAGTTGTCCGGTTTAAAATTGTTCAGGGTTCAATGACCGCAACCCACTAGTCGCGCGAATTTTGGTAGACTGGAAGCGATCGTCCCAGCGCATCCTAGCGCCTTCCGACTGTTACTGCTGCAGCGGTGGTTAGGTATGTACATGTAAATTCGCTTAAAGAATATTTCGATTTAAATTTTTTGCAGATATTCTTCCTTTTACTGATCTTTTATTTGACATTTTACAGATGAAGTCAAATGACATTGTATTTTGTATAAGACAAATTTATGACTTTATTAATACGATAATTAAAAAACGAGAGCAGTTTAAAAATATTTGGGATAAAACTGAAAATATGGGGTTTGAACATGAAAGAAAAATAATGAAGATTGACAATGTCGGCAATAGAGAGACCTTTTGATAATATTCTATAACAAATGAATTCCAACTTTCAAAATTTTAACGATTTAAAATTTGTAGAATTATATATAATCTTAATATTTCTAATTATAATTCATCAAAATTGCCCACAGAAGAATTTATTTCACTACGATTAAATAATGAAAATCTTTTGATATCCCAGCTTTGCATTCTCAGTTAAGTGTCGTTTATGAAACAACTGACATTAGTGATAAACATGGTTTAAACAAGTCACTGTGTGAAGTGGCCAAGTTGTGTGAATTAGTAGGTACTAACTATCCCAGCCACAACTGCATCAGTTGAACGAAGTTTTTCATTATTAAAATGCATTAAAAGTTTCAAATTAAGAGTTTAAAAGAAATTCAACAAGCGAAATGTAGCCCTATTATCCATTGAAAAAGACTGCATTCAACAATTATCAGAAGTTGATAGGAGAATAGACCTCAAGTATAAATAAGTGCCATATTGTTGAAAGTTGTGTGTTGTGGAAAATGCCTCGGAATATATTTTTTTTTTAATAGAACTCTTCTTTAGGAAACATAGCCCGGCGCGAAGACTCAAGGCCCGAGCTAGCAATACAGATCAATGATAGGTCACTAGTCACTAGAAATAGCGGGAATAGAGTGCCTCACGCATTGATCGGGGTAGGATTTAGTGTGTAAGTCCTTGTACCCAGGACGTCTCACATAAGCACTTTGCTGATAGAGAGCCCCTATAGCGCATCAGAGTGTTATCAGGTGGGAAGTGGCTCGACCCTCGACCCTTAAGAAAATATTTTTATATCCTTATTGAATCGCTTCCCCTTCCGAAAAAGTCACCGCACGCCACTGGAACGATTATCTATATATCCTAAGTTTTGCTGACAACCAAATAGTAGTCGCACAAGACGAAGATGACCTCAGTTTTATGATAAGAAAACTTGAATAGGAATATACAAAGAATGGAATAGAAATAAACCTAAAGAAAACTAAATACCTAAGAACGAAGAACACAGAAATAAAACACCTGTAAATAGACAAAGGTAAATAAATCAAAGCAACAAACAAGTACACATATTTAGGTTTCATAGTATCAAACACAGGAACAACGGAGGAAGATATATAGTCCATCCGCTATAACTTTTCCCATGCGGTACGATTCATTTTCAATCAAATTAAGTTAAAACAGAAAGTGAAACGTACGCCGATGTGTGTAGTATATAATATACAGCAGCGGTTCTCAACCTTTTTGAGTGATGTACCACCTACAGTTATTTTTATTATTTTTGGTACAACCTATATTTTTAAATTGCATTATCAATACTTACTAAGTACTACTATTTTAATTTTTCTGTGTTTTGTGTACCACCGCCAATAATGATATGTACCACCAGTGGTACATGTACCACAGATTGAGAACCTCCGACATACAGTATACAAAATGTATACTGTAACACAAAATGTATACAAAATGTAATACGAATTCTGATGAATCACGAAATAAGAAATCTAATGGAAGGAGAAGATATAGTGAGATTCATTAAAGCACAAAGGCTAAAATGGTTTGGCCACATCCAACGAAGGGAAGCAGATGCACTAATTAGGCAGATAACAAATTGGACGCCAGTAATAAACAGATCTAGAGGAAGACCGAAAATAAGATGGGAAGATTAACTGCGAGAGGATATATCCAATATGGAAATTACAGGCTGGAGAGAAAAAATACAGAATAGGAAAGAATGGAAACAGATTACAGAAAAAGCAAAAAACACGAAAATCTATAAAGGATAATGAAGAGGAATTATGCGGACCAATCCACCGCATGAACTGGATTAAAAGAGCTCATGAACCTGAGCGACCTATACTCTGTACTAGAGTGACCGGTCTATATATATATATATATATATATATATATATATATATATATATATATATATATATATATATATATATATATATATATATATATATATATACATATATATATATATACAAAATGTATACATAGTTTTTTACTACAAAAGCAAGATTACGTAGGTCAAAATTTCTGACGTCAGAGCACTGCCAAATCATTAGAATGTGACTTTTCAACATGGCCACGTTAATGTCATTACTTGTGAGATATTGTCTTTGTTTTTGTTTACTGTACAAATAATATCTCTAATTCTTTATTCTAATTAATGATGTCAATCGGTTTTCATTTCTTGCCAAAATATATTAATAATACGCCGAAATATTTGTAATGTTAGTTAACGTAAATAAACATCAACTTTAAAATCTACATTTCCCTAGCACATACGATACCCGCATGGAACTGCCCGAACGTGCAAAAGTGTCAACATGGTATTATAATAAGAAAAACGTAATCGCGATTACATTGATTATTTCATTCATAGGAGATTCTGACCAATAGAAAGCTACAGAAATCTGAATTAAATCGATAATTTTTGATAATCTCCCGTCGTTAAGTATATTACGTCAGATGCCCTTCGTTGCTACGAAAAAATACATTCAGTGACATTAATGACAATTAATGTTTTAAAAATTATAAAAGTGATGACTTTCAATCGTCAAATATTTATAAAAACTGTGTGTTTAATGGTACTTACATAAATAAATTACAATAAAATTTTGGTTTTGAACAGTTTTATTCATGAAATAATCGCAACAAATTGCACTCGACCTCTGAAATTAATATAGAATTTTTGCTCTCGTGACACTTTGACATAATTTGTCAAAGTGTCACTCGGGAAAAATTCAATAATTTCAGAGCTCTTGTGCAATTACTACTGAGAATTTTAGAATTATATTAATTAAATAACCAAAACCATTTTTTATTATTAATAATATAAATTTTATTTCTATTTTAATAGCAATTTTATGAAACAATCCTTTAAGTTAAATACTCCAGAAAATAATAATTTTATTTAAATATATTAGAAAATCGTACGCTACTGATGTGACAGTTCTGTGTTGCTAAATTTTTACTTCATTTCGTACACAATTTATTCAAAATATAGCTATAAAACACTGTGCTGTTTTTATAAATACCTACATACTAAATATAGCTTAATTTAAAAACTATTGTAATTATTGTTGTGTACCCATACGTTATTTTGCACAAGAACGAAATAATGGGATTCCCTTTTACCATTAACTGCAGAGAAGTAAGTTAAAGAATTTAGATTTCTTAGATTAGGTTTATTAGAAATAAGATTATGATTAGATTTAAAGATCAGAAAGTTTTTTTATGAATTTTAGCGTTTGCAGTAAGTACTTAGTTTTAAACATTTTAAATAATCTATTTTAATGATTATACCTACACTATGATAATATTGTTGTTAATTAATATATTTCGGCAAGTAATGAAAACCAGTTGACATCATTAATTAGATTAAATAATTATAGATCTTTGAAAAATATCTCTGACACGAAAAGAAAAATATCTCTGACAAGTAATGACATAAACGTGGCCATGATGAAAAGTTACATCCTAATGTTTTGACAGTGCTCTTACGTCAGAAATTTTGACCTACGTAATCTTGCTTTTGTAGTAAAAAGACTATACACATCGACGTTCGTTTCAATTTATGTTTTGACTTAATTTTATTGAAAATGAATCGTACCGCATGGGAAAAGTTATACGGGTGTGAAAATTGGGCAATAAATAAGAAAACCAAAAACAAAATAAGAGCAACAAAAATGGAATTCCTAAGGAGAAGCTGCAGAGTAACAAGAAAAGATAGAATAAATAACATGAAGGTTAAGAAAAGAATGGGAATGAACTCAGATATAATAGACTACATCGAACAGAAGAGATTAACATGGTACAAGCATGTCAGAAGAGCAGACCAAAATCGTTGGATAAATAGAATATCAGAGTGGAGCCAGATAGGAAAAGGAAATCGAGGCAGATTCCAAAGATCTTTCAGAGATGAAGTGGATGAAGCAATAGAAAGAAGAAATCTGCCGGAAGGTAACTGCCAAAACAGTGTATTCCTGTGCAACTGTGGAAATCCTTATAGGTCTGGATCCCGCGTATGAAAAAAAAGTTGATTAATAGCAAGCTGAAAATTTGTTAATAGCTTAAGGGTGACTAGTCGGATAAACTTTGATGTCTGGGAACACTGGAAC
This sequence comes from Diabrotica virgifera virgifera, assembly GCF_917563875.1. NCBI lineage: Eukaryota > Metazoa > Arthropoda > Insecta > Coleoptera > Chrysomelidae > Diabrotica > Diabrotica virgifera. Next base: position 243,386,974 of record NC_065449.1, read on the forward strand.
AGTATTTTGTCCGACAGAACAGACTTAAACTCTCCGAACAGAGATTAAACTCTCGTGCAAAAATCAGACTGCTATTTATCACCTGTCATACTTCCTGTCATTTGACATATTCTACATATTCCACTCATTAAAACGCGCATTTGGTGATAAATAGCAGTATGATTTTTGCATGAGAGTTTAATCTCTGTTCGAAGAGTTTAAGTCTGTTCTGTCGGACAAAATACATGTGCCGTTTTCGTGGTCTGACCGTTCCAAATTTTTAACCTGTTCCACAATTAAAACTTCCCCTGTTCCAGTGTTCCTATATAACAAAGTTTGTCCGACTAGACACCCTTAAGCTATTAACAAATTTTCAGCTTGCTATTAATCAACTTTTTTTTCATACGCGGGATCCAGACCTATTAGTGTATATAAAGAAGTTTGCATAACTCAAGTTTGAATTTATTGTTTAAATATGTTTTCAATAAAATGTATGTTTTAAATAAAACGAAATAAAACTGCAACAAAGCCGAAACGTATTTTGTCCTGGTGATGACTTATTGTGACTTATTCGCTCGAAACGTCGACACAACCCAAGCATACATCCACAATAAAATTTCATTTGCGTGGAAATCCAGTCTAGTGCCGGTTATTATGTTTATTTACCTAAACGTGAAAGCTGATGTCAACTATTCCGGTGCGAATTCGCTCAGGCTCTGAGATTTCTCAGACACAACGTAAATTTTTCATTATTACTGCTCTACAGGATTCCGGAGCTTCCGAAAAAGTTGTAAATTATTCAATTTAAATTACATCAGGCAACTAGGCACCGAGGTTTTCGTCGAATCAAAATTCTGTTGAAACTAAGTTATATATTCATGAAATTTTTACATTAAAACTTTAATTTTTTACTCAGACGGCTATTCCTTTTTATATTTACGGATTCCACTATGCTACATGAACAACGGAAAATTTTAAAATGATATTTCGAAAAACTCTCTTATGTATACAACCGTTCCAATCTAATATTAATAATATTTTCTTCATGTAACTTTCATAACTAGCAAAAGCAAGTTTATCTCTTCCGTCCTTTTTATTTTTACTCTCACTTAAATTTAAATTAAATAGATTAGACAATCGTACGCCACTGATACGAAAATACTTCAATGACAGTTCAGCGATTGGCAAAAACGTTTACAGTGTTGCCGACAATTTATAGTAACAATTTTGTTTGTTCATGTAAAAGTTACATGTTTGCATATGTTTACATATTCTATATTGCTTTTGCTGGCACAACCCCGTAGCTGATTGCTATTTGCCCATAAGGGCTTAAGAATTTATCTGTACAGAGGAATATTATTCTAGATTGACATGGTGAATGTCTTCCCAATACAAAATACATTTTCGTGTGCCTTATGCCGATCTCTTCTCGTTTCTTCTTTACGTGGGCCTTCCAGCGTAGCCTTGCGTCTAGAGTGATTCCAAGATATTTGGCTGTGTATGCATAATGTATCTGGGTATTATTTATTTTTATTTGTAAAGTTGATATGGATTGTAAAGATCCGACAGAGATCTTCAAAACTATATGGTGGCGAAAAAGGAAGCGAAAGTAGCAGTAGCAAAAGCCAAAGCAGAAGCGTATTCAAACCTATACGATCAACTTGATACCAGGGAAGGCGAAACGAAGATATATAAAATAGCCAAACAGAGAGCAAAGAAAGCAAAAGATTTTAATCAGATTAGATGTATCCGAGATGAAAATAATAAAATACTAGTTCACGAAAGGGATGTCAAAAAGAGATGGAGAAAGTACTTTGACAGCTTATTAAATGAAGAATTTGACAGACAGTCTGTAGAGTCAACGGAGACAGTAGCAGCAATGGTCACCAAAATAACCAACGAGGAAGTGGCTCAAGCGCTTCAAAAAATAAAGAAAGGAAAAGCGGTAGGACCAGATGATATTCCTGGGTAAGTATGGAGAGCATTGGGAGAGACAGGAATAAGGTGGCTAGCAGGTCTATTTAATAGAATTATGGAAGTCGGACAAATGCCAGACGAATGGAGAAGCAGTATACTGGTACCTGTTTACAAAAACAAGGGAGATATACAACAATGTACAAACTACAGGGCTATAAAACTGCTTAGCCACACCATGAAAATATGGGAAAGAGTAATTGACAGACGGATACGTGAAGAGACCGAAATATCCGAGAATCAATTTGGCTTTATGCAGGGTAGATCAACAACAGATGCAATTTTCATTATAAGACAGTTGATGGAAAAATACAGAAGTAAAGAAACAAACGCTCATACGGTATTCATTGATCTTGAGAAAGCATATGATAGAGTTCCTCGAGAGATTCTGTGGTGGGCACTCAATAAGAAAGGAGTCCCTGGTGAATATGTAAAGATTGTGAGGGATATGTATGAGGGAGTAACGACTAGTGTTAGGACAGGTGTGGGAGAGACTGATAAATTTCATGTGAAAGTAGGATTGCACCAAGGCTCTGTGCTTAGTCCGTATTTATTTTCATTAGTTTTGGACCAGATAACAGCGAAACTACAGGGTAACATTCCATGGTGCTTAATGTATGCTGATGATGTCGTGTTAGTAGGAAATAGTGAAAGAGACTTAGAACAAAAACTGGAACAGTGGAGACAAGCTCTGGAGGAAAAAGGTTTAAAACTTAGTAGGACAAAAACAGAGTATTTGGAATCTTCATTTAAATATGGAGCTACTACAAATAAAATGGTATCTTTGGATGGTGGAATGATTGTGAAAAGCAATAGTTTTAAGTATCTAGGATCGGTATTACAGAGTAATGGAGAAATAGATGGAGATGCATGCAGTAGAATTAGGGCTGGATGGATGAAGTGGAAAGAAGCGAGTGGTGTGTTGTGTGACAGAAAAATTCCAATGAAGCTGAAGGGAAAATTCTATAAAACAGTCATAAGCCCGGCTATGATGTACGGAACTGAACGTTGGGCAGTGAAAAAGAAAGAGGAACAACGAATGCATGTGGCGGAAATGAGAATGCTTAGATGGATGAGTGGACTGACAAAGAAGGATAAAATTAGAAATGAGTATATTAGGGGAAGACTAGGTGTGGCACCAATTGATGCCAAAATGAGAGAGCATAGGTTAAGATGGTTTGGTCATGTTCAATGTCGAGACGTTAATCACCCAATACGAAGAATAGCTGAAGTGCAGATTCCTGGAAGGAGTAGGAGAGGAACACCAAAGAAGACCTGGGGGGAGGCGATAAGGCAGGATATGTTGGTAAAGGGGATTAACATTGATATGACCCAAGATAGAATTTTGTGGAGAAATGCAATTAGGGAAGCCGACCCCCCATAGGGATAAGGCAAAGAGAATGATGATGATGTAAAGTTGATATGGATGTCAGATATGAATATCAAATAAGGAAAATAGAAGCCACAGAGTTGGATGCATTAAGAAGAGCAGCTAGAAAAACGAAACTTGATAGGGTTCGAAACAACACAATAAAGGAAGGAATGGGTCTAAAATAAACTGTGACCGACTGCATAGAGAAAAAACAGCTTACATGGTATGGGCATGTTCAAAGAATGCCAGAAGAAAGACTACTAAAAATAAAGTAGCAAAATGGATACCTCCGGAACACAGGAAACGAGGAAGACCGAAGAAATCGTGGATGGAAGGAGTTAGAAGATCAATGAGCGAACGAGGGTTGAGAGAAGAAGATTGTAATGATAGGACGCGGCGGCAATTGGGCATCGGACAACGTCGTATGACGTTCTAACCCGAATCTATATATAAGTTGATATGGACGCACTTAGTTTCATTGAGCTTAATTCGTCACAGTTTAATGCATTCATTAATTTCATTAATGGAAGTTTGTAGATTTCTAGCTGCTTCTTCGTGATCTTTGCCTACGACCATGAGGGCAGTATCGTCTGTGAAGGTGGCTAGGGTGTTATGTGTTAAGTCGGGAATATCACTGTTATAATTATAAAGTAGACATAAGACTGGGCCCATTAAACTGCCTTGTTGTACTCCTACATTTATATCTTTTAATTCGCACTAGGCTTCTTCATGCTTGACTCTAAAAACTCGATCTGATATAGCCAACAACTGTGTATATTTTTTGGGCAAAAGCTTACTTGATTTGCATACAGCTCCTTGTACCACACTTAATCAAAAGCCTCCGCCACATCAAGGAGTTGTTGCAGCTGATTATGAAGGGTAAAATTGAAGAAAAAAGGGATAGACGATAAATTTCTTGGCTGAAAAACATTCGCGACTGGACGGGTTTTAACATACAGACGCTTTTAAGAAAAGTAGAAGATACAGACGAATTTGCAGGGTTATAACCAACCTTCATTAGTGGAGTCGGCACTACAAGAAGAAGAAGAAGAAGAAGAAGAAGAAGGAGAAGAAGAAGAAGAAGAAGAAGAAGAAGAAAAAGAAGAAGAAGAAGAAGAAGAAGAAGAAGAAGTGTTTGTTTTAAACCACTGAATGTTTATCACGCCTAAGAACATCATACCGTTACTACTGCCGAGTGTGCATGACGTCTTCAGGAGTCATATGCCCAACGTTCGTTTAGGGGTTAGTATTTGTTTGATTTTGATTGAAAGAAGTTGTACTTCTATCGAGTACGTAGATAAAACTATATTATTTATAACGTCAGTTTAGACTCATATTATGAATGAAGCAATTCCAGGGCCATCTGGACCAAAACAGTGCAATTTAAATGCAGAGAAAAATCGAGTTAGCACCCAGGTCGCGTTAGGTATATTTCGTTAGCAATGAAAGGGTTAACTTTACGCACCTAATACAGTCGTGTAGTACTGCCCTAACATACTTGGGAATAAGAATTCGGACATCTTGGCTATTAAAGCACCCTATGTAACGCACAGCTGAATGTGGCTGAATTTTTATGTTTGTGGGTCGCAGTGTTGCCATGCTGTCTTCTATATATTTCTTTCATAATTTCAATCAATGTTAAATGTACCTACAAGAATAATAGAATAATAACGTTTACTTCTCCGTCATTATACTAGGTAAAATGACAAATGAGGTGTCAAATGAAAGCTTATAATCCAAGGATAGTAATAAATGTGAGAAACTAGACCTAGATTGTCTGTCCCTCAAAAAATAAGCGTTATATTGGGGATTTCTAATGTTGACATTAAAAGTTGCACTATTTTTTTTCTATAAAACATTTTGATCTAAAACTTACCAGAAAACTTCTTTGTACTCTTTACTTTAAAATAACTGTGATTGAGAAGCTAAATTTTAAACTTCGTCACACAACTTTTGCGATTAAACTTTGCAATGCACAAATCCGCACCTTTTTCTTTGGAAAATTCATAACCTTTATCATGATAAGAATAAAAACTTGAGGCAGATATCTTTGTCTTCAGAAATGTTACAGCTATATAGTGTAAAAATTTCAGAAAAAAATATTAAAATGGAACAGAGTTGTAGCGAGGTAAACGCAAAAAACGTGATTTCTTTTTTTTCATTTTTAGGTTAAAATTGCGATTTTGACAATGTTCCCCCACATAAAATTGAAAATAAACTTCATTTTCGTTTTCAGCACCCTCGAAAATATAAAGTATGAATAAAATTAGCCATTCATCCCTCTGTGGTCAGTATCTCGAAAACTAAGCGCTTTTTTGAGGGTGTCACACTCGTGTATAATATCACAAAAATTGTAACGTGATAATATGAAAAAATAGAGGATACGGCAACGATGTCACAAGTGATGGTCGGATCGAATTCCAAAATCTACACAGACATAATAGGGTGCTTTTATATCCAAGATGTCCGAATTCTACTCGGTCCTGCATTGATACAGGACATCAGTATTTGTGTAACCAACGCGAGAGTAACACTTTTTTGGATTTTAATGTAACCCGCCATCTGAGTGTAAGAACCACGAGATTCCACACCCCAGCGCACTGTAGAGTGTAGAAGAAGCGTACAATATCAAATTTTCGCATAAACTAATAATTATTTTACTTTATTTTCTTTAATATTTCATTAATGATTATCTTCTGTATTCGTTTTAACTTGCTTTTTCGTTAAAAAGTTATTTGGCGCTCGTTCTATAGGCAACTCTCTTTTCATCTAACATCTAAATCATCAACTGAAAATACTGACCGTATCCCGTATATCCTTACTCTCTAGATATCTGTCTTTCAATATGGAACATGCCTGCTACTTCATACGTACTTGGTCGTCATTTCAAATGTCGTTTTCAATGACAGTGACACTTCATACCTACCCGCTGACACAAATTAAAAATGGAAGGAAATAATTAATTTATTTAAAGAGATGAGTTTAGATAAGGCCTCATTTTGTTCCAAATCAAATCTTCTCTTGGGGTAAGAATATTATCATATTTTAATTACAATTCTACATCTAACAGTCTTTCTAATATTTTTTATAACTAACCTCTAATATTCTAAAAGCATGTGTTCTGATATTTTAGTTTTAAACATATCTTTTTAACTTACATATTATATATGCATGTGAGTAATCAAATTATTTGACTAGTCCCGTCAGTATTAATTTTATTTTATTCCTTTGCCAATTACTACTTTTTACGATTATTTGGCGAAGGCTCGTTTTTGGTTTTTCTTCTTGATGTTTGATATGTGTTTTTATCTTATAGTTTTTGGGATAAAGATCACCGTCCTCCCTCTGGGAGCTTCAAAAAAGCCTATCGCCGGCGACCGGCGATGACACTAAAGCTGACAGCAATGGGACCATGACATCTAGACTGCAACGACTACCATCTCCAGCTGCAGGGGTCTAGGGCCGAACATCTGCCCAGGTCTACAAGAAGTCTACAGCAGTACCATTCGACATCAAGAAGTTACCATCGAACCAGATACCAAAAGCCATACGTATAATCCAGAAATTGTTAGTTTTTGGCAATAATTTGAATATATTTGTTAATGCATTTAATAAGTCACATTTTTATTATATCTTTATTGAACAATAAACATGATTGGTTAAAAATACTGTTTTGTTTGCTTCTATTCTGAATTTTCAGGATGATTGGAGTAATATTTTCGAATATTATTTTAATTAGCTGGGGTAGTTATTGTAATTATTCGTTTCAAACTGTGTGTCTTGTTTAAAATTAAGTTAGTTAGTTTCCATATTGTTTTAGTATCTAAAGTATTTATCAGTAAGTTAAAATTATTCCCCTGTATCTAAAGGTAAGTAACCATTTACTATTTTTTGCAACCCTTTTCGTTTAATAAGTATTCAGTTGAGGAAATATGACGCACCACAATACTTAATTAAATGAAATAACAATAATTTTACGAGGATAACAAGAACCTATTAAAAGCAATCGTGGTTGCAAACTCTGAGAACTTCTTGTTCGTAATTGGCCGGAAAGCTCACAATATTGCATCACGCTTTATATCTATATATAAGCCTAATAAGCTAAATTGTTACTTTAAATTGATAATGCTGTAAATTATATGGTGCAGTAGCAAATGAGTGGTTTGTATATACAACATTTAATCGAAATTATAGGGTGGAGAATCCTTTAAATGAGCTTAAATTTGATAATCATCGCCAAACAAAATTAGGGAAAATATTTTTAGGACATGAATTGTAATACGGTTTAAGAAATAATTAGTTCCTGGTGCATTGTTAGAAAATGGCGATTTTTGCAGGGTATATGAGTGTTTGATTATTTAAGCTTTTATATATAAATACATTAAATACTAAGATTAAACAAATCATCTGGGAGTTTTTAAAAAGGACTAAGAGGAAAATTTAACTTGTACTGAATGAGTCCGGTAGAATGTGCTTAGCAATAATTATTATTTGTTTTATGTTTATCCTTATGTAATATTGCCTCCCTGTGAAATTTTATTAAGTAAATTTTGCAGGGTGCTAATAAGAATAAAATTGTATAAAAATTTATATTGAAAAAATAATTAAAAAAAAATGTGTACAAAAAATAAAAAAAAAACAAAAAAATACAACAAAAAATATTTAAAAACAAAAAAGACAAAAAAATTAAAAACACAAAGAAGGTCTAAACCTCCGAGGTGTCGAACCGGGTTGAAGCCTTAGCGCTGTGTAAAAAAAAACTTATATATTTATTAGTATTTAGTATTAGTATTTAGTATTAGCATGTAGTGTTTTTGTTAATTTCATTATTTGTAAATTAATTTAAGATGGTTAGGGCCATGAATGAAGAGTATACCTTCTGGTCAATTTAATGTTTCCACCTCCTTTATTGTATTTTTTTGCTTTTTATTTATTTCAGTATCTACCTATGTATGTATGTGCGTGCATAAGTATTATACAGTGAGGACTTTTAGTTGGAATAAATTCATTATCTCGAGAATGGCTGAATTTGGAAAAAAATCCTGAGACATATCGATTTTTATTTTTAAATTAGGACTTTTTAGCATATATATCATACAAGTGACGTCATCCATCTGGGAGTGATGACGTAATCGATGATTTTTTTTAAATGAGAGTAGGGGTTGTGTGATAGCTCATTTGAAAGGCTGTTCAATTTCCTATTCACTAATATAAACAATAACCTAATTATTTATACGGGGGGGGGGAAGTTGTATTGAAGTTATACTTCTTTACGCGCGATATGAGGGTGAATTTTTAAATGTTAAAACCTACGATCCCGGCGCATGCACATTATAACTTTGTGCTGATTGTATGTTCAAATGACATGTCAAAAATTATCCAATATGGCAGCTGTAGCGCAGCTGTGGTTTGGACGGTTGACGGTTTGGTTATGTATGGTTGTTGCGTTTTAAAATTGGTGGGAAGAGAAACAACAAAGGTTAGTTAATAGTTATACTGCCTTTTTAAATAGTTTTCATATTATATTTTTGAAGTTATACTTCAAAATGTTTTAATTTATGTATGTATCAGTCCAGAAAACGTGTGGAAAGAATATATTAGTGTTTTTAAATATATTTTTCTACAAACGTGTTAAAAATGCAATTATTAGGACTCCATAGGAGCGTTAAAAATGCTACTTTAAGGCACTAGTGCTTTAAAAATTTTAAGGCACTGCAGTTAAAAGTGAATTGTCAAATTGTGAAACGTCAAAATGTTTATATTTCATTTAACTTGCGCAGTTTGAAAAAGGTGGTTTAAAAGGTTTTTTATTATAATTTTGTGTCTTTGGATTTGTCTTCCTTGGGCGTAAAATAATAAAACATCTATTTTTATATTTCACTTGTCACCGTGATGTATAATTATGTATATCTGAAAGCTAAGTAGCATGTGGCTTGATGGCCTTGTTGGTAGAGCATTTAACCAGAGATCAAAAAATCGCGAGATTGCGGGTTCAAATCCCGGACGATTCATATTTTTTTCTTTTTTTTTTAATATTTGGCATTGTTAAATTTTGGTTCATGTTTGGTAATTATTGTTAATTTTTTGTATTGTAACTGTTAAGTAGGTATATTTATTTCGTTGAAATTATATTATAATGGAAGTATAACTTCTTACGTGCGTACAAAGTACACACACATTCTTTTTTTGACACAAAAAGAAGAATGAAAGCAATTTATTTAATTCAAAATACATTTTACTGCTGTCAGAAACCTTAAATAACCTTTCAAATGAGCTATCACACAATCCCTACTCTCATTTAAAAAAATCATCGATTACGTCATCACGCCCAGATGGATGACGTCACTATTATGAGATATATGCCAAAAGATCATGATTTAAAAACAAAAATCGACCTGTCTCAGGATTTCTCTCTAGATTCGCCCATTCTTGAGATAATGAATTTATTCCAACTCAAACGTCCTCACTGTACATTATGTGCGCACATGTATGTAATGTTATTATAATATTTGGAATATTGTAGCAAACAGTAATTTATTATCTATCGTGGCTGAATGGATCAAGTAATCCAAAGCCAATAAAGCAAAAAAAAAATACATGAATACCCAAGATGGGTTTAGGTACATACAAGCTCTAATAAAACATATCCTGACTTTATGGTGTTACGGCAATGATAATAAATGAAGACTGGCTTTACAAATCGTGGCAAGTCTTCGCCGCATTCACTATGTCTCTCCATCTTCTACTATATTGCTCTTTAATTTCCCATTGTTTTACCCCAATCTTAGATAAATCGGCATCAACATCATCCTTTCGTCTTTTTCTGGGACGGCCTACTGATTTTCTACCGTCTGGTCTCTTAAAAACATTGTCTTTAACACTCTTCCTCTGATGTTTCTACATGACCTGATCATCTTTTCCGGTTAGCTCTTATTAGTCTGGCGATGTTTTCAGTGCCATACAAAGTCACCAATTCAGCATTGTGGCGTTTTCTTCACTCTACTTGACGATTGACGATTTATATCATTTTAGTAAATTGTATTTGTTATTTGTTATTGTTCTTATTTGTGATTCTTCTAAGCTTTGTCTATAAAATTGTTAAATTTTTCATGACAATAAAGCATATTTCTATTTCTATTCTATACTATCATATTCTATACTATCATATTCTATACTTTCTATCTGTCAATTTAAATCTTTCGGGGCCAAATATCATTCTGAGAACCTTCCTTTCAAATGCCAGCAGTTTATTTATTTCTCGTTGATGTAGTGTCCATATTTCACTTCCGTATGTAACAACTGAGCAAATAATTGGCATGTACACTCTTAATTTAGGTTGTCTTTTCAGCAGCTTAGATCCTAATAATGATGATAGGAAGTATAATACTCCATTACCCGCAGTTATCCTTGCTGAGACCTCTTTTATTATGTGGTTGCCATCTGTGATAACCGCTTCCAGATATTTAAAACTTTTTACTACTCCGAAGTTGTGGTCATTAATAGTTACCTTTTTCCTAACTCTTGGTCTTGGATTTTTGGTTACTAGCACGTATTTCGTCTTCTCTTCATTTATTCTAAGATCCAGACTACCTGTTTCTTCCTAGAGTTCTGAAAACACTTCTCTCGCGTCTCTTGTAGAACGAGCGACTGCATCTAGATCATCAGCAAAGGCAACAATAATTTACATCCTCGATTCGCAAATCCCCTTGTCAGCTCAGGATGATAAAGGGGTCTTCTTGTTTAAGTCTTTCTTATTCAGGTGCCATCTCCGCTACGGAGGTTGGCAATCATCATAGCTGTCTTAATTTTTGAGCCAGTATCTCTAAATAGTTATTTTGAGCTGCATCCAAACCATTCTCTCAAGTTCTTCAGTCATGGCATACGTCTTCTTCCGATGCTTCTTCTGCCATCTATCTTTCCTTGCATTATGAGACGCAGGATGCTATACTTCTCGCCCCGCATCACATGTCCGAGATACTGCAGTTTTCTTTCTTTAATTGTAAGTTCAACTTCCTTCTCTTTACCTATTCTTCTCAGTACTTCGTTGTTCGTAAATCTATCTACCCAGGAAACCCTCATAAATCTTCTATAGGTCCACATTTCAAAGGCGTTAAGTCGTCTCATTGTCTCTACATTTAACGTCCATGATTCCACTCCATAGTATAGTACACTGTATACGTAACATTTTTTAGGCGTACTTTAAGAGCTAAGGCGTACTTTAAATCTTTGCTACGTAGGACCTTTTTCATTTTCATAAAATTAGAACGTGCTTTTTCGATTCTGACTTTGATTTCTGCAGTGTAGTAATTATTTTTTGTTATAAGTGTTCCTAGGTAAGTGTACTTTTTTACTCTTTCGATCTGCTGGCCCTTTACTATCAAGATTTCGTTAGTATTATGGTTGTTTTTACTAATTTTCATAAACTTCGTCTTTTTGATATTGAGAGAGAGTCCGTACTCCCTACTACACCTTACTCTTTTACTCATGAGTCTTTGCAGGTATTGTAAACTATCGAGACTCCATTTACTCTTATGCCAACTGTTTCATCTTCCAAAGTTTCTCGCATAACCTCTTCAGAATAAGCGTTAAATAATAGAGGTGATAGTATGCAGCCTTGCCTGACACCTCTCTTTATTTCCATTTCTTCAGATGTTTCTTTTTTAATTCTTACTATTGTTCGCTGATTTTAATACAGGGATTTAATATTAGTCTTAAATTACTTTCATCTGGGTTTTTAGTTTTTAAAATTTCCATGAGTCGATCATGTTTTACTTTATCAAACGCTTTATTATAGTATATAAAACAGGCGTAAAGAGGACGGTTAACATCCAAATATCTCTGTGTCAGCACGTTGAAGGAGAATAATGAATCTATGGTACCCATACCATTGCGGAACCCATATTGAGTGTCACTAATATCCAGCTCCAGTTTAGAGTGTATTCTGGCGTGGATAATTTTCAGCAGAATTTTCAAGTTTAAGTCTTGGTGTTATACTAAATGATATCGATGTTATGGTTCCTATCTTTACCTGTGCATATGATTATGACACGAACTTTTGAGTTAGTTACACTAATTTCCTTGGTATTCTGAATTCTAGCATTTACTAGCCAAAGTCTGATTCTTTTCATCGAATTATATGCTTTCAGGAAATCTACGAAAATTGATATATACAGGGTGAGTTTTTAGTGCGGGATCGGTCGATAATTCCATTACGGTATAGAATATCGAAAAAAGTTATTTAGAAAAAATGTAGGCAATGATATTCTCCACGCTTCGAAAATATGTCCATTTCTACAGGGTGATCAATAACAGCGTGGTATATCAAACATATAATTTTTTAAATGGGACACCCTATATATTTTTTCATATTTATATTTCCCTCATAATTCTTGTTCATATAATATAGGGTTTTGCATTACTATACAGAGTATTTAACAAGTTATGACCATTTTATTTCGAAATCCCTATGAGATTAACACCCTGTATATAAAGAAGTAATTCATAGACAATAATTTGTTTTATGTAGTAAGATAAACAATATACTGTAGTTTTTAAATTAAGTCCAATTGAAATCATTGACCAATGTTTGTATACAGGGTGAACTACAAAACCAAATTACGATTTTCTCTATTTTTTTAAATGGATCACCCTATATTTTATTTTTCAAAAATATTGTATTTATTATACTTTTTCATTTTTATATAGCATTTCCTATATCTAAACTTATTACTTTCGGAGATATTTTTAGTTTTCTTCAACTTTCGGGAATACATTCAATTTTTCTAGTAGAAATAAGTTAGTATTGAATGATAATTAAACAAAATTATTTTTATTCAATAAATAACTAACACAAAATATAAACCATAGCAATATGCAATGAATGTATCAATAAATGTGATATTAAGGAATTATCATATTTCCCTAATATACAAGAATCATACAATTCCTACAAAAAAAATATAGGTATCTTGTGTATAATAAAATTACAAGATTATTTTTATTTAATAAACAACTCACACAATACATAAATCAAAACAATATACAACTAATTTAATAGTTTTTAGATTATTATATCAACAGCATTCTAAGCCAAGAAGTTTTTAGTAACACATTCCTAATTGCAGATTGTGACCCGTAGTTATTAATAATATAATTTTCATATTAAATTTCATTAATATGCATCAAGAAATCCCTACTTTGTTAACACTCAAACTAGGTGATCTATAAATGTTTAAGGTGATATTGTTAGAGATTATGTGATTGGTCCACATTTTTTGACGGTTGAGGTTTTTATACGACGGTACTCCAGTTCTTCCAAAATTGATTTTTTTCAAGTGGGGCTATATAAAAAAAACCTTGTAAACCAGAAGCATCCAACAACACTTGATGATATGAAAAATAGAATAAAAGAAGCTTTTAATAATATTGACTTACAAAAATGTTAGAAATGTGGCTCGGTCATTTGAATATCGGTTACAAAATTGCATAGACGTTGAAAGTGGTCATTTTGTGTTTACTTTAGGACTTATATCCTTAACATCACATTAATAATTGGTACATTCATTAAATTTTGTTATGGTTTATTATTTTTTTGTTAGTTATTTATTGAATGAAAATATTTGTTATATTATTACATAATACTTATTTGTTAAGTTATTTATATTTATAAGAATTGAATGTATTCCCGGCAAATGAAGAAAACTAAAAATATCTCAGAAACTAATAAGTTTAGGTATAGGAGATGCTATATAGAAATGAAAGAGTATCATAAATACAATATTTCAAAAAAAAATAAAATATAAGGTGATCTATTAAAAAAAAATTGATAAAAATCGTAATTTTGTTTTGTAGTTTAAAAGTGCTTATAAAATTGAATGTTCTACTAAAAAATTCTTGGCTTAGAATGCTGTTGATATACCAATCTAAAAACTGTTACATCAATTGTATATTGTTTTGATTTATGTTTCATGTAAGTTATTTATTGAATAAAAATAATCTTGTTATATTATTATATACAATACAAAGTTTTTTTTGTAGGAATTTTACGATTCTTGTATATTAGGGAAATATGATAATTTCTTAATATCACAATTATTGGTATATTCACTGCATATTGCTATGGTTTATATTTTGTGTTAGTTATTTATCTAATAAAAATAATTTTGTTTAATTAGCACTCAATACCAACTTATTTCTACTAGAAAAATTGAATGTATTCCCGAAATTTGAAGAAAACTAAAAATATCTCGGAAAGTAATCAGTTTAGATATAGGGAATGCTATATAAAAATGAAAGAGTATATTAAATACAATAATGTTGAAAAATAAAATATAGGGTGATCTATTTAAGAAAATAGAGAAAATCGTAATTTGGTTTTGTAGTTCACCCTGTATACAAATATTCGTCAATGATGTGAATTGGACTTGATTTAAAAACTACAGTATATTGTTTATCTTATTACATAAAACAAATTATTGTCTACGAATTACTTCTTTATATACAGGGTGCTAATCTCATAGTGATTTCGAAATAAAAATGGCCATAATTTGTTAAATACTCTGTATAGTAATGCAAAACCATATATTATATGAACAAGAATTATGAGGGGAATATAAATATGAAAAAATATATAGGGTGTCCCATTTAAAAAATTATATGTTTGATATACCACGCAGTTACTGATCACCCTGTAGAAATGGACATATCTTCCAAGCGTGGAGAATATCATTGCCTACATTTTTTTTAAATAACTTTTCTCGATATTTTATACCATAATGGAGTTATCGACCGATCCCGCACTAAAAACTCACCCTGTATGTACATCTCGGTTGAATTACCGGTTGTTTCCTAATATTTATCGGATCTTATAGACACTTTACACGATTAATTGCACAATTTCTCGCAGCAATAGAAATTGCATCGTGTTATACGAATATTGCACAGAAAAGCTGCAACTTGTTGCAGCAATTTCTTGCTGCAAGAAGTTGCAGTTAAATAGAACATGTCTATTTTTCCTGCAACTTTTTCTGCAATTTGGTTATATTTTTAGGGACTTTAAGGCTACACTGTTTGTTTTTACTACATTGACACTCTGTCATCGTAAATTTCAAACCAAAAAATTTTTTAACGAAACTAGAGGAACTTTTTACCAATTTCACGTTGCACAGATAGCATTATTCTGGTGGATAACTTTAATTATGCAACATAGGGATTAAGAAAACTATTTTCTATTTGTATTTCTTACAACTTGTTTCCTTTTGTAAATGAATAATGTATTATAGTTATACTTGGATTAGGTATTAATTGATTTTTTTATAATACATATTATTATAAAATCGATGGGAAAATCCCAATAGCTGACTGTATACCATAGTTTAAAACAATTTGAAGTAAAAACTTCAAATTGTATTCTGGTATAAAGTTGTTTATTAAAACTATCTAAAAAGTCATCTAAATGGATTGCAAAACGTTTTCGTTCTAGTTCAGAACATCTTCAGTGCATTCTGCAGAGTAGTTAGCACACTATTTAAAGTGGTAACCCCATAATATATGGTTTAAATATATAATAATAGAATATGTTGACTACAAGTCGATGTTGTTAGGTATAATAGAATGCATCCTAAAGGGCACCAGGGCAACATGCTTCCCTGCTCGAAAATGCTAGGTACTTGCCAGTTCAATGGGCACAGACCAACAGTTGGTCTGTATGAGTTTTTACATATTATTATAATTTTCGCAAATTATAATCTAACCTTTTTAATCTAATATCTGATAACTCTACTCAAAAAATTACATTTAACTTATAAAAACAACATAACCTAAAATGTATGCTATTTTGTAAAAGTTTCTGTCTATTTCATGTCAGTTTATGCAATTGTTTGCACCGTGTAATCACTTTATTGCAGAAAGTTAGTTGCAATTTATTGCACAAGTTCTTGCGCAAGAAATTGTGCAATTAATTGCGCAATTACTTGCATGGTGTAAAGTGGCTATTAAATATTTGATCAATTGTTGCCCTTCCAGCATGAAAGCCTCATTGGTAGTCGCCTAGAATATCTTCCGAATACGAAGTGAGCCTCTTATATTTACAACTATATGTATTTTATTTTTTTACAATTTTAATTAATTGACAATCAACAAGAAATGCGTTTTCCAATCCAAGAAGTAGAAACAAGTCAAAGACTACTTTCAAAAAGTGTAAAAATATAAATATGCATCGAAAATTATAAATCAAGACTTTAGGTAAAAACACAATTTTTATTTCTTGCTTTTATTTGAATTCCATTAACCAGTTAGCGGCTTATTCGCGACTTTCGTTATCCGCGACAACTGCGCCAATTAGATATGATAAATGACGTGGGTAAACGGGAAGATAGTGTGTTTCAAAATGCATCGGCAAACACTGGCTAATTCTTCGAATAGTTGTATGTATTAAAGATCAACCATTAACTTTCGTTAACGTAGCAAAAATATGAATGTCCTTTTTGATTCGGAAAATATGAGGCTTGTATAAACATTGAACTAATGTTCATCTTAGAGGGTTCTTTCAGTACGTCATTAATTTTGACGTCTTATACACTAAGCATCAAAATTAACTCACCACCTTAAAAATGGGACATTTTTGTTGTCTCGTATTTTCTAAACCTGTTGTCCGATTGAAGTGATTTTTTTAATGTATTATAGCTTTATTCTTCAAGAATATCGTTTTAATAATATTGTTGCTAAACAGTTAAGTGTGATTGTATACCGGGTGTAACAATCATAGTGTGTTTTTTCCTCAAAGTTCGGAACACCCTATGGAATAACTTAGCGCTAGCTTATATAAAATATTGAAATTTAAGCTCAAACGTAGCCTTAGGCTTTCTTAACATTTTGCTTCTCGATTCATTCGCTTATGTTGGATAATAAAAATGTTAGGTATTTTAACAACTAGCAACGTTCTTCATCAATACAGGGTATTTCTAAATAAGTGCGACATACTTTAAGGAGTAATTCTTCATGAAAAATAATAACCGTTTGATTTATAAACATATGTCCGCAAATGCTTCGTTTCCGAGATACGGGATGTTGAATTTTTTCTTACAAACTGACGATTTATTTACTGCTCATAAACCGGTTGAGATGTGCAAATAAAATTTGGTAGGTTTTAAGAGGTAGTTATTGCGCATTTTTTGACGTTCAATTAAAAATTTTATGACCGGGCAATAGTGAATATAAAAGTCTTAATTGCATGCCAAGAAATGCGCAATAGCTACCTTTTAAAACCTATCAAATTTCATTTGCATATCTCAACCGGTTTAAGAGCAGTCAAGAAATTGTCAGATGTCATTATCTTTCTTGCATAATTACCCCTTAAAGTTTGTCGCACTTATTTAGAAACACCCTGTATTTAGAAGAACCTTGCTAGTTGTTAAAGTACCTAACTTTTTTATTATCCAACATAAGCAAATGAATCAAACAGCAAAATGTTAAGAAAGCCTAAGGCTACAGTTGAGTTTTAATTTCAATATTTTATATACGCTAGAATATTCCATAGGGTATTCCGAACTTTGAGGAAAAAACACACTAAAATTGTTACACCCGGTATACAATGACAGATACCTGTTTAGCAACAATATTATTACAACGATATTTCTTGAAGAATAAAGCTATAACATATTAAAAAATCACTTCAATCGGACAACAGGTTTAGAAAATACGAGACATCAAAAATGTCCCATTTTTAAGGTGGTGCGTTAATTTTGATGCTTAGTGTATAATTTTAAGGATGTCGTGAATCGTTCCATGACATTTTATTTAAATCTGACAGAATCGTAATCGGCAAATATGGAAAGATTATTGCATTGTAACACTTTTATTGTAATTTGGTGTAAAAACAAATCGATAGTGCTCATTGTATTTACACAGTTCTGTTCTTTGATGTGTATAGTCACATAGGTTGTATAGACATAAATAATAGGTAAATAATTTTTTCCGACTATAGCCCCATTTATCAACAACTAGAATAAATTCCTAAATGTGTATAATCACGGACGTACCGCTTTTTTCCTCACATCCAACTTAGTAGGTACGTTAGAAAGAAATCGAAAAACTGTGACGCACTGAAAGGAGCCTCTGAGAAGGACTATAGATTCATATTTACTTTTAAAAATAATATATTGCAATCGATATTTTTCTTCATTAATTATTAAAAAAGCATTAGTCTGAGTCACTGATACTTTCAATTATGCAGATACTTTTTATTGACCAAATTCCACCATCTACATAATAAAATAATTTGAAAAGTTCAGAAGTCTTACTTATTTTTGAAATACGAAAGAGACAAAGAACTCTTCGCAAGCTTTAAATGTTTGGATGGTTGAACTTGCCTTCCATTCTATTGGTTTTTTTTTATAAAAGAAACGATGCAATGCGGTATTCAAAGAACTGATAGAAAACGCAAAACCTTTCCGAACGTGATATTTCAAGAGTCTTACTTATACTGGGTTATTTTTTCTGAGGTAACTTTGTTTACCTTTGACCTACTTATCCTAAATTTGATAGTTTTCTTCACTGAACCTAGCGTAATCTAATCTGTAGACTACGTTTTTAAGACTCCTCCTTTAAGGACTTTGCACAGAGTTGTAATTATTGTTATTTTTTTAAATTCTCAGTTTTCAAGTAGTAAAAAGTACTTTATTGACCTGCATTGTGGAACCTCACTTTAAAAACTTAATTTGGAAAAATAGTCCAGAGAAATAAGATTTTTCTCGTGACACATAACCCTCCAGGCCGAAACCAAATTTTTTGAGTAGTATGGACATCTATATTAATAACCTATATTAGTATAGTATAGTTGATTCAAAAGATGGCATAACCCAGACATCCAAAGTGAAAGTTATCCTTTAACACCAAATTGTTCTATATGGTTCACACAATGTCCAGAAAAAAGTCACACCATTTTGAGCGTCGGGTTTGGGGGGAGAGGGGGGAGAAATCGGTAAATTCGTAGTTTTTTTAAGTTTTTCGCCAATATTTCTAAAACTGTGCGGTTTAGCATGAACAACCCTCTATACAAAATTGTTCTACACTAAATTTGAAATAAAAAAGGCCCTATGTATAATCTTTCTAAAATGAATGGTTCCAAAGTTACGGAGGTAGTATAGTATAACTGGTCCAAAAAAAGGCCTAACCCAAACATCCAAAGTAAAAGTTTTCCTCCAACACCAAAATGTTCTATATGGTCCACATATTGTTCAGTAAAAAGTTACACCATTTTGAGCGTCCGGTTTGGGAGGGAGATGGGAGAGAAGCCGGTAAATTAGTAGTTTTTTAAGTTTTTCGTCAATATTTCTAAAATTATGCTTTAACGTAAACAATGTTATACACAAAAATGTTCTACATGAAATTAAAAACAAAAAATGATCTATACATAATTGTTATGAAGTCAACGGTTCCAGAGTTACGGAGGGTGAAAATCGAGGCGTTCGATACTTTTTATATTTTTTGGGCAATATTTATGATATAACTATACCAAAAACCCAGACATCCAAAGTGAAAGTTATCCTCCAACACCAAATTGTTCTATATGGTCCACATAATGTTCAGAAAAAAGTCACACCATTTTGAGCGTCGGGTTTGGGGGGGAGAGGGGGGAGAAATCGGTAAATATAAAAAGTATCGAAAACCTCCACTTTTCACCCTCCGTAACTCTGGAACCGTTGATTTTATAACAATTATGTATAGAACCTTTTTTGTTTTAAATTTTATGTAGAATATTTTTCTATAGAACATTCCTTACGCTAAAGCATAGCTTTAGAGATATTGACGAAAAACGTAAAAAAACTACTAATTTACCGACTTCTCTCCCATCTCCCCCCCAAACCGGACGCTCAAAATGGTGTAACTTTTTACTGAACAATATGCGGACCATATAGAACAATTTGGTGTTGAAGGAAAACTTTTACTTTGGATGTCTGGGTTAGGCCTTTTTTTGGACCAATTATATTATACTACCTCCGTAACTTTGGAACCGTTCATTTTAGAAGGGTTATGCATAGGGCCTTTTTTATTTCAAATTTAATGTAGAACAATTTTGTGTAGAAGGTTGTTCATGCTAAACCGCTTAGTTTTAGAAATATTGACGAAAAACGTAAAAAACTACGAATTTGCAGATTTCTCCCCCCTCTCCCACCCAAACCCGACGCTCAAAATGGTGTGACTTTTTTCTGAACATTATGTGGACCATATAGAACAATTTGGTGTTGGAGGATAACTTTCACTTTGGATGTCTGGGTTTGGGTCTAACTATACCATACTATATGTTTCCTACTGCCGATTTTGATGATATACATAGTTATAAACAAATGAAGATCAATAAACGGTAAATTTTCGTTTTTTTTTCGTCTATTACTAAAAGGTGAAGCATTCTAAACAAATTTGAGAATAAGAAACTCATAAATCATATAAAAAACTTCAATATGGCGTTCGCTGAATATGCCTATCCTTATTTGTTGCTTAGAAAATTGCAAAATAAGTCATAAATTTTGAGATTTTATAAATGTTCATAACGTCATAACGTAAAAATTAAGTTAGAACGTTCTTATTACTTACATGAAATGTTGAGACTTCTTGTGCTTAAATTATATTTTAAATTTCAAAGCAATTGGTCAAATAGTTTAAGAGTTATTTAATTTGTTTTTCCCAAATGAATTTTTTTTTCAACATTATAAGTCATAAAATTATGAGGTTACAGTAATACTTCGGACAGTTTATGAAAGAAGAACAAATCTACTATTACCTTAATTAAAAAAAAAATGACAAAAAGTAATTTTAAACAGTGTAATATTATTTTGCAAAAACATTTCGATTTTTTGCTTACTTATAAACAATTAGAATAACTTTTTAACCGTTATCCGTAGAAAAATTATTTTTTCATATTTAGAAAGACTGAATTTTTAACATTTAGACGAAGTTAGCCCCCCCCTTTTTTAATTCACATGTTCTTGCAAAATAATTTTGCAATATTTAGAATTATTTTTTGTTATTTTTTTTTAATTAAATTAATAGTGTAAATATTCTTCTTTCACAAACTATCCAAAATATTACTGTTACTTCATCATTTTCTGACTTATAGTGTTGCAAAAAAAAATTAATTTATGGTAAACAAATTAAATAACTTTTAAACTATTTGACCAATTGCTTTGAAATTTAGGGTGTAATTTAAGCACCAGAAGTCTCAGCATTCCGTGTAATAAGAAGGTTCTAAGTTAATTTTTACATAAGTTATGAATGTTTATAAAAACTCAATATTTATGATTTATTTTGCAATTTTCTAAGCAACCAATAAGGATAGACATATTTAGCAAACGCCATATCGAAGTTTTTTATACGATTTATGAGTTTCTTACTCTCAAATTTGTTTAAAATGCTCAACTTTTTGGTAATAGACGAAAAAAGCGAAAATTTACCGTTATTGATCTTTATTTGTTTATAACTAGGGAGCGGATTTTATGCTAAATGCATATTGCATGCATATTTCGCATATTTGAGAAATTTACTAAATTTTGCATATTTTTAAAAAAACATGCATATTTTGTGCCTATTTAAAAACATTTAAAGTCCAAAAAAAAAAATTTAATTTTTTAATTCGACACAAAATATTTCCCCGCACAGGTTGTCGTATCTATTAATTCGAGTACTACCTGAAGAGTGACGGCTCATTCACTGCCTTTCATTTTTTCTTAGAAATAAATATAATAATAAATAACTTATTGTGCTTATAGTACGCCGTTATAAAATTATTGTAGGATGTTAAAGTGATGAAGGATGGTTTACCCGGAAATCCGAATTTTATTTACTTTTATATTTAGTAGGTACCTTTAATTCTGGTGATTCTTTTAAATCCTCTATTGTTACGAGAATTTACACCTTTAAGCATAGTTTTACGATTTTCTAACGGAAATTAACAAGTTATTTTAAAGACGCCCCAATTACTTCTATTGATGTTGAAAGGAGTTTTTCAAGTTATAAAAATATATTATCTGATCAAAGAATATGTTTCCTCGTAAAGAATTTGGAAAAACACATTGTAGTGAATTATATAATCGAAGATATATTTATAGTGATATTGTTGTTTTATTTTAAATAGGTAACTATTGGTAGCAGTTTTTGTAAAAACTGTGAATAAATTGCATATATAAAAAATGATTTTATTTGAAAGATAATAAATAAGATTGCCGCCCCCCTATAAAAGAACCCCCTAGAATAGAATAGAACAGAAAATTTGTGGTTTCTCGAAATGAGCATTTTTTGAATTTTTGTGCATATCTTGCGCATATTTCGTAATTTTTTACCGCATATATATGCGCATATTTCATCAAAATTGATCGCATATAAATCCGCTCCCTATTTATAACTTTATTTGTAAGAAAGAGGAATAAACCCTCTGCATCGAACATTCATCTGTAGAAATTTAATCATTATAGGTTTAAGATCTTTTTTGAAAAACGTTTTAATAAATCACTACTGGAGAAGAGAACATTGAGAAAACAAACTATGGAAAAATGCTATGTGGAATGTGTTTTAAAAATCAAGCGTTACTGTAGATGAAACCACGGATGTATGTGGCAGATATACAGGATGATTCGTTAAGAATGTCCAATCCCTATATTGTAGAGTTTAGACCTCAAAATATTAAGATTTAACCCAAATCACTTGAATAAAATATGCCACGTTACTGAGTTACAGGGTGTTTTAAAATTTAATATAGAGATATTTAAAAATTTAATAAATATTTTTACCCATTTCTTTAAAACTGTTCGACATATCCTTGTCATACTTTGCAGAAAGTGTAGTTACCATACACCCTATTAAATTATGATAAACAAAAGTTTCTGGCTACTACCAGAGGCGTACGACAAGGGACAGTGAATTGTTTAGCCTTCCCAAATTCTACGCCACTGGCGGAGTTGCTATAGCATAACATTTCGATTCTCCAATACTGTCTAGGTAAATAATATACTCTTTATTCGTAACGATAAAGTCATTAGTTTTCGAGATATGTGAAGTTGAAAATGCAACGGTACAGCTATTTTGATTAATGTAATGTTCTCTTTAAATGAGAAATGGGAAAATGATCAAAAATAGAATAGAAAGAGAATACACTGATATGGAGGCAGAAGAACAGGCGGGTTTTAGAGCTGGTAGATCGACCATAGACCACCTTTTTTGTATCACTCAACTTATAGAAAAAAAGGTTGCTGTAGATCAAGAAGTCCACTTTTTGTTTGTTGATCTAAAAAAGGCCTACGATAGCATCCCCCAAAACAAGTTATGGAACACTCTAAGACAAACGAACATCAACTCAAATCTCATAACAGCAGTAGAAAAACTATATGATAACGCCAACGCCAAAGTTAAAATAGGAACGAATGTTTCCAAAGGTTTTGTAGTAAACAAAGGACTGAAGCAGGGATGCTGCCTATCGCCGACACTTTTCAAAATATATCTGGAACAATCATTAAAACTTTGGAAGCGGAAGTGCAGCGGCATGGGTATACAATTAAATAATAACAACCTGTACACTTTATGTTTTGCTGATGATCAAATTGTGATTGCCAACGATTATGACGATCTGGAATACATGACTCGGAAATTAATCGAAGAGTACAAAAAATGGGGATTAGAAGTTAACATAGAGAAAACAATGTACATGAACATCGGTGGCAACGAACAGAATCTAGTTTTAAACGACGGACAACACATTAAGTACAACAATAAATATTCTTATTTAGGAGTAGAAATCACGGACGACGGCAAATCAGATCAGGCTATAAAAAAACGAAACACTCAAGGTAGAAGGGCCATATCTCAACTAAATAGTATTATTTGGGATCAACATATATCCAAAAAAAATAAACATCGAATATACAACACTATTATAAAGAGCATAGTAATGTATGGAAGTGACGTGTGACAGTTAAAGACAACTACTGAAAGAACACTACAAGCCACGGAAATGGACTACTGGAGACGTGCCGCAGGAAAATCAAAACTCGAAAGAATTAATAACGAACGTATACGAGAGATTATGGGAGTCACACATACGATTGTCGAAGATATAAGAGTACAACAACTAAAGTGGTATGGACATGTTCAGAGAATGCCAGAACACCGTCTGCCAAAACAGATTCTAGATTGGTCACCACATGGTAAGAGAAAAAGAGGCCGACCCAGAAAGAGCTGGAGAGAAGGAATAGACAGAGAGATCCGAGAGAGAGGTTTAGACGAAGACCTTTGGGAAGATAGAGATGCATGGAGATTGGGCATCGGAAGACGTCGGAGGACATTTTAAACCGATTATATATATAATGTTCTCTTTCATTTTTAACTTCAAATGTCTGGAAAACCATTGGCGTAGAATTTGGGAAGGGTCAACCATTCACTATCCCCTGTACGCCTCTGGTAGTAGCCAGAAACGTTTATTTAATATAAATTAGTAGGGTGTACAGTACCTACACATTTTGGCAAGTATAATACGGATATTTCTAGTACTTTTAAAATACTGGGTACCAATAATTTTAAAATTTTTAAATCAAACATCCCTATTGTATAATTATTAACTATTTGTATAGAATATTTTAAAAATTCTGCAAGTTTCGTTGTTTGTCTTATCCATACCCTCCTAATAGAACGCCTGAGCAAAAAGGCCTTAGTTCATTCTTGCTTGTATACGATTGGATTATTACCATCTGAAGTCACTTCTCCACGCAAGAATAATTATAGTTCTAATATTTCCTTTTTAGCCGTTATAACTTTTCTAAAATTCGATAGTTACAAGATTACCACACATTAATATACCTTTTTTGGAGATAATATAGGGTAATAGCGTTCAGACTATGTACATTAATCTCCCCCGGTAAACGTATTATCTCAGTTTTATGAATGTTTAATACAAACGAATAGTCGTAACAAGTCGCATAAAAGTTGCTGCATCGAGTTTTGACGTTACAATGTACCAGAAATAATCCCATCCTACTACATGTACTCGCCTAAAATTCACATCTACATTCTGTGGAAATGCGTGTATGAACCAGCTACTCCGCAAATGATACATCAAAACAAATAGGATTTTACTTCTAGCTGCAACAGTGCGGTTTATTTGTTTCGACGAAATATTCAAGTAAGCGCCTAAGCTCCATATAGGATAGAGTTGTTGACAGTGGATTTTGTATTTAGTAGGTGCTATAATAATCCTTCTAAATATACAAGCTAACGATAATAAAAGCAAAAGGAAATCCAAAGAAACCAGGATCTAAATATTTCTTACACAACTGATCACAACCTAAATCAGAGCCTTCTACAAATCAAACAGACGATAAATGAATAGACGTGGGGAATCTACAATATGCATTCCACGGCACGTCAATTTATCTAGGTAAAAATCGATCTTGTATGTTGTGAATAAACGAAGGTAATGAAAGACGCGAGCTGCTTGATAACATCAAATATAGAAAGATGGCCTATTTTGGACACGTAGTAAGGGGAGACCGGTATAATATTCTTCAACTTGTTATGATGAGTAAAATCGAAGGATGCAGAGGAATTGGTAGAAAGCAGGCCTCTTGGTTGAAGAATATCCGGGAGTGGACAGGAATAAAGAAAGCAGAACACCTATTTAGAATAGCTCGAGACAGAGACAGTTTCGCCTTGTTAATCGCCAACGTCAAGGGAACTTGATAGGGCACGTTAAGAAGAAGAATGAAAGACAACTTAAGATTTAATTTCATTTCAGCGACTTTCACCATTTGTTCACGTACGTTTCATCTTTTTTGAACCCTCAGAACAGCCCGAGCAATTAATTTCTAACCAATAACAAGCTTTGACGACACGGCACACCCACCGATCAGTGTGACATCAAGCTTCTCTTAGGAATAAACGGACTGTGACGAATTACCAACCGCAAATAACAGGTTCCGTCTCGACAGCGCGTCTCGTAAGGAGACATCTGCAATAATGACTCACCGAACGAGTGAGGAAACGATTTTTCGTGAATGATCGGTCAAGGTCACTGATTACTAATGATGGGCGGTTCCGTTTTTCTGGAACGTTCAAGAAAATGTCTGGTATTTTGTATTCAATATATAAGGAACTAATTTTGTAAATAGAGTGAGTCTGTAAAATAAATTCGTCTGTACTGTTGTATAAATAAAATCGTATATAAATACTAACCGCTTGTTTCTTTGTCATTATAAGTTATTACAGTAAAAACCGCTACAGTACTAAAGGTCTCACACTGTCTTTGCATTTACCTCGTATTTCCATTATGCTTATGGGATGGCGGTACAAATTATGTAGCGCCATTTAGCCACACATAGAGGTAGGTTATGTAGATTCTTGTTAATTCGAAGATTTAATGTTGCTGCTTTTATTGATATAAGAAAATGTTCAATTTGTAGGTTAGGCCACTGTTGCCCTGAGCGCCTTATTTTACAATATTATACTCATTTTTTTTATTATGTTGACCTTCACATATTTTTAGCAGAATTCTTATTACTCAACCATAAAAAATCATTCTGGCACATGTGCGAAAAATAATAAAGTTTTATATGCATGTCAAGTAATAATTGGATAAATTATTTTTTTAAAAGAAATTTTAGTATAACTTTTACGAGTTAAATTTTGCACTATAAATTAAATTCTCGCCATCATTTGAACATTGTGTGATATTTATATCTATAATTATAGGATTTATGGTTGATTTTATTACGCTGTCTATTTTTTTATTTTAAAGTTATTTTGTCAGATCTTTTGAAGAAAGGCGCTCTTCTAACTTATTTTTAAATTCCTCAGCACCCTGTTGGTCAAATTACATACTAATAGTAATCGCATAAAAATAGAACCGGGGTTATACAAGAAGAACCAATGTAAACTTTTTAATACGATGCTAGAACATGGTTTTAAGAATTTGGATTGGATGAAAAAGGGAGTAAAAACAGATGGAGAATATCTAAATAACTTACGTTTCGCAGATGATATAGTCATAACAGCTGAGGATCTAGGAATGGTAAGAGAGATGGTACAGGAACTCGTTGAGGCTACAGAAAATGTAGGTTTAAATATAAACATCTCGATTTTTTTTTCATTTTTCCCTGTCGGTAAGTGAGCTAGCTGTTCACATGCCTGGAGCGAAAAGTATTTGATCAATGCATCCTTCCAGTGTTGGCATCTGGAACAGAAACACTTAGGTACCTTAACAGAAGCCTCGGCTAACAAACTGAGAGGCGATGGACAAAGAGATTATTGGAGGGGAGACCAAGGGAAGACCACAACAGAGAAGCGTCGGTCGACCACCTACACGATGGACGAAGGTTAAATAAAAACTGGATGAGAGCAAAGCAAGATAAACGGCGTTGGAAGCGCGAGGAAGAAGGCTTATGTTCAGCAGTGGACTTTTGACGCCGGATGATGATGTTGGTCACTGCTGCGCTTCTCTCCAGGAAGCCGTATGTCCTTCATCACACGGTGTTGCTAAAAGTAAGTCACCCACCCAGATTAAGCATTAAAATTTCTTCCTAAGTAAAATGCGCCAAAAAACTGTTTTACTCTTGCAGCAACTATTACATGTTACAAACTTGGGCTTTGTTGCCCTGGGCTTGGGACTTGAGGTTTTCATTGTTTTTCTTTTCTTCATAGAAGAATAGCTCTTTGATATTCTTGCGAATGAAACATACAAGTTTACGGGAAGTACAGTTTTTAATTCTAATTATGAATTCTAACTTTTGATTAATCGTTAACACAACATTTTTATTATCTCGGTAACAAAACAATAGATAAATACACTGTACATCAAAACTAAATTAGTAATTCAAACTCATGCGTCCTAACTGCTCAAAGGAACTGAAACTGCATGTCAATCATGAATTCTTGGAAATAGTGAATTCTATCATCAGTGGCACGTAAGATGTATAGCTATAGTATATTTCTTTTTTGGTCACTTTACTCTTTAACAATAGAGTATTATATTTCTGCTTATAATAGAAAAAATAAAACATTGTATTTAGTTTATAAAATACGTTTTTATTCGCATTAAAATGGCTTCTACAGACTCGCAGATGCATAGGAGTT
The DNA here is from genome assembly GCF_917563875.1 of Diabrotica virgifera virgifera. Lineage (NCBI taxonomy): Eukaryota > Metazoa > Arthropoda > Insecta > Coleoptera > Chrysomelidae > Diabrotica > Diabrotica virgifera. Next base: position 243,415,406 of record NC_065449.1, read on the forward strand.
AACTGTAGTTAGAAACCAAATTTGTTTAATCATGGCAAAAATAAATATTCTAAAACAGAATGGCATAAAAAGAACACGAAGAAATTGTTGATATTGAAATCTGAAGGTTACACTACATAGAAATAGATCACAATCTTACTATACCCATCAAGCCCAACACCATCAGAGCGATATTATTGTTTCAGTTATAAGGGTAAACTAAACTTAAAAGAATATGGCATCTGCTATCTGCTGGTCATTTTGATTTAAAACCCCAGGTATACCTTCAAGTTATAGTCTAAGAGCTAGAGCCGAAAAATCATCGTCATAAGTAATATGGAGTTTGACATGTGAAATGTGTCTATTGTATATTGATAATTATGACCCCTTTCAGGCTGACACCTCAGTGGATACAGGAAGTAGCAATAAGGGATGAAAGGGGAAAGTTAGTGCAGTCATTAAAGGTTTTCACCTGCTATTTTGTTAAACCTCCATCGATTTGCATGAAAATTGGTGACTAGTTAGAGCATACGCCTAGAAATAAAAATGATTTGGTGCCATCTTGCACTTTTACCCTGGGGGTGGATACCACCCCTTCTCGGGGGTGAAAACTATTTTTATTAAAAATAACCCCACAAATCGACAGATGGACAAATTATAAGTAAAATTTGTTATATCATGTTATTAAAATAAATCAATACTTTTTGAGTTATTAAAGATCAAAGATTTGTCTGTTTAAGAGCACATGCGTGAAGTTACGGATGATGAAAAGAACATATTAATTAATTGTATGTTACTAAAATATTATTTTTATATTATTTCGATATTATAAATTTAGCAAAAGTGTATTCGAATATGTCAAATGTACCCATTATTAGACATCCCCAGTTTCTGGACATATTCAGTTTATATTGATAGAAAAAATTCATTTAAATATCGAAATAATATAAAAATAATATTTTACTAACATACAAATAATTAATATGTTCTTTTTATCATCCGTAACACGCATATGCTCTTAAATAGACAAATCTTTGATCTTTAATAACTCAAAAAGTATTGATTTATTTTAATAACATGATATAACAAATTTTACTAAAAAATTTGTCCCTTTATCGATTTGTGGGGTTATTTTTACTAAAATTGTTTTCACCCGCGAGAAGGGGTGGTATTCACCACAATGGTAAAAGTGCAAGTGGGCACCAAATCAGTTTTATTTCTTGAGGTATGCTCTAATTAGTCACCAATTTTCATACAAATCGATGGAGGTTTAAGAAAATAGAAGGTGAAAGCCTTTAATGACTGCACTAACTTTCCCTTTTCATCCCTTATTGCTACTTCCTGTATCCACTGAGGTGTCAGCCTGAAAGGGGTCATAATTGTCAATATACAAAGGACACATTTCACAGGGAAAACTCCATATTACTTATGACAATGATTTTTCGGCTCTAGCTCTCCGTCTATTATGTATCCACATTAAAATAAAAAACGTAGATGCTTACTGCCACAGATAATTCTGCCTTAGTAGGTACTGCTTTAAAACTTTACTTATTAAAAGATAACATAATAACAAGGAAAATAAGGAAAACAAAGTGGTCAAACTTTAAGCGACTGGCGAGCTTAGGAATTGAAAACGTTCCTACAATCGATAATACCCAACAAATAGAGGAAAAAGTTCTAGAGCTCCTAAATACATAGTTATATATTAGCATACAACTGCTACACCAGATATTATGCGAACAAATAAACACTTCAAACAGTGCAAAATACCAAAACATCGTTATTGAATTGCAAATCGAATTTGAAATTCCAAAATAATTAAGTTTTCCCCTTAGCCGCCCTCGCAAAATGCATTTCGTCACGAATAAACAAGCTCGAAAAGTTTTAAAGGTCAATAGCTCGTTATAGTCTAGGAGCAAGCGGGTTGAGTATGCACTTTATGTCCCCTCGGTATCTTGAGGTTCTTTTACGTTTTCTGGTGGATTTTTCTATGGTACTAGGCTGGCAACTCGGTTAATAATTTGTTATTAATAATTTAATTGTTTAGATGATTGTATGTAATCTGAACTATTGTTACAAAACTGACTTTTCTATGATCTTTTAGGCACTAAAAGTTTTAGTTGCCTTTATTTTTAATAACTTACTTCTAAACAAATGAAAAACACTGAATTTATATCCTTTATTTTACAAACTACGATATCTAATTTATTGATTACACTAAATCTAATATTTTTTTTAATTACAAATTCAAAAATATACCGCGCCCGTTACATATCAAAGTACAGCGACGTTTTCAAATTTACAACTGAACTGCTAATTACAAAAATATACTATTTATACAACATTCAATGTTTCAGAAATAAATAACATCTCGAATAGTATTTACACGAAACAAGAAAGAATTTACTCCAAAAGTCGAGAAGGAATAGAACATCATAAATCACAAAAAGGTTACTTGGTAAACACCTCGAGTCTGTTAGGCCGGGAGCTGAAAACAGTATGTGACATAATTATGTTACACTCTTAAGGTACGTATACATACAAGGGCGAACCCCGCTCCGTGTAGCAGCTAGAATGGATACGATATGAGCTCCCATACATATAAACCGCAAACCGGTTGGATCGAAGAGGGTGAGCGCCGAGCGGAGATCACCGACGTATCCACTATGTGGAGCTGCTACACGGAGCATTCGCCCTTGTATGGATACGTACCTTTAGAGGTAACCTACACTGCTCATCATAGAAAACGGGCACCCTAAAAAATGGGTAATTTTTTATGTCGCGTATCTCCTAAACCTGTTGTCCGATTTAAGTGATTTTTTGAATATGTTATAGCCCTATTCTTTGTCAATATCCCTGTAATAATATTTTTGCAGAACAGGTAAACTTTCATTGTATACCGGGTGTACGAATCAAACTGTGTTTTTTTCTCAAAGTTCGCAACACCCTGTGGAATATTCTAGCATTTATAAAATACTGAAATTAAAACCCAACTATAGCCTCAGATTTTCTTAACACTCTGTTTTTTGATTCATTCGGTTATATTGGATAATACAAAAGTTATGTATTTTAAAAACTAGGCATGCTCTTTATTAGTACAGGGTATTTCTAAAGAAGTACGACAAACTTTAAGGGGTAATTCTGCATGAAAACATAATGACCGGTTGCTCATATGTCCGCAAATGCTTTGTTTCCGACATACAGGATGTTGAATTTTTTCTTACAAACTCACGATTTATTTATTGCCCTAAAACCGGTTGAGATATGCAAATGAAATTTGGTGGGTTTTAAGACGTAACTTTTGAAAATTTTTTGACATACAATTAAGAATTTTTTATTCACCATTGGCGTGCATACGAATAATACGATCGGTCATATTACCCGTATGCGCTGCAATAGTGAATATAAAATTCTTAGTTGAATGTCAAAAATGCGCAATAACCATCTCTTAAAACCCACCAAATTTCATTTGCATATCTCAACCGGTTTTAAAGCAATAAATAAATCATCAGTTTGTAAGAAAAAATTTAACATCCCGTATCTCGGAAACGAAGCTTTTGCGAATATATGATTATAAAGCAAACTCTCATTATTTTTAATGCAGAATTACCCCTTAAAGTTTGTCGAACTTATTTAGTCCCTAAAACCCATTAGACTTATAACACCCTGTACTGATGAAGAACATGGCTAGTTGTTAGCGTACATAACTTTTGTATTATAGTATTATCCAACATAAGCGAATGAATCAAAAACAGAATGTTAAGAAAACCTGAGGCTATAGTTGGGTTTTAATTTTAGTGTTTTATAAATGCTAGAATATTCCACAGGGTGTTGCGAACTTTGAGAAAAAAACACAGTTTGATTCGTACACCCGGTATACAATGAAAATTTACTTGTTTAGCAAAAATATTATTACAGGAATATTAACAAAGAATAGGGCTATAACATATTCAAAAAATCATTTAAATCGGACAACAGGTTTAGGAGATACACGACATCAAAAACGACCAATTTTTTAGGGTGCCCGTTTTCTATGACGCGCAGTTTATTTAATTTTACCAAAATGAAAATTGTTTCTTTTGAAAAAATGAATAAAATGGCGGTCGGTAAACTTTGATATGATCGTTAGAATCAGAGTTATACCAAATTTCGTAAAAATAATTTCAAAATAGGCATTTGATAGGGCTTTTTCAAGTATAACTCAGCTGTCCTACGTGCGATTAACTTTCAAAACACTTTCATTTTAAAGATAATTGTTACAGCTTTAAAAATACTTCGCAAAAATACTTTAGCTTCATTCAAAAAAGTTACAACAATAATTAAACGTTAAGAATTTCATTAAACACTTGCGAATTAATTTGTCTATAAGAGATTTAAACAAAATTAAGCTATAAATTTTAAAAGTCTGTCTATAGTCCAAGTAATGAAGACCTCGCAATTTTTACAGAATGGATCGATTTGCTTGAAAATTTGAGGATAAGTAGTGGATAGACCAAGGATCAAAATCTATAAGATTCCGAAAGGCGCTTTTACCATGGGGGTGGTTACCACCCCATCTCGGGGGTGTAAATTTTTTATTATAATTTAACCGAAAAAATTGGTAAAAACATTCATTCTAAGCAAAAAATATATTTTTGATAAAATTATTAGTTTTCGATTTATTCGCTATCGAAAGTGTTAGTTTTATATCGAAAAAATCAAAGTTTTCCTTTTATCAAAATAACTTTACTTATAATGTACCTTTTTTATTAACAAAAATGTACCTTTTAAAAAATAAACATACTTATCCGTTTTTTTAATTTTTTTAAGACGAATAGTAATCGAGCTATATTATTATATGTTAGATCTTTTTCGTCAAATGCTAAATATTGTAGTTTCAAAGTCAAAAGACGGGAAAACTATGCATTTTTCGAGGTTAACTTGTTTAAACTAATTTGAAGTATTTAAAAATATCTACCTCCAGAAATAAAAAAAAGTCACTAGCTCAAAAATTAGGTGACTTATAATGAAAAGAATGACAGTCCCTATTTTTTCAGCAAAAAGTGATCGTGAGCAACCTCCTAATCACCACCCTAATTAAAATTAGTCATTGACCTTATTTGGTCTTCTTTATTTATAAATTGTTAACAGGTTCTAGAAGTTTGACCGGTTTAGAATAATTAGTTTAAAAAAAAATAGGGTTAAAAGCGGATAACGAATTTTTGTAGTTTGGAAAATATGGCCTTTTCTTCAGAATAGAAAGATTATCATGAGAGATACGAAAAAATGTTTAAACATGAAATTCTAGTTTATTTAATTGCCAAGAATCCAGTTTGCAAAAATTTTTTCCTAAGTCGAAAATTGAGTGAGATATTGACAATTAAAACTTGTAATAACATGCAAAAACCACCTTTACCAACCCTTTCAAAGTCACCTCTTTTTACGACTGAGAAAACCTACAAAATTCTTTTTTACCAAACTTTCAAAGATAAAAAATAAAAACGTTACGTTTAAAAAATGAATATTATTTTGAAAAAAAAAAGAAGAAATTCAATTGAAAGCATTATAATGTAAGTTAGCGGTGTTTTTAGTCATTGGCCTTATTCAACCTTCTTTATTTATGAATTATTAACAGATTCTAGAAGTTTGACTGGCTTAGAATTAGTTTTTAAAAAACTGGAGTTAAAAGCGAATAACGAATTTTTTTAGTTTGGTAAAAAATGCCATTTTCTTCAGAATAGAAAGATTAGCATCAGAGATACGAAAAAATGTTTAAATATGAAATTGTAGGTTACTTAGTTCCCAAGAACTTGGTTTGAAAAAATTTTTCTACGGCAAAAATTAAGTGAATCGTAAATGAGTATTATCGAAAAACATTGATTTTTTCGATATAAAATATTCGATAGCGAATAAATCGAAAACTATTAAATTGATCAAAAAAATGTATTGAACATTTTTAGCTTAGAATGAATGTATGTTTATAAACTCTTGCGGTCAAAATATAATAAAAAGTTTCCAGCCCCGAGATGCGGTGGCAACCACCCCCATGGTAAAAGCGCCTTTCGCCATCATATAGATTTTGATCCTTGGACTATCCACTATAGGTCTGGATCCCGCGTATGAAAAAAAAGTTGATTAATAGCAAGCTGAAAATTTGTTAATAGCTTAAGTGTGTCCAGTCAGACAAACTTTGATATATGGGAACACTGGAACAGGGCAGTTTTAATTGTGGAACAGGTTAAAAATTTGGAACGGTCAGACCACGAAAACGGCACATTTATTTTGTCCGACAGAATAGACTTAAACTCTCCGAACAGAGATTAAACTCTCAGGCAAAAATCAGACTGCTATTTATCACCTGTCATAATTCCTGTCAATTAGACATATTCTACATGTTCCACTCATTAAAACGCCCATTTGGTGATAAATAACAGCCTGATTTTTGCATGAGAGTTTAATCTCTATTCGGAAAGTTTAAGTCTGTTCTGTCGGACAAAATACATGTGCCGTTTTCGTGGTCTGACCGTTCCAAATTTTTAACCTGTTCCACAATTAAAACTTCCCCTGTTCCAGTGTTCCCATATATCAAAATTTGTCCGATTAGACACCCTTAAGCTATTAACAAATTTTCAGCTTGCTATTAATCAACTTTTTTTTCATACGCGGGATCCAGACCTACTACTTATTCTCAAATTTTCAAGTAAATCGATCCATTCTGTAAAAATTGCGAGGTGAAAAGCTTCGGTTCCCGGACTACTAATGTAATTTATCGAACAACTCAAAATGAACATTTTAAGCTTTGGTAATATGTATTTATGTTAAATTGTTATTGTTAAATTTGTTATAAATCCGGTTCTAACAATCGGATCAAAGTTTATCAAGTCCATTTTGCCATTTTTTAAAAAGGAACAATTTTCATTTTGGTAAAATTAGTAGATTATGAGATACAATTTAAACCAATAAATTGTTAATAACAAATTCTCTGACAGGATTTTAGCCTTTGCTTGTACCCTCGAAACTGTTGTTCAATTTATATTCAGATATAATATTTAAAGAAGCGCTGCATAATTTGGAATGTGGCATAAAAGTTAATGGAATTCTGATAAATACCATCAGATATGCAGACGATATAGTTAGTTTAAGTGATGACATGAAAGGATTACAGTGCCTTTTAAATGCAATTGACAGAGGAAAGAGAGTTTGTCCTAAACATAAGCTGTTCAAAAACAAAATACATGGTGTTTAGCCGTTTGACACATCAAGATTCCTATATGTTGACGGTTATATAATTCAAAGAGTACCTAGTTTTAAATATCTCGGTTGCCATGTTACCGAATAACTAAATACAGATAGAGATTGAAACGAAAACAAGGCAATAGACTACTCCAGCTAAATAATTTAAATACTATTCGAAAATAATATTTCAACCAACCAAGATAGTTATCGTTCACCCCAGCCTAGCTCAGTCTCTCAGGGTGTGTGTTCGTCTTATCCTAATCTTAGATATGAACTCTGAAAATTTAGAATGGAAGCAAACAAAACAGTATTTTTAACTAACCATGTTTATTTGTTCAATAAATACGTCCTTCCATGATTACGTTAGGCTTTGCAGGAAAATTTACCATAAAGCCATAAAGGCCGCCAAGGAAATTTATTATAATGCGAGGCTGGCTAAATCAGGTAATGTTGCTAAGGAAACGTGGTCTATCGTAAATGAACTGAGAGATAAGACTTCTTCTCCCACCACAATCCCGACTTCTCCTGAGACCCTGAACAATTACTTTGTAAATGTGGCAAAAAATTTAACAAATACTATACCTCCTTCTCAGGATCCGATTTGATATTTTTCGCATAAGAATGTAAATAGTTTCTTTTTTACACCCATAGTATTAGGTGAACTACGCTCTACAATAAATGACATTAAAAATAAATCGTCATCTGGGACTGATGTCCTCACTCTTAAAATGTTTTCTGCTCTACCTGATTGCACTTTAAACCATCTTACTACCTTAATAAACAGGTCATTCGAAACTGGAGTTTTTCCAAGCTGCCTTAAGACAGCGATAATTATTCCTATACACAAAGGAGGCGATAAAGATCTTGCTTCGAATTATCGCCCTATTGCACTCCTGCCCACGTTGTCGAAGATAATTGAAAGTCTGGTAAAAAAAAGAATCTTATCTTTTCTGTTGAAATACAAATTGCTTACTCCACATCAATTTGGATTCCTGAGTGACAAATGCACGAATGATGCTATGTTCTTCCTTTTCGATCATGTTTACTCCAGCCTAAACAACCATCACTCTACAGCAACAATTTTCTGTGATTTCTCTAAAGCATTCGATTGTGTAAACCATAACATCTTGACTGACAAACTACAGCACTATGGATTTAGGGGAAAGGCTCTTAAATGACTTAAATCGTATCTTAATAAAAGAAGTCAGTTTGTAAGGATTGACACGAAGACGTCTTCTTGCATGCCATTAGAATGTGGGGTACCTCAGGGTTCAGTTCTAGGCCCTATATTGTTTCTGATATACATAAATGATATCTCTAGTCTGAACATTAAAGGTAAAATATGTCTCTTTGCAGATGATACTACTATTACTTGGAGTAACACGGATATTATGGATCTTCGCAATACCATAGCTACAGACCTAGTCACCATTAAATCGTGGTGCGATTCGAATCTCCTGTTATTTAACGTTTTTAAAACCAAAGTCCTACCTTACAACAGTATGATGCAACCTTTAGTACTTAATAACAACAGTCTAGAGGTAGTTGAATCGGTGAAGTTCTTAGGGCTTATTGTGGATAAGTCTTTAAAATGGAACTTGCACTGCACATTGATGCCTTACACAAAAAATTAAGTTCTGCTTGTTTTGCGCTAAGATCAGTTGCTACGGAAATGAATTTGTCAACATCTAGGACCGTTTATTACGCCCTTTTTGAGTCTCACCTTCGGTACGCCCTTCCATTCTGGGGTACGTGTTGTGCGACTCAATTTGAGCGTATTTTTAAACTACAAAAGAGAGCTCTTCGTTACTCCCTGAGACTCAATAGCAGAGTTCATTGCCAAGAATTCTTTAAAAAATTTAAAATATTAACTCTTCGTTTGTTTTTGAATCCGTTTGTTTAATCCGCAAACATGCATCAGAAGGTCCAGAGAGACCCACTCACAACTATCCCCTTAGAAACGTGGAGCATAATCTTTATCTGCCAACCCCACGGTCTGAGCTGGTTAAGTGCTCTATACTATACAATTCGAGAAAAATGCACAATCACCTGCCATCTAACATCAAATCTATTACAGTATTTCCCACTTTTCGCAAGGCCTTGAAAGCTTATTTGCTAGAGAGAACTTTTTATACAGTGAATGACTTTTTTATAAACGATTTGAATTCAGCAAATTGACTTGCAGGATTATTACTTTCGAGTACTTTTGTACATATTTGCAGCGGCATAGAACTTTTGATTTACTTTCCCTTTCCCTTTTCCTTGTTCGCCTTCTTTTTGCTCTGACGTTGTATACATATTGTTTGCAAAATTTTTAATTTTTTAATGTGTACTTAATAACTGTAAAATTATATTAAGTAGTATAACTCACGCCATTTACTTGGTGTCTGTTTCTGTTTTTGTTTTGTCTGTAGTTTTTTATTATTTTCTGTTTTTTATTGTATTTTTTTATTTTGTATAAGCTTTGTCCACAAATTGGTAAAATTTTATGACAATAAAGCATACCTTACTTACTTACTTACTTAAAGATTTAATAAAAATGTGACTTATTAAATGCATTAACAAATATATTCAAATTCTTGCCAAATACTAACAATTTCTGGATTATACGTATGGCTTTTGGTATCTGGTTCGATGGTAACTTCCTGATGTCGAATGGTACTGCTATAGACTTCTTGTAGACCTGGGCAAATGTTCGCTCCTAGGCCCCTACAGCTGGAGATGGTAGTCGTTGCAGTCTAGATGTCATGTTGTCTTCGCCTTATAAGTAGCATCACCGGTGATGTTGACGGCTTGAGGCTCCCGAAGGGAGAAAGGTTGATTTGTTCCCAAAAATCCAAGAGAGAATATGTGTTGATGGATTAAAATGAAGCCAATATCCAAATTTCATGCCTTTAAATAAATTAATTTTTTCCTTCCATTTTCAGTTTGTGTCAGGGAGTACTTCTTCTTCTTCTTCTTCGTTTTTTTGGCTTGCATACAAGTGCATCTACCAGCACATTTCATGTGGGTTATGCGAGTCTTGCTCGAAGCAATGCACAACCTACGTTTTTATCCTTACAAATAATAATATATATATATATAACTTTTCTTCAAATATCCATTATTCCATTTAACTAAGAACAAACACATTAGCAACCATGCTCGAAAATAATTCTTCCTTAATAAAGATAAATTGCCATAATTTTACTACAATAACTATAACAGACAACACTAAGCTACTTCACTTTCACGAATTATAACTAAAAATTAACTTTTCTTTGGGGATTATTTAGATAACTTCAAATACATTTTTCATTCTACATAAAACATCCTTCGGCGGCCATTGCCGCCAAAGGTCCCCCCTCGGGTCCCCCTTTGTCAGGTGTCAGGGAGTAGGGATGAAGTGTCACTGTCATATCAGCGAAACACACAACACAGAACATGAAATTTGAAATGACCACTATGGAAAAAAGATTAGATCAGATGCTAGAATGTAAGATTATGAAATATGTTCAGTATGACTTGGATAAAAAGAGAGTTGCCTAAAAACGGGCGCCAAACAAGTTTTTAACGAAAAAGCAAGTTAAAACGAATATAGAAGATAAATATTAATTAAATATTAAAGAAAATAAAGTAAAATAATTGTTTAAAAAATAAAATAGCAAAGATGTGACGTTCGTAACGTTACAAGATAAAATATAGAATCGAGATAGCACGCGCAACATTTATAAAAATGAGGTCATTCTTCTGTAATGGTAACTTGCAACTTCAACTTTGAAACCGCATGATTAAATGTTACATTTGGTTAGTCCTCTAATTAGTGATGAGCGAGACTGGCCTTGGTCTTGCGGTCTTGGTCTTGGTCTTGCAGCAAGACCAAGACCAAGACCAAGACCGCCTTTTGGTTGCAAGACCAAGACCAAGACCAAGCTTGCAAGAACAAGACCAAGACCGAACCTTGCAAGACCACGCAAGACCAAGACCAACCTGCAAGACTCTTGCACTTTTTTGAGAAAAATTGTTTTTTATTATTTAACTTTATTTTTTAGTTCAATAATATATACTGACATTGTAAGAAACCTTAAACAATATCGAATTTTTAAAATACATAATATTTTAGTTATATTTTTAAGTCGTTTTGATTAAGTCATACGGTTTGCATTTTCTCAACCTTCAAAGTGTCCAGAAGGCAAGTTTTTAAACGGCGACAGTTCAAGGACAATTGAAATTACTTGTAAGACAAAAAAAATGTAATTATAGATAGGGTAATCCATTTAAAAAAATGCAATTAAAAACGGTTTTTATGTACCAGTAGTTTTCGCTTTTTTGTCTAATAAAAATACTGACACTTATTTCAATTCTTTTCGCATAATCGAGGAAAATGTAGGTCGTTAAATTTAAAATTAATACAAAAAATATCATAATAAATTTTGAAAAGGGATTCACAATGCTGTGAAAGCATTGTGGCCTGAATAAAAAATAACTGATTGTCGATTGTAATGTGTCAAGCTTGGTATCGCAAAATCCAAAGCTTAGGTTCAGTTTCTGAATATAATGACAAAAACTCCGATACTGGGACATTTTTAAAATTATTTTTTGGATTAATTTTTTACAATCAACGAAAGTTGGAAGTTGAATTATTTGTGAAAATCCCGGATGACAAACGCGTAAAGAAGTATACTGATTTCATAGTTGAAAACTATTTGGAAGAATCTAGGTTTTCCCCAGAAAGGGCCAGTACTACAAATAGTAAGTGCCGCACTTGAAATGCATGCGCATCATTTCAGTGTGTTTTAAATTCTAGTTTTTACTACCCCCATCCGAATATTTTTATTTTTTTAAATGTCATAATGGGTATTCGATCCAAAAATATGTGAAAATAAAAAGTGCGAATAACTCGTGTTACGAGAGCAATGTAGTTTAAATAAAATTAAAGAACTGCAAGATAACAAATTACAGAATTAAGCGTTTATAACTCCCAATTAGGTATAGTTATTATGTTATAGTATTAGGTCTATAAATAGGTATGGTAAATATGAACGTATTTACTAAAAAGTATGTTTTAGTTAGTTTATAAAAAAAGTTAATTATATTAAATAATGATTAGAGTAAAAAATATTTGATTTTTGTGTTCTCTTAAAAAAATTTAATTTATGTTCTTAAATTTGACCCTCGTAGGATAAATACTACAGTGTTGGAGTGAAAGGAGCAGATCATTATCTGTTAACAACTATAAACCGTTTATCCCTTTTCGTAAAATCCGTGAATTGAAGGTCCCCGACCATTTGTGGCACCTTTAAGAAGCTCTTTTTCTTTAACATTTTATTAAAATACAGGGGCAATAAACAATAATCCAGACTCAAGACGTGGTCTGAAGGCAGGCGGCAGGTATCGACAGCAAGCAAAACACAACGTGACACAACCGAAGGCCGGCAATTGCAACAAGGGTTGTAAATGCAGGTTTTTCCTACTGATAAACATTACCATTATAAAAATATACTCTAATCTCTTGATATAGAGAGAAATAATTAGGTCATTAGGTGAATGTATAATGTTAAAATTGGTATCCGTTTGAAACTACATTTTACATTCTGTTAAAATTTTAAAGCAAATAATATAGTTTCATTCTTCACATCTTTATTTATTTCAATGTACATTTTATTCGAAATTGTGTGATTCAAAATATTACTACCAAAAAAGCAAGACCAGCAAGACTCTTGCAGCAAGACCAAGACCAAGAACAAGACCGGCTAGTGCAAGACCAAGACCAAGACCAAGACTGCCTTTTAGCTGCAAGACCAAGACCAAGACCAAGCTTGCAAGAACAAGACCAAGACCAAGACTAGCCTGGTCTTGGTCTTGTTCTTGTTTTGCTCATCACTACCTCTAATACGGTGTCTAAGCATGAACATTAAAAATATCCACCATTAATCGTTTGGATGCCTTTGAAATATGGCTGCACAGACGTACACTAAAAATACTATGAACGCCTATGCTGTGAGATGTGGTAGTCCTTTAGAGAGCAAATGCTACTTGATAACATCAAATGTAGAAAAGATGGCCTATTTTGGATACGTAGTAAGGGGAGACCGATATAATATTCTTCAACTTGTTATAATGGGTAAAATCGAAGGACGCAGTGAAATTGGTAGAAAACAGGCTTCTTGGTTGAAGAATATCAGGGAGTGGACAGGAATAAAGAAAGCAGAGCAACAATTTAGAATAGCACAGATACAGTTTCGCTATGTTAATTGCCAACGTCAAGGGGACTTCATAGGGCACATTAAGAAGAAGACCCTCCAAAAATCGAATCTACACAACAGAAAACATAAAAAAGTCAAGGTACCGAGGGGTTATAAAGGTGCATACTAAACCCCCCCTGGCTCCTGGACTATTATAGCAACGATGGCGAAGCCGGAAAATTTTTAATTTTATGTGTATACTATATCTCGGTTAATTGAGAATAACTGCTCGTTGTCTAAATTGCAATGCACAAAGTGCTTTTCTTCATTAACGATATTGTTTAGCGAGGATATTATTTTGTCGATAAACGATGCATTAGCCTCAAGTTTCCCAGGAACTAAATACTTTTTAACTTAATAATAATGCTTTATTCGGTCAAGCTGATATTATTTACGTTATTATGATCATTTTTCTCGTTACATTTTTGCGGGAATAAAATTACACAGGCCGATAAAATTTGAACAATATTCGAATCCAGAGATAGGAATATACTTTTCCACCTACCTTTGCCCAAAGTATACATTTCCTGGCCTCATTGTAGGGAGCCAAGTCGTATTTTTCCTCCCTAAGGAGACAAAGTACTTTTACTCCCTAGGGAGTAAAAGTAAAAGTGACGTCACGGTATGTCATCGATGAAATACCTTTTTGACGTCTTATATTAAATTCTATTTTCTATTACGTAAGTATCTATACCAACCGAGAGAACAAGCAGGTTTCCGCCCTGGGTATGGTACAAATGACCATCTGACTTGTCTGAAGGTCCTGATAGAAAAAACTGTGGAGTACAACCAACCGCTAGTTCTGGTATTTGTTGACTACAAAAAAGCCTTTGACACTATCGAAATGGTATCCATCTTAAGAGCTTTGAGAGATTGTAGAATCGACTACCGATATTCCAACATTATTCAACATATATATACAACTGCCACAACAGCAATAAACCTCCATATCCAAACTCAAAAAATAAAACTATAAAGGGGAGTTAGACAAGGAGAAAACATCTCACCAAAACTATTCAATGCCGTAATGCAGCATGCATTCCAGATGTTAGAATGGTAAAACAGAGGTTTAATTGTTGATAGCGAAAGGCTGAACCACCTACGATTTGCAGATGATATAGTTCTAATAACTGACGACTTAAAGTAAGCCCACGAAATGCTGCAAGATCTACAACGAGTTTCTCAAAAAGTAGGGTTGGAAATAAACTTTGGGAAAACTAAAATGATGACCAATTTAGTACTTAGCGGACCATTAAAACTGGAGGACTGCCATATCTAAACAGTTGACAAATACATCTATCTGGGCCACGAAATACAAATAAGTAGAGATAACCAAACATGCGAATTATCTAGAAGAATAGCTTTAGGGTGGGCAGCTTATGGCAAACTAAGAGACGTGTTAAAGGAAAACATCCCAATAAAGCTAAAAAGAAAAGCATTTAACCAGTGCGTGCTTCCGGTGCTTACTTATGGAGCTGAAACACTGACATTTACTGAAACATCTATAAGAAAATTACAAGATGGACAGAGAGACAACAGATGGACAAAGAAGATTTTAGAGTGGCGGTCAAGAACAGACAAACGAAGTGGTGCAAGACCACCTACCAGATGGACCGACGATGTTAAAAGGTTAGCGACAAACTGAATTGCAGCAGCTGCCCAGGACAGAGAAGGTTGGAGACATCTTGAGGAGGCTTATGTCCGACAGTGGTCAAATTTGGCTGTGTGATGATGAAGTATCTATACATTTTAACGTTTATTTATAGAACACCTTATATTTTTCAGAATAATAAAAAACAGTAAATTGTTATTTTGATTTAACAATGTTTACATTAATAATTTGACTTATATTTGACAGTTGACAGTTATACTGTACCTACTTGTTAATTTTAGTTCTCTAATAAATTGTGTTAGTTAGTTACATAAATAAATTATTTAAAAATGAAAAAAAGACTTGTTATTTGAGGGAAGTGGAAAAATCATATGTATAACATGGGAGTAAAGTGCCTTTTCGTCCCTTGAATGATTATTGTCCTCCGCTACGCGTCGAGCAATCCTAACCTTAAAAGTGTAAAAATAGATGTTCTTTCCGTTTTTGAGGTTGCATCGTAATATAATTTTTCTCCCAGAAACTGTTATATATATCTTGAAGTATAAGTCTCAATCTTTTAAATTGGCGTTGAGATTAGAACGTTGACGTTGAGAAGATTATGGGGCTTTAAACTACAGTTATGAGTGCTCTAATGACCGGCAAAACAACACAAAGACGGAAAACAGAATACGTTGTGAAATAAAAAGAGATGGAACTATAAAATTAATATTATGGATTGAAATTGAAGTTTTTCTACTACTTTTTATTTTACTTAAAAAACTTATTCCCGATTTCATCAACGATACCTAAATATTTAAGAATTACTTAAGTGGGTTTAGGTATTTCCTAACTCTAAAACGGATTTCACCATACGACAAGAATTGCCTGAACCGCTTAAGCATTACCTTACGGTAGGATACGGTTTTCGATCTCCCTAAACTTTAGGGTGCTTTAGGTATTACTTATCGTTGATAGTCAGGTTATATTTTTACAATTTTGTCTAGCGTACTTGTGACGTTTGTCAATAATTTGCTTCTTACCTTAATTTTCTGTTATTCTGTAATATTAGGTATATTAGTTGTAATTTTGTATTTTCTTTTATATTAATAATATAATATGTGTTGGAAAATATAGAAAATTCTTTAGAGTTTTTTACAGGTCTATTGACAAAATTTGTAGTCTACCTACTACCTAACAAACTAGTGTTGTGTTTCAAAAACCCATTCATGATATCACTAAAAGTGTGTCATTAAAAATTAATATTAAAAGAACCAATTTTCAACATATTTATTTTAAAATTATTTCATTAATGACAATTCAACTAACTTTAATTTTTCGACATTGTGAAATTTACAACTCTTTTCTTTTCCTCAATTTCGCTGTACATATAAAAATAACATACAAAACTTAACAAACCTAATTCACAAATAACTAACTACTAAATAAGATAACTATAACAGTACAAAACTGAAACCAACTTGGCAAACAAACAATAATGACAAATAATCGAAAAAGTAAGGTAACGTCATTTTTTTCTTCTTTTTATTTATCAAAAATAGTTCAAACGTACCCGAATTAATACCTAGGAAAGAATTTCCTAGATAAGCAGTTCTTTTAGTTGTGAAACGCTATTGTTCTTAAGTCAGTGGCGGCTCGCGACCTCAGTATGCGGGTAGGCTACACATACACATATACTTCGGGTAGGCGACAAAAAATATCCTACAATTTGTAATACATTTTGAGCCGTCTTGCAATACTAAATGTAATCTATGAGCGCAACAATGTGTAAAAATTGCTTTTGGAGCATCTACTTTAATTTTTGATTGTAATCCGTTTAAAGAGCCAGCTATTACACTTGCACCATCGTAAAATTGAGCAATTTATTTATTTTTGTAATCATATGGCTCAAGCACGTTTGAAATTAAACTATATAGAGCGTCTGCAGATCTATTCTCGCTAACATCAAAAAACCTAAAAATCTTTCTGTTACCTGACCAACTTTTTTAACAAAACGAATTGTTAAAGTACACTGTGATTTTTCGGTTATATCAGTAGTATCGTCCGCTAGTATAGAAAAAAATTGACTTTCATTAATTTCTGTTGAAATTTCATTTTTTACGTAATCGGCAAGGCAATCTATTAAATCATTTTGTATTGTTTTTGACAAACCCGTGAACACCCCTTCTATTTTTTAACATGATCCTGGATTTCCTGATCGCGTTTAACTATTAAATTAAAAATTTCTTTAAAATTACCCATGTTTGAAGAATTATGGCTCTCATCACGACCGCGAAATTCAGGTTCTTGTTTTACTAACAGAATTGTAACATCAATTTCTTCAACTTCTTCAATCTTTTTCAACTTCTTCATTATATATCTTATTAGATAGAGAAATTTGTCCAGCTAAAACACTGTCAATAGTTTGTTTATTTTTTTTCTAACCGTTTTAAACCTAAGCAATTGTTTAAATGTTCTTTCGAAGATTCATGTTTTTTACACTAGCTGATAAATTTTTCAAATCTGAAAATCCCTGACTCACCCAAACATTTTGCTTCAAATTTGAGAGCAACAGACAAGGCCAACAGAAAAGTGAATTTTTAAAATAACTTCCGCTTAGCCATTTATGATTTTCATACCATATTGTTTTAAACGATCTCGAAAATGGTCAATTGTCTTTTGTCTTATCTGTGGATAAAATTGTTAAATTTGGTAAAGGCCGGCCCATTGAAATAATTTCTGACCTTTCTTGATTTTGGCGCCTTGAATAAGGCGTCTCGATCAAACTGCATATTACATCGTTTAAAATATTCATATTCGATGACTAAAGTTTTTCCACCAATAAAACTAACACACCTACGTTTCAACAACGTCAAATATTACTTATTTTATTTTTGTATGAAATAATAATTTACTCTTCGAATAAATTGATAAGTTAACAATTAACCTCGCTTTAAATTTTTAATTATCTATAAATTCTAATAACACTTCTATCTATATCTATAAAATATAATGGACGACTGACAAATAACTATTCACAGATTTATTTGTCGTTAGTGAATTATTACTAAATTAATATAAAATTAAAATGCCCTTCAATAGACCGATCTCAAATTTACCTGTTTATTATTCAGTTTTCATAAACAAATTAAATGTGTCCTACCTAGTTTTATTCAATACTTAACCTACTAATAACAGCCAAAATCAAAAAACAAAATTATTTAAAACAGTTTCACAAGACACAAGAGAAGCAAATGATAAAATTTTGGAGGTCCGGCTATAAGACACTGTGCCTATGCGCCCTTTCAAAATCGTAGAATACGCGAGACCTGCAGCAGGCCTGCTCGCGTAAACAGAGAGAGATCGCACGTCAATTCGGTGTTGGCGTCGTTCTATTTCAGGCTACGTTTTCAAGTGCCTGACCCAGGAAGAATATAGAATCTTACACAGTACTACTAATACTACAAGGAGCGTACAATAATTATAACTACGGAGAAAATTTTTTGGATATTTTTACAAATAATTTTAATAATTTTTGCTATTTTATTGTAGGTATTGTGTCAAAATTTATAAATTACAATTTTGAAATAAGTAATTTATATTAATAATTTATATTATTGTACTACATTTGAAGAGGGTAGGCGGCGCCTACCTTGCCTACCCCAACGGGCCGCCCCTGTCTTAAGTATTGACTTAGGAAATTCCTATCGATAAGAATTACTTAATAAGGCAACACTGTTTAGGTATCGTTGGTGAAATTAGTGTCCGTTTACCTTTGCAGGTCAGTGTATATAAATACAAAATATATTATAATACAGTTAATAACAGGATCATTTACAACGGAACACAATAAAAGAGAAAACTAATCCTGTAACGACCGACTCGGTTTCCGAAAAGTTTACTTAATTAAAGGACCAGGAAGCCAAAGGATCCGTTATCTGCTAAATTTGTAAGTGACTTTCGCTATCAACGGCAGGACTCATTAGACCGGCGGTTAACGTGGATACGACGGCGACGGTGACGGTGATGATGATGTAACATTAACAAAGACGGGGGAGAGGGGGAGCGTGCGTTTCATTTATAATTTTATGGAAAACATGGAGATTTTCTTGGGAAAATTTTCCAAAATTTAATTATAAAGTTTAAATAATCTGGAGATTGAAAATTATTCGTAAATTATTTATGCAATCGGGCAAGGAATATAATCTACCATTATACAGGGTGTTAGTAAATAAGTATGAAAAACTTTAAAGAGTAATTCTACATGAAAAAATAATGAGAGTTTGCTCTATAAACGTATGTCCGCAAATGCTTAGTTTCCAAGATACGGGGTGTTGATTTTTTTTGTTCAAACTACGAATTTTTTTATTGCTCTAAGACCTTTTAAGCTATGAAAATTAAATTTGGTGGATTTGAAGACGAAGTTATTGCGCATTTTTTGGCAAACAAATAAAAATTTTATATTCATCATTGCACGCCCACGGGTAATGGTCTGAATTTTTTAAAGAAAAAATAGTACGCCACTGAGATATTTCAAATTAAAAATTATTTTTATATTCCACGTTTAATTTATGATAAAGAACCTTTCTTGTCTTTATTTCATATGGTGCACCGTTTTTATGCAAAAAAAATAAAACATCTTCGCGCGTATTTTTCATTTCGTAATACATTATCAAGAACTCTCCAATATAATAATGCCAAACTAGAACAATAACAGAAAATATTTCTAAAAAGATTTTAACTCTGTGCAAGGCTACAACAAATGTTCAAAATTACCTCCTTTAGAGGTGACAGAGTAATTTTATATTCACCATTGGCGCGCGTAAGGGTAATGGCTCGAATTTTTTAAAGAAAAAATAGTACGCCACTGAAATATGGCAAATTAAAAATCATTTTTGAATTCCTCTTTCAATTTACGACAAAAAACTGTTTTTGTCTTTTTTTCATATGAGGCGCTGTTTTTATGCAAAAAAATAGAATATCTTAACGTTTACAAAGTATTTGAAATAAGTTTCTATGCATATGGAATCTACCTCGAATAATTTGTAAGCGTTAAGAGTTTTATTTTTTGTATAAAAACGGCGCCGCATATGAAAAAAAGACAAGAATGATTTTTTGTCGTAAATTGAACGAAGAATTCAAAAATTATTTTTAATTTGACGTTTCTCAGTGGCGTACTATTTTTTTTCTTTAAAAAATTCAGACCATTACCTGTATAGGGGTGCCAATGGTGAATATAAATTTTTTCTGTCACCTTTAAAGTAGGTAATTTTGAACATTTGTTGTAGCTTTGCACCTAGTTAAAATGAGGAGCTTTTTTGCAAAACTTCATAAATCCACTTTTCAAAAATTTTCAGGAGACGTAAAAACGTGCTGCAGCTGTTGTACTAAAACTTTCGAAATTTCTGAGAACGTAATCAATTGAGGTTAGATTTAGAGAAATAAAACGTTAATTAACATTATTTTTTTTGATTTGCATTAACAAAATATAGCCATGTGTCTGTTGGAGATATAGCGTTTTGTAAAAAAAGATGGGCACAGCGTTGCATGGCGTGGCTACGCTACACACTGTCACTGCGACCCGTGAATAGTTTTAGAACTAACGAATATTATATTTTGTTTCACGAATCAACATCTAATTCTAGAGGATACTTTTAAAACCAAACAAAAATAGTAGAGGGATAGTTCTGTAGACCTGAGGATTTATGCAGTTTTGTAACACAAAAACTAATTTTAATGGTTAGCTAAAGAAGGAGATGTTAAGTTTTGTATAAAAAAAGAGTGGACATGGGGTAAAGGTTTTTGAGTGGATTAATTAAGTTTTGTAGAAGAAACGTGATTGTTAGGCTCATTTTAAATGGAAAATATTAATTTTTAACACATGAGACTTATACACAAGATCTAAGGCATACCAAACTCTCGAAATTCAACAAAACATGTATTTTAGCCGGAAATGGATTTATGCAGTTTTGTAAAAAAGCTCCTCAAATCTTTTTAGTAATATTTTCTGCTATTGTTCTACTTTGGTATTATTTTATTGGAGAGTTCTTGATAATGTATTAAGAAAAGAAAAATACGCTCGAAGATGTTTTATTTTTTCGCAAAAAAACGGTGCACCATAGGAAAAAAATACAGGAAAAGTTATTTTTCATAAATTAAACGTGGAATACAAAAATAATTTTTAATTTGAAATATCTCAGTGGCGTATCATTTTTTTCTTTAAAAAAATTCAGACCATTGCCCGTAGGCGCGTCAGTGATGAATATAAAAGTGTTATTTGTTACCAAAAAAAGCACAATACCTACCTCTTGAAACCCACCAAGTGTAATTTTTATATATCAACCGGTCTTAGAGCAATAAAAAAATTGGCAGTTTGAAGTAAAAATTTTAACACCCTGTATCTCGGAAACAAAGCATTTGCGAACATACGTTTATAGAGCAAACTGCCATTATTTTTTCATGTAGAATTATCCCTTAAAGTTTTTCATACTTATTTACTAACACCCTGTATACAGTGATGAGCGCGCTAGTAACCGGCAAAATAACGAAAAAGATGGAAGCCATAATACATTGTGAAATAAACTGAGATGAAACTAATAGAGGTGGAAATTATCGGTATAAATTTAGAAAACATGACCACTTACAATAGTTTCCCACCTTTAGACATTAGCTTTTTTTTGTTTCAACATTCGAACAAAAATAAACGTCAAGATATGACAAGGTAGTAGCTGAATATTTTTTACCTGAGGGAATGGGAAAAGTGGTTCTGTTTAATTTTTAAATTAGTTTTTAAATAAAATATTTTAAAATTATTAACTCATTAATCGTAATTTTTGTTTTTGATTTATTTATGGACAGCCTTGCTTCCAAACTCACTCATTCTGTTCGTTCTCAGAGCTGCGTCTCAATTAATTAAAATTTAAAAAACATTAATATCACATTAATGTCAATGACTAAAGTCAACTAGCACTTAGCTAACGTCTAAATTTGGTAAACTATCGTAAGTGGTAATGTTTTATAGGATAATACCGATAATTTCCCACCTCTACTATTTTCATCTCTTTCATTTCACAACGTATTGTGGTATTCATCTTTTGCGTTATTTTGCCGGTTACTGGCGTGGTTATCACTGTATATACAGCGGGTCTACTTAACACATTAACCGCCACATTAATTTTTTTTTGTTTTTGCCCTCAGCCTCCAGGTTCAGAATCTCAATGTTAATGTGAATTATATTTAACTCACTGAGCGCCTGGGCCAAACAAGGCGTGAGTTAAATAAAATTCACGTGGCGTTCAATGTGTTAAGTTGGACACATATGTGAAACTTTTTTATTATCTATTAATTTTACGAATAAAAATTATTCTTTATAAAAAATTCTGCATG
Source organism: Diabrotica virgifera virgifera (assembly GCF_917563875.1). Taxonomy (NCBI): domain Eukaryota; kingdom Metazoa; phylum Arthropoda; class Insecta; order Coleoptera; family Chrysomelidae; genus Diabrotica; species Diabrotica virgifera. The sequence continues at coordinate 243,437,798 of NC_065449.1, forward strand.
GTCTAAAACCAACGATTCAACCATCAAATATCCAAATTTATTGCTGTTGTACTGTTTGTCGAAATATATTAATTTCGCTCAAGAGTAATGGGCGCTTTACAGCTTGCAATTCTACCTGCAAGACGCAAGAAAGTTGCCTAAAGGCATGCGCAGTATGTCGTCAGTTGATTATTGCATGCAACTTCTTGCAATTGCGCGATAATCGGTTTGGTGCCATTTTTTCTGCAAGTTTTCATGCAAGTCTAGGGGAATTTGATTTTTCCACAATATCAAATGTCATTGATGACACGGATTCACGAATACATGCCGATCAGCTGTTTTCTGTTTGTGAAATACATATATCAACGATGGAAATGAATGAATAATGAAATGGCACTTTCTGTGATTCTATAATTATTGTAAATTATATATTAAGTTACGGAAGCTCTCTCTCCTCTAGCTAAGTACCTTAGGATAATAATTAATTTGTGTTTCGCAGAAATAGTATTTCAAAATATAGATTTCTTTGTAATTGTTCAATTTTTCCCAAGGGTTTATTAAAATGTACATTCATTCCTAGAAAATTAGAGTCATTTTCATCATCTACTTGGATAAATTCTTCTGTTGGAGATACATTATTACCCCTCTTCTTGTTCAACTAAGATCTTACTCACCATCTCCGATCTCGGCGTTCTAAATTAGTGACTAAAAGGCTGGCTGCAGCAATAATACTTAAAGTTGCTGCTACCGCCTTTTTCCTTTTATATTTGGTTATTTCTGATAGTCTTGGCATTTCGAAATTTACCAAGTTAAATAAACAGCAATAAAGTAATTAAAAAAAACAAAAGTTTATAAGTTAGGTTAAGGGTAAAACTTTCAAATTGCATGCAAGCCGGGTTGCAAGCTGTAAAAGACCATGCAATAGACTTGCATGAAAGTCTTGCATGCAAGAAATTGCAGCAAGTTTTCTTGCAAGCTGTAAAGCGGCCTTAACGTACCTTTATTTTTTACAATATTGAAAATTGTTATCATAAAAAGCTGTTTCTAATTAAAAACTATGTTCGAATATAGAATTACATCCTTGTAATTTAATAAATAGAAATAAACATAAAAAAAAACCAAAGAAAGGCGATTTGGTACTAGGAACAACGAACCTTTTATGATCAACAACGAAGAAATTGACAGTGTGGTGGAATTTGTAAATTTCGTACGATAAATATAAAATTTCATAAAATAAAAAACGATCATACTACAATCAATGTCTTACTGGCTCCATTTACATAATGTACTTACCTTTATTGATAGACGATTACTTGTTCTAGGAAACACAAAATCTAGCACTGTAAATGTTTTTACGGTTGTACAGAAACGTTATTAATTGTCCACAAATCACTTTTACTCAAAATATGTTCAATATGTTAAATATTAATATAACCATACCTATTATACGCGGCGAAAAAGTTCTACCGAAAACCCTTTCAAACTGCTTTGTTTAGAGGACGCTATGAAACGCGATTGTCGATCAAATGATTCTTCGTTAATATCGAGTTAAATTGGCACTGTAAATATTTCTACGGTTGCACAGAAACATTATTAATAATCCACAAATCACGTTTACTCAAAATATATTCAATTTTAAATAATATTTCCGCAAAACACGACGAAATCAGTCTACCGAAAACCCTTTCACATCGTTTTCGTTCAAAGGACGCGACTGACAATCACAGCATTCTTCGTTAATTTTAAGTTTATTGTTAAACCTGTTGCTAACTTCGGTTATCGCATGTTGGTAAAAAACGGCAAAAAATTGTTTGTCTAGGTCTACGGAATGTGTTATTTTTTGTGTATTCACATGCATAATGGGCAATGAGCTAAATCGATTTTAAGAGTGTCTCAGAGTTAAGATGCGTGTATTGTAAATTGATAATATGTAATTATATTGCATTGAAATATATTCTAAATAGATTTTAAATCAAGCTAAAGTACATTATATTAATTTATACATATCGTTGCACCGATATAAAGTTTGTTGTGGTATCTGAATCAAATCAAAAGTAAATAATTAATCTCGCTAAAACTGACAGGTGTTTCGCAGCGCGGTTGCCGTATTTATTTTTATTGTATAAATTTACCTACTTTTAGTTGCGCTTGGATCGATACATTTAAAATTTCACAAAAAACCGAATATTTCGCGAAATGAACGTTAGATCGAAAAACTAAAAAACACGTGTTTAATATTTTTCAAAAATCTATCGAATGATATCAAACACAACCCCCACGGAGAGGGATGGGACTAAATTTAAAATTTTAACTAGGAACTCAGCGATATTTCCCGAAATTAATATCAGATCGAAAAACTGAAAAATAAACGTATTCAATATTTTTTAAAAAATAATCGAATGACACCAAACACGACAACGGAGGTGGGGTTTAATCTTAAATAGGTGCCCCATTTTTTATTGGCGATTTGTATTCATTACGTAAAAATAAGCAACGAGACATTTTTCCGAATTATGGATAGATGGAGCTATAATCGGAAAAAACCATTGTTGGAAATGAAAAATTTTAAATTAAAAAATCTAAAGTACCCACTAAAATGGAAAACTTTAATTGCCTTTTTTTGGTTTAAGGACCTTATCTTCACAACCCAATAGGTCCCCACTAGGGGTCGCCAAGTTCTTGAAAATTTCAAGATCTTGTCTTGATCTTGTCTTGAAATCAAGACAAGATCAAGAGAAGAAGTAATTTTAGATTTCAAGACAAGACAAGAAATTGTATATCAATACCAAGATTTCTTGTCAAGAAAACAAGATATCTTGAAATATCTTGAGTAATAATGAAAACTCTAAAACCTATATCGGAATAATTGATAAGCCATGAATTAAGGCAGATAACACTTTTTATGAAGTCAACGTCTATTTGTTATTGTTAGCTGCTCTTGAAAATAGCCTTTTCGGCGATACAGATGTTGCTGGCGTTCCGAGAAAATCCTTGGCCATTTTAGATAATGACGGGTAGACATTTTGTGTCTTCATCTCCAATCAAGTATATTCTCAGAATACTCTGACCTACGTTTATTTAAGTATTTTTCAATTTCAGGCATCCAAGATTGCAAATTATCATTATCAGCTTTCTTAAATAGGCAAGTAATGTCTAAATCAAACTCGTTATCTTCTTTTTTAGAACTAAGTGCTGGCTCTGGTATTGGATTCTGTAGGTAGATCATTCTTGGATTTATTAAAGTAGTTAGCTTTAAATATTTTTTCAAATTTTTCTTTCCCCAAGATGAAGGGGAAAATGCCTCTACTTTATACCTAGGATCCAAAATAAGAACTATACAGTACATCCAATTAGTTGTGTTATAGTGTTTCAGTATTTTCTCTCTAGCAGCTTGAATGTAGTAAATTAATTGCTCATCGGTAGCGTATCAATCAATTTTATTATCAAGTTTATGAGCCCATAGTTGCAGTTTGTTTAAAAGTAAGTTTATTACATTTACCGCCAATGGGAGTTTGCAATATTTTTCCTCTTCGAGTATTGAAGACAGTGCTTTAAAGCTTCGCAGATACTGACAATTTTTGAAGTTATACTTCTTTACCGGCGATATGAGGGTGAATTTTTATATGTTAAAACCTATGATACCGGCGCATGCGCATTATAACTTTGTTCTGGTTGGATGTTCAAATGATATGTCAAAAATTATTCAATATGGCGGCTGTGGCACAGCTGTAGTTAGATTATTTATGGTTGTTGCGTTTTAAAATTTGTGTGAAAAGAAACAACAAACAAAAGTTAGTTAATAGTTATACTGCCTTTTTAAATAGTTTTCATATACCTATATTTTTGTAATTTTGGACTATTTTGGACAAGGAAAACTCATTCTAATTTGGTAAGTAGTTTTTATTATAATCATATTGGAATTATACATTTGGATTAGGTTGAAATGCAGTAGAGCGTCGATTATCCGAACTAATTGGGGGACATAGGTGTTCGGAAAACCGATTTATTCGGATAATCGAACTACAATATATTGATACATATTTATAGTCATACATATTTATCCACAAGTGAATAAAAGCCATATTTATATACCTACATATTTATTTATATCTTGATAATGACAACTAGCAACTAAACAAAATAGTGCAGTCTTTGCAACAACATTATTTTTGGATACAATATTGAAGAAAATTGAAGATATTTTAAGCGTCAATTGTGTCAATTGTGAGTGCGGGACGCGGGAGTCGATAGTTCGAATAAGCGGTCGTTCGGTTGATCGACGTTCGGATAATAGACGCTCTACTGTACATTTATTTTCTCAAGAATGGGGATTTTAGAGAGAAATCCCAAATTAGGTCCGATTTTATTTTTAAATTATGATGTTTTGGCGTAGATTTATTTATCTAGTAGGTATGTAATGCTTTGATTTACATACTTCATTTGATTACCAACAAAAGTTCTACCAATCTTCATCTAATATATTGTTTTCTTACTGTTTTGTTATATTTTAATATTTTCTTCCACAAAATTTAAACTACATAATTTAATTATATTCAAAACAACTGTCAAACAGTAAAACGTTCAGTTACCCTATTTTTCCACATGACAAATAATGTGGAATTGGACGAGTGAGTCTAGGCTTCCATTACGAATCAAAGCGCCCCGACATTCACGGGTTCGATTCCCGATGCAAGTTTTTATTTTTTTATTTTTTTATGCATTTTATGATTGTAAGTATATTTGTTATATAATTTTTTTTTCGGAAAATAAGTATTTAATATTTTTGCCAACAATTATTATCGTTCAGAAATCATTTTTTCTTTGTGGCATTTTTCAATGTGTTTGTGTGCATTTTATTCTTTTATTTTTTTAAATTTTTGGTATTGTCTTAAAAATCACATAATATGTAGTAGAAGTATAACTTCTTATGTGCGTACAAAGTACACACACATTCTTTTTTTTTATTTTTTACCTTTTATCATTTATCATAACATTCATAATATAATAACTATTTATCATAATATTAATTTTTTATCTGATATCTTGCAATGATTTAGATTGTCAATGTTATCGCAAAATATAGTTAAAACATTTTTTACACTTAAACCCCATGTTAGCATCTCGAAAGTTAAATGCTATTTTGTAGGCGCATCTAATTTTGGCATAATCATCTTATAATTTAAGACCTCGCAAGCACTATTAAGTTGCATTTACTCGGAGTTTTTTTAACAAGGTATTTAATTTTACTTACAGGTTACAGGAGAGTTCATATCTAAAGCAGTAGGTATCATTTATATTATTTGCTACTTCGATGTCATCTTCCAAATAATCAAAATCCATTTCGATGTCTAAACTGTTTCGATTTGGTTCAACAACTATTATGAAACCCTGGACAGCTAAGTTTAGAATATTTGCGAAACAAACAAAATGTTTATTTTATTAGCACGCAACGCAATAAATAGGTCGGCCAGGAATCACCGGACTGGGTAATCAAGGAATTTCAAGATCTTGAAATTTCTTGAGTCAAGACAAGATATAAGATATCAAGAAAAGGTCAAGACAAGATTTTTTTAAATTTCTTAATTTTTCTCAAGACAAGACAAGAATTTAATATCAAGACAAGATTTCTTGTCTTGTCGACCCCTAGTCTCCACTACGCTTTAGTAACTGCAAATTTAGCATCCTTGCCTCTCCTACTATATTCTTGACGTCTGTCTCCCATAAAATCTAAAATTTCCTTCGTCATTCATTTAATTGTTTTTTTTTTCATCTGGTTGGTATCAAAATTACAAATTACTTTTTCTTTATGAAAAAATGTTGTTATTTAACATTTTGATTGCGTGATAGGGAAGGTTTCACAGGATTTCAGGGGTTTATTGTCGTAATTAAATATTATCGCTCGAGTTGGTTAGTTGTATTCTAATGAAAAGGTTTTACCATCTAAGAAATTGTTTTGCTAAAAGCTATTTTGCTTCTAACTAATTTTAATGATGCCCAACCTTCAAACAATGAAAACTCACTAGACCGTTATTTCAGTGATAAGGATAACCAGCGACGGAGTAAGCTGCATGATAAACGGAAATACAGATTCTGGAGTAAGTAGGATATATTATGGTCTACTCTAAAACTAAAAATAAGCAATAAGACGTTTCTTATTAATTTATTCTCTTCAGTTTGTATTTGAAATTTTAGTCTATAAAAGAAGCTGCACAATACGCTACAGTATTTTTATGGTAACTGTTTTGAAAATTACTATTATAGTTAGGGGTCGCCAACTTCTTGAAAATTTCTAAAACGAAAAATCTCTAAAACGATTTACAAAAATGTAAATTAAAAATAATAATTAATGGTATTTACCTAATCTTGTTGAAAATTAAATTGCAAACTAGATTTTATTTTAAATAACAAATTTAACACATTTTTAAATCGGAATTGATCAGCCATGAATTAAGAGGCTACAGTAGCGATCAACAGGTAGCCACAAACGCGTTCCAAGATTGCGGCTTTAATTTTAAATATTTTGTCGAGATATTTGGCACACATAGGTATTCGTAATATAATAAAGAATGGCGGTACAGAGCCCAATTTCAGAAGTATGTTAGTACGTGGAAATTACTCTGTAACTAAATAAAATATTGAAAAAAGGAGCCTGTACCGCCATTAAGAAGAAAAAAATAATAAACTTTCTTCAAATAAACTTTTTTATCCCATGCCTAGATTTTGTGTAATCTTGGAACTACTAAAATTTTTTATTTCTAATAAGAAATCGAAAATATTATAACTAAATAACTAATTAGGCAACATAGAGAAATTATCACTGTCATTTTGACAAACCTGCGTTAGATTTTCTCTAATCTGTTCTGTCATCTTTATCTATATCTGTTCAGTGCAGTAGTGTGTTAATTTAAGAATTCGTTATTGTTGTTTCAGAGGAAAGAAGTGTTTATTGATAGTTAATTTATTATTATATTTGTTGTTGTATAAGTTGTTGGCCTCAGAGCCGTGCGGTAAATTTTTTCAATATGATGCAAGTCTTCGAAATGCCGCCCCTTAAATATAACTTGACTTTTATTTTTATTAAATGCAACTGCACAAAATGAACACACTTTTATTTTAAAAACAAAACATAATTTAAATTAAATGAAATACGTATTAACATTAAATAACATTTACAAAAATTACAATTTTATTCTTCTGACTTTAATTTTGCCAAATTCATCAATCAGATTGGTGTAGTCTAAAGTAGCAGACAGTAAGGACTCTATTGAAATGAGTGCTAACTTTTTAAGTTTTATTTGTCTCTATGGAGCTTCATATAGTCCTGTCGCCAGGGGGGTACAACGGCCTCCTTAATTCAGATGGACTTATCCAAGTTTTTTTTATATATTTTGACCCGTAGAATACGAATTTTTTGGGTAACAGTTGATCCGGATGTCGATAAGGTTGTTATAGACAAAGAACTTGAGGAATTACATAACAGCGATTTCTCGCAAAACAAAACATATTTTTGTATTTTTTGGGTCATTCTAAGCAAAAAATGTTCTGACAAGTTTTTTCGTAGGATGCATAGTTTTCGAGATAAACGAGGTTAAACTTTAAAAAAATCGAAAAATTGCAATTTTTGAACCCGAATAACTTTTGATTAAAAAAAAATAACAATTCTGCTTACCGCATTTAAAAGTTCAAGTCAAATTATATCGGTTTTGATTATTTGCATTGCTAAAAATTTATTAGTTTATTGCTAAACAAAGCTATAAACACCTAGTGCGTGAGTGATGTTTTCAATGATTTCTCATTTAAAATCGAACGAGTAGGTAGAGTAGCTACAAGTGCAAGCGAGGCAATTTCTACGTAGCATGCGTTAAAACGCATGTATTAGGCACGGGAAACACCATGTTTTTATAGCTTTGTTTAACAATAAAAAAATTAATTTTTAGCAATGCAAATAATCAATATCGATATAATTTGACCTAAACTTTCAAAGGCGGTAAGCAGAAGTGCTACTTTATTTTTTAATCAAAAGTTATTCGGGTTCAATGTTTGCAATTTTTCGATTTTTTGAAAGTTTAACCGCGGTTATCTCGAAAACTATGCATTCTACGAAAAAACTTGTAGGAATATTTTTTGCTTAAAATGACCCAAAAAATACAAAAAAATGTTTTGTTTTGCGAGAAATCGCTGTTATATAATTCCTCAAGTTCTTTGTTTATAATAATCTTATCGACATCCTGATCACCTGTTACCCAAAAAATTTGTGTTCTACGGGTCAAAATACATAAAAAAAACTTGGGTAAGTCCATCTGAATAAAGGAGGCCGTTGTACCCCCCTGGCGACAGGACTAGTAAACACTTTTTAATAATTTTGAAAAACTTCTTTCCCCACTCACTACCTAGACGTTAATAAAATTCTTAGCGATACAACTACATTTGGGTGTACAGAAATAGTTCAAAACTTCTAAAGGTTTCATGGACTATGTTATCATTTGGGATATATCACACAATTCTTCTAGAACATCATTTGCCTGTATGTATATCCGATTCTTTTTCTATTGAAAGTATTGAATGCAGGTTCATACAATATTTTTTTAGTGTTTTATCATTTTTATTTCCCCCAATTTAAAAATATCATCAAAAATTTATTTATTTATGAATTTCTAGAAGCGAAAATCGAACAATCAAAGAATTAATAAAAATGTCTAAAATATAGATAAAAAAAATTATTTTAAATTTATCTTCTTCTGTTAAGAGCTCATCGATAGATTTTTCGTCATCAAATTGACGCTTTTTTCTCCTGGCTCGACTTTCATTTTTCGCTGGAAATTTGGAGCTTATATCAAGATTATCCTGCAATTTCATTAACAGTTATTTTAGTTTGGTTATAGCCAGATTGTCTGTAACTTTTAATTTTTTTTTTATTGTTTCTAACAACCTTTTTGCACAATCTGACAAATTTATAGTTACATGTTGCAACATCTTCAAAACTGAGACCGAATTTATATGAAATAAAATATCATGCCAAAGAACTACACCGCATATAAATTTATAATTTTTAATATTTTTTGCTAATCCTCGTGCTTTAACTTTAGTTCCTGTATCTTTGTTGACTTCTTCTATTATTTCGAATAAGGCATCATATATTTCACAAAATTGAAATCTTAAAGATTTCAATGCGCATCAATTCGACTTGACCATCTACTCGTAGATATCGCTTACGGTTTTAAAGTTAGTTGTGAAACATGTTTTTTCAAAGCTTCCCAACGCTTTGTAGAACCGGAAAAAAAGTGTAGGTACAGTTCTTGTATTATACAAAAAAGGTTATTGTTTCTGTAGAAAAAGACGATTTCACTTTTAAAACTAAGTTTACAGAGTGGCATGCGCCACTGTTTAGCCTAATGTCAGACAAGCGATAATTTACGGTGCCGTAAGAGCAGTAAAATGAAGCGCGAGAATGGGTCTCACGGTGAGAGTAGTGGATGGCCAGACGAGCTGTAAAATATCGCGCAGCAACATAGGATAGGACCCATTTTTCGCGATCCATTTTACTGCTCTTACGGCGACATAAATTATCGCTTGTCTGGCCTTAGCCTTAACTCGAGTGACAAAATATTCTATTTTGCACACCCTTTCTTATTCCTATGATTATTTTGATGTATTTTCATTTAACTGATTATGCCGCCCCCTTGTGATGCCGCCTGATGCGACTGCCTCACCGCATCATAGCACCGCACGGCCCTGGTTGGCCTCTTTGAAAGAATAGATTGTTGTTAAGTGTGAGTTTTAGTTATATGTAGGTAGGTAAGTATATTTTACGTAAAAATATTTCGAATTCTAATGCGAGTATATAAAGTTTTAGGAGGGTTTTTTATTCTTAAAATATTATCAATAGTTTAACAAAATGGAAAAAGTAAATCAAACAAAAAATAAAGTGAAACCTTCCAAGAAAAAGTCCATTAAAAACCGTGCCAAAATTATGCGAAAATCGAAATTTGTTTCGCTTCACAACAAAAAATGATTATTTATTATTGTTTTATTATTAGATATTTCATGCACATACCTTTCTAAATACCTATCTTAACATAAAATTTTCACCCATTTTGGGTTATTTTCATAAATATGTATTTATTAATAATAAAATCGTTTTCTATTACTTCCATTTAGCGCGACTATGATATTGTCAAAATATTAATCTTAGAAAATGTCAAAGATTACCAATGTTGCCAAAGTTTATGATACTATATCCCGAAGTTATATTTTGTTGCCACCTGTTGATTGCTACTGTTTACTCTTAAGGCAGATAACACTTCTCACGGAGTCAACGCCTAGCTGATTTCTTGGCTTTGTTATTGTTAAAGGTGCTCTTGAAAATAGCATTTCCGCAGGTACAGATATTGCTGGCGTTCCGAGAAAATCCTTGGCCATTTTCGATGATGACGGGTAGATATTTTCGTGTCTTCTCCACCAATCAAGTATATTCTCAGACCAGTAGATATATTGTGACCTAGGCTCATTTATGTATTTTTCAATTTCATACTTCCAAGATTGTAAGTTATCATTGTAAATCGTTCTTTAAATAGGTAAGTAAAATCTAAACCAAATTCGTTATCTTCTTATTTCAGACTAAGTGCTGGCTCTGGTATTGGATTCAGTAAATCATTCTGGGATTTCTTAAAATAGTAAGCTTTAAATATTTCTTCAAATTTTTGTATTGCCTCTGATTGTAGAAGCTTTCTCCAAGATGAAGAGGAAAATGCCTCTACTTTATGCCGAGGATCCAAAATAAGCACTATACAGTATATCCAATTAGTTTTGTTATGAATGTCAAATAAACGTCAAATTGAAAGGCAGTTTATTTAGAAGTTCTCCTAAAAATTATTAATTTTTAAGGTTTTTTCTTAACTTTTTGAGTATTACGAGTAGTATAAAGAAGTACTAAACCAGTGATCTGTAAGAAAGTGTGAAATTTAGCGCCTAGAAGTTAAATTTCAGAAAACAAATAATATGGAAGGTATACCACCCGAACCTCCAGATAAAGGTAAATTTTATGTAGAAATGGAAGGAGATGGGATGATGGAATATGAGGAATTAAATAAAAATAACAATAGAGTAAATAATAAGGTAACAAACAAACAAAACCAAACAAGTAGTACTATTGAGGTAAGTAACAAATTTAGTTGCAATAGCGATGAAACTTTGACAAATTTAAATCAAACAGATAAGTCAGGTAAGCAAAATTTAAATAAAGTAATAAATTTAAGATTAAAACATAGATATCAATTTGGAGATAATGCACCTTATATAGTACACATAGAAAATAAAAACGGTAACATTGGTCGATTACACAGGATCGGCACGGCCCGTTTGATTTTAAGTGCAGTACCTGAAATTGAAAATAATATCACACAAATTACAGTAGTTGGTAGAAATAAAATCAAGGTAGAACTAAATAATTTTGCTAGTGCTAATAAATTAATTGATTCTCAAATTCTTAAAAGCAAAGAGTATGAGGCATATATTCCAACGTTTTTTACTCAAAAGAAAGGTGTTATAAAATTGGTAGATAAAGAGATAGAAGATAATGATTTAGTATCATTAATTAAACCTAGATTTGGAATTAAATTCGAAGTATTACATGTAAAAAGAATTATGCGGAAAGTGATTCAAGATAATGGTAATACTAATTATGTAAAAACAGGAACCGTAATTGTCACTTTTAAAGGTCAGTCTATACCAAAAAATGTAATAATAGAAAAAATGATATACGAGGTGGAAAATTATACACCCAGAATAATCCAATGTTTAAAGTGTTTGAGATTTGGGCATATAAGTGCCCAATGTAGAGGAAAAGATAGGTGTGAAAGATGTGGCGAAGAACACAACAAATCTAATTGTTCCAATCCGAATAATTTACTTTGTGTATTGTGCAAAGGAAAACACAGCGCTACTGACAAGGGAGCAGATTGTACAGAAAGACAAAAACAGGAATATATTAAAAAAATTATGAATAATGAAAATATAACATATTATGAAGCTAATAATAAATATAAAAAATGTTATTCAACAGTAAGTAAAGACCAAGAAAATACTTCAAATAAATATACAATATCTAAACGAAAAAGATCAAGTAGTATTGATTCTAGTAGTGTAGATAAAGAAACAATGGAAGCACGCAGAAAAATTTTGCAAACACCAAGAATACAAAGTCAGCCTTGTTATAATTTTAATAATCCCATTTATTCTAACACAACACAAACACAAAACGATAATCAAAATAACATAGGAGAAATAATAGTAAACTTTATTTCAGCAACATTAAATCAAATTAATCACAATTTAGATCAAAAAACGTTGGAATTATTAAAAAACAATATTTCACAATTATTATTACCTCGTGATGGCTAACGTTTCATTTCTTCAATGGAATGCGAGATCAATTAAAACAAATAAGGGTTATTTAGAAAAATTCTTGTATGACAATAAAATAGATATAGGATTAATATCAGAAACTTGGTTAAAAAAAAGTAATTTTATTAACTTTACTGGTTATAATGTCTTTAGGAATGATAGAGATGATGGATATGGTGGAGTAGCCATCCTTTTGAAAAAATTAATAAAATTTTACAACAGTCCTACTTTTCACCAAATTAATGACATAATGTGCAATAGCATATCAATTAAAATTCAATCCGGAAAAAAGTTAAACATTTATTCAATATACGTAAAACCAAATCTTAAAATCACTCTAAATGAATGGAAAAAGTTTTTTAATAGTCTAGAGAAGCCTTTTATAATTGGTGGTGATTTTAATAGCCACAATTATGTTTGGGGTTGTAGTACTGTAGATACTATAGGAAAAAATCTGTTAGAAGCTATTGAGGACTGTAATCTTGTAATTTTAAATAATGGTAAAGAAACTTTGATGCGTAGACCGAATAGCAATAATAAATCTGCAATAGATCTTACAATATGCTCAGCAAATATTAGTCATTTTTTCGATTGGGATGTTGTGGACGAGACATTAGGATCAAATCATTTTGCTATTATTATTAAGTCAAATATTAATGTTAATAAAGCGGAATGTGTAAATACAAAATTTCAATGGAACATAAATAAAGCGGATTGGTCTCTTTTCTCTTCTATCACTGATAATTTCATGGAAATAGATAATAATTTAAATTACCAACAATTTTTAAATAAATTAAACGAATATTGTAAGATATGTATACCGGAGAAGAGAACAGGGACTAATCCACGATTTAGAAAAACTTGGTGGAATGACAATTGTAAAAAGGTAATAGAAGAACAAAAACTAGCTTTACGCAAGTTTAAACTACAGTCTAATATACAAAATTATATAAATTATAATAAATGTGTAGCGAAAACCAAAAAAGTTGTATTAGAGAGTAAGCGTAATGCATGGAGAAATTTTTGTAAAACTTTAAACAAAAATACACCAATTAAAGATATGTGGAATCAAGCCAAACGATTACAAAACATTTTTAAACCACAAGTAAATCCAGTGACTGAAGGAGAATGGGTTGAGGAGTTTTTAAGAAAATTATGTCCAGATAATATATTTTCAAAAATTAATGTAATGGAAAGAAAAAACTCTATGCATCCACTTTCAATTCCATTTAGTTTCTGTGAATTAGAAATAAGCCTTAAGAATAAGAAAAATACTTCTCCAGGTATAGATAATGTACATTATATTATGTTGGCCAATTTACATCAAAAAGGGAAAGAAACACTATTAAATTTTTTTAATCAAATATGGTTATCAGAAGATATTCCAGATAACTGGAGAGAGTACCGGGTGATTCCTATTCTCAAAACAAATCGGAATCCTGATTCAGCAGAATCTTATAGAGGTATTTCATTGAGCTCCTGCATAACAAAAACACTGGAAAGAATGATAAAACTTAGGCTCGAAAGTTGGCTAGAAAAAAACAATAAATTATCACAAACACAATTTGGATTTCGAAAAAATCATTCTACTGTGGAAGCTGTGAGTCATTTGGTAACAGATATAAATTTAGCGTTTACGAAAAATTCTTCAGTAATCGCTCTTTTATTAGATGTTGAAGCAGCATACGACAACGTTAATTTAAATATATTATATAACAAAATGATACAAATAGGTCTGCCAGAATGCTTTTGTCAAAAAATAATAAAATTGTATGACTGTAGAAAAATTTATATATCGGTAAATAATAACACATTTGGTCCAAGACTAGCGATGGGTGGTTTACCTCAAGGAGGAATATTAAGCCCTTTGTTATATTTAATTTACACTTCTGATATAGAAAAAAATTTAAACTCAACAAAAATTTTACAATTTGCAGATGATATAGTTATTTATCAAGAAAACATTAAAATAGAAAATGCAGTCAAATCCATTGAAGAAGGAGACAAACATATTAAAATATGGAGTGAATTACATGGACTAAATATATCTGATTCCAAAACCAAATTATGTATTTTTACAAGAAAACGAAAAGAAATACCCAATCACATCTTAATAAACAATATATCCTATCCTGTACAAAGTTATGTTAAATATTTGGGTATTACTCTGGATAGACAGCTTCTCTGGAAAGAACATATAGACCATATAGTTAAAAAAACAGAAAAAGGAATAAACCTTCTTCGATTCGTATCACACTTACGTTGGGGAGCAGATCCAAATATTTCTTTGTTGTTATTTAAAAATAATATAAGAGCTATATTCGACTACGGATCAATATTATACAGTGACGCATCACAGTGTCATTTAAATAAAATAGACAAAATCATTAATAAATCCCTTAGATTGTGTATAGGAGCCCTAAGAAGTACACCGATAAATAATCTACAAGTTGAATGCTGTGAAATGCCGATGGATATAAGACGAAAAAAACTTGGCATCAACCTTTTAGTTAGATTGTATGAAAAAAAGGCAAGTTTAATTTCCAAAATACATCAACTGTTTTTAGCAGACTTGACAGAAAAATATTGGATAAAAAAGAAAACTCTAAATATGGTAGATTTATATTCAAAAATGACAATATATGAAAAACAACTTTATAAATATGACATAAACCCAAATTATAATATTGACTTTAATAGTATGGAACAAGTTCAGGTATACTTTTTAAGGGACTATAGCAAGTTGCCTATATCTTTAAGAAAATTAGTGTTTATCTCTGACAGTTCACAAATGTTCAAAGATTATTGTATGCTATATACAGATGCATCAAAAAATATTGAAGGTGTGGGATGTGCCTATTGGGATAGCAGTAATAAAATTAGTAAAATGTTTAAACTAAATTCTATTATGAGTATATACACAGCTGAATTAATAGCGATAATGGAAGCACTAAAATATTTATCTAATATAAATCATTCAAAGTTTATAATTTGTAGTGACAGTAAAAGTTCTCTTAGTAAAATTAGTGCTATAAATCCTAAATCAAAAGTGAACTACATTGAATTATATATCATAAATAAAATTAAAGAACTTCAGCAACAAGGAAAGTCTGTTAAGTTGGCATGGGTTAAAAGCCACTGTGGAATAACTGGAAATGAAATGGTAGATGAATTGGCTAAAAACGCGGTGACACAAGGAGTATTAACCCATTATCTTTGTACGCCAAAAGATATTGAATCAAATTTATTCAAAGAGATTAAGAAAGAATGGAAAGAAAGGTATATTGATGAAAACGTAAATACAGGAAACCACTACAGATCAATCAGAAACTATATAACGGATAAACCTTGGTTTTCTAAAATGGAGTCGACAAAAGATATGATAAGAACCATATGCAGAATGAGATTTGACCACTGTCTTACTCCATCATATTTATTTAAAATTAATATAGCTGATAGTCCACAATGTATTTGTGGACAGTTGGGCAATCTACAACACAAAATTTTGACCTGTTCTCTTATCTCTAATAATGTTAATATGTTTTTAAATTCACTGTATTCTTTGACTGATGTCCACCATCCCATTAATTTAAATTATTTATTAACATTAGAAAATAATGAGTTGGTATACCGACTATTGTATAAACATATTTTAGATATTAAGCTTAAATTGTAATTGTAAAATATAGAGTAAGTATTTCTTGTAAATTGTTATATGTTAAAAGAAAAAGAAAAGAAAAGAAAAGAAAAAAAAAAAGAAAAGAAATATAAAAAAAAATAATAAAATAAAAATAAAAAAAAAATAAAAAAAAAATAAAAAAAAAATAAAAAAATAAAAAAAAAATAATAAAAAAAAAAGAAAAAAAATATAAAAAAGATATATAAAAAAAAATAGAAAAAAAAATTTAATAATTAAAAAAATATAAAAAAAAAATATGTAGATAAAAATGAATGACGAACTTGGACAGTCCATAGTAAAATAGCTTTCGAATGAAGTAGAGGGCTAAAGAAGAATGTTGCAGTTTTTGCTGTGGAACTCTGAGAACATCATTTGGAAAAAAATTAATAAAAATATATATGTGTGTATATATGTGTATATATATATATATATATATATATATATATATATATATATATATATATATATATATATATATATATATGTATATATATATATAAAAAATTATTAAAAAAAAAATACAAAAATAATTATTTATTAGTAGAATTGTTTATTATATTAGTATTAGTTTTAGGATAAGATACGAAAAAATGACTAATAAAATAAAAAATAGTAAAATTGGCGAATGGATTTAGTGTCCGCAGTCATATAAACCCAAACAAACAACAATAGTTTTGTTATAGTGTTTTAGTATTTTATCTCTCGCAGCTTGAATGAAGTAAATTAATTACTCGTCGGTAGTGTCTCTATCAACTAAATTATCAAGTTAATGAGCCCAATATTTCCAGTTTGTCTAAAAGTAAGTTTACTCCAATTACCACCAACGGGAATGTGCAATATTTTTCCCTTCGAGCCTTCGAGTATTGAAGAAAGTGTTTTAAAGCTTCTCAGATACTGACAAAATTTACTGATTAGAACCCATTCTTTATCAAATATTTTGCATTTATTTAGATTTTCGATCGGGACTTCTCCCAGTGGCCGTGTTAGAACGCAACACAATAAAAAGATCGCCGGGGAATCACCGGACCAGGTAATCAAGAAATGTCAAGATCTCAAGAAATTTCAAGATCTTGAAATTTCTTGAGTCAAGAAATTTCAAGATTTTGAAATTTCTTGAGTCAAGACAAGATATAAAATGTGAAGAAAACGTAAAGACAAAGATTTTTTTAATTTCTTGATTTTTCTCAAGACAAGACAAGAAGTTGTTGTCAAGACAAGAATTCTTGTCTTGTCAACCCCTAATTATACTACTTATTTGCAATTCTTATACATCAGAGATGAAAAGATCCCAGAAGCACTGGCCCGGTACTATAAACAATCATATTATTGGACCATATGTTTTTGAGAAAAACTGACTTCTCCTCATGTAGAATTTTCTCAGAATTATCTGATGCCTCAGCCGAACCATTTATTTCCAAATAGAAATGATTTGTGGTTACAATAGGATGGGGATTAGCCAAACTACGTCGTTGAGGAAAGAAATTACTTAAATAACGTTTTCCTAGTTAAGATGGATAAGTAGAAAGGGATCTATCGAATGGCCACCAAAGTCTCCAGATTCGACTCCGTTAGACTTTTTTATGGTGATAAAATTTATGGAATATTTTATTTATGGAATAATGTAAAAAAGTTAATGGAGCACAATTGGGATGCACTTGGTATAGTATGCATCGACTATCTTGAAAAGGGAAAAACCATTAACAGCGACTATTAGATTGCGTTATTGAAGCGTTTAAAGTACGAAATCGTGAAAAATCGGCCCCATTTAAAGAAAAAGAAAGCGTTACTTCATCAACACAAGCCACCGTATCACAAATAAATACAAACGATGGCGAAATTTCATGAATTGGTCTTTGAATTGCTTCCGCAGCCACCGTATTCGCCAGATATGGCTCCCAGCGACTACCACCTATTCCGGCGACTCGTTGGAAAAGAATTTAGCGCCAAGGAAGAGGTGATCGCCGAAACTGAATGCTTATTTTGAGGCTAAAGACAAATTGTATTATCAAAATGGTATTGAATGTTGTATGACCGCTATAATCTTTGTATCACCCTCGCAGGTGTGTGTGTGTGTGTGTGTGTGTGTGTGTGTGTGTGTGTGTGTGTGTGTGTGTGTGTGTGTGTGTGTGTGTGTGTGTGTGTGTGTGTGTGTGTGTGTGTGTGTGTGTGTGTTCACAAAGAGGGGATGGCATTAGATAAACTTTTTGCCACAGATATTTGAAAGTTGAAGATGTCATATTAAATTTTTATTTTAGAATCTTTAAGAAATCTTATGATAATATTATTAATAGTTTTGGTGTTGAAGCTTAGTAGGTGTGAAATATTCAGCGGTAAACTTACATTCTGCTCCTGAAGTCTAGCAATTAGTGCTTTCCTGTGGTACCTATTTATTAAGTTCACAATAATTAAAGATTAAATGATTTAAATCTGCAGGAGAGTAGTTATCACATGAACAGAGAGAGTTGATACGCATACCTATTTTAGCTAAATGTGCAGGAAAATTGCCATGGTTTAATATTAAGAGACTTACGGATGTGGACTAAAATCGAGTAACATGATAATCAAATATATGTGGGATATTTTGCGGAAGTTGTGGGTATATGTAAGTGTATGGATTCCTCGAAGTTAGTACAAACTTGAGCCAAATAGTTTCCCATTTCTTTCTTAATTTTTTATGCAATTCTTTAAAGTAATCGCTGGAGATTGTTAAATCTCCATTTCATCCACTATCTCATTTCTTTGATTCCGGCATGCCCTTTTACCCAAATAAAAACCAAGTCACTGCATGTAACTATATTGAATAATAAAATCAAATTTTATCAAAAAAATTTTTGAAGTTATACTTCTTTACGGGCGTAATGACGGTGAAATTTTATATGGGAAAACCTAGCGACCGGGCGCATGCGCATTATAACTTTGTTCTGATTGGATGTTCAAATGACATGACAAAAATTATCCAATATGGCAGCTGTGGCACAGCTGTGGGACTGCGTTTGGTTATAATGTATGCTTGTTGCGTTTTAAAATTTGTAGGAAGAGAAACAACAAACAAAAAGTTAGTTAATGGTTATACTGCCTTTTTAAATAGTTTTCATATTATATTTTTGGACTTATTTACATAGAAGAGATGATTGTTTCATGCCAATGTGAAAGCTCATCAAACTGTGCCTAGTATGAGTGCCGCAGATCTCGCTTATTCAAAGCTAAAGAATCTTTCACTGGTAAGTGTTTTATAAATAGTTGATCAAATTTTGTTATGATATTTGAACATAGCCACTTTGCACGACGCAAGTGATTGCGAAATTTATTAGTCGTTATACGGGCTCCGATACCTACCTTGAACCTACCAAAATACATAAGTAGTATGTAATACTTTTATTTACATAATTTATATTTATATTTACATAATATATTGTCTTCTTACTCTATGTTTTGTTGTATTTTTTCAATTCTAAATCATTTCAATTCAAAATCAAAATAATTTAATTTACATAAGTTAAAAATGTCAAAAGGTTAATCTGTTTAGTTAGACGATCTTCGCACATAATGACAAGCTGTCTCTGTGGCGCAGTTTTAATGCGAGAGAATCCCAATACAACGCAAATACCAGCCGCGTGGTAAGTTGGTTCGAATCCCAATAGAAACTTTTATTTTTTTATTTTTTTGCATATACATTTTATGCTTGTAAGTATATTTATTATATAATTTTATTTTCAGAAAATACGTATTTAGTTAAAAATTTTTCCGACAATTAATGTTCAGAAATCATTTGTGGCATTTTTAGTGTGTTTGTGTGTGTTTTATTTTTTTATTATTTTAATTTTTGGCACTGTTTTAATAAAAATGTTTGAGAAGTAGTAAGTATAAATTAATTTAATATTTAAATAAAATATAAATAAAAAGTATATTAATTTCGTTTATAATCATATAATCATATAATAGAAGTATAACTTCTTACGTGCGTACAAAGTACACACACACATTCTTTTTTTTTTTCTATTTTAGCCTACGAACTTTTTAGCCCAAGGATTATTTGACTATAAAAAAGAAACACACTCATGTTTAAATATTAGTGTTTTTATACGTGCCGTTTCGTCATGTTCTTAAGATTAACCCCGCTACTGAAATGAAAGCAATAAGAGTACACAGTGAACAGGCTTGTCAGTTCTAAAAAGAGGACGGACCAATGCTTTTAATAAACCCTACAGATATTTAGATACACCAGCGAAGCATTTACTTACGAGCTGTCAGGTCAGATATAGACATGCATAATTTATGACAAGTTTATGATTGTATAATTATAAGGTTTTCGGTTATAATATTTAACTGTACTAAAAATATATCTAGAGGCGGACTGTATATGTACAGGGTCAGATTTTACTGCGACGTTTGTGGATAACTCCATTCTAGTACAGAATACCCAAAAAAGTTATATCTGTTATACCCAATGATATTGTTCAGGATATGCTGAAATCTACAGGGTGATTAATAAATAATAACTATGTGGTAAACCAAACATACAATTTTTTAAATAGAAGCCCCTGTATAGTTCCTCTTATTTAGATTCCTATCATATATCCCTGTTATAATTGTCTCTCTCTATATCTCATATCTTCGTTCGATTCAACACCATAAAAAGGACAGAAAAGTCGTAGCATCGCAGTATTCTTACCCTTAGCCACAACTTAGATTTTGTGGTGGTTTGATTTTTTGGATTATGTTAAACCTAAAAGGTATTTGGTAACTTTTCTTTAAAGTTGAGAGTTTTTGACATATAAGCGATTAAAAATTCCGAAATTGGCCATTTTTAACCTTTAAAAACTATGTGAAAAACTGAAGATTTCAATGTTGCCAAGGTAGGTAGATATTCTTTAAACATAGATTGATGAAATCCCGAATAGTTTTTTGCAATGAGATATCGAAAACCCCTTTGTTTTTTAATTGCTAATCAAGCGGGCGCCATACTATTTTCAAACGTTGCATGTATGTAATATGCGTAAATATGATGTGCGAAAAAATATTCTGAATCAATTTTTTTTACCATCTTGCTTGAAAAGGGCTCCTTTTAACAAATTTTAATGTTGCCAGGATCAAATGGCAGTCAAAAATTTTTTAAACGTTTTTTTTTTGTTTTTTCTAAAACAAATTTTTTGGCATCGGACAAAATTTTTTAGATTTTTTGGAATGAAATCCTGAAGAGCGTTTTGCAATACAATATCGAAAACCCCTTTATTTTTTAATTCCTAATCAAGCGTGCGCGACACTAGTTTCAACCGTTGCATGTAGATGTAATCGGAAAACATTTGAAGTTTAAAAAAAATGTTTCAAACATTTTTTGACCCATTTTTGACTCTGACAACATGCAAATTTGTTAATAGGGAACCTTTTCAAGCAAGATGGGTTGAAAACAAAGGGGTTTTCGATATTGTATTGCAAAAAACTTGGGGATATCATCAATCGATGTTCATATAATATCTACCTTCCTTGGCAACATTGAAATTTTCAGTTTTTCACATAGTTTATGAGGGTTAAAAATGGCCGATTTCGCAATTTTTAAATTAATGGCTTATATGTCAAAAACTATCAAATTTAGAGAAAAGTCACTAAAGACCTTTTCTGTTTGGAATGATCCAAAAAACTTAAAAAAAAACTTTGTTCTATGTAAAAAAATAATTTTAGGAAAAAAACAAAAAAAAAAACGTTTAAAAAATTTTTGACCACCTTTTGGTCCTGGCAACATGTAAATTTGTTAAAAGGAGTCCTTTTTGAGTAATATTGTGCAAAAAATCCGAATCAGAATATTTTTCCTAACGGATGCGCAGTGGCTTTCTGGACTTATGTATGTTACTAAGTAAAATCAAAATTTAAAATGACAAACAACCAACACACAAAGAAATTCAACATAAAAAGAGGGGTAAGACAAAGTAATATGCTCTCCCCAAAAATATTTGTGCCCCCCTGCAAAATATGCTTAATAACAGAATTGAAATCAGATGGGATCAGATAATATCCAGGAAGCGCAAAGAGAAACTGCTGGAAACTAGAACAAAAGGGTACAACATAGAGGGGAGTGGCAAAACATTAGTAGGCCTACACTCAGCAGTGGACAATTTAGGATTTCTAGATAGATAGAGCTTAATATCACAATGGCTACAGTAGGGTAGACAGGTGTGATACTATCTTATATTGCATGTAGGTATCTCTGAGAACGCATAAACGTATCACTTGTATCCAGCACTCTCTCAGGGACATATTTAAATAGTCCATGAAATTTTCCAGCAGTTCAGTTAACTCAGGACACCTTCCATGTCGTTCATGAAGATTTCACCTACATACAAAAAAACTAAAAAAGAATAAGTCAAAGTTTTATTTCCGAAGAAAATAAAACTTTTAATGAGACCAAGTTTCTAGTTACGCCTTCGTGGTTGCTATTACTTGCAAACCAAACGAATGTTGGATTAAAGAAGACTAAAGAAGACGTGGCAAAATTCCAACGAAAACATGGTCTCGATACTCTCACTTTATAAAAGAATACAGTCCGTACAATATACAGGGTGCGCCAAACCTCTGGTTTTCTTTGATTACGGCTAAATTATGGGATATGCAAAAAAATGTTTCTAACAAAATTAATGTATATCGAAACCGTCTATAATTTAAAATTATTTTCGATTATACAGGGTGAGTCAGAACGACGATACGAACCAAAGTTGTGTTTTTTTAAATGGAACACCCTATATATTAAATCATTTTTGAATATATTTTTAAAAATATTAAGAATTTGTGTAAGGTATTATAGGCCCAAAGTTAACAATTTTCGAAATATTTACACTTTTATTCAGAAAAATGGTAATATTCAAAGGGCTGTGAATTAGGCTTTCAAGGTAATAAAAATTTAAATGATATTCCAAAGTTTTTTTAGTATACTCTTATTTTTAAATACATTAACATATTTGACATATAGCCATAGAGTATGCAGTGTGATCACTATTTGCAAATACAAAATTTTCTCATTTTTTTAAATGAGACACCCTGTATATGGGTATTGCCTTTTGTAGTAAATATAACAACCTTTCTTTTGGTATAAGGTTGTATGCACCTAGCATATTTCGTTTTCTAGATATTTAAAAAAAAAACTATAGATTTTACGTTTTTGCGGATTTTTTATTAAAAAAAATTTTTGCAAAAAAATAATTATAATATGGTTTTAGAAACATACATTAAAATATCAAATATGAAAATAAAAACGTAATTAAAGATTAAAACAAATCGCATACTAGTACAATTCAATTGAATTTAATAACTTAAAATTATTTTACAAAAAATATTTTACGATACTAATGAATTCGTAAATTAGTTACTAAATTAAATAAACAACCAAATTTGATATCTACCCTAGAAATTTTTCTACCACAGAAACTTTCCTGTACCAAATTAATTGTTGTATATTGTATTTACGACTAAGATCAGTTAAACTTTTAATTTACCTACCTCTTAAATTTACTTACGTCTTGAGAACATAATTATAAAGTATGCTTTGAAACAAATGAGTGTTAAATGTATCAGCCAAATTGTTTATTAATATAAATAGTATTAACTGGTGTCACAAAAGCTGGTAATACTTTTGTAGTTGAAATTTTTGTAACAATTTTTTATATTTTAAATTTCAATTTTTCAACCGAACAATTGGTGGATATGGCATTATTTGTTTTGGGCGAAACCACTAGAAATTATTACCAGCTTTTGTGACACAACTACATATTGTAGATACTATTTACTTCATAATATACTTCTATAACGTTCATTTGTTTCAAAGCATACTTTATACGTTCTCAAGATGTAGGTAAATTAAAAAGTTAAAAACTGATACACAATTTAACTAACAAAATTGGGTACAATAAAGTTACTAGGGTAGAAAAGTTTCTAGGGTAGATATCAAATTTGGTTGTTTATTTAATTTAGTAACTAATTTAGGCATTCATTAATATGGTAAAATATTTTTTGTAAAATAATTTTAAGTTATTAAATTCAATTGAATTGTACTAGTATGCGATTTATTTTAATCTTTAATTACGTTTTTATTTTCATATTTGATATTTTAATGGATGTTTCTAGAACCAGATTATAATTATTTTTTTTGCAAAAAATTTTTTTAATGAAAAATCCGAAAAATCGTAAAATCTATAGTTTTTTTTTAAATATCTACAAAACGAAACATGCTAGGTGCATACAACCTTATACCAAAAGAAAGGTTGAAATATTTACTCCAAAAGGAAATACTCATATACAGGGTGTCCCTTTAAAAAAAACGAGAAAATTTTGTATTTGCAAATAGTAATCACACTGTATACTCTATAGCTATATATCAAATATGTTAATTTATTTAACAATAACAGTATACTAAAAAAACTTTGGAATATCATTTAAATTTTTATTACCTTGAAAGCCTAATTCACAGTCCTTTGAATATTACCATTTTTCTGAATAAAAGTGTAAATATTTCGAAAATTGTTAACTTTAGGCCTATAATACCTTATACAAATTCTTAATATTTTTAAAAAATATATTCAAAAATGATTTAATATATAGGGTGTTCCATTTAAAAAAACAAAACTTTGGTTCGTACCGTCGTTCTGACTCACCCTGTATAATCGAAAATAATTTTAAATTATAGACGGTTTCGATATACATTAATTTTGTTAGAAGCATTTTTTTGTATATCCCATAATTTAGCCGTAATCAAAGAAAACCAGAGGTTTGGCGCACCCTGTAGTAGGGATGGGAAAAACCTACCGGTTTAAACCTAAAACCGGTTTTTTTACTTCGCAATAACCGGTTTTACCGGTTGTTCTTTTGACCCGGTTATAACCGGTTTTTTCTTTTTAAAGTAAAAACCGGTTATTAGGTTTTTACGGTGATTAGGATTAGGTTAGGTATTATTTTGGATCCAAATCATAATTATTATTCTCAAGTAATTATTCCAAACAAAACGATAACTCAAATTTTTGTCCATACTCAACCAAACCAGACCAAAACTCAAATCCATACAGGAAGTATTAAATGAGTTAAAATGTACCTATTCTACAAAAATATACAAACGTGTTAAAAGTAATACATGTTCTTTCGATAGTACTAATTTTGATCATATTGATATCGAGTCGAATGGAGTATCTCAAACTAAAGTGTATTGTAAATGTAACTTTGTAACCTATTGGATTAAAAAAACCGAAAACCGGTTTTTCCAAAAACCGGTTTCTTTTGGCCGGTTATAACCGCCAGGTTAAACCGTAAGCAAAAAAAACCGGTATAACCGAAAACCGGTGTTTTGTCAAAAACCGCCATCCCTACCCTGTAGATACCGTTGCACGTCATTATCTACACTACAGCTAGTATAAGTTGAAATTGTAGCCCAATTACAAAAAATTATTTAATTCATTTTAAATCAAATATATCACATAATTATTACGAATTGAATTATACAACAAATCAAATTAATATTCAATGTAAATGAATAAAAATGTTAGAAATAGAAAACAAGAATAAAGTTATAACCTTACGTTAAGGTAAATATTAAAAACAAATACTGATAGTAGAGAATAAAAACAAATCTGGAAGTGTAAACGCCACAACTGTCAAATAAATGTTACGAATTTATGCCAAAATGTCACCTTTGTTCGATCGCATTTAGAGTGTAGTCCGAACATGTTTGCTTTATAAAAACGCTTTATTTTCCACTTATACATTTTAAATGAAACAAGTTAGGGTATGTTTCTTTAAATTTACATTATTAGATATCTTCCAATATTATGTCTACGTGTATATAAAATATGTCTAGTGGCGGTAATTCCAGTGTCATCAGCTAAACAATTCTAAAACGGAGCACACCTACGACTTCAATATTTCGTGTTGATATCATGTGATGTCACATGCTATAACGCGGATGACGTGCAATGGTATCTACATTGTACGGACTGTACGTTAACTCCAAATTTGTCAGTATAAAATATGGTGCTAGATTTGCTGCAATAAAAATGTTAAAAAGCCTAACGAAAAAGCATGTAAATTTAGTGTGTTTTATAATGAAGATATTATTCAAATACTGTTATCGACGAAGGATTAAGTAATAAAATTTGAATAATAGAAAATAAATAAAATATTATTTAAGATTACAGACAATTTATGGGAAACATGCCACCATTTCTTGTTAAAGTCCAACCAGTATTGAAAGTGATTTATTACAGTAAAAAATTCAAATGCATTTCCCATGATTTTTTGTTAAACCCAGACATCATGTCATAAAGTATTTATTTTCAATGACCACTAGGTAGGTATTTATCGTGTTTTTATAAGAGTACGTCCATTAATCATCATTAGGAGAGGATTAAACGTAAGTCTGTCATTATATAGTAGCTGATTGCCACAGTGTCTAACGCTTTTCAGCGGTTAGTTATCAATTCTGTTTGTAATTGAATAACAAAGTAGTAGCTCAGTGACCCTATCGACTTAGTTAAAAATAGATCGATCTTGTTATAAGGGATTGTCCCATATATTATGCTTATGTTGACAGAAATGCCGAGTTAAAATAAGTAGGTATGTACGGATTTTGCTTCTTGATGTCGCGTCGCGTTGAAGAAATAAGATATAGCGTTGTTTGTGTTGTTTCTATTAGTAGAAATATGTTAGTTTATTAGTTACCCGTCAACACTGACTTAAATATACACTCCTAGTAAAAAACTCAGGACACTTGCATTTTGTATGTTTTTTTTACATTCTGTAGGTGTTACGTGGTTTAAATGGGAAATAGTATGATACAATTGATCCAAAAGATGGCATAACCCAGACATCCAAAGTGAAAGTTATCCTCCAACACCAAATTGTTCTATATGGTCCACATAATGTTCAGAAAAAAGTCACACCATTGTGAGCGTCGGGTTTGGGGGGTAGAGGGAGTTGAAATCAGTAAATTCGTAGTTTTTTAAGTTTTTCGTCACTATTTCTAAAACTATGCGGTTTAGCATGAACAACCTTCTACACAAAAATGTTCTACATTAAATTTTAAATAAAAAACACCCAATGCATAATCCTTCTGAAATGAACGGTTCCAAAGTTACGGAGGTAGTAGGTAGGTACCTATAGTATAATTGGTCCAAAAAAAGGCCTAACCCACACATCCAATGTAAAAGTTTTCCTCTTACACCAAATTGTTCTATATGGTCCACATATTGTTCAGTAAAAAGTTACACCATTTTGTGCGTCGGGTTTGGGGAGGGGGGAGAGGGGGAAGAAATCGGTAAAGTCGCAGTTTTTTACGTTTTTCGTCACTATTTTTAAATCATGCGGTTTAGCATGAACAACCTTCTACACAAAAATGTTTTACATTAATTTTAAATAAAAAAGGCCCTATGCATAATCCTTCTAAAATGAACGGTTCCAAAGTTACGGAGGTAGTATAGTATAATTGGTCCAAAAAAAGGCCTAACCCACAAATTCAAAGTAAAAGTTTTCCTCTAACACCAAATTGTTCTATATGGTCCACATATTGTTCAGTAAAAAGTTACACCATTTTGAGCGTCCGGTTTGGGGGGAGATAGGGGAGAAGTCGGTAAATTAGTAGATTTTTTACGTTTTTTCGTCAATATTTCCCAAAAACTATGTTTTAGCGTAAATAATGTTGTATACGAAAATGTTCTACATAAAATTTAAAACAAAAAATATCCTATACATAATTGTTATAAAATCAAGGGTCTCAAAGTTACGGAGGTTTTCGATACTTTTTATATTTTTTGGGCAATTGATGATGATTTTGGGTGGCGAGGTTGACGTTTCTTCAAGGACTTATAACTAACATACAATCGGCCACTGAAATAGCAAATCCTGTTAAAGAAAATTTCTTTCATTAGTAATAATATTATAAATTGCTCAAAAAATATAAAAAGTATAGGGAACCTCCACTTTTCACCCTCCGTAACTCTGGAACCGTTGATTTTATAACAGTTATGTATCGGACTTTTTTGTTTTAAATTTTGTGTAGAACATTTTTGCTTAGAACATTGTTTACGCTAAAGCTTAGTTTTAGAAATATTGACGAAAAGCGTAAAAAAACTACTAATTTACCGACTTCTCCCCCATCTACCCCCCAAACCGGACGCTCAAAGTAGTGTAACTTTTTACTGAACAATATGTGGACCATATAGAACAATTTGGTGTTGGAGGAAAACTTTTACTTTAAATGTTTGGGTTAGGCCTTTTTTCGGACCAATTATAATATACTACCTCCGTAACTTTGGAACCGTTCATTTTAGAAGGATTATGCATAGAGCCTTTTTTATTTCAAATTTAATGTAGAATATTTTTGTATGGAAGGTTGTTTATGATAAACCGCATAATTTTAGAAATATTGACGAAAAACGTAAAAAACTACGAATTTACAGATTTCTCCCCCTCCCCCCCCCCCCCAAACCCAACGCTCAAAATGGTGTGACTTTTTTCTGAACATAATGTGGACCATATAGAACAATTTGGTGTTGGAAGATAACTTTCACTTTGGATGTCTGGGTTTGGGAGAGGAAGTAATCAGCTGAATCCAAACCATTCTTAGCCAGGACATTTTTCTTCTACCTATGCTGCGCCTTCGCTGAACCTTCGCAGTTTTCTTACTTTGATGGAATCCAGTATCTACCTGCTGTTCTCTATTCTTCTTAGTACTTCTTCATTGGTTATTCTGTCTGTCCAGGAGATTCTCAGCATTCTTCGATATGTCCACATTTCAAATGCTTCCAATCCATCGAGATCGAGATATTGTTTATTAAGGGTACATGTCTCCACACCATACAAAAGAACAGAAAATACATAACACTTCAGTACTTACCTTACTCGTCTTCTAAGATTTAGGTCGAGGTCTCTACTACATAATAATTTATTTCATATTAGTGAATGCACTTCGAGCCTTTTCTATTCTAATTCTGATTTCTTTGGTATAATCGTTTGTTTCATTAATGTTTGTGCCTAAATAGTTATAATTCTAAACTCGTTTTATCGTCTTATTATTTACGTGTAGATTGATGTTTCTAATATGTTTCTTTGATATAACCATGAATTTTGTTTTCTTTATGTTTAGTGACAGACCAAATTCTTCACTCGTTGCAACGTTATCTAAAATTCTTTGTAGAATTTTTTGAAAGACTAAAAGACTAATAATAGGAAACATTAGTAGCCCAAAAGTAACGCAAAAAATTAACATTTTCCGAAAAATTAAACAAATGAAAAAATAAAATTTTAATTGCCCACTGTTGGCTGTTCTTTAGGATTAACATCGGGTATTGCATCCCCTACATTTGCGGAGGATTTCAATGCGCCTAGGCATACTACTTGCAATAAGTTACTGAATCTGTTCTTGTGGTATATCTTCCCCTTCTTCATTCAACGCTATTTTCAGCTCTTGAATCGTTCCCGGCAATGGTTTGTCCCTTTTAATTCTTTTTCCTTAAAATGTTCCATAATAATGTTCTAATGGATTCATGTCTGGACTAAAAGCAGGCCAATCTAAAACGAAATTCCGACAGTACTTAGGTATTCCATGGCGATTGGAGGCATTAGAAATTATCACCAACGAAAGAGGCGTAGGGGACAACATTGTCCTCCAGACACTGTCGTATATATCTGCCTGCAGGGCCTGCTGTTATGAGTTCTATAAACATCCGTCCATATTATAACACCTCTACCACCAAACAGTGTTCTGGGTGAAATACAGCAAAGTGCAAATCGTTCCACTCAAAAAAATTGATTAACAGTGATTATTGAATAGTATTTCGTTGTAACAACAATTTAATTTTTTGTTTCAATGAACTTTTAGACATTGACGAATGTATTTGGTTATTGTCACAATGATTGAATAATAATTGTGAAAATAACTAGAGTACATTAATCAATAACACTCAATTTATTTAGCCAATAACTTAGTGTCGTATATTTAATAATTCTGGCAGCAACTCACTTTCTTGATTTCGTAGATGACAAGCAATTACCTTGGTTTATCGTGACAACGTACAGATTTCATTAAAACAATGTAAAAATGTTGCTAATATAGAGTAATAAATGATTATTGTATAGATGTAAACTGATTGTTGTGACAACGAATGCATTAATCAATCTACTACTGCGTTTCATATCCACAATCAATGCGTTCATGGTGACAATAAACGTAGTTGTTGAGACAATAAATGTTTTGCTTGACCATTTGAAATGTAACGGCTTTTTCTTATCGTGATACCCCTAGCTTCTCTGTGTTACCGTGCCGAAGTTAAGTGCCGAATAATAATTTCATTTCGGTCCACAACGGTCGAATTCTTTTTAAATGCATTCATTTTTTTCGAATCCTGAGAAAACTAATTATTATTTTTGAAAATTTAAACGCAGAATAAAATATTACAGTATTATCGAGGGTCTGAAGTCCTGGAGAACTTCTATAATGATTATTTTAATAAGTCACAGGGGTGAAAAGAGAAAATTTAGTATGATTTTTAATTTCAAATATACCATCCAAAAGAAACTTTTTGTTTATTCTAAGGGACTTTAAGCCCTCGGTAATAATGTAATATTTTATTCTGCGTTAAAATTTTTCAAAAAAAACTTATTAGTTTTCTCAGGATTCCAAAAAAAATGAATGCGTCTAAAAAGAATTCGATCGAAATTTTGCACCTCCATTCTCAAAAACGATTAAAGTGTTATACATTTTTAGACTCACTATTTCAAACGCTTTTAAATGAGCTGTCACATGATGTACTTTCCCGTTTAAAAAAATCAAAGTTATGCCTGTCACCTGAAGAGGGATCGTGTAAAGTTCGAAACATTGATGTTCTAATATATTTGATTATTTTAAAAATTGACCTGTCCTAGCGTTTTGCTTATGTGCTAAAAATAAATAAGTTAATAAGGGGGGGAGAGTGTAAAATTTATTCCAGCGCACTGTATAAGTGAAATCATATGAGAAATCACACAGTGTAAAGTCCATTAGGTTTAGGACAAAAAAGGGGGTCTAAAAAATTATTATTAATCAATATCATACATTGGGCTAATGCATTCAGTAATTATTCATACGTTCATAGTAGGAATGAACGAAACTGATTGTGAGAATGAATAGAATTGCTTGTAAGAATAACCGTATTTATTGTGGGAATGAACGGAAATGATTGTAAGAATAAACGGAAATAATTGTAGAAATAAACGAAATACGGACTGGGAGAAATAACACTGTTATTGGCACAACGAATAGTCTTCGTCGGTCAATTAACGACGTTGTTGTTTCAATGAATAGTATTCGTTGACTCAGTAAACAGAGTTCGTAAAATTAATAAAGTGATATTATGGTCTAAATAATGAATGTTCATCCATTCAATAAACGTATTTCATTGGCTCAACTAACGAAAAAATTAATTGACGAACATCGCTTTGTTGTTCCAATAAAACCAAGAATTGGACAAATTTTAAGTATTGCGTTTGTTGTCTGAATTAACAGTTTTATTGATATTACATACCTTTTTCGTTGAGTGTCTCCCGGTCTCTTCCATACAGTTTCTGTGATCCAGTTTCTGTGATCATTCGTAAATGTCACCATGTTAGCTTGATGACCTGCTGTTAGTTTAGGGCATGCTACTGGATTATGAGAACGTAACGCACTATCACGCAGGACTCTTCTTACAATATATGCAGAAATATGAGTTCCTCGAAGTTCTAACCAACAAATAGCGAAAACATTTAGCTATTTGACGTTAGGCTAAGGCCAGACCAGCGTCAATTTACGGCGCTGTAAGAGCACTAAAATGAAGCGAGAAAATGGGTCCTAATGGGGTTTAGTGTTTTGGATGGCCAGACTAAGCTGTGAAATATCGCACAGAAACATCGAACGGGTCGCATCGGCATGTCGCATCTCGCGACATGCCGTATTTTACATCCCCATCTGGCCATGCTTCTTACTGCAGCTACTGTCGCTTCATTTTACTGCTCTTACATCGCTGTAAATTATCGCTTGTCTGGCCGTAGCCTTAAAGAGCAGTTCCGTAATGCGGAAATCTTGAAAAAAAACTTTCATCATCTCTTCACCTTTTTCTGCCTGATCCTGGTCTTGTCTACCTGATCCTAGTGTATTCTCCATTCTGACAATATTTCGTAAGGGTATCATGGACGGTATTTTTGTTCAAATGATTTGCAATATATCGTATACTGCGACCATCTTCATACAATGCCGGAACAAAAAATTATGTAATGCAATTTTAAAAATAATATTTAAATTTTAAAAGTACGTACTTACAGAAAACACAGTTAGTACGTTCTTTAACGGTAAAATATTGCAAAACCTCTAAATTTTAAAGAACTGCTTGGATTGACATGAAATTTGGCATACTAGCTACAAGTAAAAAAAAGGGATATTGTGCCGACGTGTGCTTTTGCCCTGGGGGTGTGTTTCACCCCCTCTCGGGGATGAAAAAATATATGTCCAAAATAAGACCGGAAATAGATAAAATGACTAATTCTAAGCAACTTTTGTTCTATAGAGTTTTTGCACCAAGTTAATACTTTTCGAGTTATTTGCGAGTGATTTTTTGGCAAATAACTCAAAAAGTAAGTATTTTGTCGGAAAAACATTCTTATCAAAAATATATCCTGTAAAAAAGTGAACAAAACAGTGTGTATATTAGGTCTCTATATCTAGCAGAAGCAGAGTTACAGCTAATATAATAGAAAAATAATAGAAAAATAGGTTCATATTCGTCAAGTTCCAAATCGAATATTCTAACTTGAAATACATAACCAAAAAATGAATTACTTTTTGCGGAAAACTTATAATACCTTTTTTAAAGTGTCTAGAAAAAGCTTTATTTTTGTTTTATAAAAAAATCCTAGCAACAAAAGTAAACAAGTTGCGCTCAAAATAAAGATAGTTCCTTTTTTTTGGTAAAAAAATCGAGAAAATCACCTCCTAATTAGCATCTTAAATGAACTTAATCGTTACCACTTCACAAGTTTCTTTACTCATGTATATTATATTGTTTATTTGATCTGTAAGTTTCATCGGTTCAAAGTAATTCTTTTTGAAAGGGCCGTAGTTAAAAGGGCTTGGACGAGTCAATAATCACGAGTGTATGCAAATTAGAAACACCAAATCTTAACCAATTTTTGTCTTACAGAAAAACAAAAATACAAAATATTCACAAAAACAAAGCAGACTTTTTATATTTTTTAAGATTTTTGGTATCTCTAACAATTTTTAAGTTATTTTGAAAAAGAGAGTTTTTTCAAAATTAAAAATTTTAAAAATTTTATTTTAAAATCAAATTTTTTCAAAAATAAGCAACTTGAATCGATGAAGCTTACAGATCATATAAACACAACATAAGTAAAATAACTGATGAAGCGGTAACGATTAATTTTATTTAAGTTGCTAATTAGGGGGTGATCTTCCCGTTTTTTTTTGCCAAAACAAAAGGGACCTACTTTATTTTGAGCGTAACTTGCTTATATTTGATGCTAGAAACTTTTTCTATAAAAACAGAAATAAAGCTTTTTTAGACACTTTAAAAAAGTTGTAATGAGTTTTCCCCAAAAAGTGCTTCGTTTTTTGGATATTTCATGTTGAAATATTCTCTTTGGAATTTGGCGAATATGAACCTATTTTTCATTACCTATAACTCTGGTTCTGCTAGGTCTAGAGACCTCATGCATACACCATTTTTTTTACTTTTGTACAGGCTATATTTTTGGTAAAAACTTTTTTTTTCGCTAAAATACTTTTTTTGAATGATTTGCGAAAAACCGTCTAAATACATGGTTATTTTGTTGAAAAGTGAACATATTCACTCGCAAATAACTCGAAAAGTGTTGACTTGGCGAAAAAACTCTATAGAACAAAAGTTGCTTAGAATTAGTCACTTTATCCATTTCCGCACTTATTTTGGACATATATTTTCCCCCGGAGAGGGGGTGAAACTCACCCCCAGGGCAAAAGCACACATCGGCACAATATCACTTTTTTTCTTTGGCATGTTAGCTATGCGTATGCCAAATTTCATGTCAATCCAAGCGGTTCTCTAAAATTTAAAGCAAAAACCGTGAAAGAATTCACTAAGTATAAGCTTCGTGCTAGTATACTGTACTGCCTGCTGTAACATGTTTTTTAACACTAAACGGAATAAACCTTTGACTAGTATTTTTATGAAAGCAAAAAACAGAAAATAATTGACTGAAACTCCATATCTATATATAATAACAATAACCGTCTTTGATCTAACATTTTAGTAACACACTGTAAATCATCAGGAGTTCCTTCTCCCAGTAGAAAGATATAAAACGTTTTGATGTTCACTTTATAATTCTCATAATGTTAT
Organism: Diabrotica virgifera virgifera; assembly: GCF_917563875.1. Taxonomy (NCBI): domain Eukaryota; kingdom Metazoa; phylum Arthropoda; class Insecta; order Coleoptera; family Chrysomelidae; genus Diabrotica; species Diabrotica virgifera. The sequence goes on from NC_065449.1 coordinate 243,472,235, forward strand.
TTATAAGTGCATTGCACAAGCCTATTTTTAATTAGACATCCGAATATACTTTTTAATGATGGTATTTCCGAAGAAACTTGATAAACTTTTATTTGTTCTGATGCATCTTGAAAAAACTGTATTGTGAAATATTTAAGAACAATTCGTTTATCGGATACAGATGTTTTGAAGTATATTTATATTTGTGTCGTGGGTCATATATGTTAATATTCTTCGCGATAGAAAAAGCAATTGAAAATAATACCTGGTCAGTTTAAAAAAAATATACTTATATCTTTTATAATATAGAGGCGTGTACAAATCTATAAGATCAATTCAATACCAGAGAAGGTGAAGCAAAGATATGTAGCCAAATCCAGAACAAAGAAAGCAAAAGATTTTGTGTTTTTCAATATTTTTTTCAATGATGACCATGGTTTTCTTCTTCTTCTTCTTCTAGCCATTTACGTCCACATCTGAACATAAGCCTCTTCAAGTCTTCCTTTCCATTGTTTTTTGTTGTACGCTACTTGTAGCCAATTTTTCCCGGCCGTTCGTCTCAGATCATCTGTCCATCTCATAGGAGGTCTGCCTCTGGGTCTTTTGTGTTGGATGGTCTCCAGGTTAGAACTGTTCTGTGCCATTTGTTTAGATCGATCCTAGCTACATGTCCAGCTTATTCCCATTTCAATTTTAATGATTTTTGTACCACATCGGTGACTTTGGTTTTCTGTCTTATCCATGTGTTTGTTTTCCTGTCCTTAAGTGATATGCCAAGCATTGCTCTTTCCATCTCGTGTTGAGTGACTCTGAGTATGTTCATATTCTTTTTTATGATTGTCCATGTTTGTGCCCTATATGTTAATATCGGAATAATTCATGCACCAAAAACTTTAGATCTAAGATGTAGTTGAATTTGCTGATTTCTGAGTATATAGTTCAGTTTGACGAATGCTGCCCATGGTAACTTTCTTCTTCTTTTTATTTCTTCCGTTTGAATTTCCCTATTTAGTATTATTTTTTGTCCTGAGTATATATATTCTTCAACTTTTTCTATAACTTTGTTGTTTATTATTGTCACGGTTTCTTCGGAGTGCATGGTAAGCCTCTCGGATAGTGTGAAAAAAGGGAAATAGGTCTGTATACCTGTACTGGATATCTAAGAGACTATATTCAGCTTAGCGGAGTGATATTGTTCGAGGTGTGAAATTACATAAACAAGTGATCATTTCACAAAACAGGTAGATCCGTTGTTTATGGAATTTCATACCTCAAACAATAACACCCCGCTGAGCTGAATATTACGGAGTCTCTTAGATAGATACCTTTGGTACAGTAGTGTACTGATAGATCATCGGGCTCTGGTTCCAGTTTGAATGCGGGCCCCTCCCAACAAAAACACACATTGTTTATTAAAAGTTTTTAATAAACATTAAATATAAATCAACATATAAAAACTCAAGCTAATTTAAAACAGTAAAATAATATTAATTCTATCATTTTTCATACTGACATAACTGATTACTTTACTCCAGCCGTTTTTACCTACCTAAATAACGAAACTCAAAAATGTTCTGCATCTAAGGCCTGGATCCCGCATACCAAAAAAAGTTTATTAACAGCAAGCTGAAAATTTGTTAATAGCTTAACGGTGTCTATTCGGACAAACTTTGATATATGGGAACACTGGAACAGGGGAAGTTTTAATTGTGGAACGTGATTTTAATTGTGGAACTTGTCATCCTGACAAGTTTATGATTGTGAAATCTAGCAGGTTGTTTTTAAGTTCATTCAATAGCAAACTTTATACAATATATGAAAAAATGTTTGTCCGACAAATATTTTAGGCATTTTAATAAGTCCGACACGTAGAACATGTCAAATGGCAGGAATTATGTTGGTGATAGATAGAAAGATAGCAGTTCGATTTTTCCATGAGAGTTTAATGAAAGGATAACAAGTCAATTTCAAATTCTGTCCGACAAAATACATGGGACGTTTTCGTAGTCTGACGTTCGAAACCTGTAACCTGTTCCACAATTAAAACTTCCCCTGTTCCAGTGTTCCCATATATCAAAGTTTGTCCCGACTAGACACAGTTATGCTATTAACAAATTTTCAGCTTGCTATTAACAAACTTTTTCTGTTTCGCGAGATCCAGGCCTGTCCAGTCATAATTAAGAACCTGAATATCGGAAAACAGCTTTTAAAAAATGAACATTAGATGCAGTTTATATCACCAAAATAGATTCTCAAATTGCACATAATTTTTTAAATAAGTTAAATAATTACAAACAAACCTCTAAGAGTAGGGAGATAAAAAGCTTAAATAAAAAATAGTAAAAATAAAACCTTGGATAACGGCGGGGTAGATATCTTTAATCAAACGACGAGACTTTCTTAAAAAGAAATTAATAAAGCAATTTTCGCCAACACTTAGGGATAGGCGCAAATTTCGGCTCCAATGTATTCTAAATGCATTCATTTTTTTCGAATCCTGAAAAAACTAATAGGTATTTTTTTTTAATTTAAACGCAAAATGAAAGATTACGTTATTACCGAGTGCCGAAAAGAAATTAATAAAGCAATTTTCGCCAACACTTAGGGATAGGCGCAAATTTCGGCTCCAATGTATTGTAAATAAATAATAATTGTAATCATTTTTTTCGAATCCTGAGAAAACTAATAAGTATTTTTTAAAAATTTAAACGCAGCAAACTTCTATCATGTTTATTTTAATAAGTTAAAGGAGTGAAAATAAAAAGAGAAAATTGAGTGTGATTTTTAATTTTAAATATGTCATTCAAAAGAAACTTTTTATTTATTCTTAGGGACTTTCGGCCCTCGGTAATAAGCTGGCGGTAATAAGATAGCCGGTGGTATCCAATACACGCCGTACAGCGTGTATTGGAGACCACAGCTTTAGAGTCACGGTCTTAGCTCTTAGATATTTCAAACTGTAACTGTACTGATTAAACTTACTAACTGCAGTGACTGCTTCCACATATGAAGGGCGAAAGTTCTGATACGTACCTTTAAGTTCGGTTATCCTCATTTTTGTCTATATTTAGAATTTAATTTCAGTTATTTTATAAGAATTACCTAAAAGTAGGTAAAAGCTGAAGAATGAAGGTGCTATAAATACGAACAAAAGGAGCATCGAGCGTCTATTCATTATTGTCTTGGGATTATTTTTATAACCTCCCGTATAAAACTTAAATTGAATATCTCAGTTTCCAAATTTCTACAACTTTGTAGTTTACAATAACTATTCATCGATCGTGATATAAACACAAGTGTTTAAGTTAGTAGGTACAGGCGGTTATTCTTTAAACAAGTGTTGAAACCAGGGCTTCGGCTTAAACAGGTAAAAAGAGTACAGAACCTGTCAAAAGCGTTCCCTATGTTTCTTAATAAATTTTGTTTTCAAATTCTTTGATAAATAGGTATTAGTCGTTTTTATTTATAATTACCTATACAAAAATAAAAATTTATTAAGCAGTTACATTTCCTAGTGTGTACTTGTGTAGTTCAAAATGTCCCCATCAAATTATAAAAAAAGAACCAAAAAGCGTATTAGAGAGGGCCCCTGAGGGGCCAGGGCCCTGGTTCCGCGGAACCCGTGGAATCCAGCTCAGTCCGCCACTGCTCTGGTAGATACTTTAGCTAGTGGGATTTTCTGAGTCCTACCCTGATTGTAGCAAGGATATTATTTTAGATTTTCTCGATGATTGTTTGAATTTTTTAGGCTCTACAGCACGTGTTATAGAGTTGTAAGATCCATTTTTTGCTTCTTGGCCTAGGTTCTTTATTTGGTCACTGCATATATCATCCACACCTGCAGCTTTTCCCTTTTTAGCTTGTTTATACCATGCTAAAGTTCTTTTACTGGAAACGAAGTTCCTGGATTGTTTTACTTCTGATTCAGTCTTCTTCTAGTATTTGGATATTTGTTATGTCGGTTCTTACTTCTTCCATTCACAAGGACTTGAGTAGCGACTTGGTTTTCTGTAAGTAAATTTTAGTAATCCTTGGGATCACTGCTAAGTTTTTTAACATAGTTCCATGCTATTTTGCTACTATGTGTCAAGTCCATTTTTTCCAGGATTTCGATCCACTTTTCCTTCCTAGCTTGACTCAGATGTTCAAGTAGAGCTGTTCCGCAGTCAACCTGTTTTTGGCTAAAAGAGTGAGCTGAATATGGGGTTTCGTATGTTCTCATTAGTTTTTTAAACTTGCTAGAACACATTGTTGTCTACCTACGTCCCCTGGGGATAACTTTCCTGGACATATTTTTTATTATTTCTACAAATTTTTCGTAGTTTTCTGGTTTTGGTTCAAGACGTAGAAGCTCTAAATATATTATAGAAATAAATGGTTACCGATTATACCGATTGTGTTGTTCGCTATTCCCTCTATACTTAATTTAAAATCAAGATGCAGTAGAAATAAACAAACCAAGACACGTTAAATGCTACTAGGAAAACTCCCGAACCATAATTTACAACGTATATACATTGTAAATCCCAAATCATGATTTCCAAAGTTTAAACATTGTAAATTATGATTCGGGAGTGCTCCTAGTAGCATTTAACGTGTCTTGGTTTTTTTTTTATTTCTACTGCATCTTGATTGTAAATTTAGTATAGATATTTATTAAATGAATACTTATACCTACTTGATTCTACTATACTCCTATAACTCAAACTTGTATGTATTATTGGATCTAGAATCGTGATGAGTATACAATGTCCCTTCTTTTCAATTTCATCAATTGTCATTTTGTATATCTACTTCTCTTTAGCAACCTCTAGCTAGACCACAAGCTAGCACAATCTACGAATTTCAATAAAGTAACTAAAAAAAAGAGTGTGTGTACTTGTGTACGCACGTAAGAAGTTATACTTCTTTGTCGTCATAAAAAACATTTTTTTATATACCTCATACAAAATCGATAATATTTTATATAAGATGGTTATATTTTAGGTTTTAGATCATGCAGAACATTCTATAACTTTTCTTTCGTAAAATTAATAACAAAAGTTATCATAATTGAAATAACAGAAAATAATGTTGATTATATATATGTTGAGAAAAATTTTTAATTTCTTTTTCAATTAGAAGGATGTAATTGCATATTAGAATATAGTTCTAATTCCAATTAACTGTTCATAATAACAATGTTCAATATTGTAAAAATAAAGCTACTTTTCTCTTGAGTGAAATTCATATTTTTTGACATAGGTACCCTGTGTAATACTCATAAAAATTTACTATCTGATGGTTGAATCAGAGATTCTAGATATTGCAGAACCTTTTATGTAGAACAACTATTTTTCGTAAAATGAATAATAAAAAAGTTTTCCATATTATGGTTCCAACTTACAGGGACATACTGTATATTATGACAAAAATATTTTTAAATCTGTTGTCAAGTCAAAAGTGTAAACTTAACCTTAATTTAACAAGAGTTATAGTCGGTTCGCTAAACTCAGACACAACTGGTTAGTGTTTTTAGTAGATATTTTTTTTGTTTTTGGCCAATTTTGCGAAAATTGGCAAAATTACTAACTATTTAGTAATTATTTTCTTGCCAATTTTACAAAATTGGCAAAATTACTTGCTAAATTCACTAGCCATTTGTAGTAACACTGGTGGTACTCATTATTTTCTTTTAAAATATCATACAATATATTATTTACAAAAGTATATACAAATCCCGTATAATATTCCTACTTTATAGCATTTTCAATATCTTCCGTAAGTCCAAACGGTGAGTTTAAATTTTTTTTTCAAGGCGTCCAACTTTCTTTGAAGCGAAGCTGAATTGTTCAAATATAAAAAAACTCTCCTGCAGTGTTGTCCGTATGAGATGATACGCCAGTCTCTAATGCATCATTGTCCTCTATGTTTACTTTTTGATTTATCTGCAGGGCCTACAAAAAAAATTAATCCAATTTAAATTTTAGATCACAACTACACCTGATATGAATAACATTGTAACTCCACTTATAATGTTTTTCAACTATTGCTTAAATGATATCTATAAAGGACAACTTTCATTTTGATCTAGAAACTTTTATCCTATCTTATGTACCTAAATATAAAGTTTTTTAATAAAATAACCTCATTGTAAGTGCAAATTTTGAATCACTCGGTGGAAAAAACTTTGTAACCAATGTTACAATACTATAAATTTCTATTATTGATGAATATTTTTATAAACACATTGTAACATCTATATAATTTACGAGTGAACTAACTTCCACTGTTATATATATCTGATGTTCACAGTGGATTACAAGTTCAAGAAGCATCAACAGCGGAAACCCCTTCCTGCATCAAAGGCATTAGTTTATTATTAGATACGTCTGCTAAGAAAAAATTCCCAAAGAAGAAAAATCTTGGAAAGGAGAGACAAAGAGATCCAAGTGTTTCCAAAATTAATATTTTGAAGAAACTGAGGAACTCTGACCAAGAATACACTAGAAAAACTGTAAAATTAACGTAAATGAGAGAATTGGGACCTCGATGTAACGATAAATGTAACATTAAATGTAAATCGAAATTATATAAAAAAAGAATGACTCAATTCATTTAATAATTTTTGGGCAATAGCTGATCATTATAAACAGAGTGATTTATGTAGAGTTTGTAGAGCATACTTATGCAGATATTTCCGTCCGCTATAACTTTTCCCATACGGTACGAATCATTTTCAATCAAACTAAATCAAAACATAAATTGAAACGAACGTCGATGTGTATATACATTTTGTATACTGTATACTATATACTACACATATCGGCATACGTTTCACTTTCTGTTTTGACTTAATTTGATTGAAAATGAATCGTACCGCATGGGAAAAGTTATAGCGGACGGACTATTCTCAAACAATAGAGAAAAGTTAAATGAGTCCACGTAAAACTGGTAAATATGAATATAATTTGCAGTTAGCAGAACACTGACACCAAGTTCGTAAGAAACATTTTTGGATACTTTACTAGATAATACATGGTTAACTACGCTATTCAAAAAAGTGGCATTGCAGCTCGACTTAAATCAGAACCATTAATGCTAACAACAATGTGATACATAAAAGCGAAAAGCTGAGGAAAAGTTATAAAATATAGATTAAGCAAATTGTAGTTGGAGCATCACATGAGCTAATGGTTTATTGCATATAAGGAGACAGTCTGTTACCAACGCATTGTACTCAGCTGAGAATATTTTTTAACAAAAAATCAAAAAATTAAATTATTCTCCATTATTTATTTTTTAGTTGTTATATCCAATTGAAAAAGCATAAGATAAATGTGTTTATTGGATTTACTCACTCTCAATTTACTTCTTTCTTTTCCAATCTCCTCATTCTTTCAACATCATGTTACCTACGCACTTTTTTGAGGCTTGCGTACCATTTCCTGTGATGGAACTTGATCAGGATGATTTTCGTCCCCTAAATAAGCAGGTTCGTCTAAAATTAATAGATTTATGTAAAATATTGTAATGTGAATGTATGAGATAGCCACTGTACACGATGCAACTAATTGCGCAATTTCTTGCAGCAATTGAAATTGCATGGTGTCACACGAGAATTGCACAGAAAAAGTGCAATTACTTGCAGCAACTTCTTGCTGCAAGAAGTTGCAGCTAAATAGAACATGGTCATGCAATTTTTTCTGCAATTGTTATATATAACACATATTATAATTTTCTCAATAATCTAACATTTTTAATCTAATATCTGGATAACTCTACTCAAAAAATCACATTTAATTAATAAAAACAACATAACCTAAAATTTATGGTTAGGTCAAAGTTTCTGTCTATTTCATGTCAACTTATGCAATTACTTGTACCCTGTAATCATTTTATTGCAGAAATCTACTTGCAAGTTGCAACTGATTGCAGAAGTTTTTGCTGCAAGAACTTGTGCTATAAATTTCGCAATTACTTGCAATGTGTAAAGTGGCTATGTACAAATGTAGGAACAAAATTCGATTAACTTATTTTTAAAACACTTACCAGTAATCATTGACAGTAATAAAAGACTCCAAGTACTGGATTCTCCGAGTCTTTAGTTTTGAATAAGTGAGATCGTAAATCGTCCCGGTTGATTGATATTATCCACAGTTCTCTACACTCTACCTCTTCGAGCGAATAGGTTTTTATCAGTAATTTTGCGATTGAAAATCGCACTCACACAGTTTGGGTTTCCACAATGACATGCAACAAGCATGTTAATAAGTCCAAAAATATAATATGAAAACTATTTAAAAAGGCAGTATAACAATCACTCTATATTTATCAATCAACGACATAACCAAACCGTCCAAACCACAGCTGCGCTACAGCTGCCATATTGGATAATTTTTGACATGTCATTTGAACATCCAATCAGAACAAAGTTATAATGCGCATGCGCCCGGTCGCTAGGTTTTACCATATAAAAATTCACCGTCATTACGCCCGTAAAGAAGTATAACTTCAAAAATAAATTAAATTTAATAAGCGTTAAATATTTGTCATCTGGGGCATTCAATAAAAATTTATTCATTTCTTTCTTTGAAAATATATTAAATTTTTTAGGCTTGTACCCAACCGAATTTCGTTTAAGGTTTAAGATAAGCTATTAGTTTAAAATTACTGGACCATATTGTAATACTATACCTGAATTTTCTATATATGTAGTTCTTTGACGTTATGACACTTTTTAACCTTGTTTATTTTTGTTTTTTCACTATAACTGTACAAAACGGTTTTAAGTGCAAAACAATCGATGGTATATAAGTACCTCTAGGTACATAGGACATTGAAAAAATTTGTGCCCAAATTTGGGAGCACATTTGTCCACACAATTGTCCATACTTATGCATTAACAATTTGTAAATAGGCAATGAAAATTTAACTTTAATATGCAGTATCTTTTTCCAAAAAACATTTCATTAAAGCATATTTTGTGTAAAGGTGTATATTCTGGTCCAAATAATTTGATTATAGTTGATGTCCCAATAGTTATACCTCAATCTGTATACAATTATGACATAATTACATCACCACGTATATAATTCAAAAGGCAGACTGAAAGGAATACTAAAAGAAACACAAGAAAATAAAACAAAACAAATAACATAAATCTAGTCTAATAACTCATAATATATAATTGACTTCAAAATAGACGCATTTTATAGCAGATACACAGGAATTAGATCTATTACACGGTTTCCCTCTTATTTAATTACGCTCTAACTTATTCCCACAACATAACGAACATGGACGTTTCCGTATTCCAAGCAAGCAAGCATAGTGATTTAACCCAGCCTGAGAGACTTGCTCACCCCTAGAGAATGACATTCGGGTGATACAATTCATTGGGGCGAGGAGGATTAACTCCCGTAAGCAGGAATCACTCCACCCCGCTTCAATGCTCCAGACCATCCACTTACCCCCCGATAGCACTCTGATGCGCTATAGAGGCTCTCAATCAGCAAAGTGCTTATCATATGGGAGTCTTGGGTACACGGACTCCCATATGAAATCCTACCCCGATCAATGCAGGCCAGCGTGAGGCGCTCTATTCCCGCTATCTCTAGTGACTTATCTTCGATCTGTTTTGCTTGCTCGGGCGCCGAGTCCCCGCTCTGGGCTCTGTCCAGTTCGGCGACTCGGCGCTCGAGGATGTGGGCCCCTCATGCCCTTTTTTGGGTTTTGTTACTAATATTTTTTTTTGTGGCTTTCGCCTATTGTTAATATTTTATTGATTTTTTTAGTGGCTGAAGCCGATTTGAAGTTTTTTGTATATTTTTTTGAGGGATGTCTGAAAATTATAAAAATCAACATTAATAAATATAATGAGATGCCAAAGGTGAGCAAGTTGTCTTCTTTTGATAGAGCTACGATTATCTAGCCTTTATTATATATTTACTAATATTTGTTGTTTGGGTCTCCTATGTTTCCATCTATGGTACACATCATACCTTAATATCTCTTGCAAGATCCGGTTTGGGTGGTCTTCTAGCTCAGCAAATTTTGTTCTGGCTTTTTCCTCCATAATATCCAGTACTCTTATTTGTTTTAGGTCTCTAAATAAGAACCGTTCGGCGACGTATCTGGGCACGTTTGCAGCTTCTCTGAGGCAGTTGTTGTGTGCCGCTTGTATCTTCTTTTTGTTACTTTGACTTATGTGACCCCATGCAAGAGATGCGTATGTAATTATTGGCAGTATAATGCTATTTATCAGTCTTAATTTTGTTTTCATAGCTAATTTGCTTCTTCTTCCTGTGAGTCCTCTTATTGCTGATCTGGCCGCTGCTGTTTTCTGGACTGTTGCGTTGACATGTGATGTGAATGTAAGACCTTGGTCCATTGTGACTCCTAAATATTTAACTTCGTTTTGCCATTCGATGGGTCTGTCTTGCAATGTTAGCTGTTCTTCTGGGTTATCTCTTCTCTTTTTGAAGATAACCGCTTGGGTCTTATCTGGATTTATTGCTATTTTCCATTGGATACTCCATTCTTCTATTGTATCCAATGCTGTCTGTAGATTTCTTACAGCTATATCTAGGTTCATGTGTTTTGCAGCAATTGCAGTGTCGTCTGCATAAAGGCTGATCAATGTTCCGGGTGTTCTTGGAACATCTGCTGTATATATGGTATACAGAAGGGGTGATAAAACTGCCCCCTGTGGTACTCCAGCTTCCGGCATTCCGTGTTCTGATAGAACTGGTCCTATCCGGACCCTGAACTTCCGGTCGCTTAGGTACGAGGAGATGAGTTTCGTCATGGCCCCGCTGTATCCATAATCTCTCATTTTGTATGTCAGTCCTTCATGCCACACTCTATCAAAGGCTTTGCTTACATCCAGAAAGGCTGCTCCCGTATATTGTTGGTCATTGAATCCAGCTACTATATATTCGGTAAGTCTTAATATTTGAAGTTCGCTGGAATGTTGAGCTCTGAATCCAAACTGTGATTCTGGGATTATGCCTAGCCTGTCTGTCTCTGATTGGAGCCTGGTTTGGATGACCCGTTCCACTATCTTACTGACTGCTGGAAGTAAGCTAATCGGCCTGTAATTTTGAGGAAATATGTGGTTCTTTCCTGGCTTCGGTATCATAATTACATGGGCTTCCTTCCATCGATTTGGGAAGAGCCTGTATCTTAGTATTGCGTTTGTTATATTTGTCAAATACACAACTGCTTTCGAGGGAAGATACTTCAGAGCTCTGTTAGTGATTTCGTCTGGACCAGGTGCTTTCTTTGGTGAACTTTTTCGAATCAGTTCACTTATTTCTCTTGGTGATGTGGGATTTATTATTTCTTCTTGTTCTTCGGGCGTTTCTAGTTCTGTTTCTTCGACTTCTTCGATAAAGTCTATATCTTCGTCTTGGTGATAATTCAGTGTACACTCTCTTTCAAGTGTCCTTCTCATCACCTCGGCTTTATCTTCTTCTGTGTAGACGATCCCATTTTCTCCATGTAGTGGGGGAATGGGTTTTCTATCGTTTCTTAAAGTTCTTTGGAGCCTCCATATTTCTTGCATATTTTGGCTCCTTTCCTCCATTTCTTTTATGTAGTTTTCCCACTTTTGGCTTCTATGGTCTATTAGTGCCTGTTTGACTTGTCGATTCAGTCGATTTGCCCTATTTTTATCTTCCTGGTTTCTTGTTCTTCTGGCTCTCTTTTTGGCTCTGTTCTTTTCCCTTATCATTTCTTTTATTTCCTGATTTATGTCTCTAAATCTTCCCATATGAATTTCATATTCTTCTTCAGTAGTGCTATTTCTTAGTGCTTCTTTTATGATGTTTTCGAGCTCTAGGTTTCCGTATTCCAGACAAGCTAATAAACACAACAAATTACGTTAATTTAATTGACACATATTTCAACGCGGGAAATGGTATGATAGGTATGTATTAGATATTTCTGAGTGAGGGTTTTTTTAATATTACGATTGCTAGATAGTTTCCTCTTTTACATGTAAAGGTTATTTACAGAAATAATTCGATAAAATGTTTATTAAGGGCTTAACGAAGGCCCACATTTTCCTTATTGGCAGTTTTAGGATTCCTGCTGGTGCAATCCCCCTCCAATTAACCAGTGAATTCTTGTCTAATATCACTTAGCACATTGTAATGGCATAGGATGTGTATGGCACTCTCTTTATAGCAACTTTCGTTCACTAAGCTTATAGACCTGGATCCCGCGTAAGAAATAAAAGTTGATTAATAGCAAGCTGAAAATTTGTTAATAGCTTAACGGTGTCTAGTCGGACAAACTTTGATGCACGGGAACACTGGAACAGGGTAAGTTTTAACTGTGGAGCATGATAAACGTGTTGTCCTGACAAGTTTATGATTGTGAAAAATAGCAAGTTGTTTTTAAGTTTATTTGATAGCCAACGTTATGTAATCTATGCGAAAATGTTTGTCCGACAAAAATGTTGGGCATTTTAACGAGTCCGACACGTAGAACATGTCACATCACAGGAATTATGTTGGTGATGAATAGCAGTCTGATTTTTGCATGAGAGTTTAATAAAAGGTTAAAAAAGCAATTGGAAGTTCTGTCCGACAAAATTAATGGGAAGTTTTCGTAGTCGGACATTCTAAACAGGTAAGATATAGACAAAAATGCTGGTGATAAATAGCTTTCCGACAAAGACGAAATTTAATTAAGTAAATTATTCCTTACCAAGAATGACTGTTGTCGGAAAAAATAAGGGGTAGATTTTGTAGTCGGACAATTTAAAAAAAATATTTTTTAAATTTCAATAAGGGGTGATTATTCTATGTCAAAAGTACCTGCAATCAATTACAATCGATATCTTTCGATTTATGTCAACATCATTTAGATACCTCACTGTAATACATTTATAGTAGATCAGGCAAACTATATTATGGATTGAGTGGTCTAGCTATCTTTGTCTGCCACATGCGCGAGATCGCTTTGTTAAAAGAGATAGATAGACCACCTATCGACTTTTTGCACTGTATTCCCTGTCTACCCTTATGTCTATGAAAATATTTCCATTTAAGAAAAACTGTCACTTTTGACAATAATTCATAATAAATTGCAATCGTAACTTCAAATTTAAACTAATCGATTTATTTTGGCAGCAAATTATTTGTTGCCATGTGACATATTAATTACATTATTATTTCATTTGTAGAAAATTGAGAAAAATTACGTTACACAATTTTAGTAATAATTTATTTAGGTACCCTTTTTCAATCAAGCAAAGCATTATAGCACGAAGAATGATATTCAATAGAACTTTCACAATTATCTGGCAACTGAACCTCATTGAATTGATGACCAAGTATTTTACTAACTTTGTAAAATGTTCGAAAATTACTCAAAAATGTTCCGTTGAATGGTTTCACTTTTGATTTGGCGACTTAAAATTTAAACTGTTGACACTCAAAAATAGACACAAAAACACTCCATAGTTAATATAAATTTTAATTTCCAACACACGTGGCAAACAGAAACTCAGAGACCATGTACTTTCAAATACTACTTTGTATAGCACAAAGTGTCACACTGACAAATGCAGCCTTCTAATACATACTTCTAAGCATAATGTGTCATATTTACGTCTATCCTTATAAGCACCGAAGTTTTAGACTCTTCACATTTTTCAATGTCGTTTACAGGGTTAAGATTTGAGTATAAAAAAAAATGTATACAACGTTTTTTGTAGGAAATTTTCCGTACTTTCTGATGCGCCTAATTAGAAAACCCTAAGAGATTGCTTTCACATGTTCTTTGACATTTTTTATTGTCATTTTGAGAATATCTAGAACAAACTCCACCCAAAAAAATAATTGTTTTGCAATATATACTGTTATATTTCTATTTGATATGAAAATTAAATTTTGATAATTATAAACAGAATTCAATTTAATATAAAATATTTTCAATTTTCTCAACCACGGGCATATAAATTTAGAACAACCTGTATACAACAAATTGTTATATTTAATTTTAAGAAGTGATTAGAAAAAGCTTACGGAACTCGGGACAATGCGCCGAGAATAAACAAAGTGAATGGCGCGTACCATTATCGTTGTTCGCGGAAGGTTCGATCATTAGCCTATGCTAAATAAGACTCAGTTGAAAGAGATAATAGGTCATTATCGTTGTTCGCGGAAGGCTCGATCATTAGCCTATGCTAAATAAGACTCAGTTGAAGTAGATAATAGGTCATTAAATTTTGTAAATAGTAGAAAGTAATTTTAGAATGGGAATTAACTATTTTTTTTTAAATCCATTAAGCATATTTAGAAAGATTAAAAATTGGTTTTTGAGGAATACTGCGAATGAGAGTTGGTGGTGGAAGGTTGATTTGTGAATCTGGAAGGGATATTTAGAAAGTAGGTGAATGACTGAAAATAGAGATCAGAATGTTTTGAGCTGTCGAGAAGTGAAGTCCAGTAGTAGACGGTAGTGTACGGAGAGTGAGAAAGCCGGTGTAGTTCCGTGAGTGTGGAGATCTATCGTGGAACGAGAGGTAGGCCAGGTTGAGAGTAAAGAACCTCCTTGAGCCAAGAGTGTCCCGGTAGCTGATTGCAGTTTCGAAAAAGGTAGAACACAGCATCACGACAGAAGCAGGAACGAGAGCTATACGAGCTAATCTTCAAAGGAGAACATTACTGAAAGCCAGGACGAGGTTTTGATCGCAGCCAAGGATAGCAGGAAACGGGTTTTGTGTGAAGACATTCTCAGTTCACCAGAAAAAGGTCAGTCTCATTTGTTTGGACATGAATGTATGGGTTTTTCGTATTAAATATCACATTATAAATTGAAGAACATAATCAATAATATCAGAAAAGCTTCTTCAAACTTAAATAGAATTGTTGCTAATAAATCCTAATAGTTAAATGTTAATAAAAACTTTCAATTGGAAACCAAAAGGAAATAAGATTCCCATTTGTAAATGTTATGTTTAAGAATAATAAGATCTAGCACATATTAAGCAGTGATTGCCATTTAAATAAAATAAACAATATTTTGATTATAATTGTAACCCATATGTGTGTATTATTTTACTCTTTTCTTTCCTATCCCGATTAGGAACCATTGAGAAATACTGAGAAGCCACGTAAGTAAGTAATTAATTTTATAATTCGCCCTGAGATTGAAAACATATTGATATGTGATCTGGTTAATTAATTAAATTATTATTAATGCATTGATTAAATTAAATAACAAATAAGAATATCATCTCATATCAATAATCAAGATCACATCAATACATGTATTGATACTTACCTCACTGTTTTCGGAGTGTGCATGTATATATATGCACATGCAAATATGTGAATATAAATAATAATATACATACAACTAAAATAGCTTTATCAATATGTGACTAAGTCATTCTGAAAAAATGTTTTTTATTTATTTCCTTCGATTTGCCCAAACTTTTTGTCCGACATATAACTTTTTGCGTTACAAAATATAATTTGAACATAAACAAATCAAAATTAGCTTGCTATTTATCACCAACATTTTTGTCTATATGTTACATGTTTAGAATGTCCGACTAGGAAAATTTCCCATTCATTTTGTCCGACAGAACTTCCAATTGCTTTTTTAACCTTTCATTAAACTCTCATGCAAAAATCAGACTGCTATTCATCACCAACATAGTTCCTGTGATGTGACATGTTCTACGTGTCGGACTCGTTAAAATGCCCAACCTTTTTGTCGGACAAACATTTTTTCATATATTATATAACGTTGGCTATTGAATAAATTTAAAAACAACTTGCTATTTTTCACCATCACAAACTTGTCAGGACGACACGTTTATCATGCTCCACCGTTAAAACTTCCCCTGTTTCAGTGTTCCCGTGCATCAATGTTTGTCCGACTAGACACCGTTAAGCTATTAACAAATTTTCAGCTTGCTATTAATCAACTTTTTTTTCTTACGCGGGATCCAGGTCTATTATGTTCATTACCTAGTATATTTTTAGCAGCTATTTTCTGAGTAGAAATTACAATGTCCACTCACCATTTCAGTTACCATCTCTGGTTTTAATCTCTGGTTTATTGAAGTTCCTCAAATTGTCCATTAGTTTTTATCAATATTATTGATTATTTTCTTAGTATGGATTGCTTCTTGAATAAGCTCTCCATTTATTTTGGTGATTCCTTGTCAGTCACTTCTGAATCTCGTTTCTTGCATCTTTGGTGACGCCACACAATGGTTCTTGGGCTACAAAGGATTCTATTGTGCCTTATTTTGTCAACAAATCTGCTTGTTCATTCTTATACATGCCTTCCTGACCCGGCATCCATAATAAAAACACTATTATTTTGCCAGATTGTTGAGGAGATCCTTACAGTTCTTCACCAGTTTTGATTTGGTGAATAGGCTCTTTACTGCCAGGATAGTCGCCTAGCTATATCTATATAAATATTGTTGTCTCTTTGCTTTAGGCTCTCTATTCAAAATGTTATCAATGCAGGCCACCAAAACAAAAACTTCGGCCTGGAACACAGTTATATAATAATCTAGGAAGAAAGAGATGTTCTAGGTACCTCCTTTTGTCTAGAGGAGATGAGAGGCGCGATCCACCAAATGAAAGATAATAAAGCGGCTGGCCTGGACGACATACGAACAGAACAAATAAAAAACTTTGGACTAAAAACCGTAGAGTGGCTCGTAAACATGATGAATTGCTGCATCCGTACATTACAAAGCCCTAAAATCTGGAGGAAAGCTAGAGTGGTAGCCCTCTTAAAACCAGGGAAGGATCCGGCAGATACAAAGAGTTTTAGACCTGTCTCTCTTTTGTATCACTTTTTCAAGGCATTTAAAAGAATGACACTGAACCGGATTGCTGAATATGTGGAGACTAAAATTATTCCAGAACAAGCAGGATTCAGACCCGGAAAGTGCTGCTGCAGTCAAATTCTTAATCTCACTCAACATATTGAAGATGGTTTTGAACGGAAAGAAATATCAGGAGTAGCGTGCATAGACCTAACTGCCGCCTAGGACACAGTTAACCATCAACGGCTACTCGCAAAACTCTACGAAACTACAAAGGATTTCCGACTAACAAGGTTAGTGAAATGTCTCCTCCGGAATGGACGCTTTTACGTAACGCTCCAGTCCAAGAACAGTCGGTGGAGGGACCAAAAAATGGGCTACCACAGGGAAGTGTCCTCGCGCCGATTCTATACAACATATACACCAACGACCAACCCATACAGCAACAAATAAGGTAATTTATTTACGCTGATGATACAGCTGTGGCAGCTCAGGGAAGAACCTTCAATGAAGTCGAAGTGAAACTGACAGATGCCCTGAGAGACTTAGCTCTATACTATGATAAAAACCATCTGAAACCCAATCCCGCAAAATCCCAGGTATGTGCTTTCCACCTTAGAAACAAGCATGCCCGAAGGCCGCTGGAGGTGGAAAGGCGTGGTCAGATGCTGGAACACAACGAGACGCCAAAATACCTTGGCGTCCGTCTGGATAGAACTCTGTCTTACCGATACAACTGTCAAGATGTCAAGAAGAAAGTAAGTGCCAGAAATAATATCATCCGCAAGCTAACTAATACAAAATGGGGAGCACAACCACACACTCTCCGCACTTCTGCCTTAGCATTATGTTTTTCGGCCGCGGAGTTTGGAGCACCAGTATGGGTAAACTCTACTCACGCAAAGAACGTCGGCGTGGCTCTAAATGAAACGGTTCGTATAATATCGAGTTGCCTGAAACCGACACCTATCGAAGAGGTATGCCCCATAGCTGGGATTGCTCCACCACCTATCAGGAGGAAGGTCACGTCAGAGGTAGAACGAAAAAAGCAGGAGAGAAGCGAAAAATGGTTTAGGCCCTAAAGCACTCACACAACCCTCGTCAGAATGGCAAACATTTATGTCTATGGTGTCCTATGGTTTTATTTATATTGCTCCTACGAACGTTATTTTATTTTTTTTTTTTTTTCGATTTACCAGTGGATGATTCACTCTTTGTTTCTCTTGGTAGTTTTGCTTAGATATCCTTTGTCCACTGTTTTTATCGTTATTTTATATAGTCTAAATTTTCGCACATGTAGCTTATAATATGTACTGTCTATTTGATCTTCTATATTACTGAAATTTTAGATAATTTATTTCACTATATTCTGAAATTCATATTTCTCGGTTTATTTAAGTCCAACGCTTTTATGATAGATTAGATTTGAAAAAATATTGACTTTATTTCAGTTGGAATTTCTACTTTAAAATCTTTAAGGTTTAGATCCATTACTAAACTATTATATAATATATATGAGGAAAATGTGGTACTTCTTTGGGGCCACATACAATATTTTAGTTTATTGAAAAAAGGTTTGGTACAAATGTCTTACCTCCAAGTGCCAGGGATTAACATTTCTCTGAAATAAGAAGAAAATAGTCCTTTCCATTGTGTACTAAGAATATATAAGACACTCATAAAACCTATAGCATTATACTTCAATGAAACATGGATGATAAACCAATCCAAACAAGCTATGCTACATATATGCTACATATATGCTACATACTTAGTGTAGAAAAAAAAGTCGTCAGGACAATATTTGGAGGAAAGCTAAGAAATGAAATGTAGATAAAAAGACCAATTATAGACCTCTTGAAGATGTATAGAAAACCGAATATCATAGGGATCTACGAAGTTAGCTCACGGAACCAGAGTTTTGAATCCGAATATTCCCACGATTCGATTAATTCATTACAATTAAATATGTACATAGATATGGTTTCTGTATGAATGCATTTAAATGTTGCAATATGTTGATTTTGTTCTAGGAGTAATCAAGGATATGCAATTGTTATTCTTATACGTACACTACACGTATTATGAAAAAACTGTTGCACTAAAAAATGGCTGTGAGAAAGAAAAAAAACTAATTAATGCGTTGTTTTATCACTCTTGACAATGATTAGCCGTAAAAGAACAGGTTTTAGTTTTCGTAATGTTTACATAATTTTGATCCTGGCCTATACGGTGTTACATAAAAACAACAGAGCCCATCTCGTTTAGTATATCGCAATAATTGACAATATGCAAATATTGCATTTGCCTAGGGAACGATGCTAAACTCGTTTCGAATAGAATATAAAATTGTTGAACGCAATGAGATAAAAGCGATGAAGAGAGTGAAGCAATTCTATTATCTGACAGTGCAGGTAAGTAAACAATGACTGAACATATTTTTGCTTTAATCTGGAACGCCAAAGCTGTATATTAAAGTATAAAAGAAAAACGAACTGTAAAAGTGTTTATAAATATTTCTTCGGGAGTTTTTAATAATTTATTTGTTCAGTATTGGAACTGAATATCGTAAGATTTTTAAATTCTGAAATCAGGTCAATATTTTTCAAATCTAATCCTATCCTAAAAGCTCAGAACTACGAATATCACATAAGATATACCTAGAGAAAGAAATTATCAAAAATTTCGATAACATAGAATATCAAATATGAACATGGGAGTGAGACAGAAAGGCGCACTTTCAACCATGGTTGAACCTACTCCTTCCAGGAATCTGCACTTCAGCTATTCTTCGTATTGGGTAATTAACGTCTCAACGTTGAACATGACCAAACCATCTTAACCTATGCTTTCTCATTTTGGCATCAATTAGTGCTACACCTAAACTTCCCCTAAAATACTCATTTCTAATTTTATCCTTCTTTGTAACTCCACTCATCCATCTAAGCATTCTCATTTCCGCCACATGCATTCGTTGTTCCTCTTTCTTTTTCATTGCCCAACATTCAGTTCCGTACATCATAGCCGGTCTTATGGCTATTTTATAGAATTTTCCCTTCAGCTTCATTGGAATTTTTCTGTCACACAACACACCACTCGCTTCTTTCCACTTCATCCATCTAGCCCTAATTCTACTGCATGCATCTCTATCTATTTCTCCATTACTCTGTAATACCGATCCCAGGTACTTAAAACTATTGCTTTTTACAACCAGTTCACCATCCAAAGATACCATTTTATTTGTAGTAACTCCATCTTTAAATGAACATTATTCCAAATGCTCTGTTTTTATCCTACTAAGTTTTAAACCTTTTTCCTCCAGAGCTTGCCTCCACTGTTCCAGTTTTTGTTCTAAGTCTCTTTCACTATTTCCTATTAATACTACATTATCAGCATACATTAGGCACCATGGAATGCTACCCTGTAGTTTCGCTGTTATCTGGTCCAAAACTAAAGAGAATAAATAAGGACTAAGCACCGAGCCTTGGTACAATCCTATTTACACCTGAAATTTATCAGTCTCTCCCACACCTGTCCTAACACTACTCGTTACTCCCTCATACATATCTCTCACAATCTTTACATATTCGCCAGGGACTCCTTTCTTATTGAGTGCCCACCACAGAATCTCTCGAGGAACTCTATCATATGCTTCCTCAAGATCAATGAATACCATATGAGCGTTGGTCTCTTTATTCCTGTATTTTTCCGTCAGTTGCCTTACAATGAAAAGTGCATCTGTTGTTGATCTGCCCTGCATAAAGCCAAATTGATTATCGGATATTTCGGTTTCTTCACGTATCCGTCTATCCATTACTCTCTCCCATATTTTCATGGTGTGGCTAAGTAGTTTTATAGCCCTGTAGTTTATGCATTGTTGTATGTCTCCCTTGTTTTTGTAGACAGGTACTAATATACTGCTTCTCCATTCGTCTGGCATTTGTCCAACTTCCATAATTCTATTAAATAGACCTGCTAGCCAATGCGTGATCTCCAATGTACAATGTTTCTCGTCCACCTGTCATTGTTTGACCGTGCCACATGTCCTACCCAGTTTCATTTCATTTGCGCAATTCTTCCAATTACATCTTCCACCAATGGAGCCAATGGAGAAGCAGAATATAAGAGATGTATAAATAGAAGGACATAGCCAGACAGACAAAGAACCATCTAGGGTTATGATGCCAAAAGAAGAAGAAGAAAAAGGAGTGTGATATATATTTTATATTTATTAAATATCTATTTCCAGTAAAAAAATGATTTATTTCTTTATACTAATCTTTTATAAAAACTATTCATCTTGCAAGGAAATCTTTTCATCTACCTCATCAATTATTTATCAAGAATACAACACTTTGTTAATGAACATGAATAAAATTGTAGTTAAATTACAAACTGTTGACTATGTAGTGAATATTTTTTAAATATAACAAATGCAAATGATACAATTAGAATTTTTATGTGATTCTAGGCGCCGGTGTTTCAGTTCTTAGAACGAATAAATAATTTGATTAATGATGTTGAAAAAAGGCTTGACAAGAAGTAAATGCGCAGGCAATTTGCACAACATTAAAAATACATATCGCGACGGTATAAAGTGCATGCATGTTTTGATAATTCTGCAATGAGACAAAGAAAAACGATTAATTACGATAAGGATATTTCTTTCAACTTCAACAAGATAATCAGTCGTATATTTTTTTATCATGCAGTATACACAAAAAAACTCAATATCTGCTTAATTTCTGCAGAGAAAAATCTTTTGAAACATTAAATAAACCGAAAAGGCGACTTTATTTGTGATATACAGGGTGTCCCGAAAAGATTAGTCATAAATTATACCACAGATTCTGGGGCTAAAAATAGGTTGATTGAACCTTACTTACCTATATACAATAGTGCACAAAAAAAAATTACAGCCCTTTGGAAGTTACAAAATGAAAATCGATTTTTTTTTTCATATATCGAAAACTCTTAGAGATTTTTTTATTGAAAACGGACATGTGGCATTCTTATGGCAGCAACATCTTAAAAAAAATTAAAGAGAAATTTGTGCATCCCATAAAATTTTTATGGGGGTCTTGTTCCTTTAATCCCCCAAACTTTTGTGTTCGTTCCAATTAAATTATTATTGTGGCACCGATAGTTAAACACAATATTTTTAAAACTTTTTGCCTGTTAGTACTTTTTCGATAAGCCAGTTTTTATCGAGATATTTTGAATATTTGTCGAATCCACCACATATTTGTATATGGTTAAGTAAGATTATAGAGACCTGTTAATTATCTGGAAATTTATTTATAATTTACATTTTTAGGTATATTTTGAAAAAGAAGCCACATCTCGATAAAAGATGACTTGTCAAAAAAAGACTAAAAGGCAAAAAAGTTTTAAAAACACTGTTTAACTAATGGTACCACAATCCATTAACTTCCACCCAACAAGGTCCAAAATTATTAAAGAAAAGTTTTTTTTTAAATAAAAATATATTATTAGCTGACATGAAACTTAAAACATAAACTGAAAAATTCAACCAAATAAACCTTCTACCATAGTTAGGAAAATGAAGGGAATTTAATTTAAGTATATTTTTTGGGTTTATGTATTATTTATGTCTTTTGGTTGGTGTTTCATTAGTACAAATTTACAAATATAAAAAATTTAAAAAAACTTTCATATAATAAATGTATTTAAAATACTGTATATAGATGCTTCTTGATGATTTATGTTATTGTACACTTTCTGTTTGTGAAAAAATGGCATTGTATGCACCTGTTGCACAAATTTGAATATTAAAATTTTGCCGTTATAGGTCTGGATCCCGCGTATGAAAAAAAATTTGATTAATAGCAAGCTGAAAATTTGTTAATCGCTTAAGGGTGTATAGTTGGATAAACTTTGATATATGGGAACACTGGAATAGGGGCAGTTTTAATTGTGGAACAGATTAAAAATTTGGAACGGTCAGACCACGAAAACGGCACATTTATTTTGTCCGACAGAACAGACTTAAACTCTCCGAACAGAGATTAAACTCTCATGCAAAAATTAGACTGCTATTTATCACCTGTCATAATTCCTGTCATTCGACATATTCTACATGTTCCACTCATTAAAACGCCCATTTGGTGATAAATAGCAGTCTGATTTTTGCATGAGAGTTTAATCTCTGTTCGGAGAGTTTAAGTCTGTTCTGTCGGACAAAATACATGTGCCGTTTTCGTGGCCTGACCGTTCCAAATTTTTAACCTGTTCCACAATTAAAACTTCCCCTGTTCCAGTGTTCCCATATATCAAAGTTTGTCCGACTAGACACCCTTAAGCTATTAACAAATTTTCAGCTTGCTATTAATCAACTTTTTTTTCATACGCGGGATCCAGACCTATTATTATAAAATCCAAAACCAAATATTTGTTCGACACAGACATTTTCTTCAAACATTATAATAGTAGGTACTGATAAATTGCTGCAAATTTTAATAATAGCTCTATATATCATTAGGCAAATAAAATGTTCCTACTGTATGATATACACATTCCGTAACATTTAACGAAGCAGGAAGATAATTAGTCAGGTCTTGTTCTTCTTCTTGTTGGACGCCTAAGGCTATACCATAAAAGCAATTATTCAAATTGAAGTACATAAAAAAGGTCACTAGATGTAATTTATTTACGTATATTGTTAATCTAAAAATAAGTAGCTAACAAGAAGTTGCTACATTCTAATCGAGTGTGGCATTCTCCAGATGAAATATGAGAGTCTTTCTGAAAATAGAATCGTTATCAATTAGTTATTTTTAAATAGTACGAAATGTATGGTCGGGAAGTTTAAAGATATTTTGTGAAATGCGCCGGTTGCAAGACTTGTTAAGAATTTCATTGAAATTAACAAGATTTTAAAATGGCATTGCAAACATATGGTTCATGTTAGGTTAATTGTTAATAATTAAAATGGCGACACAAAATAAGGACCTTACATTATAATTATTGTTATGGATTACTCCAAATTAAAAACAGACCGATTGTGAAAAATCGTATTTGTAAAAGGAACAATATGAACGAAGTAAAACAGCAGAATTGATTCCATGCAGGCATATTAACGATGACATATTTCTTCCTCTTCAAGCTCCATCTTCTATCGAAGGTTGTAAATCATCATGGCTATATGAACCCTGTTGACCTCCACTCTAAATAGTTGAGCATTACAGCATTCAAGCATGATCAAGTTCCCTCAAGTTCTTAAGCCAGGGTATTATTTGTCTTCCCACATTTCACTTTTCTCCAATTTTTTCTTGCTTATAGTTAAATGCGAGTCTTACATTTTTTGTTTTGGTCTACATTTGACATTGTCCGTGTTCCTATGTACCTATTTGTAGGTATTGTTACAAAACTTGACTTTTCTATGATCTTTTAGGCACTGATGTTTAATTTTAGTTAACTTTATTTATTTTTAATAACTTACAACTAAACCAATGAAAAACACTCAATTTATATTCTTTATGTTACAAACTACGATATCTAATTTATTTATTACACTAAATATAATAATTTATCTAAATTACAAATTCAAAAATATATCGCGCCCGTTACATATCAAAGTACACCGACGTTTTCAAATTCACAACTGCCCTGCTAATTACCAAAACCTACTATTTATACAACATTTAATGTTCTAGAAATAAATAACATCTCGAATAGTATTTGCAAGAAACAAGAAAGAATTTACTCCAAAAGTCGAGAAGGAATAGAAGAACATCATAAATCATAAAAAAGGTTACTTGGTAAACAACTCGGGTCTGTTAGGCCGGGAGATGAAAACAGTCTGTGATATAATTATGTCACAGTATCCACACTTTCAATTACAGTATCTTCACTAATCAATTGGATGTTTGTATCTGCTGACCTAGTCACAAGCATGCATTTACTTTTCTTCAGATTCTTCTTCAGCTCGTATTCATGACAGAATTCGTTCAGAATTTACGTTATGTAAACAATTGTTGTTATTACTCGTTGATACTGTATCGTTTACAAAACGTTAAGTTATTAAAAAAATTTCGATTACTAGTTATAGGTACCCTCTACTGAATCTGAGAACTCTTCTCTAAATACCGCTTTACTGTAGACTGTAGACGTTTCAACAAAATGAGAAGAGTTAGGTTGGCGAGGTGCTACGTTTTTTCGAGTTTGTTTTATGGAATGAAAGCTTTGACCATGAATACAACATCAATGAAAAAACTAGAATTATTCGAGTTGTGGGTGTA
The DNA here is from genome assembly GCF_917563875.1 of Diabrotica virgifera virgifera. Taxonomy (NCBI): domain Eukaryota; kingdom Metazoa; phylum Arthropoda; class Insecta; order Coleoptera; family Chrysomelidae; genus Diabrotica; species Diabrotica virgifera. Next base: position 243,497,267 of record NC_065449.1, read on the forward strand.
TAGAAAAATGCAGAAAATGATGTGGACAGAATACGTCGCAAACAAACAGGGTTTGAAAAGAATGAATAAAAATTGGAAATTTTAAATACAATCAAATCAAAAAAATTGGAATATCTCGGACATATTACACATAAAGCGAGATCCAACTTGTTTCAACTGATTATGCAGGGAAAGGTTCTAAGGATAGAGAAGCAGAGGTAAATGTAGATTATCATGGCTGCGCCGTCTGAGAGAATGGTATACCAACTGCACTTTTCAGAGCAGCCGTCTCTAAAGGCCGAATAGCTATGATGATTGCCGACCTCCGTGGCGGAGATGGCTCTTAAAGAAGAAGACGTAGACATTGAAAAGTAGTGGGGCAGTACGCAGCATTGGCAGACTCCTCTCTGTATTTTGATATCTCGGGTGTTCTGGTTGTCAACTCTTTCCTTAGCAGGATATGATGGTAGGAATATTTTTTAAAGTATGCGTGGGTTTTTTCGAATGAAAAAAAGAATGGGGAAGAAGAAATGTCTCTGTTTGGTTTGGCAATTTTGGAATGAGAAGGAGAGAAGGTGAATTTTCAGATAGTTTCGGAAAGAGGAATTCATTATGTGACCGGCATCCCGGAAGAGTAGTCAAAGTTTTCGTGGATAGTTAAAAAGCAAGTACCAGTGGTTGTTTGATAGTGGAGAGTGGAGCTGAAAAGTGGAACGAGAGACAGATCAAATTGAGAAGAAATACCTCTTTGATTCTGTATTATTTTGAGAAGGAGAGGAAAGAATTTTGGAGTTGTTTGAATCGAGTACTGATTAAAAGAGGCCTGGCTCGTTGTTTTTTGGAGAATTAGTGCTGGTATGCTGCTGGATTGAAGCTTGTGAACGGAGAGGGCTTTGATGGGTAGCCTAACATAGTCAACAAGGGAGAGCTGTTTGGGTCAAGAGGAGACATCATTGTGAGTGAAGCAAAAGGTCAGTCAATTTATGTGAAAGATTTTTTTTATGTTCGGAAACTAAAATTTTGAGTAAAAGCATATGAATTAAGATTCCAATATTTCAAAAATTAAATAGGAAGTATAAGTAATTTTGCGAATACCTAAATCTGTTTGTTTAGCTTGTTTTATCAAAGTTATCGGGAACAAACCGATAAATTTTTATTTGAACTAGAATAAATTTAAGTGGTAAAAATGTCATTCGGACAGCTATGTCCACAGGTTTTAATTGATCGATTTTTAGAGTATTGATTTTGATAATAAAAGATATTTCTGTATGCTTATTTATGTATTTCTATTTATTTCCCTTTCCTATTTTTCTCCGATAAGAATCAACTAAGAGATACTGAAACCAAGAGAGAAGATAAGTATAACATAAGATAATTTAGATAATTTTTTTGTATTATAAAAAAAGGCACCCTGAGATTTTTTCTTAATTTTTTTGTATGATTTGCAACAATTGGATAATTTAATTAAATAATTAATTGGAGGTATCAAATTAAGACTAATTGATATGAAAGTAATAAAAAGCAGATCATAACAATATCTACAAACTTTTTATGTTCAACCTTACCAAATTTCTTTTCAAAGTCTACAAAACATACTGTACATGTCTGGAATCATGCCCATGCATCTCTAGGCTAGCACATTCAAGCTGAACAAAGATCTTGTACCCATACCATTTTCAATGCCAAATTTGTGTGCCACTAATTTCATTCAAGATTTTTAACAATCTGCTGTGTATTATTTTCAAAAATATTTTAAGTGTGTGACTCATTAAAGCTATTGTTCTGTGATCTGGGCAGGTTGTTGTACTTGACTTTTTGGTAATAACATACATACAAAGGTCGATTGAAGCCATTGTCTGGAGATTGTGTTTTGTGAATGTACAATGTGGTTGCATAGAAAAATATCATGGACGACTAAATCAACAAATGAAGCAGTTCTTAATATTGCGGAAGAATTTCGTTAGCTGGTTGATAGCATCAAATCCAGGAAAATAGTATAGCTTGGACATATTATAATGCAGAGAAAACAGTGTTATATTCTTTGATTAAATATGTTGGGTAAAATCTAAGAACGCAGGGGAATTGATAGAAAACAATACTCGTGGTTGAAGAATGTCAGGATCGAGGGATACAGAGGGTTAAACATCTTTAGAGTAGCTCAAAGCAGAGAGAGTGTTAAAGTGTTAATCGCCTACATCAAGGGTACTTAATAAGGCACGTTAAGAAGAAGACAGTTCTTCGGCTTTTTAGGATAAAGGCTTTTTACTCTTCGAATCGAAGGAAACCAAATGGGAAAGGACGCCCAAAAATTTGAGGGTTGTTTAAAGGGATTTGAAAGTAAAAATATTTAAAAAAAAAAGTATTATTTTATTTCATCACGACCATTATTAATAAATTAATCCTTTTTCTAACAGCACTGGTAATATTTCCTCACATAATTTACAAAAATACGCATTTATAGATTTATATGTACCTAGTACACTTTTCCTATTACATATTTTTAAAATATTTATTTGAGATATTTAGGTTTATACTATTCTTTTTTTGTAATCTTATCTGAAAATCCTTCATAAAGAATATAAACATTAGTAATGTTGACATATCTAGATCGCGCACAACTAACTAAAATAATATATTTGCAAAAACAGTTAGTGACTAATTGCCTATTAAAAGCATTAAACAACATTCAGTATAAGAATTATCTCTGTAATGTGTAATTTATAAGTCTGTGACTTATATGGAATTATTTAAACTTGGTAACCCTATTTATTATGAAGTTATCTCATTTGTCAGATATAACCATAATAAACACAAGCTTGTATCATTTCTATTTTACTTGTTTTTCTAAATTGTTAATCAAATAATCCATCTTGGGACAACAGCTTCCGAAGTGAAAAGTTAATTAAAAAAAGGATTTTTTGAATTTATCTTATAATTTTTACGTAAGACACTAGTTACAAAATTATAATACATTAGTGTGTGACGATTATAATTTTGTCGTCTAGAGTACACATATGTATTAAGGGGCTATCCTAGTGTGAAAGTACGAAAATCATATACTTTTGTGGGAATTTTTAAAATAAAAAGTGCAGTATCAATTGTTTTAAAAATGTTCATGAGCATTTATTATATAAAGAAGTACATGTAAAACAATTTTCATAAAAAAATATTGAAAATTAAACGATTTATGCGCCATCAACTGGCACCGTGAAAATAAAAACATAACTCTACTGCTACAGTGATTGGGACTAATAGAGATCCTGAAACATAAAATTTCAAAATTATTATTGAAATATAGGTTATTTTCTATACCATCAACTAGAGGTTTTTGATCGGATAAAAAAATGTCAATTTGGCGGTTTTTGAAACTGAAAATGTTTTAGCTAATTTTAAAAAAAAATTTCAACAGTTCGTCATTTTTCCAAATTTTAAGATTTTTTAAAAATCCTAGTTGATGGCATAGGAAATAAATTATATTTCAATAATCACTTTGAACTTTTATGTTGCAGGATCTCTATTAGTCCCAATCACTGGAGCAGTAGAGTTATGTTTTTATTTTAATGTTGCCAGTAGATGGTGCATAAATCGTTTAATTTTTAGTATTTTTTTATGAATATTGTTTTACATGTACTTCTTTTTATAATAAATGCTCATGCAAGTTTTCAAAACAATTGGTACAGTACATTTTATTTTAGAAATTCACAAAAAAGTTTACGAAAATCCGATATGTAGATTGTAATTAACAAGTAAATTAACAAGTAATTAACGCTAATTATCTTATCCTTTATATGCTTTGGTTCTAAAATACATATCTTAAAAACGAATCCTGACTTCGTCTGAATTTGCTACCCGATATTTTCACAAGTGGTTAGTTAGAAAAAATTAACTATAATTAATAATCTGCTATATACACAAAAGGAGACAAATGATTATGTCAGAATTATAGCAGCATCCCTTTACTACTCATTCACGGTTTAGGCAAAATAATATATCGGCAACCAACTCTTTACAGTCAAAAGAAAAAGGTGGTGTCGTCACTTCGCTCAACATGACACTCTGTCTATCGTAATATTTATGTCTATGGTATGTTCTCAAAAAACTTTGATAGTGTATAAAATTATTTATTAAAATTTACTAAGTACTTTCAACGTGTCACATGTCATATGTATACTCCTATTTTTGTAAATAACTTTTTTTAGCATCTCCAACTATGTCACCAAAATTTATGACTCTGTGTATGTATACAGAACGTTATCTATGACTTTAGCAGAGAATTTTTAAACCTAACCTAGTGTAGTGTATTAAACCCATAATTACAATCCTTCATCATCATCATCAACCCGTACTCATCCACTGCTGGACAAAGGTCTCCCTCAGCACTTTCCATCTTTCTCTGTTTTGTGCGGCTTGCATCCAGTTGCTGACAATACACTTCAGATCGTCAGCCCATCTGGTTGGTGGTCGTCCTCTGCTCCGTAGTGCTTCTTCTCGTGGCCTCCACTCGACAATACGTTTTGTCCATCGGTTGTCTGACAATGTGGGGACGTGTTCTGCCCCACTTCCACTTGAGCGACGCGATTCTTTGGACGGCGTCCGGTGTTTTTGTTCTACGACGTATTTCTTCGTTTGGGATTTGGTCCCTCAGGGAGACAACCAACATCTGGCGCTCCATATCCCTCTGAGTTATGCGAATCTTGTTCACTACCTTTTTTGTGGGTGTTAATGTTTCCGCTCCATAAGTGAGTACAGGAAATACACACTGGTCAAAGGTTTTCCTTTTCAGGCATATGGGTAAGTCCGATTTAAATACATAGCTCAGTTTACCAAACGCTGCCCAGGCTAATCCTATGCGATGTGGGAGCTCGCACGTCTGGTTATCTCTTCCCAACCGAATTTCATGTTCCAAGTACTTATAAGGTTCAGTCTGCTCAATATCCATTCCATCAACAACAATATTACGATTTAGCACCAGATTAGTCATTATTTGCGTCTTGTTGATGTTAATCTTTAGTCCGACCTCTAATGAAGCGTGATATAACTTGTTCAACATTATTATTGCATCATCCATACGATCGGCTATAAGGACGATGTCATTTACGAATCTCAAATGACTGAGCTTCTCTCCATTTATATTGATACCATAGTCGTTCAGATCTGCCTTCTTAAAAGTGTGTTCTAAAAGGGTTGTGAACAGCTTTGGTGAGATGGTGTCTCCTTGCCGTACTCCTTGCTGCATACAGAATTTATTAGTTTGTTGATCAGAGAGTCTTAAGCTAGCCGTTGCATTGTGTCAAAACTAAATCCTTAGTTTTAAATAATTCTTAAGCCACTAATTCTTGCATCCCTACCTAATTCGGACAATTTTCTGAGACATTTTGTGAACTGCAAACGAACATTTTTTCCACTGATGAGCAAGAAAGGTAACAGAAGTGCATGTATCTTTCTTGTATTACCCACCGAAGGTAAACACTCTCTTGTGTTAGCTTTCGTTGGCAACATAGATATCTCAGTAAGCGAGCCTTTCTCTAAGTTCAACTATTAACGTAAACCTTTCTTCTCTGGGTTCAATTATTATCACGAACTTAATTATCGCTGAACAAACGCTATTTCTCTCTGCGCAATAGTATAAGATGTTAATCCGATATAAAGAAACCGCAAATCCACTAAGAACAATTAATAGGCCTGGATCCCGCTTACCAAAAAAAGTTTATTAATAGCAGGCTGAAAATGTGTTAATAGCTTAACGGTGTCTAGTCCGACAAACTTTGATGCACGGGAATACTGGAACAAGGGAAGTCTTTATTGTGGAACAGGTTACAGGTTTCGAACGTAGACTACGAAAACGTCCCATGTATTTTGTCGGACAGAACTTCCAATTGATTTGTTACCCTTTCATTAAACTCTCGTGCAAAAATCAGACTGCTATTTATCACCAATATAATTCACGTCATTTGACATATTCTACGTGTCGGACTTATTAAAATGCCCAACATATTTGTCGGACAAACATTTTTTCGTATATTATATAAAGTTTGTTATTGCATAAACTTAAAAACAACCTGCTAGTTTTCACAATCATAAACTTATCAGGATGACACCTTCCACAATTAAAATCATGTTCCTCAATAAAAACTTCCCCTGTTCCAGTGTTCCCATATATCAAAGTTTATAAAATCACTTTTTAAAAATTGTAATTTATTTCCCATTAAAGTAGTTAATTACAAAAATGCCACAAGAAAATAGCTTCAGAACAACATCAAAGTTTGTCCGACTAGACACCGTTAAGCTATTAACAAATTTTCAGCTTGCTATTAATCAACTTTTTTTTTAGTACGTGGAATCCAGGCCTATAAACCTCGTACGAAAAGCAACAGCGTGTGAAACCGGCATATGTATTTGATCAAGACACGGGTGAAAAGTGACCAGACAATGACTTGGATAAAATTGTTTATAAAATTATAATGTAGCAAAAGAATGGATCACCGGCCGCAAGTAGCAGTTCCAAACGGTTCCATCTCCAGAACATTCTGGCGGAAGCACGATATACGTGGAATCGGTGGAAAAAGACGTGCGGTATGTGGAAGGTCACACAATACCTAGAGGTGGCGAAGTCTGGAATGATCGAGAATAACGTTATTTTCTATTTAAGCGGAGCGCGCTTTTATTTGAGTTTAGTTTAAGCTACAGATTTGTAAAGAAAACTTGTATAAATAAATTAATAAAGTCATATATAAATACGAACGCTCATTTGAATACTACAATAATATTTTCTGTATCATCATATTCCCTCTCTAATTTACCTTAAACCAGCAACCTAAAAACATACAGTCCACAAAACTCTGAAATTGTGTCTATTAATAATTTCATATATGTACATGCCTTAATTGTACACCTGGTATATAAAAAAGTGAGAATGGACAAAATGACCAATATTACAAAGAGAAATCTATCTAATAAATCATATAAATAACAATTGTCACCAATTTATGTCGCCTTTCGTTTAAATATCATGTTTATTACCCATTACAGATTATATTTGTTTTTGTAACGTGGTTATTTTACCAACATTAAAAGACTCATCAATACACGCAACAACAGACACGGAATTATGTCCGTAACACTTTCGTTATTTGCCTAACAGCAGCCCGCTACAGGTTCAGTTATTTTAAATAATGATACAGTCAAAAGCCAACCTCAGTTGATGCCAACTTCATGCAAGAAAATCCATGGCAGTGTCTACATTTATTACATTTTCTCTTAGATCTGTTTATACAGAAAAAAATTACTTACAGTCCCCGTGAATCATAATAATTACGCGACTAGACTCAAAGCGCGGAAGAAGTTTTGGCTCAACGTAGTTATTTTCGTCACACCGGAATTCTGTGCGCTAAATAGTGGGCGAGAACTTTCTTTATACACTCACAGACAAAAATATTGCATATTTTATTTTTGAAGTATGTATATCTTTTTCCTTTTAAAAAATTTTGTACTTTTTATTGCTAAATAAGTTGAGCTGAACTATCCTACGTATATTTATTGTCAAGTAACTTGCATATTGCAGAGTCACAACTAATTTGTAGAGAAATTAATGAAATAGTCTGATTTTGCTTATAACATTTAATTAGAAAAAGAAACAATAACGACAATAGAACATTTTTTTACGGCAACATTGTAACAATTTAGTACCTAGTATTTCCTCCTCTAGCTCTAATGATTGCCTGCATCCTTCTAGGCATGCTCTGTAGAATATCTTGGATGGTTTCTTGCGGAAGTCGATTCCATTCTTCCTGTGAAGCAATTCTTCAATTGAGTTTGGAGCTGGATTTCTTGCTCGTATACGTCTTTTTAGGATGTCCCATATATGTTCTATGGGATTTGCATCAGGGCTCTTTGGTGGTCAGTCTAGAGCCTCAACTCCGACATCATCAATATATTGTATGACTTCCTGCGGTATCTGCACGGGCATTATAATGCATTAGCACAAAGTTGTCATACCCAATGAAGCCGGCATAAGGAAAAACCTGCTCTTCAAGGATGTTCCGTATGTACCAGTCATCATTAATTTGAATATTCACCTCAATAAGCTTCGTACGACTCTCCCAACTAATGTCACCCCATAGCATTATGGAACCGCCACCAAAACTGATATTTTGTACAAGATTACATTCTGCGAAACGTTCCCCAGACCTTCTGTATACTCGATCACGTCCATCTGGCTTCCATAATTGTATACTCGTTTCATCTGTGAAAAGAACTCTTCTCCATTGATGTTCGTTCCAGTTAACGTGGGCTCTTGTAAAGTGCAACCTTTGAGTTTTATGCCGTGGTAGAAGAAGTGGAACTCTGGCAGGCCGTTTTGGATTCAAACCAACTTCTGTAAGTCTTCGAGTCACAGTTTTGGCACTTACATTAACTTTTCTTGTGATCATTAACTCATTTTTGAGATAAGAAGCTGTAAGTGTACGATTTCGCAAAGATTTAAGTCTTAAATATTGGTCATTTCTTGGCGTTGTACATCTTTTTCGTCCTTGACCAGGTCGCCTTTTGTATTCCCCAGTCTCATTGTATCGCTTTACTAGTCTAGGCGCCACAGGGGTCACCGTGTCATATTTAATTCTGATGGGCAAACTCAACGGTTTCTTATGGATTTTTGGCTGCTGATTACGAATTTCGAGGGGGGATTTAGATCCAAGTGGTCAAAAAATTGTTATAAACAATTTAATTGTTTATAAATTGTTTATAAGGCTCTGGCTCATAAACTAAAAGAGATAAAAAAAATATTTCAAATAAAAGTTGTTCTTTAATAAAAAACGAAGAAAAAACCGTTTACTAAACTTAAATCTAACAATTAGAACTCAAGATATTGTAAAATTAGTGCACAATGCAAATTGCAATTTGCAAAATAAGTATTTTTAGAAGCTTTATCGATTGTAACTCGGCTTCTACGCATGCAAATGTGCCTTAGAAGGTGTCGTTTTCAAGCTTAATTAACAGGCTTCCAAATAAAGTTTGTTAAATTACTTGATCTTCATTTGTTTTAAAGTTATACCCGTTTGAAATTACAATTTTCTTAAAAATATGGTACATTCATTTGTTTATAAGGGTTTTAAGCAAATTTGAGCTATAAACATTTATACTTTAATGAACAATAATGATAGAAAAACTCAAAAGGAACAATTTGAGGTTACGAAAATGTTCATAAGTTTATTTTTGGCCAAGATGTCGATATTTTAATGGCGCGCTATGAGGCGCAAGATCGGCTAACCGCGTAAAGGTTCACGCGCTAACTTCTTGATGCAAATTATAATTTCTATGTATACATACGTTATCTTTATTTTTAATTTTTGAAGATCCTAATAAAATTTTATCATATAATTCTTATAATTAAATCATCATACTGTACCTTGTACCACCTTTCATTCTATTTACTTTGTCTTCTATTTTTTGCACTAAATGAGAAAAAAACATTAAAAACTAATATTTCAGAAGTATAACTAAACAGTAAGTTGATATTATTTATTAATACTATCTTTACAAACATTTTTTTTTCATCTGCAAATCTGCATAGAGATATACAGGGAATATCAGCTTTTTTACATCTGCATAAGTTCTTAGCGAAAGTTTAACAGTTAAATGGTGGTACAAGTCTGTTCTTGTAGGCAGTAAAACTAAAACTTTTTGAGGCTTCAGAGTCTAATTATCTATAATCTATATGATATCCATATAAAGTGGATCTAGTTCTTTTGCAGCATCATCAAGGCCCGTCAATTGTGTGATGCCGCCACATCATAAATGCTCGTTTTATATGCAATGATGATTCTGCAAAAGAACTCGATCCATTTTTATATGGATATCACATATATTGGCTCATTTGCATTCGTAGAAGCCGAGTTACGATCGATAAAGCGTCGAAGAATACATACTTACTTGACTGAGCCAATCTTGCACCTCACAGCGCGCCATTAAAATATCGACATCTTAGCCAAAAATAAATGTACGAACATTTTCGTAAGCTCAAATTGTTCCTTTTGAGTTTTTTATCATTATTGTTAATTAAAGTATAAATTTTTATAGCTCAAGTTTGCTTGAAACCTTTAAAAACAAATTAATGTACAATTTTTTTAAGAAAATTATAATTTCAAACGCGTATAACTTTAAACCAAATGAAGATTAAATAATGTAACAAACTTTGTTTGGAAGCCTCTTAATTAGGCTTTAAAAGGACACCTTATAAGGCTCATTTGCTTTCGCAGAAGCCGAGTTACGATCGATAAAGCTTCGAAAAATACTTATTTTGCGATTTGCAATTTGCATTGTGCACTAATTTTACAATATCTTGAGTTCTAATTGTCGGATTTAAGTTTAGTAAACGGTTATTTCTTCGCTTTTTATTAAGGAAAAAATTTTATTAAAACATTTTTTTTATCTCGTTTAGTTTATGAGCCAGAGCCTTATAAACAATTTATAAACAATTAAATTGTTCAGGATTCATCTCCGTAGTATAATATTGAGAATATCGTAGGAGCCTTACTATTATCTCCAGATTAAGGTTGTGGCTTTTAAAGAGTTTGGCCATGTTGTTGAATGCACCTGTAGCCTTCTCTATTCTACATTTTACTTCTTGTGAGCTTTCCCGTTGTTCGTTTACTATTGTTCCAGGATAGGTATATTGTTTTACTCGGTCCACTGGTGTATTATTTTCTGGTGACATCTTTTACGTAAAAATAAATGAAGATGAGAAAAAGGAAAGAAATGCCAATATTATATGTATCAGTGGCGTGCTGGAACTTTTCAAGCGGCCCGGTGATTTTATAGAAAAGCGGCCTCCCATTCTCATTTTATCTTCTATTATCAGGATTTTTTATTCGTTATTTATAAAACAAAAATATAAATTATTTTTTAATTAAACATAAAACTTTGAATTTAATGACTTTTTTTTAATTTGCTGTTTTTTTATTTAAGAATAAGCAATCTTACAAATAATAAATGTATGACAATATTGTTTGCAGCAAGGCAGAAAACGTTTATCCCCCATATAATCTGATGACCTTACTAGCTTTGAACAAACCGTCAATCTTTAGGATTGTTCTAGATTATGTTAAGTCGTGTAAATTGAAACTTAAGATTATAAAATTGTCGTGCAAATTAATAATACTCCATACCCCTACTTAGTCTGTGGTTAGTCACCCTGAACGACCTGGGTACGAAAAGTTTTTTTTCCGTTCCCTACCCTTGATCGATTTGATTCGTAATGGTCTTGGTGTATGGTCAGGAGATGATTTTAAGAAGTGTTGCTGGCTAAATGGGCGCAGTTCCCAAAGTCCATAAAAGAAGAAAAAAAAGCAGAAACCATAATAAATTTTGCCAAAAAAAAATAAAGGCAAAAAACCATTTTGAATAAATGTTATATATGAATTTAATGTAATTAAGATAAAAGTTAAATAAAATATTTGAAAATTTTTTAATTATGTATTAAGTTGAATTTTAGTGTTATTCTGAAGCTATTTTCTTGTGGCATTTTTGTAATTAACTAGTTTTGATGGGAAGTAAGCCACAATTGAATTTTAGTAAATCAATTATACAAGAAAGTACAAATACAAGTATAGTACAAATACTTTAATTTAACAATATTTAAATGTTAATACAGCGCAATAATTTACAGATTATTTTGCAATTATTTTGTAAAATAATTAACTCTGGGTCAATAATTTTCGCATTAAAGTAGATTTTTGAGCAAATTCGTCGATAATTTCATCATTTTTAAGCTCATACAAAGCTTTTTTTTCTATAGCCATTGACATAAATGTTTCCAAGTGATGTTGTGTTAAAGTAATTCTTAACCGATTTATGTATTTCATCGTTGAAAAGGTTCTTCGATTTTCTAACATATTATTTATTAGTGTGGTAGAGTTATTCTTTTCTAATTCTGAATTCGCCCATATAATAAATGAAATGGAAGCTTTTTTTAGTTTGAAAATCATTCCTAAAATATTTTAATTTTTCAAGACTTTTTTTAACCATTCCGTACGCAGCCAAAATATTCAAACCATCTGTTTACAGATCTTCAGAAAGAGGAGTTGTGATAGTAAATATCCTCAAAAATGTTGTAGCAATCAGGATTGTTTCGAACGTTGCGATATTTTTCAAGTGAGCTTCAGATAAATAACGAGTTGTCATTACCACTGTTATTGTTAATCTCTTCTAATCTTAAAATTAATCCAACAAACATCTAAAATTACATCTAAAATTTTTTGTGAAAGAAACTTATTTAACCGGCCTCGAGAGGCCGCAGCCTCTCGGTGATTGCACCGTTTCATTTATATGGCCAGCACGCCACTGATATGTATACTAAAGGAACAAGTAATAGAACGAGTATCTATACTTGTGAATATTTGTGGGAATATAATAACAGATTATGGGAAAACGGATATGGCAATAAGTAATAAAATGAAGAAGACTACTAAGGTGAAATGTTTGAGAAATCAGAAATGACAACAAACTCTACTCCGAGTACATAATAACAGTATAGTTGTTATCCGATTAATGATATATGGGACGGAAACATGGATTGTGCAAAAGAAACGTGATTCAATCATAAACGTGACTAAGGTGAAATACATGAGAAGAATAGCTGGAATTACGACGTGTGAAAGATTTAGAAATGAAGATATAAGGAGAGAGTTGGAGCAAAAACCGATAATGAGGAAGATCCAAAACAAACAATTGAACTGGTTTAGCCACATAGAGCGAATGGAGCAAAAGAGGCTAACAAAGAAGATAAATGAAGCCGAAATGGGAAACAAAAGAAAAAGGAGAAGGCCGAGGAAGTTATGGATGTACCAAATGCACGATATAGGTGAAAAGATAGACATGAATATAAAAGACATAAAGAACCAGGCCATTAATAGAAGTGCATGGAAGAAACGGATAAGAGGCCGACGCCCTGATATGCAATTAGGATTAGGAGAAGCAGAAGAAGGAGTTTATGTACGGTTCTAAATTTGTATCATAGTAACGGTATAGCAATATTATTTCCAAAAATTTTCATGATTTACTAGAGGATCGTCAATATTGTATGCACTTTCTACTTGTCCCCCTTATTGCAAGATTTTGTTTTACTATTACCTTCAAAACATTAATGATAGTAGATGCAACCTACCTTAGTTCGAATACATATTGTTTGCGTTTTAGCGATTGTTTATAAACAACTTAGTCAACAATTGTTTCCTTGTTGTAAGAAATATACATTTTTACGGAATCTTTATGAGCATTTTAATTTCATTTTCATGCTCATTTACAGTTTGAACTAAATGTCTTAATCAGTCTAAAACTAAAACATTGACAAAAAATGTATGAACCATTAGAAAATGATATACAAAGAACGCAACACAGCGTTTTTCACTTCTTTTGTCAGACAATGACTTAGTTTATAAGTTTATAAAGGAAAATTGTATACAGGGTATTGCATTACGAAACGGAAATACTTTACAAGAAAAATCCAGGTCCGCATTAACAAAAAAATATAAAGTGATTGTGACCTTGAACCAACACCCTGTATATTGAAATTTTGAAAATTTGTCTGCGCATTTTAAAAGAGCATAAAAAACTGTGATTAAAGGTTCATTTTAATTTTTTGCACCGTTGATTTAATTAGGTACATCAATTTTGAAATTATATTGAAATTTTAAAGAAGTCTAAGATTAAAAACCAGGTAATTATTATTAACCTTTAATAATTTAATGTTAATGAATCAATACCTATTTTAGAAATACTTAATACTTATTTACTACGCTGGCTTCATAGATTCTCTAGATTTGTAGCTGTATGCACATCATTAAAAATTAGAATTGCGAGAATTGGGATATATTTTAATGATTTAGTACAGTAGGAAAAATGAAAGAATATCCATGAACGAACATATAAAACACTCTGTATTTTCCTGTCACCGTGTCACACACAAAATTGGCCAGCGCAAGTACATGTAATAATTATTATTTCCACCTACCTCTACCGAAAGTATACTTTTCCGGACCTGATTGTAGGGAGCAAAGTTGTACTTTTCCTCCCTAGGGAGGAAAAGTAAAAATGACGTCATGGTATTTCATTTATGAAATATAACTTATTGACGCCCTGTACAATATCTATTTTCTATTACGTTGCGTAAGTATCTATACATTTTAACGTTTATTTAAAAACACTCTGTATTTTGCAGAATGGTAAAAAACAGGAAATTGTTATTCTGATTTAACAATGTTTAGGGCCGGTTGTTCGAACGCTAATCAACAATGATCATTATTAAATATTTAATTACTGTCACCAAAACTGTCAATGTCAACTTTGTTTGGGTTGCTGAAAACATAATTAATTACAATTATGAGATTTATTATTAATTATGTTAATAATTATTGTTATATTAATTGATTATAGTTTCAGAATTGTAATTAATTATGTTTTAACAATTGACATTGACAGTAATTAATTATTTGATAATGATCATTGTTGATTAGCGTTCGAACAACCGGCCCTTACATTAATAATTTGACTTATATTTGACAGTTGACAGTTATATTGTACCTACTTGTTAGTTTTAGTTCTAATAAATTTTGTTGGTTAGTTACATAAATAAATTAAGTAAAAATTAAAAAAATGACTTGTTATTTGAGGAAGGTGGAAAAACCATATGTATAACATGGGAGTAAAGTGCCTTTTCCTCCCTTGAATGATTACTGCCCTCCGCTACGCGTCGGGCAGTAAACTTCATTCTCGGGAGAAAAAGTAGCACTTTCCTCCCTTGATATACAAATAGCTATTACATGTACTTGCGCTGGGCAATTTTCTTTGTGACACGGTGACAGGAAAATACAGCGTGTTTTATATGTTCGTTCATGGGTATTCTTTCATTTTTTCGACTGTAAATAATTAAAAAAAAACAGCTATATCTAATAAAAAAAATTCGTTTAAACCATTCAACAATTTAACATAAATTAAAAATATTTGAACTATAACAGTGGCTCAAAATCTCCGCCATTTTGTTTGATCCATTTTCTTGCTCGTTTTAAAAGATTTCGAATCGATTTTCTAATTACATTGGGATTGTTCTTAATTTTCTGGCAGCTTCTTGTCACCTTGACAGAATTAATCAATATGATTTCAATATTGCCGTAATTAAATTATCTGCGCAAAAATTTGACATGCACCTTTTAACGCAGTTTTTATGTTCTTTTAAAATATGCAAACAAATTTTCAAAAATTTCAATATACAGGGTGTTGTTTGGAGGTCACAATTACTTTATATTATTTTGTTAATCCGGACTTGGATTTTTCTTGTGATTAGTCATTGGGTCGTTCCAATGTGGTAAATAAGTATTGATTATTTTTAAAATGAGTATTTATTCATTAACTTTAATAATTTATAACTAAAGGTTAATAATATCTGCTTTTTAATGTCAAGAGTTCTTTAAGGAATTCAATATAATTTCAAAATTAAAGTCACAAAATTGTCTGGCCGAAAAATTGAAGCGAACGATTAAACTTATTTTTGTGCTCTTTTCAAATATGCAAACAGATTTTCAAAATTTTAATATACAGGGTGTTGTTTTAAGGTCAAAATTATTATTTATAATTTTTTGTTAATCCGGACCTGGATTTTTCTTATGATTAGTATGTCGGTCGTTTGGGTTTTGAATGAGACATATTATGTGTACCAAATATCAAAAAATTATACAGGGTGGTTCTAAAGTTATGGCTTAGGACAAAAATGGGCAAAATCGATAAAACACCCTGTAACTCGGTTATAAAAGTCCGGAAGGGCAAAACATGTAGTATATCTAGAACCGGCTCGGTGACCATTATTCACCGTTAAGGTATTTCCGTTTCCCAATGAAACACCCCGTATAAAATGTATCCAAAATTGTACAACTAAATTAAAAAAATTCCTTTGACGTCTATTTACCGATCCCGCCCACTGAGTAAAGAAATCTATATTATATTCTGTAAAAAAATTACACAACCATCTCCATCTACAACAACTTAAATCGGCAAATATTTCCCAAGTTCCGTAAAGTGACAAAAGCCTATCTATCTGAAAGACCATAATATTATTCAGTAGAAGAGTTTCTTAATGAAAAACTAAAAAATTACAGTACCCTTATGATGTACGAGTAGTATTTTTATCTACATATATTGGGGTGTCACAAGCAGCAGTTTAAACTTAAACTTATTATACTTATTAGTTCTTAAGGTAGTTCCAATTGATTATTTTTGTTTTACTTTATTATTTTTTATTTATAATGACGATTTATGTAAATTCAGTAAATTGTATTTGTTACTGTTTTTCTTCTGACTCTTTGTAAACTTTATCTATAATATTGTAAAATTTTCAATAACTGTAAAGCATATTTCTGATCTATTTTATTCTAAAAAAAAATAAAAAAAAACTAAACCAAAAAGATAAATAAAATAAAAAATGCATAGAAAATCATGCCAATAATTAAAAAGTGATTAAATAATTTTAAAAAATGATAAAAATAAATAAATACAAACAATAAATAAATACTGTAAAAATATAATCACAAGAAAATAGATAAAAAATAATTTTAATAAAAAAATAAATTAAAAAATCTGAACACTGTTTACGAAATAGTAACATATTGTTTGGTAAGAAAATAGTTTTCCAATTGTATAACGTAAATTATTTTACGTTTTTTATTGTCATTATATTTATAGGGGGCTAATAAATTTGGATAATAAAAATATCTTTTATGTGCAATTGATATTTTATTGTACATATTCCTCACAATGAGTAGTAATAAAATACCCAAATTACGAACCAAAAACGGAATGTGTCCTAATAATAAAAGAAATTAATCTCTGAAATATATTCAACAAATAAATACCATATTCACGGCTATAAATAGTAACGGTTAGATATTGATGCAACACAATGAAGAAAGACACTTCGCTGTCCTACTGAACTGACTAACATAACTAAAATATTAACTATTTGTTTACAATTAGGATTGTTGAGTTAAACAGTTATGGCTTCTAGAAATATTTTTACTACATCTAATAGACGGAAATTACATTACGATGTGTGGCACAACAATGCCAGAAATAAAAATAATGATGACCGCACCTAGATTCGATTTGAAAGTGATTTTTGGACAAGATTTTTAATCATTATAGCGCCACAAAAATTGGCAGAATATTTTTTTCAAAAACTATAATTTTTTGAAAAAGATAATATATAAAGTCGAATAATTTTAATATGCATAAACTTTTTCTTTCGGTACGATATTAAGTCCATCATATATTACTACCTTTTAGAACCGTCAAAAACCTGTATAAGATTTTTTTAGCTGTTTTTTTTAATTATAATTGGCTTTGGCATAAACCAATTAGCCAGACTTATTTTTTATTTATGAAATATAAAAGGAGCATTTTTTTTATCCAATATAAATAAATTGATTGTTCAAATTCTCACGCGCTATAATAAATGTTATTATGTTAGTAAAATGTGTGTGTTTCTGTTTAGTGCATTTTTTTTATATGTATATTTTTTATTTTTTTATATGCATATTTTTTATTTTTTTTTAATTATATTTTTTGTTTTTTTAATGCTTTATTTATGTAGTCTTTTGTTTAGTTTTACTTCCTTTTTTCCATTTTTTTTGTTTTTTTTTTATTAGTTTATCATTATTTTACTTTTTTTTAATTTGTTTTAATTTTTTTTATTATTTTTTTATGTTAATTTTTTCGTGAACACACTTACAATAATATTTTGTATCGCAGAATTGCTTACAATGGTGTTAGTTTTTTACAATTTCATTTTGCAACGAATTAAATGATTATACAAATATTGATATAAGTTAATATTATTACTAAAAATTATACAATTTAGACTGGTTGGCAAACAGAATTTGAGATTTACCATATCTTCGAAAAATGATTCAATGCTCTTCTTATTTCTTGAACATTCTAGGATTACATGGTTCATATCACCAACTTCTCCGAATAGACAATATGGGTTTTCATCCAGTCCTATTTTATATTTGTACAAAGGAGTCATAGCATGATTAGATCTTATTCTGTTTATTGTAACAATGAAGTTTCGTTTTGTTAATTCATGAAACCAGCTTTTCGATGGGATGTTATTTTGGTGGCCGACATAGTTAAGCCCTGTGACTGATGAATTATATTCTTTCTGCCACAATTGTTTTAAATGTGAAGTAAACCTGGAGGTAAGATCTGTAGATGGAACAGTGTTGGTGGTTAGATCGTATCCTGTGTCAGTGGCTGATTTGGCTAGTGTATCGACTACACCATTACCTTTTATTCCTGAGTGTCCTTTAATCCACACTACAGTTATTGTTTTCCTTTGTTTTGTTGCTTCAAAGTGCAGTTTTAACATTTCTGCCTCTATGTTAGTAAGGTTTTTCGATAATTTCAGGTTTGTTATCCGATCAACTGCACTTTTACTGTCAGTGAATATAACATGATTCTGTGTGTTTCTTGACTGAACGTATCTAAATGCTTTTGCTATGGCAATCGTTTCAGCGGTATATGTATATGGAACACTCATCTGGTAGCTTGAACTTGTAATATTGGGAAGAGTTTGCGTCATAAAAAGCACAGCCTACTTTTCCATTCAACTTGGATTTGTCAGTATATATGTAATGGTGTTTAGGCCATCTTCCATTAATGGTTTCTAGAAAGTTTTCTTTTGGGTCCACGTAGTATGTTTTTATATGTTTTGAAAAGAAAACATAGGGAGGTTCGGTGTAGATAGGTATAGTTTTATTGATTGACAGGGAGTTAGAGATTTGTGCCATTGTGGTATAGCTGTTTACTAGGAGTGGAGTAGCTTCTGAGTGTCAATATGGATGGGTTAGTACTAGGACAGTGAGGTCGTGAATGTTACGAAGATTCTTCGGATATGGCTTTAGCCATAAATTTATGACTAATTAGCTGCCTTCTGAAAGATAGTGGAGTTTCTACAGATTCGACTTCTATAATATTTATTGGGGTAGATTTAAGATAGCCAAGACATATTCTCAAACTTGTCTTTTTCTGGGTTTTTATTTTGTTTCGGTGAGTATGTGCTGCTGTTCCATATAGGTGACTGCCATGGTTTAGTATACTTCTAACCATTGTTTTATAGAACAGTAAAGCGGTATTTGGATCTGCTCCCCATTTGGTATGGCAGAATGCTCTAAAAATATTCATAGCGTTCTCGGTTTTTTTTATTGCATGGAGGATGGTATCTTTCCACAGTAATTTTCTGTCTAAATAGAGTCCAAGGTATTTAACACAATTTTTGATTGGAAGAAGATATGGTCCCAGTTGTAACTGTACTTGAGTTATGTCCCTTTTTTTTTTGTAAAAATACACACTTCAGATTTTTTTTCAGAAAGATTCAGACAGAAATTTTTTTAGCTGTTTTTTTTTCTTTAATGGCGTAATAAATTGAGGTGTATCTAATACAAACAATAGTAATTATTCTTAATTAATACACCAATTAGGATAAACTTGATTTCTTTTTGTCATCAGATCAGCAGACAATGCCTTAAATCACCTAAATTCCAAAGTTTAACAATAATAGTTCAGAGAAATAAGGAAAAAAATATCCTGTTGGTGACACAACCCCCTCCAGACCAAAACCAAATTTTTTGAGCAGTATGGACATCTACAATAATAACCTATATGTTTCCTGAAGCCGATTTTGATGATATACATAGTTATAAACAAGTGAAGATCAAAAAACGTTAAATTTTCGCTTTTTTTGTCTATTACTAAAAAGTGAAGCATTTTAAACAAATTTGAGAGTAAGAAACTTAAAAATCATATAAAAAACTTCAATATGGCGTTCGGCGAATATGTCTGTCCTTATTGGTTGCTTAGAAAATTACAAAATAAATCATAAATTTTGAGTTTTTATAAATATTCATAACTTATGTAAAAATTAACTTAAAACTTTCTTATCACAGGGAATGCTGAGACTTCTTGTGCTTAAATTATACCCTAAATTTCAAAGCAATTGGCCAAATAGTTTAAAGGTTATTTAATTTGTTTATCCCAAATTATTTTTTTTGCAACACTATAAGTCAGAAAATAATGAATTTACAGAAATACTTTGGATAGTTTCTGAAAGAAGAAAATGTACACTATCAATTTAATTAAAAAAAAAATAATTCTAAATGTTGCAAAATTATTTTGCAAAAACATGTGAATTTAAGAAACGGGGGGGGGCTAACTTCCTCCCCAATTGTCCTAGGACAATTGTTTTTCTTTATAAATGTGTATAAAAATTCAGTCTTTCTAAATATAAAAAAAAATTTTCTACGGGTAACGGTTAAAAAGTTATTCTAATTGTTTATAAGTAATCACAAAATCGACATATTTTTGCAAAATAATTTTACACTATTTAAAATTACTTTCTGTCATTTTTTTTTTCATTAAGTTAATAGTATGAATTTTCTTCTTTCATAAACTGTCCGAAGTATTACTGTAACCTCATAATTTTCTGACTTATAGTGTTGCAAAAAAAAATGAATTTGGGATAAACAAATTAAATAACTTTTAAACTATTCGACCAATTGCTTTCAAATTTATGGTATGATTTAAGCACCAGAATACTCAGAATTTAGTGTAATAAGAAGGCTTTAAGTTAATTCTTACATAAGTTATGAATATTTATATAAACTCAAAATTTATGATTTATTTTGCAATTTTCTAAGCAACCAATAAGGATAGACATATTCAGCGAACGCCATATTAAAGTTTTTTATACGATTTTTAAGTTACTCTCAAATTTGTTTAAAATGCTTAACTTTTTGGTAATAGACGAAAAAAGCGAAAATTTACCGTTTTTTTAATCTTCATTTGTTTATAACTATGTATATCATCAAAATCGTCTGCAGGAAAAATATAGGTTATTATTATAGATGTCCATACTACTCAAAAAATTCGACACGCTACTGGACTATAAATTCGACACGCTATCTTATAATTTTAATTTTATATCGTTTTATTTTACTTTAGTTTATATAGTTTTATTTAATTTTACTTAATTATATTTAATATTATTTAATTTTATTGTATTTTCTATGTTTTTATTTAATTTTATATAATTTTATCTAATTTTATTTATTTTTATTGAAAAATACTTAATTTTATTTAGTTTTATTTAATGATTTTTTTAACTATTTTTTTTTCTTTATTTACTGGCGTAATAGATTACAGTGTATCTAATACAAACAATAATTATTCTTAATTAATACACCGATTAGGATAAAATTGATTTCCTTTGTCAGCAGACAATGCCTCAAAGCACCCCCATTCCCAAAGCTCAACTGTAAATTCGACACGCTAACTTATAATTTTGTTTATTAAACACGGAATTCCGGAAACAAAACTAAGTGGGTGTTTTAAATAGAGGCGGCAATAAAAGTTAAGTTACTCCCCTAATTAGGTAGATACTAAACGAGCTGTTACAATAAACTCTAAGAATAAATTACTACACGCTATAAATCCTCATAAAAAACGGAGTGCCAAGTGAAATCGTAAACAACTCTTACCGTTTGGAATGCTAGAAACTGGCAACTGTATAACTATAAAGCCATAAAGATGTAATGGTGTGTTCACTGTATCAAAATTAGACATACATAATACATATTAATAACAACTGTAAGTAAGATGGCAGAAATCTTTGACATGGATAAAAAATCAATAGAGACCCCAACTAAAATATATTTCAAAGACAGAGCAAAGTCATCATCATTCTCTTTGCCTTATCCCTACGCGGGGTCGGCTTCCCTAATTGCATTTCTCCACACAATTCTATCATGGGTCATACAAATGTTAATCCCCTTTACCAACATGTCATGCCTTATCGTCTCCCCCAAGATCTTCTTTGTTCTTCCTCTCCTACTCCCTCCAGGAATCTTCACTTCAGATATTCTTCGTATTGGGTGATTAACTATGCTCTCTAATTTTAGCATCAATTGGTGCCACACCTAGACTTTTCCCTAATATACTCATTTTTAATTTTATCCTTGTCACTCCACTCATCCATCTGAGCATTCTCATTTCCGCCACATCCATTCGTTGTTCCTCTTTCTTTTTCACTGCCCAACATTAAGTTCCGTACGTCATGGCTGGTCTTATTGCTGTTTTATACAATTTTCCCTTCAGCTTCATTGGAATTTTTCTGTCACACAACACACCACTCGCTTCTTTCCATCCAGCCCCAATTATAATGCATGCATCTCCATCTATTTCTCCATTACTCTATAATACCGATCCTAGGTACTTAAAACTATTGCTTTTCATAATCATTTCACCATCCAAAAATATCATTTTATTTGTAGTAACTTCATCTTTAAATGAACATTCCAAAAACTCTGTTTTTGTCCTACTAAGTTTTAAACCTTTTTTCTTCAGAGCTTCTCTCCATTGTTCCAGTTTTTGTTTTAAGTCTCTTTCAATATTTCCTATTAAAACTACATCATCAGCATACATTAGGCACCATGGAATGCTACCCTGTAGTTTCGCTGTTATCTGGTCCAAAACTAATGAGAATAAATAAGGACTAAGCACCGATGCAATCCTACTTTCACCTGAAATTTATCAAACTCTCCCACACCTGTCTTAACACTAGTCGTTACTCCCTCATACATATCTCTCACAATCTTTACATATTCCCCAGGGACTTCTTTCTTATTGAGTGCCCACCACAGAATCTCTCGAGGAACTCTATCATATGCTTTCTCAAGATCATTGAATACCTTATGAGCATTGGTCTCTTTATTCCTGTATTTTCCATCAGTTGCCTTACAATGAAAATTGCATATGTTGTTGATCTGCCCTGCATAAAAAAATAAAGCCCTGCATAAAGCAAAGTATAAAGCATCAAAGAAAATAAGAATGCTCTTGGCAGGGTGAGGTCAAAAAAGTGCCGTATGAAGACAAGGGCAATAACGAGCAATAAAAAATTATTGGAATAAACAATATCCAACTTACAAGGGCGTGTATCTTTCTTCTTCTTCAAGCTCCGTATCCATCAGTGAAGGTTTGCAACAATTGTTATTTATAAACAAGGATTTCCACAAGATAGAAAAAAGAAAATAACACAATACGGCAGTCCAGCAACACTTACAAGAAGGAACTCAAGGATCACAACAATACCATTGATGGAAAAAACCTTGTCTGTCTGTTGAAAAAAATTTCTCAATGTTGCTGTTAATTTTTTTTTGTAGCCGGAAAAGTTAAAACATCAAAAACGAGCACAAAGGACTTTCACACAAAAATTACATTACAGATAACGAATTTTTGATCATGGTAAGGTCAAGAAAGGTAGGGTTTCTTGACCTTACCATGATCAAATATTCGTTATCTGTAATGTAATTTTTGTGTGAAAGTCCTTTGCGCTCGTTTTTGATGTTTTAACTTTTCCAGCTACAAAAAAAAATTAACAGCAACATTGAGCAATTTTTTCAACAGACAGACAAGGTTTTTTTCCATCAATAAAAAACTGCATAAGAAATAGAAGTATTTTATATCGTACCTGGGATCCATCTCTCTTCATAGTGGTATTTTGAACTATTTAACCATAGCTCTGAAGATGGCTTTATAAGCCGAAAGCGCTCAGCTAGGAATTATATATCTTACACACTTCAAAAGTACACTTCTCCCTATTTATCTGAAATCACAGATATTCAAACATGCCAAGCACAATGAACACAGAGTACAATGGAAAGATGCCAATACATAAAAAAGAAGTGAAAATCCATCTATTGGGAAAATGTAAACAAAATAATGTAGTTACCTATTAGTAGGCAATGCTTTAATTTACATAATCTGATTACGAACAAACTTTCTACAAATCTTCATCTCATATATCGTTTTCTTACTCTATATTTTGTTGTATTTTATTTCGACAAAAATCAAACTAATCATTTTATTAAATTCATATAAATTTATGGTGTAAACGTTTAGTTTGTGTATATTCCCACATGACGTATACGAGAGTTTGGTGCAGTTTGAAATGGCGTCAACTTTCGTACGGCGCGGTAGACGTGAAGTGGGTTCGAGCCCCAAGCAAGTTATTATTTTTTTATTTTTTTTTTATAGATTTTATGATTGTAAGTATATTATTATATAATTTTTGAAGATATTCTTCTTTTTTTAAAGTGGTAGATAAGAAAGTTAGTTTGATTTTTAAATAAAATAAGTACAAATAACCTTTTAAGTATATTTACTTCGTTTAAATTAGGTACCTATTATACAGGGTGTCCCGAAAAGATTGGTCATAAATTATACCACAGATTCTGGGGTCAAAAATAGGTTGATTGGACCTCACTTACCTATATACAATATTGCACACAAAAAAGTTACAGCCCTTTGAAGTTACAAAATGAAAATCGATTTTTTTTCATATATCGAAAATTCTTAGAGATTTTTTATTGAAAATTTGCATGTGGCATTTCTATGGCAGCAATATCTTAAAAAAAAAATTAAAGTAAACTTTGTGCACCCCATAAAAATTTTATGGGGGTTTTGTTCCCTTAAACCCCCCAAACTTTTGTGTACGTTCCAATTAAATTATTATTGTGGTACCATTAGTTAAACACAATATTTCTAAAACTTTTTTGCCTCTTAGTACTTTTTCGATAAACCAGTTTTTATCGAGATATTTTGAATATTTGTCGAATCCTCTACATATTTGTATATGGTTACGTACGATTATAGAGACCTATTAACAGGGCCGTGCGGTGCTATGATGCGGTGAGGCAGCCGCATCAGGCGGCATCATAAGGGGGCGGCATAATCAGTAAAATCAAAATACAAATTGACAAAAAATATTTAACTGGTGAAGGTTTAACAGAACTTATTTTGACAAATTTGGAAAAAATAGTTCGTGATTTAAAACGGCTTAGAGGACAAGGTTATGATAACGGGGTTAATATGAAAGGAATAAGAAAGGGTGTGCAAAACAGAATATTTGAAAAATATCCGAGGGCGTTTTACGTGACCTGCGCATGCCACCTTAGTCATAAATGACGCAGCGTCTTCTTTTACAGAAACAACAAACTTTTTTTGTATTATACAAGAACTGAACACTTTTTTTCTGGTTTTACAAACCGTTGGGAAGTTCTGAAGAAAGCATGTTTCACAACTAACACTAAAACCCTTGAGTACTACTAGATGGTTAAGTCAAATAGATGCATTGAAATATCTAAGATTTCAATTTTGTGAAATACATACGGCCTTATTCGAAATAATAGAAGACGTCAACAATAATTTAGAAAGTAAAGTCAAAGCACGAGAATTAGTAAAAAATATTAAAAATTATAAATTTATATGCGGTGTAGTTCTTTGGTATGATATTTTATTTTATATAAATTCAGTCTCGAATATGTTGCAACATGTAACTATAAATTTGTCAGATTGTGTAAAAATGTCAGAAACTATGGAAAAAATTAAAATTTACTGACAATTTGGCTATGACCAATTGAAAATTACTGATAATTATAATGAAATTGCAGAAAATCTTGTAAATAAGTTCCGCATTTCCTGCTGAAAACGAATATTGAGGCAAGAGAAAAATGCGTCAATTTGATGTGTGGATTTTGTCATTTATATTTTAAACATTGCCTTTAATTCTTTGATTGATCGATTTTCGCTTTTAGAAACTCATAATAAAAATTTTAAATGTCTATATATATTTTTAAATTGAGGGAAATATAAGAACAGGGAAAGTTGATATAATACTAGAAAAGTACTAGAAAATATTCATTCAATACTTTTCATAGAAAAATAATCGGATATGGAGACAAATGATTTTCTAGAAGATTTATTGCATGATTTATCACAAATGATACCATAATCCATGAAACCTTTAGAGGCTTTGAACTATTTGTGCCGAAACCACCCAATTTCTTTATACCCAAATATAGTTGTATCACTAAGGGCCGGTATTATCTGTTCCGATTAGAACTCGGTTAGAGGAATTTTGTCATGCGAGGTGCAGAAAGTATCGGCCCTAAGAATTTTATTAATACTCTTTGTCTCGGTAGCTTGGGGAAAGAAGTTTTTCAAAATTAAAAATGATAAATAGTATATTAAGTATGGAGAACGGTAAGGGTTTTATACCGATCGAAGACAATTGTTTGGAGGAGGAGCGGAGCGACGACTCCAATTATTGTCTGAGATCGGTTACCCTTAACGTTCGACATGCTTATAACGTTTTTTGCACGATTGATACCATTATAAATTATAAAATTAAACATTTTCGTCATATTGACTAGTTTCATTCATTTTATCAAGATAGTTACTTTGGTTTTTAGGTAGTAACTAGGGTGCATAACAACAATGGAGAATTGAGTTTTTATTTAGTTGTCAATAATTTTAAGTACAATTTTGATTATTATAAATTAAAATATGAGCGAAAGTGAATTTGAAGAAATTGAACGGGCTTGGGAAGAAGGGTGTTCCGCAATTATTCCCGAAAAATCCAAAATCCGTTATCAAAATACCTACCAAAGTTTTAAAAAATGGTGCGAAGGCAAGAATTTAAGAATCGAAGGAAAGTCTTTATTGGCATATTTCGTTCAAAGACATATGCAGTTGAAAGCTCCTGGACAGGGCCGCGCCGTCCATAAGGACGGAGAGGGGCGGTGCCCCCCGGCGCCGAACGAAAAAGCACCGGTAGGTGCAAAAAAAAATTTGGTAA
The DNA here is from genome assembly GCF_917563875.1 of Diabrotica virgifera virgifera. Lineage (NCBI taxonomy): Eukaryota > Metazoa > Arthropoda > Insecta > Coleoptera > Chrysomelidae > Diabrotica > Diabrotica virgifera. Next base: position 243,523,977 of record NC_065449.1, read on the forward strand.
TATCGAAATTACCAGAAATATTAGTAATATTTTATTATCTTGTAAAATTGAAAATTTACCAATCGTAGGTAGATATAAAAATAGCAGATATTATTACTTTGATCCCCAATGTGTACAAACCGTCATTTCTCTCATGAAACTGAACTATTACTCCATTCACTCACGGTAAAATATTGCAAAACCTCTGAATTTTAAATAACAGCTTGGATTAACATTAATTTTGCATACACATAGCTAACATGTCAAAGAAGAAAATGATATTGTGTCGACGTGTGCTTTTGCCCTAGAGGAGTACCACCCCTTCACGGGGGTAAAAAAATACACGTTCAAAATATGTCCGGAAGTGGATAAACTGACGAATTGTAAGTAACTATAAAGTTAAGTTGTTTTATAAAGTTTTTATATTACTTAAGTCAATATCTACTTTTTGAGTTATTTGAGAGTGAATAGATATGTTAATTTTTCAACAAAAAAAAAACACGTTTTTAGACGGTTTTTTGCAAGTAACTCAAAAATTAAGTATTTTATCGAAAATATATTCTTAGGAAAAATTTTGAAAAAAAAGCATTTACTTCAAAATTTCAAATTATTTTTTTTTAATTTAAAACCATTTTTTTTCAAAAATAAGCACTTTGAAATGGTGAAACTTCCTGATCATACAGGGTGTACAGAAACTCTACCGACAAACGAAGACATATATGAGGAGGTTCCTCATATAATTTTAAGACATTTTAACCCAATTAATCTAGTCCAAAAATGCTTACTAAGGGAGCTAGAGCTCTTTGAAGATGGCGTCTTGTAATTAGTTTTTCTTAAATACCTCCAGAACGCTTCTATTTAGAAAAACAAAAATTGGTACGCATATTTACCTTCCAGAGATAAATCGATTTCATCCATTGTGAATTTCTAGTAACGGTCATAGGCGTCCGTTTTGGGCAGGGCAACGTTTATTTTATCGCATAACTTTTTGTTTTTAACTTTTAAGAATTTTTGATACTGGATTATTATATTATGAGATATTCTAGTACTAAAGGGTACTCTTGATTTAAGTAGTCGGTAGGACACACCGTTTTCTAAAAAAATCGATTTTAAAATTTTTCGTTTTTTGAATTTGAAAAAAAAATGGAAAAAAGTTTTAAAAAAACGGTGTATTTTACCAACTTATAGAAAGAGTAACTTTTAGTACTAGAATACCTCACAATTTAATAATCTAAAGTCAAAAATTCTTAAAAATTAAATACAAAAAAGGTATGCGATAAAATAACCCTTGACCTACCCAAAACGGACGCATATGACCGGTACTAGAAATTCGCAATTAATGAAATCGATTCGTCTCTGGAATATAAATAAACGTACCAGTTTTCGTTTTTCTAAATGGTTTTGTTTTGAAATTTTTTTTGGAAATTCAAAAAACGAAAAATTTTCAAATCGATTTTTCTAGAAAACGGTGTGTTCTACCGACTTAAAGCAAGAGTACCTTTTAGTACTAGCATACCTCAAAATTTAATAATCCAGTATTAAAAATGCTTAAAAGTTAAAGATATAAAAGTTATGCGATAAAATAACCGTTACCCTACCCAAAACGGACGCCTATGACCGGTACTAGAAATTCACAATAAATGTAATCCATTTATCTCTCGAAGATAAATATACGTACCAATTTTCATTTTTCTAAATAAAAGCGATCTGGAGTTATTTAAGAAAAACTAATTACAAGACGTCATTTTCAAAGAACTCTAGCTCCCTTAGGAAGCATTTTCAGACTAGAAGAATTGGGTTAAAATGTCTTAAATTTATCTGAGTAATCTCCTGTCTTCGTTTGTTGGTAGAATTTCTGGACACCCTGTATAAATATACATAAGTAAAGTACAGTAAAACCTCGATATAACGGACCTCTATTTAACGGACTCCGGATATAACGAACAAAAAAATCCGCTCAAATGTGAAAAAAATTAAAACGTCTCTGTATTTTACAAAGAATTTCAATAAAATTTTTATTATAGCATAATGCGGACATATTTCTAATCATAGTATAAAAAAGACCAAACTTCAAAAGTGCAAACAAAACTTAAAAAAAAAGTTTTTTGATTCATTTTAAACGTATCTTTGTATAACGGACTTTCGGCTTTAACGGATAACCCGTCCTCCCAATTTGTCCGTTATATCGAAGTTTTACTGTAAATTGTAAAGCTGTAACGATTTTTTTACCAAAAAGAAAAGACGAACTTTATTTTCAGCGTTACTGGCTTACTTTTGCTACTAGAAACTTTTTAAAAAACAAAAATAAAGCTTTTTAAGACTTTAAAAAAGTTATAAGTTTTGCCCGAAAAGTGCTACATTTTTTGGTTAGTTCACGTTGAAATGCTCGATTTGGAATTTGACGAATAACAACCCACTTTTCTCGAGCTAGAACTCTTCCTCTACTAGATCTACCGACTTCATGCGTGCGCAAGTTTTTTTTAAATTTCTTTATAAGCTACAGTCGGAAAAATGAAAGAATACCCATGAACGAACATATAAAACACGCTGTATTTTCCTGTCACCGTGTCACAAAGAAAATTGCCCAGCGCAAGTACATGTAATATTAACTATTACATGTACTTGCGCTGGCCAATTTTTTGTGTGACACGGTGACAGGAAAATACAGCGTGTTTTATATGTTCGTTCATGGGTATTCTTTCATTTTTCCTACTGTATATGTTTGCTAAGAACATTTTTTTCAGTAAAATACACATTTTTTGTTATTTGCGAAAAAGCGTGGTTTTATGTTGAAAATTGAACAAATTCACTCACAAGTAACTCGAAAAATATTGACTTAGTGAAAAAACTGTATATGGAACAAAAGTTGCTTAGAATTAGTCAGTTTATCCACTTCCGGACTTAATTTTAACATAATATATTTTTTCATCTCCGACGACGCAATATCAATTTTTTTCTTTGTTATAAATTTAGCTATGCGTATGCCAAATTTAATGTCAATCCAAGCGGTTCTTTAAAATACGGAGCAAAAACCGTGATCAAATGGACTATAATAATAATTATATATTTATTTGTTCTCTGATAATGTAATCGTTGTTTTTTGTAAATATTTATAGTATTCATCATAACTTATCAGTATATTACTTTCCTGCTGCTGAAAATATAAGAGCAGAAGATAAGGGTTACCCAGAGGGCAATGCTAAGAATCACAAGGAGACAAAATACCAAATAATATCAGGCAAAGAACAAAAATCAAAGACATGAACATGTAGCAAAAAAGAAATGGAGATGTGCAGGTCATGTGGCAAGAACACCAAACAACAGCTAGACTAGAAGATTATGAACTGCAGAGAACTGCCGGAAACTGTATAGCTGGTAGCTCAAGATAGGAAGACATGGAGAAACTTAGAGGAGGCCTATGTTCAGCAGTGGAAGCTAACGGTTAGATTATGATGATGGTGATACTTTCCAAACACATAAAAAATAGTTTGTAGGTATACCGTATAACGATTCACTAAGCTACAAAAACCTACGTACAAAGGAAGGAGGAAAGGAGCGCCTAAAATTACTTGCCCCGGGGCGCTTGAAAGCCTTGGCGCGGCCCTGCTCCTGGAAGTATCTGGGCAGAATATTCAATGATTAAATCCACCGTTTTTATTTATTCTTTCAAAAAATAAATTAAAATTAAGAGATTTTTTAACTCGACAGTAAGTGAATTACTTACCGTCGAGTTGGAGTACTTACCGTCGAGCTGGATTACTTACCGTCGAGTTGCTAGTAAATGTCACCTACTGTAAACAGTCAAAAATTATCAATCGTGCAAAAAAACTATTTACGAAGCTCTATAAGACAAACAAAGCTAAAAAAAATAGCACTTATTTCAATAGAGTCCTCACTAGCTGCTACTTTAGACTACACCAATCTGATTGACGAGTTTGCCAAAATTAAAATCAAAAGGATAAAATTGTAATTTTCATAAATGTTATTCAATGTTAATACATATTATTTCATTTAATTTAAAGTATGTTTTGTTTTTAAAATAAAAGTTTTCGTTCACTTTGTGTAATTTCATTTAATCGAAATAAATACTAGTATTAAGTTTCAATAATATTTAGGGGGCGGCATTTCGAAGACTTGCATCATATTGAAAAGATGTACCGCACGGCTCTGCCTATTAATAATCTAATTTTTTTTTACAATTTACATTTTTAGGTATATTTTGAAAAAGAAGCTACATCTTGATAAAAGGTGACTTATGAAAAAAAGACTAAAAGGCAAAAGTTTTAAAAACACTGTGTTTAACTGATGGTACCACAATAATAGTTTAATTGGAACTTACACAAACATTTGGGGGGTTTAAAGGAACAAAACCCCCATAAAATTTTTACGTAAATATATTGAAAAAGAAGCCTCATCTCGATAAAAACTGGCTTATCGAAAAAATACTAGGAGGCGAAAAAGTTTTAAAAACGTTGTGTTTAACTAATGGTACCACAATAATGAATTAATTGGAACGTACACAAAAGTTTGAGGGGGTTTAAGGGAACAAAATCCCCATAAATTTTTTATGGGGTGGACAAATTTCAATATAATTTTGTTTTAAGATGTTCCTGCCATAAGAATGATACGTGTCCATTTTTAATAAAAAATCTCTAATAGTTTTCGATATATTGAAAAAAATCGATTTTCATTTTGTAACTTCAAAGGGCTGTATTTTTTTTTATGAGCACATTTGTACTAAGGTAAGTTAGGCTTAATCAAACTATTTTTGACCCTAGAATGTGTGGTATAATTTACGACTATTCTTTTCGGGACACCCTGTATAATAGAAGAATATCTTCTTACGTGCGTACAAAGTACACACAGTCTTTTTTTTATTTTTCAGTACTTTTTATGTAAATAATATACTCTTCATTCGGAACGATAAAATGATTAGTTTTCGAGATATTTGAATTTAAACGTGAAGCGACACAATACATTAATCAAAATAGCCGTGTCGTTTCATTTTTAACTTCAAAGATCTCGAAAACTAATGACTTTATCGTTACGAATGAAGAGTATATTATTTGCATAGAAAGTATTGCAGAATCTAAAAATTATGCTAGAATAGCAGTTTCATCAGTGGCGTAGAATTTGGAAAGGGTCAACCATTCACGTTCCCCCGTCGTACGCCTCTGATAATAGCCAGAAACGTTGGTTTAACCTAATTTAGTAGTTTGTACAGTACCTATACTTCCTGCTAAGTATGAAAAGGATACATCGAGAAGTTTTAAAATGCTGAGCAAAAATAGTTTTTAAATTTTTAGATAAAACACCCTGTAACTCAGTAAGGAACCACATTTTATTTAAGAGTTTTAGGTTAAATCTTCGTATTTTGTGCTAAGCTTTCTCCAGTTACTATATGGACAATTATTAATGAAACACCCTGTATTATTATTTATAATGTATAATGCAAAAAAATGTAACACTAATAGAAAAAAAATAACATTGATTTCTTCAGAAGAAGCTGTAGAGTACATTACATATTTATCTTTGTTTATTTGTTAATTAAAGATGATATTTAATGAAAATTCCAATTTATTTATTGTTTATACCAAATTTGATTTGATTGCATTTGAGTGAGCTAAAATTGTTTTATCGTCATTTCATTTAAGTATCTATTATTCAATTATCCTCCATCGAAGAGTAGAAAATAAATGTGGCATTCGAAATGGATGTTGCGCTTTTTTATCAAACACCAATGTCAAGGTCGTTCACAGCCTCAGATCGTTTTAGCCAAAGCATGGCTGTTGCCTACAACACCATAGCCAAGTATATCATCTTCAATTGATAATACATATAGCCTTCTTACCACTTATACACTCCTTGGCACTTTGCACTCTTTAAATAAACTTTTCTTAATAATCTTTTTTGAAACCAATTGAAACGTCAACGTCATTTTTTTTGGTTAAAATGTAATTGTCATTACAATCAAGTGTGGCTAATCCTATATAAACACCATGTTTAACGACATGCTACAAGAATAGTATATTGTGCAACAAGTGCAGAAAGGTACTAATTTCTCACGAGTTTGAAAAGTTGCGGTACGAGCGCAAGCGAGTGCCGCAATTCAAACGAGTGAGAAATTACCTTTCTGCACGTGTTTCACACTATACTTTTTCTACAAGCACAGTTTTTTTATAAAAATAAAAATCACAATTTCCAAACGACGATTAATTATAATAGGTACCTATGTGATAAATTTTAAACTGTATTTAATTAATACCTACTAATCAATTTAAATTCCTTATACCGAAATAAATTGCACAGAAATCAGTTAAAATTAATGCACTGCCTTAATTTGTTTAAATTTAAACAATTATTACACATTATTGACATTATATTTATGCAGTCACGGATTTACACAAAACCTACTTCATTCGACGTCTCTTGCACATGTTGCTAAATCCTTATTGGTTATTTGATAATTATAAAAATTTTAATAAGAATAAAATTGTAAAATAAAACAGTTGTAACATCCATAATTTAGTTTCTATGCTATAGTTAAATATAATAATTGTCTTATAGGTTATATATTTGTCTAAAGTTTAACCACGGATGTAAACAGAATATAACGTTACTTAGAATGCGGTAGTCCACGGATGTAAACAGAATATAACGTTACTCAGAATGAGGTAGTCAACTGTGCAGAAAAGAACTTTGCGGCACAGAAACGTCACTTTGCGGCACAGAAACGTCACTTTTCTGCACACTAATGTCAAATATCTTATACTGTGAGAAAATATCAAGTTTGCTAACATAAAACCGTGCAGAAAAGTGCACTTTGAATAGTGGTTGTAGAAAAAATACTTTCCTAACTTTATGTATCCAAAAAACAAATTTAATAGTAATAAATATACAAGATACCATGCGCAAGGGAGTTTTTGCATTTTTGCGAGAGCAATGTCAATGTTGGCATCCCTTATTTACCTGTCAACCGAAAAGTGGCAACACTGGAAATGTAGGGGTATAAATGTCATTCAAAGGGATGGTACGACGCCGGATGGAAAGTTGCTGCCAGAAAAGGTAAGATGAGGGATATCAGAAGTTGACAAATGTGCACAACGTATGAGATGCTAAAAAATATAATACAAGGAGAACAATGACGGCTCCAGTGGCGTCATACCCCCTGGAATCTCCGTTTAGGATCATCCTGGTTACGACGTTGAACAACTCTGTATTGTGATTCATATTTACTTACATCGTCAAAAGTCTTTAAATGTGCAAATATTTTGTAAGCAGATACATAAATATTAGGTCTGGATCCCGAGTATGAAAAAAAAGTTGATTAATAGCAAGCTGAAAATTTGTTAATAGCTTAAGGGTGTCTAGTCGGATAAACTTTGATATATGGGAACACTGGAACAGGGGCAGTTTTAATTGTGGAACAGGTTAAAAATTTGGAACGGTCAGACCACGAAAACGGCACATTTATTTTGTCCGACAGAACAGACTTAAACTCTCCGAACATAGATTAAACTCTCATGCAAAAATCAGACTGCTATTTATCACCAAATGGGCGTTTTAATGAGTGGAACATGTAGAATATGTCAAATGACAGGAATTATGACAGGTGATAAATAGCAGTCTGATTTTTGCATAAGAGTTTAATCTCTGTTCGGAGAGTTTAAGTCTATTCTGTCGGACAAAATAAGTGTGCCGTTTTCGCGGTCTGACCGTTCCAAATTTTTAAACTGTTCCACAATTAAAACTGCCCCTGTTCCAGTGTTCCCATATATCAAAGTTTATCCGACTAGACACCCTTAAGCTATTAACAAATTTTCAGCTTGCTATTAATCAACTTTTTTTTCATACGCGGGATCCAGACCTATATAAATTTAGTGCTTAAAATGTAATTGAACACATGAACACTATTAGAAAAAAAATAATACATATTAATTTCTTGTGGAGTTATGGATTAAAACAGATATTTATTTATGTATTTGTAAATAAAATTATTACAATTTGAAAATTTCAAATTATTCTGTTTTTATACCAAATTTGATTTTTAAATTGGACTGACAAAATATTGTTAAAATTGTTTTATCATTATTATATCCAAAATATTCAATGATCTTCCACAGTAAGCCTCGAAGTCTAGAAAATAAATGTGGCATTGGAAATGGATGTTGCGCTTTTTTTATCAAACACCAATGTCAGGGTCGTGCTCGTGCACACCCTCACCCTCAGATCTTTTTAGCCAAAGCATGGCTATTGCCTACAACACCATAGCCAAGTATATCATCCTCAATTGATAATACATAGCCTTCTTACCACTGATACACTCCTTGGCACTTATGCACTCCTAAATAAAATTGTCTTAATAATTTTTTTGAAAACAATTTCCGGACTGGAAATTGAAACGTCAACGTCAAATTTTGTTAGGTTAAAATGTAATTGTTATTACAATCAACTGTGGCTAATTCTATATAAACACAATGTTTAACGACATGCTACAAGAAAATAGTTCATAACTTTATGTATCCAAAAAACAAATTCAAGAGTAATAATATACAAGATACTATGCGTAAGGGACTTTTTGCATTTTTGCGAGATCAATGTTAATGTTGGCATCCCTTATTTACCTGTCAACCGAAAAGTAGTGGCAACACTGTAAATGTAGGGGTACAAATGTCATTCAAATTCAAAGGGATGTTGTGACACCGGATGGAAAGTTGCTGCCGGAAAAGGAAATATGAGGGATATCTCAAGTTTACAAATGTGCACAACGTATGAGATGCTAAAAAATACAATACAAGGAAAACAATGGCAACTCCAGTGGCGTCATACCCCCCTGGAACCGCCCTTTAGGATCATCCTGGTTACGACATTGGACAAATCGGTATTGTGATTCATATTTACATCGTCAAAAGTCTTTCAGTGTGCAAATATTTTGTAAGCAGATACACAAATATGAATTTAGTGCTTAAAATGTAACTGAACACATGAACACTATCAGAAAAAAAAATAATACATATTAATTTCTTGTGGAGTTGTGGATTACAGATATTTATTTAATGTATGTTTGTAAATAAAATATGACAATTTGAAAATTTCAAATTATTCTGTTTTTATACCAAATTTGATTTTTTTTTTAATTCGACTGACAAAATATTGTTAAAATTGTTTTTTCATTATTTTATCCAAAATATTCAATGATCTTTCACGGTAAGCCTCGAAGTCTAGAAAATAAATGTGGCATTGGAAATGGATGTTGCGCTTTTTCATCAACCACCAATGTCAAGGTCGTGATCTCACTCACCTTAAACAGCTCACCATGATGCCGCCCTTTAATCCCTTGACATCCTTTCCTCACATGCGCACAACTCTGTCACTTCACTCAGTGCAACATGCCGGCACTTCCACACTTGTTCAACCACGTTGTCGTCTACTCGCGTCGCGACGCCGGCGTCTTCTCTTCGTCGTCGTCTCGGTACGGAGCACGTGCACCACGTGTAGAAACGTTTAAGCGATCAACTTTCACAGAGTCGCCGTCCGCTGCCGGAATCGAACTGCACGAGATTTCTACTTCCACTTGTACTCCGCCGAGTCTGCCATGCCGGTATTCACGCCCCAAACCATGCCTGATTCCTGATGCCGGTATCATATCGGTCATCGTCGCCCGCTGAAGGTCTTGTTTGTTTACATCCATCAGCTTCTTACAAAAAAAAGTGCTAAAAATTCAGCGACAGGTTTTAAAATCCTTTTCATAAAGCTGAAATTTTTAAAAACTCCACTCAATAATTATTATTTAAGGGTGGAATTCAACAATAGTTCAGTTTTACGGGGGTGTTGCTTTTATTTCGATAGAAGAACAATTTTTAGAATTAAAAATGTCTTATTGTTTCTCCAATTGGAATAAAAAATGTATGAGCAATTGGTAAATTATCCTATATCGGGAAAATTTCCCTGTATCGGGCAATTGTTCTATATCGGGCAAACTGGTCGTTCATTGAAAGGACGTCTTATTTTTTCTCATCGCAGTGATATCAATTGCTCTAAACATTATTGTGCACTATCGACACACGTTCTGTCTACAGAAAATCATACTGATTTTGGGAACACTGAGATTTTAGCAAGAGAAAACAATTCTTTTAAAAGATACTTTTTGGAAATTTGTCACATTCTTAAACAGCCTGCGACCATGAACCCTTTGCCTGTTCTTGCATCTCTTTCCCATATATTACTGGTGTTTTCTTATAACTAGAGTGTGAAAGGGACACCCTCTTCCATTTTTCAATTGTTTTCACTTTCTTTTAATGTTAAGTTTATCTGCTATCCATTGATATACAGTGTGAAAGAATTCACCCCTTTCCAATGCCGTCACTGATTTTGCACTTGATCCATATGGTTTTTGTTACCGAAGGTTTCTATAACTCTTGCTGGGTTGAATTTTAAGATGAGAGTACCATTTTCTCATGAGATTTCTACTTACACTTGCACTCCGCCGAGTCTGCCATACCGGTATTCACGTCCCAAACCATGCCTGATTCCTGATTCCGGTATCATATCGGTCATCGTCGCGAGCTGAAGGTCTTATTTGTTTACATCCATCAACTTCTTACAAAAATGAGCTAAAAATCAGCGACAGATTATATTTCTATCAAAACTCCATTGAAAAAATCTCTAAACTCCACTCAATAATTTAAGAGAGGAATTCAGCAATAAATTCAGTCGAGAAGTTGAGTTTTTGAGTTTTATGGGGGTATGGCTATTATTTCTACTATTTTTACTTGAAATTAATCACAATTTTATTTTAAAATAAGTTTATTTGACGTTTCCATTTTTGACTTGGTAAATCATTCTCAAAATACATTCACTTTGGTTTTTGTTGTCAATGTATAATTTTTCTCTCTAATTAGGCTCTAGTATTTTTACAGTTTTCTCCAATAGCACATTAATTAAAAATTCTGGTGATATCGAAGCTGACTAGCATATTGTTGGAATTGTAATCTATTTTTGCTAGTTTTTGCAAGAATTGTGAGATTTTAATAAAGGTTTTAATAAAGGTTAACTAGTTTTGATGGGAAATAAGCCACAATTTTACTAAAAAAAAATGATTTTATTAACGTTTCGACGCCCAAATCGGGTGTCGTTTTCAAAATATTTTTTGACAACGACATTATTTTTAGCTTATTTCCCATCAAAACTAGTTAATTGCCGAAATGCCACAAGAAAATAGCTTAACAACATTAATAAAGATTGTTGTGTTGTGTGCTTAAGGCTGTATTATGTCTAGGAGGAACTTTGACAGTCTGCTGTAAGGAGAACTCAAGCTACTGCAAATTGCTCTGAAGGGTACATGTGCCCTGTATAGTGCCAGTATAAAATTATGTCTAATATTCTGCTTGAATATGATAGTATTCCTATGAACCAGACCATGCCTGATGCCGGTATCATATCGGTGAGCGTCACGAGCTGAAAGTCTTATTTGTTTACTTCCATCAATTACTTACAAAAAAAGTGCTAAACATTTCAAAGTCAATATTTATAATGTGTTATGGTATTAGAGGTCTAATACTCACAATCTTATTGAAGTCATTTATTTTCAAACAGTTTGTGGGCGATATTCGACCGGTTTCGGCATTCACAATTTATATGCCATCGTCAGACCCTTGTAGAAACTAACAAGCTAAATAGTTATTAACGTTTCAATATAGTTGACCTAGGTTACAATTAGACTGAACCCTGATTGTAAACTAGGTCCACTATATTGAAACGATAATAATTTTTAGCTTGTTAGTTTCTACAAAAGCGTGACGATGGCATATAAATTGCGAATGCCGAAATGGTCGCCCACAAACTGTTTTAAAATAAACATCTTCAATAAGATTGTGAGTATTTGACTTCTTATACCCTAACAATTAATGATGTGCTCATACCAGTAACAATTTCATCATTTCAATATTAATACAACTGCTAGTTGTAAAAAAGGGGTCCAGTTGCCGATATGAGCATCCAGTTCCAGTCCCGATAAGGTTCCAGGAGAAACCATCTCTTAAGAAGGGGGCAATGCTACGCCCCAGTTCCCGAAGCGTTTCGAAGAATAAGGCGACTTTATATGTATAACAGAAATTCGAATTGAAGTTCTTAGTATACGTGTGATGAATATGGACTCAAGCTAAACACCGCAAAGACCAAGGTGATGGTTGTCAGTAAGACGCCAATACAACCGGAAGTAGTAACAGCTTATGGTGAACAATTAGAGAGAACTAACAGTATCACCTAACTTGGTTGTAATCTAAATGAAAACTGGGACATGAGCAAAGAAATAAGAATACGTATAGAGAAGGCCAGAGCTGCATTCTTTAAGATAAAGAAACTTTTATGTGGAAGCAACATTACTTTGAATCTTAAAATGAGATTAGTGAGATGTTATGTGTTCTCTACTCTTTTATACGGTGTCAAAGGTTGGACTTTAACAGATACTCTTCTCAAGAAATTGGAAGCCTTTGAAATTTGGGTATACCGAAGAATCCTACGAATAAGTTGGCTGGATAGGGTTCGTAACGAAGTTGTTTTGCACCGGATGGGAAAAGTCACGGAAGTCGTCAGAACAGTTAAAAATCGAAAACTTGAATATTTTGGCCATTTTATGCGACACCCAGAGAGATATAATATACTCCATTTAATAATACAAGGCAAGGTAGACGGAAGAAGAGGGGCAGGTCGAAGAAGAACAACATGGCTTCAAAACCTGAGAGAATGGTATAACAGATCCTCTGCATCTCCGAGCTGCCGTTAACAAAATTGCTTTAGCCAATTTGATAGCCAACGTTCGATAATTGAGCACGGCACATGAAGAAGAAGAAGAGTATAAAATATAAATTGGTACAGTTACATGGATAAACGTTATTAATTCGTAGTGTTTTAGTGCTGGCGCTAGAAGACATTAAATATTGTTATTGCCAGTAATAGACAAACCTCGCGACCAGAAAATAAAGCAAAAAGAAATTTGAAATTTAGGCAGAATAAAAAAAAATAATCTAATCTTTATACTATATATTTTTCTACACTTATAATTTTAGATATCAAAACCTTCTTTTAAACGGATGCTATAGGGTACATTGTGTATGGAATTATCATTGCACACTCGTTTTTGCTGTAGAAGCTGCTCCACCAATTTCTTTTTGTATTTCTTGAACTTTTGTTCGCGGACAAACCATTTAAAAGCTTTTTTTGTATTTGGAATATGTCTGTTTAGAAAACCTAGCACCCTAAAAAACATTGTTAATTACACAACTATTTTAAAAACAAATGAAAAAAAATTAAGAAGCTTCAAGACATAAAAATTATTTCTTCTTTTTCTTCTTATTTTTATGCATACATGACTTTGTCTGTTTTTCAATGTGCCTCCAGTAATTTGTCATTCCATCGTTTGCGTAGTCTTCCCACAGACATGATATTTGACTGGAATATTTGGATCTTTGTTTTTGTAGTTTATTGGCCAGACCTCCAAATAGGGTTTGTAAAAGCTTGCTGAGCTTTTCGTATCCTCATATGAATATCGTCTTCTCTACCTCCGCTTTCTGTTATGACATTTCCAAGATACGTAAAATTTTCCACATTTTTAATCTGCATGTTGTTAATAGTAAATAGTATGTTGTTTCTTGCTCATGGATTTGGATTAATATTGATTTTCAAACATATTTTATTGGCTTTAGTGGAAAGTGTTTCCAATTGGTCAGCCACATCTTTGAACCTTTGTCCTAATAGGGAGATATCGTCGGCGTATTCTAGATTGCTTAGGCGTGTGGTTAACGTCCAGTGTATCCATCTTTTGACGGAGTCTATTTTGGAGAGAACAAGAGTTTACTGCTATATATTAAAAAGAAACGGTGAAAGTACGCACTCCTCTCTGACTCCAATAAGTATATTAAATTCGTCACTGTTGATCCCATTGTGTGTCATGCTGTCATGTTTCTTAACTCTAAAATCTGTCAAAAGGCACTCTCGAAATCGACAAAAATCATATATAGGGTTGTGTTCCATTCAACCGATTAGTCGATTCAACCGACTGTTCCATTAATACTCTCAGTAAATGTGGTCTCTGCAGGAGGATTCTGGTCTAAAGCTTACTTGGTTAGCTCGAAATTTAACTTTTTTTGTATATCTTTTTAGTATGATGGTCGTGAAAATTTTATTTGCGGCAGTAAACAAGGATATTCTTCTCCAATTTTTGCGCAGTGTGAGGTTGCTCTTTTTGGAAGAAATAAACAGGCCAAGATGGGTGGGCCACGTTATGCGGATGGATGAAAGTGATCTTGCTGATATAACTATGCTAAATAGGCCGGTCGGAAGGATAAGAAGGGGGAAACTCAGATATCTTGACGATGTGCAGGAATATTTAAGGGAGATTGGAGTAAGGGATGGGAAAGACAGTCAACAGGGAAGGATGGAAGAAAGTTTTGAGGCAAGTCAAGACTCACGAAGAGCTGTAGCTGTAACCAACGGATGATGATGGTTTTTATTCTCGCATGCAAAAATATGCCCATTTTATTGGAAAGTTGTAAACAGATCTGAATATCTGTTGAAAATAGTCCTAATATTACCCAGTCGCGAATGTTGTTTTCTTTCTTACAATAAGAACTTTAGTATAGAATATGATGAACCTATCAAAAGTAGTCCAACTTTATTACTTCTATAGCAACATTTTCTTATTTTTTAGGCTGTGTCATTGATTAATTTCTTAGGTTTCACGTGATTTTCACGTAAATATCTTAAGTACATCGACACAATTTGAATTTTTTTTCGTTTTCAAATTCTCACCATATAAATTCAACTGATTGGAGGATGAAATGTATAATTAACGTATTGTTAAATACTCACATGTTCCAGGTATTGTCGGCGTTGTTCTTAAAAAGCCAGTACCGCGGTATTAACAAGCAATTAACGTGAGTTAAACTTATAACTCGTCTTCTCTCAAATGTCTCCCCGACGTTAAAGCACGAACCAGGTAACATCTCACACAACTTGATAAAGTGCGTCTTCAAATTGTAAGATGGATGAACCACAATATCTAAAAGTTTTGGTAATTATAATATCCATATTATGGAGTTGATTGCTCCAAGGAAATCACTAATTAGGAGGCTTCTGTCAGAACAAGAAATATACGAGGAAAATTCAATACATCTATAAATTTAGTGAATGACTGGGAAAAGAAAAGTATTTTTGAAGGGTGTAAAATTTATTAATTCCTAATAGATGAGCGCTTTCGACTTACAAAGACATCTTCAGAACTACGGTCAAAAAATGTTAAAGTACCACTATAGTAGGGGAGCGAAGTATGCTTAATGTGCAATCACTCAAGCGCTTTGGGGACCTATTGGGTTGTGAAGAGTAGGTCCTAAAACCAAAAACAGTTAAGTAAAGTTTTCCATTTTAGTGGGGACTTTCCATTTTTAATTTAATTTTCCATTTGAAACAATCGTTTTTTCCGATTATAGCGCCATCTATCCATAATTTGAAAAAATGTTTCGAATAAAAGTTGCTTAATTTACGTGTTCTTCTTCTTCTTGTAATAGGACTATTTCCTGTTTCTTCTGTTACAATCTTTGCTGCGATCCGGAGCTCCAACTCTCGTACCATCGTTTTTTGGGTCTTCCTATGGGTCGCTTGGTGTTGGGCTTCTGTGTTTTCGCCCAATGCGCCATACGTTCAGGGTCCATCCGATCTACGTGGTCCCTCCACATGCGTCGTCGCGCTCTTGTCCATCTCACTACGTCCTGAACGCCTAGCTCTCTCAATGTGTCTTCGTTTCGTACTCTATCTCTGAGTGTGATACCTCTTATGGATCTTAGGGTTTTCATCTCTGTTGTTCTCATTATCTATTTGGTCTTTGTTGTCTCGGCCCTTGTCTCAGCTGCGTATGTCAGTACGGGTCTAACACATGTCTTATAAATGCGGACTTTGCTTTCGGTGCTCATATATTTATTCCGCCAGATTATATCCCTCAGGAAACCAGATATTCTCGCTGCTTTCATTGCCTGCTGTTTTGATTCTTGCCACAGATGCCTGTCGCTAGATATTTCCACACCTAAGTATCTGCAATCCATTACCTGTTCGATTATTTGGTCGTCCACTACTAACTTACATCTAATTGGGTTCCTGGATATTACCATCGATTGGGTTTTCTCTTTGGATAGTGTCAGGTTATACTTTTCGGCGGTTATTTTGAATTTTTGTAGTAGGCGTTGTAAGTCATCTTCGTTTTCGGCTATTAAGATTGCATCATCTGCGTAGCAAAGTATTCTCATGGTTCGGTTACCCATTTTGTATCCCTGATTCATTATGTTAACACTACCTATAACTTCATCCATTATTAAATTAAATAGGCATGGACTGAGGCTGTCCCCTTGTCTAATGCCTGCATTGATTTTGATTTCTTCCGTGAGCCCGTGTGTGGTTTTAATTCGTGTTTTGTTGGATCTATTGAGCTCTTTGATTATGTTATAACGTTTAAGTTTTCCCAGTGTAGAATTTAATTCAGTTTTCATTGCTACATGGATTTTAACTTATTTCCCTGTAGACTTCAGAATCTCTAGTGCCGTGTTTTTCTTAGAAACACATGTGTGCTATCGATAGAGTCGAATGTTAGACTTTAATAGCTTTCTGGTGAATGATATGGGCCTTGCATCCCATAACTCATTTTAAGTATTAGGCTTGCTAAGCCCTTTATACTGTTAATAAGGCCCTTTTTTGCATTTCTGTGGCGACCGTTGGCAAGTCGCGTACCCCAAGCCGTCAGTCTTATTTAAGCAGAAATCTGAGATATCTTGGCATTCGTGAGTTAAACTTTGTGGCAGTAAGTTAAGCCGTGTCAGTCATGTAGTGGACGTTAGTTGTTTTGTGATGGACCAGCCTAGAATTTTCTTCTGGTAAGTCTTTACAAACCCCTTTTCTTTATAGAACACTCGCTGTGAATACTTAATTTTGTTCACAGGGCTGGTCCCTGGCCCAAGTCCCAGTTATCACCTATCGCTAGCACCTGAATCCACATTACACTGTGGCCAAAGCTATTCTTTGTCGTTCCTTTTATTTCGACTTCGCCGCTGGGTAAATGACCTGGCCTAGATAAAGAATGCCTCTAAGGGCATCCTCTACATCTGTTTCAAGTAAGTTACGCATCCTTTATTAGAAGTATTGAGATGTCTTCTCGCGTGTCCAGAACAAGGAACTTATGTTTGTGTTTCTTCCGTGGGATAAGTTCATTGACTTACAGTTTTAGCCCATTTTTAGTGTTAATAGTGACATTTACATATATGCCGGTCACTTGTTTTTTATTTTTAATATTTAAATAAAAGACATTTTCACCATGTAAATTTTTTTGAGTATCTTTAGAGTATTATTATTGAGTATTTTAATAAATGTTTTGTTAAAGTGTACGATGTCGTTTTTTATTTATTATTTACAGCTCAAGACTAAGAACAATGTTGTTTTGTCGTAGCATTCTTGCTAATTTGTTATTGTTGAGTTATGTTTCGTTAATTATTGTTCCTTTGAGTATTTTTTTGGTCAAAATACCTGGCGCCCTATATTTTCGTTTGAGTATTAAGTATTCCGTTTCCTTAGAGTCCAAGTGTCAAACCATCAGTTAATGTTATCTATTTACCTTTTGTCTATCTTCGTTTCATTAGCTCTATTCGCATACCATTGTTTATTCATTTAACACCTTTCATTGTAACAGAAGCCCAACCCAAAGAACCATGCCCACATCTCTTCCGACTGAGCAACGCGGTCTCTGTTTCGTCAATGTAGGCGAAAGGACCTTTTTATCTTTGGTCATTCCTTATTCCATCTAAGGATAACATCGTCCAGATCCTTCTGGTTCAGCCTTCATGACCTCTTGTCCATCTGATCGTTATACAAAATGGCGCCCCTCTCGTGGAGCCTTATACAAATTACGTGGGACTTCTTCTGTTACCTATGGTTGCTTTATACATAATTTCGTAGAGCTTTGTCAATTGCCTTTTCGCGGGCTATACAAATTTTCATGTCTATGCGTGAAGCATGATTTTCTTTTTTATCATGTTCCTATTAGACCTGATTTTTCTTCTTTTTTTGTTTTGTTTAAGTTTGGCTAATTTGTAGCTATTTTTATTGATAAAATATTTTTTGAGTTATTTTTCGCTAATAGATAATAATAGTTTGACACATTTTAGTTTGTTTATTTCCGTTTTTAGTATTTAAATGTCAGTGTAGTACCTTACACTTTCATTCCTGCTTTTTCGCATTCTAGAGTACCATTCTGTGAAGTATATAGTATAGTATCGATCTTTTTTCTTTAGATATATTTTACTTGAGTAAATTTGAGCATTTTTATTACTTTTCCTTATGTCAAAGGGATACGTCTTTTGCTATGTATCTAATTAAGGTAAAGGTATCTAGATCTTGAGCTGTGTATTTTTTGTAGCAAATCACAAAGAAGTTGTAATTGTTTAACTTTTTGATTTTTACGTTTATTTTGTGCCGTACTTTGCAACTTTTGTGATTTATTGTAGTTTGCTTTATATCGTTTTATTGTGCATTTTACTTTTTATATTTTTTGTATATGTATTGTGTTGCGGTATATTTTTTGTACTGTATTGCGTTTATTTTATTGCATTTAGGTACCGTTTTTGAGTCATGAAATGCTTTGTAACTGTTTTTAGAGGTAGCAACTATCACTATTATTATTGCGTTGTCTTCTAAATTTTCGGGTACATGCTTCTTCGTCGTTCAACGATATTGTTCTGTCCGGTTTTATGACCAATCTTTTCTGACCTCGTAGAATAGTATTGTTGTAATGATTTCTGTGCAGTATATTTTTGGATTTTTATGTGGTTATGTATTTTTGATGATATCCTATTTGGTTGATATCGTATGTTTTTCAGTACCAGAATGTTTTGAGTGGTTTTAGAGAGTTTTTAGTCATGGCGTGGTGTTAGTCTGGAGAATGAAAGAGTCCTGCAGCTTTCCGTCATGCTATTGTTTTAGGTTTGTGATTTAAGTCTTAAATGAAAGAAGTTAAGCTGTCCATTCCAGAAATTGTTTTTTACAATTAGCTATTAGTCGCGAGTGAAAGACCTCGGCGCATGCTGTTGTGAAATATGTTTGAGAAATTATGTTTTACCATTCCAATATCAGCATTCTAAAATCTATTCGGTACAAAACTACTTCCTGTCCAGAAAATATTCCTTTTTTCAGTGTAGAGTCTTCGTTTACCGTTAGGTAATCTTAATATTTTTCGACTAGCCTACGATAAGGTGGTTGACATTTCAAAATTCTTGTTCCACCCCCAATAACATCTGTCAGGGCTAGAGGTATTTAAGTGTGTCTTTTGACCCTAATTTCAGATAAAGAGGCGTAATGTTTTTATTAGCTTTTATTTAGCATATGTTGCAACCGCAAAAGCTTGTAGATACACTTATTTTGATAGTAGATATTTTTAAAGGGCTATGACCCTATTTTAGGTATTAATGAGATGTAAAAAGTAGCATCTTATTGCTTGTTTATATTTCACAAGTAGTTTGACTCGTGAATATAAATTTTCGATGTTTAGTTAGCAGATAATGCAAATATTTTTTTGTTTCGAGTAAAAGAATTCGAGTAATTATTGTTAGTTCTGTCGATAGTTTGGGTGAATTAGGATAATGTCTTGGCAATTTTGTGTCGGCTAATAAAGGGTGAAATTTTTTTGTTAAATACAGGCACGTACTAGGCCCAGATGTATTTACAGAATCAATTTTATTCTTGCGGCTTTCATAAAATAGTATTTCGATAAAATGTCGTATCTATTTAGGACCTAAGTCCCTATTAAATTGTGACACTTCCCTACCTGTGAGCTACCTGTGATTTAACCTAACGATTTAAGTACCTTTATAATAATATTTTATCATATATATTATAATAATAAGGCGTCTAGTATGCGTAATTACTTCCGGTCCTAATTAAAGGTAGATTTCGACAATTATCTGAACTTTCCTTTGTTCATTTCTTTCTATATTTCTTTGTTGAGAACTCCTTGGCATGTTTTACTAACTTCTCTATTCCTTTTGTTTGAGTTCGAATTTATTCGTTACGTGAGATAGTAATTGTGCTTTGGTAATTTTATATGTTACTCGTGTTTATTTGCTTTTGTATTATGTTTGCTGTTTGAATTTGTTTAGGCTCTTCCGGTTCATGTTATCGGGATAGCAGTAAATATTTTTTTGAGTTAGTGTTCTGTGAACATTATACTTATTTTAAGAACGTTTGATTGCGAAATGCTTTGTCCTAGACCGGCAAAGTGAAATCAAATAAGCAAACCACTAGCAATAACTAGTGCGTCTGTTATTATTAAAGTCCCGAATGAAAGATTTCGTGGCAATTTTTGAGTGTAGCTCATAAAGTCCCGGATGAGAGACTCCAAGGCACCTATGCGTTTAGTCGAGTTTGTTAGAGCTCGAGTTTGTTTGTTGTTAGTGGAAGCACTATGACAAATATTTTTGTATTGAGTTTGCTTGTGCTAATTTTGCGTTTGGTTTTGAGTTAATTCCAATGGAGTTGATTTTATTTTAGTTGAGTAGATATTATTAAAGTTATTTATAATAATATCTTATAATGTATTCAGACATATCTTGTCCTGATTACATTCCTTGTTTTTCTGGGAGTTTCTTGATTGAAAATTTTCCGCCTTGGTTAACCCCACAAGATGTTTACGGAACTTTTGGCCAACTTGTTTTCTTTCCCTGTCATAAAATTTCGAGACTTTTTTGCTTTGATCTTGCAGTCAAAATCTTAGCATTGCTTGACGCTTACCTAGTTACCGGTTGAGGGGACAACCATAACGAAGTTTGCCTACGTTACCTTGTTGGCTACTCGCCTTTGTTGAGCTGGAGCAACTTTGATTTTCGCGTCCAAAACTTCAACATTGGTATGTTCCACCTTCTTAGTTTGGCTAGAGCCATTTGTGTAGATATCTGCCATTGGTTGTTGTACTTGCGAGTCAACGAACCATATTTTGAGTCGACTTTCGAGTTGAATGTTTAGTTTTATGTTAAGGATTTAAGCAACACTGTAGGTGTTTGCTGACTTAGTCGTTTAGAATTAGAGTAATCCTTGTATATATAGTTCCCAGTTTTTGTGTTTTATTTGCGTTTAGTTTATCATAGAGATAACCCTTTTTAGTTTGGTGTTTGAGTTTAGTTGCTTATTAGCTTTTTTTGATTTGGTCACTTGTGTTCAAGCAATTCGAGGACCACCACCAATTTTAGTAAATCTAGATGACTACCAACTATTCCAGGCTACTGCTTGATGGTCAGTCTTTTGTTTATGGTGCTTACTGCAGACTCCGATTGTAAACAGTGGTATTACACCACGGTTTAAATCGTGGGGGGAAGCTGTATAACGTTTAAGTTTTCCCAGTGTAGAATTTAATTCAGTTTTCATTGCTACATGGATTTTAACTTATTTCCCTGTAGACTTCAGAATCTCTAGTGCCGTGTTTTTCTTAGAAACACATGTGTGCTATCGATAGAGTCGAATGTTAGACTTTAATAGCTTTCTGGTGAATGATATGGGCCTTGCATCCCATAACTCATTTTAAGTATTAGGCTTGCTAAGCCCTTTATACTGTTAATAAGGCCCTTTTTTGCATTTCTGTGGCGACCGTTGGCAAGTCGCGTACCCCAAGCCGTCAGTCTTATTTAAGCAGAAATCTGAGATATCTTGGCATTCGTGAGTTAAACTTTGTGGCAGTAAGTTAAGCCGTGTCAGTCATGTAGTGGACGTTAGTTGTTTTGTGATGGACCAGCCTAGAATTTTCTTCTGGTAAGTCTTTACAAACCCCTTTTCTTTATAGAACACTCGCTGTGAATACTTAATTTTGTTCACAGGGCTGGTCCCTGGCCCAAGTCCCAGTTATCACCTATCGCTAGCACCTGAATCCACATTACACTGTGGCCAAAGCTATTCTTTGTCGTTCCTTTTATTTCGACTTCGCCGCTGGGTAAATGACCTGGCCTAGATAAAGAATGCCTCTAAGGGCATCCTCTACATCTGTTTCAAGTAAGTTACGCATCCTTTATTAGAAGTATTGAGATGTCTTCTCGCGTGTCCAGAACAAGGAACTTATGTTTGTGTTTCTTCCGTGGGATAAGTTCATTGACTTACAGTTTTAGCCCATTTTTAGTGTTAATAGTGACATTTACATATATGCCGGTCACTTGTTTTTTATTTTTAATATTTAAATAAAAGACATTTTCACCATGTAAATTTTTTTGAGTATCTTTAGAGTATTATTATTGAGTATTTTAATAAATGTTTTGTTAAAGTGTACGATGTCGTTTTTTATTTATTATTTACAGCTCAAGACTAAGAACAATGTTGTTTTGTCGTAGCATTCTTGCTAATTTGTTATTGTTGAGTTATGTTTCGTTAATTATTGTTCCTTTGAGTATTTTTTTGGTCAAAATACCTGGCGCCCTATATTTTCGTTTGAGTATTAAGTATTCCGTTTCCTTAGAGTCCAAGTGTCAAACCATCAGTTAATGTTATCTATTTACCTTTTGTCTATCTTCGTTTCATTAGCTCTATTCGCATACCATTGTTTATTCATTTAACACCTTTCATTGTAACAGAAGCCCAACCCAAAGAACCATGCCCACATCTCTTCCGACTGAGCAACGCGGTCTCTGTTTCGTCAATGTAGGCGAAAGGACCTTTTTATCTTTGGTCATTCCTTATTCCATCTAAGGATAACATCGTCCAGATCCTTCTGGTTCAGCCTTCATGACCTCTTGTCCATCTGATCGTTATAATGTTTCTATACCTCTGACCTATGTTTTTCTTTTCAAGGATACTGAGCACGTCCTTTAATCGTACTCTGTCGAATGCTTGTTTCAGATCTACAAAGCATGTGAACATGGGCTTGTCGAATTCTATTGATTTCTCAACTAATTTTCGCATTATGAAAATAGCGTCTATTGTAGATCTGTTTGGGCGAAAACCCTGTTGTTCTTCCGATACACCCGCTTTCTTATATATTTTTTGGGGTAGAATTTTTGTCAATAGTTTTGATGTAGAATTGAGTAGTGTAATTCCTCGGTAGTTCGTAGGATCTGTCTTTACGCCTTTCTTGTAGATGGGTATTGTTATACTCTCTCTCCATTCCTCTGGTACTGTCATGTTGTTTACAATTTTTTGGAATAATGTTGTTATCTCTTCTATTATTATTTTTACGTAAAGAATCCAAATCTGGAATAAAAATTTGGGGCTCCTATTTAAGAATTTAAAGTAACCCCCGACCCCACGTCCGTGGGGATCGTGTTTGGTACCATTCGATAGATTTTTCAAAAATATTGATTAAGTGTATTTTGCAGTTTTTCGATCTAATGTTTATTTTGCGAAATATCGCGGATTTGCATTTAAAATTTTAAATTTACCCCCCACCCTCTCTGTGGGGGTCGTGTTTGGTATCATTCGATGGATTTTTTAAAAATATTGAACACGTATTTTTTACTTTTTCGATCTAACGTTCATTTCGCGAATTATTCGCTTTTTGTGTGAAACTTTTCAACTCGCCCATTTCCTTACCCATTTCCGCCCCGCTCAAATCGTCAGATTTTTGAAATATACATTCACTGTTTTGCATGTCCTTAACTTACCTTATCTTAATCTGACAATTTCGAGTATTTTTAAGGATAGATTTTTTTTTTCGGGCCCCCGTTAACGAACTCTCTTGTGTTAAGAGCTAATATATAGTAGAGGTACATCTGCAGGGCACCAGGTTTCTTCCCATATGATAATCTGACGCGCTCGAGTAACTGCAAAAATCCCCGCTTAGCCTCCTCTACCACTATAAAAAGTATTGAAAAAAATCTTTGAAAAAATTCCTTATGTAGGTTTTAACACAGAAAAATTTCAATGAAGCTGAAGGGAAAATTCTATAAAACAGCCATAAGACCGGCTATGATGTACGGAACTGAATGTTGGGCAGTGAAAAAGAAAGAGGAACAACGAATGCATGTGGCGGAAATGAGAATGCTTAGATGGATGAGTGGAGTGACAAAGAAGGATAAAATTAGAAATGAGTATATTAGGGGAAGTCTAGGTGTGGCACCAATTGATGCCAAAATGAGAGAGCATAGGTTAAGATGGTTCGGTCATGTTCAACGTCGAGACGTTAATCACCCAATACGAAGAATAGCTGAAGTGCAGATTCCTGGAAGGAGTAGGAGAGGAAGACCAAAGAAGACCTGGGGGGAGGCGATAAGGCAGGACATGTTGGTAAAGGGGATTAACATTGATATGACCCAAGACAGAATTGTGTGGAGAAATGCAATTAGGGAAGCCGACCCCGCATAGGGATAAGGCAAAGAGAATGATGATGATGTAGGTTTTAACACAAATTGGTTAGAGGTTGAATTTTTATATTGGAAAATTGTAAAAGGTTAAAAACGTCAAGTAGAACGATATCTTAATTGCCCCGCGATA
Organism: Diabrotica virgifera virgifera; assembly: GCF_917563875.1. Lineage (NCBI taxonomy): Eukaryota > Metazoa > Arthropoda > Insecta > Coleoptera > Chrysomelidae > Diabrotica > Diabrotica virgifera. Next base: position 243,548,448 of record NC_065449.1, read on the forward strand.
AAAAATCTTGTTCTGGTCGTCCCCTCACAAACTAGATTTCTTCTCAAGGCAATTAAATGTGAATAATCGTGATCTTTGCTAATATTCAATTTTAAATTTTTACCGTCTCTCCGTCAGTAGTGTAGGCACTATATTGACACTTAAACACTATTTTGATAATTCTTGGGCGCTCGAATTTAATAAAATTGGGTTTAATTTCGGAGCTACGTTGAAACACGTCTTACAATTTACAGCACAGGACCGCCACCTAACTTTTTTACGGTCCAACATAAGCGAATGAATAAAAAAACAGAATGTCTAGAAAACATGAGGTCATAGTTATTTTTTAACTTGAGTATTTTATAAATGCTAGAATATTCCACAAGGTTTGAGAAAAAAACACAGTTTTATTGCTACACTCAAGAATAAGGTTATAACATATTAAAAAATCACTTAAATCGGACAACAGGTTTAGAAAATTCGAAACATCAAAAATGACCCATTTTTAAGGTGTCCGGTTAATTTTGCACCCCAGTGTATTTTCATCTATTAATTTAAAATAACTGAAAAATTCTCTACCCTGGTGAGATTCGAACTCACGACCATTCGGACCTTTCGATCTGTTTAAAAATTGAAATAAACTTATATTAGCATTATATTAATTGTATTAACTTAAACATCAAAATATCTATAAATGTATTGGAGGATCATAGTCATAGTGAAAACCGATATTCTACTGTAAAATTAATTAAGACGTTAGAATGCTTACATTTTTTAAATTTGCCAATTATGTCAGTCAAAAATCCAAAATTCTAAAGGAAAAATTCTATACATATATAAATTAAAAGATCTTTCAAACATTGGAATAATAAATAAGTACCATGATCATTTCAATTCTGACTAATTGACAAATTAGTCAGAAATCAAATAGAATGTACAGTCAAAGAAGATAAGATAAAAAAGACGATAGGAATTCTAACTATTGACCAAAAATGGGGAAAAATTTAACATGCCCTAATATGATTTGGAAAAGAAACCCACAAACCAGTTTGAGAAAAAAGAAAACCTTGGATGACCAGCAGAAATTCTTGAACTTACGGAAGAATGAAGAAAACATAAAGCAAAAAACCTGAATAAATAAAAAGAAATTCACAGACACACCAGAAAGAAAATTCGAGAGGCAAAAGATAGGTGGCTCTCCGACAGATGCAAGGATATAGAAGATCTGGATAAAAAGTACGACAGCTTTAATTTACACAAAAACATCAAAGAAGTGACAGGTTCTAGAGAAAGAACAAGAACAAATATCCATAAAAATTATAAAGGGCATTATTATTACTAATGTAGAAGAAAGGTTGTGGTGGTTGTGTCAATGGACCAATTACATACAACAACTCTTATGAAAGGGAAGAACTGTCATTAGAAACCACATAAGGTACCGGACCACCAATATTACGAAAAGAAGTCGTCTATATCATCAAAAACACACAAGAGGGCAAAGCTACTGAAACAGATAATGTGCCCACCGAATTATTAAAACTCATTGAAGAAGATGTTATTGATGTAATGGTTGAAATATTTAGTTGAATGGTTGAAATATCTTTGTTGTCAGGATATAAGGTTAGAACCAGGCCCAGGGATGCTTGTATGTTACTTGTTATCTAATATTTTTATGTCTTCACATCGTGGACACTAAGACAAGTAGGTACATCTAAATAAGTTTAGAATTTGAAGGCCGCGTTTGAATTTTGGTGTTGCAGAAGAATCCTACGAATATCATGAATAAATATCAAAGAACGTCAAACGGACAGCGGTAACTAGAAGGATAGGAAATGAAGTGGAAATAATATTATTACAACTTATTCTTCTTCTTCTTCTTCAGCCTGTGTTCGTCCACTGCTGGACATAGGCCTCTTCCATTTGCTTCCATCGATTTCTACTCTTGGCAATTCTCATCCACTGCTTGCCCGCGACTTGTTTGATACCATCTGCCCACCTCTTCTGCGGTCTACCTACTCCTCGCCTGTTTTCTCTTGGTCTCCAGTTTGTTAGTCTTTGTGTCCATTTTTCGGGATTATCTCGGGCAACATGTCCGACCCATTGCCACTTGAGCCTTGCTATACGTTCTGCGACATCAGTAATCTTTGTTATTTCACGAATGTCGATATTTCGAATTTTGTCTGTCAAACTAATCCCTAGTATGGCCCTCTCCATCGCTCTTTGAGTTGTACTGAGCTGCTCTAAGGTTTTCTTTGTAAAGGCCATGGTCTCCAGTCCATATGTAGTTACAGGCAAGATACATTTGTCATAAACTCTACGTTTTAGACACATTGGTATATCTCTATTCTTCAAGATAAAGCTTAACTTGCCGAAAGCTACCCAAGACAATTGTATGCGTCTTTTTATTTCGGCTATTTGGTTTTCTTTGCCGATTTTGATGGTATGTCCAAGATATATATAGTGGTCTACATTTTCAAGACTGACGTTGTCAATAACAAGATTAGTTTGTACATTACTCATTATTTTTGTTTTCTGAAGATTCATTTTGAGACCTATTTTATTTGACTGCTGGTTTAGTTCCTTCATCATTTGCACCAGTTCCTTCATATCTGTACTGAATAATACTATGTCGTCCGCAAACCTCAAATGACTCAAACGTACACCATCAATGTTTAGACCTTTTTCCTCCCAGTCGAGCTGTTTGAATACATTTTCCAATGCTAAGGTAAAAAATTTTGGTGAAATAGTATCACCTTGTCTAATACCTTTACCAAGGCGTATTATTTCGGTTTTTGGTCTTCATTGATTTTGATGTGGGATGTGGCCTGTTTATAAATGTTTTTAATGAGTGTAGTGTACCGTGAGTCTATTCGAGCATCCCTGAGGGCTGACAAAAAGGACCAGGTTTCAATACTATCGAAAGCCTTGTGAAAGTCAATAAATGCCATATGTAAGGGTACATTATATTCTGTGGTTTTTTCTACCAGTGTTTTGATGGTTTGTAAGTTATCGTTAGTACCAAACCCTTTTCGAAATCCCGCCTGTTCAACCGGTTGGTATAAATCAAGTTTTTGTGTTATGCGGTTGGTTATTATTCTTGTTAGCAATTTGTATAAATGTGACAACAAACTTATAGGCCTGTAGTTTTCAATATTAGTAGTGTCTCCTTTCTTGTGTAAAAGTATTATTTCGGCGTTTTCCCACAGATTGGGTATTCTTTTCTCTATTAGACACCTATTCAGCAAGACTTCCACAACCTCTACAACGGTGTTGCCACCCATTTTTAACATTTCAGACGTTATATGATCCTCGCCAGGAGCTTTTTTATTCTTCATTTGCTGTAAGGCATATCTAATTTCCGAAGAAGTTATTTTAGGGAGAGTTTCCGAGCCGACGTTTAGAATTGTTCTATGGTCTGTTCCGTGGTTCTGTATAGTGGATGTATAAAGATTCTTGTAGAACGTTTGTATTTCCTTGATTATTTGAGTTTTTTCCGTCACCGTATTCCCCTGTTGGTTTTTGATTTTAGTTATCTTCGATTTTCCTTTAGTTAAATTTGATTTCAATACTCTCATGTTTCTATTTTCTTCGATGGTTTGCAATATTTGTTTTGTTTTATAAGCCCGCAAGCCCACAAGCCTTGCGGGCTTATTACAACTTATTATGCAGATCAAAATACGAGGAACGCGAAATGTGGGAAGACGAAGAATATTCTGGCTTAAAAACTTGAGGGAATGGTTTAAATGCAGTATGCAGTATATTTAGTGTGACCAACTAGCCCGAAAAATCCGGGACATGGCCCGAATTACGAAGTCGTGTCCCGGCGTCCCGGACGAGGCTTTCGGGCCATCCGAATTTTCAACGTTTTGGTAAAATTCCATATTGAAATTTTTAATAGATCATTCTTCTAAGAATTCACATCAAATTGAATTGGTGGGACGAAAAAAAGTCGACAATTTCTAGACTGTTATACTAATACCACATCCAAAACGCATGCATTTTATATCGTCGTATTATAGTTCTACGAAAATCCTAACTCTGGACTTTTTCTGGATTCTGTATTTTAATTATCGTCTGCTGAAAAGACTATTTAAAAACACGAATATCAAAGAATGATAATTATATTTTTACCCAAGGTTCAATTTACATGGAAATCCAACATTAGTTGATTTTCTAATTTTTCGTTTTTTGAGAACGATTTCCGGCTTGAAAGTCGAAACGTCAAAAACAAAAAAAGTCAAAAAACAAAAAAAGTCAAAAAACAAAAAAAGTCAAAAAACAAAAATGTAATTATCATTACAACCCATTCCATTAAGAAAAATTTTGTCAACATAAAAATGTTAAATAATCAATAAAATTATGATATTAAGAAGAAACAGTAGCGATCAACAGGTAGCGAAAACGGGTTCCAATATTGCGGCTGTATTTTTGAATATTTTTTCGAGATATCTGGCACACGTATTCGTAATATAATAAAGAATGGCGGTACAGAGCCCAATTTGAAAAATATATAAATATGTGGAAATTACTCTGTAATTAAATACAATATTAAAAAAACTAGTCTGTACCGCCATTAAGAAGAACAAAAAAATACACTTTCTTCAAATAAACTTTTTTATCCGATGCCTAGATTTTGTGTCATTTTGGAACTACTAATGAAATAAAAAATTTTAGTAGTTCCAAAATGACACAAAATCTAGGCATCGGATAAAAAAGTTTATTTGAAGAAAGTGTATTTTTTTGTTCTTCTTAATGGCGGTACAGGCTCGTTTTTTTAATATTGTATTTAATTACAGAGTAATTTCCACATATTAATATATTTTTCAAATTGGGCTCTGTACTGCCATTCTTTATTATATTACGAATACGTGTGCCAAATATCTCGAAAAAATATTCATAATTATAGCCGCAATCTTGGAACGCGTTTTTGCTACCTGTTGATCGCTACTATATCACCTTAAATTTTTATATATAAAAAAAATGGCCTGATTTTCATTGAAAAGTCCCGGGTTTTAGGTAGTTTTTTCAGTCTTGTCCCGAATTCGACTAAATTGGAGTTGGTCACACTAAGTATATTATATGCAATATGTTACAGAATAACTATTTAAAGCAACAGTCAACAGGGTCCGCATATCCATGTCGAACTTGAAGAAGAAGAATCTACCTACTCCTACTCGCAGCCCTGCCTCTATTACCTACATCTCAAAACCATGCTGATTGAACATATTCCAATAGTAATACATTCTTTAAAAGATACAAAATTGTATTTTCCATTTATGCAATAAAGCCTAAATTTTTCAAGGTGTTTGTAATCCCACTAAAAATCATGCGTGGTTGATGTGGTATAAGTGTGTAATTAAAAAAAGGTGTTTAAAAACAATTAAAGCGCGTGTTAAAAACTACTCTAAAGCATTTTTACTTTTCAGTTATCAGAATCCGTAACAAAGCTTTGCCAGCTTTATTACAATACAAATACGCCATATGGCTAGCGAGCATGAAAACAATAATACACGTGGAATACAAACAGACCAAGTTGATGTTGTCGAGGGCTCGTTTTAAATTACAAACACTCCCGATGCAACAATATAGTCCATATTACTGCAAATGCTTTCATTTGGCAATGTCAGCTATTTTCGCTTCCACGCGAGTAAATTTTAATGATGGTTTTACCTAAAAAAAGTTTTTTGAGCTGTTTTTATTGGAAAGTTTATAAAAAAATTCGTTTGAAGTCAAGACATGTTAAAAGTCCTACCCTGGCCAATATAAAATAAAGTTTCACAGAAAACGATTGCTTGAAGACTTGGGAAAAAATGTATCAGCAGTGGTGTCATGGCAAAATTAGCAGTGCCGGAATGCACTTTTACTAACTAGTCCAGGAAATGAAGCCTTTTGGCTCGCAATTTTTTCGTCCAGGATGGATTTACTTGAAATTTTCACATAAGGTAGGGAATAGTCCAAGGATCATTTCCTATATTATACCGCTGTATGCTAAAACCTTGGGGGTGGTTGCCACCCCATCTCGGGGGTGGGAATTTTTTATTACACTTTAACAATGTAAATCGATGTAAAAGGTAATACTAAGAAAAAAAAGAATATGTACTTTGTACACACGTAAGAAGTTATAATTCTATTACATATATGATTTCTTAAAAATAAATATACTTCAAACAGTTTGTTTTAATTTTTTTAAACACCAAACTAATTTTGTGCTTACCGCTTTCAAAAAAATTAAAAAAAAAAAGTATAGGATTGCCCTGGATTCGGACTCAAGACCTCTCGATCTCTGGCCGAATGCTATAGCAAATACGCTACCAAGACTGTGTCTGTATCGGTTCGAACGTACCTAATGACAATTAACGGTAACAAACAGACAAGGTGACGCATAATAAATATACAATTCATATTCATTTTACTCCTGAGGAAGGCAAATCCAATGACACAAAAATTGTAATAAATATATTTACTAAAAACACTAATATATTCTTTTCACACCTTTTCTTGCACTGATATATATTTATAAATAACTAGAAAGATTTAGCAAATAAACGTCATACTGTCTGTTTGCGCATGCGCTCAGTATTATGAAATTTTACTCTCAATCGCGCCTAAAGAAGTATAACTTCAAAAATGTTTTTTACATTTTCTTCGTAAAACTAATATTTTTCGAGTTATTCGTACTTGAAAGTAAAAGTTTTTCGAAGAAAAAAATCGACTTTTTTAGAGTGTTTTTTGAGAATACCTCAAAAAATATGCCTTTAATCAAAAAAACTGTTGATATCAAAATTGTATCTTTTAGTAACACAAATCAAATAATTTTTCTATAATATCTTTAAGACCAATATAAACCGAGATACGACATGTTAAAGGTTAGTTTTTTTCGTCAAATGCATAATTTGAAATATTCAAAGCCAAATAACGGGAAAACTTTGCATTTTGCGAGGAAAACTTTAATAATGTTTTTTCAAGTATACAATTAGACTTTTAAAAAAATAATAAAAAGTTTCTGGCATGAAAATTGAGCCACTTATGATCAAAAAATGGTCGGTACCTGCTTTTGTCTACGAAAAAATCAGTGAAAACAACTCCCTAACTACCCTCCTAATTAAAAATTGGTCTTCACCTTTCTGTAATTCCTTTTATATTGATATTATCAATACAGCCAAAAAGTTTGACCTATTTAAAACGAACAATTTTAGAAAAATTGGCGTTTAAAGAAACATTGATTTTTTGCAATTTCGTATTTTTCACCTTTTATTTCAAAATATCTCCGAAAATAATGGAGATACGAAAAAAATGATAGGCTACTAAACTGTAGCTTTTTAAATAACTAAAATTTACTTGTACATAGATTTTCATTACAGAGAAGAGTTCGCGAGATAAATCTATTTAAAACCTCTATTTACGAGCCAACACCCCCGTATTAGAGCCCTTTAAACCCACCCCAATTAAAAACTAAAGGATCTTACGGAATTTATTTTACAGTCTTATAGCTTTTCAAAAATCCTACAAAACCGTTTTTGTAAAAACTTTTTATCGCCAAAAATGAAGGAGTTATGTTTATAAAATAATTTTTTTTTTCGAAAAATTCGAATAGATTGTGTGTAGTTTCAATGTATGTATAATACCACAGAACCGGTTAGTATACTGGAAGATGACTAAAAAACTATTTTTATTTGTAATTTTGTTCTTATTTGTAAAAAAATTCAAAATTTTCAATTTTTGTCAAATAATTTACCTATTGTTCTCAGTTGAGGACAGATTGTAAATATTACATTAAATAAAAAAAAAAAAAATTTGTAAATTCGTATTTTTGTGTAAATAAATGTGGTAATTCTTTAATTCTACTTTCTTTTCTGTATAGATCTATTAAATTATTTACTTATAAAAATTGTAATGTTAAATTACCCTTAAATTAAGGGTGATTTTTAAGGGTTGAAATATCTCCTATAATTGGTTGAATATATATTAAGCATAAAATAAATCAATCATTATTTAACCAATCAAAACCAAATTTTACCCATATTAAAGTTTACAATGTTTTTATTTAATTTATGACAATAAGGGGTAGTTTACACCCCTAAAAATTATCAACTTCCTTGATCATGATATAGAATACGAAGTACAGGGTGAGATGATCCTAATCCCAAATTTTTGTGTAAATCGATGCAAGCCGAAGTTATTCTTTTAGGATAAGTAAATATTGTATATATAGCTCCAACAATAATAAGAAACAAATGTTCACAATATTAAAGTTTAAAATGCTATTTTATAATTTTTTACAATAACGAAAAAATTGCGAGGTTTTGGGATAATGACAATATCAAATCTCTGAGAAATAATAGGTCCCCGGGAATCGATAACATTGCTGCCGAAGTACTTAAAATTGATCCACACCTAACTGCTGAACTTCTGCTCCCCATTATCCGAGAGGTGTGGAAAACAGACCAGGCATTTCAGCGGGCTGGAAAAAAGGACCCATTATTAAGCCTCCAAAAAAGGGCAACCTCACACTGTGAAAAGATTATAGAAGAATATCCTTGCTTAGCGCCATAAATAAAATTTTCACGACCATCAATTAAACAATGTTTAATTTCGAGCTAATCAAGAAGGCTTTAGACTTTAGAGCAAAATCCTTCTGCATAGACCACACTAATACTGTGAGGGTAATAATGGAACAATCGGTTGAATGGAACACACTCCTATACATGGTTTTTGTTGATTTCGAACGTGCCTTTGGCAGCTTATCTAATGCTGCTATATGGAAAATTTTAGAACATAAAACATCACTCATAAAATAGTTTCCATTATAAAGTCACTGTACACTGATGGCGAGATGCAGCGTGACACACAATAGGATCAACAGTGACGAATTTGACGTACTTACTGGAGTCAGATAGGGATGAGTGCTGTCTCCGTTTCTTTTTAACATAGCTATAGATAGACTATGTTCTCTCCAAACTAGACTACGACACAAGACGGATACAATGGACGTTAACCACACGCCTAAGCGATCTAGAATACGCCGACGATATCTGCCTATTAGGACAAAGGTTCCAAGATGTGGCTGACCAATTGGAAACACTTTCTACTGAAGCCAATAAAATAGATCAAAAATGAATAACCATTTTCAATTTCGTTGCAACACGAATCTACAGCCGCACCATATTCTAGTCCAATCAGAAAGCGCAGCAAGCACCTCTACCGGTTTCGAAACTTATTAGTCTCTCATCAGGAGGCACATAATATGCTGCTCTCTCTGACCCAACCAGGACAAACCCCGGCGTGCAGTTACGGATTGCAACGAACGAAATGGCAGACATGCCCTAGCGGTAACTGCTAGCAAAAGACTAAGTTTTCAATCTAATAGCACATAAAACAACACCAAAAATATTACTCTACATCCCTTCTTCTTCAGGTGCCGTGTCCGTATTCAGACGTTGGCTGTCATCATGTTTACAAGTTCCTGAAACCTCTCTCTATCGGCTACTGCGCGAAATATTTCTTCTACCGTGGAACCACACCATTGTCTAATATTATGTAACCATGAAAGTTTCTTTCGACCAATCCATCTCTTTCCCTCCACTTTTCCTTGTATTATAAGGCGAAGTAGATGGTATTTAGACTTTCTAATTATATGGCCGAAGTATTCTGTTTTTCTCTTCTTTGTGATGTTTATAAGCAGACGTTCTGAATTTATCATTTGGAGAACATTTTCATTGGAAGTGTGCGAAACCCACGATATCTTTAGGATTCGTCGATATAACCTCAATTCGAATGCTTCTAATTTATCTAATTTATACTCTACATCCCACCAGATTGAAAACAATGGGAACCTTCTCTGATTACACCTCCGAGGTTTCTAAAATTTTGCTCGGAGGTGATTTCCACTTCGGAAATCAAAACGTCAAATAAACTTAATTCTACAGCAGAATTGTGGCTAATTCCCACCAAAAATAGTAAATAGGGATTATTAAATTAAATAAAATTTAATTCAATATTTAAATCCCAACGTCTAAGATGGGCAGGTCGAAGGTCATATCCATATACTTCCAAATAATCTCCTTGCGAAGCTAATCTGTGAGGAAGTCCCGACATGGAGAAAGCCCTTAAGAAGTCCACTAATGCGATGGAGAGATAAGATTTTTAAGATTTCACTAAGGGGTATTTGAAGCAAAAAACCGGTCATAATTATTTAAGAGTCTATATTATCTCAAAATATGATTAAAAATAATATTTCATTAACATTTTGAATTTATAATAAAAATACATAAAAAAATAACGGAAAAGTACATTTTTTTGAAAAATTGAAAAAAATGAAGATGTTTATACAAATAAATTTTTATTCGGAATCAGTGCAATCTGATTCACTGGTAACTTCAGAATCCTCTTCATCATCATCATCTTCGATAGTATTGTCGTCTAAACTATTTAGGTTAGGTTTTGCTGCAATTAAAATTGCCTTTGCTTCGTCAGAAAATGGCAAGATTTTCTTCTTAGTTTTTGGCCGATTACAGCTGATGAGAGGATCAGATGTTAGAAGTTGTCTATTTAAAATGTCCCTGTTACACTCAATTCTCGAAAATTTTCGGGAAAAGTTCACCCGATATTTTCGAAAATGCTTATTACGTGCTTCAGCGGCCTCCTAGGACAATTGCCCTATTGGCATAATTGCCTGTTCGATCACCTGCGCTCCATGCATTAAAATTTTATGGACTGTAGGTGACATTGGATGCCAGCCGTACAATTTTACATATAGTTTGGCGGTCTCTTGGGCATAATTGTCAAATTTCTGGTGATCAATCTCATGACTACTTGATATTACCTCAAGAATCACTTTAAATCTGTTAATTAATTCCCCGTTGATACCTGTGATGCGAGAAGAGCATTCTGCATTTTGAAAAAATCTGCAAAGCACTGAGAGCCCAAAGTTTAAAGCTTCTTTTTTATGGAATATTTTTCTAATTTATTAAAATCTTTTGATGTCTGACGGCATATATAACATCGCATAGTTGAAGCAGTGTCCGTTGCGGAGTTGCAGACCTTTCCATCTACCATTGTCAGCAAAATATTGTGACTGATTTTCACTGATGTTTCACTGTCTTTAGTTTCTATCAAATTGTTTGCTTGACTTTCAATGTTCTTCAATATTTCTTCTTTGTGACATCTTTCGTTTCATGTACAAATTGAGCTCTGATAAGTCTGCAAAATCGCACCGAAGAAGGAGCAGGATTCTGCCAAATGGTTTTTAATGTTTTTCCACCAATAGAAGCCACCAACCTCACCGGAACAATCGAGCTCATAAATATATTGGAATCATCATCTGCAACATTTTTGAGTTTGGTGAGATCCATCACATCCCCATTTTGATATCAAAAGTACGTGCTGTTTTTCAGTGTCGTTCAACGTATAAATATTTCGTTCTCTTAAATATTTTATGAAACGCAAAGCCGTATGATCCAGAAAAGCTTGAAGTTCAACATTAAAACTGGTCTCGGTAACAGTTATTTTGTCGTCACCTGGGTAGCACTCTTTTTTGCCTTTTGAAGCAAAGAATAACACGAACACGGGTAGATGTACTTCCGTCGACTTGTAATAAATTCCACTGGCTTCTTGTGAAGTTACCTTCTACAAATATCTATAACGTTTCTTGTGGTGTATATTTTATCTCCACGTGATCTTTTTTAGTTGAAATTATTTTTCTGATCTTCTTAGCTTTCGTTGGTGTTAAAGTTATTTCTTTAATCATCTTTGAGGTATCTTTATTTCCGGAAGTGCCCTGACTAACACGACCAGCGAAAGTCAGCTCCTCGACAGGTATATGAGCCCGTATTTGTTCAGTTATCCGCCGCTTGCTCCTTTCCAAGCGACTGACAGGCGGTTAATTGAAGCCAAAATCACCACATACACGCAGTTTTCGTAAAGGCATTGGCACGCTCGATCACAAAACTGCGTGTGTGTGGCGTCTTAACTGCAGTTCATTAACTTAACTACTCAAATAACGGTCTTCAGTCCTGGCCTGCATGCCATGTCCTCTTCGATATCCGTAAGTGAGTGGCCAGCAAATTTTTGGAACTGTTTAACTGGGCGACCGGGCTTAAATGATGACCAAGAAGGAAGCTCTAGTGATGTTCTTAGCCATTCTTCATTATTTTTCAAAAATCGTTCATCAGTATTACGGGCTGCCGTCCATTTCTGCTTAAAACTTGTTTTGAAATACCTTAAAGAACGGGACAAAATATTCCTATCCTCTCTTGGGCATGACGTCATCTGAGCAAGTCTTTCTTCTAACAGGATAAATTTTTGATCTATTTTCATTCCTCTGAATCCCATTAGGATATCAAATAGTTTCGGTCTGGTAATAGTTTTCACCTTTTCCGGAGCACCTACAACGAAAAACTATATAAATTGTATTTTTTTAATGGTACCTATAAACTTAAAAATAGAAATAAAACAATGGGGTACATTGGCGGAAAATTTTCTTGCTGTTTCGGTTAGGAGGCTTCAAACTTTATTACCGTAAATAAAATCTAGCGCGACAAACCCCGACACATAAACAAACGCATTAATGTTTTAAAATTTTAGTAATAATACCACGTTCCTTAATCGTAAATTGGAAACATAAGTTTAAATGCCGAAACTTACGGAGAAATTAACTGTAATATATTATAAAACAATGTACATACCTTCAACTTCCATATTTAGTATGAAATTTTCTGGTAATTCACCACACGACGACATCTTAACACAAAGAAAAATGAATAACAATTTTGTGAGCGCTGTCAACAATGATATACGTTGTACACAAATGTTTTGTTTTGACAGATTAGTAGGCGGAAGCGCTGACACAAAGCGGGCTACGGGGCGCGCCCTCTATGAATTGGTTTATGAACTTTATAAAACATCCATTGCTTACACCATTTGGTGAATTTTAGAAAAACTACTTATGACCGGTTTTAGGCCTCAAATACCCCTTAGTGATATCAAAGAATACTCCATCCAACAAGAAGCGAAAGCACCTGTCGGCTCCTTTGATATTCAGGGGACAGAAATATCGGTCGGAGAATGGTAGGGGTAATACTTCACCCTACACTAAGAAAAGTAATGAGGAATTCGTTCAAAACAGTAGGAAATTTGAGTTACACTGAGAAACAAAGTAATAATTAAAACTATAGTGTTTTTAAGTTGATCTATTTAATATGAATTGTATTTTTTTCTGTAAAATTTAATGTAACCCATATATCAATTTTGTCCTTATAAGTAAATAGGTTTTAAGTTAAAAATATCGATTTTGACTAAGTTTTGTAAACTTATGTAAACATAATGGATTTTTAATACTTAGTTGAATTTAATTAATAGTTAATTTCAAAATAGAGATTCAAATTTCTATTACTTTTTTTCGTACTAAAACTTGTTAAAATAGATATTTTTGACCCACGACCGTTTTACTTAGTACAGAATTGGACTTTCAAATTTTCTATTAACTTTGTCTTAGGTTGATAACTTTTTTGTTTCCTTTTGAGAAATTTTTTTAAATGTATATTGACCTCCAGTGCCACCATATTCTCGATGCACGAGGAAACTCTGCGGCTGAGGCTAGAATGACTTTATTTACCTTCGATTTCTTTCTGTGCATCTGAGGTTTCTGGAAACTTTGGTTGTACTGTACCAAATTCAACTCGCCTGGATATATAACAATTATCCCATCACATCTAGCATCTAATACCTGAGAATTAATTTATCAGCTGACAACAATATCGAAGAAGAGGTAAAAGAACAAATAATTAAAGCCAGTAGAACGGCTCGATGCCTAAACGACACAATTTGGAAAAACAAACACGTAAGAGTGGAAACAAAGGCCCGAATATATAAGTCAGTTATTAGGCCAGTTATGACTTATACGGCCGAAACAAGACCAGATACAAGCAAAACACAAAAACCAACCAAAGAAACCAACGAAATGAAGATCTTAAGAAGGATTGCTGGAAAAGGACTACAGGATAGGGTAAGAAGTGAGGAAATCAGACGCATATGTGGGGTGGACAATATAAATACCTGGGTAAAGAACAGAAAAAGAAGAGTGGACTCAACATATAAGCAGGATGTTTGAATCAAGGATAGTAAGAATAGCCCGGGACAAGTCACTATAGGCAGGAGAAGTATAGGACGCCCAAGAAAAAGCTGTAATGACAATTTAGGGACAGAATGAAATGCACTGTTGAAGAAAAACAGGCAGTACTGCCTATATAAAAGAAAGAAGATATCAGATCTAGCATCCAGCCACCTTAACCTGTTTCTTATTTTGTTTCCAATAGGATCCACACCCAATTTTTTCGTATATACTGATTCCTAACATTATCTTTTCTAGTTATTCGCTAGTTCTAGTTATTAATAACTACGGGTTTAATACGGAACTTAACCTAACCCTAATCTAAGCTCTGCTTTCACACAAAATTTTCCAGTTTCAGCTGCATTCGCTATCTAATTGTTACCGTCTGATATATCTCTAATACCACTCTCACATATTCAGCCGGCACTCCTTTCCTACTTAGTACCAATAGTTTTCTGGTAACTTTGCTATATGCCTTCTCAAGATTAATAAACACTATGTGCAAGTCTTTCTTCCACTCATAAGTTTTTCCCTCAGCTGTCGTAAAATAAAAATTGATGTTGTGGACCTGCCTTGTATAAATTCAAAATGACTTTTATTTCTAGAACCGTACACTAAATTTTGTAGATTTCAAATGTATTACGATAACGAAAACTTGGCTAGACGAAGAAGAAGAAGAACGAAAACTTATTTTGAATAGGGTACTAAGACTTAATGATCTGAACAAAATTAAGCAAATGTTTGTTTACTGGAGATAAAATAATACTATTGCAAATTAAATAAATCACTAAATAGCTACGTTTAAATTGTTTTTATTCTTTATTCAAAATATGGAAATAATAGTACATTGTTTACCGGGTAGGAAAAGCTTAACATTCCTGGACGACTGTGAAGATTGCTAAGTCGAGGCGCAAGCCGAGACTTAGCAACACAGAGTCCAGGAATGTGGCTTTTCCTACGAGGTAAACATACTATTTTTCCGCAAATCGTTTAAAATTCGACAGATATTGATTGATTTAAAAAAAACGCGATAATTTTATTCCCAAATAAATGGTGCTTTGAAATTCCTAATAAAATTACTTGGGTTACTATGGAAACGTATTGAGGTTGAATTGTCAAACTTGACGCTTATAAATTTAATTGCTGGTGTTCTCGAAAGTAAAATGATAAGTGATGATGAAATTTCCATTCCTGGGACTCCTCCAGAGCTGGTTGAGGCAGTGAATGCTGCTTCATTAGAATTATTGCCAAAGAAATCAAGAGAAAAGTACGAAAATGCATACAGACGTTTTATGGATTATCGCATGAGTAAAAATACGAGTTCTTTCTCAGAAAATGTTGTAATGGCATACTTCCTAGACCTTTGTTTAAAGATGAAATCTTCAACATTATGGGCCAATTATTCAATGCTGAAGTCAACCCTTGCACTTAAACACAATGTAGATATATCTACATACTCAAAACTTCGTTCTTTATTGAAACGGCAAGCTCAAGGTTATAGGGCAAAGAAATCTAAGATTTTAACGAAGGAAGAAATTGAAAAATTTATCCAGGAAGCTCCAGATAAAGAAAATTTAATGATTAAGGTAATTTACAAGGTTTTAATAGCAATGTGTTTTCTATCATTTATGTAGAACACTAACAACTGTACGGAAATATCATTTCCTTACAGTAAGGAAATGACATTTCCTTACAGTAAGGAAGTCCTGACTTTTTCTTCAAGAAATTTTGACAGGAATGTCAAAATTTCCTGGCGATTTGCGGAAAATAATTTTAATAGATAGGTACGTATATGGAATCACATAAATGTTTGAAAATGAATGAAAATGAATAACATATGTAAATGTTTAAAAGGAACTTCTCTCATTGCCCTACTATCGTTTACCTGCTACAATTTCTCGGTACTGAAAAGAGAATTATTTGTTCACGATCTAGTGGGGCATCCCAGTACGAACCACACAAGAAAATCCACCTTTGCGTGGAGCCATCACAATGAGAGTTTATTTTAACAATAGATCTTTAATAGCATTATCCTTTCTTCTACAATTAGAAAAGATTAAACAACACAATAATTTTAGAAATAAATTTAAATTATTTGTTCAACAGGTTCAACAAACAGTTGTTAGGGGTTAGGCTGAGAAATAATAAATAATACATGAAACATGGCGGATCGTACATGCGCAAAGAAATTTGGATCGTGAAATAGTCGATGCTTTCGCTTCTTGTTGGATGGAGTATTCTTTGGTGATATGATTAGATTTAAGAACAATGGAGCTACCGTCTGACCCAACTATCATTGACGACCGTTCGAGATGGAAGCGAGTTCTGCAGCCAGCCAAAACCCACCTCGGGTTGTAGTGCTACAAGAAGAAGCATAAAAAGAATTATTAAATAACTACACGTAGAGGAAAAATATAACAAGAAAACAAAAATTCACTACAAACAATGTTAATAATTACAACTAAAATACAAACCTTTTGCAGATGTCGAAAATATACTTAGCTCCTCTTCTGACTCTAGTATTTCGTCAAATGTTCTAATACTATCCTTAGAAATGAGTTGACGATTTATACTAGAACCACTAGGTCGATTGGAAATATCTCTACTCTTAAGCGAAGACTTATGAACATTTAATCCGGGTAAACTTTTTCGAAGGACATTAGTAGATGCAGAGGAAAGCTTAAATAAATAATATTTATAGTGCAAAATATATACAGGGTGAGTCAAATAAAAGTGTCCACCTCGATATTTGGCAGTATTTATTAGATTTTAAGGAAATGACGAAACAGGTCTATTTTTGATCTAAGGGGGACACATTTTTACGGTACATACTGTTATGATCTGCTTTCTATTACTTTTATATTAATTATTATTTATTTGATCAATTATTTAATTAACGCAAATCATACATAAAATTATTAAGAAAAAATCTCAGGGTGCCTTTTTATCTTATGTTATACTTAACTTCTCTCGTGGTTTCAGTATCTCTTAGTTGATCCTTATCGGGATAAAATAGGAAAAAGGAAAAAAATAGAAAAATCATAAATAAACACATATAAATACCTTTATTATCAAAAGCAATGCTCTGTAAATTTATCAATTAAATCCTGTGGGCATAACTGTCCAAAAGAACTTTTACCATATAAATTAATCTAATTCAAACAAACATTTATCGCTTTGTTCTTGATACCCTTAATAAAAAAACAAGCTAAACAAACAAATTTCCCAAGTAGCAATTAGTCGACGCGACAACGTTGTCTACCGCGTGGCAACGTTTTGTTACAACGTTGTTATTGCCTAGAAGACGACCCAATTCTGCATCAATTTGGTGGACGATTTTTGAGTTGTCTTGACGTTGCCTAGGCAACCTTAAGCGTTGCATAAGACAACTGAAGCGACTATAAAAAGTGCCTGCGTGCAATGGTTGCTCAAAGAGTCGGACTGGTTATGTTTTTTTACCTATATAAAAAGGAAACTATTTGGACATCATATCAGGTATTTAAATTTATATAAATACATAAATTAAGGACTTAAACAAAATTACCTGATGTGAAATTTATAAACGCATCTCAGATTACCGTCAAATATGGATATTCCACCTTTAAAAAACACACGCGCTCATTTTTTATCACCTTTTTAACAAAAAATATGCAAATTTAAAAAATCTAATTTTAATATAAAAGCCAGAATTTATGTTAAAGATGTTTTGTATAAATTTAATGTATTGATGGTGCTTTTAAAGGTATTAGAAAATGCCTGCATTTTTTATATTTTGTGTTTTTATTTTCTTTACATCTGAAAAAAACCAAAATGGTGCATTAAACAACATTACCAATATTACTTAAAATATACCTTATTACCAACCATAGACGGATGAGACAACCGAGAAGTCCAATCGCCGACCAAACACGGCCTGGACCGACTATCCCAACCACTTTAGAACGCACCCTCTTATTGGGTGACAGAGGGCATGTGACCAGTGCAATGAAGTGCATCATTCTCCTTAACAGCGTTGCCACATTTAGTAGATATCTACTGTTTTGGTATATTTTTGATATCATTTAAAAAATTCTAGTAGGCAATGTTTTTTATTAGATATTTGGTATATTTCAATATTTTTTTACCCCATTTCTAAATTAATTTTCAGACATTTTGTTACAATTTCCCAATGTCATTACCGAAAATAAGATTCAGGACGTAGATGATGATAAATAGATGGACAGAGAAATGAAACTGGTAAATACCAGATCTAAATAAGGAAATCTTCATATAATTGGTTTGGAGAATTTTCAAAATGATTGTAACGCTCGGTTACATAATCAGTTAAAGTGGATTTTAAATTTTAAGTAAGTTGGTACCTACCTTTATCACAATTCATATATGGGTAAATGTCAACTTTAAAGTGAACTTTACTTAATGTTTACTTTAAGTTGATTATGAAACCGGGCGATTTTGACAGGTAACCGTTAACACAGATTTTACTGTATTTACAGGGCCTAAAAAGAATCTACTGATTTCTATTGATTTTTTGAAAGCAAAACTACTATCCGCTGCAAGATAATTCGGATGGAATTCAGACAAAATATGTACAAAAAGTACATATTTTGTCGGAGTTTCAGCCAAATTATCTTGCAACGGATATAGTACTGAAAGAGTAAGAACTGGCCTGGCAACCCTGTCTAGCAAAGCTGATACAAAGATTTAAGCTTATCAAATCTACTGATAAAACAATGGACAATGGAGAAACCAGCTAATAAAAAACAAATAAACAGGTTGTTAAATAAATCGAAAATTTCCAGCAAAATAAAATATAAAATAATAAGAAAAAAGTAAGGTTATAAAGTAAATTCTTTTTTTGCTCCTGAAGTTGCCGTAAACGTGTCACACATCTATAGAACTATAGGTAAAGGCCCTGGGGTCGTGAGAGACAACTACCTAGTCGGCCAGAAAACCCATGGGCGTAAATTAGTTTAGCATTATAACGTTTTTAAGTAGTTGCGATTGTTGAAAAAACTTAACTGTGATATGTAGTTGTCACAATAGTAATAACTTAGTTGCCCATATAACTAAAGATATTACTTAACGTTGTAACATCGTAATGTCAGTCGGGTTAGGGGTCGTTGGCCGAAACAACTGAAAGTCCACTGTGGCAACGTTATATACAGTGCATTTGTTTGTACTGACAACCAATGCGTCGAAAAATTGCTACTTGGGTTGGTATTCGCAAATTACTTATACTTCCTATTAAATTTTTTAAATGTTGGAATCTTAAATGCATATGCTTTTACGTAAAAAAATTTAACTTCTGATTATAAAGAAAATCACATAGGTTATTGACTGAACTTTTTGATTCACACACAATGATGTCTCCTCTTGACCCAAACAGCTCCTCCTTGTTGATTATGTTAGGCTACCAATCAAAGCCCTCTCCGTTCTCAGCAAACAATCCAGCAGGGTACCAGCAACTATTTCTCCAAAACACAAACCAGGCCTCTTTTTGCCAGTACTCGTTCAATCAACTCCAAAACTCTCTCCTCTCTTTCTCTCAACAATAATCTCCTGAGACCCAAGTATCTTTTTTACTTGGTGTCACAAATAATTTTAATAACGATAATTCTTGTAACTTACTTTCTTGGACTTTACAGAATCAAAGAGGTATTTCTTCTCGATTTGATTTGTCTCTCGTTCCACCTTTCAGCTACTCTCCCTATCAACACAATCACTAGTACTTGCTTCTGAACTACTCACGAAAACTTTTTACTGCTCCTTTCGGATGCCGGTAACACAATGAATTCCTCTTTCCAAAACTATCTCAACATTCAAACAAAACTTTCCCCATTCCAAATTTCTAAGCCAATCAGAAACATTTCTCTCTCCACCTCCCTGTTTCAATCGAAAAACCCAGTCATTCTTTCAAACAATACTTCTACTCAAAACTAATGACTTTTCGGAAATTATCTAAATATTCCTGTCATTAAACAAACATATTTAAAATTCCAATTCTCTTTACCTCTATTTTTCTAAAAACTAATAATTACATCTACCTGTGGTTTTACCTTTTCCGTAATAAACAATCGGTTTAAAATTATAATCCTAATATAATTTTCACTTCACTTTTTATTTACAAAAATGTTTTTAATCCTTCATGGAAAATTTCATTAAGGAGAAACCACTTTGCGTTGAAAACTAACTTCTAATAATTATTTACAAATCAATATACAGGGTGTATCAAATTTATGTGCCCGCGTTATATTAAAAAAATTAAAATTTTTATTCTATCTTTGATTGATAAATTGAAACACAATAATATATATGTCATTTGTCAACCCCCTCCCTTCCACATCCCCACCCCTTATTTTTAAATAGGGAATAGGGGTTGTGTCTTAGCTCATTTGAAAGGGTATTCAATTCTCTATTCAGTAATACAAACAACATAATTATTTATACAGGTTGTCCAAGAACAAAAATTTTAAATTAAATTAATTGACACAAAAAGAAGAATGTATGTAATTTATTTAATTCAAAATACATTCTATTGCTGTCACAAAACAGAAAAAATGTTTTTTGATAAACAAACATTGCATTTTGCTTAATTTCAATGTTCAAACTGCCACCCATCTGCCTCTTTTGGTAGGTTGAATATTGAATTTAAGCAACAAACAATGTTAATTTATCAAATTAACATTTTTTTTTTTCGTTTTCTGTCAGCAGTAGAATGTATTTTGAGTTAAATAAATTACATACATTCTTCTTTTTGTGTCAATTAATTTAATTTAAAATAATTTTTCTTGGACACCCTATACAAATAATTATGCTAATGTTAATATTACTGAATAGAGAATTGAATAACCTTTCAAATGAGCTAGCACACGACCCCTATTCCCTATTAAAAAATAAGGGGTGGGGATGTGGAAGGGAGGGGGTTGACAAATGACAGGTGTATGTACCGTAAAAATGTGTCCCCCTTTGATCAAAAATCGACCTGCTTCGTCATTTTCTTAAAATCTAATAAATACTGCCAAATATCGAGGTGGACACTTTTATTTGGCCCACTCTGTATATATTTTGCACGTATATATACAAAATATATATATATATAAAATACATTTTATCGTATAATAATATTAAATGTAAAAAATTTGGATATTATGGTGGAAATTTAAAAGGAAAGTAATATTGTTATTTATAAAAACTAGAGACAAGGTCCAAGCGAAAATCCAAAAGTCGACTTACACGAAATAGCATTGGTCCATAAATATAAATTCTTAGGGTATGAAATCCAAATTGCCAGGGATAATCAAACTGACGAACTATAAAAAAGGATGATCATCTTAGCATGGACCGCCTATGGAGTATGGAGCTCTATCAGAAATCTTCAAGAGCAACATGCCAAATTATCTGAAAAATAAGACGCTCGACCAATGTGTGCTTCCAGTCATGGTACAAGGTACACACACATTCTTTTTTTGTAATAAATGGTATACAGCCAAATAGAGGAATTTTTTTCCTCGTGGAAATTTTAATACTAACCACTTTCAAAGTTTTTTTATTAAAACAATACCAAAAATAAAAAAAAAAAGAAATATTAATCGTCCGGATTTGAACCCGGGACCTCTCGATCTGTGGTCGAATGTTCTACCAATGATCCATCACCGCTTTGTGTACATGGTTTCTCGGCCATAATTACAAATTAGGGTGACAAATAGATCAAGTGAAGTATAAATATAAATATGTTTTAATAATACTTATTATCTTACTACCGAGGAAGACAAATCCAAAGACACAAAAATTATAATAAACATATTTACTAAACACACTAATATATTCTTTTCATACCTTATTTGCGCTGATACATACATAACTTGAAAGATTTAGCAACTAACTCCATACTGTATGTGTGCGCATGCGCGTAGCATTATACAAATTCACTCTAAATCGCGCCTAAAGAAGTATAACTTAAAAAAAGTAATAAAGATAACGCAAGTAGAAAGAGTGAATAACTACAAATATCTGGAAACCTGGGTAGATGAAAACAATGAACAAGGTAGAGAAATCAGGAGACGCATTGAAATTGCAAGACAAGCATTTATAAAATGAAAAACAATGTTTATTAATCGAAACCTTCCTCTGCAGCTGAGGATAAGAGCCTTAAGATGCTTCCTATTCTTGACTTTGTTGTTTGGAATGGAAAGCGGGACACTAAAAGTAGATAATATAAAGAAGTTGAAAGCTTTTGATATATAGTGTTATAGAACGATTTTGAAAATAATATGTATCCAATGAGTTTCAAATGCAGAAATGTTAAAAAGGCTACAAAAAGATCTTTGATCAAAACAAGAAAGCTGGAATATTTAGGCCACATTATCATTAATATTTTTTGTATTTTGACAACGACACCCGATTCGGGCGTCGAAACGTTAATAAAATCATTTTTTAGTAAAATTGTGGCTTATTTTCCATCAAAACTAGTTAATTACATTATCAGATATGCGAAATATGAGATATTAAGGCTCAGAATGCAAGAGAGATCTGAGAAATCTAAGAGAGTGTTATAGTTGTAGTTCAGTAGATCTTTCCAGAGCAGCCACCAATAAGGTACGGATAGCTGTGATAATAGTCAACCTCCGATAAAAGAAACTACAAGGAGAAAAAGAAGAAATGAAACAATAGACAACAAACATTTGCAAAGTGAATACAAAGGCAAAGTGTAGAAAACATTTGACGATGAAATACAAGTCAAACATTTGAAAACCAATCATATTTTAATTACGGTATAAAACAATAAAATCATTGTTTTACCTTCCAAGTGACAGCTGACATTTTGGGAGTTATTGTAGGAGTTATATCATCTTCTCTATAATATTTGCCTATAATTCGTGATATATTTTCCTCGGTAACATTAGTGGAGTCTTGTGAAACAGTGTCCATACGATATGACTTTACTCCCCCTCTTTCGTATACTCGGATCTTCATATTTTCCACCAACATACAGGCTCCTACAAAGAATTTTATTAGTTCATGAACAGTTATTTTTAATGTTGTTCTGAAGCTAGTTCCTTGTGGCATTTTTATAATTAACTATTTAGATGGGAAATAAGCCACAATTAAATTGAAAAAAACAGAATGTGTGTGTACTTTTTACGCACGTAAGAAGTTATACCTCTAAATATGATTTCAATGAAATAAATATACTTTCGGACAGTTTATTTGTATTTTATTTAAAGATTAAATTAATTTCTACTTACTACTTTCCAAAAATTTTTATTAAAACAATACCAAAAATTAAAAAAAGATTAGAAAACACCAGGATTCGAACCGCGGACCTCTTGATTTCCAGTCCAACGCTCTACCACTGAGCTATACCCTTTTCTTTATCCGGGCTACAAGATTTCTCAGACATAGTGACAAACAGACGAAGTTGAATATAAAATACTTTAAATATTACTTATTATATTATTCCCTAGGTAGACAAGTTTAAATACACGAAAATTATAATAGTTATTTATGATATAAATGTTAACAGTACAATTTTAAGGCACGTATGTGAAAGTTTCGTGTGAAAGATTCGCTTCGCTCGTTCTGCAATTCACATGAGTGCCTTAAAAATGTACTTTTTAACACGTATATCATACAATATTTTTTCTACAAACGTCTTATATATCAACAATTATAATTTATTCATTCTCAATTACAGGACAATACCTACAAAACATTACATCAAAACTGCCTATACTGTCAATACGCAATTCATAACAACTATAGAATAACATCAGAATCTACTTTTATTTTATGTATATTCTAACAAATTTTAATAGTTTTTTTCACAAACGTGTTAAAAATGCAATAATACAGTTTAAATTAAATTTTAAAAAACCTTTGAAACCACCTTTTTCAAATTGCGCAAGTTGTATTATTAATATAGTCCAGAACGCCACTACGCATCCGCTAGGAAAAATATTCTAATTCGGATTTTTTGTACAATCTTACTCAAAAAGGACCCCTTTTAACAAATTTGCATGTTGCCAGGACCAAAAGGTGGTCAAAAATTTTTTAAACGTTTTTTTTTTTTGTTTTTTCCTAAAATTATTTTTTTTGCATGGAACAAATTTTTTTTAGGTTTTTTGGATCATTCCAAACAGAAAAGGTCTTTAGTGACTTTTCTCTAAAGTTGATAGTTTTTGACATATAAGCGATTAAAAATTGAAAAATTGCGAAATCGGCCATTTTTAACCCTCAAAAGCTATGTGAAAAACTGAAAATTTAAATTTTGCCAAGGTAAGTGGATATTCTTTAAACATCGATTGATGAAATCCCGAAGAGATTTTTGCAATATAATATCAAAAACCCCTTTGTTTTTTAATTGCCAATCAAGCGTGCGCTACACTATTTTCCACCGTTGCATGTGTATGCAGTATGGTGCAAATGAAAGGAATAAATTCGTTATTTCCTAAACCGGCGACTATAAGGAAAAATCCCGAAACAGGTCGATTTTTATTTTAAGTTATGATATTGTGACATATATGGTATACTAGTGACGTCATCCATCTGTGCGTGATGACGTAATCGATGATTTTTTTAAATGAGAATAGGGGTCGTGTGCTAGCTCATTTGAAAGGTTCTTCAATTCTCTATTCAGTTATATAAACATTTACATAATTATTTATACAGGGTGTCCAATAATTTAATTTTTTTGTCAATTTGCCAAATGATTTAATTTAATAAAAATTTTTTGGACACCCTGTATAAATAATTATGTACATGTTTATATTACTGAATAGAGAATTGAAGAACCTTTTAAATGAGCCAGCACACGACCCGTATTCTCATTTAAAAAAATCATCGATTACGTCATCACGCCCAGATGGATGACGTCACTAGTATACTATATATGCCACAATATTATAACTTAAAAATAAAAACCGACCTGTTTTGGGATTTTTCCTTAAAGTCACCGGTTTACGAAATAACGAATTTATTCCTTTCATTTCCACCATACTGTATAGACATGCAAAGGAAAATAGTGTCGCGCACGCTTGATTGGCAATTAAAAAACAAAGGGGTTTTTGATATTGTATTACAAAAAACTCTTCGGGATTTCATCAATCGATGTTTAAAGAATATCTTCCTGCCTTGGCAACATTCAAATTTTCAGTTTTTCACATAGTTTTTGAGGGTTAAAAACGGCCGATTTCGCAATTTTTCAATTTTTAATCGCTAATATGTCAAAAACTATCAACTTTAGAGAAAAGTCACTAAAGACCTTTTCTATTTGGAATGATCCAAAAAACCTAAAAAAAATTTGTTCCATGCAAAAAAAAATAATTTTAGGAAAAAAACAAAAAAAAAACGTTTAAAAAATTTTTGACCAACTTTTGGTCCTGGCAACATGCAAATTTGTTAAAAGGGGTCCTTTCTGGACTAATATTAATGTTAATAAATGAAATATAAATATTTTGACGTTTCACAATTTGACAATTCACTTTTAACTGCAGTGCGTTAAAATTTTAAAGCACTGGTGCTTTAAAGTAGCATTTTTAACGTTCCTATGGAGTGCTATAAATTGCATTTTTAACACGTTTATAGAAAATAGTATATTACATACCTAGCGGGAAAGTACTCTATTTCAGCCGAGCGGCAAGGTAGTTTAGCGAGGTGCGAAGCACCGAGGTAAACTACAGACGCGAGGCTAGAATGAGTTCCCGCGAGGTTTGTATACTATTTTACTCACAATCGGTTAGTAGTTTATGGATTTCTAATACTCACAATCTACCAATAATAATTTCGTTTCAAATAGCTGTATCCATTTTCATTATGTGATAAGATGAATTATTTTAAGTAACCTGTGAGATCGTTGCTAGGTAACAAAACAAGTTTGTTGAATCTGACATTTAGGCGATACACGACGCCATTAATTGTGCATATAATCAAATTGTGTTTATTTTATCATCATCTATTTCTGAAACTCATAATTTTGAGCAACACGGTCTTACTTTAACCGTTAATAGTAATCTTAATTCCAATGTAACTATTAATATTTATAATTCCAAATAGTTTTCTTTTTGTTATTGTTGTTGTTTCTTAATTAAATAAATATTGAGTGGATTCTATTCTTTCTAAACCATCTTTTAATCAAAAATGACATTGACATTTGCAGGTAGAAAAGTGACAGATGATAGCCGGGAAAGTACTTTCCTGGCTAGCTGGGAAAGTAAAGTAAATAATAAGTCGCTTCCTGATTACTTCAAAGGTTAGAAATCCATAAATTACTAACCGATTGTGAGTAAATATATTTAAAAAACACTAATATATTATTTCCACACCTTTTCTGGACTGATACATACATAAATTAAAACATTTAGTAACGAACTCCATACTCTCTCTGTGCGCATGCGCGCATACTAATACGTGCGCATGCGCGCAGATTAATAAAATTTCACCCTCAATCGTGCCTATAGGGTATAACTTCAAAAATAATTTTATTAACGTTTCGACGCCCAAATCGGGTGTCGTTGTCAAAATACAAAATACTACTGTTATTTTTTAATTTTTTATAATTTTAATTTATAAAAGTGGATAATGGCGGCTTTCGCTCCGCGCCAATAACTACGCGGATTGCAACAGACTAGTACCAGGACGTCGGTGTCTTTAAAAATTTCTTCATCATATTTCCGACAACCCTCTGAATAGCTGATGTATTTCTTTTATCAACACATCTGAAATAGTGGCGGCCTTCTGGTCTGGAATTGCGTAGATCTCAACCCATTTCGTGAAGTAATCCATTACGACAAACATGTACTTGCATCCATTTTCACTTTCTGGAAATGGCGCGGCAATGTGCAAAGCTATTCTTTCAAACGGACTTCCAACATTGTACTGTCTCATAGGAGCCTTTCTTTTCCAGTAAGGTCTGTTGCTCGTAGCATAGGTAGTATATTTCTTACACCAGTCCTTTACATCATCGGAACTATTTATCCAATAAAACCATTCCCAAATTCACTGAAGGGTTTTCTTTATCTCGAAATGCCCTCCTGATAGGCTGTCGTGTAACTGACGAAATACTTCTGATATTCTGCTCTTTGGAATCACCAACTGTGTTCTCTTCTCTGAACCATCATATTTCAGTATTCGTTTGAGCTGACTAGTGAGCATAGGCTTCATTTTTGTAGAAATACTCTGCTGAGCACGGCCTTTTATAAAGGGTTATGCACGACCTTCGTGTTATGCGTCACCCAGAAAGATCTAATATACTTCATTGAATAATACAAGAAGAAGAACGTCATAGCTTAGAAACCTAAGGGAATAGTTTAACAGATCCTTTCGATCCCATTTCCGTGCTGCTTTCAACAAAATATGTATACAGGGTATAGCCAATTTGATAGCTCAAGAACACATGATCATTGAGCATGGCATAGGAAAAAGAGAAGAAAATAGGTTATCAAAATAATTACAAAAATCAGTGCGACTATGATTGTGAAGTTTTTAGTAAAATTGTTATTATAATCTTAACGATGTGAAAAATAAACTAAAACATAATAATATATGAAATATATTACCTACCTTCTATCACAAAATATACATGTTGCTGAAATCCTATGCCGTCTCCTAAAATAGTCTCATTAGCCTCGAAATTTCTAGTTTTACATATTATGCAACACTCCCTTTTGGTAATTTGGTCCCAATTCTTAAAATACGTAAGCCGATCCAACACGTTCGTTAACCTATCCCACAGGGCTGTGACAGTTTCCTTCAGCACATACTCGAAGTCCGCCTTTTTAACCTGTAACACAAAAAATATTACACACTAGTGATGTAAATAAGTACCCGTTACTTTGTAACGGGTATTTGTCCAATACCCGAAGTACCGACTCCTCTTTGTTAGAAATACTCCTTACTTTTAGTACAGAATAAAACTATGTGTAGGGTGCATCGAAAAAATAAAAGTTGGAAATGTTATATCTAATAGAGTGAAAAAGTTGCTAGTGTTATTTTGCAGCATATTAGTATTTTTAATTTTTTTTTTCTAAGCGAATTTTCTGCCCCCCGCCAACGACCTTGAATCTTATTAAATATCTGATTTTTATGGAAATTTCAATTTATATTATTTGGAATAAAATATGTGCTAAGTCGATCTAAGATCAATTAAAGAAAACTTAAAATGTTGTCAATTACAAATTTAAACGATATTTAACATTTTATGTGTTTTTTCAGTCTCCCCAACCCCTTTGAAATGTCCCGCTTCGTGAGTCCGTGCGTGTAATTTTCACTTATGTTTGGTGCGATGCCTTACTTAGTTATTATTGTTGTTTGTAAATTAAAGATTTTTAAAATAGATAAACCAGGACCATGGGGAATAAAATCAAGATGTGCTGTGGACCGCCCCATTTTTGGGCATCCGCCAAATATACCTGAAAATGTTTTAACGAAATACAAACAAGCGATAAAGTTTTGGGGTTGCAAGAGGATAAAAAACTCAGCAAGAAAGAGCCAGAATTTTCTGGTATTGCCGAACAGGTTGCAATTAATTTGGAGGAAATATGGAAAAGGCTTTAATTTCAATAATTTAACATACAAGAATTATTCAGCTCTTAAAAGCCTACCATGACAAATATATGAAACTAAGGAAACCATTTAAGAACAGACAAAACAGTGAATTTTACAAAAATAAAATTCAACGCTTTAAGAACAAAAGTAAAACTACACGTTTCGATCTTGCAGCATGCAAATGTGACACTCTGATTAATTTTCTTTGTAGCAAACCTCAAAAAGTGTCTCTGGATGATCGCGAGTTTCTATTAAATCAAAGAGGTACCAGAAAAATGGTGATAAGCTCGATTGATAGGGAAAACAAAAACAAATATAATCAGAGAGAACAACGGTAAAAGAAGAAAGTTACCGACGCAAAGACAAAACTTTAGCTCAAGTAAAAAACAGTACCAAGTTTTATGGTCAATCGATCGTGGAAGAACACATAACACTTGTGCATGAGCCAGGGTGCAAATATTTCGGATATGGGTATCCACTGTCTGGTATATCAGAAAGTATCAAATCCAGCTATTGCATGTGACGAAACAGTCGTAAATACTGGCGTTAAGGGTGATGTAATAAGGCTGTTAGAAGAACATCTTGTCTGCGACATTCAAATGATCTACCCTTTGGACATCAAAAGAAGTTTGCCAATGACCAAATCAAAAAACGTGAGGGTCTTCAAATTCTCTCCTTTAAATTTTGATTCAAACGACTACTTTGAGTTAATTAACTAACAAGAATATCATCTTACAGAACCATCTATATTCTCTAGATTTTCGAGTGACAATCTGCGCCTAACTTAGACCCTTTTACCATTGAGATTAAGAAAAATCACTGCCACAAACAATGTGTAGAACGATGAGTCAAACTTGTGACACAAGCTTCTCTAGCAGTTTGTGGAGCGTATTCGATGGATGGATTTATAAAAGTTCGAATTAATTCCAGAAAAACTATGCCCCACTTTAATGCTAAATCGGAAGACATCTTCGAATAGAATGCTTTTACCATATTTTTTTGTAATATTTATATACCTAATTTTGTACTTTGCTTTATATTTATTTTAGTATTAAAAAACTTGGGTGACGTCAGGGAGACGGATAAGTTAGGCTATTTTGTAATAAAAAGAATGTTTTAGTATACTTTTCTTAAGTAAAATTTTTAATTTCGTTGTGAAACCAGAAAATATGTTCCAATTTAAACCGAATTTATTTATCCAAGTTCTATAAGGTATTACATTTCACTTACAAAAAAAATTCGCATATTAGCGTATTTTTTCTAATTTTTAGTTGCCGCGGGGGGAAGAAAATATTTTTTTATTTCAACGCAATTTTACTAAAATACTAAATAGTGTGTTAAGCAACTTTTATGAGCTATTACATTTTCGTTTCGAAATAAAAAATTTTGTCGTCTGTTAACATTATTGTTAATTATTGTCTTGGGGGGGCAGAAGATATTTTCCAATTTCGAAAAATTTTTACCAGAATACTTAACAGTTGATTGGGCAACTTTTGCGAGGTATTGCTTTTCCATCGCAAAAAAAATTTTTTTTCGCCTTTTTCGATGCACCCTAATGTATAACCAAACAAGTAAACAAAAACGAAATCACCGGATGTCAGTACCCGTAGCGAAATACCTGCGACGGGCGACGGGGTATGGATATCGGTTTCTTTAATAGTTACATTATTTATTATAAACAAGAAAAAATTGACCCACAATGTCTTGGTTTTAACAAAGCTCCATAACACTGGTTATTCTGTATACCGGAATACATTTCCATTGAACAACTTAAAATTGACTGCTTTTTCACATAAAATAAACTTTTGATTTGCCTTGTATTATGCACATAACTTTATTTAATGACTCAACTGGGTGCCAAAGAAACTTAGGTGCATTTAACACCGAAACATTAAACATTATACATTGTAGAATAATGAACTTTCTTGCTTGGAGTCAGTGGCGTGCTGGAACTTTTCAAGCGGCCCGGTGATCTTATAGAAAAGCGGCCTCCCATCCTCATTTTACCTTCTATTATCAGGATGTTGTATTCGGTATTTAAAAAAACAAAAACAAACAACAAAAATTAAATTTTTTTTTAATCAAACATAAAACTTTGAATTCAATGATTTTTTTCTTAATTTGCTATATTTTTTCATTTAAGAATAATAAATCTCACAAATAATTATTGACATGTATGACAATATCGTACCTATGCAGTAAGGCAGAAACCATAATTTCCTAAATAAATATAATATGAATTTGATGTAATTAAGGTACCTACAAGTAAAATAAAATTGAGAATTTTTCAATTATGTATTAAGTTGCATTTTAGTAAATCAATTATACAAGAGAGTACAAATACAAGTACAGTGCAAATACTTTAATTTAACAATATTTAAAATGTTAATACAACGCAATAATCTAAATATTCTTTTGCAATTATTTTATAAAATAATTACTTAACTCCCGATCAATAATTTCCGCATTAAAATAGATTTTTGAACGAATTCGTTGATTATTTCATCATTTTTAAGCTCATACAAAGCTTCTTTTTCTAGAGTCATTAGCATAACAGTGATCTCGCGTTAAAATACTTTTTAAACGATTTTTTATGTATTTTAATGTTGAAAAGCTTTTTCGCAAGATACTTGGGTCACTGAAAGTGTTAATAAATGTTTTACATTATACTATTTAAATTTGGATAGGCACACTGATATAATAAGTTGTACTTATGCAAAACAGCGTAACAGCAAGCTTTACATTTTTTAGTACCACACGTAGGTGAGGTTTTCACGATATCAACATTGTCATTTGTTACTTCATGTTCATTATCACTTGGATTAATAATATCATCCTTCATATTTTCTGTAGGCTGAACATATTCATCATTAACTCCATCTTCTATAATCTCAGTATTTTGCAAAATCCTATTTTTAATACAATCCATTTATCAGCAAAATCGATGAGTTCTTCTCTAATTGCAGTCGCAGATATGGTAGGATAAAACTTTCTTAATTTTTCATAAATGATTTAAATGGCATCAAAGGTATACCATTTTTTTATTGTATCAAAATTTCTAGGATGTAGAGTGCTTATATCATCATAAAACGATTTGATTTGTCTTGATCAAATCGTTTTTAGATACTTTCAATAATTCAGTCAAAAATGAGCAAGACGTTTTTCCATTTTTTAATTCTGCAGAGTACATATACATGTTTGAAGGAAATTGGAAAACTATAAATATACTTGTATGTATGAAAATATATAATATTATCTGTAGCAATCTATTTATGTATATAGACTAGAGAGTCTTACTCATTTACTTAAACTGAATTGCACAATTAAAAAGATTTTGATTTTTTTAAATGTTTTATTAATATTATTAGCAAAATAAACATCCGATTAGAAATTAAAAAAATATTTTTTTGTTACATCTAAAAATTTTTGGGAAAACCTATTTGACCGGCCTCAAGAGGCCGCGGCCTCTCGGCGATTGCACCGATTCATTTATATGGCCAGCACGCCACTGGCTTGGAGATCTGACTGAAAGTAACGTGTGATCTCCACACAGAATCGCAATTTCACAGCAAACGCATATCGCATCATAATTTTCGACCAATCGAATACGGACACAACAAACACTCAACTCGTCGAAAGATCTCTTTCGCCAATAACCAAAAACCCCACCTCTGTTTTTTCTTCTTCTTGTAGTACCGTCTCCTATCGGATGTTGGCTATCATCACAGCAATATTAACTTTGTTGGCCGCAGCTCTGAACAATTGTTTTGAACTGCACCCATACCATTCCCTTAAATTTCGCAACCAGGAAATCCTCCTACGTCCCACATTTCTGTTTCCCGAGATTTTTCCTTGGATTATGAGCCTTAGCAAGGAGTACTTTTCCCCTCTCAATATGTGGCCTAGGTATTCCAATTTTCTCGTTCGTATTGTTTTTATGACTTCGTATTCCTTCCCCATCTTCAGCAAAACCATATCTATTTATATTCTCTCAATGCTTCATCGGCAATTCTCAGTAAAAAATAAAGGCCTTTAAAACAAATCTTAACTGCTTGCAAATATTCTGGAAACTGAAACATTCCAAGATAAAATTTGAATGTTAAAATAAACAATGACGATATACGCACAGCGCACAGTGGGTCCAAATCCTGAAAGCGTGGTGATGAGGCGGAAAAAATCCCTATTTAAGGATTTTCATGTATACAGTTGTTTTCTACTTTACTATCGTAGAGTCGTAATACACAGGTATAAGGATCATACTGGATGTATTCTGGTTCATAGCTCAGGAACAAGTGAGCAATGTCCGAGGTTATTTGAGACGGCAGAGAAAGTATAAAAGTAAAATTTTTGAAAGTTTATCAATTTTATCGCTATAAAGCAGATTCTTTTTTTTTTGAGTGGGTAGTAATGTAAGATGTAAGTTAACTTAAGATTTAGTAACAATAAAAGCCTTAAATTGGTTAATGCATAAATAGTGAAAATATTCTTGAAATAATCAAATTTTTGTAAAGATACATTTAAAAAGTACAAAATTTTGCATAATTCTGCGACTATTGTTGATTAGGTAATCTTAAAATTTATGTAGTAAGAAGATACAGAATCACTTTGATTTAGCTGCCTACTGCCTATGAATTGCTGGTAGTCGTTTGAATACAAAAGTGGGAAATGACGCATATTAGATGATTCTGGCGATTGTTGAGTAGGTATGGGTGGTTGTACATAAGTAATGGGTTCTAAATGGTGTACTTCATAAAAGAAAATGTATTGGTAATGCGCAATTTCAAAAGTCCCTTATAATAAAAAATTTTAAACAAATATGCGTTTAAAATAAAATTTTCGAAATTCTCTCCGTCATATTGGATCCGGCATTTTGTTAAAAAAAAAGTAATGTTAGATTTGTAATCAGAGACTTTAAACTTCCAAATTTGACAAAAAATTTGCGTTTTGATTGATATTTTCAATTTTTTTCCGCCATGTTGGATCCACCATTTTATTTTTCAGAAAAAATAATGCCAGAATCGTAATCGGACTGCCAAAAACCCTTAAGAGCGAAAGTAATTCCGAAGTGTATAAACAATATACGCTTTTAAAGGTGCATGACCACGTTTTCGGCATTTTGGAACCACGATGTGACGCTTGGAATTAAAAATTTAAAACGCAACTCTTTCATAGACATAGGTAGATGATGTATGATGTATGCTGGGTGTGGCAAAAGTTTCTCTGGCTAAAAGATGGAAATAAAACAAAATTGAAAAGCCCTTTTTTTGAATTGTTACAAATTTTATATACAGGACGGGACCTCTAATATGTAAACTAAAAAAAAATCAAAAGTATTATGAATCGTTACAAACCTTCAGGAACTCGCAATCGGTGTGGGTTTCGATGGTGGTTAACCTTCCAGTTCCGTGCAGTAGAGCTACTTCACCGAACATCCCTCCTGGACCTATAGTACCTATGTCTTCGGTTACGTGTTCTTTGAGTATTTGGTCGTATCGGGTTTTCAAAACGGTGCATTCGCCAATCAGTACGAAGTACATTGCTAAAATCTCGAAGTAAATTAAAATCAAATTTTCATCAGAGTGAATGAATGAAGAATGGATTATTCAATGGAAAATAGCAATAAATCCAGAAAATACTCAAGCCGTTATCTTCAAAAAAGAACAGATAACCCAGAAGAACAACTAACAGTGCAAGACAAGCCCATGGAATGGCAAAACAAAGCGAAATATCTAGTAGTCACAATGGACCAACCAAGGTCTAACATTCACAACACATGTTAACACGACAGCCCAGAAAGCAGCAACGGTAAAAGCCGCAATAAGAGTACGCACAGGAAAAAGAAGCAAATTAGCTATGAAAACAAAATTAAGACTGATGAACAGCATCATACCAGCAATAATTACTTATACATCTCTTTCACAAGGACACACAAGTCATAGCAACAAAAAGAAGATTCAAGCGTCACACAACTGTCATTACATTACATTACATAGAGAAGTTGCAAACATGCCCAGATACAGGGCCCCCGCTACCATATGTGCAAAGTGTGCAATGAACACGGGCGCCATCCTTTAGGGGCGCCAAAATCAAGGGTCCAAAATTGAAAAAAAAACTGTAAAAAAACCAAAATTCATTTTATTTTGACATTGCCTGTATCTGTAGCTTTTGGCGAGCAATCATTTACAAAATTAAAAATCATTTAAGGACAATGCTTCAAGAAAGATTGCCTGAGCAAAACGCAACAACAAGTGACAGTAAGTGACTTGCTGTTGCGTTTAGTAAATTTCAATTTCCGACTTATCATCGAATTATTTATTATGCTTTAAATGATGGCGCACGGGTAAAGATTCCCGGACTCAACTGTACATGATGATTTTAACACAAAAAATAATTGTTGTATTGCAAGCCCCTGGGAGTAGTAGAAGAGGAAATCATCTAAG
This sequence comes from Diabrotica virgifera virgifera, assembly GCF_917563875.1. Lineage (NCBI taxonomy): Eukaryota > Metazoa > Arthropoda > Insecta > Coleoptera > Chrysomelidae > Diabrotica > Diabrotica virgifera. Next base: position 243,583,515 of record NC_065449.1, read on the forward strand.
AAGATTGACTGTAGAATTACCACTTACCTTCGGGTAAATGATCTGGTTTTATAGTTATTCTCCCAAGTCCGAAATACTGAAAATAAGTAACAGCAGCCAGTTTTTCTTCACCTCTGGAGGATACTTCCTGAAACACCTGAGACCACTGATGCACTTAACTAATATCTTCTTCTCCTCGTCTCTTTAGGTTTACTTAAAATCGACTTCTCCTTGATAGTCAAAACACTCTGTATTCTTTTCCTTCTCATGAGCAATCGGATTTTTCTTTTGACGTTATCTCCAATATTCAGGTCTTCAAGATCGCATATCCAGTAGAGATTGGCCATTACGTGGCGGACTATGGCTCTGAACCTGCGAAGAGCTCTCCTTCGCTGTAAGTAGCCATTATCGGCTCTTCTTCTTCTTCTTCTTCTTCTTCTTCTTCTTCATCCAGTTTGAATCCACTCCTGGACAAAGGCCTCCCCATGAGTTCTCCACTCTTTTCTGTTTTGTGCTATTTGGTGCCAGTTTCTTCCGACTTTTTCTTTGATGCCGTCTAGCCATCGTTTTTGTGGTCTTTCTCTACTACGACTGTGTTCGCGTGGTCTCCAGTGTATAATGTTTCTCGTCTACCTGTCGTTGTTTTGCCGTGATACGTGTCCTACCCAGTTCCATTTCATTTGCGGCTACTTCTTTATTATTTGCCTTATGTTTAGAAGGTGTTCTTGAGTACCTGTCTTCTTCTTAACGTGCCCTATCAAGTCCACTTGACGTTGGCAATTAACAAGGCGAAACTGTCTCTGTTTCAAGCTATTCTAATCTAAATAGTTGCTCTGCTTTCTTTATGCCTATCCACTCTCTGATATTCTTCAACCAAGAGGCCTGTTTTCTACCAATTCCTCTGCGTCCTTCGATTTTACCCATCATAATAAGTTGAAGAATATTATATCGGTCTCCCCTTACTACGTGTCCAAAATAGGCCATCTTTCTACATTTGATATTATCAAGCAGCTCGCGAGTAGCATTTACTCTCTTAAGGACTGTCACATTTGTCAGCAACGAGTACCCTTTATCTTTGGTAAATCCGGTTTGCTCTTGGGTTATTTATCTTAGGAGCGGAGACATTAATATAGTAGCAAAAAAGACGAAGGAAAATTTAAGAGTAGCTTAGAGAGCCAAGGAAAGAGATAAAGATAGACAGGTTGTGTGTTATGTGGCGAGGACGTGGAACGACAGATGGACTATAAGAATACTAGAATGGCGACCACGAATAGAAAAACGTAGCAGAGATCTACCACCAACGCTTTGGAGCGACGACATAAAAAGAATTGTTGAAAACTTGTTGCTGAACATGAAATGAATTGGAAGCTGCTAGCAAAGTTAGGATAGCCATGCTGATCACCAACATCCGAACGGGTAGCCACCGTAAGAGGAAGATGATGATGATGAGAGCTCATAATCTAGAGATTTGGAGGAGACCTATGTTCAACAGTGAACAATATCGGCTAAATGATAATATGAATGCAAAATAATTGTATTGCAAGCTTCTGGAAACAGTAGAAGAAGAAGGTTTAAGAAGATTGAGAGTAGGTAAAACTATTAGGTTGATATATACTTACCTTCTGGTAAATGATCTTGTTTTATAATTATTCTCCCAGGTCCGAAATACTGGAAATAAGTAACAGCAGCCAGTTTTTCCTTCACCTCTGGAGGATACTTCCTGAAACACCTCAGACCACTGATACACTTAACCAATATCTTCTTCTCCTCTTCCGTGCGCATCTCTTTAGGTTTATTTAAAATCGACTTCTCCTTGATAGTCAACACACTCTGTATTCTTTTCCTTCTCATGAGCAATCGGATGTTTCTTTTGACGTTATCTCCAATATTCAGGTCTTCAGGATCTCCTATCCAGTAGAGATTGGCCATTACGAGGCGGACTAAGGCTCTGAACCTGCGAAGAGCTCTCCTTCGCCGTAAGTAGCCATTTTCGGGGGAATTATCATAATGTAAATCAGAAGGCGTCGGGGATGCTGCGTACATCTTAAATTTAGAAAACTTACGAAAAATGTGTTAAAATAAGTATTACGATGTTTATATTGAAGTTAATTAAGGATACAAAAACAACTAACTCAACAAAAATTGTTGACAAGTGACATTGACAAAATTTTTGAAGTAATTATTTGGCACATTTTTATTTAATTTTGAACATTAAAAATTGAACTCAAAAAAACGACATTTAGAGCTTAGTAACACACCTCTATCTATTAGACTTAAGTACAAGAAAACATTAAGAACTAAAAAATGTGCAAAGTCCGGATATCTTCTTCTTCCTTCTTTATTTGAGGCGAATCGCTAGTATAAACTTCATCCACTTGCATCATCAATATTCAAATTGTCGGACGGCTCATCCAAAAAATTACAGTTTAGAGACAACGAGCAGACAGAAGAAGCAGAGATAAAACAACTACACTATGGAAACACAACATTAAAAGAACCGCTGGTAACTGGCTAGAGGAAACTCAAAACCGATAGAACTGGTAGAAATAAGGGGAGGCCTATGATCAACTTTGGAGGCAGAAAACTGGATGATGATAAAGACCATCGCTATTCTGTTCAGTTTCTGGTGACGACCTGTTTCGTTCGTCTGATTTTTAATATCCGAAATCGGTCTCAACTCCTTCTAACCACTTAATCCGGGGTCGGTCTCTGCCACTTCTTGTTCTTCTGCCTCATGTTCAAGAATATGAAGAATATGACTACCAAAGAATTTTCCCCATTTCCCATTTGCTATAGGGTCCTTAGTAACCAACATGTATGTACTTGCTTTTGTCTTCTTTGATGACCAGACCTACCTGTTTCACCGCCAATTCAAATGCTACAAAATATTGCTTAACATCATATTGTGCTGTCTTTTCCAAGACAATATTAAATAGGAGACAAGCCAGAGTATCCCTTACCTGAGTACCTACATCCTTTATCCCAATAGTTCTAGATTTATCTTCCTGTATCCTAACACTTGCAGTTAAATATTGCCATTCTACACTCATGGACAAAAATACCGAATATTTTAAAATTATAATGTGAAGTGAAATTTTTTGTGCTGCAATCCTTGGCCCTCCCCTCGACTCAAGTTTTAGACGGAGAGCTAGAGCCGAAAAATTATCGTCATAAGTAATATGGAGTTTGGCATGTGAAATGTGTCTATTGTATATTGACAATTATGACCCCTTTCAGGCTGACACCTCAGTGGATACAGGAAGTAGAAATAAGGGATGAAAGGGGAAAGTTAGTACAGTCATTAAAGGTTTTCACCTTCTATTTTGTTAAACCTCCATCGATTTGCATGAAAATTGGTGACTAGTTAGGGCATACCTCAAGAAATAAAACTGATTTTGTGCCAACTTGCCCTTTTACCCTGGTGGTGAATACCACCCGTTCCCGCGGGTGAAAACAATTTTATTAAAAATAACACCACAAATCGATAGACAAATTTTAAGTAAAATTTGTTATATCATATTATTAAAATAAATCAATACATTTTGAGTTATTAAAAATCAAAGATTTGTCTATTTAAGAGCATATGCGTGAAGTGACGGATGATAAAAAGAACATATTAATTAATAATTGTATGTTAGTAAAATACTATTTATATATTATTTCGATATTTAATTGAATTTTTTCTATCAATATAAACTGAATATATCCAGAAATTAAAGGTGTCCAATAATGGGTACATTTGACATATTCGAATACACTTTTGCTAAATTTATAATATCGAAATAGTATAAAAATAATATTTTATTAACATACAATTAATTAATATGTTCTTTTTATCATCCGTAACTTCACGCATTCACGCATGTGCTCTTAAACAGACAAATCTTTGATATTTAATAACTCAAAAAGTATTGATTTATTTTAATAACAATATAACAAATTTTACTTATAATTTGTCCCTCTATCGATTTGTGGGGTTATTTTTAATAAAATAGATTTTACCTACGAGAAGGGGTGGTATCCACCCCCCAGGGTAAAAGTGCAAGTTGGCACCAAATCATTTTTATTTCTATTGGTATGCTCTAACTAGTCACCAATTTTCATGCAAATCGATGGAGGTTTAACACAATAGAAGGTGAAAACCTTTAAAGACTACACTAACTTTCCCCTTTCATCCCTTGTTGCTACTTCCTGTATCCACTGAGGTGTCAGCCTGAAAGGGGTCATAATTATCAATATACAATAGACACATTTCACATGCCAAACTCCATATTACTTAAGACGATGATTTTTCGGCTCTAGCTCTTAGACTATTTAGGAATAATTTACCGAATGCGATCTAAGTGTCATATAAATGCTCGATCCGATTTAACTCCGATATGGGCCAATATAATTTTTCAATCGAATCTGATCAAGATAAGTATTAACTGTTCTAGCGACATAAAGACGTGCGTTAACGTGCATTAGAACGGATCTGTCATATCCAATCAGGCTGGCAAATGGCAAAAATGATCTTCTAAAATGTCTTTTATGTACATATAATGTACAATGGTATTTCTTGGAAAAGACCTACCGAACCTGTGGAAATGATTGGGTGAATGACAGCTGATATGTAGATTAAAAACATTTTAGAAGATATCCATATTGGATGTGACAGATTCAAGCTAATGCACGATAACGCACTAAATAGTGAATACTTACCTTGATGATCATCATCATTCTCTTTGCCTTATCCCTATGCGGGGTCGGCTTCCCTAATTGCATTTCTCCACACAATTCTATCTTGGGTCATATCAATGTTAATCCCCTTTACCAACATATCCTGCCTTATCGCCTCCCCCCAGGTCTTCTTTGGTCTTCCTCTCCTACTCCTTCCAGGAATCTGCACTTCAGCTATTCTTCGTATTGGGTGATTAACGTCTCGACGTTGAACATGACCAAACCATCTTAACCTATGCTCTCTCATTTTGGCATCAATTGGTGCCACACCTAGACTTCCCCTAATATACTCATTTCTAATTTTATCCTTTTTTGTCACTCCACTTACCCATCTAAGCATTCTCATTTCCACCACATGCATTCATTGTTCCTCTTACTTCTTCACTGCCAAACATTAAGTTCCGTACATCATAGCCGGTATTATGGCTGTTTTATAGAATTTTCCCTTCAGCTTCACTGGAATTTTTCTGTCACACAACACACCACTCGCTTCTTTCCACTTCATCCATCCATCCCTAATTCTACTGCATGCATCTCCATCTATTTCTCCATTACTCTGTAATACCGATCCCAGGTACTTAAAAATATTACTTTTTACAATCAGTTCACCATCCAAAGATACCATTTTATTTGTAGTAACTCCATCTTTAAATAAACATTCCAAATACTCTGTTTTTGTCCTACTAAGTTTTAAACCTTTTTCCTCCAGAGCTTGCCTCCACTGTTCCAGTTTTTGTTCTAAGTATCTTTCACTATTTCCTACTAACACGACATCATCAGCATACATTAAGCACCATGGAATGTTACCCTGTAGTTTCGCTGTTATCTGGTCCAAAACTAATGAGAATAAATACGGACTAAGCACAAAGCCTTCATACCCTCATACATATCCCTCACAATCTTTACATAGGTATTCACCAGGGACTCCTTTCTTATTGAGTGGCCACCACAGAATCTCTCGAGGAACTCTATCATATGCTTTCTCAAGATCAATGAATACCATATGAGCTTTTGTTTCTTTACTCCTGTATTTTTCCATTAACTGCCTTATAATGAAAATTGCATCTGTTGTTGATCTGCCCTGCATAAAGCCAAATTGATTCTCGGGTATTTCGGTGTCTTCACGTATCCGTCTATCAATTGAGGGGCTTGGAAGTAAAAGGGTTTAAGTGCACTTTTTTCAAATTCTGACCTAAGTACAGATTCGCATACCTAAATGATATTATAACTTGGTGTTAAATTGATCTAAGCATATTTCGCCATACAGGCGCCATCTATCGCCATTACATTTTGTTCAATGAAAAAAATTGCAGTTTGCTTTGATAGTAAACAGGTTTATCCGTGCTCTTAAACCGTTTTACCACAAAACTATTTTTAATATTCTGTAAAAACAAATAGTAAGAAACGGGTTTAAGTGCGCTGAACCATTTTAGCACAAAACTGCTTTTAGTATTTTGTAATATGTAAACACATGTTAATACAGGATTAATTTCAAGTAAATAAATAGTAGATTTGTGACCAATTTTGAAGACTGATTAAGTATTATGCAACGTGCCAGTTGTAGTTACACTGTGGATAACAGCTGGAACAAAAATGATTAGTAATATGTAGTTAACATCTGCACTTGAACCGTTTTATCAGTAACATTTATCAACACCATGTACCGATTCAAGTACATTTTTTTAATACATAATTGAAAAAAAGGAAGGATATATTATGTAGTATGGGTAATTATATATCCTTAAATTTTTATCACTTTATAGTACATTGTACCGGGTGTCCCAATAAGAATGGCTCTCGGCCATATCTCAGGAACCGTTTATAGTAGAGCTTTGAATAAAAATTTTTATAACAAAAGTTGCCTCAGGAAAAGCCTGGAAATTATTTTCATAATTGTGGGTCCACCGCTAGAGGGCGTAATTGAATATCAAAAATAAAAAAATCTAAATTTTACAAAATTTTCCTAATGAAGGGGCACTGGAAATCCGATTATTGTATTCTTCATCAAATTCTGAGCATATTTGATTTAACAAGTTTAACTCTACCTTTGCAAATAAGAGGTGGGGGTGAGTGGGAACCTTGTTATGAAAAAACGGCTGTAAGTCCGGTTCTGCTAAATCAAATTTTGAAAACTGGGTCTTGTTGGAGACAGATCTTTTTCTTCAATGTAAGCGTGAAAATTTTGAACCATCCTAATAAGTAATAAGCCAGCTGGGAGGCATTATTTAATTTTTTTCAGAAATCCAGTTTTCTTTGGAAAATATTAAATACAAGTATGCATTTTTGATCATACTTTATAAAATTAGATTAAATTAGCAATAGAATAGCGAAAACCGCATGTCGATATCTTTTTTCTATCTCAAGATATCTCGAGAAACGTGTAAATTTTATACATAACTGTTACTATCACCGGTAAACTAAGTTAATGAAAAGTAGTGTGCTGTGGAAAAAAACAAAATAACATTTTCCAGATGTCAACGTATAAAAATATAATTAATTAAAACAACAATATAAAGAGAAACAATACTATTAAAATTAAATATAACACAGAACAAAAAGAACTACTTAGTGACGACCTAAATATTCAAATTGTTGCCCATTATACACTACTCTAGAATACATTATCCAGAGAATACTAAACGCCATTCAAAGCATATCGAGAGCAGAAATTGAGACTGCTGTTCAATCTACTCTTGAAAGAGTAAATGTTTGCAACGAAAATGATGGGCAAAAATTTGAACGTTTATAACTAAATACTTGTTTTATTTCTTTGTAATAGGGCTTTTCAACGCTTCTCATTTGTTTCGAGCCTCTGTCATATGCCGTATAATCCGTGTATAATATTAATATACGAGATATGAACGAGGCTCGAAACAAATGAGAAGCGTTGAAAAGACCTAATATACGTTGACAGCTGGAAAATGTTTCTTTGTTGTTTCAATAGCACACTACTTCTAATGAATTTCGTTTACCGGTGACAGTAACTGTTGTAATGTTAAGATGACATCTGGCAACAGTGTCTATGGACGGTTGTCAGCTGTCACGGGGCATGGCATCGCCCTTGGACGGGAGGGGGCATGATTGATGTTCGATGTAGAACAATAACAATGTTTATAACAATGCTTATTCAATAAAGTTCTTTATTAACAATCTGGTAATCTCTAATTACTACATGGTGTCAGGTGTGGGGTTAAGCTTTAAAGAAAAAAGGCCACGTGAAAAATAAAAGAACAAGAACATTTTTAGCAACTAACTAGTAGTAGTGAAAATAAGTAAGGTATTATGGCTTCTTTTAAACCACCAAATAACCTAAAATTCGATGAGGACATAGCAAAAAACTTTGAACAGTTCCATAATAGTTTCAAGTATTACATGAAGGCATCGGGATACGAAAAGAAAGATGACGAGACAAAAATAGCTATATTTTTAAACATAGCGGGAGAGGAGGCGCAGGTTGTATTTGAAACTTTCGAACTAGAGGATGATAAGAAAAAAATATATAAAGAAGTAATTCAAGCCTTTGAGAATCACTGCGCTCCTGTTAAAAATGAAACTTATGACAGATACAAGTTCTTCAACAGGCTACAAGGTGATAATGAAGACTTTGAACATTTTCTCACGGATATTAAAATTTTGGTAAAGCCGTGCAATTTTGGTACTCTTGAAAACAGCCTGTTGAAGGACAAGATTGTAATTGGAATTAAAAATAATGAGCTGCAAGAAAGACTATTAAGAACACCAAATTTGGATTTAAAAACAGCAGTAGAATATTGCAGGGCTGCAGAAATGAGTAAGAAACAGTTAAAAGCACTTAATAATGAGAAAGCAATAGATGCAGTAATGAAGAAGGACTTCAGGAGAGAAAACAAGTTAAGAAATAAAAGTCAAGCAGTAGCAGTACAGAAGAAATGTCAATTTTGTGGCAGGATGCATAAGCCCAGAGAATGCCCAGCTTATGGGAAGATATGTGTTGTGTGCAAAAAGCAAAATCATTTTGCTAATGTCTGCAAATTTAGTCAGAGGAAAGTGCATGAACTTCGGGAAGTGGAAAGTGATAGTGGTAGTGATATAGGTGACTACTTACAAATTGACTGTATAGAAGTAGATTCTGTAGAAAAACATGAAGATAAATGCTGGATAGAGATGGTAAGTGTGCATGATGTTGACATACCTTTTAAGCTAGATACCGGCAGTGAGGTTTCTATTTTGCCACATAAATATTTTTTAAAAATTGATGAAAGTAAAACCACTTTAGTAGATACTGATACTGTTCTAGTAGTGTATGATGGCAACAAAATAAGACCTCTTGGGACAGCAGTTTTGGACTGTAATGTTAAAGATAAGAAAACAGAAATTAAATTCATTATAGTTCAACAAAACAACGCTGTACCTATTTTGGGCCTAAGGGATTGTGTTAGTTTAAACTTGATAAAAAAGGTAGATACCATATTCACAAGCAAAGAAAAGCTAGAAAACCTTTTTGTTAAAGATAAAGTAGTATTTGAGGGACTAGGTAACATAGGTAGCTATAGTATAAAGTTAAAAGAAGGAACAGAGCCAGTAGTTAAGCCTCAGAGAAGAATTCCTGAGTCTATAAAACCTAAATTAAAAAAGGCTCTTGACAAATTAGAAAAGGAGAGCATTATACAAAAAGTGCAGGGACCTATTGAGTGGTGCCATAATTTAGTTATTGTGGAGAAACCTAATGGTAGTTTAAGGTTATGCCTTGATCCACAGTATCTAAATCAGGGCATCATAAGGGAGAGGTGTTTAATACCCTCTGCGGAGGAAATTTTTAGTAGATTGGCAGGAAAAAAATACTTTTCAGTCCTGGACATGAAGGATGGGTTTCTTCAAGTAGTGTTAGATGAAGATAGCAGTAAAATGTGTTGCTTTAGTACACCTCATGGTGTTTACAGATATTTACGAATGCCTTTCGGGTTGTCATCAGCCCCTGAGGTAATGCAGAATTTGAACTTTAATATTTTTGGGGACATAAATGGGATTGAAATTTATTTTGATGACCTAATAATTGCAGCAAATAGTATACAGGAACATGACATAATTTTTAAAAATGTCATTGATAGAGCTAAAAAGCATAATGTTAAATTTAATAAAAATAAATTGCAATACAGGGTAAACCAAGTAAAATTTTTAGGAGTCATAATTTCTGAATTTGGGATTAAATGTGATCCTGATCATGTAGAAAGTATATTAAAATTAGAAACACCCAAAAATATAAAAACTTTGCAATCTTTTCTGGGAATGTGCAATTATTTAAGCAAATTCATACCACATTTTACTGAAAGTACAGCTCCTCTTCGAGAGCTTATTAAAAAAGAAAATATGTGGAATTGGGGTAACAAGCAAGACAAAGCTTTTCTAGAATTAAAAAATAAATTAAGTAAAGCGCCTACTTTAAAAATATTTAACAAGGACCAGCCCATAATTTTACAAACGGACAGTTCTAAAGAAGGGGTGGGTGCTTGCCTCTTACAAGAGGGGCAACCAGTATCTTTTTATTCTAAAAGTCTTACAGATGCTCAGGTAAGATGGGCTCCTATTGAAAAGGAGTTGTATGCAGTTTGTTCTGGTGTTGAAAAATACCATCAATTCATTTATGGTTATAAAGTAACTATACAAACTGATCACAAGCCCCTAATTTCGATTGCAAAAAAGGACATAAATAAGGTAAGTTCTAGGTTGCAAAGAATGCTATTAAAATTATTAAAATATGACTTGACTTTTGAATATGTTCCGGGGCCAAAAATGTTTATGGCAGATTTTCTCTCAAGAAATTTTTTAAAAAACACAGCTTGTGAAGATAAAACCTTGTTAGAAGTAGTCCACTGTATGAGTGTTGACTCACACATTAGTGATAATCGCTTAGCTCAAATAAAGTTAGAAACAGCCAAGGACAAAAATCTTAAAACATTTCTAGACTGGTACAGTGTTGGTTTTCCTAAAAATAATACAAATATAGAGAGTCATGAACTTAAAAACCTATATAAACTAAGAGATAACATTACGGTCCAACATGGTATTCTTTATTTAGGTTTAAAAGTAATAGTCCCAAAAAGCTTAAGAAGGGAAATGCTAGACATCATACACACTGGCCATTATGGCATTAACAAATCTAAAAATAGAGCACGATCTGTACTATATTGGCCGGGCATGAGTAATGATATTGTTAAGGTGGTACAAAGTTGTTCCATTTGTGAAAAATTTAACATATCAAATTCAAAGGAACCTTTAATACCCCATCAAGTCCCAGACCTGCCCTTCAATAAAGTAGGGGTTGATTTATTTCAATTTGGCAATAAAGACTATTTAGTCCTAGTAGATTATTATAGCAGATGGCTAGAAATAAAGGAATTACTAAACAAAACTTCAGAAAGTGTAATTAGTGTTTTAAAAGAAATTTTTTCACTGTTCGGAATACCATCTGTTATGATATCTGACAATATGCCATTTAGTAGTTATAGGCTTAAGGTATTTGCTAAGGAGTGGGGGATAAATATAATAACATCAAGTCCAATGTATCCTAAATCCAATGGGTTAGCGGAAAAGGGAGTGGGTATAGCCAAGAGACTGATGAAGAAATGTGCTGAAAATAATGAAGATGTAAACTTGGCTTTACTCGCTTATCGTAACACACCTATCACGGGTATGAATTATTCACCTTCCCAAATGCTAATGTCACGTGTGTTGCGCGATAAATTACCATGTAACACAAAGCTTCTAAAACCTAAACTTTGTACAAATGTCAGTAAGCAAATACTAGCGTCTAAAGCTAATTCTAAACTAAGTTATGATCAGACTGCAATTTCTAGAAAAAAATTTGAAACAGGCAACAATGTCTTAGTTCAAGACGGTAGATCTAAGTTGTGGTCGCCTGCCAAAATTGTTCAACCTTGTCAGGTTCCTAGGTCTTATGTAATACAAAAGTCTGATGGTCGGTTTTTGAGAAGAAACACTTTTCAGTTAAGAAAATCGCACAATGATGTTGTAGTTAATCCTAAGTGTGATGTTCCTCTTTTAGAAGGTATACCCAGGCCAAGTTTGCCTGTTAGTAACATTCACAATAATATTACTAAGACTGTTCAACCTAGCAATAATGAAACAGGATCTCCTCCTACAAATAAGTTTGGACGAACTATTAGAAAACCTGCCTATCTGAAGGACTATTGCACTTAAATTAAGTATTATATTTTTAGTTTTATAAGTTTCTATATTTTTGGAAAAAGGGAGATGTTGTAATGTTAAGATGACATCTGGCAACAGTGTCTATGGACGGTTGTCAGCTGTCACGGGGCATGGCATCGCCCTTGGACGGGAGGGGGCATGATTGATGTTCGATGTAGAACAATAACAATGTTTATAACAATGCTTATTCAATAAAGTTCTTTATTAACAATCTGGTAATCTCTAATTACTACAGTAACAGTTATGTTTTTAAATTTAAACGTTTTGTAAGATGTCTCGAGATAGAAAAAAGGTATTAACATGCGGTTTTCGCTATTCTGTTGCTAATTTTGTCTAATTTTGTAATATGGTATTAAAAATGCATGTTTGTATTTAATATTTTCCAAGGAACACTAGACTTCTGAAAAAAATTAAATAACGCCTTCTAGCTGGCATATTACTCAGTAAGTTGGTTCCAAATCATAACTTTTACATTGACGAAAAAGATCTGTCTTCAACAAGACCAAGTTTGCAAAATTTGATTAAGCAGAACCGGACTCACAGCCAGTTTTTAATAACGAGGTTCCCACTCACCCCCACCTCTTATTTCCAAAGGTAGACCTAAACTTGTCAAATCAAATATGCGTAGAATTTTATAAAGAATACGACGATCGGATTTCCAGTGCCCCTTCATTAGGAAAATTTTGTAAAATTTAGATTTTTTAATTTTTGATATTCAATTACGCCCTCTAGCGGTGGTCCCACAATTAAGAAAATAATTTCCAGGCTTTTCCTGAGGCAACTTTTGTTATAAAATTTTTTATTTCAAAGCTCTGCTATAAACGGTTCCTGAGATATGGCCGAGAGCCATTCTTATTGGGACACCCGGTACACTAGACAAATTTTAGTTTACTGACTCCTAGAATTTATAAAACTCAAACAACTTTGAAGCTGATTATCTCAGAACTACCAAAACTGTACTTAAACCCTTTTCCGTCTGGCCCCCTCAATTCTCTCTCCCATATTTTAATGGTGTGGCTAAGTAGTTTTATAGCCCTGTAGTTTGTACATTGTTGTATATCTCCCTTGTTTTTGTAAACAGGTACCAGTATACTGCTTCTCCATTCGTCTGGCATTTGTCCAACTTCCATAATTCTATTAAATAGACTATTAAATAGGTAAGATTCTATTAAATATTCAATTAAATAGGTAAGTATTCTATTAAATAGAATATTTACCTTGATGATATTCAATTTAAAAGATTATATTGGCCACAATAGAGCCCATATCAGATTTAATTTCGATCGAGCATTTATGTTATGTGACAGAGCATCATATTCGGAAAAGAAATCATATCCCTATGACCCTGGGAGGATAAGGATTGCAGCCCAAAAAATTTCACTCCACATGATAATTTCAAAATATTCGATATTTTTGTCCATGAGTGTAGTTAATCGGATAGTGTTTCTGGTACCTATACATACAAAACTCACGCATTAATTGCTATAGTACTGTTCTCTTGACACTGTCGTACGGACGAATAGATTGTCTAAGATATGCGTCATTGAATGAATCTGGTCAGCTGATGAATTTTCTGAAGTGAATCCGACCTGTTTTTTAACATGTCTTAAATATATGACATCTATATATATTTAAGTATACAAATATATGATATACATATATATAAGTGGCATCCCAAAAATGTGTCTTTTTATAAAAAGAGCCATAAATCTAATTTTTGCACCTGAGAGTAAGTAAATTTATTGTTTGTTTATTCTAAATTATTATTTCTCCTCTAATCATCTTGCTACATACATCAGAAAACGCTATGTAATGAAAGGAATGCAACATATGGACCTCCTGAGCAGAATAAATCATGTAAGGACACGTTTGTACAATTTACAAAACATAATATAACTGCTACTCGTATATTTAATAAGTACCTATCCTCATCCTCACAGTTCATTGTATTATAACGTGGTAACAATCTATCAATATAACGGGGCATAGACTTTTCCAATAACAGGAATAACAGGAAACAAGAAAGAGCTGAAGTGGCAAGTTCTTTTCATTTCCGAATAGACATGTATTAAACACTTGAGGAGTTTCGGAAAAACGATAAGAGGGAGCAATAATAACCCAAGAGCAATATCTTCCAGACAAAGGGAGGCAATCTTATACGTAAAACGTTTTATTGTATGAGTATGGGTTCTCGTAACGATTCATCACACGCGCGTTATTTTTTAGACAAAGAACAAGATAATGGAAATTATTTTAACAAAAGATTTTATTATACAGGGTGTTTCATTGGTAAAGTAACATACGTTAACTGTAGAAAGAGGATACTTAGGCGGTCTCAAAAATACCATACTTAATGGGTCTTACTCCATTAATAACAAAGATACTGGGTGTTTTATCTATTTTTCCATTTTCTTAATTGGTTCATAACTTTTTGACCAGACTCTATATTTATTTTATATTTGGCACGCAAATATCATTTAAGGCGTACAATAAATTAATTTATTTAAAATTGTAAAAAATCCAAGTCCGGCTTAAATAATATTGGAAAAATATTCCGACCCCAAAACAACACCCTGTACATTAAATTTTTTTAAAATGGATTTTTCAGTTGAAAAGAGGATAAAAACTAAATTCAGCGGTATACTTTGAATTTTCGGCAAAATGATTTTTCTGTTGAAATTTGGAATTTGAATTCTGAAATTAAGTGAATTTCGAGAGCTCTAAGTAGAAAAAAAATTGAAATACAGCTTACAACTTGTCAACCACACTGTATACTGATTTTATATTTAACAAGCGAATATTCTTTTAGGTGTCCAGTCAATTAATTTAATTACAATTATAAAAAATCCAGGTCCGAATTAAAAAATATTGTATAAATGTTCCAACCCAAAAAAACACCTTGTATATTAATTTTTTTTAAAATGGATTTTGCATTTGAATAGAGGATGAAAATCAAAATTAGTGGTACACTTTGAATTTTCGGCAAAATGATTTTTCTGGTAAAAATTTGAATTTGAATTCTGAAATTATGTGAATTGCGAAGCTCAAAGTAAAATAAATTAAAATATGACTTAATTTTAATTAATACCATTATTTATTCTAAATTGGTAAAATATTAACATTTGCACACAAAACAATAATTTTTGATGACCCCCTCTGTGGCTCAGTGGTAAGAGCGCCTACCTTTGGATCGAAAGGTCCGAATGGTCGTGAGTTCGAATCTCACCAGGGTAAGAAATTTTTCGTTTATTATAAATTAATAAATGAAAATAGTTTCTGTCCTTGTGGGATCGGTACTGACCGGAGGGACCGCAGACGTTCGGATACAATTAGCGTCTCTTTGCAAAGACAATGACGTCGACTTTGCAATGTAACAAGACACTTACTCAACACACACAGTACACAATACACATGACGATAGGTACCTAACTTCAAAAATTTACCGTACCTAGGTATAAAAAAAAAATTTTGATGGTGGTAATTTTGAATAAGTACTTTAGTTTTGAATAGTGATTATGCTGCAAATTTTCGCTTTTTGTTATAATTTTTAGCTATTTTGTTGATTAAAGTGATGTATTCTTTATTGGCCCTTTATTATTTATTCATTATTTAAAGATGAATATTCGCCAAAAACTATTTTTCACACGACATAATAAAAAAACACTAAAATATTAACATTTTACCAATTTAGATTAAATAATGATATTAATTAAAATTAAGTCGAATTTTAATTTTTTCTACAAGAGCTCTCGCAATTGACATAATTTCAGAATTTAAGTTCAAAATTTTACCAGAAAAATCATTTTGTCGAAAATTCAAAGTATACCACTAATTTTGTTTTTCATCCTCTTCAAATGCGAAATCCATTTTAAAGAAAATTAATATACAAGGTATTTTTTTGAGTCGGAATATTTACACAATATTTTTTAAACCGGACCTGGATTTTTTATAATTATAAATAAATTAATTAATTGGACACCTAAAAGAATATTCGCGTGTTAAATATAAAATCAATATACACTGAGGTTGACAAGTTGTAAGCTGTATTTCAGTTTTTTTCTACTAAGAGCTCTCGCAATTCACTTAATTTCCGAATTCAAATTCAAAATTTCACCAGAAAAATCATTTTGCCGAAAATTAAAATTATACCACTGAATTAAGTTTTTCATCCTCTTTTCAACTGAAATATCCATTTTAAAAAAATTTAATGTACAGGGTGTTGTTTTGGGGTCGGAATATTTTTCCAATATTTTTTAAGCCGGATCTGGATTTTTTACAATTGTAAATAAATTAATTTATTGTACACCTTAAATGATATTTGCGTGCCAAATACAAAATAAATATACAGTGTGGTTAAAAAGTTATGAACCAAAATTAAGAAAATGGCAAAATAGATAAAACACCCAGTATCTTTGTTATTAATGGAATAAGATCCATTAAGTATGGTATTTTTGAGATCACCTAAGTGTCATCTTTCTACAGTTAAGGTATGTTACTTTCCCAATGATACATCCTGTATATTATATAATATACAGAGTGGCCCAAAAGTCTAGAAACGGACAATTATCTCGTAAATTGCTAGTCATAATTGTACAAAATTTGAGGTACACCTATTTTGGGATACGGATATGCATATTTGATATTTGCAATGTTGCCAAATTTGCCGTTTCTCTTATATTATTAGTAACTTTGGTTTTTCAAATTCATTACCCTGTATATTCAGTCACTATTGGAATCTCCTATTCAATACGAGTTCAACCATATGTAACACTTATGATTTTATGTAGTCTGGGTTAAATTATAATAGTTAAGTTATTCAATAAAGAACGAAAAAGAATCAACTGTATTTTTGTGCAACATGGAAAATAAACAAAGATAAACCAAGGATTATCAAAGGAAAGCTAAAGTATAGAAAAATGATATATGTACCTGGATACAAATGGCTTGCAACGGTTTAAAAATAAAATCAATAGTATTATTATCACGTTGAAAATAATCCATTCCTGTATACCGCCAGGCCACAGTATATAGAGGTTCCCTCTTTATACTGTGGCCAGGCCATGTAACATCCGGTATATAAAGGATAAAACAAACGTTTAAAATAAAGCTATTGTTAGTTTAACATTATGCGAGATATCATCCTTTCTTCGGAAAGTATAAATTCCTGGCAGGAGTCTGGTCTTTATTCGGAACAAATGTGCCAGACCGATAATGGCTATACAAGTAGTTTCGGTGAATATAGGATTATGAATAACATAAAGCTTTAGCGGCAATGCTATTATCTTGGCAGGTATTATACTATATACCACCCACTGCACAGTCCAGTTTAAAATTTAGGACACGACCCAGGATAAGGAAAGCTTTGGATCTTTTTGCTTTTATTATGTATGTTTATGTTATGAGAAAATTGATGGTGCCGTTTATTTGGCTTGGTCGATGAATCATGGAAGTAAACTCGAAGGCGGACCATGCAACGAACAAGGACTCGATTAATATTAAAACTGAAATTATACAGATTAGAAATGATAAAGGAGTTCATAAAATTGTAAATGCTCAACGTATAAATTCAAACATGAAACATACAGGATGTTACAACCTTGTAACATATCTCGAAAACGTGTTTCTTTTCTAATACGACAATAATCATCTTCTCCTTCTTCAGGTGCCGTCTCCGCTACGGAGGTTGGCAATCATCATAGCTATTTTAGTTTTTGAGGTAGTAGCTCTAAATAGTTGTTTTGAGCTGCATCCAAACCATTCTCTCAGGTTCTTCAGCCATGAAATTCGTCTTCTTCCGATGCTTCTTCTGCCATCTATCTTTCCTTTCATTATGAGTCGCAGGATGCCATACTTCTCGCCCCGCATCACATGTCCGAGATACTGTAGTTTTCTTCTTTAATTGTAACTACAACTTCCTTCTCTTTACCTATTCCTCTCAGTACTTCGTTGTTCGTAACTCTATCTACCCAGGAAACCCTCATAATTCTTCTATAGGTCCACATTTCAAAGGCGTTAAGTCATCTCATTGTCTCTACATTTAACGTCCATGATTCCACTCATAGTATAGTACACTGTATACGTAACATTTTGTTAGGCGTACTTTAAGAGCTAATGTTAAATCTTTGCTACATAGGACCTTTTTCATTTTCATAAAATTAGAACGTGCTTTTTCGATTCTGACTTTGATTTCTGCAGTGTAGTCATTATTTTCTGTTATAAGTGTTCCTAGGTAAGTGTACTTTTTTACTCTTTCGATCTGCTGGCCCTCTACTATCAAGATTTCGTTATTATTATGGTTGTTTTTACTAATTTTCATAAACTTCGTCTTTTTGATATTGAGAGAGAGTCCTTACTCCCTACTACACTACTATTTTACTCATTAGTCTTTGCAGGTCTTGTAAACTATCGGCTATTATTACTGTCTCATCTGCATATCTGATGTTGTTAACTAAGACTCCATTTACTCTTATGCCGACTGGTTCATCTTCCAGAGTTTCTCGCAGTACCTCTTCAGAATAAGCGTTAAACAATAGAGGTGATAGTATGCAGCCTTGCCTGACTCCTCTCTTTATTTCCATTTCTTCAGATGTTTCTTTTTCAATTCTTACTATTGCTCGCTGATTGTAATAGAGGTGTGTTATTAGTCTTAAATATCTTTCATCTATGTTTTTAGTTTTCAGAATTTCCATGCGTCGATCATGTTTTACTTTATCAAACGCTTTATTGTAGTCTATTAAACAGACGTAAAGAGGATGGTTAACATCCAAACATCTCTGTGTCAGCACGTTGAAGGAGAATAATGCCTCTCTCGTACCCATACCATTGCGGAACCCATATTGAGTGTCACTAATATCCAGCTCCAGTTTAGAGTGTATTCTGGCGTGGATAATTTTCAGCAGAATGTTCAAGGTATGTGACATTAAGCTTATGGTTCGGTTGTCACTGGATTCTTTGGCATTCACTTTCTTTGGCAAACACACAAATGCTGATGCCAATGTTTCTCTAGGGAGGATTTCCGTAGTATAGATAGCGTTGAACAGTTCTACTATTATGTCCAGGTTTTTCTCGTTGACCAACTTTATCATATCGCTAGGTACCTAATTCATCTGGACCAGCAGATTTATTGGTTTTCATAGAGTCTATTGCCTGACTAACCTCTGATTTGGTTATCGCTGGGCCCACATCTCCGGTTTGGCTATCTACGGATGCACTAGCTTCTCCCTGGTCATGAAACAGTTAACGTCAACTAATACAAATAAAAATAAATAATTATTTCGTTGAAAAACGACGCCAAAATCCGTCTTATATTTTAGTTCGTTCAGAAAGCGTCAGAAATATGAAAGTAGTTAGAGTGTTTACTCTAACTAATTTCAAAACCCTCTTAGGTTATCATTAAAATTATTTTATCTCACCTTCTACTACTACTTACCTCAACACCGAATTGCACCTTGCTCCGACAAAGATGTTATTAGCCAGTCTTTACTTTGGAATACACCACTTAGAAGTTTGGTTCACTTCTTATGTGGAGTACAAAATACATCCACAAAGTAAACGGATGAAAAGGAGAGAAACTCGTAAATGAATTTGAAAAAACAGAATTGACCATGTTAAGAATAATTGACCGAGAAAACAGGTAATGGATGATTAACAATGAAAAATGGTCATCATTTAATTTTTAGTGGGATTAGAGTTGAAGAAAGAACCTAGAAATGAGTGACACCAGAAAAAATGAGAAGATAACTATTATTGTACGGTATGGACCATCCAATAACGAAACTAACGAAAAGAAAGATATCTTTTGGGAGAGTTTGCAGAATGAGATAGACATTATGTACAACAAAGTCATAGTAACCGAAGTCATAGTAAGATTTTAATGGGAGGGTGATCAAATAAGTGATCAAAAGGTCCATCCTGTCGGAGAATTTGAAGAAATACTGAAATTGTACTTTTTAAGTGAATACTTTTGTTTTAGTTTTTTTTAATGAATACCTTCATCTAATTATAAAATGTCTATTTATATTTTTAAAAGGTTTTATTTTTGTTTTTTAATATCTTGGTAAAATATTTTTTCACTAATATAACTTGGCTGTCCAAAAAATAAACTTTTGCGTGTCAAATTTTATTTGCATTTTTATTAGCGTTTTTTTTATTTATTTGCATTTTTATTGGTCTTATTCTCAGAACGGTAGAAGAGTTTATGTCATCGTTAAGTTATAAAAATATTTAAACATATCTATAGTCGTGATCTTATTCATAATTTATGTACCTTTCATAATTTTCCTTGAATATGTATTTTAATATGCCGTTTTTTTCTTTTCGCTAAAATTTAAAAAAAAAATGCGTCGCTAAAGTGTTAAATACTTCGGTAAATCAAGTGCACTTAAATGAAAAAAAAACAGAAGTTACAAAAAATATAAAAATAAATCAAATCTTTTTAATCTTTGACCATACAAAACCTCTACAATATCAAGTGTCCTCTTCTGTAAGTACTTAAGTTGTTGGTGTCAATCATTTTTTATTCGGTACAATCAAAGAAGCAATTTAGGCCAGTTTCTAAACAAAGTGCATTCAAAATTTTTTGTCATATACCTACGTTGCATATTTGAGGTGGAGATTTTGAACATTTACTTTAGACTTTCTTCAATATCACATTAATTGTTACATTCATTGCATATTGTTATGTATATTTTGTATTAGTTATTTATTGAATAAAAATAATTTTGTTATATGTATTGTTATTTTAACTTATTTCTACTTATAAACAAAAATTAAAGATATGTCCGAAATTTGAAGAAAACTAAGTCTCTTAATGTAATGACTTTATCATAATAGGTCTGCATCCCACATAAAAAAAAGTTGAATAACAGCAAGCTGAAAATTTGTTAATATCTTAACGGTGTCTAGTCGGACAAACTTTGATATATGGGAACACTGGAACAGGGGACGATTTAATGGTGGAACAGGTTAAAAATTTGGAACGTCAGACTACGAAAACGTCAGATGTATTTTGTCGGACAGAACTTCCAATTGATTTGTTGCCCTTTCATTAAACTCTCATGCAAAAATCAGACTGGTAGTCCTGTCGCCAGGGGGGGTACAACGGCCTCGTTAATTCAGATGGACTTACCCAAGTTTTTTTTATGTATTTTGACCCGTAGAACCCGAATTTTTTGGGTAACAGTTGATCCGGATGTCGATAAGATTGTTATAGACCAAGAACTTGAGGAATCAAATAACAGCGATTTTTGGCAAAACAAAACAATATTTTGTATTTTTTGGGTCATTTTAAGCAAAAAATATTTCTACAAGTTTTTTAGTAGGATGCACAGTTTTCGAGATAAACGCGGTTGAACTTTCAAAAAATCGAAAAACTGCAATTTTTAAACCCGAATAACTTTTGATTAAAAAATAAAATAGCAATTCTGCTTAGCGCCTTTGAAAGTTCAAGTCAAATTATGTCGGTTTTGATTATTTGCATTGCTAAAAATTTATTGTGTTATTGTTAAACAAAGCTACAAACAACTAGTGCGTGAGTGATGTTTCTATGATTTCTCATTTAAAATCGAACGAGTAGGTAGAATAGGTACTAGTGCAATCAAGACTATTTCTACGTTACATGCGTTAAAACGCATGTAAAAGCACGGGAAACCCTACGTGTTTATAGCTTTGTTAAACAATAAAAAAATAAATTTTTACCAACGCAAATAATCAAAACCGATATAATTTGACTTAAACTTTCAAATGCGGTAAGCAGACTTGCTATTTTATTTTTTAATCAAAAGTTATTCGGGTTCAAAAATTGCAATTTTTCGATTTTTTTAAAGTTCAACCGCGTTTATCTCGAAAACTGTGCATCCTACGAAAAAACTTGTAGAAATATTTTTTACTTAAAATGGCCCAAAAAATACAAAATATTGTTTTGTTTTGCCAAAAATCGCTGTTATTTGATTCCTCAAGTTCTTGGTCTATAACAATCTTATCGACATCCGGATCAACTGTTACCCAAAAAATTCGTGTTCTACGGGTCAAAATACATAAAAAAAACTTGAGTAAGTCCATCTGAATTAACGAGGCCGTTGTACCCCCCCTGGCGACAGGACTATGGTGTTTATCACCAACTGGGCATTTTAATGAGTGGAACACGAAGAACATATCAAATGACAGGAATCATGTTGGTTAGTAATAGCAGTCTGATTTTTGCATGAGAGTTTAATGAAAGGGTAACAAATCAATTGGAACTTCTGTCAGACAAAATACATCCGACGTTTTCGTAGTCTGACGTTCCAAATTTTTAACCTGTTCCGCAATTAAAACTTCCCCTGTTCCAGTGTTCCAATATATCAAAGTTTGTCCGACTAGACACCGTTAAGCTATTAACAAATTTTCAGCTTGATATTAATCAACTTTTTTTTGGTACGCGGGATCCAGACCTATAAATACAATCGTTAACGAAATTATCGGTCAATGTCATACTTAAAACAAAATCACCCTGTATATGTTTTTTAATGGCGGATATTTATCAGAATTTATTCATGGACTTAACAATTTTTAATATATATTGAAGCTTGTTCAAATACAGTGCGTTCATACAGTAACGCATAAATTCGTTATTTCGTAAACCGGTGACTTTAGGAAAAAATCCCGAAACAGGTCGATTTTTATTTTTAAATTACGATTTTTTGGAATTTATATCATACTAGTAACGTCATCCATCTGGGGGTGATGACGTAATCGATGATTTTTTAAATGAGAATAGGGATCATGTGATAGCTCATTTGAAAGGGCTATTGAATTTACATTCACTAATGTAAACAAGAACATAATTATTTGTACAGGGTGTTCAAATAAACATTTTCTTAATTAAAATAATTGAGACAAAAAGAAGAATGTATGTAATTTATTTAATTCATAACACGTTTTACTACTGTCAGAAAACAGATAAAAAATTGGTTTGTCAAATAAACATTGATTTTCGCTTAAACCAAATGTTTAAACTTACAAGAGGCAGGTGGGTGGCAGCTTTAACATTGAATTTAAGCGAAAAACAATATTTATTTGCCAAATAAACATTTGTTCCTGTTTTCTGACAACATTAAAACGTATTTTGAATTAGATAAATTACATATATTCTTTTTTTTTTCTCAATTATTTTAATTAAAAAAATGTTTTTTTGAACACCTTGTATAAATAATTATATTAATGTTTATATTAAGGAATAGAGAATTGAATACCCTTTCAAATGAGTTATCACATGACCCCTATTCTCTTTTAAAAAAATCATCGATTACGTCATCACGCCCAGATGGATGACGTTACTAGTACGATATATATGCCAAAAAATCGGAAATTAAAAATATAAATCGACCTGTTTCGGGATTTTTCCTTAAAGTTGCCGGTTCACGAAATAATGAATTTATGCGTTATTTTATGGTCGCACTGTATATGAACGATGAATAATATTACGATGTACAAAACGAAATATAATATTATACATACATATTTTACCTGTTTAATATTTGTAGCTTTGTAATAGATATACATATGTACAAAATATGACAAATATACATAATGAAATTCTCCGAATATTGTTTTGATTCATTCTCGTAATATTATCTATAGCAAATCAGGTCGTATTTATGTGTATTTATAAAGGATTATTTATTTGAAGTTTTATCCTACATACCAATATATTTAAAATCCGTACAAGGTATTTTTTTTGTAAACTTTTCATTTTCTTTTTGGTAAACATGATCTCTTTATCAATTATTTATCAAGAGATCACAGATCTTTTTAATTTTATTTTATTTTGTTTCAATAAAAAAGTTTGGTTAATTTTAAAGTATTATTTATTATTGTCTTTTCCCTTTCTCTTCTCTTGATAGGGTAAGTCGCGCCATAAGTATTTTATATATTTTGTATTGACTAGGTTTTTGTTTGACTTTTGATTTAGCTATCTTTTCTTTTACGTTTCTATTTTTGTGTATTTATGGTTCCCACAAGGAAACCAGTGGCGCCCAATATTTTATTTCTTTGTATTTGATATGCCTATTTGATTCTATTTTTTTTTATTTCTAAGCTAATAACAGCATATTAATAACATCCCGTTAAGGACCACCCCCATATCTCTTCCGTTACTGAGCAATCGAGGACATGTTCTTCAAATTGTGTAACACGTTACATCCCCTTATATGACATATTAACATCTTGTCAAATTCTATTTTCCATTATTCCTACAGGGTGAATTTCGTCGTTACATATATTTTTGTCGCCTATTCGTGAGACTGCTATATTTTTGTCGCGGCAACGTGTTAATAGTGTTATAATAAAAAGAAAAAGATCATTGACAGAAGAACTAACAACCAATCAGACATTATCAGAATCAATGACATCGAAGTGGTAAATCAATTTGGGTATCTGGGTACTCTCATAACCAATTACTTAGGTTGCACCAAAGAAATAAAAATAGGGTCAACCATGTCTAAGGGAGGAATGACAAAGCTCCTCAAAGTATGGAAAAGCCACAACATCACCATTAGGGTGGAACGAAAAATTCGAAGTCATTATTTTTTATGGGGCTAGTGCGAAAACGTTGTTTTTTGTTGTATACTAAAACTGTAAGAAATCTTTTTTGTATTGGACCCTATCTTCAGGTTCCATATTACATTTAAATTTTTGGGAATAACAAAAAAAAATAAAATTTTAAAAATTTATTTTTTGTCAGTTTCTTGAATCTAAATAATTGATTTATGATACAATATACATTTTAAGATTCTTCTTCTTCTACGGCACTACAGCCTAAATTGAGCCTTGGAATCCTTTATTTTTTGCCTCCACCCTTGCTTGCCTGTGGCTGCTCTTCTCCATACACGGACTCCTAAAAGGGCTTGTGCGTCGCTGTTTACTGTGTCTTCCGAGCCCTTTCTTGGCTTTCCAAACGGTCTCTTTCCCTGCATTCTAGCATTCAGTGCTCTTTTTTTAGCCTATCCTCTCCCATTCTTATCACATGCTTGGCCCAGTGCAATCTTTGTATTCTAATGAAGTCTGACAGGGGTGTTTCCTTATAGAGTTGATAAAGCTCGTTGTTGTATCGACTTCTGAAGATTCCGTTTTCCCTCAGGTCCTAGTGTTCTCCTCAGTACTTTCCTTTCGAATGTATCGAGTTTGTTTTTGGATGTTTCTTTCAGGACCCAGGCTTCACTGCCATGGCATGTTATTGTTCGAATTAAGGTTTTATAGATTCTCATCTTTGTATTTCGGTGGAAACACATTTTAAGATTGGTAGTCTGATTTTGTGTTAAAAAACGGCATAATATTTCTAGACTGCAACCTTGAACGAATAAAGCCATCCCTTGATTCTGTTCCACAAACAGCAGCTGATGCTTCAGTTACTAACAGTTCTTTCCACGGATTTTGAATGACAAGGATAGTTTAAAACCTCTATGTTGTTGTAATTTTCAGAATCAATCATATCCCTTACATCTTTTTTGGAAATATGTTTTAGCAAAGGAGGAGCCGTAACTTTGAATCCAGAAATAGAAATTAAGTCATTATAATCTGCAGCACTAAAATTTAATGTTGGTATTTTGAATCTCCGGATCTTTTTTTCTTTTTGACTTTCTCTAGCTTTCGGCACTCTGCGTAGTCCTAGCTCCCGTATATGTGTTTTCGTTCATCTTTCATCATACCGAGTAATACATTTTCGGAATGGGCAAAATAAGCATTCCTTTGGATAACGGCATCGACAATTTTTCTTTGGTCAACTGATAGAAATCGTGAATAATGGATCATTCGCCATAAATGTTTTGAACCATCAGAACAGCTAGGATACAGTTTTATATAAAACCAAACTGGTTCATACACTTTTTGGATGAAACTTACTAACATAATTAATTGGCGGCTGGGATATTCAGTTCCAACATACAATCGAAGCAACCGATTATCAACTGTCAGCCACCTTGCGTGTGATATTTACCCAGGTTTTTTAAGACTCAAATCATTAGGGCATACAAGTACTTTTACAGAAGTTTCCCTATTGGCCCTGAAAAACCAAATGGTCCACTGGTTCGTCCATCTAACTGTTGAATTAAATGACGTATAGGTAGCTCATTACAATGAAATAAGCATACTAGCTATTGAAGTGAAGTGCCTTAGTATTTGTGACGTAGATGGTTGACAAAGGAGAAATTAATTCTTCTTCATGATCATCTGCATCAGAAGGATTTGAGTCAGACAAGCTGCTACTTATGGAAGGATTAAAGGAACAACGGTACATTCTTTAAGAACAATTTCGTCAGTATTATATTTTTGAGAACTTGCCTTTGCCTTCATGGTTCTTTCCATTTTCTTCCTTATTGCTGCAGATGCTGCCATATCCACTGGTCCAATTGCCATTTTTAGACAGGATCGTTGATCTTGAAGAAAAATTCGCTCATTTTGTGCCACTTCTTGATTTTATCACAAGTACACACACACACAGTTCCAGTCATGTTGCACTTGCAAGCCGCGATATTCAATAACTTTTTACACTCCTTTCGAAACTAACAAATCTTCTCTATTTATGAATCAGATGCTTGCTGAGTTTTTGTGTACCTATTGTTTAAAATTTTGATACCCTGCATAAATATTTTCAACCATATTTTAAATGCTCTTATGCGATATTGTTGGAATAGAAGCTTTTATTCATACGTGTTCTACTTTCGTTGCAACGACATTCAAGACGTCGGCGATAGATGGATCTTTATTATTATTTGTCAACTTAAGTTCATTACGAATAAAGAAAAAGCACTTTAAAATGTCACACTTAGTTGGTAAAACACGGTCATTGAAATTTGATCAGAGCCATATTGATTTTTTCGACAAAAATATTTTTTTTATTTTTTCATTTTTCAAATCCAATATGGAACCTCAAGATATTTTTTTATTTCAAAATGCTCTCGCACCAATTGTTTTCATCACCTGACACACCTTTTAAACGATAGCCACAAGAACTTTTCTTTTCTTTTATTTTTTTGACCTTTTTCGTTCCACCCTAATCACCATGGATACAAAGATAAGACTTGCAAAAACAATGGTCTTCTTTATTTTTATATATTATGGTTCTGAATGCTGGTCTTTGAAGGAATTTGATAAACAAATACCGTGAACCGCAAGAAGAACCAACGAGTCTATTCTTAGACAGCTGTACGTTATAAGTAGGCTTCGAAACCTTGTGACCAAAAAAATCACCGCTTACTTTGTAGGCGAGCGGCAGCAACCCCTAAAATTACGTTATACCGACCACGAAAGTCAACTTTAAGGTGAATGACCAATTTTGGTTATTCTTTATGTTTTCGAGGTCGCTGAATCTGAATATGAAGTTTATTTTTATCTAGAATTGGTGGAACATGTTCAAAAATTAAGTTTTATGCAAAAATGCAAAAAATCAATTTTTATGATTTTTCAACTTTACCTCGCTGTATCTTTGGTCGCTGTAAATATTTCCTTTTGAAAATGTTACTGTGTCATCCTTGAAGTATTTAGATAACAACGATCTTTGTACAAACTGTTTAAATAATTATAGGAGGAGTATTTTGTATTTTGACAACGGCACCCGATTTGGGCGTCGAAACGTTAATAAAAATCATTTTTTTAATAATATTGTGGCTTATTTCCCATTATAAATAGTTAAAATTGTAAAAATGCCACAAGAAAATAGCTTCAGAACAACATTATAGGAGTTGTTAATTTTTAAACGTTTTTTCGTCAGATTTCGTTAGTTTCATGTTTACTAAAAAAGTTGAGTGACAAACTTTTTAGTTTATAATTTTAACCAACACAGTAATAACATAGGTACATAAATCATGAAGAAGTTTTCGGGAAAATTTTCAAGTCAAAATATGCAATAGGAAAAAAGTTATGTGATTTTATAGACGAGCGGCACACCCCAAAAAAAGCTAATTTCTCAAGATACTGTGTGGTGTAATTACCACGGTGTGGTGAATGGCTAATTTTGGTCATACTTTATGTTTTTGAGGGTCCTGACAACGAAAATTAGGTTTATTTTGAATTTTATATGGGGGAATATGAGCAAAATCGAAATTTTACCCCAAAAATAAAAAAAAATGATATCACATATTATTGCGTTTAACTCATTACAACTCTGTTCCGTTTTAATATTTTTTTTCTGAAATTTTTACAGTATATATTTGTACCCTTCCTTAAGACAATGGTACCTGTTTTAATCTTTCTATCTTATTTTAATAAAAGTTATGAATTGTTTAAAGCAAAAGGTGAAAATTCCTGAATTGCAAAGTTTAATCGTAAAAGTTGAGTTAAAAATTTGAAATTTAGCTTTTTAATCAAGTTGATGTTAACCCTGGAAAATCACACCTATTTTTTTAAATAAACCGCACACATGAGTATCAGATACCCAATGATTTTTTGTGAAGAAATAAAAAAAAAGTAAATATTTTATGATTTCCAGTGACTCTCTAATCCCTATTGAATACATAAGAATAATTAAATCAATCATTTTACTTTCAGTCTCTTAATTGTAATAACACAAAAAAAAATATTAAAAATACCTAAAAATAATTAACAAACAATTAATTAAATAAATAATTAACAATAATTAAAAATAATTAACAAACATTTTCTAAAAATCCGGAAACATAATTCAAACTATTTTAATTTAATTTAACAACAAAATGGTCTTTCTAACTAAAATATTGCACCTTTTGATTATAGAACTCATATTCTTTCTTAGCCAGGTATTTCAGTTTCACTCATTTTAGTGACTACATTCATAAGACAGTGTGGCCCTATGCTCCATGCATTATGCTTTATAGCAAGCTGACCATGCACGCTTTGTTTTTCCATCTTTGCCTTTGCAGAAAGAACCTAGTTTACTTTATTAAATTTGTGGGATGTTGTGTTGTTAGGTCATTAACTTGAACGCACACTTGATCGCAAACCTCACACATGGGTGCTACATACCCTACCTAGCCTGTATTCAATAAATTTTCGTGATTGGAAATATTGCTCAAATGAGACCGTAACTACACACCCGTCCTTGGCAGACTAGAGAATGAATTTACATAAAGCAGAATTACCATTGAAATGCAGCTGCGGAAGCTACATGCAATTAAGTGTCGCGATGGGTATCTCACACTCAAGTGTGAGCTTACAGGGTTAAATATGCGGTACAAAGAATAAAATGTTTTATAGAAAAAAAATGGTGCAACTTTTAATTTTAAGACCAACTTGATTTCATTTTTTTTTAATATTCAGGGTAAAGTTGCGATTTTGATTGTTTCCTTATCTAAAATTTAAAATAAACCTCATTTTCGTTTTCAGCACCATCAAAAAACTAAAATAAGACAAAAATTAGACATTCACCACACCGTGGTCAGTATCTCTAGAAAGAAGCGTTTTTTTTAGGGAGTGCCACTCATCTATAAAGTCACATAACTTTTTTCCTATTACACATTTTGACTTGAAATTTTCAAGAAAACGTCTTTATGAATTATATTTTATTTCTGAGTTGGTTAAAACTATAAACTAAAAAGTTTGTCACTCAACTTTTTTAAGTAGAATGAAACTAACGAAATCTGACTACAAAATGTTTTTAAATTAACAACTCCCCTTTTGATTTGTAAACATTTTGGACAAAACTCGTTGTTATCTAAATACTTCAAAGATGACACAGTAGAATTTTCAAAAGGAAAGATTTACAGCAACCAAAGATACAGGGAGGTAAATATGAAAAATCATCAAATTCATTTTTTTGTTTTTTCGCATTTTTGCATAAAATTCGATTTTAAGACATGTTGCAGCAAATTTAAGATAAAAATAAACTTCATATTCGGATTCAGCGGCCTCGAAAATATAAAGAATGATCAAAACTTGCCATTCGCCTACCATGGTCGCTTTTTCGATATCTAAGCGTCAAAATAGGTGGTCTGGAGAAGCTGACATTGCAGAAGATCACTAACAAGGTATGTCAACCACATAACAAAAGTGGTCGGAGCTCCACTAAACCTTTGCTTCAGTGTTGCAGAGGCAGTTTAAGAGAAATTATTGAAAATTAAAGGTGACCTGGTGTCCGAATCAGACGACCGACTAGGTCGAAGAAAGGCACTCAGTTGTTTGATTCACATATTTTTATTATTAAGGCTACTCTTTTAACTTCAATTCTTCTGCTAGTTTAATGTTATCTGCTTAATTTTTAACAAAATTAAGACATAAATCTTCCTAGCTCGTAAAATTTAAATAATTAAAAAGTAAATTGCTATACTACAAGAACAGCTATAAATAAACCTGCATAGCATATAAATTAACGAGAAAACCAAATTTATTACACAACTTTCTTTTCGTCGTCAATGACTGGCCTAAAATACCAAAATAAGCCGTAATGTCTTAATAAAGTGTACATTGGAATCACATTTGTCGAGTCGGATAATCAGGCTCTCGGTATCTTTGAAAGTTCCAACAGTTCAATAATGCCTTAAAAAATTTTAATTGGATTAAGGTGAATTGAACAAAATGATTATACATTGGCGTACAAAAGATAAAATAATATAATGAAATAATAATGAAAGCGTATAAAATAATTATTGGTAAATTGTTTGAAACGCTGTTACTAAGAACTAAACAGAATAAAAGAAGAACATTCGGTGCTAGAACATATTTATCTTAACTCACCAATTTGGCTTTCGTGAGAACCACTCGACAACACAAGTTCATAGGATAGTTAATGAAATTGCAAAGAACCTTGAAGAAAAGAAATATTGCAACGCCGTATTCCTCGACATCTCCCAGGCTTTCGATAGAGTATGGCTCCCTGGACTGCTCTTTAAATTAAAAAATAATCTATCGAGAAACTACTATCTCATAGTTTGAGTTAAGTCTTTTGTTTTATAATAAAAATGATAACAACCTTATTTTATGTAAAAACTATCATTTATATACTCTTTATAAAATGCAGAAATTCAAAATAATATAAAAATTTAGACCTTAATAATTATTACAATTTATGAATTAATAGACCGGGCAGTATCGTCGCCCCCGCTAGCGCAATTATTCCGATTCGATTTTTTTGCACAAACTTACTCAAAACGAGGTCTTTATAACATATCCACAGGGTGCCGGGCGGTGCGGTGGTCGAAAAATGTTTTAAACAATTTTTTTTAAACAAATTCACAAAAATAATTTTTTCATTTCCGACAATTTTTTTTAGATAATTTGGGTCATTGTGAGTAAAAAAGGTCTCTGGTCATTTTTCTCTAAACTTGACTGTTGTCGAGTTATACGCGATTAAAAATTTGAAAAATGCGAAAATGGCCATTTTCAAGGCTTCATAACTCGATTAAAAATTATTATTATGAAATTCAAAAAGTGACAAAATCAAGATTCAAACATCTTCTTCAACGTCTTAAAGAGATTTTTGGCATTATTTTATTACAAAGCTGTTACTTTTAGTTATTAACAATTAGCGCTATAGTCCAACTTTATCGTCACCCCCGTTAGCGGAACTATTTCGATTAGATTTTTTTGCACAAACTTACTCAAAAAGAGGTCCTTATAACATATCCACAGGGTGCCGGCCGGTGCCGTGGTCTAAAAATTGTTTAAACAATTTTTCGACCACCGGCCGGCACTCTGTGAATATGTTATAAGGACCTATTTTTGAGTAAGTTTGTGCAAAAAAATCTAATCGAAATAGTTCCGCTAACGGGGGCGACGATACAGTTGGACTATACCGCTGATTGTTAATAACTAAAAATAACAGCTTTGTAATAAAATAATGACAAAAATCTCTTCAGGACGCTGAAGAAGGTATTTCAATCTTGATTTTGTCACTTTTTGAATTTCATAATAATCATTTTTAATCGAGTTATGAAGCCTTGAAATGGCCATTTTCGCATTTTTCAAATTTTTAATCGCATATAACTCGACAACAATCAATTTTAGAGAAAAATTACAAGAGACCTTTTTTGCTCAGAATGTCCCAAGTTATCTAAAAAAAATTGTTGGAAATGAAAAAATTATTTTTGTGAATTTGTTTAAAAAAAAAATTCTTTAAAAATTTTTCGACCACGGCACCGCCCGGCACCCTGTGGATATGTTATAAGGACCTCTTTTTGAGTAAGTTTGTGCAAAAAAAAACTAATCGAAATAGTTCCGTTAACGGGGGCGACGATACAGTTGGACTATAGCGCTAATTGTTAATAACTAAAAATAACAGCTTTGTAATAAATTAATGACAAAAATCTCTTCAGAACGCTGAAGAAAGTATTTAAATCTTGATTTTGTTACTTTTTGAATTTCATAATAATCATTTTTGATCGAGTTATGAAGCCTTGAAAATGGCCATTTTCGCATTTTTCAAATTTTTAATCGCGTATAACTCGACAACAGTTAATTTTAGAGAAAAATGACAAGAGACCTTTTTTGCTCAGAATGACCCAAGTTATCTAAAAAATAATTTTTGGAAATAAAAAAATTATTTTTGTCAATTTGTTAAAAAAAATTGTTTAAAAAATTTTTCGACCACGGCACCGCCCGGTACCCTGTGGATATGTTATAAGGACCTCTTTTTGAGTAAGTTTGTGCAAAAAAATCGAATCGTAATAATTGCGCTAGCGGGGGCGACGATACTGCCCGGTCTATAACATAAATATGTAATCAGTTGTTTGTTTGTTTATTTTAACTGACTTTGACAGTCTGTCATAATAAATATAATATAATGTCAGACCAATCAAATACACTGCTCAAAATAATCAAATCTAAGAGTCGTATCAGTTTTTTTAGGAACCAGCTGTACCTATCCTCTCCATGTAATAATGTGTAAAGTCATTAATTGTTGTAGTACTTTATTAAATATTTATACTTTATAACAAAGGTCAATGGTCTATTGTGGTTACCTAATCTACATCTCTGCCATGAGGCCTCGTGCCCTCTGCTCGTGCCCCTGTCATGTGGCATCGCTCTGTCAACAATCACTTCAAGTGATCTATGATCACAGGACTTTACATTTATGAGCTATTCAGTCTCATGACACTCCATGCTCTTCCTCTTGATGTACGTTTAGTACATGTTTGAAATTTATATTTCCCTTTTTACAGTGTTGAGCGCTTTAATAACCGGCAATATAACGCAAAAGATGGAAAACACATTAAGTTGTGAGATAAAAAGAGATGAGTTGAGGTGCGAAATTTAGCGATAGAAACCTATAAGTTTACATTATATTAATTGTTTCCCACGTTTAGGCGTATCAGAAGAGCATGTCAACTAAAACTGTCACTGTCACAGCGGTAGTTGCCAAATTCGTCCGATACGTCTAAAGGTGGGAAACAATAAATATATGTAATGTAAATTTATAGGTTTCTATCGCTAAATTTCCCACCTCTATAAAGAGTTTCATCTCTTTTTATTTCACAACGTATTATGTTTTCCGTCTTTTGCGTTATTTTTCCGGTTCTCAGTGCACTCATCGCTGTACATATTATAAATATTGTAATATAAAAGTAAAAAGATCCTTATTATGCTTCCCTGTTCAACCTCCAGCAGTTCATGCAGATTTATTTGGACCAGGAAATAAAAACATTTCCATAAAGTTAATTGAGTAACCAGTTGCAGTATACAAAAGTTAGAAAACATAAATAGGAAAAACAATTTCTGAATCCATTTTTGCAATTATTAAAAATAACGTATCATAAGCGGAGCAAAAATTTAGTTACAAACGTTATGATATAATTCGCCCGAAGCAATTTAAAATTATAGCAAAATCTCTAACGAGTGTAGTAGTAGGGGAGGCAAGGATGCTAAATTTACAGTTACTACCCAGATAGCAATATAAACTTGTTTCAAACTTGCAACAAGTTTGATACATCAAACATGAAAGCTTGCTGCAGGTTTGCCATGGCAACTTTGCAAACTTGCTGCAAGTTTAAATCAAACTTGCTATTTACAGTGTGACAAACTTGCATGAAGTTTGTTTTTTCAAACTTGATACAAACTTGATATAATAAACTTGCTAAAGGTTTGTTTTTGTTTTGTTGCATGAAGTTTGTTTTTTCAAACTTGATACAAACTTGCTTAAGGTTTGTTTTGACATACTAACCACAATTTGAATAATGTGAATAAAAAATACAATTCCATTTTATATAACTATTTATTCAGTAATCACTCAACTAAAATACAATCTATTGTCTAAAATTATTTATTGGAACTTATATTAAGCCCTCTAGCTTCAGATTCCGATGCTCAGTTTTGTCTATCAGCTCTGAAACAAAAAATAAAAGAAATTGTTATAAACTCTTGCTGTGTGAACAGAATTAATATTTGCTATTAAAAGAGATAAAAAGATGTTAAAAGTAACAATTTTACAATACAACTTAAAACTTATTTATATATAATATATTTATTTTAGATAGTATGTATGTAAATACGATTAGAAGTTACGAAAAACAAAAAAAACTTACCTCAATTTCACCAAAGCAAAAAGAATATCAATCTGTACCTAATCACCACAAGAAGGTGGGTCTATGAAAAACTGAACAAAAGAAGCTTCAGCTTAGTAATTATCAGAAGCTTCAGGTCGGCAATCATCGTAGCTATTCGTATTTTAGAGACGGTTGCTCTAAAAAGTTCAATTGATGTACATCCGTACCACTCTCTCAGGTTGCGCAGCCACGATATTCTGCGTCTCCCTATGCTTCTCTTTCCTTGAATCTTTCCCTGCATAATCAATTGGAGCAAGCTGTATCTCTCTCCACGTGTAATATGTCCGAGATATTCCAATTTTCTGGTTTTGATTGTATTTAAGACTTCCATTTCTTTATTCATCTTTCTCAGAACCTCTTTGTTTGTGACGTGTTCTGTCCACGATATTTTCAGAATTCTTCTGTACACCCACAGCTCGAATGGTTCTAGTTTTTTCATTGATGCAGCATTCAAGGTCCAAGCTTCCATTCCATAAATCAAAGTCGAGAAAACGTAGCACCTAGCCAACCTAACTCTTAGCTCCAACTTCAAATCTCTTGTGCAGAGCACTTTTCTCATTTCGTTAAAATTTGCTCTAGCCTTTTCTATTCTGATTTTGATTTCCTGTAAGTAATCTCCTGTGGAGTTGATCATTTTTCCAAGGTATGCATATTGGTCGACTCGTTCGATATTGGATCCGTTAATGAAGAGATTTTCGTTATCTCTTTGAGTTTTCGATATTCTCATAAACTTTGTCTTCTTGACATTCGTTGTTAGCCCGTATTCTTGTCCAAACTCTGCTATTCTGGTCACCAGCCTCTGAAGATCCCCAATATTTTCAGCTAAGATGACAGTGTCATCCGCATATCTAATGTTGTTAGTGGGAACTCCATCTACCTTTATTCCAGCTGTTTCACCCTCAAGAGCTTTTTTCAAGATCTCTTCCGAGTAGGCATTAAAAATAATTGGCGACAACACGCATCCCTGTCTCACTCCACGTCTGATTTCAATAGTCTCGGAGAACGGTAAATGTTGTAAAAAACTCAAAAAAAAAATATCAACCATAGATAAAAGTGTTAGCAGGATTGGATATCAACATAGGATAGGACATAACAACACATAACCACAAATTATCCCGTGTTGCCAGCTGTCGAGTAAGCTTTTTCCCACAACTACCTTAAAAATTCACACTTTTATGATAAAATTCCCTCCTATGCTCCTATTTAAAAAATCTGTGAAAATATGTTGAATTATTTTCAAATATTTTGATTTTTTTAAATATTTTACAATTTGGACCGGAGCAAAGATTCCCTTAGAAGTTAACTTTTTCCCTTTTATGTTGAAAATTCTCGCAAAAAGGGAAATTTACCTCCGGTGGCAACACTTTCGTTTTCGTGGGCGTGATATCAGTCAGAGTAACGAACGAAACCAAACCGAACCGAACCGAACCGACCGTAACGTGTAAGGCCGATGCCACATTATGCGTTTTGACCGGATGCGGTGAAAACGCATCCGTTTCCAACGCAACCGGACCGACCTGTCACACTATGCGTTTAGTCTGGTGCAGTTTGTAAGCGCGTACCGATGACTCAAAACGCATCCGTTTCCAACGCAACCGGATCGATCTGTCACACTATGCGTTTTCACCGGATGCGGCGGAAACGCATCCGGTCAAAACGCATAATGTGGCATCGGCCTAAGTCGACTAAATAGATGGCACGCGTGACGTGGTTTTGCAACTGTAAGCTTACAGCAAAGTTGCTACAAACTTGAATCATCACCTTTTTCATAACAATATTGGAGCAAACTTGACACAAACTTGCCTCGTCATATTTGACGCAGCAATTTAAAATCAAAGAAGAATCAAACTTGCCACAAGTTTACATGCTATCTGGGTAAAGCGTTATGGAGTGGACAAGTCGATGTAATATAAGGTTCGAATTGTTTTCTAATGCCCTGTGTCCGTTTCTTCTCGGTCGACGATGATAAAAAAAATTTTGAAGTCGTGAAGTAAAAAAATATGGTTTTATTGACAGCTACCACAGCACTAACGACCACTTACTGGTAATAAAAAAACTTGATCGAGAGGTCTGCGGAATACAACAAACCATTGGCACTGATATTCGTGGACTACGAGAAAGCGTTCGATACCATAAACCAGCAGAAAATGTTAAAAGCATTGACAGAATGCCGAATAGATTATCGCTATACTAACATGATAAAATATATCTACCACAACGCAACGGCTAGCGTAAGACTATCTGATCAACAAACAAATAAATTCTGTATACAGCGAGGAGTACGGCAAGGAGACACCATCTCACCAAAGCTGTTCACAACCCTTTTAGAACACAGTTTTAAGAAGGCAGATCTGAACGAATATGGTATCAACATAAATGGAGAGAAGCTCAGTCATTTGAGAATCGCAGATGACATCGTCCTTATAGCCGATCGTATGGATGATGCAATAATAATGTTGAACAAGTTATATCACGCTTCCTTAGAGGTCGGACTAAATATTAACATCAACAAGACGCAAATAATGACTAATCTGGTGCTAAATTGTAATATTGTTCTTGATGGAATGAATATTGAGCAGACTGCATCTTATAAGTACTTGGGACATGAAATTCGATTGCGAAGAGATAACCAGACGTGCGAGCTCCCACGTCGCATAGGATTAGCCTGGGCAGCGTTTGGTAAACTGAGCTATGTATTTAAATCGGACTTACCCATATGCCTGAAAAGGAAAATCTTTTGACCAGTGTGTATTGCCTGTACTCACTTGTGGAGCGGAAACATTAACACTCACAAAAAAGGTAGTGAACAAGATTCGCATAACTCAAAGGGCTATGGAGCGCCAGATGTTGGGTGTCTCCCTGAGGGACCGAATCCCAAACGAAGAAATACGTCGTAGAACAAAAACATCGGACGTCGTCGAAAGAATCGCGTCGCTCAAGTGGAATTGGGCAGGACACGTCGCCAGATTGTCAGACAACCGATGGACAAAACGTATTGTCGAGTGGAGGCCACGAGAAGAAGCACTACGGAGCAGAGGACGACCACCAACCAGATGGGCTGACGATCTGAAACGTATTGTCGGCAACTGGATGCAAGCCGCACAAAACAGAGAAAGATGGAAAGAGCTGAGGGAGACCTATGTCCAGCAGTGGACGCGTACGGGTTGATAATGATGATGATAACTGAATTATTGAACTACAGGTGTTGGTTAGGTAAAATTATATAATAGACTGCGCACAAAAGAGTGTAACTCCCTTAATATATAAGTTCACAAATATAATGTATACCTCCGCATAGAGGTTAATGAATCTCTCACAGTAACAAACTTTGAACTTTGAAGCTTACAATACAATTTAATCGAGGATGAGGTTGCAACACAAGAAAGTTCAATTAGAATTTACATTATTTGGCAATTTATTCAGGTTTACAGTAAGTTGAATGACTCTAGTTATCAAGCTATTAATCGATATGTTTCACAATTATACCCGGTGAAACTAAAAATTTAGGAAGTTAAGATTAATGTGAGATTACAAATTAAGGGATTAATTTGTGATTGAACAGAGGACCTATTGGGTTGTAAAGATTAGGTCCCAAAACCAAAAAAAAAATAAGTTAAGTTATTCATTTTAGTGGGGACTTTCCATTGTTTAATTTAATTTTCCATTTCCGACAATCGTTTTTTACAATTATAGCGCTATCTATCCATGATCCGAAAAAATGTCTCGAATAAAAGTTACTTATTTTTACGTAAGGAATCCAAAACTGCAAGGGTGTTCCATTTAAAAAAAAACGAAGTTTTAAGC
This sequence comes from Diabrotica virgifera virgifera, assembly GCF_917563875.1. Lineage (NCBI taxonomy): Eukaryota > Metazoa > Arthropoda > Insecta > Coleoptera > Chrysomelidae > Diabrotica > Diabrotica virgifera. The sequence goes on from NC_065449.1 coordinate 243,621,707, forward strand.
AACTTGCGGTATAACCGGATGTAGCAAATATATGAACATATTATTTTCATTAAATAGATCACTCTTCAAAACCCCTTCATTCCAATTATCATGATTCTGTTGCCTTTAGTTCTCGAGATATTTCTAATAGACCGTTTATCTGCCTCACCCTGTATTTACGGTAGGGATCCATTTACAGGGTACATGATTTCTCTCCATGTGATTTTCTGACACGCTCGAGTAACTGCAAAAATTCTCGCTTGAGCTCCCCTACCATAGTAACAAAATTTTATACAGTATGCACCGATCAGCGAGATTTTCACATTTCCTGAAAAGTTTGTAGCAATCGTTAAAGTTTAATTATCGCGTAGAAACTTATTCTGAACTTTCCAGAATTCTGCACTGAATGCTTTCATTTCGTCGAAAGCTTAACAAATATTTTATTGGCTTTAAATATATCGTATCGTGTAAAATAATGATGCTGTTTGCGATTGCTGATAGCTGCTGACTAGCATTAGTTTTTAGTGGCCATTTTTATTTGTTTTAAACAGTCCTCTATTAGAAGCTATTTCTAGTTCTAGTACACTGTGAAAATTTAACCATTAATAAGGCGTCAACGGAAAGCATTGAGGGGATTAGATGCTAAGGGGTACAAGTGATAAAATGGTTTAATTGAGAAAAACGAAGTCAAAGTTAAATTTATATAGTAAATTCTACAGCGAATTAATCACTTATGGACTTATTCTGAATTAATTTTATACCTGTATCTAATTGTCAAAGCTTTTGTAAAGATAGTATTTTATTTTCATTCAAAATATTTGAAATTTGGAAAAACCGTTCGCACTTGTACCCTTCTGCTTCAAATTTTGCACTTGCTTCTCTTTGTCACTTAAGTACCTTACGAATTTCTTAAATTCTTAAACTAAAATAAAAGAAAAATTACGTAAAAATTAAACATTTTTATTTATGAAAACTTACTTGGTACATTTTGTGTTATTATTTCACTTATTTTGAATACTTTTTAAGGGCTTGATTTGCAAAGATACTAAACAAATCACCAAAAATAATATCCAACACCTTACAGGCAAAAGGATACAAGTGAAGTTATACCTGTTTGCCGCAAACTGTTATTAAATATTTCGTAAGTAGTCAAACTAGAACCTGCGATACGTCGCCACCAGTAGTTTACTTCAACTGTGTCTCATTGCCACTAAATTTTTAGTACTATCTAGTATTATTTTGTGCATTTAACTCAGTTTACAATATTTTGTCACTTGTACCCCATAGCCTCTAATCCCCTCTATTATCCTTTGATGAATGCCAGTGAAATTAATTATTTTTTATGCTAAACTAAAACTGGTAACTTGGCAGATTTCGAAAAGGCATTCGACTCAATAAATCAACAAAAACTCTTAGATTCCTTAGCCAAGTGTAAAAGAGCCCAACAACAGATTCTTCTAATAATTTAATTTAATCTGATTCATTCATATTGGCAATTCAGATATTATCATACATTTTAAACTAGATGACTTTAAAATGATATTGCCAATATTGGAAAATAGTTCATTCGATTATATGAAATCAACTTTAACTTAAAAATATGCGTCATAAAAATCATAGCATGTGATTCGTCTTTAAAAAACAACCACATGCAATGGTGACATTGTACCGGGTGTCCCAATAAGAATGGCTCTCGGCCATATCTCAGCAACCGTTTATAGTACAGCTTTGAGAAAAAAAATATTTATAACAAAAGTTGCCTCGGGAAAAGCCTGGAAATTATTTTCATACTTGTAGGTCCACCGCTAGAGGGCGTAATTGAATATCAAAAATTAAAATATCAAAATTTTACAAAATTTGCTAATGAAAGGGCACTGGAAATCCAATCATCGTATTCTTTATAAAATTCTCCGCATATTTGATTGCACATGTTTAAGTCTACCTTTGCAAATAAGAGGTGGGGGTGAGTGGGAACCTTCTTATGAAAAAAATGGCTGTAAGTCCGGTTGCTAAATCGAATTTTGCAGACTTGATCTTGTTGAAAACCGATCTTTTTCGTTAATGTAAGCGTCTTAATGTAAGTATGCATTTTTAATCTCGTATTACAAAATTAGACCAAATTAGCAACATAATACCGAAAACCGCATGTCGATACCTTTTTTCTATCTCGAGATATCTTAAGAAATGTGTAAATTTTAAACCTAACTGTTACTGTCACAGGTAAACGAGGTTAAAGAAAAGTAGTGTGCTATGGAAAAAGCAAATAAACATTTTCCAGATGTAAACGTATATAATTAATTATAACAACAATAAGACAAACAACACTACAGTGCTAGTCAAAAGTCCGTACCCCCCTCGTATCTTTTGAACGGTTATACCTATAATAGTAAAATTTTGAGGGAGGAAATAAATGGATGTAAGCTTCTTAATCAGTCATGACAGGTGACGTAATAGTGACAGATGACGTTACAAAGCCACTGTGACCGATAATTTTAAATGGGACCTTATGGCAAGTGATACCTCGTTTGAAAGGTATTCAAAACACCTATTCAGCCATACTAATTTTTTTGGGTTTAAGTTGATTTTGATTTTGGTGAATAAATTAAATATATATAATATTGTAGTTTCGCATTTAATTAATAAAAATTCAAATGTCCACCTATGGTTTTTTTGTCAAAAAAGTTGACGTTTTTCAATTCTCTAGTAGTTTTTACGTCAACGTCAACCTTTTTGACAAGTAATCATAGGCGGAATTTTGAATTTGTATTAATTAAATGCGAAACTACAATTTTATATTTATTTCATTTATTCATCAAAGTTAGCTTACACTCAAACAAAATTAGTATGACTGAATAGGTATTTTCAATACCTTTCAAACGATGTATCACTTGCCATAAGATCCCATTTAAAATTATCTGTCACAGTGGTGCTGTAAAGTCATCTGTCACTATTACATCACCTGTCATGACTAGTTAAGAAGCTTACGTCGGTTTATTTGCTCCCTCCAAATTTCAGTATTAAAGGTTTAACCGTTTAAAAGATACGAGGGGGGGTACGGACTTTTGACTAGCACTGTATAATATATAACAAAGAAATAAAAGCAACTACTTACTTAGTCTTAGTGACTGCCTAAATGTTCAAATTGTTGCCCATCATGATCGATGCAAGCATTTACTTTTTCAGGAGTAGATTGAATAGCAACAGATTTAACTGTTTTGGGAGACTTCGAAAAGGCATTCGACTCAATAAATCAACAAAAACTCTTAGATTCCTTAGCCAAGTGTAAAAGAGCCCACAACAGATTCTTCTAATAATTTAATTTAATCTGATTCATTCATATTGGCAATTCAGACTGTTATAAACTGTTTTAGACTTTTATTTATGGGGACGGATTAAAGACCTTGTTTTTGCCGCTAGACCCATTACTCGAGAAAACATTATCTAGAATCTAGAGAATAAGAAACGCCATTCAAAGCAATGCGAAAGCAGAAATTAAGACTGCTGTTCAATCTACTCTTGAAAGAGTAGAAAGAGTAGAATTTTCGAAAGAATCGAAAATGATGGGTAACAATTTGAACATTTAGGCAGTCACTAAGACTAAGTATCTAAGTATGTAGTTGCTTTTATTTCTTTGTTATATTTTATAGTGTTGTTTGTCTTAATGTTGTTCTAATTAATTATATACGTTTACATCTGGAAAATGTTTATTTGTTTTTTCCATAGCACACTACTTTTCCTTAACCTCGTTTACCTGTGACAGTAACAGTTAGGGGAATGGGGGGCATGACGGGGTCTCGAGGTAAGACGGGGTACCGCACACAAACAAGAAACTACACGTTGGTGAATAGCATGCAGTAACTCAATAGGAAGAGTCATTCGACTAACAGTCCCTGCAAGAGAAACCGTGAATGAGAGTGCACGCGTTTTTTGTTTACAAACGGAAAACTGTTTTAGCGATCCGTTGATCTAATTTTGTGCAAGGACAACCATCGTTATTTTAAGGTAATTATGATCACCTCATTAATGTCTTTTTATCGTTGTTTACTAGTATTCTTACTTTGATAATGGCATATTGTTTGTATGAATACGTTAAACATTTAATTAGTGAATTTTTTTTTGTTCAAAGTTACCTTTTGAGGCAAGATGGGGTATTGGGTGCGGGGTATGATGGGACATTGGTGGTAAGTCTGGATTAATTTAAATTTCTTAACAAATAACATTGGATTATTATTTTAGATAATACCATGGTACGTACTCACAAGAAAAAAACAAAAAGAGGAGAGTGGTCGAGAGATGCTATGAAAACAGCCATAGATAAAGTGACATCGTCAGAACCCTGGGTAGGCTGCCCGATCTGTGGATGTTGAGCTCACAATGCTTGTGCTAGGGTGGACAATGAAGATCTGGAGCAAATACACATTTTTGTTTGTTTTGTGAGAATTAATTAGCATCACCATCATGCCAAATTCCATTACCCCATCATACCCCATAGTATGGGGCAAGATGGTTTTTCGTAATGTTCTTATTAATGGCTAATTGTGGAAAAATCTAATAGGTTGATTTTCCAAAGATTGTACCAAATCATGGTTAGATTAATGACGTAACGTGCCATCAATTAGTAATAGTAATAAACGTAGTAATTATGTTGTATTTTTGTTATTTTCCTTAGCTACCCCATCATACCCCCCTTCCCCTATGTTTAAAATTTACACATTTCTAAGGATATATCGAGATAGAAAAAAGGCATCAACATGCGGTTTTCGGTATTATGTTGCTAATTTGGTCTGATTTTGTAATACTAGATTAACAATGCATACTTGTATTTAATATTTTCCAAAGAAAACTAGATTATTGAAAATAATTAAATAACGCCTCCTTGCTGGCATAATACTTATTAGGCTATTTCGAAAATAATATTTTTACATTGACGAAAAAGAGCTGTTTTCAACAAGACCAAGTATGCAAAATTCAACTTAGCAGAACGGACTTAGCCATTTTTTCATTAGAAGTTTCCCATTCACCCCCACCTCTAATTTGCAAAGGTAGACTTAAACTTGCGAAATCAAATATGAGCAGAATTTTATGAAAAACACGATGATTAAATTTCCAGTGCCCTTTCATTAGGTAAATTTTGTAAAATTTTGATTTTTTAATTTTTGATATTCAATTACGCCCTCTAGCGGTGGACCTACAATTATGAAAATAATTTCCAGGCTTTTCCCGAGGCAACTTTTGTTATAAATATATTTTTCTCAAAGCTGTACTATAAACGGTTGCTGAGATAAGGCCGAGAGCCATTCTTATTGGGACACCCGGTACATAGTAAATAAAATTCTCGTGTAAGTGATTCCATAGTAAATCACGAGAAAAACCTTATGATACTAACCCGACATGGTAAGTAGGTATTTAGTCTTACATTCCGTTTACTGTCAAAACCAAACTCTGATTTTATAATATGTATCTATGTTATTTTAAAATATAAAACAATATCAACAACACATAAATATACAGTGAGCACGTAAAGGTTGGAATAAATTCATTTTCTCGAGAATGGATAATTTTGGAAAAAAAACCCGAAACAGGTCAATTTTTATTTTTAAATTACGACTTTTTGGCATATACATCATACTAGTGACGTCACCCATGTGGGCGTGATGACGTCATCGATAATTTTTTTAAATGAGAATAGGGGTCGTGTGCTAGTTCATTTGAAAGGTTCTTCAATTCTCTATTCTGTAATATAAACATTAACATAATTATTGATACAGGGTGTCAAAAAAATTTTTTTTGGATTAAATATATTGACATAAAAAGAAGAATGTATGTAATTTATTTAATTCAAAATACATTTTACTGCTCTCAGAAAACTGAAAAAAATGATTATTTGAAAAATAATCATTGCTTTTCGCTTAAATTAAATGTTCAAACTGTCATGAAACTGTTTTCTGATAGCAGTAAAATGTATTTTGAATTAAATAAATTACACACATTCTTCTTTTTATGTTAATAAATTTAATTCAGAAAAAATTTTTTTGGGCACCCTGTATAAAAAATTATGTTAATGTTTATATTACTGAATAGAGAATTGAATTACCTTTCAAATGAGCTATCACACGACCCCTATTCTTATTTAAAAAAATCATCGATGATATCATCACGCCCAGATGGGTGACGTCACTAGTATGATATAAATGCCAGTAAGTCGTAATTTAAAAATAGAAATTGACCTCTTTTGGGATTTTTTCCAAAATTGTCCATTTTCGAGAAAATGAATTTATTCCAACCTTTACGTGCTCACTGTATAAATAATAACAAAATATAAATGATGTATCCTCGATATTTATTAACTATTTAAAACAAAGGTTTTCCAAATAAAATAGTAAATTGCTTAATCAAGAAGTATTCCTAAATAATTCCTCAAGAACTACTTTAATCGAGAAATGTTCTCAAATAATTCCTCAAGAAGTATTTGCTAAATATTTCATGACCTGTAAAATATTTTTCAACCAAATTTTTTTGGTTTATATTGGAACATACCGAAACTTTTCCTGTAAAATGATAGTTATTTTCCTAAATAGTGCGGGAAGTGATACTTTCCCATACGAGTCTGCCGTTGACCCGAACGACGCGATAGCCGAGTTCGGGCAAGCAGTCGAGTGCGGGAAGACACCGCATGCGTTAGGAACAATATTTTTTCTAGGGCAGTGCGTTTAGAAAAAAGCCGCAACAAACAGAAACAGAGTTATATCAATTTTTATTTAGGAGTGAAAATACACAAATTAATTATTTGACAAGGTTGTCACAACCAAACTTTCAATATAATTGGTTACCATGACAACGATATTGGTTTCCATGACGACGATTCAAAACCATTGTTATTAGGTTTGTTCTAGCATCAGTTTCAACCGGTTTGAAACCATCAGCGAACAGTGGACCAGCACGAGTAGAGGGGATAGCACTGGTGACTGTATTATGTTCTCTCACTGACCAACTGTTTGCTGACGGTTTCTGACTAGTTTGACTGTTTGCTAGAACAAACCTATTATCTACAGATTTGACTTTTTAATATTATGTCAAAATAAGTCTATTCCAACCAATTATCGCGTTAATTTCATTAAAACATGAACAAAATAAGATAAATTTGAAATAAATTAGTAAATAATATCTAACTATTAGTTCATTGCACGTATTATAATATATTATAATGCCATATTACAAGGTATTCTACTTTCCCGCACGCCGTGCGGATAAGTGCAAGTTTCGGAAACGAAATGCGTGCGGTAAAGTGGCTGTTTTAGCACGGCCATAGAAAAAATATTTATAGTGCTTATAGGTATGGATCCCGCATAAGAAAAAAAAGTTGATTAATAACAAGCTGAAAATTTGTTAATAGCTTAACGGTGTCTAGTCGGACAAACTTTGATATATGAGAACACTGGAACAGGGGAAGTTTAAATGGTGGAACAGATTAAAAATTTGGAACGTCAGACTACGAAAACGTCAGATGTATTTTGTCGGACAGAACTTCCAATTGATTTGTTGCCCTTTTATTAAATTCTCATGCAAAAATCAGACTGGTGTTTATCACCAACTGAGCATTTTAATGAGAGGAACACGAAGAACATGTCAAATGACAGGAATCATGTTGGTTAGTAATACCAGTCTGATGTTTGCATGAAAGTTTAATGAAAGGGCAACAAATCAATTGGAAGTTCTGTCCGACAAAATACATGGGACGTTTTCCTAGTCTGACGTTCCAAATTTTTAACCTGTTCCACAATTAAAAATTCCCCTGTTCCAGTGTTCCCATATATCGGCGTTTGTCCGACTAGACACCCTTAAGCTATTAACAAATTTTCAGCTTGCTATTTATAGCGATACGCTATAATTACTATTTCTGCTAATTTTATTTTCTTAATTTTCAATTATTTTTTCTCAAAACGAAACAACATTAGTCATTCAAAATTCACATGTAAATACAAACCAGTTGTTAAGAGGGACATGGTTTTACGAAACTGAATGTATCCTTCACCATCTGTTTTTCGTTTGTGCGGTTTAAAAAACTGCACCCCCATAAATGAATTACCATATCAGACAATTATGTCAACAACTCACTTAATGCATTCGAAATTGTTTTCTTAAAACTGCAAAAGTATACGCCAGACCTAAATGATTTATTGCTCATCTAGTCAGATGAAAGAAACACAAATATAGTATCGTTTGTGGCTTTCTTTTCAGTCACTACTCAGCATGTGAACGATTCACACACACCGACCGTTCTCACTAACAATCGACCCTTTTCCGAGACCTAAGAGAAACATTTTTTTGTTACCAAACTAAATAAAATATTTACCTTTCGTTTTGTTACATTATTTTTATTGTTTTCAATTAATTCCGTCAACATCACCACCGGAATATATTAATCAACTTTTTTTTGGTACGGGGGATCCAGACCTATAATTTATAATTTATAATAATAATAACCATTTTTTGTAAACTTATTTTTCAGACGTTATTTATTTTAAATAAATTAAGGGTCAAATTTAATTTGGTCAGTCAAAGTTTGATCAAATCTTTAACCCTGCGTTGTTGATGTGGTATAAATGTGCAAATTAAAAAGCTAAAATGCATTCTTATAGATAAAAATACTTGCGTATTTTACAGAAACCATATACCTACCTATTATGCATATAAAACAGTTTGTAAAAATTCATACTTACTACATTTTATATCTACTTCAGTTTATTTTTATAACCTCCTGCTTCCTTTGCACAAGGTTGATCAACTGTAAAAGTCAAGGAAGTGTCTAATAGTTCAAACACAGTATTAATAAAAGAAAATGAAATATTCTATAATTCGTTAAAGTAGCCGAGGAAGTCATAAAATTCGGGGCTTTAGTAAATATATTATAGCTTTCATCGTAAGTTTTCACTACAATATTAATATTTGACTAGTTAATTATTTTTCATGTTTCTGTTAATGAAACTTGTATTTTACTTGAATTTGGTTGCCCATACTGAAAAATATTTCTCAAATTAAATAAAAGCGTTTTTTTTTAATTGAATCTTCAATATTTCCAATATCACATGTCAATTGCGTAAATTAATTTTAAAATTAGTCTAGGTTTCGGAAGTAGGTATAACCAAATATTGGGATTGTGTTTTTGTTAGGTACTTATTTATATCCACGTTTAGTGAGGTTTGATATAGCGATTTTACCCATTTATCAAGTTTTCCTGTAATGTTCTGAGGTTCCGTTTATTCTTGTTGGATTTATTGATAATTATTACTTTTATCTTGCTTTTATTGATTCATAGCTTATGTTTCTCACCCACTCTTTTTAGTTTATCCATTATCGACGCCAAGCTCTTCTTTACTTTGGGTTATAAACAATGTATCAGCTGCAAAGCCGTGATTGGTTATCTTGACTTCACCTACTGAAACGCCTCCTTTCCACTCATCCAAACCAGTGTAATTATTATATTCACTATATGGGTTAAATATTCTTGTTGTTGTACCATCTTTATTAAAGGTTGGCAATAATCTTAGTCAAATAATGTGTCTTGCGCAGTTTGAAAGTTTCCCAAGTCAGTCCAATCTCTCATATTTTTCAACCGTGTCCCTGATGGATTCTTCGTTATGCTAGTATTTAATTCGTTCCGTCTTGTTCTAACCTTGAGAATGCTCCTTGTTCCCTAATGTGTATAAATTTTTTTAAAATTTAATATCGTTTAAAAATTTAAAAATATTGTGTGTACTACTCAATCGCGAGAGTTGTCTCCTCCATATCGATATGTAGGTACCTTTTCTTTTTCTAAATTTTGTTATAGAACAGAAAACTCAAAAATTGTTTCCCTAGTTCCTATTTCTTCTCGAAAACCAATTTTTGTATCTTTCTAATTTAACCATATATGTATGCATCTTATCTGGACCACTAATCATTTACATTAACCCATTTTTAATAGCTTTGTTGAATTACCGACCAGTTTTTTGCTTAGCACCACGTATAATAATCCTAATTTTTTTTAACAGCTCACTTGTTTTCTAAGAATTCTTATTTCCCTCAAAAATTATTTAGGTATCTGTTATCATCTGGTCTGCATTTCCTTTGAATAGGAGATACTGGTTGTATCGACTTTTATTTTGCTCGTTTATGACTTTTGTTGGTTAATAGTTTGTTTTGTATCTTCTTTGTTCTATTGGAACTTTTCTTCATACATCCAGTAGCGTTTTTATTTGACTGTCTTGGTTGCTTTATTTTTACTACTTAAATAAGGACATTTTTTTGTTTGCCTTCACAAACTTTTTGCTGTAAATGCCACAATTATAGGAACATTAAGAGAAGTATGCTACAAAATATTAGCGGAGTACCTACACCTACATGAGAAAACATTCGCTAATACACAGCAAAAAAGGAGCAGTATTTGGTAAGTTATGCTTGCATGATTACAATTTCCCGAAGCCTTTATCTTTCGGCTGCTGCGCGAAAGAATTCTTTTACTGTAGAACCACACCATTGCGTAATATTACGCAGCGATGAAAGTTTCTTTCTACCAATGGATTTCTTTCCCTCCACTTTTCCTTATATTGTAAGGCGAATTAGATGGTATTTAGCAGTGGCGACGCGTGACTTTTTCTGAAGTGTTATCAAAACCAGATGCAAAAAATCTTATTTAAAAAAATTTAGATATGGCTAAATGTATATATACACTCACCGGCACAAAATCCCGCCACCCAAAATTTTTGATTAAGTTTGACAATCTATAACTTTATTATTTGTACTTCGATTTTAAAGATTCTTGCACGAGTTTGTAGGTACATTGATGCCAATTGCTATTATTCCGGTAACAAAAAATTTTTGCTTAGATGGCATTATACGGGGGTGAATGTAAGCGTTGTTTTTTCCCCTAACTTTAAAAAATTCTGTGGAAAAATTGGAAAGCTGATTTTGTTTCATACTCCTTTTGTATTATCCTGGAGGTATCACCAAGGTCTTGTTTTTTGAATTATCTGAATATCTCTTTTCTTGTAAGAGCTGTAATTAAAAACACTGCTTTGAAGGTTTATTTAATTAAAAATATCAAACGCACTAAAATTAACAAAACAAAACAAATTTAACAACAAAACAAAACAATTCAATAGCGGTTATGTCCACCTCTTGCAGCAACGACTGCTCGCAATCTGTTTAGCATCTAATAAAGATGTGCTTTCCTTGCCTGGGGAATAGCCCGATATTAATATACCAGGGCCATAACTGTACCAAATTTTCTGGAGGCCTAGGATGACGGCAAATAGCTTTTTTTATTCATCCCATAAATGCTCAATATGATTGAGCTCTGGGCTGCATGCGGGCCATTATAATCTTATCAATCCAACCTCAATTGTATGAGTCAATCAATGTTTTTATTTACAAAAAATGGTACAGCTCTTACAAGAAAAAAAATATTCGGATAATTCAAAAAACAAAATGTTGGTAATGCCTCCGCAAAAATATGACAGGACTATGAAACAAAATCAGCTATTCCATTTTTCCACAGAATTTTTTAAAATTAGGAGAAAATACAACGCTTCCTTTCACCCCTGTACAATGACATGCAAGCAAATTTTTTATTACCGGAATAATACCAAACAATATGAATACATGTATGTACCTACAAACTGGTGTAAGAATCTTGAAAATCGGAGCACAAATAATAAAGTTATAAATTGTCAAACTTAATCAAAAATTTTGGGTGGCGGAATTTTGTGCCGGTGAGTGTAGATTCAATAATATCATTTTGTATATCACTTGAAATTCTCGAAAAAACAGATGTTTCTAGATGTTGACAACATTTTTGATCTGTTTTGGCAATTAATGTTAACAATTTCCTGTAATTGCCTGGATTGTCAGAGTCGCACTCAAAATGACCACGAAACGCTAGTTCTTGTTTGGCCCAAAAACATACAGTATCTATTATAAGTGTGCTAAGGATATACCTATCTACTTTTTTAACAAACTCATTATGTTTAGCAATATTTGCCTTAAAAGCTTGGTTAAGAGAACTTTTGATTTTTGTTTTTCCAAACTGAATCAAATTGGGTATACAGTGGAACCCCGATAAGTCGGCCCCCGATAACCCGGAAGTCCGGCTAACCCGGACCGATTTTCATCAGATAAACATTTTGATTTTCAATTATTTTGTATTTTTCAATTTAATTGTGGCTTATTTCCCATCAAAATAGTTAATTATCAGACAAACCTTTTAACAATAAAAATGTATGTAATATAATATTTGAGAGATAATGTGTAGGTATGTGTGTAATTTGAACTATACGATATTAAAAATGACTCATAGCACACGCCGCAGAAACAACAGCCACCTGTCTGTAGTACCTATTCCTTTTTATTTCAAACTGTCAGCATTGTTTAGGAAAGACTATTTCAAAAATTCTTTTATAAACAATGGTCTTTAGTTTTCACTGTTCTTAAATAACATTACATCGTTGTGACTGTATTGTGTGTCTTGTATTGTTCGCTTCCGTTTGCTTACGTTTGTGTTTGGTGTTTTTTTTTAGTAATTTTAATGAGTAGGTACTGTGCATATTTATAAATATATTTCATGTTATTTCAATTCTAACGGAGTTTATCTGTAAGTATACCGTATTTTATTAATTTTTACCATATTCTCCGGCTATCTCGGATTTTCGATAACCCGGATCGGCCGCGGTCCCGATTAATCCGAGTTATCGAGGTTCCACTGTACATCTTACATGTAGGTAACGGAGAAATTTCATGTCTCCTTTTTAAAAATCTAACACTATTTAAATCGTGAACCTGGTCCCCCCATTTTTCTGTAGAATCCAGAAGACATGGCCAACAATGCAGTATATTTTTCTTGCTAACCAAGGATTTTCACTGTACCAACTAAATTTAAATTGGGTATATAACTATTGTAACCAGAAATGAGTCTGGTAAAAAAATATAATAAGTGCAACTGAGTCACATAAACTCGCCAATATTTTCGTGTCTACGAGTAGTTGGCTATTTACTCAGTTAGGTACTATTACCACATAATATAAAAAAGAATGTGTGTGTACTTTGTACGCACGTAAGAAGTTATACTTCTATTATATAATTTCTACGAAATAAATATACTTAACAGTTACAGTACAAAAAATTAGAAATAATTACCAAAAATTAACCAAAACAATGCCAAATATTAAAAAAAAAAAGAAAAAAGTATGAATCGTCCGAGATTTGAACCCGCAATCTAGCGATTTCTCGATCTCTGGTCCAATGCTCTACCAACCAGGCCATCAAGGCGCATGTTACTGACGTTTCAGATATACATAATTACACATCACGGTGACAAGTGAAATATAAAAATAGATGTTTTATTATTTTACGTCCAAGGAAGATAAATCCAAAGACACAAAATTATAATAAATAATACATTTACTAAAACACTAATATATTATTTTAATGGCTTATTTGCGCTGATACATAATTTGAAAGATTAGCAACTAAACGTCATACTGTCTGTGTGCGCATGCGCGCAGATTTATGAAAAGTTTACTCTCAATCGCGCCTAAAGAAGTATAACTTCAATAATATATTTCTATTGGTAAAAATATTGGTAAATAGAATTAATCGTCGTCATAAAATATTTATTTGCAAGATTTTTAACTGTTACCAATGGTAACAGTGGTTACATGGACGCTTCGCCAGTGGTATTTAGGTCCTCTAATTATATGGCCAAAGTATTAACAAAGAATAGTTCGAACATAACTTCTACTGCAAAAGACTTCGACCATAACTTCGACCTTTTTCTTCTCTTTATGTTGTTTATAAGCAGACGTTCTGAAATCATTTTAAACAGATCTTCATTAGAAGTGTGCCGAAACCTAAGATATTTTTAGAATGCATCGATAGCACCACAATTCGAATGCTCCCTGATTGTGGTCAACAGAAGAAATACAAATAATTGAAAAACCACAATATAAAAAATCTGATTACCAAGAAAATTACCAAGATTATCAAGAATTAAAATAGAAGTAAAACCACAAGAACGAGAAGAAGCCAGCTTAATTAATATTAATCTACAAAAGCATAGGAATAATAAAAATATTGAGTTCTCAGTTTTGTAGCCGTATCTCGGTTGATTAGCCACTTCCAAAATAGGCGTTCGCTCATTTCCATTCAAGAAGTACTTATGAACGGATGAAAGCTTCATAGTAAATATTGTTACGTTGCTTCTCCTCTCATAAAAAAGGTAAATATTGGTCGAACCGGCGTTTTTTCTTTCCGCAATCAAGAGTCAGGTCAGACGAACTTTGAATGAAAAAGAACAGGTTGTAAATAATACTGTTATTGTGTGGTGCCTACTAAACTATTTCTAATCGTTTTATGAGATAAAAGCTTTGTACTTTTAATGTACTCTAATCTAAACAATAGATTAAGGACGTTTAGACCAGGGCATTTGGCACTAAAAACACCGGAATAAATGGATTTTTAAATACAACTCATAGAGACTTGCAACTTTTTGCATTGTGTTCAGGATGATGCCAGGAAAAAAGTCTACTACAGGGTGATTGATTAGTGGGATAAAGCTCAATAGATCCGCTATAGTAATAGATATCAATAAAAGTTAATAACAAAAATTTTAGCCACCATTAAGCATTACAAAATTAGTTAGAATGTTACAGGGTGTTCGATAACACAGTGGCAGACCAAACTTATGTTTTTTTTAAATGGAACACCCTATATTTTATTTTAAGTTCGAAATCCTGCTAACTTCTCCATCACAAAAATATAAAGGTTTCTTATCTTATACAGGATATTTACAGAGTTATAACCAATTTTATATGAAAATCGTAACAAGTTCAACACCCTGTAATGAGCAAAACAGCAATGGTATATTAATGCCATATTTTTTTACGGATTGTCAAAATTTTCAAGAATGGTTGATGTTGCTAATTTTCTTTATATCAAATACAGGGTGAGTCAAAACGCAAGTACATTATTTTCTCAGTAATTTTAAATAGAACACCCTGTATTTTATATCACTATTGAACAGTAGCGGTACCGTACTTTAATTTTTAGATAACATTCCCTATGTCTAAATTTATTAGTTTTCGAGATATCTTCATTTTTCAATGGAACAGTAGCGTGGCCATCCAAATCACCAGAATTTAATAAACTGGACTGATTTTTTTGGGGTTACGTTAATAATGAAGTTTATAAAATACCTCCAACAACAAGGGATGAGATGAAAAATAGAATACAAAGTGTATTTCGATGTATTAATTTACAAATGCTTCGTAGAGTAAGTAGCTCATTCAATGATCGTTTTTAGGTGTGCATAAATATGTTAGGAGGTAATTTTGAACACCTTATGTAATTAAATATTGAAAATATTTTATTAAAAGTAGCTTCTAATTTTTTCAAACATGTTTTTTTGCAAAATGTATTACTGATAAATTATTTTTCGTTCTTTATTTGTTACATTGTTACATTTACATACAAAAGTAGTGTTTCATTGTCTTCACAAAATGTTGTATTTTGTGTTTGTGTGTTTTTTTGTAAAATTTATTATTAATTTTCTTTCTTTATTTGTTACATTTACATAAAAAATTAGTTTTTAATTTTTTCAAAGATGTTGCATGTTGTGGTTGTGTTTTTTTTTGTAAAATGTATTACTAATAAATTATTTTTATTTCTTTATTTGCTACATTGTTACATTGATTACCGGATTGATAATCAGTAATCGTCAATTGTCAATTCAGTCATGGCTTACTTAAAATTTAGTAAAGGACACCGCACACATCTTAAGGAAAATATAATGTCACTCAAATTCAATAAAATTTATATGAATAGATTCGTTTCAAATTAACGGTCTGAGCCAACTCTGTATTTTCAATAATAAGAGCAGAAATTGATATAAATAAATCTGAAATCAAATGGGTACGTACATAAGTTAGAGAGAGAAAAAATTTTTAAAATACCTAAATTATCGGTACTCCATAAATCAGCGGATTAGTTTCACTAATCCGCTTAGGCCCAGCGGGATTTAAGCTGTTTTGAATAGCATCCAGAGCAATAGTGATTGTAAATGGTACATTTATGAACTCCAAAAATGTGATTTCGATAAACTTTAATTGCAATTTGCGCCGTAATTAATCATAATTAAGAGTTGACGCAATGATAAGAATTGACCGTTAATTTAAAACGAATCTATTCATATAAATTTTATTGAATTTGAGTGACATTATATTTTCCATAAGATGTGTGCGGTGTCCTTTAGACACCTAAAATAATTTGCTCTGAAAAATGAAAATATCTCGAAAACTAATAAATTTGGACATAGGGAATGTTATATAAAAATTAAAGTACGGTAATGTTACTTTTCAATAATGCTATAAAATACAGGGTATTCCATTTAACATTACTGAGAAAATAATGTACTTGCGATTTGACTCACCCTGTATTTGATATAAAGAAAATTAGCAATGTCAATAATTCTTGAAAATTTTGACAATAAATAAAAAAATATGGCATTAATAAACCATTGCTGCTGTGCTTATTTTTATTTATACAGGGAGTTGAACTTGTTACGATTTTCATACAAAATTTGTTATAACTTTGTAAATAAATACCCTGTATAACATAAAAACCTTTATATTTTTGTAATGGAGAAGTTAACAGGATTTCGAATATAAAATAAAGTATAGGGTTCCATTTAAAAAAACATAAGTTTGGTCTGCCACTGTGTTATCGAACATCCTGTAACATTCTAACTAATTTTGTAATGTGAAGCTCAATGGTGGCTAAAATTTTTGTTATTAACTTTTATTGCTATCTATTACTATAGCGGAGCTATTGAGCTTTACCCTACTAATCAATCATCCTGTATATAGAAATGGATGGAAATGCATAGTTGCATTTTAAAGTTCATAAAATGCATTCAAATGTGCATAAACATGTCAAAAAAGTGCATAAACATGTCCGCTTGCTCATTCGGAGTTCAACTCAAGTTCAACGCCATAAGCGGGTTCAAGGCATGAAGTGCGTTGTACGGTGGTACGCACTTCATGCTTTGAACTCGGTAATGGCGCTGAACTTGAGTTGAACTCCGAATGAGCAAGCGGACCTTAGGGTCAGATTTTTTTACCCGGGGGTTTTTGGGATCGCATCAGAGCCGACCTCCTTAGCACCTGGTGCCCAAGATCACTACTAAGGCACGTCACCTGGAGGGTCGAGGGTTATCGGCACTTAATTGATACAAACAAATTACTTGGAGGTTTTTGGAGTCGCTGAACACGAATACACCATCAGGACCGACCCCCAGAGCACCTGGTGCCCTGGCTAAGGCACGTCATCTTCTGGAGTTTCGGGGGTTTTCGGCATTAAATTGATGTAAATAGATTACTCGGGCGATTTTTGGGGTTGCAAAAAACGAATACGCCAACAGAACCGACACTCGAACCCCATCAGGATCACGTCATCTCTTGGAGTTGCGAGCGATTTCGGCACTAAATTGATGCAAACAAATTAAACGGGTGGTTTAAGGGATTACTAAATACGAATACGCCATCAGAACTGACCACCAGAGCACCTGGTGCCCACTGTCAATGCTAAGGTACGTCATCTTCAGGAGTTTCGAAGGTGTTCAGCCTTGAATGCATGTAAATAGATTACTAGGCGGTTTTTGGGGTCGTTGAATACGAATAAGCCATCAGAATCGACCCCCGGACCACCTGGTGTCCAAAGTCACTGCTAAAGCATGTTATCTTCTGAAGTTTAGAGGGTTTTTGTCGGTTCTGATGGAGTAGTCTTGTTCAGAGACCCCAAAAATCCCTGAGTAATCTGTCTGCGTTTATTTAGTGCCAACAAAACCTCGAAACATCAGCTCACGTGCCTTGGCTCCGGTGGTCGGTTCTGATGACGTATTCATCTTTAGCAACCCCAACAACCCTCGAATAATAAAATCTGGCCCTTATATTCTTATATACACTTATTTTGACATGTTTATGCACTTTTCGATACATTTCATGCAGTTTAAAATGCAACTATGCATTTCCTACTAATCCAACAAGATCGTACCAAACATATCATCATTTTATCCGTCTGAGATAAAGCCCGTGAATTTCTCCTCCAAGATCAAATCATACCAAGCTTGGAATACTTCTAATATTTATTACCAAAAGAGGAAATAGTGTTACGAAACTAAACTAGAACTTAGATATATTTGGGTGATTTGATATGTAGTGAAGCGTATTATAAGCCCACTTTTCTATAGTAGACTTTCGAAATCATTCTTCTGCTTGTGATGCTGTCTTCTTTAGTGGAGGTTAGCGACTACACTGGCAAATCTGTCTCTGTCCAATGCCGCTCTAAACAAAGATATTGAATCAAGGCAGCCCAGGTCAAATCTCTGATATTTTTGCCATGACATCTGGCGCAGAGCCGTGCGGTACATCTTTTCAATATGATGCAAGTCTTCGAAATGCCGCCCCTTAAATATTATTGAAACTTAACTTTTATTTTTATTAAAAGATATTTTATACATACTTTAAATGAAATGAAATATGTATTAACACTACATTAAGTGGTTAGACGTAAAATTTGCTTGCAATGCTTTTTAAATGCATTCATTTTTTTCGATTCCCGAGAAAACTAATTAGTATTTTTGAAAAATTTAAATGCAGTCTAAAAGATTATATTATTACCGAAGGCCGAACGGCCCTGAAGATCTCCATATTGTTTATTTTAATAAGTTACAGGGTGAAAAAAAAAAGAGAAAATTTAATGTAATTTTTAATTTCAAATATCTTATTCAACAGAAACCTTTTGTTTATTCTAAGGGACTTTCGGCCCTCAGTAATCTTACTTCCTACTGTAATCTTTCAATCTGCGTTTAAATTTTTTAAAAACATTTAGTTAATACAGGATTCGAAAAATAAATGAATGCATTTAAAAAGAATTGCTAGCAAATTTTGCGCATATGCTCTTAAGTAACATTTACAAAAATTATAATTGTACCCTTCTGACTTTAATTTTGGCAAACTCGTCAATTAGATTGGTGTAGTCTAGAGGGGATAGATAGGAGTAGCAGCTAGTGAGAACTCTATTGAAATGAATGCTAATTTTTTAGTTTTGTTTGTCTTATGGAGCTTCGTAAATAGTTTTTAATTTTGAAAAACTTCTTTCCCCACTGGCTACCGAAACAGGCAGTGTTAATAAAAATTTTAGTTTACAACTATTTACATTTGGATATAAAGAAATTAGGTCATTTTGGCACAAATATGTAGTTCAAAACATAAAAAGGTTTCATGGAGTATGGTATCACTTGAAATATATCACGCAATTCTTCTAGAATCTAGAAGATCATTATATCATCAGATTTTTTTTCTTTTTCTATTGAAAGTATTGAATGAAGATTTATACAATATTTTTCTAGTTAGAGTTTCACGATATTCGATCATTATCTGAAATCAATACAATACTCTTGTATTGTCGACACACTTGCTTCGATATAATTGAAAATATCGATATCGAGAAAAAAAAAATAAAACGCCACAGTCGTTTGATTATATTTTGTGGAATAGGTATTTAGATCATAATTATTTATTACATAAAAGTATAAGTGATCTGCAACCCAAGCATCAGCTGTTATAATATTTTACACTTGAGTGCATGAACTTGAAATTCTTGAGAGTGAGTAAATGTCTAATGTCTGTTATGATTACACTGTTTATATCATGTGGCATTTGTGGCAATATTATGGAAGTAAATGATGATGACTCAAAAATAATTTTTAACAAATACTGAATTTCGATTTATCCCGAATCTCCGGCGATTTCCCTATATTTTCAAAAGTAGTTTTAAACAATACAGAATTAGTAAGTATTTGTCGACTTTCAAAGAAGCATTCAGCCATATTCAATCTTTATAAGAATATACTTATAAGTTATAAGCAATATTCGTAATATTTTTAGAATAATGTCTAAATCATCTTGGAGGAGACTACTAACTCAGTGAGAGCTTTATTAGTGGACTGTTTAGCATAGGGTGAATTTAAAATAGAATAAAAAAAATAACAGTAAAAAAACCAGACCTTAAAGTAAATTGTAATAGAAATATTTCCTACCTTGTCATTTCTCGTTGCACAAGCTGGAGCAGGCCTGCTATTTTTCGTACTGCTATTGCTGAGTAGTATAAATCACTCGCGAGGACTATATTGAGTTTCTATACACTTTTCGGAATAATTGTAAGTGACTGTTAACCAAGAGAGTTGGTTGGCGAATTGTCTTTTTAAAATGAGGCGAGTAGGCAGGTAATTACATACAAAAAACTTTAAGGTTTTTACTTGAAAATAATGATAAAAATTAATACATACTCACTGAATTAGGTATTGGCCTACTCGTATATACGGGGTGTCCCATAATATTGAAAAGAAAATGAATTAAAATATTCTTTACAAAAACAAGAAAATTAAAAATTGTTATTCCTACTTATGTGGACGAACCACAACCGCCCACCACAATACGCAGTATTGTTACGGCTCAAAAGGCAAAGGACATAATTTTACTATAGAGCGTTTATATATACCACTATTAGTTTTCACTGTGGCCACTCTTAACTATACCATCAGATCCAGGATGAACCTCAATTATACGGCCCAAAGGCCATGGTAGCGGGGGAATATTATTTTGGCGGATTACCACTAAGGTACCTAGTTGGACGTTTGGAGACGGAGAATTCCATTTAGCCCTTTGATGAAGAGTTTGAGACTTTCGAAGTTTGGAAGCTCTTATAAGAAAAGGGCCCGCAAAATCAACTCCAACATTACTGAAAGGTTTTAGTTGAGATATTCGAGCTAGCGGTAGATTTCCCATTAACGGAACTGGATACAAAGGATTCACCTTAAAACATTTAACACACTTAGACAGTACTCTACGAATGGCTCGTTTGGAAGATATAATCCAAACACGCTGAGAAAGTAGGTATTGAACAGTTTGAAGCCCGGCGTGTAGATATTGCAGATGAGTAGATTCAATAATCATATCTGTTAATTTACAACTGTTAGGAAGTAATGCCGGAAATTTGCGATCATACGAAATGGGCGCATTAGCTAGGCGACTACCTACACGTAGAATTCCCTTTGCATCGATAAAAGGTGAAAGCTTTCTTAAATTTTTTGGAAGCAGCTGTTTATCTTGGATAAAATTTATTAAAGTATTAAAAAAGATCTGCTGTGTTCGTTTAACAAAAACCAGTAAGGAGTTATGTTGCTCCAATAAACTTAAACAACCTATTTCCAGATTACCATATCGGTTTTTGGTTACATAATGGAAAAAACGAATAATGTAACACAAACATCGAACACACCTATTTAAAGACGAATGACGATCCAATAAAATATCTAAAAAATTATTGGGAATTTCAGCAATCAATGCGACAGTCCGCACTTCCAAATTTACATTAGTAGACTCCTTTGAATTAAGTTCAAAGAACGTTAGCGGATTAGATTGTAAGAAGGTTGGCCCCGCCCACCATTTGGAATATATAATTAACTCAGAGGGTAAGCAACCCCTTGAACCAATGTCAGCAGGATTTTCTTCAGAAGGAACATAGTGCCAACATGAAGAAGTTACTCGTTCCTGCACATAAGCTACTCTATTGCTCACAAAAGTTTTCCACTGATGAGGGGAAGATTGTAACCAACGTAATGTAACAGCAGAATCAGAATAACAGTATATTTCCGTGATTTCTACTTTATCTTTAATAACAGAAGAAACAAAGGAGACTAGTCGAGCCACTAAAACCGCAGCAGACAATTCTAATCTTGGAATAGTAAGTCCCTTATTAATGGGTGCGACCTTAGATTTAGCTATAACAAAAGAAACAAAAGGTTGGCCTGAAGGTGATAAGCATCGAAAGTACAAGACAGCGCAGTAACCTTTCTCGCTAGCGTCACCAAAACAGTGAACTTCTAAGCGTAAAATATCGTCAATTAATAAACGACGAGGTAAATTTAATTTACTCAAATATGCTACATCATCAATGTATTTTTTCCACAAACGGATAATTTCTTTTGATGGAGCATCATCCCAACCAATCTTTTGAGTCCATATTCTTTGAATAAGGTGTTTAATTAGAAATGTTATTGGAGATAAAAATCCAAGAGGATCAAATATTTTTGCTAAATTGGACAAAAGATGACGTTTTGTACAAGAAGAGTCTAAAACTTGAACTTTAAAAGCAAATGTATCCGAAGAAGCGTCCCATTCCAACCCTAATACTTTAAGTGTTTTGGACGAAATACCATCATTAAATGTAAGAGGTTTTATTGCTAAATCTGATACAGCTAATCCTTTCAATAAATCGGGTACATTACTGGACCATTTTTTCAACTCAAAACCTCCTTTGGCAAGTAAGGCAATAAGTTCGTCTCTTAGTGCTAAGGCATTTTCGAAACTAGGACAGGAAGAAACGATATCATCAACGTAGGTTCCAGTTTTAAGTGCCTCGGCTGCTAGAGGAAACGAATCCCCGTCATCATTAGCCAACTGATGTAGACATCTAATAGCAAGATAAGGAGAACAAGAGAGACCATAAACAACTCTGTTGATACGAAGATCTCGAACAGGTTCAGAATTATTAGAACGCCAAAGTACTCTTTGATAATCTGTTTGAGTAGGATTAATTAAAATTTGCCTATCCATTTTAGAAATATCGGCCGTAATTACATAACCATGCAATCGAAAATTAATCAAAATTGTACAGATGTCAGTCTGAAGCTTAGGACCAGTGAATAATTTGTCATTGAGTGAGGGTTGATTTGGAAGATGCCCGGAACCATTAAAAACGACCCTTAATTTACTTGTTAGACTTTCAGGTCTTAAAACACAATGATGCGATAAATAGTAAACATAAGGTGAATCGAAGTTATTCAATGGGACAGGTTCCATGTGACCGAGCTCAACAAATTCCTTCATAAAGGTGCGGTATTGGTCATAAAGTTCAGGAGATTTTTGAAGCCTTCTTTCTAATGAATAAAACCTACTAAGAGCAAGTGATCTAATATTAGGAAAGACAGGATTTTCTTCCTTAAAAGGTAGATCTACTACAAAGCGTCCTGATTGTTCACGCGTATAAGTATTCATAAACATATTTTCCACTTTAGCGTCATCAGGAGCTAAGCAAAAAACTTCAGGGACTGCTTCTAATTCCCAGAATTTCTTTATTTGCTGATCCAAAGAAACCGTATCTTCAACTTGGCAAAATAAAGAAGTAAGAGTAGGTGCCTTTGAAATATTTACTTTTCCCATAAGCACATAGCCAAATATAGTATTAATTGCATCAGGTTGATCTTGATTGCCGTAAATACGTCCATCCAAAAGAATTGTAGAGAATACATCAGCTCCTAAAAGAATGTCTATGGATCCTCTACGAAAGAAGTTATCATCTGCTAACTTTAAATTAGCAATATGGGGCCAAGTATTAACTTCTAAATTACATAAAGGCTGATCCTCACATATTTTTGTCAAGACTAACGCATCGGTTGTCAAAATAGGAGAAGATTTACGTACTGGTTTAAAAGAAATGGTAACCCCACCTAAATTAGTGTTCGACTGCATAGAACCTAATCCTTGGATGTTAGCTGAAGTTTTCATGGGACGTAAACCTAAACGCCTAAGGGTCTTTTGACAGATGAAGGACGTCATGCTTCCCGAATCTAACAGACACCTAACAGGTTGGTAGTTACCGTGACAATCAAGCACCTCAATGCATGCAGTGGAAAGCAAAGTACTTTTATCAGCGGAAGAAAAACACACAGAAACGGATGATCCAGTCGTTGAATTTAAAGTGGATGCCGCCGAATCTTGAACATTCTCTTCTTTCTTAGAAGAGGAGAAGCAAAGTAGTGTATGATGTTTTTTATGGCACGAGTGACAAGTCCATGTAGATTTGCATAGGCTAGAACGATGTGATCCAAGACAGTTAATACACATCTTGTTCTTTTTTATTAATTGAAATCGATCTACAGGAGATTTTGCCAAAAAAACGGAGCATTTATAAATGGCATGGGTATCATTAGTTTTACAGATAGAACATTTTGGTTCAGGTTCTGTTTGAGCAAGCAATGATGTAGAT
Source organism: Diabrotica virgifera virgifera (assembly GCF_917563875.1). Lineage (NCBI taxonomy): Eukaryota > Metazoa > Arthropoda > Insecta > Coleoptera > Chrysomelidae > Diabrotica > Diabrotica virgifera. The sequence continues at coordinate 243,645,824 of NC_065449.1, forward strand.
TTGGAAGAATTAGGTTTTTTAGAAAAGTTAGATTTTGGTTTAGTGTGAAAATCAATATTATCTAAAGCGAGACAACTTTGATTTAAAAAATCAATCAGTTTTTTATAGCTTGGGATGGTTGAATTATTATGAAAAAGCTCAAAACGTGTTACTAAAGAAACAGTTAATCGTTTTAAAATCATTTGAACAAGTATAAAATCCCAATGTACTGTGGGTAGTCCTAGCTTATTTAGAGATGCCACATTTTTCGAAAATGTATCTAACAACTTGCGTAGTTCTTTTGGATCTTCTGAAGTCAGTTGTGGTGAACTTTCAAGGTTATTCCATAAATTGGCAGCGATTACCCTAACATTATTAAACCTTTCACAAAGCAGATCATAGGCAATTGGATAATTGTTTGCTGTGATGTCAATATGATCCACAGCATCGCGCGCTGCACCCTTTAAACACGATAGTAACAAATTAAATTTGTCAATTGGTTGTAAGTAAGTAAGAGTATGAACGCGAGCATCAAACTGATCTATAAAACTTCTAAATTCAGTTATTTTTCCACTGAAAGATGGCAATTCCGGTTTCGGTAAATTAAAATAATTTATAGGTAAAGGATTTTGAGACTGTGAAGTTGATGTAGTTTGCTGACTTGATGTTGAAGATTTTCTAAAGGCTTGCACGTATGTTAATTTAATTTTATAATATAATTTGTCAAAATTACTACGGCAACAATCTTCGACTTTAAATAGCGCGTCCTCATTATCTTGCTCAGAAACTAACATAATTATTTTATTATGAAGATCATAAAAATTGTCACGAATTTTTTCCAATCCTTCATACATAACTTCCAAAACCGGGTAAAAATTCTTATCGTCAGCAGCTACCTTTAAAGCAACATCATGAATTTCAGTCATTTGTTGCACTTCAACTTGTCTTAAAGATTGATATTTTTTAATTTTATCTGCCATTTTGTAAATTTAAATGTAGAATTAATAAATTTAGAAAAATATGAAATTAGCGTTAGGAAATAAAATAGGTTCACCACACGAAAATTAATAAAATACAACCGAACTTTGTGCTAATAAAATAGAAAACTATGTCCTCTGCTATTTGAATATTTATAGACAAAAAATAATTGTAAAACATAAACCCTTTAAATAAAAATTACTGTGTAAAATAAACACACAGTTTCATCTATAATAGAGTCAACCTGTATAATAATTATTATAACAAAATTTGTCTATTGGCCGACGTTGACAATTTAATAATAATTACTTTTACATTAATGTGTTCCTTTTTTACTTAAAAAACAACATTAACTGAAGTATAGGTACCACTTACGATCGGCACAAACAAAAAACTAATTTACTAATTGATACGTGATTTTAATTTTGTAAAGAATATTTTATCGCCTTATGTTAACGAATAACAAAAAAAATAAAGTCAAAGGAAATGCGGTTAAATAACCTGAATTTGATTCTGATCTTTGTAAATTAGCAAAGTATGACAATAAAATCAAACAATTCAGGTTTAAAAGAAACTTTCCCCGACTATATTACCCTCTTAGAAAAATGAAAAATGCAAGAAAAAAATATAGAAAATGGATCTATCAGGCTCGTAACGGATCAATAAATCATCTTGGAGGAGACTACTAACTCAGTGAGAGCTTTATTAGTGGACTGTTTAGCATAGGGTGAATTTAAAATAGAATAAAAAAAATAACAGTAAAAAAACCAGACCTTAAAGTAAATTGTAATAAAAATATTTCCTACCTTGTCATTTCTCGTTGCACAAGCTGGAGCAGGCCTGCTATTTTTCGTACTGCTATTGCTGAGTAGTATAAATCACTCGCGAGGACTATATTGAGTTTCTATACACTTTTCGGAATAATTGTAAGTGACTGTTAACCAAGAGAGTTGGTTGGCGAATTGTCTTTTTAAAATGAGGCGAGTAGGCAGGTAATTACATACAAAAAACTTTAAGGTTTTTACTTGAAAATAATGATAAAAATTAATACATACTCACTGAATTAGGTATTGGCCTACTCGTATATACGGGGTGTCCCATAATATTGAAAAGAAAATGAATTAAAATATTCTTTACAAAAACAAGAAAATTAAAAATTGTTATTCCTACTTATGTGGACGAACCAATGTCCATTTGCCAAGCATGCAAAAGTGGGCATATAGAGTATAGAGCCTACACAGCTCAGATGTATAATGCTTTTTATGTAGATATTTTATCGAGTATTGTATCGATATCGTATCGAAATCAATATCAATACGATATTTTTATAAGAAAGTATTGTCGATATCGATACTCGATACGATACTTCATTGGCATAACCAACACATTGTATTGTTCACAATACTCAATACTTAAAAAGTATCGATATTGTATCGTATCGTGAAGCTCTATTTCTAGTGTTTCATCATCTATTTCCCTCAATTTAAAAATATCATATAAAAATTTAAAATTTTTATTATGAGTTTCTGGAAGCGAAAATCGATTAATCAAAGAATTACGGCAATGTCTAAAATATGGGTGAACAAATTTATTTTAAATTTAGTTTCATCTGTTAAGAGCTCGTCCACAGATTTTCCGTAGTCAAATAAACGCTTTTTTCTCCTGGCTCGAATTTCATTTTCAGTTGGAAATTCGGAACCTATAACAAAATTTTCTGCAATTTCATTAAATTTTCATTTGGTCATTAGCCATATTGTCTGTAACTTTTCATTTTTGAAAAATGTATTGACAGATTGACAAATTGACAGATTGTGTAAAAATGACAACATTTTTACACAATCTGTCAATTTTTCCTTATTTTACTGATTATGCCACCCCCCTTGTGATGCCGCCTGATGCGACTGCCTCGCCGCATCATAGCACGCCACGGCCCTGATCTGGCGCCTACCGGGACCCGTTTTCATTCAGTCTTCCCCTGAATGATAAGTTGCGCGGGGCAGTACTTTTCGTTTCTCATTATGTGTCCCAGTTAGCTACCTTTTCTAACTTTGATGATCTTTAGCAGCTCCCTATCTGCACCTTTTCTTCTCAAAACATTTTTATTGGTAATGTAGGTTGTCCAAGGTATGTTCAAGATCATTTTAGAAAGCCAGAGTTCAAAGGCTTTTAACTTATATATAGTAGGGGAGTGCATTTAGATTTTCACTTCGGAAAAAATCAAACAAGATAAAACTTTTCGTAATTTCATTAAGAAATGTTTAATAAACAACATATCAAAAAGTTCTACTCGAGAAATGGGTGCTTCATTTTTTATTAAACAAATGAACAGCGAAGTTGGATGTTTTTTTAAATAACTCCGAAAATATAATTTTTAGAAAAAAACTGACTTGCCCGTTGAAAAATTCAGAAAATTTTACAAAAAAACCTTATATGAAGATTTTTCCAAAATTAAATCTCTAGATTCTGTAATTTTTTATTTATAACGCTAAAGTCACCCTTCTCACACACATTGGCGCACTGTAAACTAGCGTTGGAAGAAGTGCACGGTTGAGTTTTTTTAATGTAATTCTTTAACTAATGGATCAAAAGAAATTTTACAAATTAGACATGAAAGAAGATGAAATAAGCTATCTTATGGTTGTAATAAAAAGAAATAAAATGTATGGACATAAGTACGGTGTGGGCGGAAAGTGAGCCTTACATGAATTTTGTTTAAAAATGATTTAAAAATGTGTAACTAATACAATTTTACTTATAATACTCTCAAATTTGCCCAACTTACCTCTCAATAATCTTACTAAACGATATTTTATTCAAAAAAATCTCAAAAATTTAATTCAAATAATACGATGTCTCAAAAAATGTAATTTTTGAAAACTTCGTAGTTTTACACAATTTCCACCACTTTAAGACGGTATTACTCAAGTTTGAATAAATCTAATACAATTTTTTTGCTATATTTTTAAAGCTTGGGATGTAATCTTTAAAAAACACTAAATTATTTTAGTTTAAACATGAAATAAACAATTTCTTTTTGAGAAAAGTAAGAAAGATAACAAAAATGTAATACAAAAACCGAAAATGACCAGCTGAAAAAATGTATATACAGAGTGATCAAAACTTTTTTCTGTAAAACTTACCTAAAATACATTTAATAATAAGCTTCAACAATAATAAATGTTCAACAAAAAAAATTTTTTTAGCTCTTATACAGTATGTCTGCGTAACTTGGAACCTATTGATAACTTTTTTAATATCAGTTTTACGAAAAAAAGTTATTCTTTATAAAATACTCTGCATCGTATATAACATAAGATGCAACCATAAAATATCAAATTTCGTTAATTTTGTACGAGGTATGTCAAAAAATATGAATTTCACTCAAGAGTAAAGTACCTTTATATTTCACAATATCGAAAATTTTTATAAAGAAAAGTTGTTTGGAATTAAAAACTATGTTCCAATATGTAATTATATCCTTCTAATCGAAAATTTGTTTTTTTTTAATATTCTTTCTAATACATTTTAATTTTTAATAGGATTGTGAAAATTATTTGTTTATCTTTTTTTTTTAAGAATGAAATTCCATATTTTTTGATTGGATTCTACTTGTTTTTCAATTAAATATCCGCCATTTTGGATCCGCCATTTTGAAATTTAAATTTTTAATCTTTAATTCAGATACAACAACCTCTTAAAAATAAGACAATAAATGTTTTAGAAAAATGTTCTTTTTTATGTTCTTTTTAGAAAATCCGCATTTTGGATCCGCCATTTTATAGTTTATAATGTTAACATTTAAGTTAGGTTTATCAAAGCTCTCAAAAATAAATATATTATGTAGAAATAAATACATTTTTTAAAGAAATTATGATTTTACAACTATTTTTTAAGTTATTCGCCATTTTGGATCGGCCATTTTATAATTTAAATTATCAAAATTTGATTCAGGTTCAGCAACCTCTCAAAAATGTTCACATATATGTAAACAAACACGTTTTATAAAAAAAATTCGGATTTTACAACTACTTTTTAAGGATTATTAGGAAAAAATCCGCCATTTTGAATCCGCCATTTTGAATTTGCAAATTGTAATGTTAGATTCGGGTTCAGCATAATCAAAACTTAAATATTAACATTTTTTATCAAAATAAAATGTTGAATTCACCCATATTCTTAACATTATTTATACAAAACAATTGTTATTGTTTAAACAATTAATAAACAATTAGCGGCGAAATTTGTGAGTAGAACTTTTTACTTTAACATATTTATAAACTAACAAAAAAAGTTTTAGAAAAATATAACCTTGTTTGATTTTTTCCGAAACATTGTATCTTTTCGTTCTAATTGCACTCCCCTATAGCAACTAATAATTCGACGCTGTATTTTTGGTTGACCTCATTGAGATGTCTCCCATGCAAAGATTTATCCATCCAGATGCGCATTTTTTCATTCTTAGACAAGTGGTTATGCGCATTTCTTGTTCTCTCAGTTTAAGGGGTGTTGTGTCATCTACTGCACAGATTGCAAGATATATCAAGTGGATGTCTCAGCCTTAATCTGAAAATAAATTCTTAAATTAGCAACTTGTTTATTCAATTGCCCACCTATGTACATGAGTCCTCTTCCCCCTAGATACCGCGATAATGTTGTTCTCTCTACTGTAGGTACTGTGTGGATGATGTCTTTGTTCCTTTGTGAGAAGTGTTCTTACTTTCCACTGAAGACTTTCTACGTCCGTTTTTGACTACTTTGACTTTGTAATATCAAATAGGTAAGTATCTAGGCGCGGAAAAAACGTACGAATTTAACGCCTTAAACAAATTTTTACTATTAGTTGTGACCGAGTTAGCTGTCTTATTCTTCGTATGAACTCGGAAGTTAGTTCGGTTTTCATTTGTTTGTGACCAAATTTTCGAGCTTGCTTTACTCCGAGATATTATTTGTACATATCATTTTCACCCATGCCCCATGGCCTCGATGTTTTGGCCATCCTGCATATCGAAACCTTAAGGCTGAACATTTCCACCGACTATATTTAGAACACTGTCTAGTTTAAAGTACATACTACTGATATCAATTGAGAATTCATCTATTAGTATTACTATTTTTATTCTTGCTGGTTAAAATTCGGAATATTATTAAAAGAAAAGATGTCATTCCCGTATATAGAATAATATATGTAGGTATATACCTACTACATATTATACATATCTTATTTAAACATGAGTTGGAAGTAATCTGCTTGGTATATCAAAATATACGCATCTCGTCCGGAACGCACATTTTATATTATTCTTGAGTAACCGCCCATTCAATTTTGAATTTTAAATTTATGCGATGGGATATCTCTACTTGTTTTTATTCCATTTTTTATACCCTCGGGGCAATTCAAACAAGAAACAATAACTTAGATACATCTTCTTAAAAATCACATACAGAAATAGCCCTTGGTGGCTTCGGATATTGAAAATAATCTAGTATAGTACGAAAGAATTATGTTGCCGTTTTCAGAGTAGAAACAAATAATTTGTCTTAATTTTCTGCTTATTTTTTAGCCAAGTTCATTAAATTATTACTCTCCTCTGTGGTTCAGTGGTAAGGGAGCCTACCTTTGGACCCAAGGGTTGTGAGTTCGAATCCCGGCTAGAAAATTTTTCGTTATTAAAAATTAAGAAATGGAAATAATTGGACTTGATACTAGAAGGAGGAGAAACAATCAGTAAATGTAACGAATATAAATACCTGGGTATGAAAATCACGAATGATGGAACACTGGACGGAGCCATTAAAGAACGAAATACTCAGGGCAGGAAAGCAATTACGCTCCTAAACTCAGTACTCTGGGGCAAGCAGATAAACAACCAAAACAAGAAAAAGATCTATAACGCCGTAGTGAATAAAGCATTAAACATACAGCTGCGAAGTATGGCCTATGAATGAAAAATCAAAACGAATGTTAGAGGTCACCGAAATGGATTTCTGGAGAAGAGCTCCAGGAAGATCAAGAAGAGAACATGTCACCAATGAACGGATACGAGAAATAATGAAGGTCACACATACAATAAATGACGAAATCAACGAAATACAACTACGATGGTTTGGTCACGTACAAAGAATGCACGAAAACAGAATCCCAAAATATGTACAAAACTGGAGACCGCAAGGTATAAGAAGAAGAGGCAGACCGAGGAAAAGTTGGCAGGCAGGAATTAACAAAGCCATGGATGAAAGAGGTTTGCAAGTAGATCAATGTGCGGACAGAGAGAAATGGCGAACGGGTATCGGAAGACGGAGAACGTTGTAAACAGATAATATACAGGGTGTCCCAGAATAATTTACCCACGCTATATCTCTTAAACGAATAGAGATTTTCGAATGGGACAAAAGATGATATATTCTACTTGTAACACACTTTAATATGGCGTACAAAAAATCATCTCCTAAATAATCATCCCTTAGTTACAACCTCTAACTTTAATTTTTTTAATAGCACCATGTATATTTTTTATAGTTTTGGATGTAGTATTTTATCGTCTATTCAACACATTTTTTGAAAATAAAATCGGTTCGTAGATAACCTAGAAACTATCAGTTTATTTTTGTTAAATTGTGTGTCCCAGACTAATTTATCCAGGCTATATTTCTTACACGAATAGAGATTTTCGAATGGCACAAAAACTGATCTATTCCATTTGTAATACACTTTCATATGGCGTAGAAAAAATTCATCCCCTAAATATTCATCCCTAACTTACAGGGTGCTATTTAAAAACAATAAAGTTAGCGTTTGTAACTAAGGGATGAATATTTAGGGGATATTTTTTTTCTACGCCATATTAAAGTGTATTGTGTATTACAAATGTAATAGATCAGTTTTTGTCCCATTCGAAAATCTCTATTCGTTTATGAAATATAGCCTTGATAAATTAGTCTGGGACACATAATTAACAAAACTAAACTGATATTTTCTTGGTTATTTACGAACCGATTTTATTTTCAAAAAATGTGTTGAATATACGATAGAAGACCACATCCAAAACTATAAAAAAATATACAGGGTGCTATTAAAAAAATTAAAGTTAGGGGTTGTAACTAAGGGATGATTATTTAGGGGATGATTTTTTTGTACGCCATATTAAAGTGTATTACAAGTAGAATATATCACCTTTTGTCCCATTCAAAAATCTCTATTCGTTTAAGAGATATAGCGTGGGTAAATTAGTCTGGGACACCCTGTATATTTATATAAATAATTTTTATCGTCACCTGAAGTTATTCGCCGACGTTAGGACACAATTAGCATTTATTTGTAAAGACAATGAAGTCGACTTTAGTAAGTAACAAATATAATTTAAACGTCTCGTTCTAAGACAGCTATTTATGAATGATTTCAAGGTTTTCTCTGGTTGGAAGTACTTCTTTTACTTCGTGTACCTTCTCCTCATCGGACGTTGACGACCATCAACTGGAACTCTTCTCTAACTCGTGCTGGCCCTGGCCTCCCTCATCGAGCCATTAGAAGTACACCTTAGCCAAAATTGTTCAGAACAATTATTAATAAATACATACTTGCTTTATTTTGTACTAGCACAGTTTCTGTTTGACTTTTTCTTCTCTGGGTGCCATCTCGCATCGAAGGTTGGCAATCATCAGAGCGATTTTTCTTTTGAGATCGCGGCTCTAAATAATTGCTTGTTACTACATCCAAACCATTCCCTAAGGTTCTTCAGTCATGAGTTACGTCTCCTTCGTATGAATTTTTCCTTGCATAATGATCTGGAGTATTAGGTATTTATATCCTCTCATCACATATCTCATAAATCTCAGTTTTCTTCTTTTAATTGTTAGAAGTACTTCTCTATCCTTATGCATACGCCTCATTACTTCTACGTTGGTTATTCTATCTGCCCATGAGACGTTCAGTATTCTTCGGTACATCCATATCTCGAATGCCTTCAGTCTCCTCACGTAAATTTTCTTCAGTGTCCATGCTTCCATCCCGTAGTATAACGTGGATAGCACATAGCACCTCAACAGTCGTATTTTTAACTTGAGGGTTAAGTCCCGACAGCATAAAGGAGCCTCTTCATTCTTGTAAATGTGCTTCTGGCCTGTTCGATTCTGATTCATACTTCTTGAGAGCTGTCATTGTTTTCATTAATGGTTGTACCTAGGTATTTGAATTCTTTTACTCTTTCAATAGGTTGATTATGTACATATATCTTACGAATGTCCTGTGTTGTCTTTGTTATTATCATATTATATTTGGTCTTGTTTATGCTGAGTGTGAGCCCATATTCTTCACTTTATTAAGCAGTCCCTGTAGGTCTTCATGTGATTCGGCTAAAAGAACTGTATCATCAGCGTATCTCAGGTTATTTGTGATCATGCCATTAATTCTAATGCCTACGTTTCGTTCATCCATTGCCTTACTTAATATATGTCTTCCGAGTATATAGGTATTAAATAATATTGGTGAAAGTATACACCCTTGTCGGACACCTCTTTGTATTTCTATTTCTTCTGATGTTATGTCTTCTATTCTCACTTTTTGGCCATAGTATAAGTTTGAAACTCTTCTTATGTCTCTGAAGTATAATCTTATTTTTTCTAATGCGTCAATCAGTTGGTCATGCCTTACCCTATCAAAAGCCTTATTAGTCTATAAAACACACGTACAGTTCTTGATTCATATCTAGACATCTTTGTGAGAGGACGTTAAATGCGAATAGTGCCTCCCTTGTTCCTAGGCCTTTACAGAATTCAAAGTGTGAATCGCTGATGTCTATATCTAGTTTCCTGCATGTTCATTATGAATCACTTTTAGCAGGATTTTCAGTGCGTGACTCATCAAACTTATTGTAGTATAATCAGAGCAACTCTTGACATTATTCTTTTTTGAATGGTTACAAACGTTGATACAAGCCATTAATTTGGTATTATTCCAGTTTATATAAAATATGACATCGATTAACTCTATCAAAACAGGAATCTTGTCCTCCTCTATTAGTTTGAGAATTTTCGATGGCAGTTGATCTGGACCTGCAGCTTTTGTGTTCTTGAGCGTGTTTAGTGCATATATCACTTCATCTTTCATTATGTTTGGCCCCAATTCTCCTTTTAAATTTTCAAGGTTAGTTTGTCTTCTCTCATCTTCGAAGAGTTGCGTAATGTATTTCTTCCATATTTCTAGCTTCTGATATGTTTCAGTGACTATTTTCCATTGCTATCGTATAATACATCACACTTTTTTTGTCTACTGATGCCTACGAGTTCTTTGACTTTCTTGTGTACGTTGAAGCTGTCGTGTTTTGCTTGCATCCTCAATTTCCCTCTGTTTGAGTAACCCACGTCCAAAGAGAGGTATTGGAGAAAAGAATAAAACACTCGTTTAAGGAAAAATAATTTTAATTTCAACCACAATTTTAAAGTTTTGATATAATCACTATGAGAAATATAGCATCTATTACACACGATATAGTAAATAATTTCGTAATTATGAGATAAATATATCACAATGCACAAGAAGCACAACGAGGGGCATCTCTGAAATTCACTCATAGTTCACTGGTAGTAGTTAATTACTATGACTTAGTTTACATTATTTTTTGCTACCAAACAGACAAATCACTGAAGTGATCATATTAAGCATCCATCCTAAAGCCAACAATAGATGGCGCACGTCCCCCGTTCCGTTGTACGATAAACTAGTCAATGCTTTTCATATCAGGCGATTCTTCAATGTGCCCCGTAAGACAGCCGTGTCGTCAACGTCCCCGCCCTAAGATAAATCCGGCTTAACGCAAATACACGTGAAAATGTAATTTTAATGATTTTTATCTGTCTTAAGTGTTTTTCCTCTGTACTAGTAAAAAGAATTTTATATTTTGAAAATAAAATTCCACCCCAGGTGAGCCTTTGTTGACTTTAATAAAGCTTTTGATTCCATAGAAGAATGAACAATGTTTTATTCATTAGATATTGCCAGAATAGACTCTCTATATATCTTACTATACCGGTTTGTATTTTTGTTGGTAAAATAATGGTATCTTAAAAAAAGGTATAGCGCACGCTTCATTTATTATTTTTTTAATTGCTAATTTTAAATATTAACTTTCTTTTCTAAACGAAAATAATATGGGCCATTTAAAATTCACATGCGTTTCGCTCCTAAATACAAAACCAGATTGTATAAAATTAATGACTTTTCGGGGAAACACAAATTGCCAGATTGGCCACGCTCTTTATGTCAACTTCTTAAAAACTACAGAAAGGTTCTCTCAGCTTTTAAAACGCCAGATTTAGTAATTTATCGCCTTTTCTGGCCACATGGTAGAACCGCAGACACGATGACATAATAGTGTTGTGGTCTCAGTCGTTACACAACCCTAGCAGGCATCGGTCGGTCATACAACCCTCGCTGGCCCCAAACAATAACAAACCCTCTTACGAGATATAAGCACGCCTTTTTTAACCAAAAATAAATAAATATATTACTGTTCGTTGTCTTACACTTATTTTAATTTAAGTTAATTGTTTCCGTCAACACACACCACCAACGGAACAAAGGTAAATTTTGAAGGTTATCTATTCAACTTAAAAGTGCATTCAAGACAATTTTTACCGCAAGTGTAGTTAGAATTTGTTGCAATTGTAGTTTTAACTAAGTTAATATGTAAAGAAATCATCTTGATCGTGAAACACAGCTACGAGCTATTGGTATGATACAGTGTGGTATGAACATTCGCGACGTGGCAGAAGCTGTGCATTCTGCCAAAAATACGGTAGGATGGTTATGGAAGCGTTTTCAAGAAACTGGTGATGTAAGGTAAGACACACTTGTTTAACAAGAGCAACATGACCAGTACAGGACAGGTTTGTTCGCCTTCAGGCATTAAGGAACTGCAATGTTACTGCTAGCCAGCTAAGAGGTAAGCTTCACCACATTAATTCCATTAATGTCTCTGCTCAAACTCTCAGGAATAGGTTGCATGAGGGTAATCTTCACGCTAGATGTCCCATTAGAGTTCCAGTATTATCCCGTGGGAATCGAACAAGGAGATTAGAATGACCCGAAGAACAAATCTGGCAAGAACGAGAATGAAAAATATTATTTGCACCGATGAATGGTTTACGACTCGATTCACGAAGATCGAGGGTGTGGCGAATAGGGATGGGAAAAACCTACCGGTTATAACCGAAACCGGTTTTTTTACTCTGAAATAATCGGTTTTTCCGGTCGTTTTTTTGTCACGGTTATAACCGGTTTTTTCTTTTTATAGTAATAACCGGTGAAAAATCGGATAAGTTACTACCTCTGGAAAAAATAATAAATAATGAAAAAATAGGGAAATTTTTCAACCCCTAGCGCGCGATGAAAAAATTTTAAGCAAACCGAAACCGAAACCGATTTGACGAGACTGATGACCGATTCTTTTTTGCGATCCCAATTGGGTACGATCCCAATTGGGTACGATCCCAACGCCGTTTATATATCGATTGATTATATTATCTTAATATGGAGATATTCTTTCGATAGTATCGATATGATTAATATTTATATCGATTTGAATCGAATATCGCAAACTAAAGTGTAACATTGTAAATGTAACATTGTAACCTAATGGGTATAGTCGGTTCGCTAAACTCAGACGCAACTGGCTAGATATTTTAGTCGATAATTTTTTTGTTTTTTGCCAATTTTGCAAAAACTGGCAAAATTACTAACTATTTAGTGATTATTAACTATTTAGTAATTATTTTTTGCCAATTTTACTAAAATTGGCAAAATTACCGACTAAAATATCTAGAAATTTGCGTCTGAGTTTAGCGAACAGACTATATTGGCTATTGATTATAAAAATCGAAAACAGGTTTTTGAAACAACCGGTTTTTTTGGACGGTTATAACATCCAGGTTAAACCGTAAGTATAAAAAACCGGTATAACCGAAAACCGGTGTTTTGTCAAAAACCGCCATCCCTAGTGGCGAACACCTAGCAAAGCATTTCGCTTGCAAACACTTCAAGAAGTTGACAGATATCAAGGAGTAACTTTGATGGTTTGGGCTGGAGTTTCAATAGTTTTCGAACTGATATCGTTCATATTGAAGGTTTTTTAACAGCAAATAAATGTCGAGATCATACTCTTGAACTTATTGTTCGTCCATATGCTACACAATTCGAAGAAAATTCTGTGCTGATGCACGACAATGCACCTCTGCATATTGCAAAAATCGTGATCAATTTTTTGGAGCAGAACAATCTTCGAGTATTGCTCTCACCTGCTCAATTCCCTGACTTGAATCCCATCGAGCACGTTTGTGATATGTAAAAAAGACGTGTACAACACCAATAATTACTGTTCCAGACAAGGGAAGATCTACTAAACTGTATGCAAGAGCAATGGCAACAAATGGAGCAAGATCATATTGACAATTTGATACGAACTATACCAAATCGATGTCGAGGTTTCATTAATAGCAAAGGTGGTTATACACTTTACTAACAAGAGCCTACGATTTTATTTTTAAATTTTAGTTGAAAATTTTTGTTTATTTTTTTTTCAATTTTTTAAACCTTCTGTAGACAACGACCGGTTGTTGTGTTATTCATAATTTATGGTTAGGCAACGTCCAGATTTGTTCAAAAAAATATTTGTTTCCAAATAAATTATCAAATGATCATTTAATCAGTCTTTGATTACTTTGTCCCCTAGCCCATTCTGATGTGTGTAATTGTACATTGTACAATGTTTGTATGGCAGAAAGAAGGGAATTTCAACACACGTTCAACTGCAGCATAAACTAAGATTATTGAAATACACAGCAGAGTCTTTAAAATCTATAAATTTATAAAATAATAAAGTTTAAGGGTGCGATCCTGAACCTAGTTGATTAAGTACACCTAAATTTACTCTCGAAGTTTTTCATCGCTTACCATAGTAAATTTTTAAATTAATTATAAGAAACATAACCAGTAGTTTAGTTATTAGTTGTGATTTGATTGCCGTAATTACTTTTATCAATATATTTACGGTTTCATCAAAATCTTTCATGAAACTACAAGCAGTTATTATCCCAGCAGTAGACACCCTAAAATTAGAAGACTACGTTACAGCAATAGGATCACTAGTACAACCCAAAAATGTACTTTTTTCATCACGAATTTCTAAGGGCAGAATCTGCATCTACCTTTCCAGCAAAGAAGTTGTTGAAACTTTTTTAAGACTACGGAGGTATAAAAATAGGAGATAATGTTATCAGAGCAAGAAGACTAGTCACTCCTGCAAATAGGTTACTGCTATCTAGTGTCTGTCCGTCTATTCCTCATCACATCCTCGAAAAATATCTTGCCGAGAAGGGCTTTCATCTTCTTTCACCGATGTCTTTCTTAAGAGCGGGAATTCAAGATCCTCAATATAGTCACGTATTAAGGCAGGTGGACTATACACCTGCCGACAATCTTGTTATTCCTGAATCAATTCTCATTGACTTCGATAATACATCTTACCGAATCTTTCTTTCTGATGGACTCACTTGCTATCTCTGTCATCAATCTGGTCATATCGCCTCAACATGTACCTATACGGCCATCCAGTCAAATCCGTCTATACCTACATCCCAAACTGACCAAGACTCTATTTCTTCCTGTAATGCAACAGCTGAAGACAAAATCACTCTGTCCAGAATCAAACAGAAAACACTGGTGAAGTAATGGACTCCCAAGAACTCCCTACAGAAATTACTATCCCAAAACGTTCTCATTCTGAAATATCGTCTCCACTTGATACACCACCGGTAGAAAGCACAGAAATAGATTTTACAAAACCTAAAGCAAGATCAACAAAAAAGCCAAGAGTCACTAAATCTGATACAAAAACTGGAGAAACAGTTTCTACTGAATCACTTATCCAACCTGCAAAGGAATTTATTGATAAAGCTTCAACCCTGTTTGAATTAAACTATACAGAGATAGTCAGCTTTCTGGATGATGCACACGGTTCCCCCAATCCATTAAGTATCGCACAAGAATACACGAAAAACATAACAGGACTATTGGCAATGCTAACAGAAATCTACCCCAAACTCGAAGACAGACGCATTAAATCTAGAATTACACGAATAAGGAAGAAGCTACGTCGTCAACTAAATCTAGATCAAACTTAAGGTGATAACTCCGAAGATACAGATGTTTCCCGAGAAAACCTCAATTAAAAAAACAATAAATATGCTACGCCTGTGACGTCAATATAACTGTAGGTCACATTGTTATAGACTGTCCATCATATCATCTGCAAAGACAAGCTACTGGACTACCATGTGATATATAGTGTGCGTTAAACAGTGCGGATTGTGACAAAATCATTAGGTTTTTAAAGGAAACTAAATTATATAACCAAATATGAGTGCTACGTTTCAGAACAACCATAAATTAAAATCAAACTGTAAAAACTCTGTAAAAAAAACTTTGTAAAATAGTTTATATTTTGTATCAAATTAATATGTATCATTGTACCACCGCTAATAACCTTTTATGGTTGATGCGGGTTATTTCTAATAAAAAAAAATAAAGTTTAAAAAAGGTGTAATACGAATTTAATTAGTACATCAGCATTCTCAATAGAAATGTTCAAGATGGATGCCTAATAGTCACCAATTACTTATGTCTGTCCTGATAAAATGCAGTTATACCATTTTAGTAGCTGTATAATCACAGGTTAAACTTAACTAAAGTGATGACACACATGTAGGTAGGTGAATGCTCATCAAGCTTAGGAATAGGATAATTTTTAGTGGTCAACGGCTATAGGGTATTTTTTAATTGGTGAATGGTTATCAATTGCTCCTTAACATTACGACTACAACTATGTTATGATATATATTTAATGTAGGTAGTTCAATGTATAAAAACTCAGTCAAATAATAAGTGTCTCCCACCATTGCAATGTCTAAAATAACATAAAAAAATACCAGAATATGGTAATAGCTGCCCTTCGAGTAACGTCTATTATCTATTAACTGTCACTTGTCAAACGTCACCTGTCAATTGTCATATCAGATTAACCAATAAAAATAGTAAATAGTAACTGGGTTATCAAAGATACACTGGTGCATGGTTATTAATAAACGTTATATCCAAATAGTTATAATAATAATATAAAAATAGTGCATTAATTCATGTTGGTCTTTGGAGATAGAATAAGAATTAACTGATGGTAATTGTTAATTTGGTTCAGTTGAAACGTGTGTTCAGTTCAAACTGTTCAACATTGGTCTTGTTCAACGTGGTGGTGATCTTCATTTAGGTCTCTGATTTTCTATTTTTCCTTCTTTGATAATTTTTTCAATCTCTGTTGTGAATGTGGTCTAAATATCTCATAAAAGTCTGAAATTTTACTAATGTACATGTTTTGATGGTCTTTCCACCCACTTCTACCCCTTTTCATCAGTTGTTCTTGTTCACTAGATGAAGTTTCTGGGGCTCTATACATATTTCTATATTCTCGTCGATTTTATATCATTTGCGAATGATATGGATGCAATGTTAAATATTGGACAGTAAATTGCAGCTATATTAAGGAGATCAGTTAATAAAGTTAGTAGGTACTAAACAATAATATTATTGTAAACATATTTGTTTACGGGAAAATTTTATAAAGTTTCGCTATATGCAATTGTTTCAGTGGGGGTAGATTTGTTTGAGTTTTCACCCACCCTATCTCTTTTTATTGTCACAAATTGTCTAGATAGGAGTATTTGTAGCTAAATATATCCACATGTTCATCAATTGTATGGCAATTGCAGGTTGTTATAACTTGCATCCTTGATATGGGTAGAAACATTTAACATTGGACTGAAAATAACTACTTCAGTTACGCTCAGTATTGGTATTATTGTAGAAAGATTTATTTACGTGATTACTACGTTGGAAGATCTTCACAGGTCATTCTGTGAGTAATTCCTCTAATGCAGATTGATTTGTAGATGATTCAACAGACTCTGAATCGTCTTTTGTCCGATATTAGCTAACTAGAATTGTTATGAGTTATTATTTTCATATTCCAGTCAATTTTGTAGGATTTTTGAATAATTATTGGGGGAAATATTTCATTCGCTGCTTTGTTTTATTATTTCTTGTTTGTAAACCATGTACCTACCTTTAGTGTTTAGAACCAACTCGAATCGAGTGATTTTAGTAGTAAAAAGTACTAAAATTTAAAACGCACAATCAACCTTTGGACCAAGATTTTTATATAGTTAAAGTTTGTTTAGCAGTAAATGGTTGACTTCAATAGTACCGACTATAAACATCCTGGGTTAACCGATAATAATATAAAAGGCCCGGTTTCAGGTAAAATTTAAGTATGTTTGAATGTTTGTTTTTCTATAATCTTAGCAATTAAAATAGATTTAATTTATTTTAAAACTCATTTGAAAACATTAATTTCAGGTATATAAGGCAAAGCAATATTTTACACCCGTTTTTTTGTTTTTGTCGTCGTAACTATTGTAAATTTTGTGGATCCTTTGCTTTATTATAGGAGTACCGTCTAGTCAGTATCAATTGTCAAAAGACCAACTCTGTCTACCTCGTTTGCTTATCGCTCCGGACCGGTCTTACAATGGGCCAAGTCAGATAAGTTTAATAATATTTACGACCGCACTAATTGAAGTCAACCATTTACTGCTAAACAAACCTTAAATTATTTGGTCATCAAAGATTACTAAAACTCAAAAAAATACAGTCAAAATAAGCTTTGCCATCGTAACTCGTGTCTGTGGTACCACAAAACAATTGTACCATCTAGAATATAAAAAATGGTCACGACGACCCATTAACTAATCGTAGTATCTAAATTGTTATCAATTATTAAGACTTTTGGGTTACTGAAAAATGTTGGCACTTCATCTCATATCCAAATTCAGAAAATATTATAATATTCTCTAGCTAATGCAACACTGATAAATTGCCAACCAGTTGATACGATATTTTTATTAAGAAAATAATTAAACTCTTAATAACCATATCACGCATGCGCAGAACCATATAAATAATTTTGTGATGGCATGACTATAGGTTTGTTCCAACTCGATACAAAACCGTTCTTGAACGGTTATGAGTATGCGCAGTAACAAAAAATATGTTACTGCGCATAAGTATTCGTTATTGCGCATGAGCGTAATTATTCAAGAACGGTTTTGTATCGAGTCGGAACAAACCTTATGAGTTAAATACAATTACTCTACAACGCATGCGTAGGAGCTGGTAAACAATATCCGACAATATCAAGAATGCATGGCTATGAGTTAGATACAGTCTTAATTGAGAAATTTATGAGTAGTTATGAGGCCAGAGCTCCAATTCATGTAACAAATGTATTTTGGTAACAAATATACCAAATGTTTACGTGATTGTATTTTGTTTATGAGGATGTTATCAACCCTAGATATCGTTTCGTTCTATCTTTAAAATAACGTCTAAAAAATATATAGTAAAAAAGTGTCAGCACCACAAATTGATATTGATCAGTCTAGTGCACATTTCTTTGGTTTGTTAGGAAAATATCGCAGATGAATGAATGGGTCAACTGATATGACATTTGACAGTGTTATAAAGCAGCTTCAAATCATTATTAAAACTTAAAAACTAAGATTATTAATACTTAGTATTAAAACGTCCTATTTTAATATAAAAAATATTAATTCAAAAATACGTTTTGCTCTTATGAGTTTGAGGGGTTGTAAAAACATTGATTTTAAATTATTTCTCGAACGTGTGAACCTAGGAATGAAAACTTCATTATTTGTAATACATATTGGACCAAGAGCAACGTCGGAAAAAAAATCATTTTAAGACGGCTGATTCTTTCATATAGTGTTCCCTTGCTTCCTTGAACACCGTACCGGCCATCTGGCTACTGGTACAGGTTGCGTTCATTACTGCGCAGCACATTTGTACAGGTAAACATATCGAATTTAAAATTATTGTAAGACGAATATTTTTTTTGGCATTACTTTGTAAACATTATTAGAAATATGAACTGTAATTGCCAGACATTTCTGTGGTTTAAAAAGTAATGACAAAAAAATTTTTCGTCCTAAAATAATTTAAATTCAATATACAGGGTGATTGATGAGTGTGATAAAGCTCAGTAGCTCCGATATAGTAATAGATAGCAAAAAAATTAATAATAAAAATTGTGGCCAACTTTCAGCTTCACATTACGAAATTAGTTAGAATGTTACAGGGTGTTCGATAACATAGTGGCATACCAAACTTATGTTTTTTTTTAATGGAACACCCTATATTTTATTTTATATTCAAAATCCTCTTAACTTCCCCATCACAAAAATATAAAGGTTTGTTATGTTATATAGGGCTTTTACAAAGTTATAACCAATTTTTTATGAAAATCGTAACAAGTTCAGCTCCCTGTATAAATAAAAAAAGCACATAAGCGATGGTTTATTGGTGCCATATTTTTTTGTTGATTGTGAAAATTTTTAAGAATTGTTGATATTGCTAATTTTCCTTATATCGAATACAGGGTGAGTCAAAACGCAATTACATTCTTTTCTCAGAAATTTTAAATGGAACACCCTGTATTTTATATTGCTATCGAAAAATATCATTACCGTACTTTAATTTTTGTATAATATTCCCTATGCCTAAATTTGTCAGTTTTCGAGATATTTTCATTTTTTAGAGCAAGTTATTAATTAGGGTGTTCTATTTAAAATTACTGTAAAAATAATGTACTTGCGTTTTGACTCACCCTGTATTCGATATAAAGAAAATGAGCAATATCAACCATTTTTATAAATTTTGACAATCAACAAAAAAATATGGCACCAATAACCATTGCTGTTATGCTTATTTTTATTTATACAGGGAGTTGAGCTTATTACAATTTTCATAGAACATTGGTTATAACTTTGTAAATACCCTGTATAATATAACAAACCGTTATATTTTGGTGATGGAGAAGTTAACAGGATTTCAAATATAAAATAAAATATGGGGTGTTCCATTTAAAAAAACAAAAGTTTGGTCTGCCACTATGTTATCGAACACCCTGTAACAATCTAACCAATTTCGTAATGTGAAGCGCAAAGTTAGCTATAATTTTTGTTATTAACTTTTATTGCTATCTATTACTATAGCGGATCTACTAAGCTTTATCACACTAATCAATCACCCTGATTTTGTATTTACCTGTATAGGTGTGCTGCGCAGTAATGAACGCAACCTATATCAGCAGCCAGATGATCGGTACGGTGTTCGAGGAAGCATAGGGAACAATATATGAAAGAATCAGCCGTCTTAAAATGATTTCTCGAAAACGTTGCTAGCTCTTAGACCATATACAATACAAGTACGACCTCCAAACCGTTGTTTGCCCTGATTTCGGTTTGGACAACGTTAGATTTGAAGAGTTCGAGCTTTCGATTATCTCTGTGGAGTGATACTCAGAGCATGGTCGTATATTGAGCCTTCAGACTACTAACTTTTGCGTTAAAAGAGATCCAAAGCGCTATTGAACCTCATAATACCACCAAATTCTGACGGAACAACAAATATTATGAGGTCATTGTCCTACGTTCACATTCATAGTGATGTAGATTTGTCGCGAGTGAAGATATATACGTATAAACCCCTAAAAACAAAACAGTACTTTTGTTAAATGCAATAATCGATGCACATTAATAGTTATTAGCAGCGGTTCGTGAATTTCAGAGAATGTCCAAACGAATCGGTCGGTAAGAGGGGGAAGAGAAAGGCGACTCTACAGGGAGAAGAATTTAAGAAACGCCGAGGGGGGGACGGGGGCAGGGGCACTGACGCCGCCCGCTTCCTGGATACGAGCTCGGAATTCGGGACATTGATCAGCGATACAGGGATGACCCAAAGATCTCCAGAAGAGACAGCGGCAGTATCGGCACAAGGACAGCATTTCGGCGTATTGGCGTTCTTCGTTGATTCCGAAGGTCCTAGAACAGAAAGTAAAATTAATAATTATTGTGAACAGTATTTGCGAATGTTGTTCTGAAGCTATTTCCTTGTGGCATTTTTATGATTAACTATTTAGATGGGAAATAAGCCACAATTAAATTGAAAAAAATTATTTTATTAACGTTTCGACGCCCAAATTGTGTGTTGTTGTCAAAATACAAAATACTACTAAATTAAAAAATGTTGTTCCTTAGTAAAAAATTCTTCTAATAATTTATTTAATCAGACTCATTTATATTGGCAATTCAGACGTATATTATACATTTTAAAGTAGAAGACTTTAAAATGATATCGCCAATATTTATGAGTTGCGTTCCTGGGACGACTTTACTAAAAGATAGTTCATTAGATTACATGAAATCAATCCCAACTCAAGAATATCCGCCACAAAAAAATCATAGCATGTGATCTGTCTTTTGAAAAGACAACCAAATGCAACGATGGCAGTAAAATTCTCGTGTTAGAGATTCCATAGTAAATCGCGAGGAAAAAACCAGGAAAAAACCTCGTGATACTATCCTGACATCGTAAGTATTTTTTGGTCTTACATTTAATTTACTTTCAAAAGCAAATACTAAATTCTGACTTTAATATGTTTAAATTATAAATAATATTAATAATACATAGATATACAATAAGTAATACTAAAATATAAATTATGTACTAACTCGACATGTTATTGACTTACTAATCGTGGTATTTTCTTTCTATTGACTTCCTCTTTCAGTATGGGTAACCACATCCTACTGCATTCTACCGAGGAATTTGCGACACAATGGGTTTCATTTAGCATCATTAGAGCCGCTTCTTTGATTTTTTTCTTTTTACTATCTGATTCTTTCAGGACTATACTTGAATCTCTTCACTGAACTCTATGTTCATTATTCCATGCATGTTGACATATTTGAGATCTATCTAATTCTCTATTTTTAATATAAGACTGATGTTCACTTATTCTAACGTTTAATGGTCTTGATGTTTCACCTAAATAAAATTGTTCGCATTCACAAGGTATTTTATAAATGCAATTATTTGTTCTTTCTTGTTCATTGTTAGGTTTAGTTTTAGATAGAATAGATCTCAATGTGTTTGTTGTTTTGAATGATGTTGAAATGTTGAATTTATTTCCTATTGTTTTAAGTTTCTCGGATAGTCCTTTTATATATGGTATTGATATTTTCCTCGTATTATTTCTTGTGAATGTTGTAGGACCCCGTTCTAAGTTGTTCTGTTCCATTCGATCCAATCTTGACAATTCCTTATTTATAAACCATAAAGGATAATCATTTTTTAATAAAACAGATGTTAACAATTGTTTTTCTTTTAAAAATGAATTTTCGTTAGATCAAGTAATTTTGGCTCTATCATATAAGGATTTAATGATTCCCATTTTAACGTTGATGTTGTGATTTGATTTGTAATTGAGATATCTGTTGGTGTGTGTTGGTTTTCTATACACATGAGTCTCATATCCAGTATCCTTCTTTGAGACTAAAACATGGAGGAAAGGCAAAGTGTTATTGTATTCCTTTTCCATTGTAAATTTTATTGTCTCTTCTTGATCGTTTATAATATTCAGGAATGTATCCAACAATTCTGATCTATGAGGCCATATTGAATTTTTTTTTTAATTTTATTTGCGAATAAACATATTTATCTAGATAATTATATTCTTAAGCTTCCCCTTATTTGTTTCGTTTTTCAATCCCATTTATAACAGCGGACACCTACCTAATGGTTGGTCCAATTCATTGTTCATAGATCTAAGAAGACACCAGCAAAAACCCGTGCTGATTATAGAATCATCAGTTTGTTAAGTCTTCTTCTTCTTCTTCCTTCTTGTATGTAGGCTTTAAAGCCTGTTTCTTTTTCAATATTAGCCTCCTAAATTGTTTAAGTTATCGCACCATCTTTTCTTGGTCTGCCAATACTTCTTCGTCCATTTGGTGACTTATCTCATGCTATTCGTACTATCCTATCCTCTGCCATTCTACTAATGTGTTCGTTCCACTCCTGTTTCCGTTTTGTCACCCATCCATTTATGTCTTCTACATTGCATGATCTTCTTATGTTTTCGTGTCTCTCCCTATCCAACAGACTCTCCGTCGATATTCGTCGGAGTATTTTCATCTCTGTTGTTTCTAATATAGTCGTCTCGTTTTAGATGTGTCAGATATGCCAATATAGGTATAATTGCTGCTTTATAGATTCTTTCTTTTGTGTCTTGTCTTAGGTGTTTGTTCTTCCAGATTGTGTCATTAAGAGGTCCCGCCGCTTTACTTGCTTTTAAGCTTTGTTGTCGTACTTCCTCTTCAACATCCCCGTAACTGGTTATATCTATTCCCAGATATCTAAACCTTGCTTCCTGCTTTATTATTTTCCCATCAATTTCGATTTTACATCATAGTGGGTATTTAGATGTTGTCATACATTTGGTTTTTTCTGCTGATATTATCATATTGTATTTCTTGGCTGTTGTATTGAAGATGTGTGTTAATCTTTGGAGATCGTCTTCTGTCTCGGCGATTAATGCGGCGTCGTCTGCATAACATAATATTTGGATTTCTTTGTTACCCATTCTGTAACCATGACCTTTACGTACTGCTTCTATTATTTCATCCATTATTATATTAAAGAGCAGTGGGCTTAACGAGTCACCTTGTCTGACTCCGCTTTGTACTGGTGTAAACTTCGTTAGTTTTCCATTTATCTTTGCCTGTATTCGATTATGAAAGTAGATGTTTTCGATGGTTTCGATGAGTTTGTTAAGTCATTTATTGAAAATGTTTCTAAAGGTAATACATGGCCGTATCTATAATAAACGTGAAAAATTCCTAAATTACACATAGTTTGGTTTTCGTAACGGGTTTTGAACGAGATGGGTATTATTTGGAATGAACGCACTTGCTCAAGTGATATATCTTTAGACATGTACTGTTGTTTTATTGACTTCCAAAAGGCATTTGATCGTGTTAAGCACTCTATATTGATTGAAGTTCTAAGAGACATTGGCTTGAACGACAGAGACGTTCGCATAATTGGAAATTTGTATCGGAATCGAACAACATCAGTTTTAGTAGACGACTTAGAATCACAGGCTCTTAATATTAAAAGAGAGAGATTAATAATAATTTGCGATATTCGGACGACACATTCCATTCGGTACTCCTAGCATCTACTCAAGAAGATCTGCGCAAACATTACTTGACAGTGTAGTTGAGAGCTGCAAGGAAGTAAGTCTGGATTTGGACATACGAAAAACCAAAATAATCGTAATAAGTAAACAACAACATATAAAACCGTCTATATATGTAAATAGTACCAAACTTGAGTAAGCGGATCAATTGTTTACCTTGGTTATCAGTTAAATTGTAACGCAGGGAGTCACGGTGAAATAAATCCAGAATAGAGAAGGCCAGAGCCGCTTTTAGAAGGAGTATTAAGTAAAGTTTGTTTAGCAGTAAATGGTTGACTTCAAATAGAACCTACTATAAACATCTTGGGTTAACCGATAATAGTATAAAAGGCCCGGTTTCAGGTAAAATTTAAATATGTTCGAATGTTTGTTTTACTATAATCTTAGCAATTAAAATATATTTAATTTATTTTAAAACTCATTTGAAAACATTAATTTCGGTTATATAAGGCAAAACAATATATTTTCCATCCATTTTTTTGACGTCGGAATTATTGTAAATTTTGTGGATCCTTTGCTTTATTATAGGAGTACCGTCTAGTCAGTATTAATTGTCAAAAGACCAACTCTGTCTACCTCGATTGCTTATCGCTCCGAACTGGTGTTAACAATGGGCCAAGTCAGATAATTTTAATAATATTTACGACTGCACTAATTGAAGTCAACCATTTACTGCTAAACAAACTTTAACAGAGACCCAAAATTGGGATTGAGCTACTTCGCTGCTACGTGTTCTCTTACTTTATCGTGTCGAATCTTGGAGTGTGAATAAAATTTATCTAAATCGACTTGAGGCTTTAGAAATGTGGTGCTACAGAAGAATTGTAAAATTTTCTTGGGTGGAGAATATTCGAAACTCCAATACTCTAATACTAGAACGTATCAGCAAAACTACTGACATTACAAATAGCATCAGTTCCCTAATTTCTTTTCCTAGCAGGTAACTGAGAAGAAGCTTCTCCTAATTTCATCTCTGCTTCTTGCTAGAATCTTATTATACAATAATTGCCAACTGAACGGCTATAAAATTCAGTTGCTTTAGATCTTCAACAGATGGCGCCAGGGTCAATATCGCGTTTTAACAAATTAATTTCAAAGATAAAGGCAAGTTTTGTTTTTATTTTATTCAGAGTTGGACCACCATCTCCATATAGCTATTTCAGCATCTATGCATCCTCAGTGAAGCTATGCAGTCACAACTCTGAAACAAAAATCAACAATCCTGCCTGTTTAAGGGAAAACATCGCAATGCAATGTTTTCGCCTTTTGAGACGCAAAACAGCGACATCTCTCGTAATACGAGGAAGACGAAAAGCCCTAGATACAAAGTTTACTACTTTTATACAATTAGAATAATTGAAATAAAAATATAATAAACAATATTTTAAATCCAAGACTTTTCGTTAAGAAACTGCTTTCTGGCTGCATCCTGTATCTCCGACTTTTACAATATATAAGCACAAGAGACGACGAATATAGAAGAAAGCAAATAAAGGACAATAGCCACGTATTTACCTTCTTTTCGTCTAGGAAAAGGACCGAAAGACAGTTTCAGGTACATACTCAAATCTGAGTAAAGATGAAAGATAAAGGCAGGTTTTGTTTTTATTTGATTCAGAGGTGGACCACCATCTCCATATTCGCTCTGAGCGTTAACAAAGTGTCAAAGCAAAATCGACCGACCTGCTCATGGTGGCAGTTTTTTGAAATTTTATCAGGACGCTTTGTGTATGTTTAAATGAGACATTTAAAAAAAATGCCGTGTCCCGCTAGTGATATTGTGTATTAATATAAACAGAAAATAAAAACGCACTTAATCTGATATAAATTCTTCTATTTCCAATATTGATTATCAGTTTGATTTTGTATACATAACCTCACTATCGCAGTTTATGTCAATAAATCTTTATTAACGAAAAAGAAAATATTTTTGTTGCACTATAAATTACAGTATAAATTAATAACTAATGAATTCTAACAATTGTATTCGGTTATTATCACTACAAAATAAAATATTCAAGTTTAACAAAATAATCCCATAAGACTCAATGTTAAAACGTCCTGACAAAATCTGACAGCGTGTCACGTGACTGTAAATAGAGGGGAGACGCACGGAGCCAATAGGTGATTGTGCGAATGACAGGCGACATGTACATTGAAAATTGAAAAGATTGAAAATATTTTAGATAATGGTTTGCCATTTGCAAGCTATATTTGATATGACAGTGTCGATACAATAGTTACAATACTTACCCTGATAAAATTCAATTGAAAAGATTATATTAGCCACTGAACATATCACATGATAACTTCAAAATATTCGATATTTTTGTCTATGAGCGTAATTACTTACTTTTTCAGCGAATGGTAGACTTCTTTCCAGTCAATTTTGCTATTGTCTTTGGATAAGACAAGATCTATTTGCTGAGGGACGAAATGGAATTTGGTCAGTTCTCTCCAAATTCTTTGTTCGCTTACTATAGCTGCCATCTGTTCGCACGACTCGGCGCTGGCTACTAAATCCTTATGGTCGGATAACCTAAAATTTAAGCAAAAGCATTAAGACTTTGATCACAATGATAAATAAATCTACAACTAATACAAAAAATAATGGCCAAATATAGGCTGGCTTTTGTAAATCCTAAGAAGGCTATGACTCGATACCTAGAACCAAGCTATGGGAAGCAATAGAAAAGATCGAAGTTCCACGAATATTAATAAAAACAGTAAAGGCACTCTACAAGAATAACAACGTAGCTATCAAAACCGGCAATATAATATGCAGTGCATTTAAGACAACAAAGGGCTGCTCCACATCCCTTACCCTGTTCAAAATATTCCTGGAAAAACCCTGAAACCATGGAAAATAAATTCCGAAGGAATGGATATATCAGTAAGAAACGAATACCTATATACCCTAAGTTTTGCTGACGACCAAATATTGATGGCACAAGACGAAGATGACCTCAGTTTTATGATGAACAGGAATATACAAAGAATGGGATGGACATAAACCTAAAGAAAACAGTACGTAACAACGGAGAATACAGAAATAAAACAGCTCGTAATAGACGAAAGTAAACAAATCAAAGGAACAGACAAGTACACGTATTTATGTTTCATAATATCAAACAAAGGAACAACTGAAGCCGATACAAAAAATAGACTAGGACAAACAATAGACTGCATACGAAAATTGAACTCGGTACTGTGGGATAAAAACATCAGCATAAAAACAAAAAGGAGAATATATAACACCATGACAAAAAGTACCCTCACTTATGGGTGTAAATAAGAAAACCAAAAACAAAATAAGAACAAGAGAGATGGAATTCCTAAGGAGAAGCTGCAGAGTAGCAAGAAGAGATAGAAGAAATAACAAAGATTAAGAAAAGAATGGGAATGAGCTCACATATAATACACTATATAGAACAGAAGAGATTAACCTGGTACGGACATGTCAGAAGAGCAGACCAAATACGTTGGATAAACAAAATGACAGAGTGGAGCGCGATAGGAAGAAGGAAGAGAAGCAGACCCCGAATATCTTGTTGGACGAAGTCCATCGAGAGATGATGTGGACGAAGCAATGGAAAGAACAGTTGAGTGAAGGAATGCAGTGAAAACTGTGGAAATCCTTAGTATATATCATAATAATGATCTCGTAAGAGCATCAAGACAGTTTAGATTTTTAGATACTATGAAAAGCGTTACAACTAAGTATGATTGAGAACGGCAAACCTAAATTTTTGACATCTTAACAACTGAAGTACATGAAGAAATATTATGGAAATATTAAAGAATTGCAGTAGATAGTATATGGTAACAAAGGCAAATAATTTACAAAAAACTAAAATACGTCTGAAATTACAGTTAAATAATAAAAAGTTTAAAGTTTACCTTAAAATAATTTCCCTAATGCACTCCTCTGGCAGTTGCATTAATTTAGGCATGCTATTTGGATTAGGCTCTCGGATCTGCATTTCGGCTGCCATATTTAATATCCTTTCTATTTTGGTAGCGTGCTGGTGCCACAGCACTTGGGATCCCAAGGTTCCTAAAATATATTTTAATACACTTAAGTAACCAGTTACCATTAAGTTTACAAATAAAAAATGTAAGTTGTCTTCATTTTTATATTATCATCAACAACACTAAGTGAGGACACAGTTTGTGCTTACATGAAACACTAACGATTTAAGAGAATAAACCATAGTAAATAATCTAAGGTTCACTACACCAATCAAATTAAGGACTATTTATGTAAAATTTATAATGTATGTACTATGTATATATTTATTATTTCATTTTTTATTTATTATATATTTATTTATTAATTTATTTCAAAGGATCTAAGTAATGCTTAATAATTTGAAAATTATTAAGTAAAGATATGGAATCTGTAAGTTGAATCCAAAGTTCAGTTTAATTATGTAAAAGTAGGGATTGATTCAGTTTATTCAAGTTACTAATGTCAGTTCTCTAAAATATTAATATTTTTTGTATTTTGACGACACCCGATTTGGGCGTCGAAACGTTAATAAAATCATTTTTTTAGTAAAATTGTGGCTTATTTCCCATCAAAACTAGTTAATGTTTTGCTTAGGCGCAAGAATGTTTGGATAAGTTAGTATCACTACGATGTGAAGTTAATCTACCCTTAAGTGAACGCCCAGTCTGCCCTATGTAACACGTGTTACATTCTGCACAAGAAATATTATTATTATTATTATTATACATAAACAAGGGCAGAGGGACAAGTCCCTATTATGCCCAAAAACAAAGAAATTACATAAGTAACCTACTATTAAATACAATATAAAAAAAAACAACAACAACAAAAAAAAAGATACAATTTGGGTTTACATAAAAAAAATATTTCAACTATAATAGAAAACTGTCAAGTCTGTTTTTAAATGTGTTGGTAGAGGGGGCTGAGACAATGTTATCATCCAGGTTATTCCAAATATCGAAAACTCTATTTGTTAAAAAATTCTGTCTTGGTCTCGTACAAAAGTTCTCTTTTTTCAATTTAAATTGGTGACCTCTAAGGCGTTCATCTTGATTGATTGTAAAAATTTCGTCGAGATTTCCGAAATTAAATTTTAATATTTTAAATGTGGTTATTAAGTCGCCACGTTGTCGGCGAAGTCCAAAAGAAGTTAGGTGGGCCATACTGAGCCTTTCTTCATAGGAAGGTCTTCTCAGTCCCAATGGAATTCGAGTGGCTTTTCTTTGGACGTTTTCCAACAAAATTTTGTCTCGAACCAAATCAGGATACCACGTTGGGCCAGCATATTCAAGAATCGGTCTTATGTAAATAGTGTAAAGTTTACAGAATGACTGCATTGAAGCTCTCGAAAAACACCTCCGAATAAGATATAGTCTGGAGTTCGCACGTTTACAAATAGACTGAATATGGTCGGACCACGTTAGGCTGCTGTTTACGATAACACCGAGGTCGTTATACGAGAACACTGAATCTAATGGTTGTCCGTTAACGAAGTACGGCACAAGTGGGTTGTTTTTACAAATTCTAAGCACTACACATTTTTCCGTGTTTAAGGGTAGTAACCACTGGGAACACCAAGTAAAAATAGAGTCCAAGTCTCTTTGGAGGGCTAACTGGTTTGTGATAGGATTGGCATATATTTTTGTGTCATCAGCATATAACGATATTTTACTTGAAACATAGGAAGGAACATCGCTGGTATAAACCGTATAAAGCAGAGGTCCAAGGACAGAACCCTGCGGCACTCCACTTTCCACTAACCTGTCCTGTGAGAA
Source organism: Diabrotica virgifera virgifera (assembly GCF_917563875.1). NCBI lineage: Eukaryota > Metazoa > Arthropoda > Insecta > Coleoptera > Chrysomelidae > Diabrotica > Diabrotica virgifera. Next base: position 243,675,784 of record NC_065449.1, read on the forward strand.
AGATTCGCCAACTCTAACTTTGTAATGTCGATCTGTCAGGAAATCATCAATCCAGCATAATAAAGTACCGCGAACTCCGAAATGTTCTAGCTTATGTAGAAGTCTGCGCTTAGGAACACGGTCAAAGGCTTTAGAGAAATCTAGATAAACAACGTCGACCGGCTGTGAACTGTTAATAGATGACGTCCAGTCGTTAACACAATGTAGGAGATTGGTTAGAGTAGAGCGACCAGAAACAAATCCATGTTGTTGTGTTGGAATAACATTTTCTTGGAGAAGGAATTTAGTCATCTCCTCGGAAATAATGGCTTCCATGACTTTGCTAACTACTGGTAGTAAGCTAATCGGACGATAATTGTTGGGATCGAGTTTGTTGCCTTTTTTAAAAATAGGAGTGACCGATGCTAATTTCCAATTATAATTAATAAATAATTAGGTAAATATGGTAAACAACATTAATTTTTTCAAGAGGAGACAAAGGATTTTAATAGCTTACCTCCCCAACAGGCATCCCGTTCGGCAGTCCTCAAGGCTCTCAGATTGGTGAGCAATTGTCTTAAACCTCTAGGATTATGCTGGCTGGTAGTGGCATGACTAGCGACCTCCTCCAACATAGCAAGAAGGACTTTTTGGGAACACCCAGAGAGAGCTGTCATCTGTTGGCCGATCAGTAATTCCAATAGAGCACAAATATAATTAAATCTACGGACGTCTCTAACGGCACTTCTAAAATCTAACCGTTTCACTGCTTCGTCTAATTCGTTAAAACCCGCAATCTGAAAGTAGGAAAGGAAATAATATACAAGGTGTCCCAAAAGTAGTGGAACGGTCGAATATTTCGCGAACTCAACATCGGATCGAAAAACTGAAAAATACATTTTTAATAATTTTCAAAGATCTATCCAATGACACCAAACACCAACCCCCACTACACCCCCTGGAGGTGAGGTGGGGGGTAACTTTAAAATCTCAAATGGAAACCTCCAGTTTTTCTTGCAGATTTTAATTCGTTACGTAATATTAAGCAACTTTTGTTCACGAAATTTTTTCGAACTGTGGATAGATGGCGCTATAATTGGAAAAAAACAATTTATCCATATACCATAGGTAAATTATAGAAACGGTCTAATATCTCACGAAATACACTTCCAAATGAGAAACTAAAAAACAGATTTTTAATATTTTTCGAAAATCTTTCGAATAACACCAACCGTGACCCACCAACCCACCCCCTGGAGGTGGGGTGGGGGGTAACTTTAAAATTTTAAATAGCAACCCACACTTTTTATTACAGATTCGGATCCGTCATTAAAAATTAAGCAACATTTATTCGAATCTTTTTTAGAATTGTTAATAGATGGCGCTTTAATTGGAAAAATACGATTTATTAGCGCCATCTATCAGAAATTTTAAAAAATGTTTCGAATAAATGTTGCTTAATTTTTATGACGAATCCGAATCTGCAATAAAAAGTGGGGGTTGCTATTTAAGATTGTAATGTTACCCCCCACCCCACCTCCAGGGGGTGGGTTGGAGGGTCATGCTTGGTGTTATTTGATAGGTTTTCAAAAAAGAATACAAATCTGTTTTTTGGTTTCTCATTTGGAAGTGTATTTCGTAAGATATTAGACCGTTTCTAGAATTTACTTATGGTATCAGGATAAATCGTTTTTCCCAATTATAACTCCATCTATCCACAGTTTGAAAAAATGTCTTGAATAAAAGTTGCCTACTTTTACGTAACGAATCCAAATTTGCATGAAGAACTGGGGGTTTCCATTTGAGATTTTAAGGTTACCTCTCACCCCACCTCCAGGGGGTGTAGTGGGGGATTGGTGTTTGGTGTAATTGGATAGATTTTTAAAAATGATTGAACACGTATTTTTTAGTTTTTCGATCCGATGTTTAGTTCGCGAAATATTCGACCGTTCCGCTACTTTTGGGACACCCTATATAACATTTATTAAAATGTAGTAAAACGTATTTTTCAGTTTTTTGGGTTCTAGGAGAGAAAACAAGTACCTAATTGACAAATAACTCAGACGAGACTCAGCCTTAAAAGTCTTCCCTAAGAATTTTTGAAATCATTTGATTTAATTTCAGGTAAGTATTTTTATGTGATTCCGTTAATTTTCATATATGCGATTTGATTCCAGTAGAGTTCTGAAATTATTCTGAGGTCTTTGTCATCAAGTCTGCTTCTTTTAAAATGTTAATCATCTTTTGGTGTTGAACTCTGTCAAATGCCTTTTCAAAGTTGATCAAGCACGCGTATACGTCACAGCTAACGTCCCTGCATATTTGAATCAGGACCTGTACTCAGAAGAAAAGTGCCTCTCTGGTACCCAATTGTAAATTGTAAAATGCAAAACTGTAATTTACTGTCACTTTAAAATTGCGCTGTTTAAAATTTGTGATGAAATTTATTTTCCCTCCAATGTTCTATGTTTGTAGTGTTCTAATAATAGCCTAGCGTCATGCTATATCAAATGGTTTTGTTATACCTACGAACATTGCAAAAGTTTCCAATTAACTCGCAAAACATTCAAGAATTTCAAATTCTAAATCAATGGTATAGTTTGATTTTGTCGAAATGAGCTCTGTATCGTAAATATGAGAGCAATCAAATTAATTATTGAGATAGTTAGAGCGCATTAAAATAATTTTACGACTGGGTTTTTTGACAAGGTAACTAAAAAAAAACAAAATATACTTACTTCTTTAGTACATTTTATTGTAATGTGACAATGAGGTTGGATGGCAGTGTCTGAATCACTTTCTTCTTCCGAGCTATCATTTCTGGACACCCTGAAAAAGAAAGTTCATGAATTAATTGATTATATTCATGATTGTTTTTTGTTTTCAATGAAAGAAGTCTGATAAGGTGATTCATTTAGAGATACTTTTTTAGTAGGGATTTGATGGGAGATCTTGCATGAATCGTGTCACCCGAGGTTGCGTTTTTGTTCAGTATTGTTGGTCATTTCATCTTGGAAATACTTAGCCCGGCACACAGAGCTGGGCAGTACCCGGGTACAAGTACCCGAATTTTGTACTCTAAGTTCATTTTGGGTACTCAGTACCCAGTACCCTAATACATTTTCAATAAAGTACTCGCTACTCGTACCCGTAGCATATAGGTAAAATACCCGGTACCCGCGTTTATTATACGAGTACATTTTCCGAGTACTTTTTGCAAGTCTAAGCTTGTCGCTGCATGTGGGACAGAAAATTAATAACAGGTAAAAGGGGGAGAAGTGTACTTTTAAAGTGTGTAAAATTAATAATTCTTAGCTGAGCGCTTTCGGCTTATAAATCCATCTTCGGAGATTCTGGTCAAAAAGGTCAAAATACCACTATGAAGAGAGATGGGTTCCATTTATGATATGAAATACTTCTGTTTCTTATGTAGTTTTTTATTGGTTGTAAAAAACCTTGTCTGTCTGTTTAAAAAATTGTTCAATATGCTGTTGGTTATTTTTGTATCCAGAAAAGTTAAACATCAAGAACGAGCACAAAGGACTTTCACACGAAAATTACATTATACAATATATAATGTAATTTTCGTGTGAAAGTCCTTTGTGCTCGTTCTTGATGTTTAACTTTTCTGGATACAAAAATAACCAACAGCATATTGAACAATTTTTTAAACAGACAGACAAGGTTTTTTCCAACCAATAAAAAACTACATAAGAAACAGAAGTATTTCATATCATAAATGGAACCCATCTCTCTTCATAGTGGTATTTTGACCTTTTTGACCATAGCTCCGAAGATGGCTTTATAAGCCGAAAGCACTCAGCTAAGAATTATTAATTTTACACACTTCAAAAGTACACTTCTCCCCCTTTTACCTGTTGTCATAAGTGTGTACAAAACTATTTCAGTCTTTACATTTAGAAAATTAATAACAACACGCAAAACGCCGATTTCAGTATCAGTCCATTCGCAAAGTCAAGCAAACGCCTATTCTCTTATTAAATTATATTAAAAAATTAGTTATCTTAAAAGCCAATAAAATTAATCAGTGAGTGTGCGTGGTGTTACACTGATTACAGTAAAACCTCTGTTACGGGCCACCTGCTACAATCGGCCACCTGTCCTTACGGCCGGTTTCAAAATTCCCCAAACTAATTATACATATGCATATTCCCTTATTTATGACCTATACAGGGTGTAACAAAAATACAGGTCATAAATTTAACCACATATTCTGGGACCAAAAACAGTTCGATTTAACCTAACTTACCTTAGTATAAATGTGCACATAAAAAAAGTTACAGCCCTTTGAAGTTACAAAATGAAAATCGATTTTTTCCAATATATCGAAAACTATTAGAGATTTTTTATTGAAAATGGACACGTAGCATTCTTATGGCAGTAGTATCTTAAGAAAAAATTGTAGTGAAATTTGGACACTCCATAAAATTTTATGGGGTTTTGTTCCTTTAAATCCCCCCAAACTTTTATGTACGTTCCAATTTAATTATTATTGTAGTACTATTAGTTAAAAACAATGTTTTAAAAACTTTTTTACCTCTTAGTACTTTTTCGAAAAGTCAGTTTTTATCGAGATATTTTGAATATTTGTCAAATCCACCACATATTTGTATATGGTTAAGTACGGTTATGGAGACTTGGTAATAACATGAAAATTTATTTATGATTTACATTTTTAGGTATATTTTAAACCATATTAAAAAAGAAGCCAAATCTCGATAAAAGGTGCCTTATCGAAACAATACAAAGAGGCAAAAAAGTTTTAAAAACACTGTGTTTAATTAATGGTACCGCAGTAATAGTTTAATTGGAACGTACACAAACATTTGGGGGGTTTAAAGGAACAATACCCCCATAAAATTTGTATGTAAACAAATTAAAAACGAACTCGTAACTCGATAAAAACTGCCTTATCGAAAAAATACTAAGAGGCAAAAAAGTTTTAAAAATATTGAATTTAATTAATGGTACCACAACAATAATTTAATTGGAACGTACACAAAAGTTTGGGAGGGTTTAAGGGAAGAAAACCCCCATAAAATTTTTATGGGGTGCACAAATTTGACTATCATTTTTCTTGAAGATTCTCCTTGTATGAGAATGCCACATGTCCATTTTCAATAAAAAATCTCTAACAATTTTCAATATACTCGAAAAAATCTATTTTCATTTTGTAACTTCAAAGGGCTGTAACTTTTTTTATATGCATATTTGTAATAAGGTAAGTTAGGTTCATTCGAACTATTTTTGGTCCCAGAATATGTGATTTAATTTATGACCTGTATTTTTGTTACACCCTGTATAATACGGACGAGGCCAAATAATCACATATTTTATAGAAATTGAACGTGAATGTTGGCCAAAATAATTTTGTCTATTTGTTGATGGAAATTCCCAGTACTACTTAAGTATTAGGACCTATTGTATCTACCTAAACAGGAGATTAAAGGCAAGCGTCCACAGACCCGCATCGTACGCATCGGACGCATCGTACGCAACGGATTTTAGTTTGCCTTGTACAGAAACTTATGTAACCGCGTCCACTGATCCGCATCGTACGGATCGCATTATCGATTGTCAAACTAAAATCCGTTGCGTACGATGCGGGTCTGTGGACGCTTGACTTAAATACCCAGCATCGGGTCGGTGGCCACAATAGGTTCTTAAAATCCTATAATAAAATGTCGTAAAAGTGTTTAAAAGAGAAACGTTCGTCACTATTTATAAGTATGACTACAATTCACACAAGTTGGCCGAAAAATATGGTGTAAAAACTCAAATTATCAAAGGATATAAAAAAATAAAAGTGGGCTGAAAAATTCTTTAAAAAAGCTTAACATCAATTTGTTTTTTCCGTTGTATAGTTTTGTTTTATATTAGGATATTAAAGTAATTTTAGCAGTTTCCGTTTATGAGCCTATAGAATTATATTTGTTTTTATTAACAAAATAAACAAAGTTCCAATTATCTTTTATATATTTGTGAACTACAAAAACTGGAAACACCGGCCACCTTTCTATATCGGCCAATAGTTCCTTCATTTTTAGTGGCCGTTACTGACAGGTTTTACTGTATTAATCAATGATCAATTTTTAAAATTCTTATTTTTTTTTATATAAGTTGGAGTTGTACGTTATTTTATGTTTTCAGGACTCAAAAATAAATGTATGTTTAGAGAGGCAGAGATAATTATTACCCTCTTACCTTTTTTCGGGTTCTATATTCAAATGTACTCGAAATAAGTACCCGAGAAATTCGGGTAATTGTACTTTGAGTATTGTACTCTAAGTACTTTTATTGAGCAATGTACTCGGTACTCTGTACTCGTTCCTCAAATATGAAAAGTACCCGGTACTTTGTACCCGACAATTTATCAGTACCCGGCCCAGCTCTGCCGGCACAGAGTCTAGAAATTATTCAGCTATATTACGAAAATGAGCGTTCTACGAGGAATGTGTTTCGTGCGCTTTTAGAGCAACTTATGGTCCACATAATCATCATACTGAACCCAAAATTCGCTATACCATCAATAAGTTTGAAACCCAGTTTTCATTATACACTTATACACATTTCATTATATTTGAACACGCGTCCAAATAGACCACATTCAGCAAGTACTGAAGAAAATATAGCGGCGGTAGCGGATAGTGCATGCGAAAATAATGAAGAATCGATTCGTCGCCATTCTCAACAGTTTGGCTTATCGTAGACAACAACTTAGCGTATTTTAAGTAAGGATCTTGGTTTAAAAGAATACAAAATTCAATTAGTGCAAGATCTTAAGCTGAACGACCTTCGAGTCGTTACCATTTCAGTCGATGGGCTCTTGATAAGCTTGCAGAAGATCCTGTTTTCGAAAAAAAAAATGGTTTTCAGATGAGGCTCATGTTTGGCTTAATGGGTAAGTGAATAAATAAAATGTTCGTATTTGGGGTGACGAGCAACCCGAAGAGGTTACAGAGTTGCCGTTATATCCAGAAAAAACAACTGTTTGCTGTGGTTGATGGCCAATGGAATCGTCGGACCAAATGTCTTTAAAATAGAGGCCAGCCAGAATGTTACTGTGAATGGAGACCGTTATCGCGCCATGATAATGGCCTGAAATTGAAGCTCGTGGTCTAGAAGACATTTGATTCCAACAAGATGACTCCACTTGCCCTACAGCCTGTGAAAGCATGGCTTTACTGCAAGAACGATTCGGTAAACATTTACTTCACGCTTTGGACCAGTGAATCGGCCGCCTAGATCTGGTGACATCACACCTTTAGACTTTTTCCTTTGGGGCTACCTAAAATTCAAAGTCTACATGAATAAACCGGCTACGATTGAGGCATTGAAGGCCAATACTACTCGAGTCATTGGTCAAATACCAATCGAAATGCTCGAATGCGTCAGCGAGCATTGGAACTTCAAAGTGGAGCATCTTAACCACAGTTACGGCCAACATTTAAAATAAATTTAGGATATAATATAAAATATATAAATAAATATACAATAAAATAAAATAAAGGATTTTCAAATAAAATTCATTGTTTTCATTATTTTTTCTTTCTGAAAAATGTACCTCATGAATCACCCTATATTAAGTTTATTAATTTGAGTTATCAATAGTGAAGAATAGGACTTTTTGTGTTAGTACGTGTCCGACAATGACTCTGTCAAAATATTCCCAAGCTGATCTAATCGACTATATCTAAACTCCTTGGACCATTTTGACCGTCGTTATAGCAACACAATTTTTGATTTGTCAATATTCGACGTTTTTATTCCAATTTATGACACTTGTTCTATGTACTACGAGAGATGTCCGTAATTTTAATAACCAAGCACAATGAGAACATTTACAATATTTATAAAGCCCCCAGTGAAAAAAAGAAACAACCGTACAAATCTAAATTTAGGGAAATTACCGAAGACAAACGGTTACAGGTACAATCGTATATCCAGCAAAAGGAACATGCCACGATGGGGGTACCAGAAGTAGAACCGCCTGATCCTCATAATTATCTTAAAAAACGAACAGGTAATTCGAAATACATATTAATTATATAAACACATAAGAATATCTACAAGTAAAAAGAGGTAAGGTAAATAATAATAATAATTTTAACATATTTCCATTTGTATGTGTGTGCTTGTAGTAGTTTTCAAATACATTTTACAGTAAAAAATATTATATTCTATATAAATCTATCTAAATAAAAAAGTCTCTAGCTCAAAATGAAGTGACTTATAATGAAAAGAATATCAGTAACTATTTTTTCAGCAAAAAAGTGTTCGGAAGCAACCCCCTAATCAACACTCTAATTAAAATTAGTCATTGACCTTATTTGGTCTTTTTTATTTATGTATTATTAATAGGTTTTAGAAGTTTGACCGGCTTAGAATGATTAGTTTAAAAAAAATGCAGTTAAAAGCGAATAACGAATTTTTGTAGTTTGAAAAAAATGGCCTTTTCTTCAGAATACCAAGATTAGCATCGGAGATACGAAAAAATGTTTAAATATGAAATTGTAGCTTATTTAGTTTCCAAGAACCTGGTTTGCAAACATTTTTTCTACGGCAAAAATTGAGTGAATCGTAAATGAGTATATCCGAAAACATTGATTTTTTCGATATAAAACTAACACTTTCGATAGCGAATAAATCGAAAACTATTAATTTTATCAAAAAAATGTATAGAACATTTTTTGCTTAGAATGAATGTTTTTATCAACTTTTGCGGTCAAAATATAATAAAAAATTTCCACCTCCGAGATGGGGTGGCAATCACCCCCATGGTAAAAGCGCCTTTCGGCATCATATAGGTTTTGATCCTTGGACTATCCACTACTTATTCTCGAATTTTCAAGGAAATCGATCTATTCTGTAAAAATTGCGAGGTGAAAAGCTTCAGTTCCTGGCCTATAAGTAGTTTTTTGATTTGTTATCACCTTTGTTTTATTTTCTCAGACTTAAGCTCATTTAGCATGTAGATTAAAGCTAATTAATAATTCCATTAAGGCAACGGTCATCAAGGAAAAATACCAAGGAGAGGATGTCTTGATCCCGCGTATACCGATGATTCCAACTGACTTACAATTTGATTTTCCCGTGCGTTGGCAATGTGCGATAAACAAATAGCAAATCCAATCGTTGGAAGTTTGTGGAATCAACTTGGAGTTTCTATGTTTCGCGCATCCACAATTATTATACGTCTCGTGTTTATTAGAAAGTTTTAAATTGATTCAACTTTTTTCATAGATATTATTTTTGTACATGAGTACAGTAAAATTTTTAATTTATTTTAAGATATTTGGCAAACGGCGTGTTTTTTTTTATAGTTAGTTTAGAGAAATGTATTTTCGTACTTTTATTTACACAGCGGAAAACTTATCGTTTTTCCAGCAGTAACAAAAAGAGTCGAAAATTTCAATGTTTTTGCAACAAAATTTTACAATGTTCGAAATGGCTTTTTCCAACTTTATTTAAATTCTTTTGACATAATTCTCGCTCCCTTGCCTATGCTACCCATAATATCATTGTTAAAAGGTACTAGTACACTTTAGAAGACCAAAAATAAGCATTTTTCAAGATTTTTTTCTCAGAACCTTTATTAAAAATTAATATAAAACTTTTTAGGTATTATTATATAACTCTTACATAATATAAAAAATATATCTTTCTTCATTTATGCACGTACACTAATATTGTAGAGGACGCCAAAGTCGAGGCCTCTAAAAAAACTAGTTCCAATGGCGCACAGTTAATCTCAGGATTGGGATCTCTGAAACTAAAAAATTCTATGGCATTTGAAAAAGGAAGGTTTCTTACGTGACAATTTACCACCGTTAGTGAAAAATTCTGCAAAAAAAATTTACGGAAATTTGAAAAAATTTTGTGAAAAAATCGCCCGTTTTTCTTCAGTTTTTCATGGTTAAAAAATATTAATTTTTTATTTGTTGGTCAAATTGTGGTAAATTGTCACGTAAGAAACCTTCCTTTTTCAAATGCAGTACGATTTATTTATTTCAGATATCCCAATCCTGAGATAACTGTCCGCCATCATTTTTCGAGGCCTCGAATGTTGCGCCCTCTATAATATTAGTGTACGTGCATAAATGAAAAAAGATATATTTTTTGTACTCTCTTAGAGTTAGATATTAATATGTAAAAAGTTCTATATTCATTTTTAATAAAGATTCTAAGAAAAAATTCTTGAAAAAAATTATTATTTTTGGTCTTCTAAAGTGTACTAGTACCTAAGTTAATTTTTTTCTGAGTTATGTTATTGCAAAAAGGTTGTTTTAGTACATTCTTTAACGGCTTTTGCTGTAAATTTTAAAGAACCGCTTGGATTGACATGAAATTTGGCATACACATAGCTAACATGTCAAAGAAAAAAAGTGATATGGTGCCGATGTCTGCTTTTGCCCTAGGGGTGAGTTTCACCCCATCTCGGGGGTGAAAAAGTATATGTCCAAGATATATCCCGAAATGGATAAACTGACTAATTTTAAGCAACTTTTGTTCTATATAGTTTTTTCACCAAATCAATACTTTTCGAGTTATTTGTAAGTGAATATGTTCCTTTTTCAACTAAATAACCACGTTTTTAGACGGTTTTTCGCAAATAACTCAAAACGTAGGCATTTTGTCAAAAAAAATATTCTTACCAAAACTATAGTCTATAAAAAAGTGAAAAAGACGGTGTATATGTTAGGTCTCTATACCTAACAAAAGCAGAGTTATAGCTAATGAAAAATAGGTTCATATTCGAAAAATTCCAAATAGAATAATTCAATGTGAAATATCCAAATAATAAAGCATTCTGGGGAAACACATTACAACTGTTTTAAAGTGTTAAAAAAAGCTTTATTTCTGTTTTTATAAAAAAAATTTGTAGCATCAAATGTAACCAAGTTACGCTCAAAATAAAGTTGGTCCCTTTTGCTTTGGCAAGAAAAAATCAGGAAGATCACCCCCCAATTAGCAATTTAAATGAGATTAATCGTTACCGCTTCACAAGTTACTTTACTTATGCTGTGTTTATATGATCTGTAAGTTTCATCGATTCAAAGTGCTATTTTTGAAAAAATTTGGTTTTAAAGTAAAATTTTTATAACTTTTAATTTTCAAAAACATGCTTTTTTTCAAAATAACTTAAAAATTGTTAGAGATACCAAAAATCTTAACAATAAAAAATTCGGCTTTAATTTTCTGAATATTTTGTATTTTTTTGTTTTTCTGTAAGACAAAAGTTGGTTAAGATTCGGTGTTTCTAAATTTGCATACACTCGTGATAAGTGACTCGTTCAAGCTCTTTTAACTACAGCTGTTTCAAAAATAAGGACTTTGAACCGATGAAACTTACAGATCATATGATCAATATATACGCGAGTAAAAAACTTGTGAAGTGGTAACAATTAAGTTCATTTGGAATGCTAATTAGGGGGCGATTTTCCCGATTTCTTACCAAAAAAAAGGGACACACTATATTTTGAGCGTAACTTGTTTACTTCTGATGCTAAAAAATGTTTTTTAAAAACAAAAATAAGCATTTTTAAACACTTAAAAGTTAAAATGAGTTTTCCTCAAAAAAGTGCTTCGTTTTTCGGTTATGGCACGTTAAAATATTCGATTTGGAATTTGACAAATATGAACCTATTTTTCATTAGCTATAACTCTGCTTCTACTAGGTATAATGACCTAATATATACACCATGTTTTTCACTTTTTTACGCGCTATATTTTTGATAAGAATTTTTTTTCGACCAAATACTTACTTTTTGAGTTATTTGCGAAAGATCGTCTGAAAACGTGGTTATTTTGTAGAAAAATTACCATACTCACTCGCTAATAACTCGAAAAGTATTAACTTGGTGAAAAAACTTTATAGAACAAAAGTTGCTTAGAATTAGTCATTTTTTACTATATCGTTTTTCCAGCAATAACAAAAAGAGTCGAAAATTTCAATATTTTTGCAATCAAATTTTACAATGTTCGAAATGGCTTTTTCCAACTTTATTTAAATTCTTTTGACATAATTCTCCCTCCCTTGCCTATGCTACCCATAATATCATTGTTAAGTTAATTTTATTCTGAGTTATGTTATTGCAAAAAGGTTATTTGGGATTAAGCAATTAAATAATAATTTTTGATAAATCACTTTGAAATTTTAAATACACTTAACATTATAAGGCCTCATTTTCCACGCAAAATCAAGGTTAATTTTTTACAATCATTCATTATTAAAATTTATTGAAAATTTTAGACTTCTTAGGTTTTTTAGAGTTTTCTAAGCAACAAATTAGTAAATAAACATTCAAAGAATCGCCACTTTAAAGCTTTAAACCAATGTTTTACCAAATAATTACCTCCAAATTCGTTAAAGATGCTTGACTCTTTACTGGTAGAAGAGTTGTTAAAATGGTATATTTTTTGGCCTTAAATTGGTATATCCTTTTTCTTAAACTAAGAGGAGTAAACTCAAAATATTCACATCCAATAATGTCACTAGAAAAATCACCTGGTTCACCTTCTTTTTTTGGTTGATCATGTCGCCCTTCGACAGCAATCCATAAATATTTTAATAAACTAATACGTCACTAAAGAGTTCTAAAAATTAGCTGTTTTTTTTATATAAATGCAGACTACAAATCTAAAAATTATAGGATGCAGAAAACAGAAAAAATCAGCGATATAACTTAACTAACCTATGAATTTTAAATGCCAATGGTATCAAAATTTCATAATTTGGTGGAGTAAACTTGCCTGCAGTTGGACCAATTACATACAAGCATTACGGCGTGGTAAATTTGAATTACTCCTACTAGCCTCCTAGTTTAAAAACGAAGTATAATAATTTAAAAATTCCACCGAACTCACTGCAGAAAACATACTTAGAGGTTTTGGATATTGAGGTCCATAAAAGTGAAAAAACTTGTCAGACCCCTGGCTTGACCAGTCCCAAACAGGATACTTTTTCACCTTATGTCTCTGAATTATACCTCTGAAACTCATGAGACACGATCCCTTTTGAGGAACATATTTCATGGGTTTTAGAGAAATCCGCAGCACAAAAAAATATGTAAAACATATCTGAAATACATATATTAATAATAAAAACGAGGAAAATTAAATTAATCGCCAAACGATGGCGGATGTGAATATAGATCAAGGTTCTAGGATGCTTACAAACACGTCTATGATAGTTAATTACACCTAAATAATACCAAGGAATTAAAAATCATTTTTAATAGATCTAAAAATAAATTGTTGATAAAGTATTATTATAGTCACGAAAGGGTATTAACAAGCAATGGGATCTCTCTCTGACAATCTTCGTTTACGTGTTTTATTTCTCTCGTCGGTTTTTGTGAATATTTTTTAAATATGGTAACTTTTTATCAAGTTTATTTCTTGTACCAAGGTAATTACTAGAAAAAACCAATGAATTTAATTTTTATACGAGTTTGAAGCAGTAGACCAATTCATGTATTTGTCTTCCTTGTGAACGGAAAATAATTAACATAACAAATGCTATTTCTGAACAAACAACTAAATAGGACAAAAATCAAAGATATCAATACACAAAGCCCTTATTTTACCCCTTAAATGCATTATGAAAATTGTTGAAACTTGTTATTCCGAGGTTTTTAAGGTCGCTGAACACGAATATTGCTTCGGCGATGCTGTACGAGGTACCTGCTGCCCTTTATATACGTTATCTCCTGAATATTTATAAAAATTCGTTATAAAAACAGTTGAAAATCATCTGGGGTTTTTTCAGGTCGCCGAACGATAATCTTGTATCGAAGATGCTGTACGAGGTAACTAGTGCCCGGTATCTACGTCGTTTTATGGAAATTCAGAGATCGGTATAGCGGAGATAATTATTGGTCACAAGCTTGGTCTTCTGAGGAGTTTTTTAAAAGTTTATTAGAATATAAATTAAAGAGGTTAATGGTAACAGAACCCATTCCTGTCACTCCGCGTTCTGTTTGCTATTCCCCACTTGTATAAGTGTCACCTTTTACATTTACCTTATTTCAGTGGCGTACTGAGCATGATTCCGCGGAACCAGGGCCGGGCCCCACAGGGGCCCGCTCTAATACGCTTTTTGTTTCTTTTTTTTATAATTTGATGGGGACATTTTGAACTACACAAGTACATACTAGGAAATGTAACTGCTTTAATAAATTTTTATTTTTGGTAGGTAATTATAAATAAAAACGAATAATACCTATTTATCAAAGAATTAAAAAACAAAATTTTTTAAGAAACATAGGGAACGATTTTGTCAGGTTCTGTACTCTTTTTACCTGCTTAAGCCGAAGCCCTGGTTTCAACACTTGTTTAAAGAATAACCGCCTGTACCTACTAACCCAAACACTTGTGTTTATATCAGCACGATCCATAGTTGTTGTAAACTACAAAGTTGTAGAAATTATACGGGGGGTTATAAAAATATTCCCAAGACAATAAATTAAACGCTAGATGCTCCTTTTGTTCGTATTTATAGCACCTTCATTCTTCAGCTTTTACCTACTTTTAGGTAATTCTTATAAAATATCTGATATTAAATTCTAAATAGACAAAAATGAGAACAACCGAACTTAAAGGTACGTATCAGAACTTTCGCCCTTCATATGTGGAAGCAGTCACTGCAGTTAGTAAGTTTAATCAGTACAGTTACAGTTTGAAATATCTAAGAGCTAAGACAGTGATCTAAGGCTGTGGTCTCCAATACACGCTGTACAGCGTCTTGTTATCTTATTACTATCTATCGGCTATCTTATTACCGCTAGCTTATTACCGAGGGCCAGAAGTCCCTTAGAATAAATAAATAGTTTCTTTTGAATGAGATATTTGAAATTAAAAATCACACTCAATTTCCTCTTTTTATTTTCACCCCTTTAACTTATTAAAATAAACATTATATAAGTTCTCAGGGACTTTCGGCCCTCGGTAATAACGTAATCTTTCATTCTGCATTTAAATTTTAAAAAAATACCTATTCGTTTTCTCAGGATTCGAAAAAAATGAATTTGAAAGCGAAAAAATGAAAGCGAAAATTGCTTTATTAATTTCTTTTTAAGAAAATCTCGTCGTTTGATTAAAGATATCTACCCCACGGTTATCCAAGGTTTTATTTTTGCTATTTTTTTATTTACGCGTTTTATCTCCCTACTCCTAGAGATTTGTTTGAACATAATTACATATTTAACTTATTTATAAATGTATCATACATATGATATATTATGTGCAATTTGAGAACCTCTTTTTTTGATATAAATTGCATCTAATTTTCATTTTTTTAAAGCTGTTTTCCGATATTCAGGTTTTTAATTATGACTAAACAGGCCTGGATCCCGCGAATCAGAAAAAGTTTATTAATAGCAAGCTGAAAATTTGTTAATAGCTTAACGGTGTCTATTCGGACAAACTTTGATATACGGGAACACTGTAACAGGGGAAGTTGTAACTGTGGAACAGGTTACAGGTTTCGAACGTCAGACTACGAAAATATCCCATGTATTTTGTCGGACAGAACTTCCAATTGATTTGTTACCCTTTCATTAAACTCTCATGCAAAAATCAGACTGCTATCTTGCTATCTATCACCAATATAATTCCTGCCATTTGACATGTTCTACGTGTCGGACTTATAAAATGCCTAACATATTTGTCGGACAAACATTTTTCATATATTGTATAAAGTTTGCTATTGAATGAACTTAAAAATAACCTGCTAGTTTTCACAATCATAAACGTGTCAGGATGACAAATTCCACAATTAAACTCACGTTCCACAATTAAAACTTCCCCTGTTCCAGTGTTCTCATATATCAAAATTTGTCCGAATATAGACACCGTTAAGCTATTAACAAATTTTCAGCTTGTTGTTAATAAACTTTTTTTGGTACGCGGGATCCAGGCCTTAGATGCAGAAAATTTTTGAGTTTCATTATTTAGGTATTAAAACGGCTGGAGTAAAGTGATCAGTCATGTCAGTATGAAAAACAAGAGGATTAATATTATTTTACTGTTTTAAATCAGCTTGAGTTTTTATATGATGATTTATATTTAATGTTTATTAAAAACTTTTGATATACAATGTGTGTTTTTATTGGGAGGGGGAACCCGCATTCCAACTGGAACCAGGGACTGCTGATCTATCAGTACGCTACTGCCTTCTTCCAATACATATGTTTTAAATTATGAATAAAATGAGCTCGTAAGTAATATTAAGGACAAGTTCCAAATTTTACAAAACAAATGTTTGTTTTAGGCAAGCCGTGCTACCTTGGTAAAGACGTTATTAAAAGAGAAAAAGTAAAATTAAAAATGGACGTACCGAAGCTCGCTGAATGTCTAAAGGCGTACAAACCCGCAAAGACTTCCAAAAACTTTATAATTGAAAATGTAAAAACTATCCATCAAATGAAACCTAAGGAACCAGTACCCACAGTAGTGATAGATCGGCAAGGTAATTGTACTCAATTTTGTTATTCATATTTTATAAGTGTGGTCACGAATATATTACTCTCCTTTTTCTTCACGTGCCGTATCAGATTTATCCCAAGTTGGCGATCACCATTGCGAAAGCTTCTCGAGCTTCTGCAACATGGAATAATTGCCCTGCATCATTTGGTATCTGAGTCCATTTACGAATGTTTTTTAACTAAGAAACTTGCTTTCTTTCTGTACTTCTACGGTCCTCTATTTTTTTCTTTAAGGATCAGTTGTAGTATTCTACATCGATTTCCTCTCACTATGTATCCCAGGCAAGACATTTTCCGGTGTTTAACAGTTGTGCGATTAAGGAGCTCGCCGTAGAGAACTCGGCTGGTTCTCTGGTCGATTTTGCACACAGATTTTGGGAACTCCTTCTTTTTATTTGTCGAAGGACCAGCTGGAAATGCACCTGCAAGGAATAATCTTTGCTAGGGATAAGGAGAGGGTGATAGGTAATTAAAACACAATGTTTATAAAGTAACAAAAAAATATCGAAGAATAAATGAGAGATAGCAGATTGATATTATAAGTTTAAATTACAAGTAAATGAGACAGTTTATCACGAATAGAGTTTTTGATAGAACAGCGAACCGTTTGATACAGTTGATACAGATTATATTGTTTTACTATTTGGCACTATCACTTACTGCCTAGTTGATAAGGCCACAGACATTAACTATATTGTTATACATGAGGTGAAAATAGACAAAAACTACATTATTTGGAGATTCTTCAATGCGGTGTGCATTCGACGATGGTTAAAAACAGACTCTCAGTGTAGTTGGGCAACTTTTAGTTTCGTTGTTTGGCGGGAAAAGATAGTTGGCGGGTATATGGGTAAAAAACTAGTTTTGAAGGGACATATACAAGGTTCTAATTTGTTGAAATATTGAAAATATTTGTTCACTGTAGAAATTTATGGGAAATTTATACAACAGTCTTTAACAGTTCTCTATGTGTGTTGACCCTCCTTAGTACTTCCTCATTAGTTTTTCTTGCTGTCGAAGGTATCTTTAGCATCCGTCTATGAATCCACATTTCTGTTCATGGTCGATAAATCTATTGTCCAATCTTCTGCACCATACAAAAATACAGACCAAACATAGCACTTACCATTCTGTCTTTGTTTCTCACCTGAGAGAAATGACATAATTTTCATAAAAGTAGTTTTAGTCATTGCTATTCTGCGTTTTATTTTTATGTCTGTGTCTAGTGTCTAGTTGATCCGTTATAACAGTTCGCAAATATGTCATTTTGTGAATTTTTCCAACTTGGACTCCATTTAATTGAAGGCTGCATCTGGATCTGGGTTACGATTAAAGCCTAAAAATTTGGTTTTGTTTGATTTTATTTTAATGACCATTTCCTCTCCTATTTCGTGAATACAATCAAGCAGAATTTGAAGACCTTCAATATTTTTGACAGAATTACTGTATCGTCCATGTATCTAGTTACATTAAGTAGCTCCTCGTTGATTTTGATTCTGGTCTTTTAAATAACTGGTCTGAGTAAACATTGAACAATGTTAGGGACAAAGTGCAACCTGCTCAAGACTCAAGACTGCTCGTTGTATGGAGATTTCGTCAGTGTAGTTATCTCCAATTTTTACGGTAGCAGTTTGATTCCAGTACAAATTTTTAATGACACGAATATCTTTGTCATCTATTTCTACATTTTTCAGCATCTGCATTAATTTTTCATGATGTTCTTTGAAGTTCACGAAGCATACAAATACATATTTTCTTTGATCACGGCATTTTTGTAATAGTATGTTTAGCGCAAAAAGTGCCTCCCTGGTTCTTATAGCAATTCTTAAACTAAATTGGGTATAAAAAATAATGAAGTAAAACCACTTCTATGTAAAAGGTATATTTAATAAAATTTTAAAAATCCGAATGGATTAAATAAAGTAGGTTCATTCAGAACGTTTTCGGACCTATCAGTCCATCATCAGTTAATTCGTATTTACTTGTTAACTAGCCCCAGAACCAAACAATGGTTGTACTTATAATTCAATCTACATTATAGTGTTGTGAAATTGGAAAGGCTAAACGCCGATGTTAAAAGAATACCTCCGGGAACATGGTGAGACTCTAAACGAGAACTTGGCAGACCTCGTTGGCCCAAGATCGTTGTTAGGGTTCTCGTTTAGAGTCTCACCATGTTCCCGGAGGTATTCTTTTAACATCGGCGTTTAGCCTTTCCAATTTCACAACACTATAATGTAGATTGAATTATAAGTACAACCATTGTTTGGTTCTAGGGCTAGTTAGCAAGTATATACGAATTCACTGATGATGGACTGATAGGTCCGAAAATGTTATGAATGAACCTATTTTATTTAATCCATTGGGATTTTTAAAATTGTATTAAATATACCTTTTACATAGAAGTGGTTTTACTTCATGTTAGAGTTTTTTAACTATATGGTATACAGCCAACCCAGGGAACTACCCCTTTTAGTTTAAATTGGGTATCTTCGAGATCTTCGCATTTGCGTCCAATTCTGATCGACCATATATATCGACAATAAAAATAAATTATTAAAATCGACTATCTATACACTTTTAGGTAACAAACAGCCTCTGAAAGCAGGCCTGGAACCCATCTACATAAAAATCCCACCGTTTGGCAAGACGCCCGCATATCTAAAGCGATTCATCGACCAAAAAGAAAAGGAATACCAGATGAAGAAAGACGCCAGCGGAGTAGAACAACCTTTATGCAAATACATCACGAGAGATCAAAGAGAGGCATTGCTGAACGTAAGTAGTTTTAGCTATTACAATGCTATTACCAAAGAAATACCAAGGGCGGATCCAGGGAGGGGGCCATGGGGGCCATGGCCCCCTCCGAGAATTTAAAAAAGTATAAATTTAAACATTTGCAGTTCAAACGTTTTTAGTTTCATACACATATATATGTGCAGAACCGGGGATAAATACCTATGTTTTCTGGACTAGAATTGAACAAAAGCAGTAACGAGAATGACATAGGATGTTTTATAAATCAAAATGTTGATAATTTTACAAAGTGCCAATTGTTAGAAAAACCTTGACACTGGCAGCCATTAAAATCGTATTAATTTCCATATTCTGTATACAAAAAGAATAAAAAAGGAATGAAGCGTTACTTGGGTCACCAGCACTTAGAACAAAGGAGTTGGTTGGTATTTTCTCACAGTCAAAAGGGATTGTTATACAAGTATTACGTTTTATTTTTCTAATGAAAAATATGGAAACAATAAAAACATGACAGCGCAAAGCCTTATCACGAAACCTTTAACATCTTTCGCCTAACTTATGGGCAAAGACGGAGCCACACAAACCTATGAAAAAACATTATACCACAAGAAGTGCGTTCAGGTTGAGCTGAATTTTTTACAAAGTTATCGCAACCCGCAAAAATCGGTCATTAACCAGATAGACTCTCAAAGGTCTAAACAGAGACAAGAAAATAAAGAAAGACTACGACCAATACTAGAGTCCATAGTGTTCTTAGGTCGGCAAAATATTCCTCTAACAGGCCATCATGATAATGGCCTTCTGCTTCTAGACGAAGATGCTGGACCTAGCAATGAGAGGAATTGTTAAGGTTTAAAATCACATCAGGACAGGATTTAAATAAGACTCTTAAACAACACCTATCCACAGCATCAACTTGAGCAACACACATTAGTAGTACCAGTAAAAATCAATTAATAATATGTTGTGGTGAAGAAATAATTGAATAAACAATGGATCAGGTTGAAAGTGCAAATTATTACTCTGTCATATTTGAAGAAACGACCGATGTATCGCACGTGGAACAGCTTTCTCTAAATTTGAGATACATACACAATAACAAAATTCGTGAAGATTTTGTCATTGACGTTTATGAGAACATAAAAATAATTAGTGAAAATCAAGAAAGAGGGGAAACAAGGCCTGACAAGAGAAGGATTGGGAAAATAATTATTGCTTACTTGTTGAAAGAACTGCATTTGGATCCGAAGAAATGTGTAGGAATCGGTACTGACTTTAATAATACCTACTTTAATAACGATAAGTTTTGAATGTCTTTATAACACTCAAAAGTGTGTGAAAAGTGCCTTAAAACTGAATATTCTAACTCTAATTTTTTAAAATTACCCCCTGACCCTCCGGTACACCTCCCCAAAAAATGTTCATGGCCCCTCCCGAAAATCGGCCCTGGATCCGCCCTTGCCAACAACGTCGTTGGTGTATTCTTTGCTATTACCACCGAATTACTAAGTAGTGTCTAAACGTCTAAAAATAAAACGCTTCCTACATGCGCAAGATTAGATTTACACCGTTTTAAAGTTTACTATCAGGAAACAGGAAATTTTGGTAACGAATATTAAGGACGTGTACCGTGTAGGTTAGTCACTTATCTTATTTGATTGTATTAATATTTACTTCGTTTTATTTTCGTATCTTCAGTAATGGCATTGGATCGAAAAAAAAACAGTATGTATATTATCTAACAATTAAACAGGGTGTTAGTAAATAAATGAGATAATACGCGGATGACACGGTGTTAATTGCGAGCAATTACGAAGAATTTCAACATCTGATTAATTAATAGGATAAGCACAACGTGTGGTGAATATGGACTCAAGCTAAACACCGCAAAGACCAAGGTGATGGTTGTTAGTAAAACGCTTAGTAAAACGCCAAAACAACCGGAAGTAGTAACAGCTTATGGTGAACAATTCGAGAGAACTAACAGTATCACCTACCTTGGTTGTAATCAAAATAAGAACTGGGACATGAGCAAAGAAATTAAAGAAACTTTCATGTGGAAACATTACTTTGAATCTGAAAATTAGATTAGTGAGATGTTATGTCATCATCATCAGTGGCGTTACAGCTCTTTATGAGCCAAAGCCTTCTTCAGAACAATCCTCCATTCGCCCCTGTCTCTGGCAACTCTTCTCCATGATCTAATTCAAATAGATTTCAAATCATTTTCTAGGTTGTCTTGGTACCTAAGTCTCGGTCTTCCTCTTGTTCGTTGTCCTATCGGCCCTCTTCGGTCAAAAACTTTTCTGACTATGGCAACTTCCTCTCGTCTGATTACATGACCTATCCACCTAAGCCGTGCTACCTTAATGAATTTTACAACGTCAGGTTCTCCAAAACGTCTATACAACTCAAAGTTGTAACGCCTGCGCCACAAACCTTGACCTTTTATGCCTCCATATATTCGTCTTAGTATTTTTCGCTCGAAAAGTTTGAGTAATTCTTGGTCATTCTGTGTAAGTGACAAAGTTTCTGAACCATATGTTAGCACTGGTCTTATTAGTGTTTTGAATACAGTCAGTTTAATTTTTCTAGGCGTTTTTGAAGCCATCTATCTTTTTAAGCCATAGTAACACTTATTTTGTACATAGTAACATTGATTTTAGTATTAAAAAAGAATTTAATGAAATCAAAATCGACAGTAAGCAGAATTTTAACTTTAAGAGAGCCAACTTTATAGAACTTTATAATGAACTCTATTTATCTGACTGGTCTTTTCTTTCCACTGATCTTGATATCAACAGCAACCTAAATGCCTTTTATCAGTATATTCACAGCATCTTCTCTAAACATATTCCTCTTAAAAAGAAGCAAACTAAACGTTATCCGATTTGGTTCAATGGTGATCTGATTAATCTTCTGAATACTAAAAATAGAGCTTGGAACGCGTACAAAAAATCTCGTAATATTCAAAATTACACTGAATTCAAGAGAATTCGTTCAGAATTCAAATACTTTAATCAAATAATATACAAGCGTTATGTGTCTCAACTAGAACTCAATCTTAAACAAGATCCTCGTAGCTTTTGGTCGTTCATAAACTCCAAGAAAACAAATTGTTCTATTCCTGAAACTATGTCGTATAATAATATAAAGCTAGAGACTTCACAGGATATTGCCTCATCATTTGCCGATTTCTTCTCAAAGTCATACACCGATATTTCTCCTCCTGACCATATCACTCCCAAATTAAATACATATATTGCCGAACAATTGCACATTCCCGCTTTTACAAAATCTGAAATTGAACAGGCCATAAGGAAGATTAAGCCGAACATGACGATGGGATCAGATGATATTCCTGCATTTCTCATAAAAGATTGTGCCCACGTATTTTCAACTCCTCTGTGTACTTTATTTAACTGCATATTATCCAGTTCGGTCTTTCCCACACAATGGAAAGTTTCTAAAATTGTCCCTGTGTTTAAGAAAGAAAATCGAACTTCTATCCAAAACTATAGGCCTATTGCTATCATATCCAACTTTAGTAAAATTTTCGAGATATGTATAAATAAACACCTTTACACCCACATTTCACCATTCATAGTTCCCCAACAGCACGGATTTATCAGTGGTAAATCTACTTTAACAAATCTTGTTAATATCACTCAATTCCTGTGTGAAGCATTAGAAAGAAATGCTCAAGTCGACGTCATATACACTGACTTTTCCAAAGCTTTTGACCGCTTAAGTCATAAAATTCTACTGAATAAGCTCAGTTCTATTTCAATCACACCTACGCTGTTACAATTATTTAACTCTTATTTTACAGATCGATGGCAATATACATAAATTAGAGGTTTTAAATCAACCCCTTTTCCTCAGTTATCCGGAGTACCGCAAGGTTCAATTGTAGGGCCGCTATTGTTTGTGATATTCGTTAATGATATTGTTGATGACCTAGATGTTCATTTACTAATTTATGCGGACGATTTAAAATTATTTTTTGAAATTAAGTCACCCTCCGATTGCATTAGACTTCAAGAAAATTTAAATAAAATCAGTATATGGTGTGACGCTAATTGTTTGCAGCTAAATGCGTCTAAATGTAATGTTATGTCTTTTTCTAGAAGCCCTTCTCCAACACACTATGATTATCATATACATAATACTTCCATTTGTCGCCCCTGCTCTGTTATATAAGGACCTGGGGGTCATATTTGACTGCAGACTATCATTTGTTCCACACATCACTAATATCGTTGCGGGTGCGTTTAGTACTCTAGGTTTCATTTTACGAAATGCGAAAGAACTTACCGATATTGACACTTGCAAAGTTTTATATTCATCTCTTGTTCTCCCCAAACTCGATTATGCATCGATAGTTTGGTCTCCAATTTATCAAAATCACACAACTGTTTTGGAATCAGTACAGAGGCGGTTTTTAAAAAGTATGCACTTTAAATCCACTGGCATTTATCCTGCTAGGGGATTTTCTGAAGAGCCACTTCTCGATAAATTTAAGATGCAAAGTCTTCAGCGTCGTAGAATAACTCAATCTTTATGCTTTTTATTTAAAATTATTAACAATCAAGTAAATACTCCTGAGTTATTGCAACTTCTTAATCTCCACTTACCACGTGTTGCTTCTCGTACTTCACAAACGTTTTATGTTAACAGAGCCAGATCAAATATTTTGGTGCAGTCACCTCTAGTACAAATGCAAGCTCACTACAATGCGAACTCTGATCTCTTTGACATCTTCAATTCTAATTTACGCATCATTAAGAATACTGCTAACGATATTAGGTTGCAACCAGTCACTTTTTAACATCTTGCTGTTATATTATATATTTATTCTGTATTTTTGTATTTAATTGTTTTACATACTATGTATTTTCTGTTTTTCTTTAATTACTTTATAAGTTTTTGTTCGTCGTTGTTCGTATGTGAGTGTGTTTTTCTCATTTTGAGTTTTTTCACACACTTACATATAAACGGCGTTTATGTAGTCTATGTATTTTATACTGTTTTGTTGTTATGTGTATGATCTGTAAACGGTAAATTTACTAATACGCTTAATACACTAACCCAGATTGTAATTGGTCCAGTACTGTTATTTGGGTACTAAATAAATAAATAAATAAATAAATTATTGGCGAGCACTATTCTTCTTTTAATTTCTTCACTGACATTGTTATCTTTAGTTAGCAGCGAGACTAAGTATATGAAGGTGTCGACACCTTCCAGTTCTAGGTCATCAATAATTATTATTCTTGTAGGTGTCGGGTTGCTTGACTTAGTGCAACACATATATTTGGTCTTTTGAACATTTATATTTAGTCCCATTCTCTGTGCAGATGCTCTTAACGACTGAAATGCTTCAGTCAGAGATTCTGTGGACCTAGGACCTACCTATGATGTATATGTCATCTGCGTATCCGACAATTTGTACTGATTTGTTAAAGATAGTACCATTCGTAGTAATCTGGGACTCTCGAATTATTTTTTCTAATGCCAGGTTAAATAAGAGACACGATAGTCTATCACCCTCTGTCTTTCCATTTTTGCAATGGAAGGGTCTTGAGAGATCGTTTTGGATTTTTACCATGCTCTCTGCACCTGTGAGTGTAAGTTCAGTTAATTGGACAAGATGAAACGGTATTCGAAATTCTACAATAACAAGTAGAAGTTTATTTCTATTAACGGAGTCATATGCGGCTTTGAAGTCAACGAATATGTGGTGGGTGTCGACGCCGAACTCTAGGGTTTTTTCAACTGCCTCACTGTAAATATCTGGTCCTTTGTTGATTTATTAGGACGGAAACCGCACTGATATCCTCCCACTATTTGTTCGGCGTAGGGGAGGAATCTTTTGTACAATACGTTGGACAACACTTTATACAGTAATCCCTCATTATCCACGGACTCATCAACCGCGGTTTCACTTATCCACGGTTGCGATATCTGTTGAATCTTTAATAAGAATATTTGATTATTTTTATAATTTGACCAGTCGCGTTAAATTACTCATGATACGCCTCTGGCGCTTGTTCTTAGTAACAATACTACGGAAATTAGTTTATAGTTCGGAAGGTTTAAAATACCGGCGAATGTAGACGCTTATCTCAGTGTCTTTATTTTTGTTGATATAATAATACTATTTCACAGATATGCAATTACATATTTTGTACTTCCACAGTTCTCGTTTTAACGTCAAAATTACATAGTTTTAATATATATGTAATTGGGATTATATATCAATTTCTTCTTTGGATCGTGGATCCCTCACCAACCACGGTTTCACCAACCACACCTTTCTCTTCGGAACGTAACCCCCGCGGTTGAAGAGGGATTACTGTATGCCATATTGAGTAGAGTAATGCCTCTATAATTATCACACACCATCATGTCTCCCTTTTTGTGTAGAGGACACAGTACACCTAACTTCCAGTCTGTGGGTGTTTCTTTCTGTTGTCAGATTGCAGTTATCAGTTTATGCATGTGTTTCAGGAGGGTGTCGCCGCCGTTTTTGAAAAGTTCGGCAGGGAGATTATCCGAACCGGGGGCTTTATTATTTTTCAGTGTTAAGTGTTTTCTAGTGATGTTATGTGTTCTCTACTATTTTGTACGGCGTCGAAGCTTGGACTTTAACGCATACACTTCTTCAGAAACTGGAAGCCTTTGAAATCTGGGTGTATCGGAGAATCCGACGAATAAGTTGGGTGGATAGAGTTCGTACCGAAGTTGTTTTGCATCGGATGGGAAAAGTCACAGAAGTCGTAAGAACAGTTAAAAATCGAAAACTTGAATATTTTGGGCATGTTATGCGTCCCCGAGAGAGATATAATATACTCCATTTAATAATACAAGGCAAGGTAGACAGAATAAGTTAGTAAATAAGTGCCAACTTTAAGAGGTATAAGCAAAAATAATGACAGTTTACTTTATAAACGTATGTCCGCAAATACTTCGTTCTCACTTGAAACACGTACTCAAAAATTGACAACTCATTGAATGTGAGAAACTGCTATGCATTTAAAATTCTTAAAGAACATCAACTGCATCATCATCATTCTCTTTGCCTTATCCCTATGCGGGGTCGGCTTCCCTAATTGCATTTCTCCACACAATTCTATCTTGGATCATATAAATGTTAATCCCCTTTACCAAAATGTCTTGCCTTATTGTCTCCCCCCAGATCTTCTTTGGTCTTCCTCTTCTACTCCTTCCAGGAATCTGCACTTCAGCGATTCTTCGTATTGGGTGATTAGCGTCTCGACGTTGAACATGACCAAACCATCTTAACCTATGCTCTCTCATTTTGGCATCAATTGGTGCCACACCTAGACTTCCCCTAATATACTCATTTCTAATTTTATCCTTCTTTGTCACTCCACTCATCCATCTAAGCATTCTCATTTCCGCCACATGCATTCGTTGTTCCTCTTTTTTTTTCAATGCCCGACATTCAGTTCCGTGCATCATAGCCGGTCTTATGGCTGTTTTATAGAAATTTCCCTTCAGCTTCATTGGAATTTTTCTGTCACACAACACACCACTCGCTTCTTTCCACTTCATCCATCCAGCCCTAATTCTACTGCGTGCATCTCCATCTATTTCTCCATTACTCTGTAATACCGATCCTAGGTACTTAAAACTATTGCTTTTCACGATCATTTCACCATCCAAAGATACCATTTTATTTGTAGTAACTCCATCTTTAAATGAACATTCCAAATACTCTGTTTTTGTCTTACTAAGTTTTAAACCTTTTTCCTCCAGAGCTTGTCTCCACTGTTCGTTTTTGTTCTAAATCTCTTTCACTATTTCCTATTAACCCTACATCATCAGCATACATTAGACACCATGGAATGCTACCCTGTAGTTTCGCTGTTATCTGGTCCAAAACTAATGAGAATAAATAAGGACTAAGCACCGAGCCTTGGTGCAATCCTACTTTCACATGAAATTTATCAGTCTCTCCCACACCTGTCCTAACACTAGTCGTTACTCCTTACTCCCTTATACATATCTCTCACAATCTTTTGAAGATTGAAGAAAATATCCCATTAACACAACAAAACGAGTAGTTTTATTGAAAATTTTTCAAAAAGTATGACACGTGCTGCGTAGTTAAAAATGATAGCAGTAGGAAATTAATAACCATAAATATAAATTTTATATTTGCTCGTCCTTCATGGTCTACTGATAAATTAATAAATAACTTCAACAAGTTTCTATTTTAGAAAATAGTGTTAACGTACCCGTGCAATATCAAAACAAGTATATTATAATCGCCATTATTTGTACGCGGATTACCCGGTTTGCCTATTATCCACAAGCATTCCATATTTAGGTATATAAAATTAAATATTTTGTTGATGTTTATAGTGGATCAAATTTTGTTTCTACTTTTTCTTCTGTTGAGTTTTCCCTTGTTTTAAGATGGCAGAACCAAATATTCAATAGAAAAACCAATAAAGAAATTGGACCAGATAACATTCCAGCTGAACTGAAAAATGATACAATCAATTAATAGGACCACATCAGCGCTCTAGTTAATATTTTTAATGACGTGCATATTACTTGTGAAGTACCTGAGGAATGACTTAAGTCTATTTTTAGAGCAATTCCTGCAAAAATATGTCATGTATTATGTCTTGGCAAAATTTATGTTCAAACCAACTTCCTTACAGGCGGCATTTAACTCATAAGCATAGAGAGCATTTTGCCTTTGACATTGTTTCATTTGACGTTCAACTCCAATTGTATAAAAACATGCTCCACAACTGCCGTAAAGCTCTCTGAAACTGCTCTCCTTATCTGATTAATTTTGATGTTTGTTCATTTTGTATCTTTGTCTAGTCTTACGGTCATGGTTGCATTATTGTATGTGTTTGACAAGACCAGGTTGTAGTATCGAGAATCTAACTTTCCTCAAACGCTCTCATTACGTTGCTAATTTTACAAAAGAAGAAAACAGTAGTCGGGTGTATTCGATTATTCGATGAATTTTTTATAATCCCTTTTATTCTTTTTGTCATTTGTTAATTTTCTCTTTAGAACTTTAAGGCTCTTCTTACGTTCAATCGTTTGTTGGATTTGTTCACTTTTATACTTTTCGGTTGTCCGTCATAATAAATTTTTGTATTCTTTTACTTATCTCTCTAAGTTGATGGTGTTCAGGTGTTCTTAGCTTCTATTACTTTTCACTTTTCTTCTCTCTTGCATTAATGCTTGTGTTTGGGAACTGGCCTAAGATCTTAAGGGAGTGGTTCAAATACATTAGTACAGAACTATTTAGAGCGGCAGTCAACAGGATCCGCATAGCCATAATGATTTCCAACCTTCGATAGAAGATGAAGAAGAACTTTTAACGAAAATTGTATGTTTATTAGTAAGGCATTTTTTTGAATTGTATTTTAATATTAGTAGGTTCAATTTGTTTATTAAGTTAATTGAAATGTTCACGATTCATGTTATTACTCTTTCAGGGTCTTAAACAAAACTGGGAAGAACTCCAGCAACAATATCAGGGACTCCCAATTTTAACGGATACCATACCCAAAATTCTACGAAAATCCAAAATGGAGGCAGATCTTAAGCAGTTAGAAAAAGACATTGTTCTATTAGAAAGGCATCCGTATATTTATGTTTATGAGGACGATGAAATACAATAATCTTTAGTTAAATGTTTGTTTAATTTATGAACTTGTATACTTCCAAATATTCATTACACTTGAAGCAACATAAAGGCACGTATCCATTACTTTGGTTTTCCGTGCTCCGTGTAGTACTCAAATGGATGCGGCATGAGCTAAACTACATATTATATAAACTGCCACCGATAAGAGCGCCGGACTCCACTTGCGATTTTGTAGTCGCGAAGATTGAACACATTGTTTCAAATACAAGTCAATCCACGATTATTAAGTCGCAAATGGATTGACTTGTATTTGAAACAATATGTGTTCAATTTTCGCGACAAAACAATCGCGCGACTACAAATCGCAAGTGGAGTCCGGCGCTAAGCGCCGCTCAGGGAGCACCAATGTATCCACTATGTGGAGCAGTTACAAAATGTTCGATTTTGAATGAAACAACATATTCACTTAGCTCTCTTCACTACAACATGGAACCTGGAACCTTTCTTTTTAATTGCGATACTGCAGTTAATTCATTTTTGAGAAAATGTGGGTTAGCTCTCTTCACATGCACGACGACGAAATGTAGCTGAGATAATTTTGAACAAAAATGTTTATTATCACATTTTGTGTAAAGCGAACTGTTCTCAGAAATAACGTTTGAAGCGAACTCGCGATTTTGAATATCAATTCAGCGCACAAAATCAGTTGTTTAAATAAAATTTGTATCAACACGATGGTAAAAATTCGATACCTTTTGATCAGATTGTTCTATCGACAAAAATCGAAATGCATAATGAAGGTGAAGAGTGCAGCTTTCATATGCAATTTTTGCGTTTTGCCACAAATAAAGTTTTTAATGATTCTCATGAGATCAATCAAATGTTCTTATCACTTTCATTGACCGATCACTATGGGATATTAAAAACAAATAACAATAAAGGACCCCGCAGAAACTTTATGGGAAATGGCTCTCTGTCAAATGCTCTGAAACTTTGGGTTCTGGTAGTCCTTGATGTGTAGAACAAAAGACTCAATGGTCGCATCGCTCCAAAAAATCATGGTTTTAAGATAAAAGCCTCTGAAGTTATAGGCACAGTGAGGACGTTTGAGTTGGAATAAATTCATTTTCTCGAGAATGGGCGACTCTGGAGATAAATTACAAATCAGGTCGATTTTTATTTTCAAATTATAATTTTTTGGCATATATATCATACTAGTGACGTCATCCATCTGGGCGTGATGGCGCAATCGATGATTTTTTAAAATATGAATAAAGGTCGTGTGATAGCTCATTTGAAAGTTTATTCAATTCTATATTCAATAATATAAACATTATAACATACTTATTTATGCAGGGTGCCCAAAAAAATTTTTGAATTAAATTAATTGAGACAAAAAGAAGAATGTATATAACTTATTTAATTCGAAATACATTTTACTGTTGTCCGAAAACAGGAAAAAGTATTTATTTGATAAACAAATATTGTTTTTCGCTTAAATTCAATATTAAAGCTGCCACCCACCTGCCTCTTAGTAGTTTGAACATTTAATTTAAGCGAAAAGCAATGTTTATTTTTTTAAATTAACATTTTTTCTGTTTTCTGACAGCAGTAAAATGTATTTCGAATTAAATAAATTATATACATACTTCCTTTTGTCTCAATTAATTTAATTAAAAAAAAATTTAGCTTTAAAATTGAATTTAAGCGAAAAACAATATTTATTTATCAAATAAACATTTTTTCCTGGTTTCGGACAACAGTAAAATGTATTTGGAATTAAATAAATTATATACATTCTTCTTTTTGTCTCAATTAATTTTATTCAAAAAAAATTTGTGGGTACCCTGTATAAATAATATTGTTAATGTTTATATTATTGAATAGAGAATTTAATAACCTTTTAAATGAGCTATCACACGACCCCTATCATTATTTAAAAAAATCATTGATTGCGTCATCACGTCCAGATGGATGACGTCACTAGTATGATATATATACCAAAAAATTATAATTTAAATATAAAAATCGACCTGATTTGTAATTTCCCACAAGATTTCTGCGGAGTCTTTTCGATTTTGAGGTTTGGCAACAAATATGAGGCATTTAAAATATGTCTAAAAACGCCGAATTTTAAATTTAACATATGCCTAAAAAACTTTCACATTAAAAACAATCTATCGTCACGGGGAATGCTTCCATAAAGACGTTAATTCGGTGGAATTTGTAGCAAAAATTGTGTAATTTCACAAAATGTATTTTATAAATGTTTTTAAATGTAAATTTTCCTTCCTGAGAGAGGGTCAGAGGGGGTTTTAGGGGAAGCCCAGGGGAAGGAGTGGCAAACATTTTTTCGTGTTTTGGTGTCTCAAAATTTAAATTCTATCAGCAAAATTCAGCTTGTTCATATGATTTTTAATTTTTGTCTGTAATCCAGTCTGAGAACTGCACTACAGCATTTTTCCAAAATTTGATGGAAAACAATGGAAAAAGCGACAAAAATCACTATAAAATAAATGCGATAAGAAAACTTTGAAAAAGCAGGAAATATGGTTCACAGACACACAAAGTATGTCAAATCACCATTGTATAATAAAAATTGCAAAAAAATATACCTAGAACAAATTTTGTATGAATAATTTTTTTATCAGTAAATTTAAATAAGCCTTAAAAAGACGATTTTAAATATATTTAAAGATATTTTGATAAAAGGTTGTTTACCGCAATTGTAAACATTTTTTTTCTCAAAAATAATAACAAAAGAAGATAAGATGAATTTAGGTCAATTAGACTATAATTACAGCAAAAATTCAAAACAATAGTATCATCAAAGTTTACAAAATTGCATAAATTGTATGTTGCATAACATTGTTCTAAGTGAAAAGATGTAGACACTAAAACATTAAACAATAAGAATTTAATAAATATAGAAATATTAAATGCGTAATAACTACGGCAAAAATATGAATTATATATTTAATGAGAATGGCAAATATTATTAAAAATATTAATTTTTACAATTTTTTCCAAAAAAATCTAAAATAAAAATAATAATACCACAGAAGAGAACGATTATAAAATGTTGCGTATTCGGTTCAAAGCACGTTTTTGTTACAACAATAATAAACATCTGCTTACAATGTTATTAGCGCAAATATAATTATAAATAATTAACATTATTGTCCTTTAAAAGTAGCTGTAGTAAATACAAGAAAGTTTTATTTACAGTTTTTGCTTGGTATATCGCAAAAACTGTAAAATGTCATTGAAGAAATTGATCAAAATAGAACAAAGAAATCAAATCATGTCGACATGATCGTACACGATCGATTGCGTTATAACATAAATGAAAATAAATGCCACTTACTTTTGCAGGGCCTTGCAGTTTTCTAACACCTTTTTCTTTTCCCATCCTTCCTCGGTTTTGACCCAGGCCTCTCCCGGGGATCGCCAATCTTTGGAAATAAATGGCATTTTGTATTGAGTTTACACTACAAACGATTCAAATAAACAGCTGATGCAGTAAATAAATAAATCCTGCTGTCCGCTTTCTACCAGGAATAAACAACGCATGCGTGCACGGTAAAGAAATGATTGGATTGGCCATGACCTTTTAATTAATTTTGCTCTACTGACATGCGTTTTGGAATATAATTTAACTAATAGAGATTGAAATCGAAATAATTAAAAGTTGAATTATGCATCCTTGCAAAAGCTATTCCGATAATAAATCTTTTCAAGGGAGCTTTCAGAATTTCACTACTTGTTCGTGGCTGTAGAGCTTATCGTGTAAACGGCCATATGTCAATGTCAATAAAAAATTTATAACATAACCTCAGAAAATATTCTAGAAATCTCCGATTAGTTGTGGAAAATTATTTTGTTTTTGTACCTAGTTAAAAAGCAAAAAAACTGTGCCAAAAAGACACTATTAAAGGTAAACTTTAAACACAATAACTCTTGTTTGTTTCCTACACATTTTTCTTTTGTAGTGTCAGATTCACCATGATTATCCCAGTAAGGTGTTTTACCTGTGGAAAGGTTATTGGAAACAAATGGGAGGCTTATTTGGGTCTTCTACAAGCTGAATATACGGAAGGTGACGCTTTAGATGCCCTTGGCTTGAAACGTTATTGCTGCAGAAGGATGCTTTTGGGACATGTGGACCTCATCGAAAAGTTGTTGAATTATGCTCCTTTAGAAAAGTGAAACTGTAGCTTTAAGTTTTATGTATATAATTTAAAAATAATAACCTTATCCATAGTTATTTCTATATTTTAGTTCTACAAAATAATGCATTGACTTCCATAGGCTTATAATTTGGTTTTTCGAAAATCTGTTTGTCTAAAAAAAAGTAAAATATGTGAAGTTGAAAATGTGTTTCCGTTTATCTGTATTTATATTTTTATATAATAAAAGTGTAAAATAAATAATTGTTTTGTTCATTTAGAAACTTTAAAATGTTTTGCGTTGATATTACCAGTGCTGTTTTTGTGATGGTATGCGCTTACTGGTACCTCTTGGTACAAAAAATAAAAAAATCAACAAAATTATAGACAAATTCCTGAATTTTTCCCGTGCTCCCAAATAGCTTTAAAACGCCATTATTGAGGATAAATTTAAAAAGTTTTCCCGGGAGTGGACCCCCTTATGAACAATGCCCAGACCCCCAGGAACATTGCGTACCGGAACCTTATATTGTTACAAAAACAGCACTTGATATTACTAAAACTGATATTATTTGGAAGATATTATATAAGTATTGTGCTAGAATCTCAGAAGTAAGTTTGTACAAGAGCAATCAGAAGCACCATTACAGTAATCTACAGTTTTCTGGTTGAATTTAACATTGACAAAAAAAAAATTGACTTTGGCCCTTTTAGCACAAAGTCACAGATATATTGTATAAGCCTTTGGTGCCTCGGAATCAAACAGGTACATATGGAAAAGGACTGTGAATGTTGAAACGTCGAACATTCTAAGTTGGTACTGGACAGGAATATCTACTATCATCAGCAGTGGCATTATAACTCATTATCAACCAAGCCTTCGTCACCACTGTCTCTGGCAACTCTTCTTCATGCTCTAATATGACACTAGCATTCATACACACTGTAAAAGAGTTAGAAGAAGTAGGTATGGACATTACAGCAATACAAGAACTAAGATAGGCGAACACTGGAAATATAAAAATAGATAGGGCAGTCATTTTCTACAGTGGAAATCAGACAGAACATGAATTCAGGGCAGGCTTTGTGGTCCAAGAAGAATATTTGAGCAGCGATATAAGTTTTATACCCATCAGTGAGAGACTATTATATTTATTATACTGTATATATTACTGTAAGTTCTGGTGTTCCACAGGGTGGGCGTACGTCTCCCCTGTTTTTTGATTTATTTGTTAATATCGTTAATTGCTTCTTATATAGTAAATGTTTAATGTTGGCTGATGATGTAAAATTTTGGCGAGTTGTTAATGATATTGAGGATCAGAAACTTTTACAGGCTGATATGGATCAATGGATCGCTTATTTGATTGGTGCATTTGCAATAATCTCCAGTTATGTGTTGAGAAGTGTTGTTATATTAGTTTTTCCCGTAAGTTAAACAGAATTGATATTGCTTATCACATAGACAGTAAACCTCTTAGATATGTCTCGTCTATTAGAGATCTAGGTGTTATCATGGATGAAAAGCTCTCATTTGTCGAACATATCAATTCATTATCCGTAAAAGCTTCTAAATTACTTGGATTTGTTAAAAGAAACTCTAAATACTTCTCTATTGATGCTGTTAGGTTAATCTATTGTTGTCTAGTCAGATCTATATTAGAATATTGTTCGGTAGTTTGGTCTCCGTACCATCAAATTCATATTGGCACTATTGAAAAAGTCCAACATAAGTTCCTAAAATACTGTGCTTATAAAACTCAGACTTATATTGAGAACCATGATTACACTGGGATTGAGTAACGCTTATCATTAGGTCCCCTTAGTGTTAGGCGTGATATTTCGGGAGGTGTTTTTGTTTTCAAAATCATTAATGGACTTATTGATTGTCCCAGTTTGTTGGATAGCATAAGATTTAATGTTCCATATCCAGGTTTACGCTACAATGTTACCTTTAACACAGCCTTTCACAGAACATCCTACGGTAGTAACATGCCTTTAGATAGATATATGTACTTCTTGAACTGTTTTGATATGGATCTGTTTAATATAAGCCTGGGCCAACTGAGGAGATCTCTTGCCATGTGATAATTAGGTTTCATCTTGCAATGTTGTTGTATTTTATTATTGTAATTGTGTTTTGTATAATTTTATTGATTTGTTTCAGTTACATGTGTACATTTTATATTTTATTTTTCTAACTGTTATGTTTTGAATATCTTGCCTGGTGATTTTTCAAGCCCTTGCTTTTCTTATTTTTACTTTTTATATTTTAATGAATGATTGTACCTCATTTTTTTATTGTATTTTTACTGTTAATGGGGTTTTCCCGTGGGTAAATAAATAAATAAATTATACAAAAAGGAAAATCGTACAGTATCCCAATTATATCCGCACAAGCGGATAGAAGATCAAGAGGAAACAATCAAAGATGATTTCTATGACCAACTCAAAGGAATTGTTATTCCTCAAACAAGACATGCAAATAATACTTCCTTAAAACTTAAGAAGTAGAGACGGACCAAACTCTTATGGTTTAATATTCTACAAGTTGCCTACTAAAATTACTGAATTGCCAACTTTACAATTTAGAAAACAACTAAAGAATTTTCTCATAAGTCAAGCATTTTACAGCAGTGATGAATTTTTAAATTTTAACTTTAATGTTTGGAACTGGGTTGTGAATTGTTGAATTGTACGTTGTTTATTCTTAGGAACCCAGAAAATGTTTGTCTTAATTGATGTATGTATTATTTCATATTATGCCTTGTGTTTTTATACTTGTATTTTATATCTTGTGTTTTTATATTTGTATTTTATATCTGTGAACCAAAATTGTACACTATTTTTCGACGTATGTAAGTACTTTTGTATATTAACATGAATAAATAAATTGACTTGACTTGAATGAGAACGAATGTCGAGGTCAAACAGATATATAAGGCTAGATGTCTCCCAATGTCCATAGGCTCCCTAATAACCACCTTTTCGAGTTATTCTGGGAGGAAGACCTCCATAAACAGGGAGAACACCTTTAGGATGTCCACGAATGCGATGAAGCAATAACATATGGGCAGATTCAAGAACAATGGTGCTACCCATTGATTCAATTTTCGTGGAAGACTGTTTGAGATGGTTGTAGTGCTACGACAAGAAGAATTAAACGATTAACATTCTGCATAAGTTTGCATAAATAAAAAAGCACTACCATATACAATCCATACAATCTAGGTGTAAGGAAAGCAAATAATGGTGAGTAAAGAATAACGATTAAAAATATTAACTTTATTTATAAATATTATACAAATTATTTCATTTTCTTCAACTTCAACAAATGGTTTCTCAGCGCAATTTGTTTATCTTTAAAACTCCTCTTTACTTTCCCTTTAACTTTATGTCTAATCATCTGGAAGTTCTTGTTTTTTCTCTTCTCTCTATTCGTCTTCGAACAATTTTCATTTACTCTCCCATCTTTATAACCGAATTTTTCTCTGCCTTCTTGTCCTCTTTTTACACTCTCTATCCTTGTTTGTTTGTCGTGTTTCCTCTTTTTATAAATATTTTCAATGTCGCTGAGCTTCACTATTTCCGAAGGATTGCCAACAGGTGTCTCTTCTATCTTTCGTTTTACTCCTTTTTTCGCTATAACTACCTGTTTCCTTAGATTTGCTGCATCAATCTTTTTAAAATCTTCATCTGTCAAGATTTTCTCTAAACTGACTTTTTGAGCTTGTTCCTTCTTTAACTTTATTGCTTCTGCTTTATTCTTCGATTTTTCCGCTTGCTTCTCAACTTTGGACTTCTTCTTTTCTTTCACTTGACCATCATCTTCATTAACATCATCTTCTTGCCCCTCGTCATCATCGTCATCATCTTCCTCATCCTCGTCTTCACCTTCACTACCTAAATTATTATCGTCATCAGAATGTTGGATATCAATCCATTCTTCATCATCAGATGCTGATTCGGAATCTGAATTTACTTCTATGTGGGTTTTTTCTGTTGAAAGCAACACCTCTGCGCCTGGTATAAAGTCATGAGCTTTAACCTTTCCATAATCAAGCTGGTCCATTTCTTCTGTTGCCTCTGTAGGTCGACCTCTATCTTTTTTATGTAAAAGTTCAGAGCGTATATTTCTGAAGAGTTGAATTAAAGATCTGTAACAAAATAGTATTTATTACAAAAGTAAATTAAATATAACTTGATTCTTTGAAGGATGAAACTAGAAATAATGAGCAAACTGACTTAGATCTTGAAAATTCTTCCTAAGAGGAGACAATGAACACTGAAAATGTATGTGACTTAATGAAGTGACTTGTATTACACTTTACTTGTTATTGCATTCGACCACTAGGGGTTAAATTCTTCTGTGTACATATAAATGAAAAAAAATATCTCACCTTGATGCCATCATAACAGATCTATCCCTATAAGTTTTATATTGAGCCAAGTCTTGGACCAAATCCTCATCCATAGCCAAGGGACACCTAGCACAAATCTCTTTGACAGCATTTAAACCAATAGCGATAACATCAGATGAATTTCTTTCAGTTATGAAGTTATTGGCCAGAGTTTTCAGCACAGGCTGTAGCACATCTGGTGGCACCAGCTCATGGCTAGCTTGTGCTGCAAATTGTAAGATCCTGGTGACTTCACGCTGATGTGGCTGCATAAATCTCTGAATGTATGGATAGAAGTTGAATAGAAAGAGGTCGTGTAAGCCTATAAGCCTCGATATGACATCCAATGTGAGAAGCTTGACTTCGAATCTCTTGTTGGTGGTTTCCAGTTGTTTAAAAAGTCTTTCAGCCATACCTACAACACAAATATCAATTTTAAGTAGGTAATCAATAAAAATGAAATGTCTAGATTGTTTTATTAATAATTAAAAAATAATGTAATAAACCTCTAAAAATACAAATTATACCTTGAGGATCGTGAAGTAGATGAACTGCAGAAAAGTTAAAAGCTGGGCCTTGTGATTTCTTCTTTTGTTGCTTCTTAGCTAATTTTTTTACTTTGTCCAGTTGCTTCTCCCTTTTTCTTGTTTTCTTATTGAATTTGTTAGCCATCATTACTTCTTTTGGATCAACTTCATTGTCAGAATCTGAATCGTCCGAGTCTTTTTCATCCGGATCTTTCCCCAGGAAGAATTTCAAGCAAGTAACCATTACCTAAAAAATTAAAGTTGCTTTAAAGTTAGCAGTGTGCAAATTACAATATACAGCATCCTATTGTGAACAAATACAATACATGGGGGCAAAATAAAAAAAATCAGACCATCTCCAAAAAAAAGTTATATGCTTTTTTTCGAAAAATAATGCATTACATTATGCACACTCAACCAAGGGGTCTACAAAAATAGAC
Source organism: Diabrotica virgifera virgifera (assembly GCF_917563875.1). NCBI lineage: Eukaryota > Metazoa > Arthropoda > Insecta > Coleoptera > Chrysomelidae > Diabrotica > Diabrotica virgifera. The sequence goes on from NC_065449.1 coordinate 243,714,213, forward strand.
ATGTTTTGTAAAAGCCTCAACAATGCATGTGAATTTTTTGAAATTTTTAAATTGATTGCATGCCATCTAAAAAAATAAATACGAAAAAATTATGTTGTTTGGGGTAGAGGAAGGGGATGGCGGGATAAAATTGTGCTGTTATATTTTTAATCACATATAGGTAAAGTAAATTAATTGAATTCAAGAAGGGAGGGCATTTTGCCTGTCTTAACAGGGGGTGCCCTTTAACCCATTTGGTCCCACTGTACTCGTCCGAGTACAGCAGCAAAAATGGCCTAGTAGTGACACTTCTTGCAAACGAGTGGTACTCCATGTATATATACGATTCTATTAGGAAGTGTTCTATTAGATTTTCACAGAATATACCCTCGGAGGCGCTCCTCTTCCTAACCTGTGACGCAGTAATTAGAAGCTAACCTACATATTTCTGTTGAATCATTGAAGTGTTGCTATTTTGTGGTTTTGATACTATTTATCATTTTTTTAACTTTTATTGTTGGAAGGGTAAGTACTGGTAATGTTTATTTGTACAGTGTAAGAAACTTTTTATTATTGTTGTTTTTATGTTACAAAATAGACATGTACTCATTTGAGTACAGTGGGTTTATATGAGATCAAATATGTTTATTTGGTTTTTTATTCTTTCATGTTCAATATTTGTATTGGAATTGATTTTCAAGAATTGCGGCCTATAAGTCCCATCGGATTTTATGGAAAACATAAAACACCCGCTTTAGCTTCAAATGACATAGCGAGTTTCACTCATAAGATGTATCGGCGGTAGTTATTCCTCCTAAGATTGACTATCACACTGACAATGAGGACATAGATAAGGATGATCTTCAGACCCAAAGCTTTCCGAATGATATTTCCAGAGAAATAGAGAAATAGTTCATTACATGAGTGATGACTCTGACAACGACAAAGAAGACAATCTTCCCCTTGCCATTAGAAAAGAAAATTGATTGAAGGGTCAAAATAAAACCAAAGAATCTGACTGGACAGAAGAAATTACTGATATTAGTATGACATCTACAACAGGTTGCAAGGGCTGTCTGGATGATATGAAAGAGTAAATCCGAGGTAAATCTCGTATCGAACTATTTCGAGAAATTTTTTGACAATGAAATTATTGAATACTTATATTACAGAACAGTCAAGTATATTATTATACACTCACCGGCAGAGAAAACGGGCACCCCCAAAAATGGGTCATTTTTAATGTCTCGTATTTCCTAAACCTGATGTCCGATTTAAGTAATTTTTTAAATATGTTATAGCCTTATTCTTTATCAATATCGCTGTAATAATATTGTTGCTAGACAGGTACATTGTCATTGTATACAGGGTGTACGAATCAAACTGTGTTTTTTTCTCAAACTTTGGAACACCCTGTGGAATGTTCTAGCTTTTATAAAATACTGAAATTATAACCAAACTATAGCCTCAGGTTTTCTTAACATTCTGTTTTTTGATTCATTCGCTTATGTTGGATAATAAAAAAGTTAAGCACTTTAACAACTACCCCTGTTTTTCGTTAATACAGGGTGTTTTTAAATAAGTACGGCAAACTTTAAGGGGTAATTCTGCATGATAAAATAATGACAGTTTGCTTTATAAACGTATGCCCGCAAATGCTTCGTTTCCGAGATAGGGGGTGTTGAAATTGTTCTTACAAACTGACGATTTATTTATTGCTCTAAAACGGTTTGTGATATGCAAATGAAATTTGGTAGATTTTAAGAGGTAGTTATTGCGCATTTTTTGGCATACAATTAAGAATTTTATATTCACCATTGGCGTGCATACGGGTATAAATATTTTAGATATATCCCGTATGCACGCCAATGGTGAATATAAAATTCTCAATTGTATGCCAAAAAATGCGCAATAACTAGCTCTTAAAATCTACCAAATTTCATTTGCATATCACAAACCGTTTTAGAGCAATAAATAAATCGTCAGTTTGTAAGAACAATTTCAACACCCCCTATCTCAGAAACGAAGTATTTGCGGGCATAAGTTTATAAAGCAAACTGTCATTATTTTATCATGAAGAATTACCCCTTAAAGCTTGCCGTACTTATTGAAAAACACCCTGTATTGACGAAAAACAGGGGTAGTTGTTAAAGTGCCTAACTTTTTTATTATCCAACATAAGCGAATGAATAAAAAAACAGAATGTTAAGAAAATCTGTGGCTATAGTTGGGTTTTAATTTTAGTATTTTATAAAAGCTAGAACATTCCACAGGGTGTTCCAAAGTTTGAGAAAAAAACACAGTTTGATTCGTACACCCTGTATACAATGACAATGTACCTGTCTAGCAACAATATTATTACAGCGATATTGATAAAGAATAAGGCTATAACATATTAAAAAATTACTTAAATCGGACATCAGGTTTAGGAAATACAAGACATTAAAAATGACCCATTTTTTGGGGTGCCCGTTTTCTCTGCCGGTGAGTGTATATGCCGTTCAAAATAATAATCACTTTATGTAACGCAGGAAGAGATAAAGATATTTCTGGCTATTTTACTTTTTACTGGATACCATATATACCATACCTGGATACCATATGCACGAGAGCGCAATTATTGGTGACTAGTGCAATTTCGTGGACTCATTTTTTACATTTTCATTTTTACAGAATGTTTTATATTTTGACTCCCGATCAGCCCATTGTACTCATATGAGTACACCTACTTTTTGCTAAAAATTCAATTTTTTTATGTCAAATAACAATGAAGTTTTGCTATTTAACCCAGGTTCAACAAGGGCATTCAAAAAAATTTTGTATTATCGAAAAATAAATGTCGTAGGATCAAATGGGTTAAAGTTGAAAAAGAAATAGGTAAATAAATTTTCAGTAATCTGAATACAACGCTGGCCTATAATAGTGAAGACTGTGAATAAAGACAATGACTGTTGAATTAAAATTTAAGCAAAATTACAAAAATTGAAGAAAAAGATCTTCTGTGTATTTATTTAAAACCCCAATAGGGCTACATTAAAAAACAGAACGTTTTCGCTCTAAAGAGAACATCATCAGTGTTCTAAGCAAGCTCTACATGCTAAACCACCAAAAACACATGTGTTAAAACCCTTAAAATGCCGACCAAAAGTCTTACATTGGCGGTTATATATTAAACCCTGGCGATGGGTGAAATTTAATCAAGATATACCTCAAAGCATCATATGACTATACCACGAGCATGTGGGTGGTTGAGTTGATTTCTCTGTCTTCACAAAAGCGGTATATCTTGTTTAAATTTCACGCATCGCCAGAGTTTAATATATAACACGCCAATGTAAGACTTTTGGTCGGCATTTTAAGGGTTTTAACACATGTGTTTTTGGTGGCTTAGCATGTAGAGCTTGCTTAGAACACTGATGATGCTCTCTTTAGAGAGAAAACGTTCTGTTTTTTAATGTAGCCCTTTATTGGGGTTTTAAATAAATATACCTTTTACACAGATCTTTTTCTTCAATTTTTGTAATTAATGGTATACAGCCAGCTACAGGAATTTTTTCCTTATGGATTTTAAGTAAAATTCTTTATAAAAGGAACATAATTTATTAAAATTCCCTAAAAAGGGCTACATCACACACAGTCGAAAAAATGAAAGAATACCCATGAACGATCACATCAATCACTTATTTTGTATTTGCTGTCTTTTTCTATAACAAACGTTTGTTATTTATATGTATAAAAATTAATAAAACACTATATACTTACAGATAAACTCCATTACCTATACTTATTGCAAAAACATGAAAAACATGCACAGTACATCTAAATTAAGTACAGTTGTATACTGCCGTGCTTAGCATAAACGCCGTATCTGCAGAGACATCACATTCGAGTAAAATCGATTTTAGTTTAAGAATTCGTATACATTTACACAGGATACGGCCTAAGACGCGGTGTGTTTAATGTGTTTTGGCTTAACTTACGTCATTTTTAGTAAGCAAATAAGATAGATATGCACATTTGGGTTAGAAAAAAGTAAAAATTTAATTTTTTCAGATTTTTGCAGATACAGCGTTTTTGCTAAGCACGGCCGTATACAGTATTGTTTATTTCTTGGTAAAAGACTTGGTCAAAGTGAAAAAATGTTTGTTTTGTCTGATGAAAATCGGTCCGGGTTAGCCAGACTTCCAAGTTATCAGAGGCTGACTTAACGGGGTTCCTCTGTATAATTTTATAGGGGTTTTACTCAAATATTTTCAATTTTGATGGCTTAGCATGTGAGTATCCTGTTCAGAACTGATGATGATCTATAATCAGATCGAAAACTAGTTCTGCATATGTGATGTAGCCCTTTTAGGGAATTTTATTAAATTATCTACCTTTTATAAAGGATTTTACGTAAATTTTCTGTGATGTGTATATGGTATACAGCCAGCTACAGGAAAACCTTTTTCCTTGTGGATTTGACAATTGAATTGATATAAATGAACAACCTAGTCAGTAGTTTTTTACTGTTTAGTTATTGTAAACCTCTATTTCATATATGTAATTGATTTTGCAACCTGCACTTAAAATGGCTTTATTTCCCTTATACTTATACTATTATTTCAATCTATATTTTTCTTAATAAAACTTTAAATTGTCAGTATTTATTTATTTATTTTACAGGCAAGCTCAATTCTGTAAAAATAAAGAAATTACATTTTTCAATAAATTATAAATACAGTGGAACCTCGATTATCCGTCTCTCCATTAACTGTCACCTCTGTTAACCGTCAGGGTCCGTACATAAGTTGTATTGACTACATAAGCAAAAATTGGGTCATCAATTCATTTTGTTTGAGCATTGCGATAAGCCAAACGAAATTCGCTGAAATGTACAGTACGGTAACAAATTAATGAAGTTATGGTTGAATCAACTGTTTTGTTTTCGTTGGCTAAAGATGACATAAGTGAATCATTAATTTGTGATAAGGATGCAAACGGCTATAGATTGCTGACAGATGATGAAATCATTGAAATGGCAAAAGAGGCGGACGAAACAGATTCAGATGCTGACACAGACTCGGAATTTGATGGTGGCAATGTCGATGATGTTATTGCAACTACTGACAAAGATTTGCGTAAAGAAGCTAGAGAAGCTGCATCCGTACATGCAACAATTCATTGAGTGGTATTCTTGACAAGAATAAGCCAATAAAGTAGATTGCATAATCTTACGCGGATTAAGAAAAATGTGAAAATGTAAAACAAACAAAGATTTCAGAATATTTTAAACCAAACTGATTTGATTGTACGAACAAAAATTCCACTTATCTTGTAAAACAAAACATATCATCATCATCAATGGTGCTACAGCCCTATGAAAGAGCCTCGACCTTCCCAAGTCTATTACGCCAGTCAGTCCTATCAATTGCCAACTGTTGCAACAAAACATATATGTAAATAAAATTTGAGAGTTGTACTATCAATTTTTTTTTAATGTTCTGTTAACCGTCTTTTCAATTATCCGTCATACCCTTGGTCCGGTCCCCTGACGGATAATCGAGGTTCCACTGTACTATTACATGAATATATACTATACAGATGAAAACAATAACATAAAAACAAATTAACAAATTACAGACATTTCACTCAAATATTAAACCCTTGTAAATTGGATTTAAAACAACTGATGGAGTTGTCAAACAGTTGTAAATTGTAAAGGGAGTTAACTAGATTTAGGACTCTAGGTATGAATGAAAAAAGTGAATAATTAAATATATGAAAGGGTACATGAAATGTTCGCACTTGTCTAGTGGAGCGAGGTGGTACAAACAGTCTAATTTTATTAAGAAGTTGAGAACAACTGCATGTAGCATTTAAGATATTAAATAGTCGTAAAAGGTCTCTTTGGTTTCTCATGCTTGTAAGAGAAGGGACCTGCAGTTAATGTTGCCATACACTGTAATCCTGATACATATGAAGCTTAAAAGCAAGATGGCGGAAAAAATGATTTGAACTTATTCAAGTTTCCTAATGTAGCCCAAGTAGTGTGGGGACTACACTGAAGAGCAATACTTGAGGTGAGACCTGACCAAGGAGAAGTAAAGAACTAATACTGGATAAGTTTGTAATGTCACAAGTACTTTTTACGAAAACAAAAATTTACATAGATGTTTGAATAACGTTGATGATATGAGTATTTTGAAACAAAGAGAAATATCTAGTGTAATCCCTAAGTCCTTGATTTTATTTACAGTATTGAACAATTGGCAACATTAATTTGGTTATTACCAGTGATTGAATTAGACTGAACACACCAGTGCACTGCTCCAGTTTGTGAAATCAACATTCTATTTTGTATGTAATATCGCTGTACTGACCGATAAAAGACGTAGCGAAGATATTAGAAGAGAATTAAAAGTAAAATCATTAAAGGAAAAAATCCATGAAAAGAAATTAAAATGGACTGGTCACTTATTTAGAATGAACGACTACAGACAGGTTAAAATGATATGAGAAGCAAGGCTGATAGGGAAAAACAGGAAAGGCTGACCAAGGAAAACGTGGAATACAAGTATGATGGATATATTGCAGAATAGAGGAAAATCGTGCCAGGAAGCCAAAGAATTAGCTAGGGACCGAAAAAAGTGGCATAAGTTCGCAGAGAATAACGAGTAAAGAAGACACCTTGACACCTTACGGTATAAGAGGATCATCGATTAGGTATGTATGTAGAATTGGCAACATTAATTTGGTTATTACCAGTGATTGAATTAGACTGAACACACCAGTGCACTGCTCCAGTTTGTGAAATCAACGTTCTCTTTTGTATGTAATATCTATTTACATGAATTGAAAAGGAAATACGTTCTGGTTCTAAGTCCAATTGAGGCGCTCAGAGCAACAGTGGCCTAACCCCAAAAGCAAAGTTTTGAGATAAATGCAATCATTGCATTTGTATTTCTATTATGGTTATGGTCTAATGCCATCCCTTTGTGAACACACACACACATTAAAAATTATGGGATGGCGCTACAAATTATGTAGCACGATTTAGCCAAATATAGAGGTAGGTTGTGTAGACCCTTTTTAATTTGAAGATTTTATGTTGCTGCTTTTATTGATATAATAATCTAAAGATACTCAATTTGTAGCTTAGGCTACTGAACAACTCTTGAACAATAGGTTTGTTCTAACATCAGTTTCAAACGGTTTGAAACCATCAGCGAATAGTCGACCAGCTCGAGTAGAGGGGATAGCACTGGTGACTCTATTATGTTCTCTCACTGACCAACTGTTTGCTGACGGTTTCTGACTAGTTTGACTGTTTGCTAGAAAAAACCTAGTATTATGCAATAATATTACAAAACAATACCTTAGTTATTTTAGAGAAACATCCAGTGGCAATCACATTCACAGTCTTCACATCATTCCAGATGTTCTTCTTGTAAAGTTCAATCATAATATCTACAGACATTTTTGCCGCTCTAGTATTAGTATCTTTTAACATTGTGAACATAAAATTTTGCAATGTTGTGTTTAATTTCGCATTTTTGTGTTTGCTGTTAATATTTTTGATATCTGTGATTATATGGTTTTCCAAAAACGATCTCAGAGACTTGTCCTGGCACCTCAACAGCTGAAAAAACAGTTCTAGTAAATCAGTGGGTGCTAGCAATTTTTTATTTCTCAGTAAAATCAAAGCCCTGCATAAAGTCATTCTGGTATTGTTATCCAAAGCAGTATTATGGCTTTGCAAAAGATCAATTAATAATTGAGGGAACTTCTCTAACTCCTTTGTATAGCACTGGGCCACTTGTGCTAGGAACATCACCAATTTATCTAGAGTTTTGTTGTTTTGATTAGGCGCTAACTTGAAGACTTCCAAAGTGTTGTGAAAATGTTTAAGTTGCTGCATAAATTCTTCATGATAAGAGACGGCATCTCTTTTGATAAGATTCTGTAATTGGGGAAGGTTATTTGGTAACTGATTATTGTGCCGCACCATGGTTTTATTGTTATTTGTTTTATGTTATTTTCAAATTCAAACTAAAAATAAAAACACTAGCATGCTTCTTTTGGAGCAAAATTAAAAGGAATATAACCTCAATCTTTGTTGTGACATTTGTCTTCTTCTTTTTTAGGCTAATGTTTTGATAACATTATTTATTATTTTTATTTACTTCAATTTTTACAATTTGTGTTGTGAATAAATACTATGAAATTATTCCAGTGACCAGTAAAATCAATTATATTTAATAGATATTTCAATATATTCGTATTTGAGTGTTATTTATAAAATTGTCATGTGTTTTAAAAATGTCAACATGATGTCACTGTCAACACGACTGTCAAAAAAACAAGGATCTACAGACCGAGCTAGGCTCGTAAATTCCACGGCTTCGAGCCACGCCTCACGCAACCGTATTTGCGTACTTGTGTTTAGAGTTGTGTGGTCGTGCGCTGCTGGTCGAGTCAAAGAATACATAAAATATCTCTCACAAGAATACATAAATATCTCTCTCTGGTCGAGTGGAGTTATAATTTACCAAATTTAAATAAAATATAATCGTTTCTACTGATTCATAATATACTATAATATAATATATTAAAGTTTTTAATATTGCTAATATTATTAAAGTTTTTAACATTGTATTTTAATATAATTTTTTTATTGTTGTTCTGAAGCTATTTCCTTGTGGCATTTTTATGATTAACTATTTAGTGGGAAATAAGCCACAATTAAATTGAAAAAATTATTTTATTAACGTTTCGAAGCCCAAATCGGGTTTCGTTGTCAAAATACAAAATACTATTAATAAACAAAAATAAATAAAAATGTTGAAAGGGGAAGTCAATAGAAAGAAAATACCACGATTAGTAAGTCAATAACATATCGAGTTAGTACAAATTTTATATTTTAGTATTACTTATTGTAGATCTATGTATTATTAATATTATTTATAATTTAAACATATTAAAGTCAGAATTTGGTATTCGTTTTTTGAAAGTAAATTAAATGTAAGACCAAATACTTACGATGTCGGGATAGTATCACGAGGTTTTTTCCTGGTTTTCCCTCGTGATTTACTATGGAATCTCTAACGCGAGAATTTTACTGTCATCGTTGCATTTGTTTGTCTTTTTAAAGACAGATCACATGCTATGATTTTTTTATGACGGATATTCTTGAGTTGGGATTGATTTCATGTAATCGAATGAACTATCTTTTAGTAAAGTCGTCCTAGGAACGCAACTCTAAGTCTTCTACTTTAAAATGTATAATATACGTCTGAATTGCCAATATAAATGAGTCAGATTAAATAAATTATTAGAAGAATTTTTTTACTTAGCAACAACATTTTTGTTTATTTTAATAGTATTTTGTATTTTGACAAGGAAACCCGAAAAGTTTTAAAAATTCATAACACAGAATATGAGTACAGAATCCAAACACCCGACAGTCTCAAGTACGATTGCGCGAAGCCGTGGAATTTACGAGACCCGCTCGGTCTGTATATACAAGTGTCAAAAGTCAAAAAACATAGATTGGTCAAAAAAGCAAAGGTAGAAGAAAAACACGGACACAAGGATTTTGGAAATCACAAGAGCCACCATATTTGATTGAAATCAAAAATAATTTTGACAAATACCTCATTAATCTATATAAGGAGAATATTAAATCCTGCTTTCAGATCGAACTGAATTATCTTACGGGAACATTTCAGACAATTTTCTCAACCCACAAAAAAATGGAAATCTATACTCATCAGGAATTTCTTAATGAATTTTCAGCTTCATATGGAAATTATACATGGGTATTTACAGATGGTTCTTTAGATCCCAAGTCGAGGACAGTAGGTTTTGGGGTACACATACCTTCAATCAATTATAACTATGCATCCAGATTACATGAGCACACTCAAATATGCACTGCAGAAATTATTGCAATTAACAAGGCAGTATCTGTTTGTATTGAAAAAAATATTAAAGAAGCAATAATTTTTTCAGATGCTAAAAGTGCTATCCAAAAATTACATAACACCACCTGGGGGACAAACAACCATATTGTAAACCTAACTAAAAGACTTATTATTGAGTCAATGGAAGCAGGATTTAATATAATCTTAGCATGGATTCCAGGCCATACTGGAGTAAAGGGGAATACAGAGGCTGATAAATTGGCAAATATAGGCAAGACTTTAAATGTTCCTGCAGACATTAAAATAGATAAATTTGACTTTTTGCCTTTTATTAAACAAAAAATTGTAAACGAGTTTAAAGTTGAATGGACAAAGCAGTTTAAAACTAAAGGGAAATGGTATCAACAATGCCAAAGTGATTTTTCTATAAACCCTTGGTTCCACAAATTCACATTTGTGGATCGAAGGCACTTAACATCTATTATTAGAATGCGAACGGGCCATTGTCACACACCAGACCATTTGTTTAAAATTAATTGTAGTGATACTCCTTTTTGTGAATGTGGACAGATAGGAAGTATAACTCATATGTTACTTGAATGCCCAATTAACAAAACAAATCAATTTGACCTGTATCAGGAACTAGTTAATATAGGAAGTCCAACCCCTATTTCAATACAAAATCTCTTACATAATATTAATGACCAAACCTTAAGAAAGATCAATCAATTTTTAACAATATTTCAAATTAAAATATAAAATAAAAATAGTTATTTGAAAATCATATCACAATGAATTTAAAGAAGGGAATATGGAAAAATCCAGACCCTTTGAAAAGAGGATTCCCTTCCAGTTAGTCTAACCCTCCGTTAGGCGCGTGGTCTACAATCGTAGACCACTCTCCTTTAAGTGGTCGTCAATTGCATAAAACTGCACATACGCTCCCATCCCGCTTAGTAGCTGTCACTAATACTTCCAACTTACTCTTCAGTTTGCTAAACACCGCCGATCTGTTTGCATTATTTTTTTACCCTTATTCAAAGAGCACTGGTCTACAACCGTAGACCACGCGACTAAGCGCGTTCCAGTTTTTAGTTGTATATATAAAGCTAATATGTAGCCTGCTGTGTATATAAAGCTAATAACATAAATGAAAATGTTTCAAGAAGCGACTTTATTGAAAACTTAGCATGGGAACTAATCAAACAGCAAATTGAATATGGATCAACTATGCCTTCCCTGCTACGAGAACTTAGACAACGAGCTCGCGTACTGCTCGGAGTTCAAGAAGTCGTACCCCCTTCCCCTAATATTCCAACAAATTAAGTGGGACGATGTTGTATTTGTGCATGAATTTGCAATATGTCAAAAAGAAGGGCATGCCAAAGATGTGACACATTTGCATTCCAGGATCATTTTGGGGATATTTGCACTGAATGTTTGACGGACTAAAATTGTGCCACTTTGGCCCTTTAATAGTTTTGCTCTTTTTTTACTTTTTAGTTCTATTCTTTATTATTTATCCCTATTGGTCATTCTATAAGTTCAAATATAAAAAATATTTGTGTTTTTTACTAAATTAAGCTTACTTTTGTGACCATTTTCATTTACTTGCGAATAAAGACCCAAAAAATCATGACCTCGTTTTTAATTTTACCACTGTCAAAATGAGAAAAGCCAAGGAACAAAACATATTTAATATCAAAGTGCGAACATAAATAAACATGTTATTAACCACTAATTTGTAAATTTTGTCAAAATCCGGTATTATACGACAAAAAACTATTGGTCTACAATCGTAGACCACGCGCCTAAACTTGTCAGCAATAACGACGCGCCTAACGTAGGGCTAAATACGAGGACTGGCAAAGTACCTAAGAGGTGGAGGCCATGAAACTACAAGAAGAAGAAGAAGAACACGGACACATTAGATTAGAGTGCCCTTATTTTGCTGATTGAAAATAAAAGTTTTGTTTAACTCTGATATTTAAAACGTTATTTTAGATGTCCCACAGTGACAGTGAAATCAGAGATGAAAAAAGACACAAACCCAGAACCCATCACCTAATAAACGTCAAATTTAAAAAGGCAAAACAAATACGGAACCAGATAGAAAGGGAAGAATTTAGAAAGCTTAAAATTAAATTGGGCCCAGTTTTAGAAATCAGACTAATAGATGCTGTAAACACTAACAATGTCGACAAAGTTAGAGATCTTTTAGAAAGAGGTGTAAGTCCAAACAGTGCAGATTCTGAAAAACGTAGTGCTTTACATGTAGCAGTGAGCAAGGGATATTCACAAATTGTTGAATTGTTACTAAAGCATGGAGCAAACCCGAACAGCAGAGATATCATCCAAAATACACCTTTGCACTTAGCAGCCTGCGTTCACAATTTCTCAATCGTAACCATGTTGATCAATGCAAAAGCAGACGTTACTTGTTTAGATTTACACGGTCGTAATCCATTCCAACTTGCTTTGAGTAAGTTACAAATATTGAGGAAGAGTTGGAATGATGGGACCATTGAAATGATCAACTTAAAGCAGGAATTGAAAGATGTAAGTTATTATTTGGTATTTCTTTTCATTTTGATCATTATAAGGGACTCAACATCTTCCATTCACTCGGTAGTACTTTTAAATGTGTATTTGTTTTGTTTTAATTAATTATTTAGGTTATTCAATTAGTTTTTTATTTCCGGGACTCTTGGATGTACATACAAATTAAAAAAGAAATGTTGAAATCCATAAACAAGAACCAGAGATACAATTAATAGCTCCTTTCTCCACCATCACTTCCTCGAGTTTCAAAGCCTTATTATTTTGTGCCTATTTTGAAGCTTTGTGAATGATTCCCTTGAAAGACAGCAATCCTTTTTGAATCTTTGTAAAGTATTTTCTTTAAACACTAAGTAATTAGACCTCTTAATTGTTATTAGCAAAGCTGCTTTGAAGAACAAAAGAAGAAATATTGAAAAGGTGGGTGGAATACTATAAAGAACTACTTACCATCGAAGTAGAAGATCCAAATCAACCGAACCCAAGAGCAACCAACAATACACCATTAGAGCCTCCATCAATTCAAGAAGTGCGGGATGAAATAAAACACCTAAGAAATAATAAATCTCCAGGAAGTGATGGTATATCCGCGGAACTTATTAAATATGGAGGTGCTACCCTGACTAATCAAATATATAAAATAATACTGAGAGCCTGGAATGCGGAACAAATCCCGGAAGAGTGGTGTCTTGGAATCGTTTGCCCGCTACACAAAAAGGGTGATCAATTGGAACGTAGAAACTATAGGGGAATAACCCTCCTTAATACAGCTTACAAAATATTTTCAAGCATCTTATATGGTCGCCTAAGTGCATATTCAGAGGAGCTTCTTGGAGAATATCAAAGTGGTTTTAGGCCTGGTCGATCAACAACAGACCAGATCTTTGTGCTAAGACAAATACTGGAAAAAACCAATGAATTCAATATCGACACATACCATCTTTTCGTAGATTTTAAATCGGCCTATGATAGTGTCCTAAGAAATAAATTGTATGAAGCCATGGATGAATTCCACATCCCCGACAAACTGATAAAATTGGTTAAGGCTACAATGCGTAAAGTCATTTGCAAAGTCGAAATACAGGGCGAACAATCACAGGCGTTTGAAACGAATACTGGGCTGCGACAGGGAGATGCGCTGGCGTGTCTCCTCTTCAACATAGCTCTGGAAAAGGCGGTCAGAGATGCCCGAATAGACAACAGAGGAAATATTTTTAATAAATCATCCCAAATTTTGGCATATGCCGATGACGTGGTCCCGCACAACACGCAAACTAGAAGAAATGTATACCACCTTCTCAAATGCCTCAAAAAATATGGGCCTGACAGTAAACGAGGATAAACTAAGATGATGGCATCAACACCCAACAATAGAGTCAGAAACATCGGTCACCAATTCTCTGTTGATAACTCTACCTTTGAAGTGATGGACAAATTCACATACTTAGGCTCCCTGATCACCAAGGAGAACGTCATGACGGAAGAAATCAAGCGAAGGATAATCCTAGCGAACAAATGCTATTTTGGACTGAGTAGACATATGAGAAGCAGAAACTTAAGCCAAAAAACAAAAATAACCATATACAAAACCCTTATACAACCAGTGTTGACATATGGATCGGAGACATGGACCATCTCCAAGGCAGATGAAAATCTTCTGCTTATATTTGAACGAAGGATCCTGAGAGGCATATTCGGTAGCATCTGTGAAAATGGTATTTGGAGGAGGAGATACAACTACGAGGTATACCACAGATATAAACATATATTTGGTGGTAAAGACGTAGTATCTCTTATAAGAATAGGACGACTAAGATATGCAGGACATCTAGCAAGATCACATAATAACAACCCTCCTAGAAGAATCCTTATGTCACAACCTGTGGGAAGTAGAAATAGGGGTAGGCCAAAACTTAGATGGAAAGATGGTGTAGATGAGGATGGGAGAAAAATAGGTGCAGCAAACTGGCAACGGTTGGCAATGGATAGGACTGACTGGTGTAATCGACTTGCGGAGGTCGAGGCTCTTTCATAGGGCTGTAGCACCATTGCTGATGATGATTTGTTTTGTTATAATTAATTATTTAGGTTATTCAATTAGTTTTTTATTTCCTGGACTCTTGGATGTACATACAAATTAAAAAAGAAATGTTGAAATCCATAAACAAGAACCAGAGATACAATTAATAGCTCCTTTCTCCACCATCACTTCCTTGAGTTTCAAAGCCTTATTATTTTGTGCCTATTTTTAAGCTTTGTGAATGATTCCCTTGAAAGACAGCAATCCTTTTTGAATCTTTGTAAAGTATTTTCTTTAAACACTAAGTAATTTGACCTCTTAATTGTTATTAGCAAAGCTGCTTTGAAGAACAAAGCAATACCAAAGGCACCCATATTACTGTAACTTCATTATTTTCAGACTTATGTTGTTACAAAAAAAATTAATTTGGAATAAAGAAATAAAACAGCTTTTAAACTATTTGACTGTTCGCTTTGAAATTTTGAACATACATATTTTAAGCACCACAAGACCCAACATTCCATGTAATATGAAGGTTCTTAGTTAATTTCTAAAAAAATATCATAACAAACTTAAATTTCTGACTTATTTTGCGACTTTCTAAGTAACAAATTAAGGATAGAAACATCCATTTTGAATGTCCTTATATGACATATAAGTTTCTTACTCTCAAATTTGCTTTAAATGCTTCATGTTTTGTTAGAGATGAAATGAGGCATATAAATGCAAAACTTGCTTTTTGCCAAAAATACCAAATATATGAGTTGACTAGTTTAAAATTCATTCACCAACATACATTTAGAAAAACTTACCAAATACTTGCAAAACTGTCTCCTTACCGGCTATTTTGTGCAGAGAAATATGCAAAACTGTCTTTTTACAACGTTAAAAGATATGCGTGAGAAACTTTGACATTGATTATCTCAGAAGAGTATAAATTCCATAAGGCGAGTTTTGCATTTATACGCCTCAAATACGAAAATTGACAGTTTTTCTTCCTAATTTGTTGATAACTCATTATGTCCAAAAATTTGAGGAAATATATCTGTACTGATCAGTAAAAAGTTCAAAAAAGTCACAAATATCGATATTGAGGTTTTATTAGGAAAAAAAATCGATAAAAAAGCAATCAAAAGCGACTGGATTTCAATGCTTAGTCGAATTTAATAGTTAATTTCAAAATAGAGATGAAAATCAGTCGATTTCTATAGAGCTTTTCATTCACAGTCATTTGTTTCAAGCTTCTGTCATATGTCGTATAATCTGTGTATAGTAATGGGTGCGTTCGGACGACCATAGCGGCTGGCGGTCAGCAGAAATCGGCTGAGTGGTTGTATCCAGCCGTGATAGGGAAAGCTTAGTAAATCTCTCAGCGGCTGGCTTCCAGCGGTGACGTCTGACAGCTACTGCTGGCTCAGCTGTCCAGCCGCTGTGGTCGTCCGAACGCACCCAATATTACACACAGATTATACAACATCTGACAGAAGCTCAAAACAAATGACAATCGATGAAAAGCCCTATTACTTTTTATCGATTTTTTTAATATACTAAAAAACTTAGTCAAAATCGATATTTTTTACTTAAGATCAGTATCAGTACAGATATAGGATCTTGTTATTCAAAACAACTTTCGTTTGCCTGGCAGAGTCAGTGTCAACAGTGTACTTTTTTGCATAGTTCTCTTAACTAAGAATTGTTTCTTCAATTGTACAATAGTATTTTATGTTTTGTAGGTTGTGGACTTACTATTATCCATGCTCTTGAGAAATGTTGAGCAGTCAATGGAAAATATGAACAAATCAGATGTGGACGATTTACAGTTAATGAAGTTGTCAATAAGTTCAGATCCTCCAGAAGAACTAGATAACCAAATGTCCAGGTTAATGTGTGGAATAGAAAAATTCACAATTACATAAACAATGAAAAACAATGTTTTAGCACCTTGCCTGCGTCTAGAGATTTATAAACATATGCGTCCAGTAGTGACCCTTTGTCACAGTGTATTACAACACAGTTCACTCAGCCAAACGTTAGTGTAATACAAGGTCTATTTGTCTCGTAATGCAGCCAAGGTGTTGATAACTTTTCTATATATGATAGATGACTAAACATTTTTATAAATCAAATAAGTAATCAAATTTTAGAATGGAACTGAAACTTTTTCACGAAAGGTTAGGTTATGTCACACACGTTTACGTTTTATGTTTAAAGTCAAGTTTGGCTTTACTATAAAACAACACCAACGTTTTCTCACTTTATTGATTCAAGATAGTTTTTGGACATTGATAATTTAATTGTTTTGTATATTTAGGATAGTTTTGTTATTGCTCTTTGTTAATAAATTCGATAAAGATCATATAATTAATCAAAATGGCTTAGTTTCCATCCATTTGTGTAGTTGTGATGGTGCTATTACATGAGTTGTATCTAGCAATGACAAATTTTGGTTATTTTGGGAATTTAGTTTAATAGTTTACTGATTCGATAGATTGATTCAATGATCCTATGAGTTAAGAGCAATTACAAAGCATACATCTAAACATTTCCAGAGTAATGTCACTCAACTTTTGACTAATCTCACTCATTGCTACACATTTCTCTTCATTTATTTAACACGTTCGCTACCAAGCGACTCATATATATGAGCCACTTTGATTTTTACCATAGACCAGCGTCTCACAAGTGAGCTGGTGATTGCATTTCACATAATGGCAATTGAAATAGCTCTGTTCTGTGAGGACGAAACTGAAATACCCCCTGGTAGCAATCAGGTTAAATCAATTTCCTATAACTGTGGTATTCACAGTTAATTTACTTAAATCAACACCAATCAAAACATGATTGTCATAAGGTTTGTTCCAACTTGATGTTTTGTAGCGTTCTTGAATCATAGGTGTATTGGTACATGAACGATGAATTGCGCATGTCCAGTTCTGTATAGTTTTGGAATTGGATACCAGTTGGAATGCTTATAACTTGTAACCCTCGTCATTGGTGAAATCACTATCGCCTTCAGTATCACTCATTTTATAAAATTCTGTAAATGCTGTAAATCTCGAAGTTTTAAGTAGTTAAAACTTCGAGATTTACAGCAACTCAGATATTTTAGAATATATATTTATCTAATCATAACCTACAAACGGAAATTGTTTGTTTTGCTCATGTCAGAACTATCAGTTCTTCAAAAATTATTAGTGAATAGATTTGACCTTACATGAACGGTTCCGAAATCACCAATTTTCTAGTTGGAACGTATTTTGGATCATTCTGTGCATCATACAAATCTAGTTGAAACGTATAAAATGTGCACATGTGTTGAACGGTTACTGCATGGTTTTGTATTGAGTTGGAACAAACCTATAGTGTTTCGACAATTCACAGCTTTTCCTAATAATACAGCGATCTTATGGCAAGTTCTATTGATTATTAACTCATATTTGTTTATGTTTGTAATCAGTATAATCGGTATGTTATGCCAAAAAAAACACAAGCATTTGATTGGAAAAAATTTATACAATTTTTTGTCCCAAAAGGAGCAATGAGGATGAGAGAACAGTTTTTTTTTATAAACAATGTCTTTATTTTGAACTTTATAAGCATGAAGGCATTTTTCACATAAGTTAATGTAACTTTTCTACTTACAATTTGTAAAATGTGTAATCAATTTTGTATGTGCAACATACAGTAGACTCCCTCTATAATGAGAACTGAAATGGCGGACTAATTACCTCGTTAATAAGCGGACCTCGTTATATCAGACAACAATAATATTGAAACGGGTTGATGCCTCTTACGTAGTTTATTAAGTGTCAATGGTCGACATGAATAAGGGCAGACTTCGCCATCGTAAATTGTAAATGTCCTACAATATTCAATATCGGTCGATAGATAAACAAGAAGTTTATTACGGGCGGCGAGTTTATTACAGCACTTGCCTCGATAATAACACAGATGTTGGGAATTTTTATATACAAGCAGTTGGGGTGTTTATTTATAGCCATTACACCCCTAAAAACAGGTAAAAAACATATTCTTCGGTTTCGTTTTCGTCGTTATAATCAAATATGCCTCGTTATAGAGGGTTACAGTCCAATAGGAATTTCATGAGACACCTAATGTACCTCGTTATAAGCGAAACCTCGTAATATCCGTGTTCGTTATAGAGAGAGTCCACTGTATTATCTACTTTACTTATATAGTATTTCTTCTGTGAACCTTCTGTAGCTAATGTGCACGTCATGAGAGCATGTTTTATAGCTTAAAACAAAGTTTACTCTTTAAAGAGTCCAACTGTTCTATAGTTTATTTTTTAACCAGGAGGAGTAAACTAAAAAGACAGATTCACACCCAAGAAAGTCACTACAAAAAAAAAACAAAATACATCTTTTTTGGTTGATCATGTCAGCCCTCAACGGTAATCCATAAATATTATATTAATACGTCAGTAAAGAGTTCTAAAAATAACTGCTTTTTATATAAAGCCAGACTAAAAATCTAAAAATTAAAGGAATAACACAGAACACAAAAAATCGCTGATATAACCTATGAAATGTCAATCGTGTCAAAATGTGATAAATGTCATTAGTGTTAAAATTTTATATCAGTGGAGTAAACTTGCCTGCGGTTGGACCAATTACAAACAAGCATTACAGCGCGGTAAATTTGAATCACTCCTCTTGGTTTAAAAACAAACCATAGCTACAGAAGGTGATCACATATAAATGTCTTTTATATTAGATTATAGGTATATAATAAATAAAAATATTAAAGTAAAAAAGTTATTTGTATTATTATTTTTCTGGGAAAAACTTGAAATTTCTCTTACTTACTTTTCAGTGTCACCATTTCAGTGACCATTTTGATCTCTCGTTTATTGAGGTTCATCAAATTGTTCGAGAGTTTTATCAATACTCTTAATATTTTTTTAGTCTAGATTTGCTCTTGAGTGACTCCATTTCTTTTGATGATTCCTTATCAGCCATTTCTGAACCTATTTTTTGTAGTATTTTTAGGGATGCCACAGAAAAGTTCTGGGCCTTCAAAAGTTTCTCTTGAGCCTTGTTTTGCCAACATATCTGCTCGTTCATTCCCATGCCCCATTAGCATCTAAACATTCCGTATATGTATTTGGAACCTAGGAGTTTTCTATTGGTTCGTTGCAGCACGCGGTCATATTTTAACCAATAGGCGGTGAGGTCCCAAACGCATATGCGGAATGTTATTCGGTTCCAAATTCATATACGGAATGTTAAATATTCGTACACCGAAAAAGATAAGTTTTTATTAGAGTCTGTTAAAAAAAGATTAATTTTAAAATACTTGTTACTGTATTATTAAATAAAAATAAAACAATTATAGTATTAAGAATGTTATTTGGTGCGAAATTCATATACGGTATGTTAAATATTTGTAGAACAAAAAAACGATTTTTATTAAAGCCAGTTAAAATGAGACTGGTTTTTAATAGTATATTATACATTTTTAATAGTATATTTAATGATGGTCATTATGAAGCGAGTATAAGGGATACGAAACGAGCCGCCTAGCGGCGAGTTCTGATTCGGTTTCTTTGTAGATTTGTATTCAAAAATATCCCCTTAAATTTTTGGGCAGAAATTGTTTAAACAAATACAAAAGTTCACCTTGTTTGACCCGAAAAATATTTTTTAAATTTTATGGGCCATTCTAAACAAAAAGGTATCTTGTGATTTTTCTCAAAAATTGATAGTTTTCGAGTTATAGGCGATTTAAAATCTGAAAAATGCGAAAATACGCATTTTCAAGTTTGTTTTTATTGTTGTGGTGGCAGAGAAAAAAGCAAGTTTATAATTGTAGTGACTTTTTAAATAGTTTTTAAAAGCGACAGGTACGTAATAATTGTAAATGTTTCAGTATCCTAATAAAAAATTACATAGGTACCTACCGATTTGAAAAATTTAAAATGAATCTACCAAAATAGTATGTACCTAATGCTTTGATTTACATAATTTGATTACCATCAAAATTTCTACCGATATTCACCTAATATATTGATATACCGCAAAATATTCCTTTAATTCCACAAAAATCAAACTAATTTGATTAAATTCATATAAGTAATAAACAACTACTGTCAAAAAGTTGATGGTGTAAACGTTCAGTAACAAAAATGTAGCGCAAATAAGGTGTGCGTGAAAAGAATATATTATTAGTGTTTTTAGCAAATATATTTATTATAATTTTTGTGTCTTTGGATTTGTCATCCTCGGGAATAAGATATTTTATAATAATAGTAAGTATATTTAAACTATTTTTGTATATGTACTTCACTTGGTCTATTAAATTTGTCAGTATGAGAAATCTTGTAACCTGTCAAATCAAAGGGAGTATAGCTCACTGATAGAGCGTATGACCGGAGATAGAGAGGTCCCCGGTTCAAATCCGTGTGTTTTCTGATGTTTTTTATTTTTGGTATTGTTTTGATAAAATTTTTGGAAAGTAGTAAGTAAAAATTAGTTTAATCTTTAAATAAAATACAAATAACCTGTTGAAAGTATATTTTTTCGTTGAAATCATATAATAGAAGTATAACTTCTTACGTGCGTACAAAGTACACACACATTCTTTTTTTTTTTCGATTCTTTGGGACATTCTAAATAAAATGTTTTTTGATATTTTTCGAAAAAAGTTAATAGTTTTAAAGTTATAAGCGATTTAAAATTCGAAAATGCGAAAATACGCATTTTCGGATTTTAAATCGCTTATAACTTTAAAACTATTAACCTTTTTGAAAAATAACAAGAAACCTATTTTATTTAGAATGTCCCAAATAATCTAAAAAATATATTTTCGGAGTAAAATAGGAGATTTTTGGAAATAGTGCGCGCCGCTCCGGCAAAAAAAATAATGTGTGTGTACTTTGTACGCACGTAAGAAGTTATACTTCTATTATATGATTTCTTAAAAATAAATGTACTTTAAACAGTTTGTTTTAATTTTTTATAAACACCAAACGAATTTTGTGCTTACCGCTTTAAAAAAAATAAAAAAAATATAGGGTTGCACTGGATTCGAACTCAAGAACTCTCGATCTCTGGCCGAATGCTATACCAAATACGCTACGAGGACTGTGTCTGTATTGGTTCGGACGTGCCTAATGACAATTCACGGTAACAAACAGACAAGGTGAAGTATAATAAATATACAATAAAATGTTTTAATAATATTCATCTTACTCCCGAGGAAGAGAAATCCAAAGACACAAAAATTATAATATATTTATTAAAAACACTAATATATTCTTTTCACACCTTTTCTTGCACTGATATATTTATACATAACTAGAAAGATTTAGCCACTAGACGCCTGTCTGTGTGCGCATGCGCGCAGTATTATGAAATTTTACTCTCAATCGCGCCTAAAGAAGTATAACTTCAAAAAATCGGATGGACACGCATAATTAACAATTAAATAACAATGGTATAAATGGAAGTTAGACCCGATCAGTCTGCATAATCTTAAAAATGAATGTTTTAACTACAATTCAAATACTTGGTAACCTCAAAAATACTAATTTAAATATGAGTTTTTAATCTTTGAAAATGCCTATTTTCGCATTTTTCAGATTTTAAATCACCTATAACTCGAAAACTATCAATTTTTGAGAAAAGTCATAGGATACCTTTCTTGTTTAGAATGGCCAATAAAACCTAAAAAATATGTTCCATAGCAAAAAAGTGATCTTTTGTATTTGTTTAAAAAAGATTGTTCAAACAATTTCTGCCCAAAAATTCCGGCCGGCACCCTTCAGATTTGTTTAACCCTTAAATGCCCGTGATATGAAAATAACCATAAATGCCCATGTGGGGTCTCCTAGGACCCCACTAAAATTTTCAATTTAGTAACGTCATTTAGCACTGACTAAAAGGAAAACACGGTTAAAAATAATTTTAAGCATATTTGAATAATTTTTATTTATTTTTCATACAAAATTAACGGCTTTTCTAGAAACAAATTATTTTCAATTCGAACAAAATTAAAATTAAATAATAATATAAGCATATAACTTTTAGTTGCAATTTTTACATACAATAGTTTTTTCTTCTTTTCTGTGCACCTGGCATATAAATTTTTTGCAAAAAGAGCAAACGCTATTCACTTTTCTGTCACAGTTTCGCGGACACTGGTAACAACGAGCACGTTTCTTAGCTGAATGGACGGATTGAGTTGCAACTTCGGTAGTTGGGTTTACCATTGGTATGCCACAATCTTTTAGAGCAGATTTTACATAGGCTTTATGTTTTATATATTTCGCTCTTTTTTCCATGTTGTTTCGAGCAAGCTCAGCCCCTAATTGTAACAGGAAAATACGTCTTCGTGAAAAATTATTTTTCTTCCAATCAGGATTTTTTTCAATGTATAAAATATAGGCATTTAGTGCACATATGTCTATAATATTCATAAAGAGCCTGAATGGCCAACGAGCAGTTCTTCTTTTACAGGAATATTCCCTAATCAGTTTGTCGGCATTATCAACACCACCCTTGGTATTATTATAGTCTAAAATCATCAAGGGTTTGTTTTGAGAGTCTTGACAAATTATATCACTATCGTGTTGACTTGAAAGAAGATGTACCATCCTGTGTATTTTAGGTATGTACGAAACCATAGCTAATTCTTTAGTAAAAGCAAATATTGACGACTCCGCAGGTCTTTTTGTCAAACTTAGTTGTGGTGGTGTATCAGGTTTATTTTTGCGGACGGTCCCAAGTAAAGTAAGGTTTTTAGATAAAAGATATTGAGCAAGAGGAACACTGGTAAAAAAGTTGTCAGTTGTAATTCCTCTCCAACTGCCATGATATGGTTCCACCAGATCTTTCACAACACGAAATCCCTGATTTTTCTCTATTGTACCACCTGGTAGTTTTCCAAGGTACACCTGAAGTTTTGATAAATAAGATGTTTTAACATCCGCGGCAGCCCAAATTTTTATCCCATAGCGGCAAGGTTTTGATTTTATATATTGTCTAAAAGGACACTTTCCTCTAAAACTCACTAACTGTTCGTCAACGGTTATATGTTCGTATGGTTCAAAGGCTTTGTCACAGTTAGAGACGAACATGTCCCAAATTACTCGTATCGCCGCTAACTTATCCTGTTCCTTCCGCTCCACCCTGGTCACTTTGTCATCAAACCTCAAGAAACTCGATAATTCTTCAAATCGGTTCCTAGCTAATGCGGCTGTAAAAAATGACCGGCGTATTGAGGTGTCTGTAGACCATATCTCTCGTGTCGATTCTTTCCCACACCTTAAAGCACCAGCTTTGATAAGTGCTCCTAAAAAGCTATCCAGTTCATTGTTGGTAAGTACCGTCCACTCTTTTTTGTTATTCGGATGTTTTTCGTTCCACTCTTGATAACGCCTAACAGCTTCTTCATTAGTATGAAGGCATATGACATTCTTCATCTCTTCGGTCAAAAATAAATTGAAATAGTCTAAAAACGTGTTGGAATTTTTACTATAGTTTGTTAAGCCTGGATGTACATTTATAATATTTTTTTGTTGCCTCTTGGATCTCACGAAAGGTAGGCTATTCCACTGCATTCCAGATTTGGATGTATATGTTGGACCACTAACCTCACTAATATTATCGTCCACTTCGGTAGGTTCTGCATCTGATTCCTCGTCACTGTTGACTTCTAAATTGTCCTCAGTTTCCGAAACATTTTCCTCAAAAACATCTTGCTCTTCGCTATCTGATTCGTCGGTAATCTCATAGTCGAAATCGGAGTCTGATATCCCTTCTTCTATATTTCGGATAATTTTTTCATGTTCTTGGTCGCTTCCCTAATAGCACACGACGTCCTTTGGACGTCCAAAATAGGTCCATTTTTGGTCCTTACGTCCATGGACTATAAACGGACGTCCTTTGGACGTCCCATGTTGGACGTCCTTCGGAAGGAATAAATATGGACGTCCTTTGGACGTCCCATGTTGGACGTCCTTCGGAAGGAATAAATATGGACGTCCTTTGGACGTCCGACGTTGGACGTCCTTCGGACGGAATAAATATGGACATCCTTTGGACGTCCGACGTTGAACGTCCTTTGGACGTCCATACTGGACGTTTTATGAACGCTTATATATTATATTGGACACATTATACCAATTACGGGATCAAATAGCAAAATAATTCAATAAAATATTAACTTAGGCGTTAATTTTACGTTAATGAAATACAGTCAAACCTGTCAGTAACGGCCACTAAAATGAAAGAACTATTGGCCGATATAGAAAGGTGGCCGTTATTGCCAGTTTTTGTAGTCTAGATATACAGTAAAACTTGTGTTACTGGCCACCTGTACTAACGGCCAGTTTAAAAATTCCTCAAACCAATTATATCTAGACTACAAAAACTGGCAATACCGGTCACCTTTCTATATCGGCCAATAGCTTTTTCATTTTTAGTGGCCGTTACTGACAAGTTTTACTGTAATTGGTTTGGGGAATTTTTAAACTGGCCGTTAGTACAGGTGGCCGGTGTTTGCAGGGGGCCGGTAACACAGGTTTTACTGTAGTTTAAATCGAAAAGATTAAATCTTAATTCAAAATTGTATATACAATTATTACAATTATAAACTATAGTTTAATATCCAAAACATGTTTTTGATTTTATGTAATGTAATGAAAATCTTATTTGTAAATTATTGGTTACAATGTTTAACAATAGGAAATATTCAAGAATAAATAAAATAAAAGTTTAATCCTAACAACACAAAACATTCCAGGAATGTAGGTACTACCGTTCTATTCCGTGAACATCTATCTGATTAAATTATGGGTGGAAAGTTACCACAAGATATAAATGTCTTCCTGGAGGGGTAAAATTTTCCATTACAAGATTTTAAAGGTTCGTTCCAAGGCGACACATTTGTACGATCCCTTGAACCGCCACGAAATCGATTGGACTGTTTTAATGCGCAGAATCGCCCTTGAACGGTTTTCTTTCGATCTCGATCCGATTACCGGTACATAACCCTCTTGGAACGAATTCGTGTACCGTACCATTTCAAGTTCGAGTTGCGCTTGAGCCATTTAGTGCGAGTACCAGTACCACTTGTAGTAGTTTGCTAGATGTTAGAAATTAATATTTCTAATGTCCACTTTACATCAACAATAAATTGAATAAGAAATTGACAAAGTTATTCAATACCAAATTTGACGAGTACAAAATGTATGGTTTGTAAAAGAAAGTGAAATAATTTGATGAAATAGAACAATTGGATATGTTTTATTTTGTCAATTTTCTTTTTATTCACGGCAAAATTGGATGTAGAATTGTGTTTTGTATAAGCCAAATTTGACCTTAAATAACTTTGTCAATTTCTTGTTCAATTTATTGTTGATGTAAAGTGGACTTAACATGTTCATTAAACGTCACTTCAGCTTCAAAACCTTCCCCAGAATCGATATCTGACATTAAATCGTTGTCTTCTATGAAAAAAGAAAATAATAAATTATCCATTTTTATAAGATTAATTTGAAAAAAAAAGAATTAATAATTATTTAAACAGAAATCAAGATTCACAGGTACTAATAGCGTAAATTGTGGATTATTCTATTATTGAATCATCAGCTGATCTCATAGCAGTGACCAGTAAAAATGAAAACAATCCTAACTGCGCAAGTCAGTACAAATAGTTTCTGCTTGAAGGCATGTATCAAAAGGGCCGTTCAGTTACCGATTTCGAAGCGGTACATGGATCGCTTGGAACAACACGGTGTACGATACCAATCATCGTTCATGTTCGCTTGGAACGCATTTTTTATAATGCGCATGACGAGGGCAGTACGAAGGACGGTTTTCATGTCACTTGGAACGCGCCTTAAGAGAGGCCATTTACTGTTCAATTTGCGTTCATTTTCAAATTTGCCGCGCGAATATCTATGTAGCGTCGCGTGGTCATTGGTCATCACATTTCATATATTTCATTTTCGTTATAACCGATAACCTAAAAATTTAGTAAAAATTTTGATTGGAAAAAAATGCATCGATAAGGGGGTGTGGGAAATGGAAGAAATTAGTGGCTTTTTTGCTGTACTGTCTACTAGTTTTTGCTCTGGGCTCTGGCTGGATCTCTTGTTTAAACAATTTTGTAAGTATTATAAAATCCGTTTTCAATTTTCTTTATTCTTTATGAAACGAATCATTTATGCATGCATATTATTACCTGTAAATAGTATCTACTTCTTTTGATTTTTAATTGTAAAGAATAGAAAAATTACCGTTCATTTTAATTTTTTTTAGAATCAGCTGAAAGTGGTCTACAAAAAAAACCAAGAAGGAAATGTATAGCCTTGTGGCTATGAAAGGCAAAAGAGAGATATAAAAAGTGTATTGGCTAGTTGGAAGAAAGTCCACATTGTCCATGCATAATAAGTTATTACTTTATCAACAAATATCAAGAAGATAGCAGGAAGTCACGAGCAACTGAACAACTTCATAAGTTCAAGAATATCGAGGAAATCCAGCTCCTCGATACTACTGGGCAAACTAGAAGATTGAAGAGGACAAAGCCTTTTGAACTAGTTTGAGTGATAGGTGATAGTGAAAAACGGAGCATAGTGCTTGTGTGCTGTGCCTGTGTATGTTAGAATAGTGCACGATCTTGTTAGATTAGATAAGAGACGCTATGGGGTAAGCTCTTCATTTTAAGAAACAGTAGTAATTTAGGTTAAATTAAAATTGCTCATTGGTCAGTTATGACCAGATTGTTTTTTATGTTTGGCAAAAAGGACTTAAGTCAGAATTGCACATTGATAATGTTTTGATGATTTCTGGACCAGAAAAAAACTGTTGTAGATGTAAACTGTATGTACAGTAGAATCTACTACAGTACTGTAGAAATCATCAAAACATTATCGATGTGCAATTCTGACTTAAGCCCTTTTTCCCAAACATCAGAGAATTGTAATGTACAATAATTCTCCTATCTGCTTTTTCATGAATTTTGTAGGAGACGAAAAACCATTTTTAGGATCATCTGCTTTCACATGTAAATTTTGACATGTTTTGTAGTAAATAGATAGTTGAATTTACTACAAAACATGTCAAAAAATATATGAAAACAGGAGGTGACTATAAAAAAAGTTTTTAGTCTCTCTTACAAGACTCATGAAAAAACAAATCGGAGGTATGTCACATCTGTGACTATATCCAGGGAATGTCTAAAAAATATACTTTGATGTCCCAAGAACCAAATATAACCTACAGTCCATCTAATTTACTTACTGTTGCACGTCATTATCTACGCCAGAGATCTAAGTTGACATAGTTGCCAAAGTATAAAAAGATCCTGAACCCATTTTAAATAAAATATATCACATAATTATTGTAAACGTGGATTATACAACAAAACAAATTAATATTCAATGTAAATAAGTAAAAACTTAAGAAATAGAGAACAAGAATTAAGTTATAATCTTTTAAGATTTGCAGTGCAAGCGTTTTTGCACTGCATTGTTAATAATTAAAAAACGGCTCCGAACTCTTGGCAAAAAGCCGGTAGGTTTCTTTGTATAAGTATGTCTACAATAACAACTAAAAAAGTTGTCAGATACCTCGATGATTATTCCAAGTCGTTATAAAATTAGGTGAAATTTATATTTTTATAGTAGAGGATCTTTTTATAGTAAAGTAAATAATAAAGACAGTAAATATAATAAATAAAACAGATACTCATAGTAAAGAATATAAACAAATATGAAGTGTCATCACCACAACTGTCAAATAAATGTTACCAATTTATTCTAAAATGTCACCTTCGTTCGATTACAGTTACAGTGTGATCCGAACAAATCTGCTTCATAAAAACGCTTTATAATCCATTTATACAAATTAAATGAAACATATTATTGTGTATTTCTTTAGGTTAACATTAATAGAAATCTTCAAATATTATTTCTACGCGTATATAATAAAATATGTCTAGAGTCTGTATTTCCAGTGTACTCAGCAAAGTGATTCTAAAAAAGAACACACCTACCGCCTAAATATGTCGTGTTGGTATCATGTGACCTCACAGACTACGACGCGGATGACGCACAACAGTTAGTAAATTAGACGAAGTATGTAGATATATACAGGGTGTAACAAAAATACAGGTCATAAATTTAATCACATATTCTGGGACCAAAAATAGTTTGACTGGACCTAACTTACCTTAGTACAAATGTACACACAAGAAAAGTTGCAGCCCTTTGGCTGCAACTATCTTACGAAAAAACTATAGTAAAATTTGGACACCCCATAAAAATTTTATGGGGGTTTTGTTCCTTTAAACCCCCCCAAACTTTTGTGCACGTTTCAATTTAATTATTATTGTAGTACCATTTAAACACAACGTTTTAAAAACTTTTTTGCCTCTTATTGCTTTTTCGAAAAGTCAATTTTTATCGAAATATTTTGAATATTTGTCAAATCCACCACATATTTGTATATGGTTAAGTACGATTATGGAGACTTGGTAATAATATGCAGACTTATTTATGCTTTACATTTTTAGGTATATTTTGAACCATATTAAAAAAGAAGCCAGATCTCGATAAAATGTACCTTATCGAAAAAATACAAAGAGGCAAAAAAGTTTTAAAAACATTCTGTTTAACTAATGGTACCTCAGTAATAGTTTAATTGGAACGTACACAAACATTTGGGGGGTTTAAAGGAACAAAACCCCCATAAAATTTTTATGTAGACATGTTAAAAAAGAAGTCGCAACTCGATAAAAACTTCCTTATCTGAAAAATACTAAGAAACAAAAATATTGAATTTAACTAATGGTAACTACCACAATAATAAAATTGAATTGGAACGTACACAAAAGTTTGGGAGGATCTAAGGGATCAAAACCCCCATAAAATTTTTATGGGGTGCACAAATTTCACCATAATTTTTGTTTAAGATATTCCTGCCATAATACTGCCACATGTCCATTTTCAATAAAAAATCGCTAATAGTTTTCGATATAATCGAAAAAATCGATTTTCATTTTGTAATTTCAAAGGGCTGTAACTTTTTTTATGTGCATATTTGTACTAAGGTAAGTTAGGTTCATTCGAACTATTTTTGGTCCCAGAATATGTGATTTAATTTATGACCTGTATTTTTGTTACACCCTGTATATACAGCCGATTACGCACCACCTTAAAAATTGGGCATTTTTGATGTCTCGAATTTCCTAAACCTGTTGTTGCATCTAAGTGATTTTTTTATAATATTCTAGCCTAGGCCCTAGGCTATAGGTTAAGTACCTCCTTATGCTTGTCATGCACGGGGAGCTATACTGTAATATATATTATATCACATCGCTCTCTATAGTAATGAGTGAGCCTGTACATACGGAACCATTTGTTTAAGGTTTAATACCCCATATTTAAGGTGGTGCGTTAATTTCTTGGAGAAGTGTATTGTAATTTAATGTAAATAATGTAATATCCAATAATTGTAATTTAATATAAGATGTAATATAAGTTCCTTAAAAAATATATTTTTTATTTCCCACGACATTAGATGGATGTTCAGCAGCAAGACATTGGACCAAACTGGGACGTCCTATGAAGGCCCAATTGACGTCCACCGAACGTCTCTTCGGATGTTAAGTGGACCTCCATTGGACGTTTGGCAACGTGGCATTTGGACCAAAATTGGACGTCCTGTTAATGTCCAATTCACGTCCCCTAGGACGTCCGGTTAAGGTCCAATTTACTTCCGATTAAGGTCCAATTTACGTCCGATTAAGGTCCCATTTACGTCCGATTAAGGTCCAATTTACGTCCTATTAAGGTCCAATTTACGTCCGATTAAGGTTCAATTTACGTCCGATTAAGGTCCAATTTACGTCCGATTAAGGTCCCATTTACGTCCGATTAAGGTCCAATTTACGTCCTATTAAGGTCCAATTTACGTCCGGTTAAGGTCCAATTTACGTCCGATTAAGGTCCCATTTACGTCCCATTAAGGTCCAATTTACGTCCTATTAAGGTCCAATTTACGTCCGATTAAGGTCCAATTTACGTCCGATTAAGGTCCAATTTATGTCCTATTAAGGTCCAATTTACGTCTGATTAAGGTCCAATTTACGTCCGATTAAGGTCCAATTTACGTCCCCTAGGACGTCCGATCAAGGTCCAAATTACGTCCGATTAAGGTCCAATATACGTCCCCTCGGACCTTAGATGGACGTTCGGTAGCGCGACATTTGGACCAAAATAGGATGTATAAAGGACGTTCCTCGGACGAAAACGGACATCCAATGGACGTCCCTAAAGTCCGTGAAGGACGTCCAATGGACGTCCTTGTGCTATTAGGGTTATTGTCATTTTCATTCTCTTACGGTCCATTTTTCAATGTAAACTGACGAAAAATGTTAAAAATAATAAAAATATTCTGGTGCCTCTAAATGCCCAATCGGGGTCACAGCGAGACCCCACTTATCTAAATCTCTCTTACAGACCACTGCACCTCACGAATGTTCGTGGTATACTAACAGAAAACGTAGGAGACACGTCCACACAAATACCTGATTGCGCGGTTGCCAAATGTTTCAAATAAAGATATTATAGCCAAAAATGTATGTCTGGGGTCCCATAGTGACCCCGATTGGGCATTTAAGGGTTAAAGGGGACGCTTTTTGAATAGGAATCCACAAAGAAACTGGACTAATTTGGGACTTTTTGTTCTCTAGATGGCATAATTGTGTTATCTTCTTATTGAAGATTAGTTCTGGTTTCATATCTGAGTTCATCGTAAAGATCGATTCCTCAAGTATAGTCCCAGTACCCAGCATTTGTGTGGCTATTCAATAAATAATTCAGCCTCCGGGTATTGTTTGTAGTTTGCTTTGAGGAGTCTTAGTATGGTCATAAAGGCTACCACCGAAATATATAATTCCAGCGGAGGGAAGCCTATGACAGCCTCTAATAAAGGCGTTCTTGTACTATTCAAGGCTTCTGTCACATTTGGAAGCGCAGATTCCTGGTGCGCTTAGCCCATGAATCAGGTTATCGATAACTATTTTGACATTTATTTAGAAGTTTGGATTTCCACTTCGGAAATCTTTCTAAAAGGGGGTTTCAAAATGAAAACAACTGGTGCAAATATAAATTTAATAAAATATTTAAAATAATAATAGTGTAGGAAACAGAGGTTGAACCTTGCAAAATGGACATAAGTCCGGTTTTATTTTTTTTCTGGTAGATCAAGGGGTGCTTATTATAAGACTAACATTTTCTGAAAAAATTTCGTTCCGGAACCCCCTTTTTCACCCCTTTAAAGGGGGTAATTTGTGGTTTTTGCGGAACGTAGCCCTTCCTGTACCTTTTACAAAAAAATTTTTTTATATAAATATGAAGAGGACTATATTTTCTATGATTTATTTCCCGACAGCATATGTCTATCATCCACCGTTTAGCGGGGGTGGCGCCCCAAAGTTGACAAGTTTTTAAAAAAGATGTTTTAAAAAAAAATATATTTTTCCCTAACTGTAACGGAAATTAGGAAGAAATCCTGCGACAATTATTCACAACTAAGTGACTGATTTTTTGGTATAGGTTTCACTTAAGGGTAATTGGCCTATTTTTAATTACAGGGTGTTACATTTTAAAAAATCCCTTTTTATACCATCTGAACCGTTTATGCTAGAGTAAAAAGGCTTTCAGCGATTACCCACGTACTGGTGCTATTTACAAATTTGTATAATTTACCCCCATTTTTTCCTCGGAACCACCCAAAAAAAAAAGAAGAATTAATAAATAAAGTGATTTTCTTGAAATCCTTCACACACAATGCCCTTTATTAATATGCTTCATATATCATTTTGTGCACGTTATTATTACCCATGCATGGACACCAAAAGCAATTTCCTACTGCAACCCCTGTAGCCAAAAATAAATAAATAAAATGGGGGTTGAAACTTATTTTTTGTTTTTTGCTGTTTGAACCATACGGGCATTTGCTTCATCAACAGTGCTTTTCAAAAATATATATGGTTATTGCAACATTCCTGCGGAAACCACCCCTATCCTTGAAAATATACTGCAGAAACTACCCCTATCCCTTGGCGAGCATGTTTTTACGATTTCCTCATTACTTGTGCATTATTTTTAAACAAAACTTATACAAGGTTAAAGACCACTATTTACTCTAAAAATTAGGTTCTATTCATTTTTTTCGTATAAGCAACCGTTACGGCACAGTAGCGCCGTAAACTTCGTGATATGCTTGGCGGGCTCCAGTTTTTGTTTTTTATTTCGTCACTTGTTTGTTTTATTGATAAAGTACTTATGTAAAATAAAACAACACAGTGTAAGCTACAAATTATGACCTATACACATTTTACATTCTTTGCCCCCCAAAGCCACAGTGGTGGCCCAAAATCAATTTTTGCATATTTTCGCCACCTACACGCATTTTATTTCATTAATGCTACCTTAATAGCACAATATTCACCCTTAAGTGGTCGCTAAGCAGTGGCAAATCCAGGGAGGGGTGATGGGGGCGATCACCCCCCCTAAAACCAAAAGTGATATTATATTTAAAGATTATAAAAATATTCATTTATTTTTATAGAAATACTTATTTTATTATTTTTATAATGATGGCGTCCTTTTTATGTTTTAGCGACAGTGGCGGATCCAGCATCGTTAAGGGGCGTGCCAATTGGCTAAATTTCTATAAAAATAAATGAATATTTTTATAATCTTTAAATATAATATCACTCTTTGTGTGAGAGGGGGGGTGATCGCCCCCATCACCCCTCCCTGGATCCTCCACTGCTTAGCGACCACTTAAGGGTGAATATTGTGCTATTAAGGTAGCATTAATGAAATAAAATGCGTGTAGGTGGCGAAAATAGGCAAAAATTGATTTTGGGCCACCACTGTGGCTTTGGGGGGCAAAGAATATAAAATGTGTATAGGTCATAATTTGTAGCTTACACTGTGTTGTTTTATTTTACAGAAGTACTTTATCAATAAAACAAACAAGTGACGAAATGAAAAACAAAAACTGGAGCCCGCCAAAGCATATCACGAAGTTTACGGCGCCACTGTGCCGTAACGGTTGCTTATACGAAAAAAATGAATAGGACCTAATTTTTAGAGTTAATAGCGGTCTTTAACCTTATATAAGTTTTGTTTAAAAATAATGCATAGGTAATGAGAAAATCGTAAAAACATGCTCGCCAAGGGATAGGGGTAGTTTCTGCAGTATATTTTCAAGGATAGGGGTGGTTTCCGCAAGAATGTTGCAATAACCGTATATATTTTTGAAAAGCAGAATTGATGAAGCTTATGCCCATATGGATCAAAAATCAAAAAACAAAAAAAAATTTCAACCCCCATTTTATTTATTTATTTTTGGCTACAGGGGTTGCACTAGGAAATCGCTTTTGGTGTCCATGCATGGGTAATAATAACGTGCACAAAATTATATATGAAGCATATTAATAAAGGGCATTGTGTGTGAAGGATTCCAAGAGAATCACTTTATTTATTAATTCTTCTTTTTTTTGGGGTGCTTCCGGGGAAAAAATGGGGGTGTATTATATAAATTTGTAAATAGTACCAGTACATGGGTAATCGCTGAAAGTCTTTTTACTCTAGCATAAACGGTTCAGATGGTATAAAAAGGGGTTTTTTAAAATGTAACACCCTGTAATTAAAAATAGGGCAATTACCCTTAAGTGAAACCTATACCAAAAAATCAGTCACTTATTTGTGAAAAATTGTCGCAGGACACTTTCTTAATTTCCGTTACAGTTAGGGAAAAATATATTTTTTTTAAACACATCTTTTTTAAAAACTTGTCAACTTTGGGGCGCCACCCCCGCTAAACGGTGGATGATAGACATATGCTGTCTGGAAATAAATCATAGAAAATATAGTCCTCTTCATATTTCTATAAAAAAAATTTTTTGTAAAAGGTACAGGAAGGGCTACGTTTCGCAAAAACCACAAATTACCCCCTTGAAAGGGGTGAAAAAGGGGGTTCCGGGGCGAAATTTTTTCAGAAAAAGTTAGTCTTATAATAAGCACCCCTTGATCTACCAGAAAAAAAATAAAACCCGACTTGTGTCCATTTTGCAAGGTTCAACCTCTGTTTCCTACACTATAAATATAAATAGACTTTCCATTATTTAATAACAGAATTGTTTAGCTAAAATTTCAATAATTTAATCAAAAATGACCTTCGAGGTCTGGTCTACTCTGATGATTGACTCTATTATCATCTTCCTTATTCGTAAGTCTCTTGATTTTTGGTAACATAGCTCCCTTATGTCTACATTGAGGACAAGCATCGTTTACTTCAGCACCCTTAATACACGCGGAATGGAAACAATGACCGCAGTTCCATACGTAGAACGATTCATTGCTGTCGAGTTCTTTTCTGTACAGGAGTATTTTTTGACACAGTGTGCATACGAGATTGGACACTGCTGTTCCTCTGCCTTTTGACGACAGGACTTTCACTAAACCTAGAAATAAAAGTACCATTTAACAAAATCGTCTACCAAGTGTAGTATGTACAAAAAAAAATCAGAAACCGCATAGGTCAGTTAGGTAGCAAATCAAGGAGGGGGGATTCAGTTGAACGCGTTGGTGCAAAGAGTTAAACATTCATTTAAAATGCATTGTGCAAATCAGTGGTTTTGTGACATTGCCAGATAAAATCGTCGAATAGTTGTTTATTTAGAATACATTTAATATTTTTTATCGCCAACCGTCACTAAAGTTATTCATTATTGTACTCATTTGCCCTCATTTGCGGCAGTAAAGTAGCAATTTATTGTACTGAAAGAAGAATTTTATTTTACCTGCCGCGATTAATCAAATTAACCCAGATTGAATGTAAGTGGTCGATGGCAGTAATCGAATGGCGAGAATTTGAGTGAACTAAAATTTATTTACTTTAATTATTAAAAATATATACACAATTTGTGTTATTATGAATTAAATTTATGTCAAAAAGTGAAATTCTGTAGTATTTTGTAAATATATTCATATAAAATAAATTAAAACTTTACGGATTTAGTAATTATTCAATATTGATAACTATCGATTAAAAATCGAAAGCGGCCATCTTGTAAAAGTTATCTGTCATCACTGTCATGAAATTATTATGACGTCTAAAATTTAAAAACTTCTTAAATTGTAAATTGCAAGTAAGTGTTAAAAGCAATATCAAATTATTGTAGAAAGTGAAATTGTAAATAAAATAAATTTTGGCATTATCCAAGCTGTCAATACTTCATTTTCCAGTTTTTCAGTCAGGGATTATTAAAATTAAAGATGATTAATTTTATGAAATAATGAAGATAATCAAATTTAAAAAATTGTGTAGTGTTATAATGAGATTTTAAAGAAGTTAAATAAACGACAGATTTTTATTCAATTTATATTATAAATTTTATATTATTTTTAAATAATTACAGAGCCCAAACTCTTACGTAGTCAACTTTAAGGTGCGAATCATCAGAATTCAAATTCCAAGTTGATTTCCAATGAAATTATGTTGGCGATAAAATTTTGTATGCACCACATCAGTAAAGACTCTTTATCGACCTCGTCTGTTACTAGCCTCGCTCGCTACGCTCGCTCTTCTCGTAATATCAAGACTCGTTCGATAAAGAGTCACTTTACTGACTTGGTACATAAATAACTATTAACACCTTGAACGCCACGCGAGTTGTATTTAACTCGCGCCTTGTTTGGCCCAGGCGCTCAGTGAATTAACTATAATTTACATTAACATTGAGATTTTGCACGTAGAGCCTGACGGCACAAACAAAAATTTTTAGTGTGGCGGTTAATGTGTTAATAAACATGAGTATTACAAGTGCCGTGAAAAATAGGGCACTATCAGTGCACAATCATCAGAAATTTTACTGTGAAATAGTGACATTGATTATACATAGTTACTTTCGAGTATTCGTTACAAATTGTTACTTTTGTATAACGTAATCATTTACAGTATTCGTTACTTTGATTACTTTTGTATTTGAGTACCGGTAATCATATGGAAAATCGTATTTCTCAGTAGGTAGGTATTTTGTATTCGTGGTGTGCAAGTACTTGGAAGGGATACGCGAAACGATCGTGCGCGAATAGCGGAGAAATATTGCAACTTTCTTAAATAATTCATATTGTCAATTGAAATTGTCAAATTGACGTACATTTCATACCTATTGCCATTTAAGAAGAAAAATTATATATTGCTCCACAATATTGATATGATATGCAATTATTATATAAAGGTAAATTAAATTAATTGCATTTTGCTTGCAGTACTGCATTTTAATAACTAATTTTATTTACTACATACAATTGTTTACGTTTTAATAACATAACCTAAATCTTATTTTTTCTTCTTATTTTTTTTTGGACTATGGCCTTGACAATTATCCAGTAACCAGGGCCATATGATTGGCCAATATAATTAAAAGTGCGAATAAAAGTGCAGAGCGAAGAAACCAGGTGTCGCTTTTCCGAACTTGCACGGTCCCAATAGGTATAGATATAGATCTAGATAAAAATATAGGGTGCTCGCATTCGATCTTTGTTAATGACATACATTACATATTTTACCTCCATTACCTCCCTCTGTTTCATCTTCTATCTTCTCCTCACCCTCACAGTGTGAGGCTCTGAGGCTCACACCCTTAAACTGCTTCATACCGATAACGATATTCGATAACACTCGTAAAATACCGGTCCCGTCCGTTACTCGCTGGGATACGATCTGTAGAAAGTAATCAAGTGTACTGGTTGTAGATACAATAGTCGTTACTCGCTCTGATACGATTGGTACGAAGTAAGAAAATAATCAAAGTAGATACAATAGTCGTTACTCGCTCTGATACGATTGGTACGAAGTAATCAGAGTAATCAAAGTAACGATTTGCCTCTCTGGATAGTAATCGTTACTTTCGGTATTCGTAAGTAATGAGTACTTTGTAACGAATAGATAATTTTTCAACATCTCTACTGTGAAACCAGTAACAACTAAAAATCCGATAAAGCTTTGAAACCCCATTGATCTGACAACGTCGCGTAACCAAAGTTTTCGAAGTTTCTTGGTTTGACCTTGGCTGTATCAGATATTTCTGTTGACTTGTACTTTTGTACGATATGGTTTTAGGCCGTGCGTACCAGTGGCGGCACATTGTTTTTTTTATGTGTTTACTCACCTAAATGCAAATCTTTACCTAACAACTTAAACGTGGTTGTAAGCATATTAATGTCATACGCATAATCATTTAATATGCCTTGCACCAATCCCCTCACATCTCCAAAACTGGCGTTCGATACCAAGTTGAGCATCTGTGCAGGAGGTACGTGTGGAGCAGCTGCGTGTAGGAGATGCCTGAGTGATAATCCTGAGATGCTATTCCGAGTTTGGAGCAATTTTAACCACAGCGACTGGGAATCTAAACAAAAAAAACTGTTATTGTAAACTATTTGTCTTGATGAAATGTTGCAGAACCCTTTGCTGCGAAAAGATATCGCTATATCAAAGGCCTTCCTAGGCTGTGGAATGACCTTGACGTGGTGGACGGCAGAGTAATTGTCTTGGTCCTTACTAAATAATAAAACCTTCATCTGATTGTACCAATCCCTGACGAAAATTTAAAAGCCCCCTGGTCCTCACTGGTATCTTCCAAGTCTGCGGTATATATAGATCACAGTCACCAAATGGTCAACGACCAAGATACACATAGATACATCAGACTGGAACTCCGAGTACACTCAGAAACCATCACCTACTCCTTATCCACGCTTTATCTATTCCATCTCCCCACAGTGAAGGGCAAACAGTTAAACTGAAGAACACCAGGCGGTTTACGAACGTTGCTGTCACCGACACCAGAGAAAACTGTGGCAAATCAAGAGGAGTACACGTCTCCTCTTCCTCAGAAACAGCATGAAGAACTGGAGGAATGAGATCTTGCAAAGGAGAGACTCCATAGGTGGATCATCTACAAGGACTGATAGCGAGAGAGAGAGAGACCAGGGATAGAAGATATAGAAAAGGATATGGAACCAACACCATGGACAGACGACATCAAAAGGGTTGCTGGGAATTGGTTGCAGGAACCCCGAGACCGATAGAACTGGAAGAAATTAGGGGAGGTCTACGCTCAACTTTGGATGCAGAAGGCTGGATGATGATGATGGAATGGAGGAAAAAATAGAGGAGAGGTTGCCACTTGTTTAGAGAGAGGAAAGAGTGAAAGAGAATATGAGAAGAATGTGGACCAATATTACCTGGAAGATGGTTTCAAAAAAACAAAAACAGCCGAGGGAAAGAAAATTGCCTCAGCAAATATGGATAAATGAGTGATACAGACATACAGATAAACTACCAGACAACTTTATAGCAGAATGGGCACAAACTATTTCCTAAATTGGTTTACCTTTAGTAGAGACCTTAAAAGAGGTAGGCAACAAACTTATTGTTCATTTTATTAAATAATAGACTGATGTTCGATAGTTCATTAATTTTAGGTAAGCGAAATTTTGTATACCTTTGTAGAAATTAAGTATACGCGGAGAAACAAAAATAGCAAAAAAGTATGTTGATGTTTCAACCCTTACCACAGGCGATAAATGCTCTACGCCTTGTATACACAAACTGACAGCAGCATCGACCATTTCATGCTCCAGAAACAACTCTAAAGCAGGCATCCATTCCCCGCTGGATTCCAAAAGCAACGCCACAGCTTCATGCACCTCATACTTTCTGGTAATCGCTAGAGCTTTCTCGTTCCTACAATTACTCGACTGAAGATAATTACAAACTTGCGACTTATTCCTCACGCACAACTGATCCAAATACTTTTCCGACAATTGAGGCGTTAGCTTACTTAAAAATAGTTTGAACTATTTCACTAAGAAAGTCATACTGAAGGTTCGGATCACTTTCCAATATATCACAAAGTTGTTCTAATACCTACTGGAAGAATTCAGCCACTATCTCATTTCCACCGGATTCATCCAACATTCATTTCCAATTGCTGCGCCTTCCTCCTCAAAATACCTTCATCTGATTGTACCAATGCCTGATGAAAATTTGAAGTCACTCAGGTCCTCACTGTCACCTTCCAAGTCTGCGACATAAATCACAGTCACCAAATGGTCAACGACCAAGATATCCAAAGATACATCAGACCTAAACTCCGAGTACAATCAGAAAGCATCACCCACTTCTTTATTTCTTAAAATCTCCCTTCAGCGTAGGTTAAGCAGCTACACTGAGGAACAGCAGGCGGAATACGCGAGTTGCTATCACTGCTGTCGGAGAGAACCTTGGGAAATCAAGACGAGTTCACGTCCCCACTCCTTTAGAACCAGCTTGATGAACTGGGGAAGGAGAGAGGAAGCTAAGAACTAGGTGCATTGAGAAACGGTGTGGAACAGGTCTTACAGAAATCGAAGGATTCCTTAACATGACAAAGAAGCAAGTGAAAACCAAGATTGGAATTAACGGCCCTAAAAGGTATAGAAAAGGATATGGAAAAGAGGAAAAAGTCGTTAAAGTTAAAAACTCGTTGGCGCCCTTTTTTATTAGCCTCTTTTATTATCTTCTATTTACTATAACTCTTTTTATTTAAATTATCAACTGAACATACTGAACGTACCCCGTATACCTTTACTCCCTAAATATCTGTCTTAAAATACGGAACATGCCTGCTACTTCATAGTACTTGTAATGTAATGTCATAAAAGGCAAGGAAGCTTCAAAAATAAATAATTTTTATTCCAAATCAAATCTTCTCTTGGGGTGAGTTTTTCATACAGCTTTTTTAATAATTTCTTAGTCATTATATTCCATCCATACTTAGCTTCTTATAACATTTTTTCTAATATTTTTTATATCTAACCTCCAATGTC
Organism: Diabrotica virgifera virgifera; assembly: GCF_917563875.1. Lineage (NCBI taxonomy): Eukaryota > Metazoa > Arthropoda > Insecta > Coleoptera > Chrysomelidae > Diabrotica > Diabrotica virgifera. The sequence continues at coordinate 243,754,606 of NC_065449.1, forward strand.
AGGACATGTGTTCTGATATTTTAGTTTTAAATATATCTTTTTAATTTACATATATGTACGTTTAGTAATCAAGTTTTAACTATTCTCCTCATCTAAATTCCATTTAATTTATTCTTGTTATCTGCTACTCTTTGGATTAAAGAATGGCAGACTGGCAAATTTTAGTTATTAACTTTTTGATTGTTGATATGTGTCTTTATCTTATAGTCTTTGGGAATAACTCCACTTTCCTCCCTTCGGGAGCCTCAAGCCAATTACATCACCGGTGATGCTATTCATAAGGCTGACAAAAATGAAGACCAGGACATCTAGACTGCAACGACTACCATCTCCAACTGCAGGGGCCTAGGGCCGAACATCCGCTCAGGCCTACAAGAAGTCTACAGCAGTACCATACGACATCAAGAAGTTACCATCGAACCAGATACCAAAGCCATAAGTATAACATACGAATTGTTAGTTTTTGGCAAGAATTTGAATATATTTGTTAATGCAATTTTACAAGTTATATATTTATTATATATTTATGAACAATAAACATGATTAGTTAAAAATACTGTTTTGTTTGCTTTCATTCCGAATCTTCATAGTTCATTTCTAAGATTAGGACAAGACGAACACACACCTTGAGAGATTGGGCTAAGCTAAGGGTGTAGCGATGGCTATCGTGGATGATTAAGGTAATATTTTCGAATATTATTTCAATTAGCTGGGGTAATCGCCAACGCTTATTTCGTTTTAGAATGAGTGAGGGAGATTTATTATAACAGAACTTACCTTCAGGTGATAAATGCTCTACGCCTCGTATACACAAACTGACAGCAGCATCGACCATCTCATGCTCTAAAAACAACTCTAAAGCCTCCATCCATTCCCCGCTGGACTCCAAAAGCAACGCCACAGCTTCATGGACCTCATACTTCCTCGTAATCGCTAGAGCTTCCTCGCTCCTACAATTACTCGACTGAAGATAATTACAAACTTGCGACTTATTCCTCACGCACAACTGATCTAAGTACTTCTCCGACAATTGAGGCGTTAACTTAAGGTCCGTTTGAACTATTTCACTAAGAAAGTCGTACTGAAGGTTTGGATCACTTTCCAATATATCACAAAGTTGTTCTAACACCGACTGGAAAAATTCAGTCACTATCTCTACGGTCTTTTTAGCACTTATCGCGACTAGATCTTTGAAACACACTAGGAATTGTTCTCGGACGAGTCTTTCGCTTACACTAATGTACTTAAAAATATAACTGAATACTTCGTATTTACGCACTGGATCGTGAAGGTAACAATTCAAGATGCTGGAATAGTCGCCTTGCATTTCGTATAAACGTTCTGCTACCTGAAAATAACGGTTGGTTAGTCTTTTTTGATATAGATATAAAATACCAAATAATATTATTATATTAAACGGTAGCATGAAATATTGATAAAAGGTTATCTGCTGTAAATATATTAAATTTGTATGTAAACAGAAAAATATATTTACGTGACCATAAAAATACACACTTTGGAAAAGTCTAGTGATATTTTTATAACGTAATAAAATTAATAAAAATATAAAATAAAAATGTATACCATTTTTACTCCGTAGAGTAACCAGGTGCATTTTCCGTTGGAACTTTACCAAGCTGCAGACGGGGGGTGTGAATTGCATAGTGTAGAATTCCTTTCCTTTGTCTTCACTGCAGCATCCATTTGGCTTGCAAATTGTAGAAGCCTTGGAGGTGTCACCAGGGAAATGTACCAATAAGTTTTCAATTTAAAAATCTTTTAGTAATATTTTTAATATTTTCGATATTATTAATTTTGCTATTAGGATTGAAAACTACTTCATCTTCATAATAAAAATATATTCACGTGGTTGTAAATAAAAAATTATGACAAAAGTGATAACGAATATTTGACAACGTTTTAGAAGGAGAGGAAAAAACTATAGATTTTATACCGCAATAACTATTCTGCCAGTTTCGATTTTGTTCATGTTATAAGTACTTGTTTAGTTAGTGCATTAAACATATTGTTTTTTATCATGCAGCGACATCATTTAACTTTGGATGAGATGAACAGGGATGTAGGCCTTCTTCAATGTGGCATGCGGCAAACTAATGTAGCTGAGTGCATAGGAATCTCACAAAGTGTTATAAGTCAATTGTGGCGGCGATTTTGTGTCACTGGGCGTCCAGACCAACGTCATCTAGGACCTGAGCGCCCTAAAACTGCAGCTCAAGACCTATTTTTAGGGTCAACCTCTAGGAGACAGCTAATTACAGCACCTTAATTGTTTATCCACATGCAGCTGGCACACCAGGTAACCATAGGCCGTGATACTGTAACAAATCGTCTCTATGAAGCCAATCTCCACAATCGAAAGCTATTGAGATGTCCAACTATCTCCAGAGGCAGTAGCGCTGCAAGATTAGAGTGGTGTCAAGAATATCAAGAAAAAGATAACAGAAGATCAACTCTACATCAACAAAACCCCTGTAGAAAGAGTGAGGCACTACAACTACCTCGTCACCATAATAAATGAAGAATGGACCAACAACCAAGAGATAGGAGCACGCATCGGAAAAGCTAGATCAACCTTCAATCGTATGGGGGCCTTTTTCAAGAGCTACAACCTTTCTCTTGGTATAAAAGTAAGAATGCTGAGATGCTACGTCTTCTCTGTCCTTTTTTATGATGTTAAATCATTGACCTCGAATGAAGATATGTGCCTAAAATTGGAAGCATTTGAGATGTGACTATATCGGAGAATTATTAAAAGCCCATGGACTGATCGGATCACAAATGAGGAGGTCCTTAGAAGAATGGGGAAGAACCGAGAGCTACTAACCACCATCAAATCTCGAAAGTTGGAATACTTTGGACACATTAAGCGAAATGAATCCAGATATGCCCTCTCACAAGCCATCCTGTAAGGAAAAATATTTGGAAAGCGAGGTCCAGGAAGAAGAAGAACATCCTATTTAAAGAACCTCAGAACCTGGTTCAACACAACATCTGTGCAGCTTTTTCGAGTTGCTGCAGATAGAGTGAAGATTGTCATGATGATTGCCACGTGAGAACTTGGAGACGATCTGAAAATGTAAAATGTTTAAAACATGTCCAGGATATTTACACATACAGAGTTGGTACACTAATGGTATGGAGTGGAATAATAGTTGGCAGAACGAACCTCGTTGTACCAAACCGCTTCCTTACAGCTCAACAGTAGCTCGACACCATTCTACAACCTATAGTTCGTCCGTTTGCTGGTGGGGTTAGTTAAAACTTCCACCTCACACATGAAAAAGCTCGTCTGCATGTCGCACCCCCAGTGATAGACTGGCTTACCACCGAAGGTATTGATGTGTTGCCTTGGCAAGCACAATCCCCCGACCTTAATCCCATCGAACATGTATGGGACATGCTTCAACGAAAAATTACTCCATATATGGGTAACATATAGAAGATAGGGTCTGATAGAAGAATGGCAAACGTACCTCAATAGGATATCGACAATTTCATTTTATCTATGAACGACAGATGTAGAGCCGTAATAAACCACAGTGGATGCCATCTTCTTCTTTAAGTGCCATCTCCGTGACGAAGGTTAGCAATCATCATGGCTATTCTGACCTTCTACGCAGCTGCAACCAAACCATTCTGTCAGGTTTTTCAAACAGGAAACTCTATTTTTTCTTGAATTATAAGTCTCAAGATGTATCTTTCGCCTTTCATCATATGTTCGAGATATTACATTTCCTTTCTTTTGTTGTGTTTTCCATTTCCCCCTCTCTGCCTATTCTCCTTAACACTTCTATGATTCGTGACTATCTACCCATGAAACCCTTAACACTCTTGGATGCAATACTTTGTATTAATTTTTGTGATGACCGAATTTTTGACATTTCTGAATTTATAGTGAAGTGGAATTTAAATTCATTACAACAAAAAAATCATACAAAAGTAAAAACTGCGTTTGTACAATGGTATAAAAAAAAGTTTATTAAAAACCATTAAAAGTCATCCAAAAGGATTCGCAAAACGTTTTCGATCTAGATCAGATCATCTTCAGTGCCTAGAACGAAGTATTTCCACGTTAGAATGAATGTAAAAGGTTAAAATTGTGACTAGTTGAAGAAAATGTGGTAATACTTACGTTCTGCTTAGTACATGAAACTAGCAACCTTATTAAATTGGTAACATCGAGAAATATGGTTCACATGATATCTATATAATATTTATAGCAACTCTAAGTCGATGTTAAAAGATTAAATGTGTTAGGAGTGCTCAAAGGGCAACATGGTTCCCTGCTCGATAAAAACTTGTAGTTCTTGCCAGTTCAATGGACACAGACCAACAAAAGTGAAGGAGATGACAATCTAATTATTAGACAGAAGCGACATGACAAGACAGGTAGTCAATTTTTGGTTATGAATTTAAAAATAGTGTTGTTTAGAATTTAGATTATTAGTTAAACTGAATGTATATTAATAACTGTATTAAAGTGAAATTTAAATTATAATAAATTAGATTTTAATGAAAAAGTCGAAAAGGCTACTCTCTATTACAGAAAGAACTGTTGTTAATGTTAAATTGATAAAAATATTACTTATAGTAGAGTCAGTGACGTTACTGACGACAGTTTTGAAAAGAAGACGAAAGTTTAATTTAGTTTAAAATAAAAAGAGAAAGAAAAATAATTAAATGTGAACAACTTAAAGACGTACAAAGGTAAGGTACCTAGTAATGTTGTAAAATTAAAAGAGTACTATTGTAAAAATAAAAAGAGTAATGTTGGTTGCCTATGATTGTGGTTGTAATGGTTGTTAACAAATTGAGAAAATATTTTAATTTAATTTATTGTCTGAATTAGTGAACTGATAATTTGAAATCTATAGAAGGTAATGGAGTAAACAGATTATGTACAATTAATGTTTCAAAACTGTCATCAGTGACGTCACTGACTCTACTATGAGTAATATTTTTATCAATTCAAAAGCCACCCTCAATTTAATCAAAGCCAGCTACTGGAATTTTCCCATTGATTTTTTTTAACAAAAAAATAATTTTGGCCCGTAGGTGGTCTTTCGCAAATTCTTCGAAATCTACGTATATAATCCAAGATTTGCTTGCAGAATTTGAATATATCGTGGTGCTATCATGCTACTTTGTACTTCGTACAAATATCGTACTTCGTACGACCTTTCTTCGATATTTCGGCCTTTAAGCGACTTTTAATAAAACTTTAAGTACATTCCAAATATATTTCACCAGATGTTGACGAGCAAAATGTCGTAAGCAATTTTAGACCTTAGTTGGTTTACAAGCCTTTAATCCAGCGCTTATTCTTATTCCATTTATTCGGACGGACACATATTTGAACGTTGAGACTAAATGAGTAATATGAACTATTCTTCTTTTTATTAGAAAAATTATCACAATTTGTCCAGAAATAAAGGAATTATTTAAGATATCAATTTGTTTTGAATCTGAGTGTTATTATATGCTCCAGTTTTTCTAAAAACTGTCAGAGGCAAAGATCTGGTATATGGTCAAATATATATGCAGCAGAAAAATTGAATAGAGTGGATGTAGATGGAAATTGATTGGATTCCCCGTCGCATGGCGATGGGTAAAATTACTAGTTGTAATAAAACGAAGTTTCTAGTAGTGTAGCGATACGCTTTAATTACTATTTTTGCTAATTTTATTTTTTAATAACTTTTCTCAAAACGGTCATATAAATTCACATTTAATATACAAACCAGATGCTAAAAGTTTTACGAAGCCATAATATGTTTTTGGTGTGTTGAGTTTAACAAACTGAATTCCCCATAAATTAATTACCTTATCAGACCTTATGTCAACTTCTTAAAATACAGAAAGGTTCTCAACTTTTAAAACGCAGATGTTAGTAATTTATTGATAGTGTAACACAGCAAGCATCATGACAGGATAGAGTGTTGTTGTATCGCAGTATCATCACAGCGGGCGAACGATTCAGACACACCCTCGCTAAAAACCCTTACGAGATAATAAACGAAGCACGCTTGTTTACCCAAAATAAATAAATATATTACTGTTCATTGTTTACTTCTTCTTCTTCTTGTGCCACTCCTATCGGAGATTGGAAATCATCAAGGCTACCCTGACTTTGTTTACAGCTGACCTAAAAAGTGCATTAGTGGTGCAGCCAAACCACTCTCTCAAATTCCGCATCCACGACATTCTTCTACGGCCTGGATTCCGTTTTCCTTCTATTTTTCCTTGCATTATATTTTGAAGTAATGCGTATTTATGACCTCTCATCAGGTGACCCAAATACTCGAGTTTTCTTCGTTTTATCGTTAATAAAATTTCTGGGTCTCTTTCTATCCTTCGTATTACTTCAAGATTTGTGATTCTTTCAACCCAACTTATCTTCAGCATTCGACGGTAGCACCACATCTCGAAACTTTTAATATTTTTTATGTTGTTCTGTTTGAGAGTCCAGGCCTCTACACCGTATAATAGCGTGTTAAATACGTAGCCACTTAGCATTCTTAATCGTAGAGGGATGCTTATATCTCTGTTGCAGAAGAATTTTCTCATCTTTATGAAGGTGGCCCTGGCAATTTCGATACGTCTTTTTATTTCATTGTTTTGGTCTCCAGTTTCGTTTATTAAAGTTCCCAAGTATTTATAACTTGATACTTTTTCAATTTGAATGCCGTTTATACTAATATGTGCTGGTTGTGTCATGATTTTACTGAAGACCATATACTTGGTTTTTTTGATATTAATGTTTATGCCATAATTGTTGCAAGCAATATTTATGTTTGTAAGTAATCGTTGTAATTCTTCTACTGTTCTTGCAACTAGTACAGTGTCGTCTGCGTATCGAATATTATTTACAACCTCTCCATTGATTACGATTCCTTCATTTGCTTGCAAAAGGGCTTCCTGACAGATGCTTTCACTATATACATTAAATAGCAGTGGTGACAAAATGCATCCCTGTCTTACTCCTCTACGTATTTCTATTGCTTTTGATATCTCGTTTTCTATTTTGATGTTAGCTTTCTGATTCCAATATAAGTTGAGAATTATTCGCAGATCTTTATTATCTATGTCTTTTCTTTCAAGAATGTCTCTTAGCCTATCGTGGCGTACTCTGTCAAACGCTTTTTCAAAATCGATAAAACATGCATGTACTTCTTGATTAACGTCTAGGCATCTTTGTGTAAGAACATTCAAACCGAAGAGAGCTTCTCGAGTACCTAGTCCTTTTCTGAACCCCATCTGTGTATTACTAATATCTGACTCCAACTTTTGATAAACTCGGTTGTGGATGATTTTTAGAAATATCTTTAGTAGATGGCTCATTAAAGATATTGTTCGATGTTCTGAACATTCTTTTGCATTGGATTTCTTTGGCAGTGTAACGAATGTAGACAGCAGCCACTCTTGAGGTATAATACCAGTATTGTATACTGTGTTAAATAAGTGCAATATTATACCTATTGATTCATCATTCAAGAGCTTTAGTAATTCAGTAGGAACCTCATCGGGTCCATTTGCCTTTCCAGTTTTGGAATTTCTAAGTGCCATTTCTACTTCACATTTTAGGATTTCAGGTCCCGTTTCACCATTTACCTTGTCAATGTTATTTCTGTTGTCCTCAAACAATTCTCTTATGTATTCACTCCATCTATTAATTTTTTCTGTTAAGTCTACAATAATATTTCCGTCTTTGTCCTTAAGCAAACTTATTTGATGTCTTCTTTGGGTTCCTGTAAGTTCTTTTACTTTTTTATGTATATTGAATGTGTCATACTTTCTTTCATAGTCTTCCATTTCTACACATTGTTCTTTAATCCATGATTCTTTGGCCTTCTTTATTATTTGCTTTATGTTCTTATCAACCTCTCTGTATTTTTCTGAATTATTCTTCAATTTGCGTCTTTCATCCATTAGTTCTAGTATGTCTGGTGTCATCCACACCTTATGTTTCTTTGGAGATTTGGTTAGGTGTTTCTTTCCCGTAGTTCTTATTATAGTGTTTATATACTTCAGTTTTTCATCTATGTTGTCTGTTCTGCGGATTTGGTTTTCTGCTACACTGAGGTCGGTGTTGATTTCTTCGCGCACTGTTTGTCGTCGGTGTTCACTTTTAAGCTGACTTAAGTCTAACGTTGGGATGATGGTTTACATTGTTTACCCTTATTTTTAATTGATTCCGTAACCTACCATCATGACTCATTTATGTTATTATTTATTAGAAAACTTACCTTGTAGCATTTGGATTCTAACGCTAACTTAAGTAGATGACTAGTTTTTAAATGGTTCATTTTGTTTAAATTCAACAAATCAAGCCACGCTTGCTCTCGCTCCGATCTATCTCTTATAGATAAAGAGTTACCTATTTCTGTAAGAGATTTGATCGCCGAATCTAATACGTGATTATCGAGGGATATATTATTTGACGCTACCATTCTTGCTACGAAACACGACAGATTGATGACTTGGCTATCCTAAAAAAATAATTAATTGTTACAAATTAAATATAAGATTTCGCTAAATCTGGAGAAATTTAGCCTTCTCTGTCTATCCCTATTTGACTCTAACACATGAACTCTCATATCCTTTAAATAACTTGCAGTTCATTCTTCCCTAAATCTAGGGAAACATAATTATTTAGCTCTTCTTGATTAATAATTGATGGATTTGACTGTTACTTGATGGAAGTATATTTTAACAATAAAATACTGAAAACTTTTATTTTCTATACTTCCTCAAAATTTATTACATATCACTACAGCTGTTTCGGCAGCGTGACTTTCTCAAGTGATCTATTTAATATGTGTCTGCATTTTAAAGTCTCTAACTGAATAGGTCGAGAAGTGGGGAGCTGTTTGTCTTAAGTTGGTCATTCAGAATTATATCTGTATTATTCAATTAATTAATTTTCATAGATTCTAATAAAGATACATTATAAGAATGATTATGATCTAGAAGGTGAAGTGCGTATGTAGAAGTGTCTGTTTTCCTATTTTTGAAAGCCTTTTTGTGTTCTGCTATCCGTTTGTCAAAGGTTCAGCCAGTTTGACCGATGTAAGTTTTTGGATAGTCACCACATGTCAGTTTGTAAACACCACTCTTGCTTTTTTGGCTCTTATTGTTCTTAATATATTTGCTTAAGTTGTTGTTAGTTCTGAAAGCTCGTGTTATTCCTTTCTTTTTTATGTGTTTGGCTATTGTTGTCAAACAGCTGTATGACATTAAGTTATAATAAATTTTGTGTAAGTATACAAAACAAAAGTCTTCTTCTTGAGTACATTTATAACATAAACAAATAAAAACTTATGAAAAGGTTTATCAGTATCACAAAAAACTATTGATATATACAGGCAGAAATTGAACAGAAGCTTTCGATAAGAAAATCCAGCTAGACTAACGTCTAGAAGGCTAAATAAAAAAAAAAACTACCCTCGATCTGGCGATATTTAGCCTTTTCAGACTATCTCTATTTCTGTAATACATGGGCTTTTATGGAGCTTTTAGAATACTCGCGGTTCATTTTTCTCTAAATTTAGGGAAAAATAATGATTTAGCTTTTATTGGGCACATATATAATATAAACACATAAAAAAATTGTGAAAAGGTTTGTCAGTATCACAAAAAAACATTGAAATATACTGCCAGAAATCAATCAGAAAATTTCGATAAGAAAATCTAGCTAGGCTAACGTCTAGAAGGTTAAATAGAAAAGAAAAAATTCCCTAAATCTGGGTTTTAGCCTTTTCTTTCTATCTCTATTTCTCTTTAACACATGGGCTTTAATAGAGTTTTTAGAATGACTCGCGGTTCATTTTTACCTAATTTTAGGAAAAAATAATTATTTAGCTCTTCTTGGGTACATATACATGGTGTCCCGAAAAGATTGGTCATAAATTATACCGCACATTCTGGAGTCAAAAATAGTTCGATTGAACCTAACTTACCTTAGTACAAATGTGCTCATAAAAAAAGTTACAGTCCTTTGAGGTTACAAAATGAAAATCGATTTTTTTCAATATATCGAAAACTATTAAAGATTTTTTATTGAAAACGGACATGTATCATTCTTATGTCAGAAACATCTTAAAACAAAATTATAGTGAAATTTGTCCACTCCATAAAAATTTTATGGTGGTTTTATTCCCTTAAACCCCCCCCCCCCCACTTTTGTCTACGTTCCAATTAATTCATCATTGTGGTACCATTAGTTAAACACAACGTTTCTTAAACTTTTTTGTCTTAGTATTTTTTCGATAAGCCAGTTTTTATCGAGATGCGGCTTCTTTTTTACTATAATTACATAAAAAATTTCTGTGGGTTTTGCTCCTTTAAACCCCCAAATGTTTGTGTACGTTCCAACTAAACTATTTTTGTGGTACCATTAGTTAAACACGGTGTTTTTAAAACTTTTTTGTCTCTTAGTCTTTTTTTGATAAGTCACCTTTTTATCGAGATGTGGCTTCTTTTTCAAAATATACCTAAAAATGTAAATTATAAATAAATTTTCAGATTATTAACAGGTCTCTATAATCGTCTCTATAAATATTCAAAATATCTCGATAAACACTGGCTTATCGAAAAAGTACTGCAATGCAAAAAAGTTTTAAAAACAATGTGTTTAACTAATGGTAACACAATATTAATTTAATTGGAACGTACACAAAAGTTTGGGCGGGTTTAAGGGAACAAAACTCCCATAAAATTTTTATGGGGTGCACAAATTCCACTTTAATTTTCTTTTAAGATGTTGCTGCCATAAGAATGCCACATGTCCATTTTCAATAAAACATCTCTAAGAGTTTTCGATATATGAAAAAAAAATCGATTTTCATTTTGTAACTTCAAAGGGCTGTAACTTTTTTTGTGTGTGCACTATTATTGTATATAGGTATGTGAGAGTCAATCTGTAGAGTCAGCTTAATATGCAACCACTTATACGTTTCCTTCAGAAACGTAGTCGGTACTTGAGACAGAACCTCTGGGGAGAGAATGACAGGATTGACAGTAGAAGATAGTTAATAATTCTGTGCTATTGCTTTGAGAGATAATTGTGATAAAGTGCTAAATAAAGATTATCTCAATAATACTACACAATCAACCTATTCTTGACCCCATAATCTGTGGTATAATTTATGACCAATCTTTTCGGGGCAACCTGTATAACATAAACAAATAAAAAATTGTGAAAGGGTTTGTCAGTATCACATAAAACCATTGAAATATATTGCCAGAAATCAATCAGAAGCTTTTGATAAGAAAATCTACCTAGGCTAACGTCTAGAAGGCTAAATAGATAAGAAAAAACTTCCCTAAATCTATGGAAATTTAGTCTTCTCTTACTATCTCTGTCTCTCCCTAACACATGGGCTTTTATGGAACCCTTAAAATGACTCACAGTGAATTTTTACCTAAATCTAGGGGAAAATATTTTTTACTCCTCTTATTTGCATTTTTGTACAAATAAAAAACTAATGAAAAGGTTTTTGAACATCATACATTTTTTTGAGAACAGTTTCCACAGTGGAATTCGAAAGGCATTTTCAATTAAAACTGCATATTTTATTTCCCATAAAAAATAGTAGATATCACCAAACACGATCCGAACATACTTACAGAAAAATCTCCAGGTTTAACAATCTGCATTAAAATCTGAACCAGCCTCTGTCTCTGTAAAAGGCCCATTTCTCCGGAAAACTCAGGTTGAGAAAACGCCAATTCGACGACATTCAAACAGTCCCTCGTATTATATTTCAATAAGGCCCTCAAATACGGATAAATAGGTTCGTCTGGATTGTATTTGATAGAATGAGTCGTCTCTAGGCACCTCAGAACGTCAAATTTTACTCTAGCAGCTTCATTGTCTGGTATGTTTCCGCTTGGGTAGCCGAGACCGGCTAAGCAAGACGAAACGTAGACTAGTAAAATATTGCCTAAAATGTAATCAATCATTAAACACATATTACGTATCCCATTGCTATTATTGACGAGATTTTATATTATGTACACTTGAATCCACGAATCTTTACCCGTGCGTCATTAATACCTGGCGAGATAAAACACATACTTTTTATCTAGCATCATTCTCTTCCACGCATGAAACTAATGACAAACCAGCTACCGCCTGTTATTAAGTAAAAACACATGTTATTTTTATGAACGATATAAACTCAGTACATTGAAAAGAGATAGGTACAAAAAAAGACTTGATGGATTCGACCGTTACTTGATGGAAGTTCATTTTATCTAACAATAAAACACTGAAAACGTTTGTTTTCTAACTTCCACAAAATTTATTATAACTAAGTGACTACAGCTGTTTCGGCGGAGTGCCTTTCTCAAGTGATATAGTTTACAATGTGTTTGCCTTTTTAAGTCTTCAACTGAAGAGGTTGAGGAGTGGGGAGCTGTTTGTCTCGAGTTGGTCATTCAGAATTATATCTGTATTTTTCAGTTTATTAATTTCCATAGATTCTAAATACATAAAGGCTAAATACATAAAGATTCTACATATTCAAAATAAAGGCCTTAAGCTATCTTTTTTAGAATCTATGGAAATTAATAAACTGAAAAATACAGATATAATTCTGAATGACCAACTCGAGACAAACAGCTCCCCACTCCTCAACCTCTTCAGTTGAAGACTTAAAAAGGCAAACACATTGTAAACTATATCACTTGAGAAAGGCACTCCGCCGAAACAGCTGTAGTCACTTAGTTATAATAAATTTTGTGGAAGTTAGAAAACAAACGTTTTCAGTGTTTTATTGTTAGACAAAAAAAGACGATTGGGGATGTTTTCACATATTTTAAGTACAATCTCTGACGTGTTGGTTTGTTTACTTTTGTGGTTATTTTGTCGAATTTTTGCATTTTTAAGTTTTTTATAGTATACAAACAGTTGTTTTCACAACTAATTTTATATTGGAGTTTGAAATTTTATGGTAAGTTTGTTATTTTACGATTAATTTTGACAACGTACAAAGCTAACCTCATTGATACATTTAAGGAATGCTTGTGTTTAATGTTCCGCCAAAGTGAATAAAATAACAAAAAGAAAATATGTTATTGAATTTTTTTATAAATTGTTTATTTATTTATTAATCAATCATAATAATAGTTATTTATGTACTAAGTCAGTAAAGTGACTCTTTATCGAACGAGTCTGATATTATGAGCCGAGCGAGTGTAGCGAGCAAGGCGAATAACAGACGAGTTCGGTAAAGAGTCTTTACTACTGACGTGGTGCATAGAAAATTTTATCGCCAATCATAAAAAACATTAACACTTACTTAATTATATCCTTCTAATGAAAAAAGAGTGTGTGTACTTAGTCCTTATAATAGTCTAAGGGCCGGTTGTTCGAACGCTAATCAAAAATGATCATTATCAAATATTTAATTACTGTCACAACTGTCAATGTCAACTTTGATTGGGTTGCTGAAAACATAATTATTGATTACAATTATGAAATTAGTGAATCAATTATGTTAATAATTGTTATGTTAATTGATTAACTAATCTCATAATTATAATCAATTACGTTTTCAGCAACCCAACCAAACTTGACATTGACAGTTGTGAGAGTATTTAAATATTTGATAGTGATCATTGTTGATTAGCGTTCGAACAACCGGCCCTAAGTATGTCAATAACCATTAATATTAAACAAAAAAGTTTTCCTTACGGGGGATTCGAACCAAGTACTGACACGTCCGTAGCTAGATACACATACCGCTAGCCTACGCAACCACTTGCTAGGCACGGCCTATATTAGGTATAAAAAGAACAAATAGGCAAGTAAAAAATGTAAAAAAAAATAATTGACATCAAATGAAAAGACATTATACATAAATCATGGTAGAATCAAGGATATGAAAAAGAACTTTACGTACAATATAATATGTAATAGTAATTTTATTTTTGTTGAATTACCTTCATCATTAAAAATAATCGTTATCAGGTGCATTTAATAAGAAATTTAGCACTTCTTCTTGCGGCAGGGTTTTTGATTTTTGGGGAATGTAATTCCTTCCTTTTTCTTTCAAAAAAGCTCTAAGTTTTTTATAATTGCTTATATCTATGTCTTTACTTGTGGTCAAATTTGCCTTTAACATTAAATAATAGGACCACATAGCCGATGGAGAATATTCTTTAGGCAATTCAGAGAAATATGGTAGTAAAACACTTTCACTATAATTTGTAATACAATTTTTGCACGCCATGCTTCAAATATGTCATATTGCCTATTGTATTTTTCGATGGATTTTGCTGGGAGAAGCTCTGAAACTGCCTCTAACGATTTCTTGCGTATTTCAGGTGGCGTTCATGTAATTTCTTCCATTTCCAAAGCAGCACTACTGTACTATAATTTGATATTCGTCTTAACACTTTTATTATAATAAATACAATTTTCAATTTAAATTTTTTAAATATGACAGTGATGACAGGTGACTTCTGCATGCCGCTTCCGATTTTTAACCGATAGATAGTTATCAATATTGAATAATTACTACATCGGTAAAATTTTGATTAATTATAATATATGAATATAATTGCAAAATACTACAGAATTTCACTTTTTGGCATAAATTTCATTAATAATAACGTAAATTGTGTACAATATTTTCAATAATTAAAGTAAATAAATTTTAAGTTCACTCAAATAAATAATCGATTACTGCCATCGACCACCTACATTCAATCTCGGTTCATTTGATTAATCGCGTCAGGTAAAGTAAAATTCTTCTTTCAGTACAATAAAGTGTTACTTTACTGCCGCAAATGAGTACAATAATGAATGACTTTAGTGACGGTTGGCGATAAAATAATTTATTAAGCTACTTCAAACGTAGCTGTAATATTATGCACCAAAATTTTAAAGCAAAACCTAAATTTGACATTCTATTTATTTGATAACGTCAAATTTTATACTATAAGCCGTGATCGGAGTAATACCCACTTTCTGTCACTTGCTGTTACGTTTATTAAATTTCCGACTTATTTCGTATGCTTTAAATGATGACGCATGGGTAAAGACTCGTGGACTCAACTGTAAAAGGGCAAAAGTGACCGACCAGGGCATAAACATAAACGGAGAAAAGCTAAGCCATCTGAGGTATGCAGATGATATTGTGCTAATAGCTGCTAGGATAGATGAGGTCAAATAACGTTTAAAACAACTCTACCTTTCTTCGCTAGAAGGAGGAAAATTCTTGTTCTTTAAGTGCTCTCTCCCAATCGGAGGTTAGATATCATCATCACCATCTTTACTCTATCTACTGCTGCTCTGAAGAGTTCTATAGAACTGCATTTAAACCAGTCCCTTAAATTCTTCAACGATGACACTCTCCTTCTTCCTATATTCCCTCCTCCTCTTATCTTTCCCTGTATTATCAGTCTTAGCATTTCATATTGCTGTCTCCTCATTACTTGTTCCAGATATTGTAACTTTCTTATTTTTATTGTGTTTATTATTTCATATTTGCTCATTTCTTACATCCTTCTGTAACACCACAATTCAAACGACTATAGCTTATTTATGTGTTCTTGCTTGAATGTCCAGCTTTCAAGTTCAACTTGCAGTATTGAAAACACGTAACATCTTAAAACTCTTACTCTCAGTTCTACTCTAAGATCTTGGTTGTAGAGAATTATCTTTATTTTTACAAATGCATTTCTTGCTATTTCTATCCTGGCTCTCATTCTTGTTGTTTGATCATTATTTTCTGAAATCCAGGTTCCTAGGTATTTGTATTTATCAACCCTTTCTATCGGTACATTTCCCAAATATATAATAATAATAATAATAATATTTATTCATCCTTTAAGACATACAATGTATAGGACATGTCATTAGTTTTACAAACAAACAAACAATAAAATTAATACATTTATAAATTTTATAAACATTTTAAGGTAGATAGAATTGATAACATTTAGGTAATATTTCTGTCCGAAACAAATTCTTCCACAGTATAATAACATTTGGTAAGCAATAAGCTTTTAATGGATTTCTGAAATAAATATTTATTCATTGTTCTATATTTTTTTGGTAAAACGTTAAACAATCTAATGCTCATATACTTTACTGACATTTCAAATTTACTCGATCTATGACCAGGTACCCTCAACAAGTCGCCACCTCGTGTCGAATAATTGTGGAAACTAGAATTTCTATCATACATATGAATATTATCAACAGCATATAGTAACATTCTGAAGATATAAATACATGGAAAACTTAAAATATTATTCTTAATAAATATGGGCTTACAGCTCTCAAGAGGTCTAATTCCAAACATTTTTCGTATTATACGTTTTTGTGTTATAAATATTCTGTCACTGTTGACTGCATTCCCCCATAAAACTATGTTGTAACAAAGTCTACTATAAACAAGGCTATAGTATACATTTAAAAGCGCAGAGATGGGCATAATATTTTTAATACGGGATAATGCATAGTACGACTTATTAAGGGACTTACTGAGCATGTCTATGTGAACTGACCATTTTAATTTTGAGTCGAGATGGATACCTAAAAATTTAGTATGATTTGAGGAATCCAGTAGTACATTGTTAAAACTTAGATGTAGTACAGGATTAACAGAATTTAAGTTATTAAAATATATTACTTTTGTTTTGTCTACATTTAAAATTAGGTTATTAGATCGACACCAGTCATTAAACCGAGCTAAAAAACTATTGCAAGTAGATGCCAATTTCTCGTAGGTCTGTGCTGAGACCACAAGAGAAGTATCATCTGCAAATAACGTCAGGTCCAAAATATCAAACTGGTTAGATGCATCGTTAATAAACAACAACAAAATCAGGGGTCCTAATACAGAGCCCTGTGGAACTCCCAGATTAATAAAACGTTCCTCCGAAATAGCTTCATTGATTTTAACAGAAATGATCCTATCTGATAGATAATTGATTAGCCAATCTAAAAATATGCCTCTAAAACCAATATTATACAGTTTATTGCTAACAAAACGACTATCAAGACAATGAAAGGCACGGGTTAGATCAAAAAAGAGACCTGCCACATATTCACCTGCATCCAAAGATCTGTAGACCCTTTCACAAAATCTGCAGGCAGCAGACTGAGTGGATCTACCGGTACGGAAGCCATGTTGACAATCACTTACAATTTTAAATCTACCCAAAAACTCAGACATACGGTTATACACAATTCTCTCAAATACTTTGGAAAGTACACACAATAAGGAAATAGGTCTATAATTTGAAATGTCTTCCGGATCGTCTTTTTTGTAAATAGGAATAACGATTGCTTTTTTTAGAATACTTGGAAAGACTCCTTTACCTATTGATAAATTTATCAAATATGCAATGTGGTTTATTATATCAGATGACATAGCCTTTAATACTCGTATCGAGATAGAATCAAGTCCAGTACTTTTTTTATTTTTTAAATTATTGATCACATTCATTACCTCATTACCAACAACAGGTCTAAAGAAGAAACTGTTTTTAAGAATAGTAGAAGATGTGCAACTATTAGATCGAGAATTCCCAAAATGATTTGACAGTTTCTCTTCGGTTACTGTAGCAAAATAATCACAAAAAACTTCAGACAACTGCTTAGAATCAGTACAACTTTCACCATCTATATTTAATGCTATGTTTTTTTGGATAGACTTCCTGCCAGTTTCCTTGTTAACAAGATTCCATACAGTCTTATTTTTATTACTTGAATTATTTATCAATTGATCATGGAATTTTAATTTAGATTTTTGTAATAGTTCCGCGTGGTCTTTCTTAATTTTGTTATAATTTGCAAGAGAATTGGCATCTTTTAGTTCCCTATTAAGCCAGTAAGCATTTTTTAAATGAACACTAGACTGCTTAACTTCCGGAGTAATCCATTTTTTATTGCAAGTCTGCTTACTGATATTATACCGTTTTACTGGACAGCAATAATCTAATACATATATTAAACTACTTATAAAATTTTCAAAGGATTTATCAACATTATCGGTTAAATAAATATCGTCAAAGTCAGTTACAGATAGCACAGAAGAAATTTGTTTAAGGTTGTTGTCAGACAAGTCTCTAAAATATTTATAATTAGGCTGGTCATTGGATTTAGTACAGCTACTATTAATGTCTACTACAAATTCCAAACTGATTGCTCTATGGTCACTTAAATGCGCTTCAAAAACATTAGAATTGCATTGAAGTATATTAGCTGTATTGGTTAAAATATAGTCAATCTTACTGATAGAAGATTGGTTCAAACAATTTGTCGCTACCCTTGTGGGAACCTTAGAGGTTATGCTAAGATTGTAGCTCATTAGAACATCGTTAAAAAGAATTTTAAATAAACTATTTTCTAAATAATCAATGTTTAAGTCACCACAAATAAAAATATCGTCAACATACCTATTACAGAGTTCAATCGTATAGGAAAACTGCTTCAAAAACAAATAAAAGTCTCCACTGGGAGGCCTGTAGATACTGATGACTGCAGCTTTTCTTTCACAAAACATTATTTTTACCGCACTGCACTCATAATGCATCTCCACAGCGAACTGGCACACATTGATGATCTGATATTCATACCCACATTTCACATACAGAACTGATCCGCCATGCTCATGGATAGATCGACAATAACTGGTTACAAGATCGTAACCCGGAGTTACCATTAGAGATATTTCATCCTGCTTACACCAGTGCTCCGCAATACTGACGACAATGGGATTTTCTTGGTCAAGCAGAATTTCCAACTTTTCAAGTTTGTTTCTAATAGACGCTGTATTTAACTGTATAATTTTAAAAATTGCCGTATGTTTTGTTTCATTGTCGATAGATACTTCTACTCGATTTGCTCTTTCTTTTTCCTCAATTGAAAAAAATTTCGTATACAGGCTTTGTTTGGCCAAATCGAGGCATCCAACGCCTTATTGTAGTTTGCTTTCGAGATTTCCACTTTGAAAGAAGAATATATATCAGGACGACGAGATGGAAGAGCTGAGCAGCTGGCTTCTGGCAGGTTTTTTGATAAAAATGATTGAAGGTCTTCTGCAGATGTTTGCGGTTTCAGATTAAATACGTGTAAAGCAACTGTTTGATCCACTCCTTCTACATTAGAATTTCCAGAATAGTTACCCACTAATAAGTTTTTTTTGGGTGTTCTTTTTTTGTAAGTCACTTTCTGCCAATCAGTAGGAATGTTACTGCTTATTTGCATGTTGGCATCTCCAGTCTTTTCGGTTCGGCTAGATGCAGGTATTATATTTTGCGCTCGGTTTATGGCTTCGCTGACATCTTTAGCGCTAATTGAATTGTTTTCCTTATATTTCTCCTGGCCTATTGTTGACTCTGGTGAATTGAAGACTTGTTTATTGTTATCAGCTTTGTGTTTAGATTTTTTAAATAAAGAATAGTCAGTTTTTTCCGGAACTTGTTTTGTCTCTAATTGTTTTAATGAGTCAATTTGGTTATTTAATAGGAATATTTTTTCCTTTAGTTCTGATATTAAGAGATCTTTTTGTTTGATAATATATTTAAAGATGTGTATATCTACCTTATTTTCTGTCGACGCAGCTAAGTTTTCGATGGCATCGAAAAATTTGTCATCACAGTCGCCGTTTGCTTTATCTTCGGTTTTTTCACAACATTTAGTAAAAACTTTGTCAAAAATTTGTAACTCCAGTTTTTTGGCACAACTGGGATGATAACAGCTATCACATATTATACACTTTACCGGTGAAACTACTTTAGATTTACATTTTCTGCAAACTATATTACTACTGATATCGGCAGTGTTATTTGAACGTGCTTCTCCTGCCATGGCTACTGAATTACTGAATTACTGAATATGCTTGTTTGTATATTTGTTTTCTTCGTTATTATCATGTATTTGGCATTTTTATATTGATATTTAGTCCATATTCTTCACAGAAACTATTGAAATAAATTGAAAATAAATATATCTAAAACTATTTCCTCGCTAGAAGGGGGATTGAACATAAATACAATTTAAAACCCAGATGATGACAAATCTTGTAATCAGCGAAGATATATGCATAGGAACAAGATCCATACACCAGGTAATGGTCTATAAATACCTAAGTCACGAGATTTGCATAGGAAAAGATACTCATCAAAGACGTAAGACCTCTGCTCATCCATGTGTCATTTCCAGATACCGTCAAATGATTTAGTGCAGTCATTGAAGCTTTTTAGCTCAGAAATCTTTTACTATGAACCGATTTACATGAAATTTTGGAATTAGACTTATCCTACCCTTAACTTTAAAAGTGATATTGACCCGAACTCCGTTTTCACCCCGGGGGTGGTTGCGACCCCTTTTCGGTGGTGGAAAAAATGTTTTTAAATAAACTCAGATATTGATAGAAGACCTAATTTTAAGCAAAAAATGTTGTATAAAGTTTTTTCAAAAACCCAATACTTTTCAAGTTATTGGCAATTGAAAATTCGGAATTTTCTCACGATTTTCAACAGTTTTTTTGCAAATATCGCAAAAAATATGCATTTTAACGATAATATTATACTGACCAAAATTGTAGCAGGTAAAAAAATAAACAAAGTGGTTTTTTAAAGAGTGTTCTTAAGTGCAATATTAAGCGAGATATTGAAAATCAAAGCCGTTTTCTTATTTTGGGTGAAATTTAATCGATGTATTCAATGCCATCTAGCGGAGAGCGAATAATTTTATGCATGCTAATGAGAAAGGATTTTATAGTGCTTAAAATAAGCTTTAAAATGAGCACTGTTAAAAGTCTTTTGAACGTAAAATGAGTGAGCTGTAATGAAAAAAAGAGGAACATCTAATGTTTTTTTTTTCAAAAATGCCATTTCCCGCAAATTTAAAATTAATCGTATTCCATCTAGAATCAACTTTAATATAAGGAGTTTGATGGATTCTTGCAGTTTCACTGCTTTGAAACACATATTTTTTGAAAAAAATCACGATTTTAAGAACAAATAATTTCGAATTTAAAAAAATCACCTTCTTTTCATAATATCTCAAAAATAATGAAAGATACGTAAAAAAGTGTTATAATAAAAAAATAGGTTTTTTTTGACAAAAATTTTGGTTTGTTTGTTTTTCCTATCACGCAAAACTTGACGAAGTTATGATTGATTAAAGAGCGCGCGGTAGCGCAACCACAGTCTCTCTCGAGCCCTTTGACCCTTCACCGTTTCAAAATAAAAGGTTTTTCACTACATATTATAATGAAAAAAGTTGTAGCTCTTTTAATTACCTTCAAAATGGTTTTTTATACGTTGTGTGATGATATATAAGTTGTTACGGCCCAAAAACTAATCGTATTTTTTCTACTTAGTAAACTAAACAGTTTTAAATATACAGGGTGAGGCAAATAAAGGGCCTATTAGAAATATCTCGAGAACTAAAGGCAACAGAATAATGAAAATTTTAATTAAGGGGTTTTGAAGAGTCATCTATTTAATGAAAATATTTTCATCTATTTGCTACTTCCGGTTATACCGGAAGTTGCTTATAACTTCGTTTTTTTAAATGGGATACCCTGTATATTTTTAGATTTTTGAATTCTCTTCGATGTCTTCTTTCTTAAAATACGAGGTTTTGTAATGTTATACAGGGTATTTTAAAAGATAATTACGTTTTTTTAAATAATTTCGTAGCAATATTCACACCCTGTAGACTTGTAGTAGTTTGACATCTAAAACTCTACTTACGTTCAAATGATTTTTAATATAGTCTGCTATTGTTAAGAATCATTAGTATAGCTAAATTTTTAATTTCAGTATACAGGGTTGGTCGAAACTCGGAATGAGTATTTTCTGAGTTTTCTTAAATGGAACACCCTGTATTTTAGTATTGTAATGAAATGATATTTTATGGTACTTTTTTATTTCTTAAGCATTCCCTATACCTAACTGCTTTAATTTGTGCTTAATTGTTAATCGCACCAACAATCTTAACTACGTAGGTATTTTGATTGCTAAACCATTATTGGTAATTTTAAGGATCAGTCTGGATTAATATGTATTTATTTCTGAAAAATTATTAGTGACTGAATTTTTTCACGGCCAACCTAATAAAATTTTACGTATTTTTTGTTGCAATTAATGTTTAGCTTGAATCACCAATAACTCACAAATTAAAGCAATTAGGTATAGGGAATACTAATAAAATAAAAAAGTACCATAAAATATCATTTCATTACAATACTAAAATACAGGGTATTCCATTTAAGAAAACTCAGAAAATATTCATTCCGAGTTTCGACCAACCCTGTATACTAAAATTTCAAAATTAGCTATACTAATGATGCTTAACAATAGTAGACTATATTAAAAATCACTTGAACGTAAGCAGAATTTTTAATGTCAAACTATTACAATTCTACAGGGTGTGAATATTGCTACGAAATTAATAAAAAAAAACGTAAATATCTTTTAAAATACCCTGTATAATATTACAAAACCTCATATTTTAAGAAAGAAGATATTGAGGATAATCCAAAAATGTAAAAATATACAGGGTGTCCCATTTAAAAAAACGAAGTTATAAGCAACTTCCGGTATAACCGGAAGTTGAAAAGAGATGAAAATATTTTCATTTAATAGATCATCCTTCAATACCGCTTCAATCCAATTTTCATGATTCTGTTACCTTCAGTTCTCGAGATATTTCTAATAGGCCAGTTATCTGCCTCACCCTATATAATCATAATTAAGGGTTAAAGAACTTTAGCATATGATTTTCCAGTATAGCTTTTTCGAGAACGTGAAACGATATTTAAATCCTTTTTAGTTTATCAAAAAAAATTTTTTATACAATTTTTAATCGAAGGGTTGATTTTAAGGGTTGGCAGGGGTTAACAATTAAATAATTAAGATAGAGAAGGTAAAATATTATTTACTCTATGTTTAAGTCTTCTTGTCAAACCAAATTAATTTTTTGTAAATTTTTTCGATTTAGGGGTTATACGGTTTTCAAGGGGATGAAAATGATTTTAACGTGAGGTTATTGTGTTAGAAAACACTTCACAATGTCACTCTTTATTATTAAACACGTTTTCTGGCGATAAAATGGCTCAATGTCAATTTTCCATGAAAGGGATGTTTTCACCCCTTAAAAATAAAAAACGGAGTTCGGGTCAATATCACTTTTGAAGTTAAGGATAAGACAAGCCTAATTCCAAAATCTGATGTAAATCGGTTCATAGTAAAAAATTTCGGAGGTAAAAACCTATTTTACGCTTCAATGAATGCACTAATTAGCTTCATTGCCCTCTTTCTTGTTCAATTCCATTTCCTTCTTTGCTGCTTTTTGAGTTACAAGCTCAAAACATCGTTTTGAAGTTTTATGCATTTTGGAAATTGCAGAATAATAAAGGGTAGCGAAAAAAGTTGACGATGTACCCATCAAACTCAAAAACGTTTGCAGGCCATTATACCCTAAACCAAGAATCCCGTAACATACTAATTTTTGATTTATTGCGTACACATTTTTAGTTACTGAAGGTGAAGATTCAATAAATTTTCTTCCACAGCAATACTAGATACAAATTTCGAATCCAACACCTCTGTCTTTCTGCTGTGTAAGATTTGTATTCTGTTTTGTACTTTAAATATTGAGAAAGATTAAAAAAGTATTAATCATAATTCACAATATTACTTATATTTTTTATAGAGCTGTCTGTTGGAGCTCGCAACGCATCACTAAATTTTAATTATTTGCCGAAGGCTTGGGTAATTCAGAATTATTTTCTGCAGTGAACTGATTATCTTTGAATGTTCTTTTAATATTTTGATTACATATTTCGATGCATCCTCTTACTTCGACTTTCAAATGACCACCAGATCTAGGCATTTGTTTCGATTTTCAAAGCAATCATTTTAGATAAATTTCAAAAAAATATAAAACACATGCTCATCTTATAGGTCTTAGAAAGCAACAATTGAATTGCAGGTACACAGATCAGGCGTCGCGCGCGATACTGTATACAATTGAGTTTTAACTCTAGGTAGGTACCGTTATAAATACAGCTACAATTTTGTTTCTATGTTGAATTTCTTAATACAATCTTATGACAGTATTTCGTATGATACTAAAAAATGATTTTTTGTAAATTTATAAAGTAAAAGTCCCCTTAACATGTCACAAATACATTATCAAAAAACTCTTACCTAATTTATGATTATCAGGAGTAAAATCACAAAGAAATTCAGTCAACGGGCTGGTGTAATCCTTGAGAGTACCAGTAGTGATGTGTATCCAAGCGTTATACATCTTCAACTTCTTACAAATCTTTAGAACCTGATGTAAGTCTAAGCACGATATATCTAAAGATAATAGCACATTTTCTAACGTTTCGCAGTCTCTTTCTTCTAAATACCTTACTAATTGTTGAGCTATGAGTGGAGATAGAACCGTCAGAGATCCGGAGCAGATCTGGTCGGTTAACAGTGTGTAGTACCAGTCTTTTTTGCTTTGGTCGGTGGAGATGGCTTCGTACAGTTCGTTGCACAGAATATCACTAAAATCATTACAATTTGTAATAAGAAAAACAAACGGTCACTTATTTATTAAATTCAACTTCAAACTCATTAAATAGAGTACAACTTTGATCATAACATAACATAAATTTAGCAAAATTGGTTAAATAAAGACCCAAAGAGCCTGAAAATACAAAGAAACACTAAGACATAGTAATACACCAGAAACTGCTGACGTGGATTATTGACGTAATAAATATTACAAATACCAAAGAAAATCCAACGAAAGAAAAACATTGGATGACTGATTACACGCTAAGCCTAGTAGAAGAACGGAGAAAACTTGCTTTATTTGCTGAAACGATGCTTCAAATTCAACAAAAACTGAAAAAAGGCGTAAACGGATGAATATAATCATCGAGTAGAATAGAAGAGATAAAAATAATAACATCAAAAAATAAGAAAACCTCAAAAACACGCAGGCCGTCAAGAAGCTAGAGAACTGTTTGCCAAAGTAAAATACTTAACCAAAGAGTTCAAATCACAATAGCACAGAAGGCCGAGAAATTTTTTTTGTTTTGAGCAAAATTGACTAATACTCATTAAATGTAACAGTATGAAAAGAAAAAAACTGTTCCCATATGGGGCCACTAGGCGCGAACTCGATAGATGTTCGTTAAGCGTTACTTGATATGAAAATTGCGAAAACAGTCAATACAAAGAAACACATCATATTTACAGCACATTGTTTTCTCTTTCACATCTTCTTCTTTTGTTTTTTGGTACAGAAACCACAAAATGATTTAATCCGTTCGCCCACTGTACTCATTTAAGTACAGCTGCTATTTTGAGATACTAGTGCTATATACAATAAAATAGTTGCAATTCTTACAAATTTTTATAAGTACAGCTGCTATTTTGACATACTAGTGCTATATACAATAAAATAGTCACAATTCTTAGCAATAATTGCGACTATTTTATTGTATATGGTACTAGTATGTCAAAATAGCAGCTGTACTTCAATGAGTACAGTGAGCGCTAATGGGTTAATCCCTCGTACTGAACATCTCCAAATCGAGGGTCACTTCTTGCAGCTGCGGACACTTCTGGTGCTTTCGGTGTGATTTTATATCTTATTAGATACATATGGATAATAGCCAGTGTAAATTCCAATTGGCTAATGTTACGACCAGATTTTCTATACAAGTTCAATGCATTTTTAATGTTCGCGTTCACTAGGTATGTAAATATTAGCCAATACCATTTTTTGGAATGGATTCCAATGCGACAGCATGATACATCGCTATCCATCAAATCAGTGCCACCCATATTATTATTGTATTGTGAAACAATATTGTTAGCCTCGGAACAATGTTTTTCTTCTTCGGTCTTGAAAACCTTTTAACAAGTCTAGTTGGTGTAATTCAAAAGTTCGGAAGGGCTTGAACCAGCATACTTTGAGTGATCAGACTAAGGAAAATCATACAATGTAGGAACCAAATCCCTTTCTTCGCAAAAATCTACATTTTGCTGCCGCGTGAACATAATTAGACCTCCGTCAGTTGAAGTTGACGCAGATGGAATTGCTCCGCTAGTACGAGGTAGATATAAGTGGTTTCTTCTACGTGTCTTCAGCATGCCTTTGATTCTAGCATCATTCGAAAATACAATTTCCTGGAGATTCTATGTAAATGGCAGAAACATCGTTATTCCTTTCGTTTTCCTCGAATGCTATGTCGAGATTTTCTTTCAAAGAAATTCCTCTAAAAATAAGAAAAGTAAAAAAAGAATAGTGAAAACGACATATCCAGTAAACCGCCTAGCGGTTCCATTTGGAAACACCCATATTTTTGGCCTAATTACGAAAAAACCAGAAGATGAAATATTATGAAAACCTGTACAAGTTGTTTATTGAAGTTTGTAGAAAATTTTTGAAAACAAAAACGAGGATCCTATTGCAAAAAGTAATAAATAAAACACTTACACGAAACGAATGTCCATAGTTTGGCACAAACAAAACCAACCATAATTCAAAAATTTATTACACTGGAAAATAAGTATAAAACTAAATTGTGAGTTGTTCATTCAATAAGAGGTAACCTTGAACTACAAATAGGCTGAATATCTCTGAGAAATTTTACCTAACAATATGGTAAATAGACACCGATTCGTATGCAATTTGTTGGCTAATGGCGTTAATGGGTTAAAGATAACTTGGGAACAATCATCATCAATCCAGAGGGTATTGCAATGACATGGAAATAATATTGTGCAAGTCTGTTCGATAGTGACCATGAAGATCCATCCAGGAGAAATGAATGATGAAAAAGAACCACATATCTTAAAATCCGAAATAGAAATCGCAATAAAGAAACTAAAGACTGAAAAATTGGAACGAGGAGACAAAATCACGATAAAAGTGGAAGAACAGAAGGAACCAGCCGGAAATACGAAACGTACCAGGACACAAAAAAAGAAAGAACTAAAGATCAAACAGAATAAACAGTTAATATTATTCTTCGATTTTGGACACTTACATCTTTCCCAACTTTATGCAACAGTTGATAGCAGCCGTAAGGCTCTCCTTATCGATGGGATTCAAATTGATGTTCTCCAAATACTTATTTATCAACGGTATGGCAAATTTCTCCTTGCTCGATCCTTCGGCGGTGGCTAGATTGAGCGCCTCCGCCCATCTACCTTGATCGCTGAGGTAGAAGAGCCTTTCGGACCAGGTTCTCAACTTGATCATGTGCACGGCCCTCGTGCCCAAAACTAACAGCTGGTCTCCTCGACTAGATAAACTATTGTAACAGGCGCGTTCACCTAGAAATACGTTATAATGTGAGGTTGAACTGGCAGCTCATTACAAATGCAAATTTTCAAATAGAGGTTAAGGTTACCGACAAAGCCATAAACCATTGCCGTACGGATGTAGTTGAAACCGATAAGTTTTTTTTTAATTACGAGTTATGCATTAATTTGTTTAGTTACATATACTTAAAAAAAAGACCCCGAAACAACTTCTCGCTTTTAAGGTACTAGTACACTTTAGAAAACCAAAAAGAATCATTTTTTTCAAGAATTTTTTCTCAGAACCTTTATTAGAAATGAACATAAAACCTTTTAAATAATAATATGTAACTCTTAGAGAGTACAAAAAATACATCTTTTTTCATTTATGCACGTACATTAATATTGTAGATATCGCAAAAGTCGAGGCCTCGAAAAATGATGGCGGACAGTTAATCTCAGGATTGGGATATCTGAAGCAAAAAAATCGTACTGCATTTGAAAAAGGAAAGTTTCTTACGTGACAATTTACCACAATTTGACCAAAAAATAAAAAATAGATATTTTTTAACCATGAAAAACTGAAGAAAAATGGGCGATTTTTTCGCAAAAATTTTTCAAGTTTTCGTAAAATCTGTTTTTGCGGAATTTTTCACTAACGGTGGTAAATTGTTCACGTAACAAACCTTCCTTTTTCAAATGCCGTACGATTTTTTTTATTTCAGAGATCCCAATCCTCAGATTAACTGTCCGCCATCGGAACTACTTTTTTTCGAAGCCTCGACTTTGGCGCCCTCTACAATATTAGTGTACGTGCATAAATTAAAAAGATATATTTTTTGTATTCTCTAAGAGTTAGATATTAATATGTAAAAAGTTTTATGTTCATTTCTAATAAAGGTTCTGAGAAAAAAATCTTGAAAAAATGCTTATTTTTGGTCTTCTAAAGTGTACTACAGTAAAACCTGTCAGTAACGACCACTAAAAATGAAAAAGCTATTTAGTCTAGTAAAATAAAATTACACTACATGTAAATCAAAATGTAAATTCGTACAGGTTGAAACAAATTTTATATCAAAGTTTAGGTGGGTACAAAAGATATTTTCAAGAAAGTATCCAAATCATACAAGGGGATCATTGTTTAAATAATTAAAAAGGGGTCATTTTTGCAAAAAAATTACTTTTTTAACTGCTGAGGTCATTCAATTACCAATGAAGGTCTATAGGATTGTTTTCTGCAAAGTTGAAGCGTAAATATTTCAGATAATACTTACTAAATTAAATTTGACCCCCTATTTATTTAAATAATTAGACATAAAACTTTAAAAACAAATTTGCAAAAAAATATTTTTAGCGTTTTAAATAAGCACTATAAAATATTTTATTTTACAGGAGAAGTTGCACTATGTTATCAGTATTAATTAAAAAAAATTGGTCCAAAAATATTTAATATTTTTTGAGATATTGAATTTGTTTATTAAATGTTACTCTATTTTGAATTGCAAAAATGCGGTTGTTCCCAAAGAAATATTCACGTGTATTAATTCTTAATATTTTTATTTTTATGTATATTTTCGATAAATGTATTGATAAATTCAAATTTCAATTAAACTTCCCCCTAAAATGGCCTTTGAAAATTATTCAAATTTGTTTATAAATTGTTTTTTTTAATAACGTCGCGGGGATTAAATATTTTGAAATTCCGTTTAGATAATTGGGTTGCTGGGAATTTTTCACTAATTAACAAATTTTTTTGTCTTTTTTTCCTCTTCTTTTTTTTTCTTGGAGTTACATTACTACGGGCCCTTTAAGGGTTTAGTTTCATTAAAAATTCCGAATATTTAAGTTGTAGATTATAAACATAAAAATATTAAGATTGGTCTAAAATCACTTAAGTAAAATGTGGCTACTTACTGAGTTACAGGGTGTTTTATTTAAAAATTTAAAAACTATTTTTACCAAGTACTTTCAAACTATTTGACATATCCTTACCATACTTGGCAGAAAGTGTGGGTATTATACAGTCTACTAAATTTTGATAAATAAAAGTTTCTAGCTACGACCAGAGGCGTACGAGAGGGGATAGTTAATGGTTGACCCTTCCCAAATTCTACGCCACTGACGGAATTATTATTTTAGCGGAATTTTTCGATTCTCCAATACTTTCTATGTAAATAACATACTCTTACTAGTAACGATTAAGTCATTAGTGTTCGAGATATTGGATGTTAAAAATGAAACAGCATAGTTATTTTGATTCATTCATTCATTCATTTTAAACTTCCAATATCTCGCAAACTGATGACTTTATCGATACCAATAAAGTTATTGACATACAAAGTATTGAAGAATCGAAAAATTTCTCTAAAATAGTAATTCACCCAGTGGCGTAGAATTTGGGAAGGGTCAATCATTCACTATCTCCTGGCGTACGCCCCTGGCACTAGCTAGAAACGCTTATTAATCACAATTTCGTAGGGTGTATAATAGCCACACTTTCTGCCAAGTATGATAAGGATATGTCAAATAGTTTTAAAGTACTTGGTAACAACAATTTTTAAATTTTTAAATAAAACACCCTGCAACTCAGTAAATAGTCACATTTTATTTAAGAGATTTTAGTTAAATCTTAATATTTTTAGGTCTAGAATCTACAACTCAGAGATTCGACATTCTTAATGAAATTTAATCCTAAAAGGGCCCGTAGTAATATAACTCCAAGAAAAAAAGAAGAAAAAACGACAAAAAAAATTTTGTTAATTAGTAAATAATTCCCAGGAATCCAATTATCGAAACGGCATTTCAAAATACTTAATCCCCGCGACGTTATTAAAAAAACAAATTATAAACAAATTTGAATAATTTTCAAATGCCATTTTAGGGGGGAGTTTAATTGAAATTTGAATTTATCAATACATTTATCGAAAATATACATAAAAATAAAAATAATGAGATCTTATGCAGGTGAATATTTCTTTGGCAACAACCGCGTTTTTGCAATTGAAAATATAGTAACATTTAATAAACAAATTCAATATCTCAAAAAATATTAAATATTTTTAGACCAATTTTTTTTTGCTTAATAGGGTAACATATCGTAACTTAGTTTGTAAAATACGATATTTTATAGTGCTTATTTAAAACGCTAAAAATAATTTTTTGCCAATTTGTTTTTTAAGTTTTATATACAATTATTTAAATAAATAGGGGGTCAAATTTAATTTAGTAAAGTCTTATATGAAAGATTTACCGTTCAACTTTGCAGAAAAAAATCCCGTAGACTTTCATTAACAAGTGAAATACCTCAGCAGTTAAAGAAGTATTTTTTTTTGCAAAAATGACCCCTTTTTAATTATTTAAACACTGATCCCCTTGTATAATTTGGATACTTTCTCGAAAATATCTTTTGTACCCACCTAAACTTTAATATAAAATTTGTTTCAACCTGTACGAATTTACATTTTGACTTTTTTTTATTTTATTAGGCTAATTGGCCGATATAGAAAGGTGGCCGGTATTGCCAGTTTTTGTAGTCTAGATATATTGGTTTGGGGAATTTTTAAACTGGCCGTTAGTACAGGTGGCCGATTTTGGCAGGTGGCCAGTAACACAGGTTTTACTGTAGTACCTTAATAGTAGGGTACTATTTTTGGATTTATAAGGCATATCGACATGTCTATCATCAACATCATCGGTGGCGTTAGAGCTCTTTGAGCCAAAGCCTTCTTCAGAAAAATCCTCCATTCTCCTCTGACTCTGACAACTCTTCTCTATGCTCTAATTTCAATTGATTTTAAATTGTTATCTAAGTTGTCTTGGTACCTAAGTCTCGGCCTTCCTCTTGCTCGTTGTCCTATCGGCCCTCTTCTGTCAAAAACTTTAAAACCTTTGAGCAGTTCTTGGTCATTTTGTGTAAGCGACCAAGTTTCTGAACCATATTGGTAACCGTCAAAATCGTATGGAAAGCTCTAAAAGTGTTGCAAAAGAAACTTGGTCCATAATAAACGATCTTCGAAATAGAACTCACGCAGTTCAAACATTTGCCCTTCCAGACCCGGAAAATCTAAACGAATATTTCGTTAATGTGAGTAAAAATATAACTTCTACTATTTTGCCACAAAAAGATCCCATTTCCTATCTCCCCAATTCAGGAGTGTTCTCGAATTCATTATTTTTAAGACCAATCGATATAACTGAACTGATCCAAACTATCAATAGTATCAAAAGCAAATCATCCTGTAGTACTGATGGACTATCCATAAAAATCTTCTCAAATCTCACAGAAAATGTGTTGGAAAACCTCGTCTCACTAATTAATGATTCCTTTGAAAGAGGCAAATTCCCAGAGTGCCTAAAGATAGCCATTATTATTCCCCTTCATAAGGGTGGTGAAAAATCTAATGCTTGCAACTATAGACCTATTGCCTTACTACCGGTACTTTCAAAAATTATTGAGAGACTCATAAAAACCCGTCTCATGTCCTTTCTCATTGATAACAACATCTTATCCCAAAATCAGTTCGGCTTTTTAACTAATAAATGTACCACTGATGCCTTGTTTTCTGTGTTTCATGAGGTTTACCAAGCACTAAACAATAATCTTTATACTGCCACTGTTTTCTGTGACTATGCCAAAGTTTTTGATTGTGTAAATCACGACATTTTGATTAAAAAACTAAATTTCTATGGGATTCGAGGTATTTCTTTGAATTGGTTCCAATCTTACTTGAATAATAGGAAACAAATAGTTAGAGCAAATGATACCGACTCTAGTCTCAAAAACATTGTATGTGGAGTACCACAAGGTTCAGTATTGGGTCCTCTACTGTTCCTTATCTTTATAAATGACATCAATAACTTAAAAATCGATGGAAAAATTGTTCTTTTTGCTGATGATACCAGTATCACCTGAAGCAACTCAACTATTGCATCTCTTCATGCAACTATAACTTCTGATTTGCTTACGATAAAAACCTGGTCTGACTCTAATTTACTCTCTTTTAACGTGGATAAGACAGTAGCATTATCCTATAAAAGTGCTCTTCAACCCCTGCTTGTTAATAACAGCCAGATCTCTACCGTTGATTCTGTAAAATTTCTTGGTATTTTTTTAGACAGCAACCTCAAATGGTCCCTTCATATCGATGTGTTAAGTAAGAAACTCGCCTCAGCCTACTATGCTATAAGATCTGTTTCGAAAGAACTCAATTTAGCATCTTCTAAACTAACATATTTTTCTTTGTTCGAGTCTCATCTTCGATATGGTCTTCCTTTTTGGGGTTCTAGTACAGCTGCCCAGTTAGATGTTATTTTTAAATTACAAAAAAGATCAATAAGGTATCTGTTTGGCCTCAGAAGAACAACACATTGCAGAAGTTACTTCAAAGATCACGGCATTTTAACCCTTACATCTTTATATATTTTAGAAACTGTTTGCTTAATTCGTAAACACATGCATGTCTTTCCAGCAAGGCCTCGTCATGACTACTCCACCAGAAATTCAAATTTTGATGTCTATTTACCGATCCCGTCCTCTGAGTTAGTAAAGAAATCTATATTATATTCCGCAAAAAAACTATACAACCATCTTCCTTTACAACTCAAATCTGCAACATCTTTCCCCAAGTTCTGTAAAATGACAAAAGTTCATCTATCTAAAAGACCATATTATTCAGTAGAAGAGTTTCTTAATGACTAACTAAGAAATTACAGTAATGTACAAGTAACCAAACTTATCTATATTTGGGTGTCACATGCAGCAGCTTAAACTTATTAGTTTCTATGTCTATAAATATTTTACTTTGTTGTATATTCACGTTGCAATTTCTATAAATTGTTGCAAATATATCGATTTTGTTTTTTTTTTTCTTTACTTTATTAACTTATATTTTGTATTTATGTATATTTTTTTTATATTGACTATTTATCAAATTTCAGAAAATTGTATTTGTTATTGTTATTGTTAGATATTATTTATTTATTTTTTCTGACTTTAATTAAGCTTTGTCCATAAAATTTGTATTTTCAGTGACAATAAAGCATATTTCTATTCTATTCTATTCTATTCTATTATGTTAGCACTGGTCGTATTAGTGTTTTGTAGACAGTCAATTTAATTTTTCTAGGTATTTTTGAGGCCATCTGTCTTCTTAAGCCATAGTAACACTTATTGTCGAGCACTATTCTTCTTTAATTTTCTTCACTGACATTGTTATCTTTAGTTAGCAGCGAGCCTAAGTATTTATATGAAGGTGTCGACACCTTCCAGTTCTAGGTCGTCAATTATTATTCTTGTAGGTGTAAGCTTGCTTATAGTGTTACATATTACGTCTTTTGAACATTTGTATAAAATAATACGTCATCTGCGTATCCGACAATTTGTATTGATTTGTTAAAGATAGTACGAATTATTTTTTTCTAATGCCAGTTTAAATAAGAGACACGATAGTTCATCACCCTGTCTTAGTCCATTTTGCAATGGAAGGGTCTTGCACTGACCCATGATTATCGTAACTGTTACGTTATCGTAATATATAGGTTTGTATTGTAATTTCTATGTGAACAAGGTGGACTCTTTGAAAAATAATATCTAAAACTACATTTTAACAGGAGAGGACATTATTTAGAGTGATTTCAGTTTGACCACTTTACCTGCTGTTTGCAGATTAGTGAAGATTTGAATTTGTAATGAAATGTCAGTTGTAAACAAATAAAGTATAACAAAATTTGAGAATACGCACAAACTGATATTTTTTGAATTGGCGAGAAACCCCAAAGTGGGCGACGCCTGGTGGCAAATTTGAAAAGCATCAAGTCTAGGAAAACATTGACTTTGTCATTAATTTGTGTACATATTTGCGGTCAGTTTATGTTGTAATTAACAATGAATTCGACCTAAAAAAAAAACTATTGCAGTGTTCCTCAGTATTCCTTCCTATTTTACTCTACGTAATGACGTAAACTAACTGATACCAAATTACACATTTTGTTAATTTAACGTTTGTATTAACGTAGTATTTTTTAATGTTTAAGCGACGGCAAAATTAAATAAATATATAAAATGCATTATATATTCTGTACATGGAATGTACATTGTTATACAAAATATTCCAACCACCTCATAATTTGCAAAACGCAATTTTTATAAAATAAATTCACCTACTTAGTTTGCAGTTTTTATTTAATGAAAAATTGTTATCTGTTAGTGTAAAATAAATTGTAGTGTACCTATTAACTAAATTAAAAACGCTATGTGATTATCGGGGGGCCAGATTTTTTATGAAAAAAAGGTAAAAACAAAGCATCAAATTTTAATGAATGCATACAGATGAAACATAATTTTGAGTCGTCTTTAACCTATAAGATGTCTTAGTGGCAAAACTTAGTGGTTACTTTGGCAAAACACTCGTGTAAATGATTTTAAGGCTATGGGTACATAATTCGCAAATATTTTACGTGTATCCCTACTTTTGCTGTCTTTACACGGCAAATTACGTGTAGTAAAATTCACACTGGCATGGATATTGTAAACATTACTAGAATGTCATTCTACTTGAAAATGTCATCATTAATTTAAAGAGATGGCTTTTGAATGTTCTTGAATAACTGTTATTTTTATAATTGCAAATTATTAATTCAGTTAATAAATGTGATAATGTTTTCACTAACTATGTATTCAGTGATTTTAATAATTTATTTGTACAACAAAAACGAATACTCAATCGAGAAAAGGGGAAAAGTGATTTTTTAATAATATTATTACGGAACGGTTACAATTTTGAACATCTTTAACAACAAAATACTTGGATCACAGAATATATTACCCTGATGTATTCTCCTTTGATCTTCCACAAATAATACACAATAAATAAATTTTTATTAAGTTCACGTCTTAAATCAATGATTTATCAAATACACTATATATCAATAATATTTAATCAATAACTCAAAATATTCCCGATGCAATGTCAAATATTTAAAATTGTCACTGATTGTCAGTGTCTATGACTGACAATATATGCTGACAATATTATATTCGGCTGAGTGCGTTGTAAGACAAAGATAGATTTGGAAAATATTACCACGGCATTGTGTTCATTTTTTTCGAATCCTGAAAAAACCAATAAATATTTTTGAAAAATTTAAACGCAGAATAAAAGACTAAATTATTACCGAGGGCCGAAAGTCCCTTAGAATAAATAAAAAGTTTATTTTGAATGAGATATTTGAAATTAAAAATCACACTAAATTTTCTCTTAGTTCTTCACCCCTGTAACTTATTAAAATAAACATTATAGAAGTTCTCAGGGACTTTCGGCCCTCGCTAATAACGTAATCTTTCATTCTGCGTTTAAATTTTTCAAAAATACTTATTAGTTTTCTCAGGATTCGAAAAAAATTAATCCCCATTTGAATAGCATTGCAGCCGAAAATACGTACCGATCCTCTTAATTGAACGTTTTAGAACTGTGAGATCAAATGACAAAATGAATTGTTTTCCTTGAGTTATCATTCATCTTTGAAATATTGAGCGCCCTCTGTCGGAATTTAATTTTGCGAATACTGTTCTTCCTGAAGATCGATTTCAAGAAGAAGGATAAATGGAAACGTCAAAATAAACGTGTTCTAAACTGAAATTTTGGTTGATTCCCAATAAAAATAGTAAATTAAAATAACAACCATACCTGCTAAGGCAAACGCTTCGCTGACACCTCCACCGACAGCCAGAGCCTTAAAATGAGCCGAATTGTACACCAAACCTGCATTAGATATCTCCAAAACTTCCAGCTCCCGCTGATTCCTCACTTCGACTAATCTTAAGTTCTCGCTGGTGTCCAAAATCGCCAAGTGTCTCGTACCCAGCCAATGCAGAGAGTTCATAGTGTAAGGCACTTGGACTTTGCGCAATGGAAGCAACGTTATCCTATTGTTGTTGTACCCGTGCGTGACGACTCTGGTGTAGTGTAGTTCATTGCCTCTGCCCCAAGCCAGAACTGGCTGGAATGATTTGCCAACGGAGACCAGTTGCCAGGATATTAGGGGGAGAGAAGTTGATATTCGAGGTAGTTGTTGGCTGTAGTACACTTTTAACTTTGGGCGCACAGATATCACTATTACCTAAAAGAATTATCATCATCTAGAGACAAAATGATTAAAGTGGAAATATATAGGGTGGAAGGCACTTATGGAATAAAATTATTTCTAAATATAAATACAGTCGAACCCGCTTATTAGAATCCCTGTTATAGGAATATCCCGGTTTATGGAATATAAATTCAAGTTCCCGAAACGTTTCCATTTACTCCTTAATAAATTTATCCGTTTATTGGAATAGGATCTAACTAGATAATACTGCTTATTTGCATGTTTTGCAGGTCAACGAATATTTTTTTTACAATTTACTAAAAATTTAAATTATGTTTGGTATTATGGTTTGTCGTCAACGGCCTGTAGTGCTGGATTATATATTATTAGGGTAATAAATATTTATTACTTTGTTACGAGTACCAATTCGATCTTTAGCCGACAAATGCATGGGTCATAAAATAATTTTTATTTGTCTACACAAAGGCACTGTTGCCTGTTATAAAATTGTTAGAAGCAGTTTATTTAGAATTTACTCAGAGAGTACCTACTTGTTTGCAAGATGTGAATTATGGCTTTGTTAAATTCGAAAACACCATTGAAATAGTTGTTGATAATGAAATCATTAAACCTGTAACTAGTGCTAAAAATCTGGGTTTAACCTTAGATAATCACCTAAAATTTACAAAACATATTAACACCTGTGTGAGTAAAGCATTTCTCAGTTTAAGAACAATTTATCATAATCGCCGCTATCTATCTTACAAGATAAAAAGAATACTGTGTGAAAGTTTGGTTTTGTCTAAATTTAACTATGGTGATGTTGTGTACGGGCCTTGTATTAGTTCAGATGACAGGAGAAGAATTCAGGTGGTTCAAAATTCGTGTCTTCGTCTTATCTGTGGTGTAAGAAGACACCAGCCTATTTCTCACAAACTAAAACACGTAAAATGGTTGAGCATGGAAAGGAGAAGATATCTACATGCTGCTTGTCTATTCCATAAAATCATCAAAAACTCATTACCAGCATATCTTTTTTTTAAAAAGTTATATATAGAACTGACATACATAATGTTAATACAAGATATAAAAATACAATTACAGCTCCACCACATCGTACAGAACAATTCAAAAACTCATTTACATATCAAATATCAAAAATATATAATGGATTAGCAAAAGAATTAAAATTAAAGTCGATTGTATCTTTTAAGAAATCTCTTAAAACTAAATTGCTAACTGAGTAACACATGTGCCATAGTTAATGACCTGTTATGTAGCATGTATAGACTATGTGATAGTTTTTTTACAATATTTAATTACAAAATGTTCCTATTAGTCACGGTTTTTAAAATGTTACAGAACATGAAAAATATATATATATATATATATATATATATATATATATATATATATATATATATATATATATATATATATATATATATATATATATATTTTTCTCTTGCTTAAGATGAAAAGCAGAGGTGCTGATTTCTTGAACTCAGTACCAACTGATCTTCGGCATTTTTTCTTTCTTGTTGTTATATTATGCATTTATATTTTGTATGTTTTTGTGTACTGTATGTACTTGAAGGAAAAATAAAGACCTTTATTATTATTATTATTATTATATTAAAAGAACAGAAAAGAACAAGAATGTAACAATCCATTTCTTGACGCCAATAAAACTTCTATTCAACCAATGGATTAAGGATGACCACACGGATTAACAACGAAAAAGCTATAATTACCAATAATTTCTCAAGAAAAAAATAAATAATTTTGTTATATATGCATTTTAATAAGAAAATATTTACATATCTACATATTGCATACATTTCATATTAATTACCTACTGTATTCATTCACATACATGTAATGTAATTTGGTATTTAACACATACATAGATAAGTAGTAGTTACACTACTGTATTATTGACGTAAAAAGACCTAAATCCATTTACATACACTGATTATATAGGTACATATATGATATACATATTGGCATAGTATGTAATAAAACTACATATTGGCATAGTATGTAAAACTACACATTGGCATAGTATGTAAATAATATTATTACGTATATTCGGTAACACTTATTTCGACTAGCCACCAATGATCGGTTATTAGAATATCTCGGTTATAAGAATATTTTTGCCTTGCACAAAGGCTATTCCAATAAGCGGGTTCGACTGTGTACGCTTTTAAACCTAAATTTGATTGTACAGGGTGATTCACGTAAGTCTAGCATAGTCCATAAGCTTTATTTTTAATGGAACACCCTATATATTTTTATATTTTTAAAAGCTGCTTAACAACCTGATTTCATCGAACTACATCATGTATGGTATATTATGAATAATACAGGGTGGAATTTTGAAATTATAGTCTGTGGAAACCACTTATGAAAAAAAATTGTTTGTGTCCTTATTTTAGAAAATTATAAAAAACGCTAAGATATGTCAACTTTTGAATTCAAATATGCACTGTTTAAGTATAAATTTAAATATACAGGGTGGCTCACGCAAGTCTAGCATACTCCATGATCTTGAATTTTAATGAAACACCCTGTATATTTTTATATTTTTTGAATCTGCTAAACAACGTCACATCAAAAAAGTGTATTATGTAGGACCTATTATGAATAATACAAGGTGAAATTTTAAAATTATGTATAATTTTCGTCAAGCTATTAAAAAACTACGTAAAATTTTGAAATTAATAATTTATCATACTTTAAATAATGCTATTATTTTTAAATTAGCTAAATAAAGACATACAGTTTCTATTCTATTTCTACAGTAACTAAAAGTATAAATCTATTGGGTTTTGTATTTAAGGTTTTGACGAAATTTATAAATAATTTCAAATTTTCACCTTGTATTATTCATAATGGACCCAGCATAATACACTTTTTTGAGATGAGGTTGCCAAAGTAGTTTCTAAGAAAATAAAAATATACAGTGTGATCCATTAAAACTAAAGATCATGGACTATGCTGTACTTGCGTGAATCACCCTGTATATTTAAATGTATGTTTGTAAGCCGCCCTTTTGCATTTAAAAGTGGACGTGTCCCAGCATTTTTTTATAATTTTCTAAAATAAGGACACAAGCAATTTTATTCCATAAGTGGTATCAACACTTTAAAATTTCAAAATTTCACCTTGTATTATTCATAATACACCCTACATGATATAGTTCGTTGAAATCAGGTGGTCAAGCAGCTTTTAAAAATATAAAAATATACAGGGTGCTCCAATAAAAATAAAGCTTATGGACTCTGCTGGACTTGCATGAATCACCCTGTAAATTTAAATTTATGCTTAGAAAGTGCACACTTTTATTTAAAAATCGACGGGTCTCAGCATTTTTTATGATTTTTTGAAACAAGGGCAGAAATAATTTTATTCCATAAGTGCCTTCCACACTGCATAACAAGTATGAAGCTAAACCAATTCAAAGAACTAAAAAGATTTACATTTACCTTTGATAGAGTCGCCATAGCTACCAAAACATTGTTGTTGAGAAAATTCAAGTCATGTCCTCTCACTAGCGGCTCAAAAACACATACTTCTCCTCTAGCACCTGAAAACAGACACTTGGAATTCCATGATCGGACCCCCAGTCTTCTACTAAACGAAAGAGAAAATACACATCCTGATGAGTCACCACATAAAGCCAAATTGCTGAGAAATGTGAATCTTAGCAACAGCACTGCTGTTTGAGGAGCATGTGCATCTGGCAATCTCCGAAGAATATCGCCCGTCAATGCATCTATCATTGAAATGAATCCTCTCTCATAACTAGAAAATGCAGTAAATGTTCGATTAGATCACAAATTATGCATTCGTAGTCCAATCAACAGCCATTTTCTCGTGGAATTTTGAGAATCGAGTCGATTTCCTTGAAAATTTGGTTAGGTAGTGTTCATAACCTTTGTCAAAATCTACCCTACGCCGAAGCGGGCTTTTGCCATGGGGTGAAAGCAACCCCATCTAGGGGATGATTTTTTTTCAATCAAAGTAACTATGAAAGTCGATAGTTTAATAAATTCTGAGTAAATTTTGTTTTATAAAATTTTTTTGCACGAAATGGAGAACCTGCAATCTCAAATACCTCTAATGTGATACACTTTTTTGGGAAAACTTAAGAGATATCTTTTAAAGTTAATTGAAAAACCTTTCAAATGAGCTCCGACAAAAGTTTTTTGCGTAAGAAATTACTGACTTATGACGAAAATAAAGTAGCTCCCTGCTTTTTTTTTGAAATGTAACAATTAACTCCTTGTCATTACAATCCTAATATAAATGAATAGCTTCCCACTTGAAATTAACTTTATTTAGGTATAATTGATACGATCGGTGTGATTTGACCGGTTTGGAATGCTTAGTTTAGAAAAAATTGTTGATAAAATCGAAAATGACATTTTTTAATAAAAAAAGTGCATTTTTCTTAAATAAATCTAAAAAATGGTTCAAATAAATTGTAGGATTTTTTTACCGAAAATTTTAATTTTATTGTTTTTGTATAATGAATACTTTTAGTTTTATTTAAGAAAAATTCATTGTTTTATTATAAAAATGTCATTTTCGGTTTAATCAACTATTTTTTCTAAACTAAGCATTCCAAACCGGTCAAATCACATGGATCGTATCAATTATACCTAAATGAAGTTAATTTCAAGTGGGAAGCTATTCATTTCTATTAGGATCGTAATGACGGGGGTTTAATAAAATTGTTACATTTCAAAAAAAAAGCAGGGAGCGACTTTATTTTCGTCATAAGTCAGGCAGTTCTTATGCAAAAAACTTTTATCAGAACTCATTTGAAAGGTTTTTTAATAAGCTTTAAAAGATGTCTCCAAAGTTTTCCCAAAAATGGCACCACATTCGAGTTATTTGAGATTGTAGGTTCTCCATTTCAAGAAGAATATTCGAAAATAACCATCCTTTAAAGAGCAATAACCTAGTCGTTATTGGGGTTACATAGGTCTTTCTGACGCGAATCTCTTTGTTTTTTTATTAGCTACAATTTTGTTTTCAACGGTTTTTCCTATAAAATTAAATTTTGTTAAGTTATTCATGAAAAACGGTTATAGAACGTGAGTTTTTCCAATGAAAAATGCAGTTTCAATCGCTAATAACTTTTGGATTATTTCATTCATAAAGATTCTGACCAATAGGGCTTTTCATTCACAGGCATTCGTTTCGAGCTTCTGTCATATGTCGTATAATCCGTGATATTAATATTATACACAGATTATACAACATATGACAGAAGCTCGAAACAAATGACAATCGATGAAAAGCCCTATAGAAACTTACAAGAATAAAAATGACAGCGATAATTTTTGATAATTTCCCGTCATCAAGTATTTTACGTCAGATGCCCTTCGTTGCTACGCAAAAATACATTCAGTGACATTAATGGCAATTAATGTTTTTCAACATGTCACAGAGAACAACAAGAAACAGGTTTAGCAAATATTCAGGCGAAGATATCAATAAAATATTAGTTAAAATGATTTAAAAAGACAGTTTTATTCATGAAATAATCTTACCGACTTACTCTCGAGCTCGAATTGTCGATTTGTTTTGCCCTCGTGACCGTGACACTTTGACATAATTTCACTCCCCTTCGGCGCGTTAAATTAAAACTGTCAAAGTGTCACTTGAGATACAAATCGATAATTTTAGAGCTTTCGTGTAAGTACTATTGAAAGTATAAACTTTGTAAAAAAAAAATTTATAGAACAAAATTTACTCAGAATTTATTAATCTATCAACTTCCATTGTTATTTTGATTATTCATTTTGATTTTCATTCCCTAGATCGGGTTGTTTTCACACCCAGGGCAAAAGCCCGGTTCTGGATAGGGTAGATTTTGAAGAAGAGGGTCAACCGAGCTTAAATCCAAATTTTGATTAAAATCAGTGTTGATTCTCAAAATTCCACGGTTTTACAGTTTTTTACCACTGATGACTGGTCTATCAAGTCAAAAACTTACCCCACCAAAAGTCTGGTTGACTCCAAATTAAATGATATGGCTGAAACTGCACCCTGATCGATCGTGCTGGTATCGTGGGAACACCAACACAAATTCTGTTGGCAATCGAATGCCAGAATGTATCCGTGTGATGTTCCCACTGCTACATAGTTTAAGCTATTTGTTATTACTGTTGGTGACCCTGCGTTAACTCTATCCTAAAATTGTAAAAACATATAATCGTTAAAGGGCCCTTACATTCATTAATAATGACATTACTTTATCAGAATGACATTAATAATGATAGTGTAAGGTTGACAAAGTTGGAATGATGAACAGGAATGATGCGAATCCGGAACTTCTGATTTCGGCACATCATTACTGTAAATGGGAGGGGATACTGTCATTGCTAATGATCGTGTACGGTGTGGTGAATCATTACTACATCATTACTCAATGTAGCTGTCTAGGAAAGTATGCAATACTTATTTAAATATTTCGCAATCTTATTTTTAATATTTTATGACTTTTTTATTTATGATTTAGTATTATGTAATACTAATACTAAAAACAGGAATATGCAAAAGACCTATGCATGAGTTAAAAGAAATGACCAGAGACAGAGATCTTTGGAGACGGACAATACACGACATCACGTCGACCACTACACTCCCTCCAGGGGGTCAGGATTGAAGAGAGAGAATACTAAATATCTCACGTTTTACCATTCTGTATTCGTATTTTTAAATACTTAGTTATCTGTAAATTGACTTGTTTTCATAGTTAACCCTGGCTTTTTTCATACTTAGTGTGACAACTTTCATACTTTTATAATAAAATAAAAATGAGTGATGGAGTTGATTAACTTGAAGACACTATTTGCTCATACTATATTTACTTGTTCATTACTAAATATATCAGTAACGAGTTGGTGGGCAACGTCTATCTTCTCACTAACTTGATGTCTCAATGTTGAATGAATAAAGATTGATTAACGAATGCATCTGTAATACTTTCTCCGTATGTATAAATAAACTTGTGATTGTTTTTATTATGATTGCCGACACGATTCGACCATGAAATAATTATATCAAAATAGCTGACTAAAGCGTTCTTGAAACAAGTGCATTATATTGGGGAACCTGTGTCACCTAGTTATTTTACAACAAATAGAAATGTTTGTTTTAGACCTTTAAAAATCAAATGGATATGAATTGTTGATGCTAATATAAATCCTGTACACTTTGGTAAATGTCCAAAGAGAAAAGGATGCTGCCTTTAACAAAAGGTACATCCAAAACTAGTACTTTTTAAAGACACCATGCTTCACCGGAACCGTACTTCTAATTTCTATTGGTATTGTATTACACGATTTATTACTCTGACTTCTCAAAATATACACTTGCTTACGCCCTTTTTCTCCGAAACTCTTTTGATGTCAAATATACACTTTATGTTTTACTCGCGTTTTTGTATCTAATGATATAATTATAGCACCACAAGTGGTTTTTGTTGGATCCATTTTATTATATCTGACTTCATAAAACAAAGACCACAAATATACTGAACAAAAGTAATGACAGTAATAATGATTGTATAAGGGCTGAAGAGTAATGATAATATGGAATGATGTGAATTTTGAAAGTAATGTCATTAGTGGTCATGTCATTATTAATGATCGTGTATGGGCCATATTACACAGAGGGTTCCTAATTCTTGGCTGTTAACAAGATATCTGTGCTTTTTTAAACTCTACTTACAGCTGCTGACGAAATCTGGGAAGAAACACCCTGCAGAACACAATGATACAGCATAGAATGAAACTTATTAGTCATGCTCTGAAAAGAATGTAAAGATGCGCTATCACTGGCCTCCGATTCCATATCCCACAGGATATTTTCCAGTGATGGAGGGGCAACCTGAGGTATGTCACATTCCAAATCATCAATCTAAAAATGATTGCATTTATTATTAGAGTAGAGTAAATTTAAAGCTTTCTAGTTTGTTTCCTATAGAATGTATTATTATTAAATGGAAATAAATTCAGGAAAAATAAACCGACTACTAGCCCTAACAACTAATTATAAAGGGTGATTCATTTAGATTTAGAGTTACTTTTTTTGGTGGGAATTTGATGGGAGATGATCGTACATGAATCGCATTACCTGACATTGCGTTTTTATTTAGTATTGTTTGATATTTTATCCTGGAAAGACTTAACCCGGTACATCTTCTAGAAATTATTCAGGTGTATTACGAAAACAGGCGGTCTATGAGGAATGTGTTTTGTGTGCTTAGAGCAACCTATGGTCCACATAATCGTCCTACTGAACTCTCAATTCGCTATACTATCAGTAAGTTTGAAACCCAGTTTTCATTATTAGATAACGCATGACCAAATAGACCACATTCAGCATATACTGAAGAAAATATAGCTGCAGTAGCGAATGATGTATGCAAAAATAATGTAGAATCTATTCGTTGCCGTTCTCAACAATATTTAGTTGCCAACAAAATAAACCTCTTATT
The DNA here is from genome assembly GCF_917563875.1 of Diabrotica virgifera virgifera. Classification (NCBI taxonomy): domain Eukaryota; kingdom Metazoa; phylum Arthropoda; class Insecta; order Coleoptera; family Chrysomelidae; genus Diabrotica; species Diabrotica virgifera. The sequence continues at coordinate 243,799,523 of NC_065449.1, forward strand.
ATTAATTAGTAGGTAATTATATGTGATTTTGTGTTGATGATTTTTTTTTTATTTTTTATAGGTTATTCACTACATGCAATCAATAAACAAAAAAATTATAAGCATGTTAGTTGTTTGTTCAAAGGGGTGTAAAAATAAATTTGGATTTGTTATCCAATGATAACAAAGACTCCACTAGCCTCTTAAATTATTGAACTGTGCCCTGAAAGGGTAAGTAGTTCACTGCACTGCACTGCACGACACTTCACTTCACTGCTGCTTAGAACCTATGTGGTAGCTCCAGTAGTTTGTTCCTCCTCAGTCTCCGAGTCTCCTCACTATTATCAAGCAGGTTTAGTGCAAGATTATTAGGGTGGTTTTCTAATTTTACCAAATAGCGGCTGCTGTATTTACTCACTGTCTCCTTTACTGTGGCTACTTGAAGATCGTCTCTGATTTCTCTATTAGGTATAAACCAAGTTGCATTTGTAGTACCTTCGACTGGAAGCGTTCCAATATCTCTATGTTTGAGTTTGCAGCCGTACCCCATAGTTGTACACCATATGTCCATATTGGTTTTAAGGCTACTTTATACACCAATAATTTGTTTTTTAAACTAAGCTTTGACTGTCTTCCCAATAGCCAGTAGTATTTGCTGAGTTTTAAGCCAAGTTGTTTTCATTTGTTAAAAATGTGCTTTCTCCAGGTCAGTCCTTTATCCAAGTGCATCCCTAAATGCTTAACGCTGCCAGATTGAGGCAGATCTTGTCCATTTAGTGTAACAGGTGGCACTGTACCTCTGCATTTGGTAAATGTAACCTGCACTGATTTTACTTCATTGACTTTGATTCTCCAGTTTCTTGTCCAGTCCTGAATTTTCACTAGATGTTGTTGTAGCATTCTTGCAGCTATGACTGGGTCTCTGTGTTTAACCATTATCGCTTTATCATCTGCAAAGGAAGCTGTGATTGTTTGGTTGCTTACTGGAAGATCAGCTGTGTATATAAGATAGAGAAGTGGACCAAGAACACTGCCCTGTGGTACCCCTGTCTTTATCAATGATTGAACCTATATTATAAGTAATTCTTCTTCATGTGTTGTGCTCAATTATTGAACATTGGCTATCAAATTGGCTATAGTAATTTTGTTGGCTGCAGCTCAGAAAAGGGAAGCAGAGGATCTGTTAAACCATTACCTCAGGTTTCTAAGACATGACATTCTTCGACCTGGCACTCTTCTTCCATCTGCCTTGCCTTGTATTATTAAAGATAGTGTATTATATCTCACTGGGTGTGATATAATCTTGAAATGAAAACTTGGAAATATTAAAGTTTGTGATTTTTAACTGTTCTGACGACTTCTATAACTTTCCAATCCGCTGAAAAACAACTTCTCTATGACTACAACTCTATCTACCCAACTTATTCGTATGATTCTCCAATACACCCAGATTTCTTCTTCATTTTACAGAACGCAGCTCTGGCCTTTCTACTTTCTTTGCTTATGTACCAGTTCTCATTTACCAAGGTAAGTGATACTGTTAGTTCTGTCCTGTTGTTCACTATAAGCTGTTACCACTTCTGGTTGTATTGGCATTTTACTGACAACCATCACCTTTGTCTTTGTGGTGCTTAGCTTCAGACCATATTCATCACATGTAGTGGTAATCCTATTAATAAGATGTTGAAGTTCCTCCATAATTGCTTGTAGTTAACATCGTGTCATCTGTGTATCTCAAATTATTAATACTGATGCCATTCATCTTGAAACCACACTGAACATTATCCACTGCTTTATTGAAAACCTGACATCTGTTATTAGTAATTACCTAATTATATAGTATTACATTACAAAACATTAAAAACAAATAATCTCTCAACTATCTGAATTAAGCATGTATCAATCCCAATATAGTTGTTAGGGCTCTATTATATACTCAATTCATATTATCAGCCATGATTCTTAATTTAAGAAGTCTATTTTACCAGATCAAGATACTTTGAACAAATATTCCTGATCCTAAGCAATTTATACTTAATGATTTTATGATATTTAAAAAGAAACAGATAAGACCAAAAAGAATAACAACTTATATTGAATTTTTTTTATGTAAATCTTAAATGCAAATTCCACTACAAATATCGCTAAAGGTTTATCACATTTTGTGTGTTTGTTGAAAATCATTATCAGTTAAAATCTATTATAAGTATTAATTGCCCAATTTGTGGAACAATTTCCCAGTTTACACCCATTGAAAAAAAAATTACATTAAAAGCTACCTCTTTGAAATCCAAAAGGGATTCATCTGAGTCTTCAACGTGAACATCTTCGCTCTCCGATCCCATTGTTGAAAAAATCCTAAAATTCCATTGATTTTGCTTTTCAGAAACTAAAAATTTATTTATCTACTACCGGGTGTTTCTGTTTTAGTTTTGGATTACAGCTGTCAGAACGAAGTGTCACTTAATGACGTTCCTGTCAAAATAAATGTCAATGTTGAGGTGAAGTCTTCGTCCAGAGGCGGAGATGATTAATGTGGATTTGAAAACATTATAAATTATTTAACCAATTTAGCCCTAATATGGTTTTTGAATTTTAATTAAAATAAGAAAAACATCGTATCTGGGCAACATACGTCGAAACGATAAATAGCCTCTGCTACACCTCATCATGCAAGGAAGAGTAGAGGGAAAAAAAGACGGGAAGAAAGAAAAAATCTTGGCTGAGAAATATCAGTTATGGTTTGTTCAACAGTAAATGGTTGAGTTGAATTAGTGCGGTCGTAAATATTATTAAATTTATCTGACCTGGCCCATTGTTAAGACCCACCCGGAGCGATAAGCAACGGAGGTAGACAGAGTTGGTCTTTTGACAATTAACACTGACTAGGCAGCACTTCCATAATAAAGCAAAGAAATTTTACCAGAAAACATATTTAAATTTTACCTGAAACCGGGCCTTTTATACCATTATCGGTTAATCTAGGATGTTTATAGTGGTAACTAATTGAACTCAACCATTTACTGTTAAACATACCATATGTATTGGACTAACCACGCCCGGCCCTCGGGATTATGCCGCCCTGGGCAAGATCGGCGACTGCCGCCTTGTCTGACAATGATTTCTACAGGAGCATCGTAGATTTCTTCAATTTGGTATCTGATCGGAGTAATTGCATTGATTCTACTTTCCCATCTATATAGTTTCGGACAAAGACTTCAATGTTATGCTAGAAATATGATTTTTCATATGCCCAACGATGAAGAGATACTGAGAAAAAGTTATAAATTTTTGTCACTAGATAAAAGAAAGAAATTGCAAACTGTGAGGCTTTAGCAGCATCGTTCACGACTAAGTTAAGTGAATGGCAAAACATGGGACAAAAAGTTCTTCCCTTTCATATTTGCCCCATTATCATACCCTTGTCCTCTCATATCTTCCAAAGGTATTCCCAGTTCTTTATGTTTTTGCAAAATAACTTCTGCAAGTCCCAAGCTAGTGGTTTTCGGTACATACACAAATCCAAGAAAATATTCTGCAATTTTAACACTTTATCAAGAGGAACCTACATCGACAAAACGTACAACACTAGTCACCTGTTTCACTCCAGAAATATCAGGAATCCATTATGTGTACAATCTAAAATTATACTATAATACTTTGCTGATTTCAAAAAGTTTAAAATTTTATTTTTGATTTGGTCATGGAGAAACTGAATAATTTCGTTTTGAATACATTTTCTCAAATAGTGATACTGCTTGTTACTACCATTCGTTGTTCTTTTAATGTGCTCTTGCAAAACAGAATCAAATTTTCCAAAGAGCTCAACAAGCTTTAAAAAAATTACCATTGTTATGATGAAAATATATATGATGAAAACGTTGATCAGAATCGCTCCTCAATGGAAGACACTGTTTGTGTTAAGAACTGTATCACTGATATTAGTCGTTCTATTACATTTTTCCAATGACGAGTTTATGAATTTAGAACTTTTTGTGTTTCTTCCTCTATGGTTTTGACTGATTTTAGTTTAATTGCTAGTTCTACCCACTGTCGCTGTGACTGTAGATGAGCTGGAGACTTAGCGTGGCTGGACAAAGCTTCAGCCATATGTTTCCAATTATTATTTCCATTTTCAGTAAATTTAATTTTAAGTGAATTTACTTTAGTTCTGATCCCACTATTCTTATGCGTTGAAGGAGAAGGAGGTGTTGTCCATTTCCCGTCGAATGAACCTTGCAATATTGTTTCACTTATTTAATTCTCGTTTTTACAGTTGCATTTTGCCGCTCTTTTCCGTAATATTTATTGATTTTTTATAATTTCTTCAATTTCAAAAATTGGCTGTGGTCTAAAATTCGCCGCCCCTAAATTTACCGCCCTGCGCGGCCGCCCAGTTCGCCCACCCCTGGGGCTGGGCCTGGGACTAACCTCAGTGTTGAACAAATATTTCACGTTGCAAACGATAGAGAAACGTTTAAGAAATGATCGCCAACTTTCGTTACAAGACGGCACAAGAAGAAGAAGAAGAAGAAGAAGAAGAAGAAGAGATTTTGATTTAAACACAATGCCAGAAGTGAAGTGATTTCCATACTTACACAATTAAATTTTTATGGACAAAACGAAACTTTTAAGCAAAAATAATAGGGAAATATTCTAAACGGCGCGGCGATTCGTACTCGTCAATTTAAAAAATTTACATATTGTACTCCACTATTCCAACTTATTACTATACGATCTGAGCTTCGCTGGTGTCGCTCCTAGCGGATTACTAATGCAAGTTTCACCGGTAATTTTTAAATTTATTATTTAATTGTTATCGCTTAATATTTACAACGCATAAAATTAATTAAATTGTAATCGATTTTTTAAAGATTTTGCTAATCATTTTAACGTTCTATTAATGAAATATTAATTTCTTACTTCGGATACTTTCACAATTATCGTGTAGATAGCGCTAAGATTAATTTATAATTACATATTACGAAATATTAAAAAAACTTAAATTCAGTATTTAAAACGTAAGTATATTTAAGGTAAAAATATACACCACAGCTTTGACCAAATAATATTATTTCCTATTAATGTTTTTTTTTTATTTTATTCTGGCCTTGGTTCAGAACCTTTAGCCACGTAACTACATATACAATTATTATTCGTTCATAAGTATAAAAATTGTCCAGTATACACTTAAAAATAAAAAATAAAAAAAAATAAAGCTTACAAATAACAATGCCTACGTACTATGTTAATAAATACAACTATATTAATTTTTTTTTCTTTTTCACTACGGTAAGAACTAAAAACATACATAGGTTACAAAATAATATAATTAATTACAGTAAATATCTCATTCATACATTACATAATACAAAAGAAATACCTATTCATTCAAACGATTAGTTTTACATTCACACTTTTAATTTAATTTTTTGAAGAAATGTCATAATTAGTTTAAAAATTTTAATGTTATCCACACTTAATAGCACATTTAAGTCTAGGGGAGTACTTAAACCTGCTTTCAGCAATTCTTGTAGCAGCCACATACTAGCATTGAGATTTAAGGGACAGTTAAAAAATATATGATTTAGATTAGCTATGCTAGTTCCACAGTCACATCTGCCTGTTGGGAGAACTCCGATTTTATGTAGATGCTTCGGGAAACATCCATGATCTACTTTTAATCTTAGGATGGTCGACACTGTATTTCTACTTAGTGCAACAAATTTGTAAAATTGGTTAACAGCTACTGTTGGTTGTAATTTAAACAAATTAGTGCCTGTACTTTCACCGAACTGAATCCAACGTCTATCCCATTTACATTTAATATGCTGTTTAACGTATGCAAAAAGATCACATGTGTTAAATTCTTCAATCAATATTTGAGGGTACTTTAGTGGATTTTTAGCTATTGAATCCGCAATACTATTACCTAATATGTCTGAATGTCCCTTAACCCACACAAATTTAACACTATATGTTTAAGCTGATAATTTTAGTAATTGTTGCAATATTTTTAATATAAATATATTGCTGTTAATTGTGACTCTAAAGTTTTGTAATGCATTTAATACTGATAGTGAATCACTGCACACAACAATTTTGTTCCATTGTTTCTCACAACACCATTCAAGAGCTTTATATATAGCACATGCTTCGGCGGAAAAGATGCTGGATTGATTATTTAGAGTAAATACTTTTTTTAAATTTATTTTTGTTTATTATTGACCAACTAATATTTTTTATAATTAATGTTTTTAATTTCAATGTTTTAAATTAATCACTTTGACATTTATGTCAAATTTCCAGTAAAAGCTTAGATACTTGTTACTACTGGCGCTCGCGAATTTTTAATTATCCCCTCTACCTACGAGCTCATAGCGTATAGAAAGTATTTTTCTCAAGGGTATATGTATTCAGAAAAACAGTTCATACACAATATAATACATATTGTACCTATGGCTAAAATCCATTACTTATAAATTACAGAAATAGCTATACCCAATAGATACGAAAACCATAATTTTCCTAAACAAGACCACAACTTATCTAAAATTGATTTTATCACAATGAACCTCTCTATTTTTATGAAAAAATTAATGAAATAAATTCCATTTTATTTTTTTTAAATTTTTTTAAAACCCCTATTCCCATAAAAACCTCCACCTCTGGTAGATGAAAACCAGCATTTTGTTCTATGTTCACACCCAACAGTGCCATCTATGGAGGATTCCGAATATTATGCTGACAGAATTGTCAGTACTGTCAAAACCACCTGTAAATTGTAAATAAATATATTTTACTAATTAATACTCAACAATAGATTATAGACAATAGATCATATCTTATTTTAAATGGAGGAAAATAATTCTTCATATTATTTAGAGTTATCCACAGATCCAATAAGATTTGAAGCAGTAAATCAGTTGACAAATGTGTTTTTTGATGATTCCAATAAAGATGTAAGTTAATGTAAGTACTATTACTTAGGATAAGGTTACTCTTATACATTTTTTAAGGTATTTGCTGTACGGTCTGGAGGAGTAATGGGTGTAGTGGTAAAAAACGCAGACGAATTTCAATCATTAGACTTTAGAATGGAAGACCAGGGTCCTGTCTTATCCATGAAATTCTCTCCTGATCACAAAATCCTGGCTGTCCAAAGAACCAACAGTTCTGTAGAGTTTATGAATTTCAATGGGACAACACTTGATGTCGAGTATACGCAGGCTTGCAAGAAGAGTTCTAATATATTAGGATTCGTCTGGTCTCAAGTAAACGAAGTTGCCTTTATAACAGATCACGGAATAGAGTTGTATATGATTATACCAGACAAGAAGTATTTGAAACATTTAAAAACGACGTCTGCTACTGTTCAGTGGTTTGTGTGGTGCAATGTCAATAAAATCGCACTGTTAGCTTCAGCTCATGGGTCACATTTACTGCCTGTTGTTATTAAACAAGGCACAATTAACAAGCTATCGAAAGTTGACAGTAAGTATCAATATACACAAAAGATGGTAATTTGTTATGTGGCCTAATCAACATCCTGCTTATTCTTCTGACTGATAGAAATCCAGTTTTACTTCTAATATGTTTGCCAGTATTTGAGTGAAGAGTTTGTATAAGTGGTTTAGTAAGCTAATGGGCCTCTTCAAGATCCAATTTATCTCCTTTTTTATGAAGGAGGATTGTAACCAAATTCTTCCATTTATTTGGATTGTTTTCATTATGCAGAAATAGAGTAAAAAGTATCTGGACTCCTATCATCAAAAGTGGACCTCTTAGTTTAATTCGTTCAGTGCTACTCCCACAGAGTGTTGGCACAAGGGTTTCATCGAGGGTACTGATACACACGAGTGTCATCGTATAGAATCTATACACCTTTGTCTTTTCATGTCAAATATGGAATATAGCATCTTCCTCTTCTGCTTCTAGTAACCTTTTCAAAATAAGTTTTGAAGCCAATATATGCCCTTTTCTACATCTAATATACTGAAGTATAGATGCATGTTTTGTGTATGTCTCTTGTCTCAGTCGCGTAGTCATTTTAAGGAGTGACAGTTCATTTGGTGTCGCCAGTCTCTGTAATCTATCTCGGTCACTTGTTGCTTTTTACTACTACTACTACATGTCATTTTATAACGTTCTCCACTGTATTCCAACTTCCAATCGCGACTTCGTCTGGTTGTTCCATAGCTCCTCTTCTATTTCTCTTTCTCTCAGCTCTTTATTTATTCCTTCGCTAATACTTTTTCTAGGTCTACTTGTTGCTTTTTATTTACCTTAATCAGGAAGAGCAATTTTCACCCTGTTGGTTATTAAATGTAAAGAATATGTAATTTTTAGCTGAACCAAGCAGAATGGCCCTTGAAAGGGACATAACTCTAGGAACATTATATGGTATACCTGCAGTTTTAATATTAAGGCATCAAAATGGACCAAACGCCGCTGAAGTTCATATTCACACTTTAAGTGGACCAGGACAGTCCCCACTCAAGACACATGTTTTAAAGTTGGGGTTGTCGGGACGATTTGCTATTAATATTGAAGATGATATAATTTTAGTCCATCATCAAGTAAGTACACATTTGAATTTGTTAATAGTTTGTTATGAAATGTTAATAATTCTTGCAATACTGGCTGTAAATAACATAATTCTTTTATAATAAAGCCAATATGTGTTTATGTAAGTGTGCAAAAAAAGAACCTCCCAAAAGAAGAATCAATAGAAACCAAGTTAGTATGTAATTTGTTTTTAAAAAAATAATATCCTTTTTGTTTATAAATGTTAACAGTTAAAAATTTCGCAGATTATTAATGAATACCTATATTTTATGCAATTGCATCATATGCAATTTATACAATTTAAAGTAAGTAGTAGCCCTTCAAGGAGAAGATGTGTCCGCAGAACTTCAAATTGGAGCGCCTGAAATATTTGCAATATCTCCGGTTCTAGAAAATTTGAACCTTCATTTTTTAGAACTAGGTAACTGACGAAGTTACCCGGTAAAGTATAAAGACGTAGTATCTCTTATAAAAATAGTAAGACTAAGATGGGCAGAACATCTAGCAAGATCACAGCAGTAGAATCCTTATGTCACAACTTGTGAGAAGTAGAAATAGGGGTAGGCCAAAACTTAAATGACAGGATGGTGTAGATGAGGATGGTAGAAAAATACGCGCAGCAAACTAACAACAGTTAACAATGGATAGAACTGGCAACAATGACGTAATAGACTTGGGAAGATTGAAGCTCTTTTATAGGGCTGTAGCGCCATTGATGATGATGAACTTGACGAAGTACCAACAACTAGATAATTTTCAGTTCCCAGAAAATTCATAATTTATATTTTTCAAACATATTTTTTGTTGTTTTTAGGCCTCAAGAAGCTCTGTGATATTTGATATTTCGTTACCAAGCGAGAGTGATGGTACTGTACACTATCATTCACCGATAGCTCCTGCTAAATCAATGAAACCTGCTAGTCTTACCCTACCGGGTCTCATGGCAAATGAAACACATGTGTGCGAATTATGTATCCTTTTTTACACTATAAATATTGCGTTAACATAGATATAAAGCAGTACAATTGATCTTTCAAGAAAATATTTCCGAAAAAAGAGGTCTTAGTTAACAGATTGAATTAGTTAGGTAAATACCAACACTTATAAACTCCTTAAAAATACAAGAAAATACCATCGAGAAAACAGTACGACCATCTAGCTTTAATTTGTGGAGTGCAAATGAAAATTATGAATTGGTCGTATTATTTCGTAAAAAAAACTTAAAATATTGGGAATAAAATGGTTGTCGATTCACGGCCGTAGCGTATATAAGGGAGGATTTTTATGAACCGGACTCAGTCATAATTTCGATGTAAAGTGCGCGTTATTGATAAATCTAAAATAAATTGTACAAAATAATTATTATGTTTTGGTGTGTAAATAAATTAAAAATAAATAATAATAACACAATTAAAATGTTTTCAATTAAAATAAAGTTAATAAATAAAAACAGTTCAGAATTCTGAAATTTTTCCATTGAAAACACTTTCTTATCATCATTAAATTTTTTACTAACCAAATTTACTCCAAATAGTAATACTCCGATCTCTCAGTTACACCATTTTCCTTAATATTTAAATAGATTCTCCAAATTGGGTAGTGTTCCAGCCCAATATTATAATAGATGCAAAATTAGGATGTCTTTGGCACATTTCATTGTGTTTACCAGAATTGTGTGATCACATAACTGACTTGGGCATTTGCACTCAGGTCATGTTAAAGAGGACCAATGGAAAGACCGTTCTGTTAAAGGTAAGTTACACATCGTTTATCGTCAGATTGTTCCGGTATGCTATAATGCTATAATAATGTAAAACTTAAAGTATATAAAATGAAGAGGTGAAAAAGTCAGAAATGAGGACTCAATATTTTCCTGAAGTCGACCATAGAGGGTCTCAACACTTTCATCTAGTTACAAACGTTCTAGACGGAGAGGCAGCGCTAAAAAAATCTGTTTGAATTTACTAAAGCTAAATTTTTCACAGCTGATTACTGTGATTGTGTAGAGAAACATACTGCGGTCGGTCAAGCGAAACGTAGAACAGGGGTTACTGAGAGGGTATGAAAGTTGCTTTCCTACGAAGGTAATTAAATCCATTTACTAAGGCTGAAAATCAGTACACACATTCTAAATTGAATATAAATAAAAGTTATTATAGTCGGTCAGCTGTATGACGGGACAGAGCCGGTCGGTCGGCCACAGTGAATATACAGGGTTATTCACTATATTTTGACCCCCTTGTAAAGTGAATAGTAGTAAAAGGACAGCACCGGTACGGGCCCACAATTTTTTTCCCTAGATCTACTGACAAACTGGGCATTTGACAACATCTGGCAACAGCGCCTCCCATAAGAGCCTGTGTATTAGAGTTAGATAGAAAATCAATTTTTCCCCAGATTCTGGGGAAATTTTAAAAAAATTTTAAGGTCCATTCTGCTCATTTTTGACGCTTTTTGTTGAGAATATATTATATTCTTTGCTAAAAGTATTAACTGACTAGGCCCAAACTGCGCAGTCGCAATCATGCCGCTGAAAAAAATTAATACTCAACTCCATTGGGTTGCCTTAGATACCCACTAATATTTTTCACTACTAATATTTTGCTCGGAACGTAGACAAAATGTTTGATTTCAATCTTATGTCTTTTATTCTAATCTTTATCGGTGGTCTGAGTTTCTGTAAAGCAATAGAAGAATCGCTTGTTATCATACAATTAATTTTTAATCCTTATAAAAGTCCCATTTTTTGAAAAAATGTGAAAACGTTGAATTATCCACGTCCGTCTGTCCGTCCATGAACACAACTCCTTCGTCACTATACCAGGTAGAATGACAAATGAGGTGTCGAATGAAAGCTCATAACTCAAGGATGGTACCTACCAAAGGTGAGAAATTTGACCTAAGACTTCCGGTTTTAGAAATACAATCGGAAGTACTGTTTAATACCGGAATAATAAAAGCGATATATTATTCGACGCGCGTTAACAAGACGAGAACAAATATATACTTCCGGTTTCATGACTGTCTCTCCGTCCGTCCGCGAATATAGCTCCTGTGTTAATAATACAGATAGAATGGCAATAAATGAGGTGTCGAATGAAAGCTTATAACCCAATGATGTTAATAAAGATAAGAAATTTGACAGCGGACTTCCGGTTTTAGAGTTGTAACCGGAAGTACCGTTTTAAAGTTACCGAAATAGTATAAGCGATATATTATTCGACGTTTCTTAGCAAGACGAGAACAAATGTATACTTTTGGTTTTTATATCATTTCCCCATTTCCGGTTAAAGAATTCTAACCGGAAGTGCCATATTGTAGTCGCAGAAATAGTACATGTGATATATCAATCGAAACGGATTGAAAAATTGAATTTGGTTTCGGTTTTGAAGTCATTTCTTTTTAAGTATAACCGAATGTTTAGTAAAAGAGTTCAAATATCGACTTCCGGTACTACTTTCGACCACTTTGGGTGAAAACATAGGCTTACGAAATCCAATTACTTGTTTGATCGTGTATAATGAAATTTATCATATATTCTCTAGAATTCTATATTACCACCTCCTACAGTATTAATTTATCCGAAAAATAAATTTTTGTGCCAATTACAGGTACTAATGAATCATATAAATCAAGAAAAACTACAACTAGATAAACTTCAAGAATCCTTTACCCACATTAACAACATCTACAGAGACTTTATTGAAGCCGAACTGCAACCAAACATAGCTACCCCTCCTAACGCTCCAGTGGCTCCAAAAAGTAGTGCACAACAAAAACCAAGAGTACTAATAACTCAAGAGGATATGATGAACGAGATATTCCAGAAACTGGACACCGAAAAGGATGTGGCTAAAATAGAGTGGCTATTGGTGAGCTATTTGACTTCACTTTCGGAGTGTAGCATACTAACCCAATATAACTTGAATGAACTCCTAGTGACTTGTTTGGTAAGTATTTTTGTTTTGACTTGCTTTATGAATGCCCAAACGGCAAGTAGATTCTTTTATGTGGTTTATTCTCAATGAGACATTCAATAAAAGCCAAGATCCTTAAGAACAGTGTCAAACTTACGATGGTAAGATATCATCGTACTAGTCTGTAGTCAATTGTAAAAATTTATAGTACGTGGTCAATTAAAGTCTAGCTAATGAGCCCAGAACAGGAGTCCATCCAAATCCATTTTTTTACCACATTTTTCTGACAGCCACAACTCCTTCGCTTCTTTGATTTTCTGTATTTCTTATTTTTCTATGTCAATGGACTTCTACATTCGTCTTTCTATTTTCTGGACTTCCTTATGTATTTATTCTTTGATCTGTTGGCCGAGATCAGCTTCTTTTAGCCTTCTTAGATTAATTCTAGGTGTTTTGGTGGCTGTTTTTTATTTCCTTTAGTTTGAGTTTCATGTCTGCAAAAACAAAGTTGTGGTCACTTGCTATATCTCCATCTGGGTAAGGTTTAGTCGATACTATGGCCAACGAATATATACTCTAATAGAAAAGTCTTCTTCTTCTTCAGGTGCCATCTCCGCAGCGGAGGTTGGCAATCATCATAGCTATTTTAATTTTTGAGGCAGTAGCTCTAAATAGTTGTTTTGAGCTACATCCAAACCATTCTCTCAGGTTCTTCAGCCATGAAATTCGTCTTCTTCCGATGCTTCGTTTGCCATCTATCTTTCCTTGCATTATGAGTCGTAGGATGCTATACTTCTCGCCCCGCATCACATGTCTGAGATACTGTAGCTTTCTTTCTTTAATTGTAAGTTCAACTCCCTTCTCTTTACCTATTCTTCTCAGTATTTCATTGTTCGTAACTCTATCTACCCAGGAAACCTTCATAATTCTTCTATAGGTCCACATTTCAAAAGCGTCAAGTCGTCTTATTGTCTCTACATTTAACGTCCATGATTCCACTCCATAATATAGTACACTGTAGACGTAACATTTTGTTAGACGTACTTTAAGAGCTAATGTTAAATCTTTGCTACATAGGACCTTTTTCATTTTTATAAAATTAGAACGTGCTTTTTCGATTCTGACTTTTATTTCTGTAGTGTAGTCATTATTTTCTGTTATAAGTGTTCCTAGGTAAGTGTACTTTTTTACTCTTTCGATCTGCTGGCCCTCTACTATCAAGATTTCGTTAGTATTATGGTTGTTTTTACTAATTTCCATAAACTTCGTCTTTTTGATATTGAGAGAGAGTCCGTACTCCCTACTACACCTTACTATTTTGCTCATCAGTCTTTGCAGGTCTTGTAAACTATCGGCTATTATTACTGTATCATCTGCATATCTGATGTTGTTAACTAAGACTCCATTTACTCTTATGCCGATTGTTTCATCTTCCAGAGTTTCTCGCATTAGCTCTTCAGAATAAGCGTTAAATAATAGAGATGATAGTATGCAGCCTTGCCTGACTCCTCTCTTTATTTCCCTTTCTTCAGATGTTTCCTTTTCAATTCTTACTATTGCTCGCTGATTGTAATAGAGGTGTGTTATTAGTCTTAAATCTCTTTCATCTAGGTTTTTATTTTTTAGGATTTCCATGAGTCGATCATGTTTTACTTTATCAGACGCTTTATTGTAGTCTATAAAACAGACGTAAAGAGGATGGTTAACATACAAACATCTCTAAATAGAAAGGTACGGCCCTGTAACGTTTTAGCATAGGATTTTGCGTTCCAACTGAGTATGTACCATGGAGGTGCATAGAGCTGACAACGACTACGACACCTTAACCGATCTCATTACCGCCCGCACTGCGGCCGCAACATCTGTCGTCAAAAAGCCTGCTTATAAACGTGACCATCTGTTTCATATAAAAGCTTCTTCTAGGGGCTATATTATATTCTTTGCTATGGCCTTACGAAATCTTTGGTTTATAATGATGTAGTCAATCTGGTTTCTTCTATGTTCTCACCGCCATCTCTAGGGGCTTTCCTGGTGTATATTCTTCAGACTGCATGCTTTTTATTATATTTTTTTTTATAGAAATATACTCTAAATATTCTCTTCCAGGCCAGACAAAAGAAATTCACCGTACTTCAACAAATGCTTCAGTACGGAGTCATTTCTGACTCCAAATCTTTGGCATGTCTTTTACTCTCTTTAGGAAACATGCACCCGGGCACCTCCCAAATGGCGCTGGACATGCTAACAAGATTGGACGCGAAAGAAGAAATCCAGGAAGTGTTGTTGAGCGAAGGTCAAATTCTGACAGCTTTAAAACTAGCGGACAACGCTGCTAATCCTAGGAAGTTTTTGACAGCTGCGGAACAAGATGGAGATGTCACTCTTCAACATAGCGTTCTTATTTATTTAAAAAATAATCCTGAATTTGAGGCTGTTTTCCAAAAAGGTTAGTTATTAGACAGGTTTTTTACTATATACATAAAACTATAGGATGTCTCAAAACTTACATATATATTCCTGCTTTTCTTCAGAATAGAAAGATTAGCATCAGAGATACGAAAAAATATTTAAATATGAGATTGTAGCTTATTTAATTCCCAAGAACTTGGTTTGCAAAAATTTTTTTACGGCAAAATTGAGTGAGCTATTGACAATTAAAACTTGTAATATCATGCAAAAACCACCTTTACCAACCCTTTCAATGCCACCTATTTTTGTGACTGAGAGTTTTAAAAGGATTTAATATTAATAGCCTTATAGATCTTATACAAACCTACAAAATTCTTTTTTAACGAACTTTTTAAGATTAAAAATAAAACAGTTACGTTTAAAAAATCAATATATTTTTTTTGAAAAAAAAAAAAAAATGAGAAATCCAATTGGAAGCATAATAATGTAAGTTAGCGGTGTTTTTAGTCATTGGCATTATTTATTCTTCCTTATTTATGTATTATTAATAGATTCTAGAAGTTTGACTGGCTTAGATTGATTAGTTTTAAAAAAACTGATGTTTAAAGCGAATAACGAATGTTTGCAATTTGGTAAAAAATGCCATTTTCTTCAGAATAGAACGATTAGCATCAGAGATACGAAAAAATGTTTCAATATGAAATTGTAGGTAATTTAATTCTCGAAAACTTGGTTTGATAAAATTTGTTCTGCGGCAAAAATTGAGTGGATCGTAAATGAGTATACCATCGAAAAACAATGATTTTTTAGAAACAAAACTAATACTTTCGATAGCGAATAAATCAAAAACTAATAATTTTATCAAAAAAATGTATAGAACCTTTTTTTGCTTAGAATTAATATTTTTATTAATTTTTCGGTCAAAATATAATAAAAATTTCCACCCCCGAGATGGGGTGGCAACCACCACCATGGTAAACGCGCCTGTCGGCATCATATAGATTTTGATCCTTGGATTATCCACTACTTATTCTCAAATTTTCAAGCAAATTGATCCATTCTGTAAAAATTGCGAGGTGAAAAGCTTTGGTTCCTGGACTAATATAGTACCCCATACCATAATGCTTGGTTGTCTTGCTGTATGACGTTCAACAGCCAAGTCTATATCTCGTCTCTCACCTCGAAAACGTCTTACCCTTATGCGCCCATCAGAGCCACCCAAACAAAACCTAGATTCATCACAGAAGCAGACAACGTTGTCTGTTGCATTTTTTTGGGTATCAGTATATTTATGTTGATGCATTAGTTTATTGTAAACTGTGTACTAACGAAACATTTTAATTTTCAGATGAGCGATTGTCAAACTTTATCCAACAATACAACTCCATATTTGACAGAAGTAGTAATTAAATCTAGTGGACATTTTATTTAGAAGCTTTTCATTTATAAGAATAAAATATTGTCTCCAAATATAAAGACTGGAAGAATCATTGTACGTAAAAGAGGTCTAGAACTTTGCAGTAATGACAAATTAGGTAATTTTATTTATAGCCAATTTTTCTATATACTTAGCTTTATTTTTATTAATTTTTGTGAAATATATAGCTTTATATATTTATAAACATAAAGATACACTTATTTATTGTAACAAGATGTATTGTTTTTATTATATTGTTTTGTTGATGATACCTTTCTCTAACTCAAATGAACCTACCGTTTCCACCATTCTGATACTAAAACTGTCTCTAAAACTAAAAAAAAGGCTGAATAGCCTTTATAAGCTGGAAAGCTGGATATAAACGCAGATGTCGGCGGATACAGAGGGTGGTCAACAGGTCCATGGACCCCCTATTGTATTTAGTCTATATCTATTTTTTTATTATTTAATATTTTTTTCTGTCAACCAGAGCTCAATTCTTTTGATACCGTAGGTATCTGAGATGACTGAATTTTATCCTTAGAGTAAGTGTGAGTCATATGGCTAAATCTGGACAATAAAATATTTGCGGTACGTGTGACCCCCCTATTATGAATTTCTAAATCGGCGCCTGCAGATGTCTGTATATACATTGTTGTGTATTGTGATTATATCGGGTAACAAATTTATTTTAAAGCCAAAACATACAGAAGATAAGGTAATTAGCGTTAATTGCTTGTTAATCACAATCTGCATATCGGACTTTCGTAAACCTCGGGCGGATGTGATGATATTTGATACATGAATGAATGATACTAAACGACGATCGAGTGGATTAGTACTTGATTGCATTTATTTATTAATGTGAAATGGACATATAAGGAGAGGACGTCTCGCTCAACTCACCAGGGGGAAAGACATGTAAGGATCTACGATTAGCTCTCGTAAGGGATGGGGTTTGTGAACCGTCGAAATCGCTCAGCTCGCCAAGAAGACGGGGTTCGGAAGGTTTCAGAATATGTTCGGGCTATACTTAACTCACCAGTTATACTTTGTTGATTATTCTCCGTTCAACGAACCGAGAATCGTCAAATAGCTTTTCGTTCTGTCATTTATAGCGTCAGCGACGGTATAAAAACACGTTTTGCTTATGGGGATGGGTACGTATTTTCGGCTGCAATGCTATTCAAATGGGGATTCATTTTTTTCGAATCCCGAGAAAACTAATAAGTATTTTTGAAAAATTTAAACGCAGAATGAAAGATCACGTTATTAGCGAGGGCCGAAAGTCCCTGAGAACTTCTATAATGTTTATTTTAATAAGTTACAGGGGTGAAAAACTAAGAGAAAGTTTAGTGTGATTTTTAATTTCAAATATCTGATTCAAAATATACTTTTTATTTATTCTAAGGGACTTTCGGCATTCGGTAACAATTTAGTCTTTCATTCTGCATTTAAATTTTTCAAAAATATTTATTGGTTTTTCAGGATTCTAAAAAAATGAACACAATGTCACGCACTCTTGACACAATGACAACAAATTTGAGTAAAAATGAAGCATAATTTTCTTATTTATTCTTACTGTCATGTGATATTCGTAAGATTATTTTTTAATACGATGGATATTTTCTTAAATGTGACAGTTGTTAAAACTAGGAAACTGGTTGCCATTAAACAGAAACAATCTACTTAAAAAAATTCTATCGGTAATTTTCTACAGTAGATAATTCTCAGTATAATTTTAATCTGATTGGACAGAATTAAACACGTGATCAAAAATCTTACTATACGATTGGAAGTTAAAATCATTAAAAAATAATCAATTTAATTTTTATTTCGGGAAGCTTTCTATTGGTCAGAATCTCCTATGAATGAAATAATCACATTTATTAACTAAATTAATAATTTGCAATTATACAAATAATAGTTATCCAAGAACATTCAAAAGTTAATGATGACATTTTCAAGTAGAATGACATTCTAGTACAGTCGGAAAAATGAAAGAATACCCATGAACAATCGCATCAATCACTTATTTTGTATTTGCTGTCTTTTTCTATAAATAACAAACGTTTGTTATAAAAAAAGATAGCAAATACAAAATATCTGATTGATGTGATCGTTCATGGGTATTCTTTCATTTTTCCGACTGTAATGTTTACATATCCATACGAGTGTGAATTTTACTACACTTAATTTGCCGTGTAAAGACAGAAAAAGTAGGGATAGCCGTAAAATATTTGCGAATTATGTACCGATGGCCTTAATACATTGGCGTATTCTAGATTCTAGACGATATAGTTATATTATCGCCACAGTATGGTCAGAGCAACTCTTGGATGTAGAGAGCACATTTTCTATACATGAGAATAAGTGGAAGAGAGCCTTGACGAATTTTGAGGGCTTCGAAACATCTATGCTAAAAATCCTACAAGAAAATATCTTCAAAATGGTTTTGTTTTTGAAATTTTAAATAATGTATCGATTTTACAGTTAAAATAAAACTCTCGGTTCGAATTTATATACGACTATTTATTTACACAAGTTTATAGTACGGAGTTCGATTTATAACTAACTCCTAAAAATTAGCGTCCTTAGGTATATATTGAATACAAAAATACCAGAAATACAGCGAAAGTTCCAGAAGTTCCAGGATAAATGGATCTCTATTTATGCACGATCTTCGCCACCGAACAGTCGGGAGAATTCATTCCCCACGCCGCTCGCACCGGGATTCATCTAAATATTTCGGTGAATATCTGGCTGTAGAGATGGAACCTGTTACTTGCGGTAACTCTTTCGCTCCAATAATATTATTGTTCCCTCAGAATTTTCGTAGATATAAGATTTTAGTTTCTTTTTGGTGTTGAATGATAGGAAATTATTAGGCAACGGTAGAAAACTAAAACATCATAATAATGAACTTTAAATTTATTTGTGCGTTTAATTTATTTAAAACATAACTTAAAATTTCTAAATTAACATTTTTGTAACCGACAACAATCAATCAAGGCAATAACAATCGCCATTCCACAGATTAAAATATGACACAAAAAATTAAAATTAAACATAGATATCATACGAGCAAAAGTAGGTTTTCTTTAAATACATGTTATTGTTTTGCTTGATTGAAAATGATTTATGAGTAGAATTCACAAAATATTTACTAATGTGAAAGCACAGAAATCTGAAATCTGGTAAACGATATTAAGAGTTTAAATGTTATTTTGTTAGTAGCATAAAGTCAGTGGCGGTTTCTCCATAAGTGCACATGTGCACGTGAACCCCCAAAATTATTTTCACACCAACATTCATATATGTAATATTTATCATTCTATAAATAACATTTTAATGTAACTATACAGTAATTGAAATTCGAAATAACAGATCCAACGAGTTTATAAGTATCTAATAGGTAACATTTAATTATTTTTATTCTATTTCAAAGGAGAAAGTTCACGGATGCGAGGCCTTAGACAGAACCCCGCGTTCACCGCTCTCACAGTGGTTCCTATACAATGACTTTTATTGTGTCTAAAAATTCGTGAATGTATTTAAAGTTTTTAAACAAAGCAATTAGTTATTGCGGATTTTACGAGTGTTTATATTTTATTAATAATATTTTAATTTTTAACGTTAATAAGTAAAAGAACATTGGCTCATTGAAAGCTGTTAGCAGCGAGTTATCGTCAGCAATGATTCCAGTGGCGTATCAACCGAGCAGGTAACATGAACAACTTTTCAACAGGCTTTTATTCCCAACCAAATTATGAACAAAATGTAAAAACCATGGCTCCAATGATCCAAAATCCTATACAAATTCCCACTTGTTCCCAACAACCTAATGATTCACTACAAATAAACCAAACAAATGAACAAACAGCCAGTATTGAAGAACAGCAATGGAATGAGGTTACCGGAAAAAGATTAAGAAGCAGTCCAGAAATGCCTAGAAGTAACAAAAGACAAACAAAACTTGGTGAGTACTGGTTAAGTAAACCTATAACAACACAAAATCAATTTGATGCACTAAGTTCAATAGATGAAAGTGACAATTTGGAAGACACAGTTAAAAATACAGATGCAAAACCAAAACCACCTCCAATATTTGTATCAGGCGTGCAGATCTGCAAGCCTCTTATCGATCTATTGCAACAAGTAGCAGAAAATGATTTTATCACTAAAGCTATCAACAGCGAACAAATAAAAATTCAACCAAAATCAGACAAAGCATACACCGCCATAATAAATGCTCTAAAAACAAAAAACACGGACTTCCACACTTATAAACCTAAAAGTGAAAGACACTACCGAGTGGTTCTTAAAGGCATGCACCCCACGACAAATTTAGAAGAGATAAAAGAAGATCTTAAAACCAAAAACCATAATGTTATAAATATATGGAATATACTACACAACCAAACTAAAAAATCGCTGCCTATGTTCTACATTGATCTAGAAACAAAAGATAATAACAAGGACATCTATAACATTAAACAAGTAATGCATTCCATAGTAGAATTCGAAGCACCGCATGTCAAGAGAATAATTCCGCAATGTAGTAGATGTCAAAAATACAACCACACAAAAAACTTCTGCAATAAACAACCGTGCTGTGTCAAATGCGCAGAACCTCATTACACTAAAGAATGTCCAAGGAAAACCAGAGACAGTAATGTTAAATGTGCTAACTGTGGTGAAAATCACCCCGCAAATTATAGAGGGTGTGAAGTTCACAAACAATTACAAAAACTTAAATTCCCTAACTTGAGACGACACAACGCGAGGACAAACCAAGATAGAACTACAACAGTCAACTATGTGCAACCTGGAATAACATACGCACAAGCAACGCAAGCAGTTAACCAGCAAGCCTCCAACCAAACTACTACACAACATATACCAAATCAAACTAATAACCACACAGACATGTCAGAACTGAAAGACATGTTAAAAAAACTGACGGAACAAATGAGCACTATGCTCAACCTCCTGACCATGATTCTCAACCAGAAATGACTCAGTTACTAAAGCTAGTATTATGGAACGCCAATGGCTTAAGTCAACATGTAGAAGAATTAAAACTATTTATTAACACACAAAAAATTGACATAATGCTGATTACAGAAACTCATTTTACATCCAAAAACCACATCAATATTCCACGATTTACAACTTATCATACGCAACATCCCAACGAAAAAGCACATGGAGGCACTGCAATAATAGTTAGTAATAAACTAAAGCACTACGAAATACAAAAACATGAATGCGACTATCTACAGGCCACCAGCATTGTTGTGGAAGATCAACTAGGCCCACTGACAGTATCAGCTATATACTGTCCGCCAAAGCACAATAACAAAACGGAACAGTTTGAAAATTTCTTTAAAACATTAGGAAATAGATTTATAGCAGGAGGAGATTTTAATTCTAAGCATACTACCTGGGGATCCAGAATTATTACCACAAAAGGCAGAGAACTTCTTAAAGCTGTAAATGCGACCAATGCAAATTACCTCACCACAAGGGAACCAACTTACTGGCCTACCGACAATGCAAAAATACCTGATCTACTCGACTTTTATATTGTTAAAGGAATTAATGTTAAATTGGCAAAAGTAGAATCTTGTTACGATCTACCCTCTGACCACTCTAGCGTAATCGCGACATGGTATGCACAAATAACAAACAGTACTAAACAACCATCACTATACAGTAACAAAACAGACTGGAGCATTTTCAAGACTAAACTAGATGAACTAATTGACATAAACATCCCATTGAAAACAGAAAGTGACATCTACGCAGCAGTAGAAAATCTTCAGAAATCTATACAAGAAGCTGCTTGGTATGCTACCCCTGACTGCTACCAAACAGAATTGAAAGAGAATTGCCCAACTGTAATAAAGGAAATGATTGCTAGAAAGAGAAAAATAAATGAAGAGTGGCGAAGAAAAAGAACACATGAGAACAAGGCGAAATTAAATAAAATCACCAAGGAAATTAAACTACAATTGCATAATATCAAAAATAACAAAATACAAGAATATCTTACAGGTTTATCAGCAAACGCAGATAGTGAATATACCCTTTGGAAGGCCACGAGAAAAATCAAACACCCGAAACAACAAATACCACCAATACGAAACCAAGAGGGAAACTGGTGTAGAAATAATAAGGAAAAAGCCGAAGCATTTGCAAATCACCTCACTAATGTATTCCAGCCACATCCCATGGAAGATGGTGACACAGAGGAAGAAATAAATGACTTCCTGGAATCGCCCTACCAGATGGATTTACCTATACAAAAAATCACCACTAAAGAAGTTAGAAATATGATCCAGCATGAAATCAGTCCAAAAAAAGCTCCAGGGTATGACCTGATCAACGGGAAAGTACTGCAGCAATTGACATGCAAAGGTCTGAAAATGATAACGCAAGTATTTAATGCAATATTTAGGCTAGGTTACTACCCAGAACAATGGAAAGTTGCTCAAATTATTCTCATACCTAAGCCAGGGAAAAATAAAACTCAGGTGACTTCATACAGACCAATAAGCCTGCTACCTGTTCTATCAAAAATTTTGGAAAAACTTCTCCTTAAACAATTATCCCCAGTTATAGAAGAAAGGAAACTAATTCCCCAACACCAATTTGGGTTCAGAACACAACACGGAACGATAGAACAGGTACATAGACTGGTAAAACACATCAGAAGTGATCTAGAAAATAAAAGGTATTGTTCTGCTGCATTCATGGACATTGGTCAGGCCTTCGACAAGGTATGGCATGCTGGTATGCTCTTTAAACTAAAGAAAAACCTTCCTCATCCTTTTTATCAAATCCTAAAAAGCTATATTTCCAACCGACATTTCCTAGTCAAGCAGGATAATGAATACACAAGCCTAAGACCAATAAAAGCCGGAGTACCACAAGGAAGTGTCTTGGGACCGATATTGTACTTGCTCTACACTGCTGACCTACCCACAAGTAACAAAACAACGTGTGCAACTTTTGCTGATGACACTGCTGTACTAGCCTCTCACCATGATCCAAATACAGCATCCAGAACCCTTCAGAAAGACCTTAATAATATACAAATATGGCTTAAAAAATGGAAGATAAAGGCGAATGAGAGTAAATCCATCCATGTAACCTTCACCATGAGAAGACAAACATGTCCATCTGTAACACTAAATGAAACTCAACTCCCACAAACCGATACTGTCAAGTACCTAGGAATCCATCTTGATAGGAGATTAACTTGGCAAAAACACATTTTTACAAAAAGAAAACAACTAGGAATAAAATTTCGAGAAATGTACTGGATCATCGGTCGTAAATCTCAACTATCACTTGAAAACAAACTGCTGATATATAAAACTATATTAAAACCAGTGTGGACCTATGGTATCCAACTTTGGGGGACAGCCAGTCAAACTAACCTAGAAATATTGCAGAGATTCCAGAACAAAGTCCTTAGAACAATGCTGAATGCCCCTTGGTACGTGCCAAACTATGTGATAGAGCAAGACCTCAATGTGCCATCCATAAAAACAGTAATAACGGAATATTACAAAAAATATTCCAAGAGACTAGAATCTCATCCAAATGAGTTAGCCAGCAACCTTACTGATGACCACAATGATGTACGACGCCTGAAGAGATTCAAAGTAGTGGATCTAGCAAGAAGATTCGAATAATCTGTGATAACTAAACTTATTTTAATTTGTTTTAATTTAATTTATGTAAAGAGGGTGATCACTGGATCTCCCTCTACAGGTCAAAATTTTCAATTTTTGTCAAATAATTTACCTATTGTTCTCAGTTGAGGACAGATTGTAAATATTACAACATTAAATAAAAAAAAAAAAAACAATGACTTTTCATACGACGAAATACAACTCACCACCCACCCCGCTACCCCGCTCTAGCCCACAAGTTTAGATGGCCACATGATCACAAGTTGGATGTGATCTTATGGCATGATCTTTGGTGTTTTCAACGTGCACGGCACACGTATGTTTAAATTTTGCTTTCGTGAAGTTCGAATTTCGGAACTATATTAAGAATGGAAGGATTTGTGGACGTAAATGTTAGCGTGGAATATTTAAAATCAATTAAATTTTCTTCATTATATTTAGAAGAAAAATTAAAAATGCCGAAACCAAATTTGTAAATTAAGAATGTACCAAAGTGCAAACGTCGGGATTATAAATGATTATTTAAAATGGAGATTTGTGTAAAAACTTACAAATTGTGTAGGTGTGAAGCACATATTTGGAGAAGAGGAAGCATAATGAATAAAATAGAAGATACGATTTTAACTATCCAGTTGGAATTCCAGATTGGAATTCTCCAATTATGTACTTGTTACGATGCCAGTGACAACTGCAGAAACAGAACGATGTCTCTCTGCATTGAAACGTATCAAAACTTTCCTTAGAATAGCTATGGGCCAGGATCGATTAACTGCACTCGCAATGTTTTCAATAAAAAAAAATGATTCAAGAAATTCCAAATTTTACTGAATTTGTGTGTGAATAATTTATCTAAAAAATAACAGGCGACTGACTTTCGTTACAAAACTTGCTTGTAACATTTAAACACTAAATTATAATTTTAAGTCAATAAAATACATTATTTATTGTAATTTTTAATAAGGTCCTTTGATTTTTACAATTTGAAGACACTCAAAAACCTTTTACCTACGGAAATAGGGTCTCAAGGTCTTTTTATATGTTAACATTATGTGTGCACCCCCAATATTTTACACCAGGCGCCGCCACTGCATAAAGTACACTACAGATGTTCAATTTTTATTCGTTGAATGAATGGATCAATTAACATTACAGATAATATCGAGTGCTTCAGATACTTAGATAATATTTTAATTATATTATAAATTCTTAAATCATTCCTATGTACGAATAATAAAAAATGATCAGTGCATATAAGCATTTCCTTTAATCAAGCCAACTTAAGCAGCACGGAATAAGAAAATTACTTCTTTTCTTAATAAGAGCAAGGCTTTTGACAGAGTGCGGTTAAAGGACGTGATAAAAATAATGGGAGGAAAAGGGCTAAACCACAGGCTAATTAACCTAGTACACGATATAACATACAATGTAAAACCAAAAATAAGAGAGGCATTTGACAACAGAAGACATAGCTATAAACACAGGAATCCACCAAGGCGATTCACTGAGCCCTTTCATATTTAATTTAATAATGGACAAAATAAATAAAAAAATAAAGAATAAAACAGAACAGCTGGATTTAAGATGGGTAACACATTTTTTAGATTCGTTTGCTACGCTGGCCGTATGACCCTTATCGCCGATTCTGAAGACAATTTCCAAAGGTTACTGCATGCATTTAATACTAAAGCTAAAGAACTAAACATGCTCATCAACACCGAGAAGACTAAATGCCTAATACTTTCCATAGAACCGATAAGATGCAAATTGGAACTGGTGAGTCAAACTGTGGAACTGGTGAATCACATCAAATATCTTGGTGCGGAGATAACAAGCTATGGAAATCTCTGAAAAGAGGTCAGAGAACAAACATTGAAAGCAGCTAGAATCTCACGATGCGTATGGAAGATCGAATATCTAAATACTGAAAGCAAAGTCAAGATATACAGGGTGTCCCGAAAAGATTGGTCATAAATTATACCACAGATTTTGGGGTCAAAAATAGGTTGATTGAACCTCACTTACCTATATACAATAGTGCACACAAAAAAAGTTACAGCCCTTTGAAGTTACAAAATAAACATCGATTTTTTTTTCATATATCGAAAACTCTTAGAGATTTTTTATTGAAAATAAACATGTGGCATTCTTATGACAGCAACATCTTAAAAAAAATTAAAATTAAATTTGTGCACCCCATAAAAATTTTATTGGGGTTTTGTTCCCTTAAACCCTCCCAAACTTTTGTGTACGTTCCAATTAAATTATTATTGTGGCACCATTAGTTAAACACAATGTTTTTAAAACTTTTTTGCCCCTTAGTATTTTTTCGATAAGCCAGTGTTTATCGAGATATTTTGAATATTTTTCGAATCCACCACATATTTGTATATGGTTAAGTACGATTATAGACACCTGTTAATAATCTGAAAATGTATTTATAATTTACATTTTTAGGTGTATTTTGATAAAGAAGCCCACATCTCGATAAAAGTCGACTTATCAAAAAAAGACTAAGAGACAAAAATGTTTTAGAAACACTGTGTTTAACTAATCTTACCACAATAATAGTTTAATTGGAACGTACACATACATCTGGGGGGTTTAAAGGAACAAAACTCCCATAAAATTTTTATGTAAATATATTAACCCATTAACTCTGACCGTACTCATTTGAGGACGCCTATAAAAATAAAATTTCTGTTGAATTTAAAAATGTTTTGTGCTATTTGTCACGTTTTCTCTTATCAAGATAAATAGTGTAGTCAGTAACTGGCTTCAGTTCGCTTTAAATACAACCAGTTGTGATTATATAGTACTTTGTAGTACATGAGTTTCTGAAGAGGTGCAGTTACAAATTAAAAAACATTTTTCCACCAAGAAAAAAATTAGTTTTAAAAGTTTTATACCGCAAATTAGAAGTCCACGGACTATTCTAAATGTAAGTAAACACAACAAATTTATTTTATATTTGGTAGTATTTAACAGCCACTATATTTTACCGTCCTCGAACGAACACGTTAGGCACAAATATGTCCAATTCGCGCATTTGCTTGTTTTCGGATCATTATGGATCCTACAATATTTTATGGCTCCAAAACCTTCCAAAAATTGGAACAAGCTTGGAAGAAGTTAATAATGAGGAATATGAACAGCTGAAAAATATTGATTTGTGTGTTATGCCACCAAATTTCTATGAACTGACAGATACTTACCGAAGAGCTTGATTATGATTTTCTAGAAGATTTAAATTGCATTCCAAATAATTCCTGAAACTATAGAAACTTCTCTTAAGTCTTCTAATAAACTAGATGATAGAAGAACTTCTGATGAAGTTTCGGGTGGACTATCCAAGGAATGTGCTAATTTTTTAAAACCCAAGTGGGTAAAAACCGATTTTAAATCTAATACCACAACAGTAAACATCATTTGAAGAGGAGAAGAAAAACGTTAACGAAGCTCTAAAGAATTTATCACCCATTTAAATTTTTGAAAAATTAAAAAATTAATGAAGAAGTTATTACATAGGTACATTTGTGACCAGTCAATTATTTTATACGTACAGTAAAAAAATAATAACTCTTTTACAATATCTCCAAACTGCAAACTTTTTTTGCAATCATATATTATCTAACTGGGTATAACAGATTACCAGGAGAAAGGTTATGTTGGTCATTAGATGAGGACCTAGGAGTTTCCTGTGTTTTATAACGCGATGAGCAGAGACAGGTGCAAACTTAGAAATAAAAAAGTTTGTTCATCTAGCGGATAATACCAAAGTAGGTGATTTTAAAGATCGTATCTGAAACAAAAAAACATAAAGGCGAAAGGAACTGCAAGAGAAGATTGTGTGCAAAAGTGTCCAGTAATGGAGTCTAAGCTAATAAAGAAAATGGCAAGAGATACATATGATTATACAGGGTGTCCCGAAAAGATTGGTCATAAATTATACCACAGATTCTGGGGTCAAAAATAGATTGATTGAACCTCACTTACCTATATACAATAGTGCATACAAAAAAAGTTACAGCCCTTTGAAGTTACAAAATGAAATTCGATTTTTTTTCATATATCGAAAACTCTTAGAGATTTTTTATTGAAAATAGACATGTGGCATTCTTATGGCAGTAACATCTTAAAAAAAATTAAAGTGAAATTTGTGCACTCCATAAAAATTTTATGGGGGTTTTGTTCCCTTCAACCCCCCCAAACTTCTGTGTACGTTCCAATTAAATTATAATTGTGACACCATTAGTTAAACACAATGTTTTTAAAAGTTTTTTGTCTTTTAGTACTTTTTCGATAAGTCAGTTTTATCGAGATATTTTGAATATTTGTCGGATCCACCACATATTTGTATATGGTGAAGTACGATTATAGACCTGTTAATAATATCTGAAAATGTATTTATAATTTACATTTTTAGATATATTTTGAAAAAGAAGCCGCATCTCGATAAAAGGTGACTTATCAAAAAAAGACTAAGAGGCAAAAATGTTTTAAAAACACTGTGTTTAACTAATGGTACCACAATAATAGTTTAATTGGAACGTACACAAACATTTGGGGGTTTAAAGGAACAAGATCCCCATAAAATTTTTATGTAAATATATTAAAGAAGAAGTCGCATCTCGATAAAAACTGGCTTATCGAAAAAATACTAAGATGCAAAAAAGGTTTAAAAAGGTTGTGTTTAACTAATGGTACCACAATAATGAATTAATTGGAACGTACACAAAAGTTTGGGGGGGGGGTTTAGGGGAACAAAACCCCCAAAAAATTTTTATGTGGTAAACAAATTTCACTATAATTTTGTTTTAAGATGTTCTTGCCATAAGAATGATACTTGTCCATTTTCAATAAAAAATCTTTAATAGTTTTCGATATATTGAAAAAAATCGATTTTCATTTTGTAACTTCAAAGGGCTGTAACTTTTTTTATGAGCACATTTGTACTAAGGTAAGTTAGGTTCAATCGAACCATTTTTGACACTAGAATGTGTGGTATAATTTATGACCAATCTTTTCGGGACACCCTGTATATTCGACAAAACTAATGAAATTTTGTATGCAAAATGGTATGACAATAGTGTTTGTTCTATGTTATCCAATTACCATTGAACCGCTAGGTGATGTAAAACGGTGGTTCAGAGCATCAAAATCAAAAGAAAATATAGTACAGTCAAAATTGTTTGCTTCCTACAATTTTTGAATGGGTGGAGCTGATGCGCATGATCAGTGCATGGTATCATTATATCGTATAAGAATAAAAGGTAAAAAGTGGTGGTGGGTTTTACTTACGTACTTTTTTGACATGATCATGACTAATACCTTGAAACTTCATCAAATTTCTTCTGAAAATGTGATGGATCAGTTAGAATCCCATCATCATATATATAGTACGTAGGTCCAAGAACACAGAAAAAAAGCTAGTTCCAGCATTAAAGTCACCGAAAGCTTTCATTTTCCGGGAAAATTGGAAAAACAGAAAGTGTTCTGTATGTCATATGAAGGCAAGGTGGACTAGCAAAAAGTGTGAAAAAACCATGTGTAGTGAAAAATTATATTTTGAAAAATACCATACAAATACCTAACGTCCCCATTTGAGGACGCCTTTGTATTTCAAAATAATTTTGAATTTTTTTTTTAATATTATGTAATAGTGTAACCCAAACATCACAATTTTGTATCCTTTGCCATTTTTTCCAAGCTAGTTTCTTTTTAGGCGTTAATGGGTTAAAAAAGAAGCCGCATCTCGATAAAAACTGGCTTATCGAAAAAATACTAAGAGCCAAAAAGTTTTAAAAACGTTTATGTTTAACTAATGGTATTCTTTTTCTCATGATCATCTTTCAGTGCGTCACAGTTTTTCGATTTTTTTCTAACGCATTAAATTGTATGTGACAGAAGAAACGTACGTCTCTGATTACAGACATTTACAACATTTATTCTAGTTATTCTAGTTGTCGATAGATGGCGCCATAATAAAAAAATTTTTTTTAAATTAGATAATAATATTACAAATATAATCTGTATAATTTATAAGACTATACAAATCAAAGAAAATACCATTTTATAAATGCAAGAAACACATTTGATTTGTTTGTATTCCAAATTGAAAATAAAATGTGACAACTGTCAGATTTAACTAAAATGTCATGTTAGAATAAATGTCATAAATGTGTATTATCACGGACTTACCCTTTTTCCTATCATTTGTTACGCACTAAAAAATGCTCATGAAAAGTACAATACCACAATAATGAATTAATTGGAACGTACACAAAAGTTTGGAGGGGTTTAAAGGAACAAAACCCCCATAAAATTTTAATGGGGTGGACAACTTTCACTATAATTTTGTTTTAAGATGTTTCTGCCATAATAATGATACATGTCCATTTTCAATAAAAAATCTCTAATAGTTTTCGATATATTGAAAAAAATCGATTTTCATTTTGTAACTTCAAAGGGCTGTAACTTTTTTTATGATCACATTTGTACTAATAAGTGTTGTTCTGAAGATATTTCCTTGTGGCATTTTTATAATAAACTATATTTAATGGGAAATAAGCCACAACTTTACAAAAAAAATGATTTTATTAACGTTTCGAAGCCCAAATCGGGTTTCGTTGTCAAAATACAAAATACTACTAAAATAAATAAAAATGTTGTTACTAAGTAAAAAAATTCTTCTAATAATTTATTTAATCTGACTCATTTATATTGGCAATTCAGACGTATATTATACATTTTAAAGTAGAAGACTTTAAAATGATATCGCCAATATTTATGAGTTGCGTTCCTGGGACGACTTTACTAAATGATAGTTCATTCGATTACATGAAATCAATCCCAACTCAAGAATATCCGTCACAAAAAAATCATAGCATGTAATCTGTCTTTAAAAAGACAACCAAATGCAGCGATGATAGTAAAAGACAACCAAATGCAACGATGATAGTAAAATTCTCGCGTTAGAGATTCCATAGTAAATCACGAGGGAAAACCAGGAAAAAACCTCGTGATACTATCCCGACATCTTAAGTATTTGGTCTTACATTTAATTTACTTTCAAAAAACTAATACCAAATTCTGTAAGTAATTAGTAAGTCAATAACATATCAAGTTAGTACAAATTTTATATTTTAGTATTACTTATTGTATATCTATATATTATTAATATTATTTATAATTTAAACATATTAAAGTCAGAATTTGGTATTAGTTTTTTGAAAGTAAATTAAATGTAAGACCAAATACTTACGATGTCGGGATAGTATCACGACGTTTTTTCCTGGTTTTCCCTCGTGATTTACTATGGAATCTCTAACGCGAGAATTTTACTATCATCGTTGCATTTGGTTGTCTTTTTAAAGACAGATTGCATGCTATGATTTTTTTGTGACGGATATTCTTGAGTTGGGATTGATTTCATGTAATCGAATGAACTATCTTTTAGTAAAGTCGTCCCAGGAACGCAACTCATAAATATTGGCGATATCATTTTAAACTCTTCTACTTTAAAATGTATAATATACGTCTGAATTGCCAATATAAATGAGTCGGATTAAATAAATTATTAGAAGAATTTTTTTACTTAGCAACAACATTTTTATTTATTTTAGTAGTATTTTGTATTTTGACAACGAAATCCGATTTGGGCTTTGAAACGTTAATAAAACCACTTTTTGGTAAAATTGTGGCTTATTTCCCATTAAAAATAGTTTATTGTACTAATAAGGTAAGTTAGGTTCAATCGAACTATTTTTGACCCCAGAATGTGCGGTATAATTTATGACCAATGTTTTCGGGACACCCTGTATAAAACAACAATAATACCTATTATAACATATGCGACAGAAACAAGACCAGATTCAAATGATGAGAACAGTTGAAATGAGAACACTAGGAAGTATACAAGGCAAAACTTCACGTGACAGAATAAAAAGTGAAGACATCAGACAACACTGTGGAATACAAGATATAGGAAGGTGGGTCAGACAGAGACGAAGATATTGGAATAAACATATAAAGAGAATGGAGGACAGCAGGCTCGTTAAAAGCCCAAAAACGAATGACCCAGTAGTTAAAAGACCACAGGGTAGACCAACAAAACGATGGCGAGAACGCTGGACCTCATCATCCGGGGAAAACTTGATGGCAATGAACACGCAGTAGCCTACTAGCATGCTCGATCATGCTAGAAAGAAGAAGAAGACTTCTTAATAATTCTTTATGTCCATCAGGAATTGATTTAATACTTCTGGTCCATGAGTCTAAATGGAGAACACATCATCTACATATCTCCACCATACTGTGGATTGTTTCTCTTGTTTTTGTACAATGTTTTGTCCGATTCCATGAATCAACTACTTAAACGTTGTTACTCAAGTACTAAAGAAATGCACTAAAAAGCGATATTAGAAATACTATAAATTTCAGTACTGCTGATTTTGTCAACTAACTTAATCATAACAACATATAATAATTATACGCTCACTACATATCAAATCATCCAAAACACTAAGTCTTAGTTTAGTTTCGTAACCCTATTCCTTCCTTTGGGGAACAAAATAAGGTTAGAAGTATTCCAAGCTTCGTCTGCTTTGATCTTGGAGGAGAAATGGGCTGGATTGATGGCCACCTTCATGGGCTTTATCTCAGATGGATAAAACGGCGAGATGGTTGGTACGATCTTGTTGGACTGTTGCGGCGTGAAATATTTTTGTCTCTCCATTTCTTTGTACTTTCGTCTATAATAGAATACTTCTCCAGCCAAGGTGATCATCGCTAGGGCGAGGCCGAACAATGTGGCTATGAATACTCCACCTGAAGATACAAATAAAGTAATAGTAAGTATATACATGAGATTCTCTATATACATAAAGTTAAAAGAAAATTACCAAACATGAAATTATACATTTTTGGAACACATTTTCATTAAAAATGATTCAGAATAGTCATTAATTTCTCCAGAAAATTACTTTACAATTAAAATTTTGATTTATTTTTAACTAAACCCCTGATATTGATAACAAATAAAAAGCAGAAAAACCTTTGAAAGCCGAACAATCTGACAACGTCGCATAACTAAATTTTTAGATCGATCTGACCTTGGCGGTTTTAGATATTTCAATCGACTTGTACCAACGCTTGTACGCAGTTCAACTACTAGAAGTTATAATGTCAAAGCTATATATTTCCTGCTGATACTTTTTTGTAATACTGACATTGTTTCAGATATGCCTGAAAATATCCTAATTAGCCATTTGTTACCAATAATTACACTTTTATAAAAAATAACTTTTTATAATACCCCCTTTTTATTATTTATAGGACACAATATAAAAAAGTGTTATAAAAACAATTATTTTTCAAATCAAAATATAAATTTTAAAAACAGACTTCCAATAATAATTACAATAATACATATTATATTATATTATATTATATTATAATACATATCAGCGGCGGCTCGTGGGTCAATCTTCAGGGGGGTCATTTTGGTTTGAAAACTTCAAACTGTTGATTTTTTAAAGTATTTAAAAGATCTTTTAGCATTTATATTTTAGATAAAAAATACAGACTTAGATAAAACTCAATACTATTTACCCTAGTTTTCCGAAAATTAAATTTGTCTTTTTTTAGAGTAAATCTTTTAAAAAATATAGGAAAAATGGTATGAACAGGTTATTGACTGATATATAGATAGGAATATTTATAGTATAATAAATTGTAAATTTATTAAAACGAAACTTACTTTAAATATTTTTATATTTTAAGTCAATTCTTCTATCCTTTAGTTCTGCAAAATAGTCTATGACCTTCTCATTGAAATTTGGAATGCTCTTGACAAGCGTTTTCTCGATGCTCAGCATAGACAAGGCACTAAGTCTAGGTTGTCCCATCGTATTACGCAGGAATGTTTTTACTCTTTTTAAAGTAGAAAAACATCTCTCACTTTCCACGGTTGTCATAGGGAGTGTGCACAAAATATTTAATAACTTCACTGCTTCAGAAAATGTTTCAGACAAATTCATGTTAATAAAAAGCTGAAGTATGGCTACTGCACCAGCACTATTGCGAAAATCCTCACGACAATATAAGACTTCAAGTTCCGATTTTAGTTTGGAAATATTCACTGTGGGATAATTAGCCGTCACCATTTTTAAAATATTTTGCGGAAAGTTGGTAGTGTATGCTTCAAATTTCTCTATGTAGAATAACTGTGAAATCATGAGATGATCATTGAAACTAAACCTGTGATTTATTTCAGATATAATAATATCACAAATTTCAAGTGCAGTTCGTCGCTTTGGATCCTCTGCAGTAGTTTTTCTTTTTTTTGCTGTTGATGTGCTTGGTACTTCTGATTCCAAAATAGTATTTCTAATTATTTGGATATTGTTGTTAAAAGACAGGATACAATTTTTGACAGATATAACATCAATGTCTCGCATTTGCAATTGTTTAAACAATATATCAACATGGGGCATTATTTTATGGAAAAAATTTAACCAAAATAAAAAATGCTCATCTTCCAAATGTCTTTTTAAACCAGTTGCTTGATTTATATTGTTACCATCTTGCTCCTCATCAATAATTTCCTCTAAGCAAGATTTTAAATCATCTTTATAAGTGTATACAATTTCAACACATTTTGTATTGAAAGCCCATCGAGTAGGCGCAGCTTTAGGTAGCCTTACTTTAACCACTCTATCCAGAACCATCGTACGTTTTGGAGATCGGCCGAAAAAGGACGAAAATCCGTGTAAATTTGCAAAAAATATTTTTATCGGTTTGTGTTGACTCGCCGCTTTTTGGAGGATAAGATTAAATTGATGGGCATAGCAGTGAATGAAGTGTGCATTTGGGTATATTTCTTTAATTTTTGTTTGTACTCCTCCCAGTTTACCGCTCATGACTGATGCACCATCGTAACTTTGGGCAATCAATTTTTCAGGTGCTTCATTAATTTTTAATAATTGAAGTTCTTCCAATATTACATTAGTTAAATGTTGTGCTGTAGTACCTAGGGGGTTAACAAATTTCCAAAATCTTTCATGTACAATACCAGTTAATACATATCGCAATATGATAATCATCTGCGTTTTATTGGAGCTGTCTGTGGTCTCATCTACTTGAATGGCCACAAAATTTGTCTGGCCAATCTCCTTCATGATATGAGTATGCACAATGGCTAACATTGATTCTAAAATATCGTTCTGAATTGTTTTCGATGTTCCTTTAAATACTGTACTTTTTTCAATGTGTTCTTTAAACATTAAATCCAGTTCAGAAACAAAATCGATAAGGCCCAGAAAAATTCCACGATTATTGGAGCTGTCACTTTCGTCATGACCGCGCAATGCAATTTCGAAAACTCCACAAAATTTTACACAGTCGATTAGTTTGTTTAAAATATACCTATTTTTAGATACCAATTCATTAAAGTCATGCACAGATTTACGATATACACTATCAAGTTGCTGTCTTATGTTAACACGTCCTAAACTTGCGTAACTCATTGATGAATTTATATGAGTAGTTGAAGAGGCATGTTTTGTAATTTTCACTTTTAAATGCTTAATGTCAGTTACTCCATTTTTCGCCCATACAGCGTCATTCGAAAACAGTAAACACGGATAGCAAAAAAATGCATTTCTCACACTGCAGCCACAAATCCAATCACACAAATTGTACATTGATTCTTTAAAATATCTTTGAATGTCCTTACCCCTATCCTTTGTTGTTTGTTTTAAATTCATGTTTGGTTTTGGTCGACCACTTTCTTTTTTCTCAAGCCGCCGTTCATAATTTAGTGTTCCAGCAGATTTTAAGGCAATTATTTCGTCAACAACACTCATCTTGTTTTTGTTACAATCACAAAAAAATCCAACAAAACAAAATAAATTACGCAAATACGCCGCGATCGATATAGACCTGCCGTGAAGTGCGGTCAGCAGACGGTAACTAACTAAACGTGAGGCCGTCGACTCTACTAGAGGTATACGACGGAAAGGTCACTCCCACTCTCGCCCACGAAATTGCTATCTGCCGTCTCTTTTCTATTTTACATGCATTTGTCCATAAGCCATAAGAACTGTATATAGACAATTTAAAATACGGCCCAGCCACGGGCTTGTGTATAGCGCGAGGCGCGACGTTATTATATCTATTATATTTGTTTTGCCAATGCAGACTGCTGAGAGAGAATTTTATATTTCAGAGTGAAGTTTTAGATAAAAGATATTTTTAATAAAATTGGTATTTTTATGAGATTATTTTAGGGGGGTCATTGACCAATTGACCCTAAGGAGGAGCCGCGCTTGATACATATTATATTAAAATAACTATGATTTTTTGGAATAACAAAACTCAATGCATCAATGTAAAACCTGTTGAATATTGCATTGTCATCGAATTCTGAGTTATTCTGAAAATTTCAAATCTCTAATGTTGATTTTTTAACCAAGAGGAGTATACTAAAAAGACAGATTCACAGCCAAGAAAGTTACTAGAAAAGTCACCAAATTCATCTTCTTTTTTCGTTTATCATATCAGCTTTCGATGATAATCCATACATATTATATTATATTAACGCATCACTAAAGAGTTCTAAAAACAACTGTTTTTATATAAAAGTAGACTAAAAATCTAAAAATTAAAGGAATAATGCAGAAAATACAAAAAATCGCCGATATACTGAATTAACCTACAAAATGACAGAAATGCCAAAATTTAATAACAGTATAGTAAACTTGCCTTGCGTTGGACCAATTAGAAACAAGCATTACGGCGCGGTAAATTTGAATCACTCCTCTTGGTTAAAAAACAAACTATAGCTAGTCGGGAGTAGTTTAAAATCGATTACAAAATTTTTCCGGACAAAGTGATAAAGAACAAGTGAAATATATAAAAACGTTTTAAAAATATGAAAGCATGTACCTAAACTCTCTAAAGTAATTCCTTCGTTATCATCAGTACTTGGACAGTCCCCTTTAGCTGAATGATTCCAATACTTTTCTTGCAATCCTTCAAAGTAGCGTTGTTTTTGAAGGAGTAGAATCCTTAAAAATATTATTTATTTAGTTTATGACACAAACTAATAAACTACAAACTGTATTATATACAGTACCCAGGAAAGTAAAAGTTAGACAGATGTTGTGCTATGTAGAAGTCAGCTAAAAGAGATTACCAATTGTAAAGTAGTAGGGTGAATATGTAACTATATAGTCAATACCGACTGGTAATACTTGGTGGTGGAATGATGAAGTGCTACAGAAGCGTAGGGGAAAGGAAGAGGCTAGATAGGAGTATGAGTGGTCTAAAAGAGAGCAAGATAAGGATACATCCAAGGTAGCAAAGTATGAGGCAAAGCGCGCTGTAGCTACTGCTAAGGAAAGATCGTCTACAAAGCTGCATAAAGATTTGGAAACAACCGAGGGGATGAAAGGGTTATATAGCAATGTTATAGCAACGGACAATTCATCAAAGAACTTGACTCGCGTGTGCCAGATTAACAGTGCATTTTTTAAATGCGGCAAATTAAAGGAGGAGATTTTTATGAGATGTTTCTTAAAGGAGAGGGTACGATCTAGCATAATTCCTAGGTATTTAGGAAACTTTGAATCGGTTCTCCAGACTGCTGATCTAAACGTCTGCAGTCTTTGCCTCTTGCATCAAAGACATGCGGAAAAGTTTGAGCTGAGCCCAATAATATAGGAAAAAATCTATATCACTGTGCTGATTTTTGAAGTTATACTTCTTTACCGGCGATAGAGGGTAAATTTTTATATGGGAAAACCTAGCGACCGGGCGCATGCGCATTATAACTTTGTTCTGATTGGATGTTCAAATGACATGTCAAAAATTATTCAATATGGTGGCTGTGGCACAGCTGTAGTTAGATTATTTATGGTTGTTGCGTTTTAAAATTTGTGTGAAAAGAAACAACAAACAAAAGTTAGTTAATAGTTATACTGCCTTTTTAAATAGTTTTCATATACCTATATTTTTGGACTTTTGGACTATTTTGGACAAGGAAAACTCATTCTAATTTGGTAAGTACCTAGTTTTTATTATAATCATATTGTAATTATACATTTGGATTAGGTTGAAATACATACATTTATTTTCTCAAGAATGCGGATTTTAGAGAGAAATCCCAAATTAGGTTCGATTTTTATTTTTAAATTATGATTTTTTGGCGTAGATTTATTTATCTAGTAGGTATGTAATGCTTTGATTTACATACTTAATTTGATTACCAACAAAAGTTCTACCAATCTTCATCTAATATATTGTTTTCTTACTGTTTTGTTATATTTTTATATTTTCTTCCACAAAATTTAAACTACATAATTTTCAAAATAATTGTCAAACAGTAAAACGTTCAGTTACCGTATTTTACCACATGATAAATAATGTGCGATTGGACGAGTGAGTCTACGCTTCGATTACGAGTCAAAGCGGCACGAAATTCAAGGGTTCAATTCCCGATGCAAGTTTTATTTTTTTATTTTTTTATGCATATTATGATTGTAAGTATATTTGTTATATAATTTTTTTTTTCAGCAAATGCGTATTTAAAATTTTTGCCAACAATTATTATCGTCCAGAAATCATTTTTTCTTTGTGGCATTTTTCAATGTGTTTATGTGCGTTTTATTCTTTTATTTTTTTAAATTTTTGGTATAGTCTTAAAAATCACATAATATGTAGTAGAAGTATAACTTCTTACGTGCGTACAAAGTACACACACATTCTTGTTTTATAGAAATAGTTGTTTGAGGAAGATGGGAAGAGGAGAAGGAGATTAAGAAAGGTTTTAAAGGGATTCGAAAAATTATATTTATTATAAAGGCTTCTATGCGTCTCATGGTGTTTATTTTAGAGTCCACGCCTGAACTTCACTCATAAGGACAGACCAAACGTAATGCCGTATAGTATACTTAATAACTCTAATTCTGACGTTTCAGTTTTCTGAAAATTGCGTATATATTTTTAAATTGCGTCTATTTAGTGTACGTGTTTCCGACCTGCTCCATGCATGTTTTTATTATTTAAATATAATTTAACCAATAAAAATACTTACACTTTACTGATATCATCCTGAAGATGACTTCCTTGCTGTACAGCAACTGCATAAGGTTTTTCAGCGAAAACCTCACCAACTTCTGTAAGATTACAATTTTTACTAATCGCATATTTAATTTCACTGGAATCGTGTATAAAAGCGTAATCAGCGTCCAAATGCTCATTTACGTTATCAAATCCTTCTTGCGCACTTTCTACGGGAATGGAATCGTTGATTGCTAGAAGAATGTGACCGTATTGTTCTTTGATTGGGTAGTCCCATACTCTGTATCTACCGTCGTCTATTGACGCGTTCAAAGTCAGTTCTTTCCACATCCTAAAAGATTACAGATGTACCTAAATTAAATGTAAACATTAACAATAATTAACAAGCTGAGAATGCGAGCACTATCATAACGAAAATTTTGTAAAACGTCGTGTAATAGGATCGAAAATACCGGAACACATCTGAGGCACAATATGCTTCATGAAACATTTCATAAATGAAAAGTGAAACATATATATTGGTATATATACACTCACAGACAAAAATATTGCATATTTTATTTTTGAAGTATATCTTTTTCCTTTTAAAAAGTTTTGTAATTTTTGTTGCTAAATAAGTTGAGCTGGACGATCCTACGTATATTTATTGTCAAGTAACTTGCATATTGAAGAGTCACAACTAATTTATTGCTGCATAATTTATTGCTGCAATAATTGCCTGCATCCTTCTAGGCATGCTCCGTAGAATATCTTGGATGGTTCCTTGCGGAAGTTGATTCCATTCTTCCTGTGCAGCAATTCTTAATTCTGCAATTGAGTTTGGAGCTGGATTTCTTGCTCGTATACGTCTTTTTAGGATGTCCCTTATGTGTTCTATGGGATTTGCATCAGGGCTCATTGGTGGCCAATCTAGAGCCTCAACCCCAACATCCTCACAAGATATTGTATAACTGTTCCTGCGGCATGTGCATGGGCATTATCATGCATTAGCACAAAGTTATCATACCCAATGAAGCCGGCATAAGGAAAAACATGCTCTTCAAGGATGTCCGGCATGTACCAGTCAGTATTCATTCGAATATTCACCTCAATAAGCTCGGTACGACTCTCCCAACTAATGCCACCCCATAGCATTATGGAACGTCACCAAAACTAACATTTTGTACAACATTACATTCTGCGAAACGTTCCCCAGACCTTCTGTATACTCGATCACGTCCATCTGGCTTCCATAATTGTATCCTCGTTTCATCTGTGAAAAGAACTCTTCTCCATTGATGTCCATTCCAGTTAACGTGGGCTCTTGCAAAGTGCAACCTTTGAGTTTTATGCCGTGGTAGAAGAAGTGGAACTCTGGCAGGCCATTTTGGATTTAAACCAACCTTTTTAAGTCTTCGAGTCACAGTTTTGACACTTACATTAACTTGTCTTGTGATCAGTAATTAATTTTTGAGATGGGGAGCTGTAAGTGTACGATTTCGCAAAGATTTAAGTCTTGAATATTGATCATCTCTTGGAGTTGTACATCTTTTTCGTCCTTGACCAGACCAGGTCGCCGTTTGTATTCCCCAGCCTCATTGTATCGCTTTACTATACGAGAAACAGTCTACTGATGAATATTCGCTATCCACGCAATATCTTCTTGTCCGTAACCCTCAATTCTTAAAGTAACAATTCTAGCACACACTAACTCGCTTAAATGTGGCATATCAGCAAGAAACTGCAGAATCGAAAAATAAAACTCTCCAACTGACATACTCTAACTGACATTTAAACAAAACAAAAATTGTCAAGTCGCCAAAGCACAGTTTCCATACTATGCAATATTTATTAATTTGTTACATTATTGCATATTCGGTTATAAAGACTATGTTTAACCATTTATTTATCTCTAATAATTTTTTTTTATTTTATAATGGCTTTGGCTTAGCCAATTAGCCAGACTATTTGTTTTTTGTATAGTAACAATAACAATTAATTTAATCATCTAAGCCTACTTATAATCTAAATTTACAGTGTGTTATAATATTCATGGATACATTTTTCAATTTTGTGTGATATGTTTACAATTATTTTTAATTTTATTACCTAAGCCTATTTAAAATTTAAATTTACAGTACGTTACATATTTGTAGACATTTTACCGTCTGCTTATTATTTGAAAAAATAATTTCATTTAAATTAATAGGTAAAGAGCAATTTAGATCAACTAACTCTTCATACATTATTTTAATATTTTGTCTGTACTGTCCACACTCCAATATGAGGTGCTGTAGATCTCCAATTCCACCGCAAGCGCAATATGGGTTATCCTAGTGTGACCAACTAGCCCGAAAAATCCGGGACATGGCCCGAATTACGAAGTCCTGTCCCGGCGTCCCGGACAAGGCGTCCGGGCCATCCGAATTCTCAACATTTTGGTAAAATTCCATTTTGAAAATTTTAATACATTATTCTTCTAAAAATTCACATCAAATTGAATTGGTGGGACGAAAAAAAGTCTACAATTTCTAGACTGTTATACTAACACCACATTCAAAACGCATGCATTTTATATCGTCGTATTCTAGTTCTACGAAAACTCAAAATCTAAACTTTTTCCGGTTTCTGTATTTTAATTATCGTCTTCTGAACAGACGATTTAAAAACATGAATATCAAATAATGATAAATATATTTTAACCCAAGGTTCATTTTACATGGAAATCCAACATTAGTTGATTTTCCAATTTTTCGTTTTTTGAGAACGATTTTCGGATTGGAAGTCGAAACGTCAAAACTAACAAAAATGTAATTATTATTACAACCCATTCCACCAAAAAAATTTTTGTCAACATAAAAATGTTAGATAATCAATAAAATGATGATAATCAAGTTTTATATTAGAAAAAAAAAAATGGCCCGATTTTCATTGAAAAGTCCCGGATTTTAGGTAGTTTCTTCAGCCATGTCCCGAATTTGACTAAATTGAAGTTGGTCACACTAGTTATCACTGATACCTATGCTGTGTTTGTATGCTGGGGTTAGTGCGTGATTTGATCTTATTCTATTTAATGTTTTTATAAATAACCTATTGGACTCATTTTTAAACCCATCTCTCATTGAGAATTAGTGGTTGACAATTTAATAAATTAAATTAAATATATTAATATACATCAATAAATTAAAATACATCAAAAATACTCTAATAAATTAAAATACATCAAATAAATAAATAAATAAAATAAATAGATAAAAAATAAATAAAAAGAATACTTAACATTTCCAAGATAGAAAATAAACAAATAATAACGATTAAAGATAAAATATGCAATATTTTTGTCCGTGAGTATATTTATTATTTGATATAACCCAAAGAAAAATCGAAAGAGCAATGTTGGGAATAACAAGAATCTATGTCATAGAAAAAATTGCAAAAGCCAAATGGAGATGGGCTGGACATGTAGCATGTTTAAATGATAATAGGTGGACCAAAAGACTCATAGAATGGAGACCTAGAGAATATAACAGACACCGAGGTAGACCACCAAAAAGATGGATGAATGACTTGAGAAAAACAGTGGGAAATTGGCTACAGAAGGCGCAATATAGAGAACAATGGAAGAATATGGAGGAGACCTATATCCAACAGTGGATTCAAGTGGTTGAGGAATGATTATGATGATGATGATGATGATGATGATGATGATTTGATATAATACTCACCACGCTTTATACTTACTTATAAAGAATATCTTCAGCATATTTCATGTTAATAAAGTATTGATGGGTTTGGGAGTTTTTTACGACTGTGTAGTTAATTCTTGATTGTCTCGCTAATTGTTCTAAAGACTGGACTGGCGCCTTAAAAATGACAAAGCACACAAATTATAAATAAATCAAAT
The DNA here is from genome assembly GCF_917563875.1 of Diabrotica virgifera virgifera. Taxonomy (NCBI): domain Eukaryota; kingdom Metazoa; phylum Arthropoda; class Insecta; order Coleoptera; family Chrysomelidae; genus Diabrotica; species Diabrotica virgifera. Next base: position 243,842,483 of record NC_065449.1, read on the forward strand.
AACAAAATTGGTTTAATATAATATGAGAAATAATATAGTAGTCTTAAATTTTACACACATAGTCCCTGATTTGATTGGTGTAGTGAACCTCAGATTAATTACTATGGTTTATTTTCTTGAATCGCTTGTGTTTCATGTCATCACAAACTGTGTTCTCCTCTGGTATTGTTATGGTAAGGGCAAATTTAATGATAGAGGTATAAAAATATGGAAGGATGAAGTGGACGAGGCCATGGAAAGACGAGACCTTAGAGACGGAGAATGGCAGAACAGAAACGACTGGAGACGATGGTTGAAAGAAGAAAGGCGGCGACAGCTGTAAAAATCCTTACATAGATAGAGATAGGTATAAATATGAAGCCTTGCATACTTCATTGATTGCCTCATCTCTCATTCCTGGTGGTAGCCGCTCGCTAGGTTCAATTTTTGAAAATACCATCTTGTTTGTTGGAGTCAAACCTTATCTCACACTTGATCGTGTGGATACTGGATAAAGAAAAGCTAGACATTTGAACGTAATAATCTGTTGGCTTACTTATTCTTTGTTAGACCATTCAAGAGTTAGCTTGGTGAATTAGCTGAACCAGAACTACTGAAGCTCCAGCTATCTGATCCTATTCATGGTCGTTCGAGCCAGATCTTATAAAGTTATATTATAAAATTTAGAAAATTAAATTTAGCTTCGCTTACGCTCGGTTTCATAATAAAGCTAAAGTGGACTTTAAATTTTAAGTTGGTATACCGATGGAATTGTAATACACATTAAAGTGAACTTTAGTTAATGTTCACTTTAAGTTGATTATGAAACCGGGCGTTAAAATAAAAACTATTAGATGATTCCATCTAGTGGTCGCACCTTAGTAGTTTCACTTTTTGGAAATACCGTCTTGTTTGTTGGAGTCAAACTTAATGTCACTCTTGATCGTGTGGATTCGTTTGAAACGTTTGACCCGGTTGAACGGTTCAACTTTCGGATAAAGAAACGATTTGAACGTAACGACCTGTTGGCTAACTCATTCGGTGTTAGACCATTTAAGAGTTATTTTGGTGAAGTCGCTGAACCAGAACTACAGAAGCTCCAGCTAGCTGATTCTATTCATGGTCCTTCGAGCCGGATCTTAAGTAGTTCTGGTTATACAGGAGCAAGTTGAAGTTCTGGATATAATTAAAACCATCAATCCCAAAATAAACCCGATTTTTGGTAATAAGGTGATAACAGACATGGGGAAAACAACTCATTGTTTAATCAATGACAATGAGACTAAACAACAAGGAAAGATACAAGGAAGGCACCTGCATACTTCACACATTTACCTACTAATGCCAATAGAGCAAAATAGTTATATTACCTGCATTCTTTCAACTGTCAAGAAAGCCGCTAAATTAGCAGTAAACGTTGCCAACATGAGCACCACGAATAACCAATATGCCGCAACTAGAGTTCGACCAGACAATGCTTTTGGTGCTTCTCCTCCTCCTTGTGGTGTAAAGGATGTTAACGCGAACCAAAAACTTTCTTTCAGTGTAAATTCTCTGAAATAAAAACGTTAAATTTGCAATTGTAGTTTATGAAAATGAGAGACATCTTATATTTCAATTCGTTCAGAGAGGACCATTATCCTCTTAAGGTGGATCCACATCAATAAAAATTTGTGTGTGTTTTGTATTTTAAAATACAGAAAAAAATTTTGCGGCACAAATTTAAATCTGGTCAAGTATTTTTGCGACATAAATATTTATTTTGTGTGTTGTACCGCCGAATCCACTTAGCGACAAGTAGATAATCAAGTCCACATTAACATCGCTGTGCGGCGAAAATTTCTTTGAAGTCGACTGAAAAACCGACAGAACGACCGATAGCGTGCGACGTTCGTCACAAAAATATTTTTGCATAAATCCTTGCGGCGCACAGTCCACATCAACAAAAATTTCAAAGCACACGAGCAAATTTGTGTCAAATACAACGTACAGCATAAATTTTTATTGATGTGGATCCGGCTTTACGTAAGTTTCACTCTCCTTAGGGATCATCGGACGGACCCTGTAGCGACATCTACTTAAAAACTTTGAAGCTTTATTTCCAAAGACATAAAGACTTCTTCTGGGACCATTCTGGTAACTCCTGCATTCGTTATTTCTAATAATTGCAAAGTAGATGAATGATGAATTAAAGAAGACTTAGGGAAATCTCTAATTTGCATTTCACTACCTGTCTAGATTTCCCCAAATATTCTTTAATTCAACGTTTGTGTGCTGTGCAAGTATTAGAAAGCACGAATACAGGAGTTACCAGAATTTGGTCTTAGTAGAAGTCTTTATGTCTTCGGAAATAAAGCTTCGAACTTTTTAATTGTATAGTCCAGCGCGCATCTGTTTTGAGATGGACGTTGAGAGGTGACTCAAATTTTTTTGCAGAAATTGCTTGAAAATAGCTCAAATAATAATATTTGAGTTATTCTCCCACTCAAAATGGTCCGGAACATTGTTTAAATAATCAAAATATCAAAAAATGAAGGAAACATTCGATTTTTTTTTCGTTTTTTGATTATAACTTTAAAAGTATTCATTTCCGAGAAAAGTTGTACTAATATAAAAGTTGCGTAATTAAATTTCCTACAATACAGAATTGGTTATAAATTTAAAAAATAGTCACCCTTGTTGCAACATAGCAATAATTGCGAAAAAAACCATACAAACACAAGTATTCGCATTTTACGTTTTTCAACCATTTACGCTACACTTAGGACCTTCATATTTTACCCACAAAATCTTTATTATATAGTAAAACAACACTGTGAATTTCATTAAGATTGGTTTAATAGATTTTGCAAAATAAATTTTGCAACCCAGCTTTCGCAAAAAAATTCATTTTTTTTTAAATGTTGCAGGACTGAAAATAAAGCAGATAGCAAGTTTAATTTTTTTTGCTTATAAAAGTGTACTGTACCTTTCATTTGCAATTTGCAAAATTAAAATCGATTAATTATCACATCAGGAAATTTTTGAAATAAACATTAATTTTTGGTGCTACGCGCAGGACAGCGGTGTTCGATTCACACAAGTTGATTTCCACCAAAATTTCTTCCAATCTTTATCTAATATATTATTTTCTTACTCTATATTTTGTTGTATTTTAATATTTTATTATTGTTTGTGAAATATTGTTTAAACAATTGCATATGTTTAAAAATAATAAACTTTTATTCTCTAAGTTAAAATATATGAACAAAGAAAGTTTTTGCTAAAAAAATTGTTATTTCAAAAGATAGAGTATGTGTTTTTATTTTGCAATAAACAAATTTATGTATTTATATCGAAATGTAATAAAAATTAAAATGTATCAATCATTATCAAAGGTCATTGGAATGCCCAATAAGAGCAAACTATCTGCTGTCCTGCGCGTAGCACAAATAATTAATGTTTATTTAAAAAAAATTCTGACGCTGTGGTAGTTAATCGATTTTAATTTTGCAAATTGTAAATGAAAGGTACAGTACATTTCTATACGCAAAAAAAAATTTTAACTTGCTATCTGCTTCATTTTCAGTCCTGTAACATTTTGCAAAAATGAATTATTTTTGCGAAAGCTGGATTGCAAAATTTATTTTGCAAAATCTATTGAACCGATCTTAATGAAATTTACAGTAATATTTTACTGTATCATAAAGTTTTTCTAGGTGAAATATGAAGGTCCTAAGTGTAGCATAAATGGTTGAAAAACGTAAAATGCGAATACTTATTTTTGTATGGTTTTTTCGCAATTATTGCTATTTTGCAACAAGGGTGACTATTTTTAAAATTTTTAACTAATTCTATATTGTAGGAAATTTAATTACGCAACTTTTATATCAGTACAACTTTTCTCGGAAATGAATACTTTTAAAGTTATAATCAAAAAACGAAGAAAAAAATCGAATTTTTCCTTCATTTTTTGACATTTTGATCATTTAAACAATGTTCCGGACCTTTTTGAGAGGTAGGATAACATTTGAGTTATTTTCAAGCAATTTCTGCAAAAAAATTTGAATCACCTCTCAACGTCCAAATGTACTAATATTTTTACAGATGCTCCCTGGTCTAGTAGTTTAATTGAAAGAAATAGGGAAGTGTTCTCAAAAAACGAAATAAAAAACACACGGATCATGTTACTTCTAGTAAAGATCTAGGATTGAAATATGTAGAAATCTAATTTTTACTATAAAAAGCAACATACACTCACAACAAAATTCCGCCACCCAAAATTTTTGATAAGTTTGACAATTTATAACTTTATTATTTGTACTCCGATTTTCAAGATTCTTGCACCAGTTTGTAGGTACATATATTGATATCGTTTATTATTCCGGTAACACAAATTTTTTTTTGTGTTTTGTTTTGTTCTGATGTTTTGTTCTGATGTAGCCCTTTAGGGATTTTAATAAATTTTATAACTTTTACAAAGGATTTATTCCAATTTTTACAAAATTTTTGCCTGCATGGCATTATACAGTGGTGAATGGAATCGTTGTATTTTCTCCTAACTTAAAAAATTCTGTGGAAAAATGGAAGAGCTTATTTTGTTTCATAGTTCTGTCATATTATCCCTGAGGCATCATTAAAATTCTGTTTTTTGAATTATCTGAATATCTCTTTTCTTGTCAGAGCTGTACCATTTTTTGTAAATAAAAACACTGATGGACTCATAAAATAGAGGTTGAATTGATAAGATTATAATGGCCGGCATGCAGCCCAGATTTCAATCCTATTGAGAATTTATGGGATGAATTAAAAAAAGCTATTCGCCGTCATCCTAGGCCTCCAGAAAATTTGGTAGAGTTATGGCCCTGGTAGAGGAATATCGGGCTATTCCCCAGGCAAGGATAACAGATCTTTATTCGATGCCAGACTGCCAGCAGTCGTTGCTGCAAGAGGTGGACATACCCGCTATTGAATTTTTTTGTTTTGTTGTTAATTTTGTTTTGTTTTGTTAATTTTAGTGCGTTTGATATTGTTAATTAAAAAAACCTTCAAGCAGTGTTTTTATTTACTGCTCTTACAAGAAAAGAGATATTCGGATAATTCAAAAACCAAAACCTTAGTGATACCTCCAGGATAATACAAAAGGAGTATGAAACAAAATCAGCTCTCCAGTTTTTCCACACAATTGTTTAAAGTTAGGGGAAAATACAACGTTTCCATTCACCCCGTATAACGCCATCTAAGCAAAAAATTTTTGTCACCGGAATAATAACAAACGACATCAATACATGTACCTACAAACTGATGTAAGAATTTTGAAAATCGGAGTACAAATAAGAAAGTTATAGATTGTCAAACTTAATCAAAAATTTTGGGTGGCGGAATTTTGTGCTGGTGACTGTATGTTCAGTATACTTATAGGTATGTTACGAATCCGATCATTAGAGATTCGCCATTAGAAGATGGTCCTAGATCTTTGCTGTGCGAATTTGAAGAAAATTGTGTGCAATTGTGACATCAAGAACTTGGTTTTACCAATGATAGGTCATGCACTAGAAAATCTTGATCGTAATATCATCAGAAGCATGTCTGAAGTGGTCTTCAAGAATTACTGTGTGTTGCATTAACCTGAAGAGATGATGTCCTTCAAAAATAGTAGACTATTATTTATTCTTGAGGGGTTTATGCAGTGCTGGAGAGTCGATCCTGGGCCATCATATAGTTTTGCTGATCGGAACGTTCAGATCTAAGAGAAGAGCGGTGTAACGAAAAAGCTTATCTTTGACATATCCGGTATAATGTCTCACTATTCGGCAAAAAGATGAATCATATACGAGAATCTTAGCGTCGCGTCGTTATAAATGGTGACCATGTCACTCCAGAATATACGGTAGTTGACGTTTGCAGTGACCTTGAAGTGACTCTCTAGAACAGTGGTTCTCAACCTTTTATGTCTGGCAACCCACCTTCTTTATGTTTTTTCATATTTGCGACCAATCGCTCGCCCATGATGATAGAATAAAATATAGATCACGGTCACTGTACGCTACTCAGCTACTACTGTAAGAGCCACGCCGCGACCCATCTAAAATCCACTCGCGACCCACTAGTGGGTCGCGACCTACCGGTTGGGAAACACTGCTCTAGAACATACGGCGAATAGAGATGGACTGATCGAGATGATTCTAGAATAATGTAGTCATGACTATCAGCAGCGCTATTATTAGTTTAGTTTTAGTTTTAAAGATAGTAGATAGTGTGCTGTCAATAGTATAGTTATAGTGATATAAATTAGAAAAGGTCATTTTATTTTAAATAGTTACAATGGAAAACCAAATATTACCTGCAAGGATATGGATATGCTTTTTTGTTGTTTCTTGCACTGTAAGGAGAGTATTTGTCCAAAAACCAAACCATAAATCCAGTAACAATCAATGCAGCCACAATACTGAACCATACTTCTAATTTAAGGACTGTCATAAATTTAAATAACGACGTTTTTCGTACTGGCTTGCGCATTACTGAAAACAAAGAATACCACAGTAAATATTACATGCTTCGATGGATGAGTTGTAATGATGTGCCCTCAGCAGATCTACAGCAGAGAACCGCACGCGTTCCGATACCTGCGCAACCCCACTCATTTCCACTTCTACTCTGATACATCCAAGTAAAGCAGCTGATAGCGTATTTAAGGAGAGAATCGAAGGAGAATAATCAGTCTTGCGGCGATCAAGCTCTAGACTCTCTGGCTAACCAGTATAGCGAACAGGTAGGCCAATCTCAGTGGTGGAAATCTGTAGTGAGAAGACCCGTCACTCGTAATTGAACAGGTTCTGTGTAGCCGTGGAGTGAACGGCTACCGCCAGCTCCGACTCGAAGTTGTATGGGTAGTCTAGGTGCCAGAGGGGTCACCGTGTCCTTTTTAATTCTGATGGACAAACTCAACGGTTTCTTATGGGTTTTTGGCTGCTGATTACGAATTTCGAGGGTGGAGTTCGATCCGAGTGGTCAAACAATTGTTATAAACAATTTAATTGTTTATAAGGCTCTGGCTCATAATCTAAAAGAGATACAAAAAAATGTTTCAAATAAAATTTGTTCCTTAATAAAAAACGAAGAAAAAAAAAACGTTTACTAAACTCAAATCCAATAAGTAGAACTCAAGATATTGTAAGTTTAGTGCACAATGCAAATTGCAAAATAAGTATTTTTCGAAGCTTTATCGATCGTAACTCGGCTTCTACGCTTGCAAATGAGCAGTAGAAGGTCTCATTTTAAAGCTTAATTAATAGGTTTCCAAACATAGTTTGTTAAATTATTTTATCTTCATTTGTTTTTAAAGTTATACCCGTTTGAATTTATAAAAAAATTGTACATTAAATTGGTTAATAAGGATTTCAAGCAAATTTGAGCCATAAACGTTTATACTTTAATTAACAATGATAATAGAAGAACTCAAAAGGAACAATTTGAGCTTACGAAAATGTTCGTAAGTTAATTTTTGGCCAAGATATCGATATTTTAATGGCGCGCTATGAGGTGCAAGATCGGCTCACAGTCAAGTAATATCGCTTTAAAGACACCAATAGACTGCTTTCGTGTTACATTATTTTGCTCAGGATGCCTTGCCTATTCTTAATAAATAATATCAGCTGACTTTTTAGTTATATTTCTGAAATACTTATTAGTTTTTAATGTTTTTTTTTCTCATTTAGTACAAAAAATGGAAGACAAAGTAAATGGAATGAAAGGTTATACGAGGTACAGTATGATGATTTATTATGAGAATTATATAAAATTTTATTAGGATCTTCAAAAATGAAAAATGAAGATAACGTATATAGGTATACATAGAAATTATAATTTGCATGGAGAAGTTAGCACGTGAACCTTTACACTGTGAGCATGAGCTGATCTTGCCCCTCATAGTGCGCCATTTAAATATCGATATCTTGGCCAAAAATAAACTTACTTTGATAAGCTCAAATTGTTCCTTTTGAGTTCTTCTATCATTATTGTTAATTAAAGTATAAATGTTTATGGCTCAAATTTGCTTGAAACCCTTATAAACAAATTAATGTACATCTTTTTTAGGAAAATTGTAACTTCAAACGGGTTTAATTTTAAAACAAATGAAGACAAAGTAATTTAACAAACTTTGTTAGGAACCTATTAATTAAGCTTTAAAATGAGACCTTCTAATGCTCATTTGCTTGCGTAGAAGCCGAGTTACGATCGATAAAGCTTCGAAAAATACTTATTTTGCAATTTGAAATTGGCATTGTGCACTACTTTTACAATATCTTGAGTTCTAATAATTGGATTTGAGTTTAGCCAATGAGATAATATACATTTTAGGAGACATGAACGCAAGAGTCGGTAACATAATTATACCAGGAATAAAGCAACGATTCAATGAAGACAACAAAAATGAAAATGGGGAACTACTTATTAACTTTTGCTCTCAGAACGAATTTCGAATAAACAATACGTTCTTCAGACACAAAGATCAACAAAAATATACATTCCAAAATACAAGAGGACACAGATCCGTTATTGATTATATATTGACAAACAGAAACATCCACCACTCTCAAGTACTAGACATACGATGTTTAAGTGCAGCTAATATTGGAAGCGATCACAACCTAGTACTGGGAAAAATCAGAATAGAGCTACAAAGAAACAGGAAAGAAGACCCCGTTGAATGTGAGACAAGAATAAAGGTAGAACAGCTACGAGACTTGTCAACACGAGATCTATACCAGAGAAGATTGCAAAAAGTACTGAATGAAAACTACATTACACCGGATGAAGACATAGAAGAAAGTTGGAGGAAGATCAGAGATAATATCAAAATGGCAGCAACGGAAGCACTTGGAGAACGTAAGATAAGTAAACATATACGAAAGAAAAGGAGAACTCCTTGGTTCTGTGAAGAAATAAAAATAAAATGCCAAGAAAAAAAGAAAATCTACCTAGAATACAAGTCCAAAAGAACGAGACAAACATATGAAGAATATAAAAGAGTACGAAATGAATTAAACTCAATAGTAAGAAGGAAGAAAACAGAACATTGGGAAGCATTTTCAAAAGAAGTGGAGCACGACTTTTATGGGATGCAAAGGGAAATGTGGAAAATGATAAGAGGTCAAAGAGCAGAGATGAAGGAATTGATAGAAGTAAAACATATTGATACAAATACATGGACAACTTACCTAAAAAACCTTTATCAAACAGCTAATCACAAAGAACTGGAAACACCACGATTAGAATCGGATGAGAAAACAGAAATTAAAGAGGAAGATATAAAGAACGCCTTAAAAAAGATGAAAAATCGAAAAACTCCTGGGAAAGATGGAATAGCTAATGAACTTTTAAAGTACGGAGGAGATAGACTTCACAAAGAACTGAATATCCTTATAAGTAAAGTAATAAATACAGGAAGAATCCCAGAAGAATGGAGAACCACTCAAATGATAGCGTTATTTAAGAAAGGTGATAGGGCAGACCCCAGTAACTATAGAGGGATAAATTTACTGAGCACTATACTGAAACTCACAACAAAATTACTCATGGAGAAAATAATGGCGTGCATAAATATATCGGATGAACAACAAGGATTTAGAAGTGGAAGATCATGTAACGATGCAGTTTTTGTGATAAGGCAAATAGCGGAGAAATCATTAGAATATAACAAACCAGCCTTTTTCTGTTTCATAGACCTAGAGAAAGCGTTTGATAGAATCCAATTAAAAGATGTGATACACCTTCTATATGAGAAAAATTTACCACTGGATATCATAAAACTGATAGAAAACATATATGTAAGAAATAAAATAGAGATGAAAGTCAATGGAATAATAACAGAACCCATAGAAACAAACACAGGAATCCGGCAAGGAGATTTACTAAGCCCTCTACTGTTTAACATAATATTGGATGCAATAATAAAACAAGTGAAGAAAAAAAGAGGGTACAAAATGGGCAATAGAGAGATAAAAATACTCTGTTACGCTGATGACACCGTCTTAGTAGCAGAGTGCGAAGACGACCTACAAAGATTATTGCACGAGTTCAACATTAACGCAAAAGAAATGAATATGAAAATATCAGTCCAAAAAACAAAAAGCTTAGTAATTGCCAAAGAACCAATAAGATGCAAATTGGAGTTAGACAATCAAATTATACAACAAGTAATGACTTTCAAATATCTGGGAATTAATCTATCAGCCGACAACAATATCGAAGAAGAGGTAAAAGACCAAATAATTAAAGCCAGTAGAACGGCCGGATGCCTAAACGACACAATTTGGAAAAACAAACACCTAAGATTGGAAACAAAGGCCCGAATATATAAGTCAGTTATTAGGCCAGTTATGACTTACACGGCCGAAACAAGACCAGATACAAGCAAAACACGAAGACATCTGGAAACCAACGAAATGAAGATCTTAAGAAGGATTGCTGGAAAAGGACTACAGGATAGGGTAAGAAGTGAGGAAATCAGACGCATATGTGGAGTAGACAATATAAATACCTGGGTAAAGAACAGAAAAGAAGAGTGGAATGAGCACATAAGCAGGATGTCTGAATAAGGATAATAAGAATAGCCAGGGACAAGTCACCGTTAGGCAGGAGAAGTATAGGACGCCCAAGGAAAAGATGAAATGACAACTTAGGGGCAGAATGAAAGGCACCGTTGAAGAAAAACAGGCAGTACTGCCTATATAAAAGAAGAAGAAGAAGAAGAAGAAGAAGAAGAAGAAGAAGAAGAAGAAGAAGAAGAAGAAGAAGAAGAAGAAGAAGAAGAAGAAGAAGAAGAAGAAGAAGAAGAAGAAGAAGAAGAAGAAGAAGAAGAAGAAGAAGAAGAAGAAGAAGAAGAAGAAGAAGAAGAGTTTAGTAAACGATTTTTTCTTCGTTTTTTATTAAGGAACAAATTTTATTTAAAATATTTTTTTGTATCTCTTTTATGGTTTATAACAATTTTTCGACCACTCGGATCGAAAACCACCCTCGAAATTCGTAATCAGCAGCCAAAAATCCATAAGAAACTGTTGAGTTTGTCCATCAGAATTAAAAAGGACACGGTAGCCTCTATTTGGCGGCTAGAATAGGGCGTCTGTATACAGGGTGTAACAAAAATACAGGTCATAAATTTAATGGCGTATTCTGGGACCAAAAATAGTTCGATTGAACCTAACTTACCTTGGTACAAATGTGCACGGAAACAAAGTTACAGCCCTTTGAAATTACAAAATGAAAATCGATTTTATCCAATATATCGAAAACTATTAGAGATTTTTTATTGAAAATGGACATGTGGTATTCTTATGTCAGTAGTATTTTAAGAAAAATTATAATAAAATTTGGACACCCCATAAAAATTTTATGGGGGTTTGGTTCCTTTAAACCCCCCCAAACTTTAGTGTACGTTCCAATTTAATTATTATTGTAGTGCTATTAGTTAAACACAAGTCTTTAAAACCTTTTTTGTCTCTTAGTACTTTTTCAAAAAGTCAGTTTATATCGAGATATTTGAATATTTGTTAAGTCCACCACATATTTGTATATGGTAAAGTACGATTATGGAGACTTAACTTGGTAATATAATAATATGAAAATTTATTTAAGATTTACATTTTTAGGTATATTTTGAACCATATTAAAAAAGAAGCCACAACTCGATAAAAGATGCTTTATCAGAAAAATACAAAGAGGCAAAAATGTTTTAAAAATACTGTGTTTAACTAATGGTACCGCAGTAATAGTTAAATTGGAACGTACATAAACATTTGGGGGGTTTAAAGGAACAAGACCCTCATAAAATGTTTATGGAAACATATTAAAAAAGAAGCCGCGACTCGATAAAAACTGCCTTATCGAAAAAATACTAAGAGGCAAAAAAGTTTTAAAAATATTGAATTTAACTAATGACACCACAAAAATAATTTATTTGGAACGGACACAAAAGTTTGGGGGGGCTTAAGGGAACAAAACCTGCATAAATTTTTTACGGGGAGCACAAATTTCACTATAATTTTTCTTTAAGATGTTCTTGCCATAAGAATGCCACATGTCCATTTTCAACAAAAAATCTCTAATAGTTCTCGATATATTCGAAAAAATCAATTTTCATTTTGTAACTTCAAAGGGCTGTAACTTCTTTTGTGTGCATATTTGTACTAAGGTAAGTTAGGTTCATTCGAACTATTTTTGGTCCCAGAATATGTGGTTTAATTTATGACCTGTATTTTTGTTACACCCTGTAGTTATTGATATTTTGATTGTGGGTGTATTTGTGCTTACACTGGAGTGAAGTGTAAAGAGGTGCGACTCTGTGCGTAATTGCTTCTTGTATTCCATTAATTGTATTTTCTTTTGATAGGAATAAGTACAATTTTATTTTTCTTTTGCAGACATTCACTATGGGAGCTTCCCCGGAACGGGGCGAAGATAGAATTATATTTTTTATTTTGCTATGTTTAATTTTGAAGCCGTAATTAGGGTAATTTGGGAAGCCGACTCCGCGTAGGGATAAAGACAAATATAATGATGATAATGATTTCATAGCAAATAAAAAGTTATACTTTACCTATTGTTATCCCCGTTTGCTCAAAATAAGGAGCAACAAAATCGACTACTTCCTCCTTGTCAGCAGTCATAATGAGAGCTGTAACTGCAATATCTGTTCTCTAAAAAAATGTTTATAATACACTAGGTAAAAAATATATATAGAATTGTAAATATTTTATCTTAATTTTTAAGACTCTCCTGTATATATTTTTTCTTTAATTATTATTACAAACACGAAACGAGCGTCCGTCGACGCCCATAGTGACAGATGGGTGGAACCAATCGACGGGTGCCGGTTAGAAGATTGTGTTTATTTTCGATCGTCCTTAAGACATAAAAATAACGAGTAGAGCCCTTTGAACAAATTTTAAGGTTTTAGGTTAGTTCTCACGAATGCGAATTAAACCATGAGAAGAGGGAGATTAGCAGTACGGGAATTTTATTTATCTTGGGGGTTCGATAGGCAGTCGATTTTAACATCAAAACCACGACAGACGTGTTATTTGGGATAATCAAAAAAGACGCTTCAAGACAGGTATTATGACAAGCCGGTTATAATATTGATTAGACGCAATTATCTCCAAATACATTTCTTTTTGTAAGAACAAGAACACGTAAATTTTGGTCGCAATTACACAAACACTTTTACATTTCGTCAATTTAATAGTATCTATAATTTTAGTTGTCTATTTTAATAATTAAAACTGGTAAAAATCACACGGACTTTTATTACGATTGTCTTTAACGAATCCTACAAATATGTATGTATGTAATAAAACAAAACAACGGTACTTTGTGTCCTTCAATTTGATCAGGATGAACAATTTTCTTCTTCAGCCTGTTTGCATCCACTCCTGGACAAAGGCCTCCCCATGAGTTCTCCATTCTTCTGTGTTTTGTGTTATTTGGTGCCAGTTTTTTTTATTATAAGTTATTCACTACATGCAATCAATAAACAAAAAAATTATAAGCATGTTAGTTGTTTGTTCAAAGGGGTGTAAGTATAAATTTGGATTTGTTATCCAATGATAACAAAAACTCCACTAGCCTCTTAAATTATTGAACTGTGCCCTGAAAGGGTAAGTAGTTCACTGCACTGAACTGCACGACACTTCACTTCATTGCTGCTTAGAACCTATGTGGTAGCTCCAGTGGTTTGTGCCTCCTCAGTCTCCGAGTCTGCTCACTATTATCCAGCAGGTTTAGTGCAAGATTATTAGGATGGTTTTCTAATTTTACCAAATAGCGGCTGCTGTATTCACTCACTGTCTCCTTTACTGTGGCTACTTGAAGATCGTCTCTGATTTCTGTGTTAGGTATAAACCAAGGTGCACTTGTTATGGTCCGTAGTACCTTCGACTGAAAGCGTTCCAATATCTCTATGTTTGAGTTTGCAGCCGTACCCCATAGTTGTACACCATATGTCCATATTGGTTTTAAGGCTACTTTATACACCAATAATTTGTTTTTTAAACTAAGCTTTGACTGTCTTCCCAATAGCCAGTAGTATTTGCTGAGTTTTAAGCCAAGTTGTTTTCGTTTGTTAGAAATGTGCTTTCTCCAGGTCAGTCCTTTATCCAAGTGCATCCCTAAATACTTAACGCTGTCAGATTGAGGCAGATCTTGTCCATTTAGTGTAACAGGTGGCACTGTACCTCTGCATTTGGTAAATGTAACCTGCACTGATTTTACTTCATTGACTTTGATTCTCCAGTTTCTTGTCCAGTCCTGTATTCCTGTATTTTCACTAGATGTTGTTGGAGAATTCTTGTGGCTATGACTGGGTCTTTGTGTTTGACCATTATCGCTTTATCATCTGCAAAGGAAGCTGTGATTGTTTACTGGAAGGTCAGCTGTGTACATAAGATAGAGAAGTGGACCAAGAACACTGCCCTGTGGTACCCAAGTTTGGCTCCATTTTTGTTTTGATGTCGTCTAGCCATCGTTTTTGTGGTCTTCCTCTACTACGACTGTGCTCGAGTGGTCTCCAATGTGCATTGCTTCTTGTCCACCTTTCGATGTTTTGATGTTCTCGGATGAACAATGAGTAGTTCTATTCTAACCTAAATTATTACAGTTGTCATTTTAGGCACAATAGTTTTATTCAGTAATATTTCTATAAGTATCAACTTCCTTTAAGTAATATTTACACAGATGTATTAAGTTCGAAAAATGCTCCGATTTTACACTTACTACACTCTGGGCCAAAATTAACCGGCCACCTTAAAAATGGGTAATTTTTTATGTCTTGTATCTCCTAAACCTGTTGTCCGATTTAAGTGATTTTTTTAATATGTTATAGCCTTATTCCTTGACAATATTGTTATATTAATATTGTTGCTAAACAGGTAATTTTTCATTTTATACCGGGTGTACTAATCAAACTGTGTTTTTTTCTTAAAGTTTGCATCACCCTGTAGAATATTCTAGCATTTGTAGAATAGTGAAATTAAAACCTAACTATAGCTTCATGCTTTCTCAACATTTTGTTGTTTGATTGATTCGCTTATGTTGGATAATAAAAAAGTTAGGTGCTTTAACAACTAGACATGTTTTTTATCAATACAGGGTGTTTTTGAAAATTTTTGGCAAAGTTTAAGGGGTAATTCTGCATGAAAAATAATGACAGTTTGCTGTATAAACTTATGTCCGCAAATGCTTCATTTCCGAGATATGGCTCATATTACCCGTATGCGCGCCAATGGTGAATATTAAATTCTTAACTGTATGTCAAAAAATATGCAATAACTACGTCATAAAACCCACCAAATTGCACTTGCATATCTCAACCGGTTTTAAAGAAATAAATAAATCGTCAGTTTGTCCGAAAAATTTCAACACCCTCTATCTCATTTGCATTTGCGGACATAAGTTTATAAAGCAAACTGTAATTTTATTTTCATGCAGAATAACCCCTTAAACTTTGCCAAAATTTTTTAAAAATTCCCTGTATTGATAAAAAACATGTCTAGTTGTTAAAGCACCTAACTTTTTTTTTATCCAACATAAGCGAATCAATCAAACAACAAAATGTTGAGAAAGCATGAGACTATAGTTAGGTTTGCTAGAATATTCCACAGGGTGATGCAAACTTTAAGAAAAAAACACAGTTTGATTCGTACACCCGGTATACAATGAAAATTTACCTGTTTAGCAATAATATTACTATAACGATATTGTCAAGGAATAAGGCTATAAGGAATATTAAAAAAATCACTTAAATCGGACAACAGGTTTAGGAGATGTAAGACATCAAAAATGACAAATTTTTAAGGTGGCCGGTTAATTTTGGCCCAGAGTGTATTTTAATTTTACTAACTCGAAGGGTTTTGTCCTCTTAAGCCTTTTTTTCTATATCTGTATCGTTCGGAGAGCTCGATCTCACATGTTGAAATAGACGTTATTCATATCTGTTGGCTCATTTAGCAATTATTTTTGTTATCCATCCCATACTATCTTCATCTTTATATCTCGGTATCTTTTATGTACCATGGAGCATTAAAGCTGCTCCTGAGTATCCTATTTTGAAACATTTGTATTAGGTACCTCAATGTTGTTTTTACTAGCGCATCCTAGAGCTGTGCGCCATACATATGTTCATATTGGTATTTTTTTGCAAACCAACAGTTTTGTTATCAATGTATAGTTTAGAATTTCTTTCAAGCATCAAGTTCATCTTTCTAATCTTTAGTTGTTTCTAATTCTTCTCTCTTCTTTTTAAAGTGAACGTTCCAACGCAGTCCCCAGTTATCCAAATGTATCCCCAGGTATTTTGCAGAAACTGCAATAGGGACCTGAATCTATTCTAATAGATTTTTTATCATCATAGCCAGAGTCTACTACACAGTACACTGGAAATGCAATCAGTATTGCATTCAGTGGCGTAGCGTAGTGGGGGCGGCGCTTTTTCGGGGGCGGCAAAATGTAACAATAAAGAATAAAAATATTTTGTAAATATTTTAACAATTTTATATTTTTATCGTAACTACAAATTCAGACCGATTGAAAGGAGCACGGAATTTTTCATTACTTATTTTGTGACGAATTCGGGGAATTCCTTTTCTTTGAATAATATTTTGTAGCGGCTGACAACAACGTCTATACTGACTTGCGGAAATTCTCCAACTAACAATAAGCGAGAATGACTTCTAATACATACATCTGCAATTATTTTACTACCCCATACCGGCCTATACGTTATTTTGTGACAAAAGGGTTCAAGACACGCGGTGGAGTGCATAATGTGACATGTCATCATTACAAAGACATTCTCGTCACTTTGGAAAAACTGACGAGGCAGGTGAAAGCTTAAACAGATGCAGGTGCTTTACTAGTTTCGATGCAGTCATTATCCTTTCCTTGTTTTTTGGGGCCTGTGGCAACCGGTACTACATGAAGTGAATGATGCACAAAAATAATTACACACAAGGGGACTTGACATAAGATTGTGCGGAAAAAAGAGGAATGGGCAAATGGTGCTGTACGTTATGCAAAACATATGTGTGAAGAACATGGAATTTCCACAAAACCTCGGAGGCGCATAACAAGAAAGCGTATTTTTGATGACGGAACTAGAGATGCTAACTTGTCTTGTGAAAATAAGTTGAGACGAAAGCTATTTTCTTCGTTAGATAGAGTTATTGTAGAAATTCGTGAGCGTTTTCAATAGCTACAGAATATAACGGATAAGTTTGCTTATCTAACGCTGGCTTATTAGATCCAGACAACACTGAATGTAATCTATACTACGCATCTGACGAAATTGACGAGCAGGATTTCAAGCTGGAAAGACTTTGACTGCGGAGTTTCGTTGCTTGGATTAAATCCAAGCTGGAAGATACTCAGCAAAATATTTTAATAATGTTCCGAATATTTTTCACAGTTGCTATAAGCAATGCCAGCTGTGAGAGAAGTTTTTCAAAATTGAAATTGATTAAAAATTTTTTAAGATCGACAATGAGTAGGTTCTCTAAGATTAACTAATTTGGCTATTTTGTCTATTCAGCAAGAGGTGTATGATGCGATAGACATTGACGGTGCAATAAAAGACTTTGACGGACAATAAGTGGGAGGCAAAACTGTCCACCGCCCCGGGCAGCCGACACTGATGCTACGCCCCTGATTGCATTGTCCAGTATACAGTGTAGTAGTGTCTGGGGACCCGAGAGACAGACCCCGGAAGCCCTAAAAATGACGTCAGAAACGAAGTCGAACGATCGGCCAAGAAAATATTGACGCGGTTCAAACGGGAAGCCTAGTGAGTTTAATTATATATGAAAAATGTTTTACCCCAGCTACCAAATCGCCAACAACACCATTCCAGATACCATTTTGTTTAACTCCAAATGTTCCTTGGAGTGGTTCAACAAACTCATAATCAAATTTCAGCCTCTCTGCTATTTCTATAGCAAAATCTACACAGTATCCAGTCCACTTCAATTCTCCTGTAACGGGATCTGGTTTTTTATAAGACCACGGTATTGCCTGGAAATTAAATTTTTGTTTTTTACTAATTTAATCTAATATACCTACAGTGATGAGCGCGCTAATAACCGGCAAAATAACGCAATCGATGGAAACCATATTGTAAGATAAAAAGAGATGAAACTAGTAGAGGTGGGAAATTTAGCGATAGAAACCTACAAATTTACATTATATTGATCGTTTCTCATCTTTAGACGTATCGGACGAGCTTGGCAACTACCACTATAACAATGACAGTTTTAGTTGACATACTCCTGTGATACGTTTAAAGGTGGGAAACAATCAGTATACTGTAAATTTATAGGTTTCTATCGCTAAATTTCCCATCTCTACTAGTTTCATCTCTTTCTATCTCACAACTTAACATGTTTCCATCTTTTGCGTTATTTTGCCGGTTTTATGTTACAAGCAGACTTACAAAAATTTTTCGCAAAAAAAACATTTTTTTGTATTTATTGGGTCATTCTAAACAAAAAATGTATTTACAAGTTTTTTCGTAGGATGCATAGTTTTCGACATAAACGTGTTTGAACTTTCAAAAAATCAAAAAATTGCAATTTTTGAACCCGAATAACTTTTGATTGAAAAATAAAATAGCAATTCTGCTTACCGCATTTGAAAGTTCAAGTCAAATTCTATCGGTTTTAATTACTTTCATTGCTAAAAATTAATTTTTTATTGTTAAACAAAGCTATAAACACATAGTGATTGATTGATGTTTTCAATGCATTTCTCATTTGAAATTGAACTATTAGCCGCGCACTACGTAGATTACATAGATTAAAACGCATGTATTGGGCACGGGAAACACTATGTGTTTATGTCTTTGTTTAAGAAATAAAAGCTTAATTGTTTGCAATGCAAATAATCAAAACCGATAGAATTTGACTTGAACTTTCAAATGCAGTAAGCAGAATTGCTATTTTATTTTTTTAATCAAAAGTTATTCGGGTTCAAAAATTGCACTTTTTCGATTTTTTGAAAGTTCAACCGCGTTTATCTCCAAAAATTTTGCATCCTACGAAAAAACTTGTAAGATCATTTTTTGCTGAGAATCACCCAAAAAATACAAAAAAATGTTTTGTTTTGCCAAAAATCGCTGTTATGCAATTCCTCAAGTTCTTTGTTTATAACATTCTTATCGACATCCGGATCAACTGTTACCCAAGAAATTCGTGTTCTACGGGTCAAAATACATAAAAAAAACTTGGGTAAGTCCATCTGAATTAAGGAGGCCGTTGTAACCCCCCTGACGACAGGAGTATCTATGCATATTCAAATGTAAAATATATGCGCATAAATATGTACTACTTTTGTCAATAATTATGCAGAAAAAATTAACATAACACTCTTTAAACCCCTCCCCCTCAAATAAAAAGCTTTCAAATAGTATTCAAATTTTTGGCGACCATTAATTACCATATTGACAATGGAATTTTTAAAATTTCAAGCTTTAAAGCAGAAGAACAAAACAAAAATAAAAAAAATTATGAATAAAGCAAAATGGAAAAGTAAATCTGGTCAGAGTCCACATAAAGCTCCTCGTACGCCTTAATCCAATTAAGAGCACAGTCAGTTTTAGGGATTTTTGCCTTTGACTTCTCTAATTACATTTCGCCATAACTTTCTATGGGCGAGAGGGCTGGACACTCAAAACGAGGGATATCAACAGATTAGAAGCCTTCGAAATGTATTTATAGCCGTATCCTAAAGATACCATGGACGGCGAAAGTCGCAAATGTAGATGTCCTTAAGAGGAAACAGTAGCGATCAACAGGTAGCGAAAACGCGTTCCAAGATTGTGGCTGTAATTTTGAATATTTTTTCGAGATATTTGGCACACGTATTCGTAATATAATAAAGAATGGCGGTACAGAGCCCAATTTGAAAAATATATTAATATGTGGAAATTTCTCTGTAATTAAATACAATATTAAAAAACGAGCCTGTACCGCCATTAAAATTTTAGTAGTTCCAAAATGACACAAAATCTAGGCATCGGATAAAAAAGTTTATTTAAAGAAAGTGTATTTTTTTTTCTTCTTAATGGCGGTACAGGCTCGTTTTTTTAATATTTTATTTAATTACAGAGTAATTTTCACATATTAATATATTTTTCAAATTGGACTCTGTACTGCCATTCTTTATTATATTACGAATACGTGTGCCAAATATCTCGAAAAAATATTCAAAATTACAGCCGCAATCTTGGAACGCGTTTTTGCTACCTGTTGATCGCTACTGTTTCCTCTTAAAAGAAACAACCAAGAACGCCAGCTTTTCGAAAACATCAAGAAAAGAAAAACGGTATATCTGGATCACATATCATGCCAAAACGAAAAATATCAATTCCTTCAACTTATAATCGAGGGTAAAATTGAAGGCAAGAGAGGAGTAGGCCGCAAGAAAATGTCCTGGCTCCGAAACATAAGGCAATTAACAGGGATTAACGACATACAATCTCTGATACACATTGCAAGAAACAGAGAGTTAATAGAAAATGTAATCGCTAACATCCATTAGTGGATTTTCATCAGAAGAAGAAGAAGATAACTTTCTATCTTGGATCAGACCAATATCAATCCCCTTTACCGACATGTCCTGCCTAAGCGTCTCCCCCTAGGACCTTTATTTCCCACTCGTCCTAGGAACCAGTAGATCAGCAATCCTTCATATTGGATTACCACGATATATTGCCACTCATGACCAATATCGTCACCGACATAGTGAAAATATAACTACAGTGAAATGGAGATGAAATAGAAGAATATTACAATTAATTGAAGTAAGATTACTCTTCAGAATCTTGAAATTGAACGTTTAAACTTCAATTTAGGCTTCTTGTCCATGTGTTGAGACCGCTCCCGTCTGATAAAATTTCTGATTCGGTTTCTTTGTGGATTCCTATTCAAAAATGTCCCCTTTAAACAAATCTGAAGGGTGCCGGGCGGAATTTTTGGGCAGATATTGTTTAAACAATTTTTTTAAACAAATACAAAAGATTACGTTTTTTTGCACCGAAACATATATTTTAAACTTTTGTGGGTCATTCTAAACAAGAAAGGTATCTTGTAAATTTTCTGAAAAATTGATAGTTTTCGAGTTATAGGCGATTTAAAATCTGAAAAATGCGAAAATGCGCATTTTCGAGACCTAAAAACTCATATTTAAATTACTACTTTTGAGGTTGTCAGATACTTGAATTCAAGTTTAAACATTCAGCTTCAAGATTCTGAAGAGTGAATACGTCTAACCTTAATATAAACCGTTGTTTTTTAATTGTTAAATATGCCTGTCCATCCGATTTTTTTGCCGGTGCGGCGCGCTCTATTTCAAAAATCTCCAATTTTCCTCCCAGAAATATTTTTTCTAGATTCTTTGGGGATATTCTAAAGAAAATAAGTTTCTTGACATTTTTCTCAAAAGTTTTTAAAGATTTTAAGATTTTAAATCGCCCATAACTCTAAAACTATCAATTTTTAAGAAAAATTACAAGATACCTTTCTTGTTTAGAATGACCCAGAAAACCTAAAACTATATGTTCTAGAGAGCAAAAAGACGTGAACTTTTGTATTTGTTTAAAAAAATTGTTTAAACAATTTCTGCCCAAAAATTCCGCCAGGTACCCTTCCGAGTTGTTTACAGGGTACATTTTTGAATAGGAATTCACAAAGAAACCGAATAAGAATTTTTTTTCAGACGGGAGCGGTCTCACCACCTGGACTAATATGAGTTTTCAAGCCTCGAAGATGCCATTTTTTCAGATTTCAAATAACTTATAACTCGAAAACTATCAACTTTGAGAAAAATGACGAAAAAAAAAAAGAGATCTTTCTTGTTTATAATGACTTAAAAAAACCCAAAAAAATATTTTTCGGTGCAAAAAACGTGGTTTTTGGAATTTGTTTAAAAAATTGTTTAAACAATTTCTGCCCAAAAGTTTCTACCGGTACTCTTCAGATTTGTTTAAAGGGGACATTTTTGAACATAAATTTGCAAAGAAACCGAATCAGAATCCTTTTTCGCACGCGAGTGGCCTCTCCACCCGGACTGATATAATTTCAATATTTTTGATATAAACTGCGCGTCATAGAAAACGGGTACCCTAAAAAATGAGTAATAATATTTTGGCTAAACAGGTAAATTTTTCGCAAAGTTCGCAACACCCTGTGGAATATTCTAGCATTTATAAAATACTAACATTAAAACCCAACAATAGCCTCAGGTTTTCTTAACATTATGTTTTTTGATTCATTCTCTTATGTTGGGTAATACAAAAGTTATGGACTTTAACAACTAGTTATGTTCTTCATCAGTATAGGTTGTTTGTAAATAAGTGCGACAAACTTTAAGAAGCAATTCTGCATGAAAAAATAATGACCGTTTGCTTTATAAACTTATGTCCGCAAATGCTTCGTTGACGAAGTTGTTAAAGTACCTAACTTTTGTATTATCCAACATAAGCGAATGATTCAAAAAAACAGAATGTTGAGAAAACCTGAGGCTATACGCTCTGAGCTTCGCTGGTGTCGCTCCTGGCGGATTACTAATTCAACTTTCACCGGTAATTTTTAAATTTATTATTTAATTGTTATCGCTTAATATTTACAACGCAAAAAAGTAATTAAATTGTAATCGATTTTTTTAAGATATTGCTAATCATTCTGACGTTCTATTGATAAAATACGAATTTCTTACTTCGGATACTTTCACAATTATCGTGTAGATGGCGCTAAGATTAATTTATAATTACATATTACGGAACGTTAAAAAAACTTAAATTCAGTATTTAAAACGTAAGTATATTTAAGGTAAAAATATATACCACAGCTTTGACCAACTAATATTTTTTATAATTAATGTTTTTAATTTTAATTTTAAATTAATCACTTTGACATTTATGTCAAATTTTCGGTAAACGTTTACAGACTTGCCACTACTGGCGCTCGCGAATTTGTAAATATCCCCTCTACGTACGAGCTCACAGCGTATTGGGACCGTGCAAGTTCGGCAAAGCGACCCCTATTTCTACGCTCTGTCAGGGGCGTAGCTACCGCCGTATCAGCCGTATCAATTATACGGGGCCCCCGACATTCAAGGGCCCCATCGCCCCAAACAAAATTCCATTTACAAAGATTGAACTAAATATTCTACAATTGTTTCACTATTAAAACGCTTTGAAACAGTGTATGTTGTTTGGATATCAACATTTTGGTGTAGTGGATTCTTTATATTATACCTATATAAATCATATCTATCTATTATCTATTCTCTGCCCCATAAAAACAGAGCTTTATTATTTTCAAGGTATCTCTCATTGTCAATTCCGTTGGCTGTGTGTGAGTTATTGTATAATGTATATTGAAGAATGCCGAATTGCAATTTTTGTAATCGCTTTATCTTTGAATATTTGAAACAGTATGTATTGTTCGGGTATATTATGTATGTTCGTATAATCTGTTCTTTATCTATAATTGTATTTATGTATATCTACATTTCTCCAAGAAATTAACGTACCACCTTAAAAATTGGTCATTTTTTATGTCTCATATTTCCTAAACCTGTTTTCCGATTTAAGGGATTTTTTTTAAATGTGATAGTCGTATTTTTGAACAATATCGTTGTAATAATATTGTTGCTAGATAGGTAAATTGTCATTGTATACCGGGTGTACCAATCAAACAGTAATTTTTTCTCAAAGTTCACCACACCCTGTGGAATATTCTTGCATTTATAAAATACTGCCAACTATAGCCGCATGTGTTCTTAACATTCTGTTTTTCGTTCATTCGCTTATGTTGGATAGTAAAAAAGTTAGGTAATACTTTAAGAACTAGTCTTATTTTTCATCGATACAGGGTGTTTTTAAATAAGTATGGCAAACTTTAAGGGCTAATTCTGCATGAAAAAATAATGACAGTTTGCTTTATAAACGTATGTCCGAGATAGGGGGTGTTGACATTTTTCTTACAAACTGATAATTTATTTATTACTCTAAAACCGATTGATATATGCAAATGAAATTTGGTGGGTTTTAACAGAATTTCATGTTTACCATTGGCGCACACATGGGTCATATTAACCGTATTCGCGCCAATGATGAATATTAAATTCCTAATTGTATATCAAAAACGCACAATAACTACCTCTTAAAACACACCAAATTTTACTTGCATATTTTAGCCGGTTTTAGGACAATAAATAAATCGTCAGAGTGTAAGAAAAATTTTAATAACCCTATCTCGGAGACGAAGCATTTGCACACTAGCAGGTTCATAAAGCAAACGCAAACTGTCATTATTTTTTCATGCAGAATGACCCCTTAGAGTTTGCCATACTATTTAAAAAAAAATAAGAACTTCGCAGAATGAGTTTCCAGCTGAATTCTTTATTTGGTCGGACCATCTTGTTGGTGATCGTCCTCTTGATCTTCTCCCGGAACGTTTCCAGAAACAATTAATTTCTCCAAACTGTCGTCACCTCTGCGAATCACGTGACTAAATAATTGCAGAATTCGTTGCAGACATATTGTGGACAGCCTTTTATCAAAGTTTAGGTGAATACAAAAGATATTTTCAAGAAAGTATCCAAATCATATTTTATGATTTGGATACTTTCTTGAAAATATCTTTTGTATTCTTCAAGGGGATCACTGTTTAAATAATTAAAAAGGGGTCATTTTTGCACAATATTTACTTTTTTCACTTCTCTGCAGTAATTCACGCTTTTATGAAGGTCTATACGATTTTTTTTTTCTACAAAGTTGAAGAATAATGCTTTCATTTAAGATTTACTAAATTAAATTTGACCCCTATTTATTTAAACAAATATATTCAAAACTTAAAACACAAATAAAATATGCACCATAAAACGTTTTGTTTTATACGAGAAGTTCATGTTACCAGTATAAAGCAAAAAAAAATTGGTCGAAAAATATTTAACAATTTATGAGATATTGAATTTTTTAACCCCAGCGACGGTATTTAAAAAAGAAGTAATAAACAAATTAGAACAATTTTTAAATGCCATTTTAGAGGGGAGTTTAATTAAAATTTGAATTTATCAATACATTTATTGAAAATATACATAAAAATAAAAATAATGAGATCTTTTGCAGGTTTAAATTCTTTTGGCAACAACCGCGTTTTTGCAACTGAAAATATAGTGACATATTCAATATCTCATAAATTATTAAATATTTTTCGACCAATTTTTTTTGCTTAATACTGGAAAATAGCGCAACTTCTCCTATAAAACCAAATATTTTATAGTGCTTATTTAAATCACAAATACTATTTTTTGCAAATTTGTTTAAGTTTTATAATACAATTCTTTAAATAAATAGGGAGTCAAATTGAATTTAGTAAGTCTTAGGTGAAAGACTTACCCTTCAGCTTTGCAGAAAAATATTCTAAACACCTTCATTAAAACGTGAATTGCCTTAGCAGTTAAAAAAGTAAATATGGTGCAAAAATGACCCCTTTTTAATTATTTAAACAATGATCCCCTTACATGATTTGGATACTTTCTTGAAAATATCTTTTGTACTCACCTAAACTTTGATAAAAAATTTGTTCCAACCTGTACGAATTTACATTTTGATTTACATGTAGTGTAATTTTATTTTACGACACTAGACTATAATTATGTGGTCGGGTTTTAATTTCAGCATTTTACAAATGCTAAAATATTCCACAGGGTAACGCGAACTTTGTGAGAGAAAAAATCACAGTTTGATTGGCATACCCGGTATATAATGAAAATTTATCTGTCTAGCAACAATATTATTACAATGACATTGTTAAAGAATAAGGCTATAACACATTAAAAAATCACTTAAATCATACAACAGGTTCAGGAAATTCGAGACATCAAAAATGACCAATTTTTAGATGGTACATACGTTAATTTCTTGGAGAAGTGTATTTGCCTGTCGCTCGCCGTTATACCATAAGAACAGAGCTTCTTT
Source organism: Diabrotica virgifera virgifera (assembly GCF_917563875.1). Taxonomy (NCBI): domain Eukaryota; kingdom Metazoa; phylum Arthropoda; class Insecta; order Coleoptera; family Chrysomelidae; genus Diabrotica; species Diabrotica virgifera. The sequence continues at coordinate 243,868,473 of NC_065449.1, forward strand.
GTTTAAGCTCATTTGCAATGCCCATTCATCCTTGGATTAAAAAAGCTGAATCTGTTTTCAAACAATGAGTCTCGACAATTCAAATCTATTTTTCTACTTTGGTTAATTAAAATTTATTAGGTTTATTATTATTATCTATATTTGGGTGTTTTGTTTTATTTCATTATCTTTTATTTTGTACTAACATTGACGATTTATGTAATTTCGGTAAACTGTATTTGTTTTTGTTTTTTTTCCGACTTTTTGTAAGCTTTGTCCATAAAATTGTAAAATTTTCAGTGACAATAAAGCATATTTCTATTCGATTCTATACAAGCGTTTTTGCTTCTTTTGTCGCGGGGGAAAGGGGCCCCGCGACAAACTTTGATATGGGGCCCCCGTGGGGCTAGCTACGCCACTGCGCTCTGTACTATTATTCGCACTTTTAATTATGTTGGCCAATTATATTAGTCCTAGTTACTGGATAATTGTCAAGGCCATAGTCCAAAAAAATAATAAGAAGAAAAAATAAGATTCAGGTTATGTTATGAAAACATCAACAATTGTATGTGGTAAATAAAATTAGTTATTAAAATGCAGTACTGCAAGCAAAATACAATTAATTAAATTTACCTTTATATAATAATTGCATATCATATCAATATTGTGGAGAAATATATAATTTTTCTGCTTCATTGACAGAAGGTATGAAATATACGTCAATTTGACAATTTCAATTGACAATATGAATTATTTAAGATAGTTGCAATATTTCTCCGCGACTCGCGCAAGGTCGTTTCTCGTTTCCCTTTCCAAGTACAGTGGAACCCCGATAAGTCGGCCCCCGATAACCCGGAAGTCCGGCTAACCCGGACCGATTTTCATCAGACAAAAATTTAACAAATAAACAATTTAACAATTTTATCAAATAAAAATGTATGTAGGCCAAATAATATTTGAGAGATAATCTGTATTTGTGTAATTTGAACACATAAGTACAATAGTAAAAATGATTCATGCACACGGCGGCAGCCAGAGCGACCGTCTCAGCTTATCGGAAAGAACAGACACCTGTCTGTATTCCTTTTTCTTTATTTATGTCAAACTGTCTTAGCATTGTTTAAAAAAGACGTGACTATTTAAAAATTCTTTTTTAAAACAATGGTCTTGTCTTTTCTTAAATAACAACATTGTTCCTTGTGACCGTATTGTGTGTAGTACAGCCTATTAATCACTTCCGTTCTGTAATGTAATCGTGCTTCAGATTGTGTTTGCTTTGTCTACGTAATGGTAACAAAACGTAAAAATGTTGTAGTGACAATGGAAAAGAAACTAGAAACATTAGGTAGGATTGATAAAGGCGAATCTTTAAAATAAATTTATTGCAGCATCATAATATGATATCATAGGTCTGGATCCCGCGTATGAAAAAAAAGTTGATTAATAGCAAGCTAAAAATTTATTAATAGCTTAAGGGTGTCTAGTCGGATAAACTTTGATATATGAGAACACTGGAACAGGGGCAGTTTTAATTGTGGAACAGGTCAAAAATTTGGAACGGTCAGAACACGAAAATGGCACATTTGTTTTGTCCGACAGAACAGACATAAACTCTCCGAACAGAGATTAAACTCTCATGCAAAAATCAGACTGCTATTTATCACCTGTCATAATTCCTGTCATTTGACATATTCTACATGTTCCACTCATTAAAACGCCAATTTGGTGATAAATAGCAGTCTGATTTTTGCATGAGAGTTTAATCTCTGTTCGGAGAGTTTAAGTCTGTTCTGTCGGAAAAAATACATGTGCCGTTTTCGTGGTCTGACCGTTCCAAATTTTTAACCTGTTCCACAGTTAAAACTTCCCCTGTTCCAGTGTTCCCATATATTAATGTTTGTCCGACTAGACACCCTTAAGCTAATAACAAATTTTCAGCTTGCTATTTATCAATTTTTTTTTGTACGCAGGATCCAGACCTACCATATTATGGTGTCGGTACATCTCTACAGTATGACTGAGTTTTTTACCAAGAAATGAACAAAACTCTACACTCTATACAACTATACGTAATTTAGATGTGTACTGTGCATATGTGTTTCATGTTTTTGTAATTATAATGGAGGTTATTTATTAATTTTTACTATATTCTCCGGCTAACCCGGATTTTCGATAACCCGGATCGGCCGCGGTCCCGATTAATCCGAGTTATCGAGGTTCCACTGTACTTGCACACCGCGAATAGTTGAGTTTTAATTTCAGTATTTTATAAATGCTAGGATATTCCACAGGGTGTTGCGAACTTTGAGAAAAAAAACACAGTTTTATTCGTACACCCGGTATACAATGAAAATTTACCTGTTTAGCAAAAATATTATTACAGGGATATTAACAAAGAATAGGGCTATAAAATTGGACAACAGGTTTAGGAGATACGCGACCCCAAAAATTAGCCATTTTTTAGGGTGCCCGTTTTCTATGACGCGCAGTATATTTTGGAATATTATGTGAATGTGAGAAACAGTTTCAATGATTCATAAGACTTGCAACAAGACAAAAGTAATTTACAATTATTTGCATAACTTTATAAATTATAATATACTATTGACAATAATTATATTTAATAAGTATTTGACTTTCGAAGGAGTTTCAAAATTCCCCAAAATTTTTAAGTAAATCTTAATTAGATACTAATTGGGTCTGGTATTAGTAAACATATTTAAATTGAACCACTAATGCATGTTAAATGTGCAGGATTTATCGACGAATAGTAGAACATTTAAATTTATGGCTATTTCTAACGTTGTTTTCTCAAAAAATAATAGTGCAGTCACTGAATGTTTTCACCTCCGATTTTGTTGAACCTCCATCAATTTTCATGAAAATTGGTAAGTAGTTAGAGGATACCTCAAGGAACAAAGGTGATATGATGCCAACTTACGCTTTTACCCTGGGGGTGGTTGCCACCCCTTCTCGGAGGTGAATATTATTTTATTAAAAATAATACCATAAATCGATAGAGGGACATATTCTAAAGAAAATTTGTTATATAAAATTATTAATATAAATCAATACTTTTTGAGTTATTAAAGATCAAAGATTTTATTTTTTCGTAAAAAAATGCATGTTTTAAAGCTGTTTTTCACGTATAACTCAAAAACTATAAGCTTTTACAAAAATGATATTATCATCAAAATTAAAGATAATAAAAAACTTAATACACTCCTCACTTAAAGAACTAAACTAATGTTAATTCAAAGTAAGTTAGGGGTAATTGAATTTATATTTTTTTCGACGAGTACTCAAATCTAAGTACTGTGTCTAAGTATTCATGCCTATATAATGGGACAACGATGCATTTTATAAAATATCTGCTAAACACTTGTCAAATTACTTTGGAATACCTATCAAATGAGCTCCAGAAGAATTTAATGGTGTCAACATTAAGCAAATTATGATGAAAATTAGAGAACCCTCTCAAATTTTTAAGGAAAAGGTGAAAAATTAAACATACGCCATTTCCACAAAAATTAAAATTTATAGTAATCATTTACAATAATTTCTTTATATTAGCATAAGTAATGATTTTAACAATTTTGATCGGTTTAGAACGCATATTTTTGAAAAAAATGTACAATTTAAAAAAATCAGAATTTTTAATTTTATCCTAATTTTCATATTCTTTTGATAATAACTTCAAAAATACTCAATATACGTAAAAAATGATACATAATCAAATTTTAGGGTTTTCTGTATCAAATATTTTACCTGTTTTACTATTTCTGTAGGGTAAAAACTAACCAAGATATAAACGTTTAAATCTTAAATTTTGCGGCGAGAACCATGCAGCCGGGGCCATTTAACCTTTTATTTTTAAAAATGTAAGGGGTCTAAAAGACTAAATTGAACGTGGTTTAATAGCCCTTGGAATTATCTTTCAAATGGTTTTTAAGATAACCTGATATTGTAAAAACTTAACGGAGTTATTAAAAAAAAAACAATATTTTTTGGAAAAATAAAAAAAAAAAAATTAATTTTGAAAAATTTTTGGAGCATAAATTTTAATGCTATCAACTTGTTCGGGGGCTCGTTTGATAGATATTTCTAAGTACGCTGACAAATGTTTTATAAGTTTATGTTATAAAATGCATCATTTTCCCGTTATTTAAGCTTGAATAGTTATATTTGGGTACTCGACGAAAAAAATATACATTCAATTACCTATAACTCACTTCTAGTTAACATTAAAAGATCTCTATAGTAAGGAGTTTATTTTATTTTTTATTAGCTTCAATTTTGGTAATAATAACTTTTTGTAAAAACTTATAGTTTTTAAGCTATTGATGAAAAATCGGTTAAAAACATGCATTTTTCTCACGAAAAATGAAAATATTTGATCTTTAATAACTCAAAAAGTTTTGATTTATTTTAATAACTTTATATAACAAATTTTGCTTAATTTGTCTTTCTATCGAATTATGGGGTTATTATAAAGAAATTATTTTCACCTCCCAGAAGGGGTGGCATCCACCCCCAGGGTAAAAGCGCAAGTTGGCACCATGTCACCTTTGTTCCTTGAGATATCCTCTAACTACTCGCCAATTTTCGTACAAATCGATGGAGGTTCAACGAAATCGGAGGTTATATCCATCTTCAGTAACTGCACTATAAGATCATTCGTTGGTTTTGTTATTTTTTCGCAGATTTGTGTATATTTGCCATGGATATTCATGATTCTGAAAAGGATAGATGTGTGTAGATGCTTTTGAGCTCGTTGAATAATGCAGAACAGTCAAATTTTCTGGAATTGAGTACCTTCTTAGGCATTCCCAGTACCGACAGCTATCTAGAGCTATTCAGGTGGGTCTAGGACGCTTCATCGCCGCCCTTTCGATGCCGCCAATTCATCGCCACTCGATTCACCGCCGGCCCATCCATCGGCCCATTTCTGGCCAATTTTCGACAGCTACATTTATTATATATTTTTATTATTAATTAAGAATCCTAGGAAATGACCTAACACTATATAAATTTGAACATACAGGGTGTTTCATTATAATTTCCATATAGTAACTGGAGAAACCTTAGCACAAAATACGAAGATTTAACTTTTTAAGGCATTTTGTTATTTTAAAAACAAACAAATTTGTTTTTTCAATCAGAGGAATTTCTTCTGTATTTCTAACTTTAAATACATAACAAACTAACATATTACAATTATTATCTAAATAATACACTGTTTTGGTTGTAAATATTGTTTTTGTAAATTTTTATTTTTTTGTATTTTTTTATATTTCTAATTTGTTTTTGAAGATATTCTTCTTTAGCGGCGAATCGATTGAGGGTAAAATTTGATTGATCCGCGCGCATGCGCACACCGACATTATGGTATTAGTTGTTATACGGGCTCTGATTGGGTGTTGAAATTTTGAAATGATCTGTCAATAATTGTTCAATATGGAGGTTATCGGTAAACAAAAATATTGTATAATATTAGTTTTTATTGATGTGTGGACAGAAATAAAATCAAATTTATAATTATAGTGACTTTTTAAATAGTTTTGAAAAGCCGCAGGTACGCAATTCTAAATGTTTCAGTTGGAAATACCTAATAGTTTCAATACCTATCTATTTGGAAAATGTGAACAAAAAAATGTAGTTACCTATTAGTAGGCAATGCTTTAATTTACATGATCTGATTACGAACAAACTTTCTACAAATCTTCATCTAATATATCGTTTTCTTACTCTATATTTTGTTGTATTTTATTTCGACAAAAATCAAACTAATAATTTTATTAAATTTATATAAATTTATGGTGTAAACGTTTAGTATGTGTATATTCCCACATGACGTATACGAGAGTTTGGTGCAGTTTGAAATGGCGTCAACTTTCGTACGGCGCGGTAGACGTGAAGTAGGTTCAAGCCCCAAGCAAGTTACTATTTTTTTATTTTTTTTATAGATTTTATGATTGTAAGTATATTATTATATAATTTTTGAAGATATTCTTCTTTTTTGAAAGTGGCAGATAAGAAAGTTAGTTTGATTTTTAAATAAAATAAGTACAAATAACCTTTTAAGTATATTTACTTCGTGTTAATTACCTATTATATAATAGAAGAATATTTTCTTACGTGCGTACAAAGTACACACGCATTCTTTTTTTTATTCTTTTTTTATTATTTTTTTATTATTATTTTTTATTAATTGTTTTTTTACTACGCTAAGACATCTAGGTTCAACATCTCGGAGGTTTACATCTTCTTAGTTTTTTTCTTTTTTTTTTTATTTTTTTTTCTTTTTTTGCTTTTTCTTTTCTCTTTTCCTTTTCTTCTTTTTGCTTTTTCTTTTCTCTTTTCCTTTTCTTTTCAAGAAAAAAAATATTTAACTTAAAACACTTAAATAAAATGTGGTTCGTTACTGAGTTACAGGGTGTTTTATCTAAAAATTTAAAAACTATTTTTGCTCAGCATTTTAAAACTATTCGACGTATCATTTTCATACTTGGCAGGAAGTATAGGTTCTATACAAACTACTAAATTATGTTAAAAAAACGTTTCTGTCTATTACCAGAGCCGTGCGACGGGGGAAAGTGAATTGTTGACCCTTTCCAAATTCTACCCCACTGGCGGAATTACTATTCTAGTTCAATTTTCGGATTCTCCAATAATTTCTATGAAAATAATATACTCTTCATTTGTAACGATAAAATCATTAGTTTTCGAGATCTTTGAAGTTAAAAATGAAACGACACGGTTATTTTGATTAATGTATTGTGTCGCGTCATTTTTAATTTCAAATATCTCGAAAACTAATCATTCTATCGTTATGAATGAAGATATATTTATTTACATAAAAAGTATTGAAAAATTAAAAAATTACACTAAAACAGCAATTTCGTCAGTGGCGTAGAATTTGGGAAGGGTCAACCAGCCACTATCTCCTGTCGTACGCATCTGGTAGTAGCTAGAAACGTTTATTTATCTTAATTTAGTAGAGTGTACAGTACCTACACTTTCTGCCAAGTATGATAAGGATACGCCAACTAGTTTTAAAGTACTGGGTACAAATAATTTTTAAATTTTAATAGAATAGAATAGAAATATGCTTTATTGTCACTGAAAATACAAATTTTATGGACAAAGCTTAATTAAAGTCAGAAAAAATAAATAAATAATATCTAACAATAACAATAACAAATACAATTTTCTGAAATTTGATAAATCGTCAATATAAAAAAAAATATACATGAATACAAAATATAAGTTAATAAAGTAAAGAAAAAAAACAAAATCGATATATTGCAACAATTTATAGAAATTGCAAAGTGAATATACAACAAAGTAAACTATTTATAGACATAGGAACTAATAAGTTTAAGCTGCTGCATGTGACACCCAAATATAGATAAGTTTGGTTACTTGTACATTACTGTAATTTCTTAGTTAGTCATTAGGAAACTCTTCTACTGAATAATATGGTCTTTTAGATAGATGAGCTTTTGTCATTTTACGGAACTTGGGGAAAGATGTTGCAGATTTGAGTTGTAAAGGAAGATGGTTGTATAGTTTTTTTGCGGAATATAATATAGATTTCTTTACTAACTCAGAGGACGGGATCGGTAAATAGACATCAAAATTTGAATTTCTGGTGGAGTAGTCATGACGAGGCCTTGCTGGAAAGACATGCATGTGTTTACGAATTAAGCAAACAGTTTCTAAAATATATAAAGATGTAAGGGTTAAAATGCCGTGATCTCTGAAGTAACTTCTGCAATGTGTTGTTCTTCTGAGGCCAAACAGATACCTTATTGCTCTTTTTTGTAATTTAAAAATAACATCTAATTGGGCAGCTGTACTAGAACCCCAAAAAGGAAGACCATATCGAAGATGAGCCTCGAACAAAGAAAAATATGTTAGTTTAGAAGATGCTAAATTGAGTTCTTTCGAAACAGATCTTATAGCATAGCAGGCTGAGGCGAGTTTCTTACTTAACACATCGATATGAAGGGACCATTTGAGGTTGCTGTCTAAAAAAATACCAAGAAATTTTACAGAATCAACGGTAGAGATCTGGCCGTTATTAACAAGCAGGGGTTGAAGAGCACTTTTATAGGATAATGCTACTGTCTTATCCACGTTAAAAGAGAGTAAATTAGAGTCAGCCCAGGTTTTTATCGTAAGCAAATCAGAAGTTATAGTTGCATGAAGAGATGCAATAGTTGAGTTACTCCAAGTGATACTGGTATCATCAGCAAAAAGAAAAATTTTTCCATCGATTTTTAAATTAGTGATGTCATTTATAAAGATAAGGAACAGTAGAGGACCCAAAACTGAACCTTGTGGTACTCCACATACAATGTTTTTGAGACTAGAGTCAGTATCATTTGCTCTAACTAGTTGTTTCCTATTATTCAAGTAAGATTGGAACCAATTCAAAGAAATACCTCGAATCCCATAGAAATCTAGTTTTTTAATCAAAATGTCGTGATTTACACAATCAAAAGCTTTGGCATAGTCACAGAAAACAGTGGCAGTATAAAGATTATTGTTTAGTGCTTGGTAAACCTCATGAAACACAGAAAACAAGGCCTCAGTGGTACATTTATTAGTTAAAAAGCCGAACTGATTTTGGGATAAGATGTTGTTATCAATGAGAAAGGACATAAGACGGGTTTTTATGAGTCTCTCAATAATTTTTGAAAGAACCGGTAGTAAGGCAATAGGTCTATAGTTGCAAGCATTAGATTTTTCACCACCCTTATGAAGGGGAATAATAATGGCTATCTTTAAGCACTCTGGAAATTTGCCTCTTTCAAAGGAATCATTAATTAGTGAGACGAGGTTTTCCAACACATTTTCTGTGAGATTTGAGAAGATTTTTATGGATAGTCCATCAGTACTACAGGATGATTTGCTTTTGATACTATTGATAGTTTGGATCAGTTCAGATATATCGATTGGTCTTAAAAATAATGAATTCGAGAACACTCCTGAATTGGGGAGATAGGAAATGGGATCTTTTTGTGGCAAAATAGTAGAAGTTATATTTTTACTCACATTAACGAAATATTCGTTTAGATTTTCCGGGTCTGGAAGGGCAAATGTTTGAACTGCGTGAGTTCTATTTCGAAGATCGTTTATTATGGACCAAGTTTCTTTTGCAACACTTTTAGAGCTTTCCATACGATTTTGATAGTAGGCTTTTTTAGCTGATTTGATGAGTTTTAGATAGGTTACCCTGTACTTGGTGATATATTGAGTGACAGAGACGTTGGTAGCAAATTTGTTGATATACAATAGTGAGCGCATATTTTTGGTTGATATGCGAATACCTTTTGTAGCCCAGGGTTTGTGATGTTTTGGCTTAATTGAAATTAATGGAAATGCCTTATTGAAGATAGAGACAAACTTTTCTATAAAATCGTTGAAATTATAGTCCACGTCCGCAGAAGGAAAATGCCACTCAGAAGTTAAGCATAAATTTCGAAATTTGAGCATCAAGGGGTGAGAAATCTGAGACAATATAGTCAATTATGGTAGATGAAGTTTTTGTAATCCTTGTAGGAGAATTAACGTGCATTGAGAGACCATATGATTCAAATATGTTGACCAAGGATATTTGGGTAGCACAAGCAGCATCATAATTAATGTTGAAGTCCCCGCATATAATTTTTCTGCTTCTATGAGGCAAGTCATCTAACAAATTTAGCAGGTTCTGAAAAAATAGTTCCACAGGGGAGTCAGGTGATCTATAGATGCAAATAATGTAAAGATTAAGATTTTTATTATAAACTAGGGAAAACTCAAAGAAGGCTTCATTTAACAGAAAGTCATATTTTGTAATCAGAGAAAAATCATTATTTCTAGAAAGAATTAGGGTGCCTCCATGAGCTGAACTTGGACGATCATACCTAGCAATTGTGGTATATTTTTCTACAAAAAAAGGCTCGTTGACTTCAAGCCAGTGCTCTGTAACCGCAACTATCGGGGGAAATCCTAATTCTTCCAGAAACAAAAATAATTCGTCAGTTTTATTTCTTATAGAACGAATATTAATCAGAACCATACTAAAGTTGTCATCACAAAAATTATTCGAGGTTTCTAGTTCCTCAGAACACGTCGTGTTATTTAAAAATTTCGTCTTGGAGAATCTTAATCATATGAATCATATCATAAATTAATCAAAATAACCGTGTCGTTTCATTTTTAACTTCAAATATCTCGAAAACTAATAACTTTATCGTTACCAATGAGGAGTATTTTTAGAAATTTTTAGGGAAATTTTTAGAATTTTTATTAAATATACCAACTACACTAGGGAGTTTTATTTCATGTTAATTTTATTTAACTAGATGGTATACAGCCAACCTTCGGGTATTATCCCGTTTTATTAATGAGGAGTATATTATTTACGTAGAAAGTATTGGAGAATCTAAAAATGGCACTAAAATAGTATTTCCTCCAGTGGCGTAGAATTTGAAAAGGGTCAACCATTCACTATCCCCAGTCGTACGCCTCTTGTAGTAGCTATAAACGTTTGTTTATCACAATTTAGTAGGGTATATAGTATTCGCACTTTCTGCCAAGTATGAAAAGGATACGTCGAATAGTTTTAAAATGCTGAACAAAAATAATTTTTAAATTTTTAGATAAAGCACCCTGTAACTCAGTAAGGGACCACATTTTATTTAATTTTATTCTGCCAAATATGAAAAGGATACGTCGAATAGTTTTAAAATGCTGAACAAAAATAATTTTTAAATTTTTAGATAAAGCACCCTGTAACTCAGTAAGGGACCACATTTTATTTAATTGTTTTAGGTTAAATCTTCGTATTTTGTGTTAAGGTTTCTCCAGTTACTATATGGACAACTATTAATGAAACTGTATATTTCTACAAAGGCCATTTAACACTACACAATTTATAGTCTATTGAAATGTTACATTTAGTGTGCATTTCTTAGAGGAGTCAATTTTATTTTTTTAATGTGTAGAGTAGTAGTTTTTTTAATGTGTTTTAAGCTTCAGTAGAAGCTTAAGTTCAAGTTTTTGGGGTTGAGGCCCTTGTCCCACGGCCGCCATCTTGGAAAAGAGGTGCAAAAGGCTTTCGCGCTGTATCTCGTAAACTAGCTATCCTACAGAAAATTTAATTTTACATAAAATGAAGCAAATTAAATTTTCTACAATTTTATATGTGTTACTTTTTATCGTAAAGTGACCAACAAAAAAGTTATAAACAAAAATAAGAGAAATTTTTTTAAGAAATTTCCTTTTGGAGGTTATAACTTTTTTTAGGTTCATTTCACAATAAAATAACATCATAGCGATTTTGTAGAGAATTTTTCAATAAACAATTTTCACTATAAAGTTGTTTAATTTTATTTATTATCTAGGTTTTACAGCGCTCCAAACTTGACCAGATTCTCTAATTCTCGTAGAAAAATAATGCTTTTCTATCTGTATATTAGACGAGCGGCATTAACGGCTATGCCAACCACGAAAATCAAATTAAAGGTGAATGATCAATTTTGGTCTATTTTTATGTTTTCGAGGTTGCTGAATCCGAATATGAAGTTTATTTTTATCTAGAGTTGGTGGAACATGTTAAAAAAAAATAAATTTTATACAAAAATGCCAAAAATCAATTTTGATGATTTTTCAAATTTACCTCGCTGTATCTTTGGTCGCTGTAAATATTTCCTTTTAAAAATTTTACTGTGTCATCTTTGAAGTATGTAGATAACAATGAAATTTGTCCAAAATGTTTAAACACATTAAAGAAGGAGTTGTTAATTTATTAACATTTTGTCATCATATTTCGTTAGTTTCATGTTTACTTAAAAAAGTTGAGTGACAAACTTTTTAGTTTATAATTTTAACCAACACAATAATAAAATATAGTCCATGAAGAAGTTTTTTGGAAAATTTTAAGTCAAAATATGTAATAGGAAAAGGTTATGTTACTTCATATACAAGCGGCACACCCCAAAAACACTTATATCTCGAGATCCTGACCACGGTGTGGTGAATGACTAATTTTTATCATACTTTATGATTTTGATATCAAAAATCGTTTTTTTGCTCTGCTTAAAAATTTTGCATTTTGCGGTAGCGTCATTCTTCTTCTGAAGCGGCGAATTTATCCTCAAACAACTTCTTGGGCCTTTTCTATATAATCTTAGAGTTATAAGTTTTATAGTAGGAAGAAAGGTCAAAAACAGATTAATAATAGCATAGGAATGTTAAAATCATAATAAATTATTTGAATAAAAAATATATATAGATAGAAAAGAAAGCCTAACTTTTGTTTTTATTGTATCCCTATGAGCATTCGAGAATCTGGTCAAGTTTGAAGCGCTGTAAAACCTATATAAATAAATAAAATTAAACAACTTTGTAGTGGAAATTGTTCGCTGAAAAACCCTCTACAATATTGCTATAATGTTATTTTATTTTAAAATGAACTGAAAAAAAGTTATAACATCCAAAAGGAAACTTGTTAAAAAAAATTTACATATTTTTGGTTATATCTTTTTTGTTTGTCACTTGACGATAAAAATAATACAAACAAAATTGTGTAAAATTTAATTTTCTACATTTTATGTTTGAATTAAATTTTCTGTAGGGTTGGTAGTTTGCGAGATATAGCGCGAAACCCCTTTGCACCCCATTTCCAAGATGGCGACCAAGGGACAAGGATGGCGACCCCAAAAACTTGAACTTAAGCTTCTACTGATCCCCCTACACATTAAAAAAATAAAATTGACTCCTGTAAGAAATGCAAGGTACGGCCTAAAAAATGTAACATTTTAGTGGACTATTAGTACCTACTATTTAGTATAAAATTTAGGGGAAGTAGAAATAGAACAGTAAATATACCTCATAATACTTTTTATCTTTTTAATTGTCAAAAGTTTTGAACTGAATTTAACGTCGTGTCGTGTCATCTCCCATAATACAAAATTAACTGACTAACTGGCGATTGAACGGACGGCGATGAAACGTCCCATTCCGATTCAGGCTGCAGACGAGACAAGAACTAGCATATACAGACAATCTGCATAGAGATGCAATCTCAAGAGCATGTAGACACAAATAACACAAAAAAAAACTCTTCGATAAGTCAGACTACACATAAGCAAATTCAATCAGAAATCTTGGTCTATCAAAGATGATGAAGAGAATGTACAGACGGATTTGGACAAGGTAATAGATGTTTGGAGAGCGTATTGTAAGTCTTTATACGCCGATGCGATCAGATGCCTGTGGACACCACTTTCCACTCTCCTTCAGCAGTGACACGTCACACTCCTCTCGCAGACACCGATAACATCGTGTTTGAATTTGAGCCTGACAAAGCTGCAGCTCATGATCTCATTACCGCTAATGTCTTGAAGTATCTTCCAGTATTATGAAATCTGGCACGTAAGTGTCTGTACGTAAGTGACCAAAATCAGACCTTTACATAAAAAACGTCCAACAAATAATTGTAACAACTATAGACTACTAGCTCTACTACCACACGCTAGTAAGATGATTCTCTACATCCTGCAATGTTATCTAGAAAACTTCATAAGTTGCCAAATAGCAACTGAGCAGGCTAGATTTGTGAAGGGCAGAGGTACTAGAGAAAAAATCCTTAATGTAAGAAACATCATCAAAATACAAATCAAACTAAAGAAACTAACAAAGCCAACTAAGCCTAGTAAGATATATCTCGACCCCCTTAAAAACCCCCAAACGCGCGAACACATATCACAGCAGATAAATAGTAAAATGCACAGAATATCAAATATACCAAACGAAAACAGAACTATTAACGAATGTTGGTACGATATTCAAAACTCGATTTTAGAGGACGTAAGGGAATCTTTAAAAACACCTACAATGTTAGCAAAAAATGACTGGATGGACCAAGAAATTCTAGACCTGATGAAAGTTCGACAAAAATATAAAAATAGAAATATTATCAAATACCGTGAAATTAACAAACTCATAAAAAGAAAAACTAAACAGGCCAATGAATCCTGGCTCGAGAATTCATGTAAAGTGATAGAAGACCTCCAAAAAAAGGATGACAGTTTCAACCTCCACAAGAAAGTTAAATATACCTCCGGAATTAGAAAACAGAAAAATGCTCACGTACTTAAAACCGCAGACGGCAAAATTTGTGATCACGAACAACAGTGCAAAGAATGGGAGAGACACATCAGTGACCTTTTTGACGATGCTTCTCGAGAAAATGCTCCAAACACTACCTGTGACAACCAATTAGACAGAGGCCCCATGTTAACTGAAGTCAGAAGTCATAAAAGCAATACATCAAGCCAAAAACAATAAAGTACCTGGACCAGATCAAATCCCTGTTGAGCTACTTAAACTTTTAGATGAGGAAAACATTACCTACTTGACTACTTTCTTCAACAAAATTTACAACGAAGGAAAAATACCAGATGATTGGTTGGAGTCACTGTTTATAACATTACCAAAGAAAAGCAGGCCCACCAAATGTAGCGATTTTAGACTAATCAGTTTGATGAGTCACACACTTAAGATACTTTTACGTATTATACAAAACCGAGTATTCCTTTTGTGCGAAACTAGAATGGGTAATAAGCAATTTGGATTTAGAAATGGTCTAGGAACTAGAGAAGCACTATCTTGTATGCGCGTTCTCTTACAAAAAAGTTGTGAATTCCGAAAGAACGTTTATGTTTGTTTCATCGACTTCGAGAAGGCATTCGACCGAGTACAATATGATACACTTTTCGATTGCCTGCGGGCAGCAGGACTTGACCACTACGATATAAGACTGCGGAAATACTTATATTACAATCAAGTAGCCTCTATCCAAATTGGAGACAGTCGTACTGAAGAACTACCGATAAAACGTGGAGTACGACAAAGTTGTGTTTTATCACCCACCCTTTTTAATCTGTACTCTGAAGAAATCTTTAGGGAGGCTTTGGATGACAGACAAGAGGGAGTAAGGCTAGGTGAAGAAGTAATCAACAATATTATATACGCTGACGATTCAGCCATTCTTGCTGAAAATTTACAAGATCTTCAGACACTACTAAATCTAGTCAGTGAAGCAAGTTAGCGGAGAGGCCTTAAAATCAACATTTCAAAAACAAAGTGGATGGTATGAAAATGAAAATTGTGACTCTGATGAAGAGATAATAACTAGGGTCGAAATATCACGGAAGGCTTTTATGACCTGGAAACCAGTTTTATGTAACAGAAACCTGTCGATGAATATTCGAAAGAAGGTCCTGAAATGTTATGTGCGGTCTATCCTATTGTATGGTTGTGAGACATGGACGTTAAAAAATCACAATGCTAAACAAAATAGAAGCATTCGAATTGTGGTGCTATCGACGAATCCTAAAGATATCGTGGGTTTCGCACACTTCCATTCCAATGAAGATGGTCTTCAAATGATGAATTCAGAACGTTTGCTAATAAGAATCATAAAGAGGAGAAAAACAGAATACTTCGGCCATATAGTTCGAGGACGTAAATACCATCTGATTTGCCTTATATAACAAGGAAAAGTGGAGGGAAAGAGATGGATTGGTCGAAAGAAACTTTCATGGCTGCGTAATATTAGACAATGGTGTGGCTGCACAGTAGAAGAATTATTTCGCGCAGCAGCCGATACAGAAAGGTTTCAGGAAATTGTAAACATGATGACGGCCAACGTCTGAATACAGACACGGCACCTAAAGAAGAAGAAGAAGAAGAAACATCATAGAAATAGCCAGTGAAGATAATATCACATCCCGATATTTCTAAGTTTTGTTGATTAGAAAAAGGCCTTTGATAATGTTGGATGGAAAAAACTATGGAACATAGTGATGCCAATACGTAGGTATAGGTGTACTCACGTTATTAGCAAACTTGATAACATCCAAGGAAGGACTCAGACATTACCTACGGAAAAGCTTATCAACAAAGAGTATACTGGGGCAGTACATGTAACAGATGCCCGCGATCAGTCGAGAAATATCAAAAAATCATATATTCCGATTCCGAGCTGCTAAAGCTGAATGATGAACTCATTAATGACAATGACTAGTGATGTGAGTCGAGAATATTTTCAAGCGAATATTCGCGAACATTGGAAAGTTTCCGAGAATATTCGCCTATACAAAATGGAAATATTCTCCTGGCCGCGAATATTCCCGGAAACTTTCAATGGAAAATTCTCGAGAATATTTCCGAGAAATTTCAAGAATGTTTCTGAGAACTTTCCATAACATTTCCGAGAACTTTTGACAATATTTACAAGAGCCTTTTGGACATAAGAGTCAGTGACGTAATTTGAATTTACATGGAAATAGTGCTATTTAATTCACACGACCGGCGATCCTATAGCACTGCCAAATACAAAAGGAATATTGTTTTGAAAATTACCTTCATTATGTTTATAGTACAAATGCCTAAAGCTGTACTAAAATCACAATCAAGATGCACTAGAAATAAACAAATCAATACACGTTGAATGTTGCGAGGAGTACTCCCGAATCATGATTTACAATGTATACATTTTTAAAATCATGATTTGGGAGTCAGTTTGAGAGTGAAGAGCATATATTAACTATGCAGTGTATAGACAGGATATTAACCAATCATCCCAAGTATATTGACAAAAAATAAAACATTTTTACAGAACTAGCAAAGTTCTGTACAAAAGCAGACCTTTGGTCAATGGATATTATTTGGCTTTCAGCACGATCAGTAGATTGTATAAACTGGTGACAAGGAATGTACACCAAAACTTCTTTAAAAGATTTGGCAATTACAATATATACTGGGGTTAGCAGCTTCCTAAGCTGAAACAGAGCGTAGTTATAGCACATACTTTTTCATACATAATAATAGGAGAATAGACTATAAATAGAGCAGGGAAGTTAATGTATAATAGATCATAATGAAAAACTCCTAAAATATCATAAACATGGAAAAATGGTATGTGATGAGAGTCTTTCTATAATTCATCTGTTGGAAATAGGCAAGACTCTAAATCCATATCAGAAAATGAAAGATTTAGCGAGACACAGAGAGAGAGAGAGACTCTTTATTACATTCTCTTCATAATAGAGAGTTCAGCTTGTGTGAAGAAAATTTTTCTGGCTTATAAGAATAGACTCTTACTTATTTATATATTTTATAATTCCTAAGAATGTTGTAGTGTTTTTTTATTATTAGTTAAGAAAAAAGTAAGTTCCTATATAATCAATATTGGTTTGTTTATTGTATGTTACCATTTATATTTTAATATTTTTTTAAATAAAATAACTTTTTTAGTTTTAATTATAATGACTAATAATAAATATTCAGAGTATTTTTTTTAATTAAGTTAAACAAATTTTAAGAGTATTTTGGGACATTTAATTGTTAACAGATTTTTCTGTAGCCGTAATACCACAACAATAAGTAAAGCTAACTACTGATTTGTATAATTTATTACAATAATTTTAATAAAAACGCAATATTTCCATAAGTTTCCGAAAGTTACCAATATTCCCGGAAAGTTTCGGGAAACTTTCCGGCGTTCGAATCTTCCCGGAAATTTTACACCACTATTAATGACTATGATGATTATACAGGGTGAGTCATGAGGAACTGTACATACTCCTACCTCGTATAGAGCCCCCTATGGGAATAACAAATGACCATTAAAAAGTGTCTGCTCCCCTTGTTTAATAATAATATACAGGGCGAGTTTCTCATTTTGACAGAAATTTATATTCGTCATAATTTTTGAACGGTCAGATCGATGTGTCTCTTATTTTGGTCAATAGTTACACTATTACCATCTAATCAACTGATTTATTCAAACTAGAAAAAAATCAGGCACGGATTTAAAAAAATATTTCGTTTTGGTCTTAGAAAAAATTTCACTTTGTATACGCTTTTTGAAAACTCTGATATAAATTTTACAAATTATACAAATAGGCAATTAAAATAGCATATTTATTTTTCCCCCACACGATTACTAAATTTTTTATTAATAAATCAAATTTGTCAAAATCGGAATTTTAACCTAAAAATGAAAAAAAAAAAGATGAAATCACGGTTTAACTCGCTACAACGTTCCATTTAAAATTTTTTTTCTGAAATTTTTACAGCACCTATCTCTTACCATTGTGAAGACTATGGTTGTAGGCTTTCAGTTTGCTTCTCGTAAAAGTTATGAACTTTTAAAAATAAAAGGTGCAGCTTCGTGAATTGCAAAGTTAAATGGCAAAAATTAAAGTGAAAAAATTTTAAATTTATCTATTTGATCACGTCTATTAGTCCAGAAAGCCACTGCGCATCCGCTAGGAAAAATATTCTAATTCGGATTTTTTGCACAATCTTACTCAAAAAGGACTCCTTTTAACAAATTTCTATGTTGCCAGGACCAAAAGGTGGTCAAAAATTTTTTAAACGTTTTTTTTTGTTTTTTCCTAAAATTATTTTTATTAAATGGAAAAAAGTTTTTTTTAGGTTTTTTGGATCATTCCAAACAGAAAAGGTCTTTAGTGACTTTTTTCTAAAAATGATAGTTTTTGACATATAAGCCATTAAAAATTGAAAAATTGCGAAATCGGCCATTTTTAACCCTCAAAGACTATGTGAAAAACTGAACATTTGAATGTTGCCAAGGTAGGTAGATATTCTTTAAACATCGATTGATGAAATCCCGAAGAGTTTTTTGCAATACAATATTCAAAACTCCTTTGTTTTTTAATTGCGAATCAAGCGTGCGCGACACTATTTTCCATCGACAGTATGGTGCAAATGAAAGGAATAAATTCTTTATTTCGAAAATCGGCGACTTTAAGGAAAAATCCCGAAACAGGTCGATTTTTATTTTTAAGTTATGATATTGTGGCTTATATGGTATACTAGTGACGTCATCCGTCTGGGCGTGATGACGTAATCGATGATTTTTTTAAATGAGAATAGGGGTCGTGTGGTAGCTCGTTTGAAAGGTTCTTCAATTCTCCATAAAGTAATGTAAACATTTACATAATTTTTTATACAGGGTGTCCTTCTACTTCTTTTTTTGTCAAATAATTTAATTTAATAAAATTTTTTTGGACACCCTGTATACATAATTATGTAAATGTTTATATTACTGAATAGAGAATTGAAGAACCTTTCAAAGGAGCTAGCACACGACCCCTATTCTCATTAAAAAATCATCGATTACGTCATTACGTCCAGATGGATGACGTCACTAGTATACCATATATGCCACAATATCATAACTTAAAAATAAAAATCGACCTGTTTCGGGATTTTTTCCTTAAAGTCACCGGTTTACGAAATAACGAATTTATTCCTTTCATTTGCACCATACTGTCGGTGGAAAATAGTGTCGTGTACGCTTGATTAGCAATTAAAAAACAAAGGAGTTTTAAATATTGTATTGCAAAAAACTCTTCGGGGTTTCATCAATTGATGTTTAAAGAATATATATATATATATATATATATATATATATATATATATATATATACCTACCTTGGCAACATTCAAATTTTCAGCTTTTCCCATAGTTTTTGAGGGTTACTAGGAAAAACTATCATTTTTAGAGAAAAGTCACTAAAGACCTTTTCTCTTTGGAATGATCTAAAAAACCTAAAAAACTTTTTTCCGTGCAAAAAAAATAATTTTGGGAATAATACAAAAAAAAAACGTTTAAAAAATTTTTGACCACTTTTTGGTCCTGGCAACATGCAAATTTGTTAAAAGGAGTCCTTTTTGAGTAAGATTGTGCAAAGACTCCGAATTAGAATATTTTTCCTAGCGGATGCGCAGTGGCTTTCTGGACTATATGTTAAACTATAGAGTCCAAAGAGAAGTGTTATGGGGAGAGTTTTAGATCTAGACGTGTTATAGAAAAAAAAAAAAAAAAAAAAATGGTGAAACTTTTAATTTTAAGAAAAACGTTGTTAAATTTTTTAAATTTTTATGGTAAAATTGCGATTTTGACAAATTTGATTTTTTAATAAAAAATTAAGTAATCGTGTGGGGAAAAAATAAATATGCCATTTTAATTGCCTATTTGTCTAATTTGTAAAATTCATATTAGAGTTTTCAAAAAGCGTATACAGGGTGAAATTTTTTCTAAGACCCAAACGAACTAATTTTTAAAAGCCGGACCTGATTTTTTTCTAGTTTGAATAAATCAGTTGATTGGGTGGTAACATAAATCAAATATTTAAAAAAAAATTAATTTTTGTAATAAAAGTTAATTTTTATTAAATCTATGGTTCACTTTACCAAATTTTTAATTCATAATCAAATTTGATTTTTTTATAAAAAATTAAGTAATCGTGTGGGGAAAAAATAAATATGTCGTTTTAATTTCCTATTTGTCTAATTTGTAAAATTAATATTAGAGTTTTCAAAAAGCGTATACAGGGTGAAATTTTTTCTAAGACCCAAACGAACTGATTTTTTTAAAGCCGGACCTGATTTTTTTCTAGTTTGACTAAATCAGTTGATTAGGTGGTAATAGTGTAACGATTGACCAAAATAAGAGACACATCGATCTGACCTTTCAAAAATTATGACGAATATAAATTTCTGTCAAAATGCGAAACTCGCCCTGTATAGTATTAAACAATGAGAGCAGGCACTTTTTAATGGTCATTTGTTATTTCCCATAGGAGCCTCTATACGAGGTAGGAGTATGTACAGTTCCTCTTGGCTCACCCTGTATATAAACTTTTGAACCATGTTAAACATGCAAATTGATATATCGTGAGAATAATACTCACGTGCGTTACTCCAATGCCATAGAATGCTCGTAAAGGCTTTATGGTATTGTTGTCCAACATATGTACAACTCCATCGTCATATTTAGCGAGTATATTTATACTGTTATTTTTTACAACCTTGAAGTAACCATACGTTTTCATCGATACTCTTGAAGTATTGTATACAAGCAAATTATCGTTCTCAATATTACTGGCCAGCAAATCTTCAAACACTTTATGGATCTGTTCCCTAGGCTGTGGTTCATCACAATCAAAAACTGGAAACTCGATCCCCTCTGCTATCATCTCCTCCACGGAACTCAAAATCAAGAACAAAACTCTTCGGAAAAATTGTTGTCTAAGGTTGAAATCAGTAGGACAATCGCATAGGTTACCTTGGTCGGTGAGTATGCAACATATATCCATGGCGACATTTAAAATGTTGATAGGTTTGTTCGCGACTAAAGCTTGGTTGAATTTATGGAATTCGAAATCCAGGAAAACCAAGTTCCATCGTTCGGGAAGTTTGACTATATCTTCTTGTACTGCCTAAAAATAATCACATACAGGGTGTTAATAAATGAGTACGACAAATTTTAGGGGGTGATTAAACATGAAAATTTTTTTTTTTTATTGTTACAAACGCCATCTGTTTATTTCAAACTATAAACACTAAGCATTTTTGTTGAACAGAATTTGAAACATTAAGAGTGATCGCCCAGTGGCTATAACTCTATTGGTTGAATGTTTCTGGAAATACATTGGTATGACTTATATCTATTTACTTACTACTTAATCTAAACTTATTCTAAACTTATACTTGTTGTCTATTGTTTATAGGGTAAATCCAGTGGACTACGAATATTTAGTCTGTTGTTTTGTACACTGTTGTCAAGAAGACCGATTACAAGATTGTTGGAGTGCACTTCAAGACGCTTTAGATATTTATCACTACACTGCGCGATCACTTGTTTCACTGTAGGAATTTTTAGATCACTGTAGATGACCTGGTTTGAGATAAACCAAGGGGCAGTCGCTATAGTTGTTAATGTCTTTGACTGGAATCGTTCCAGGATCGCAATGTTGCTGTCAGATGATGTACCCCAGAGTTGTACGCCGTATGTCCAAATAGGCTTTATGATGGAACTGTAGATCAGGAGTTTATTTTTTAATGATAGAGGTGAGTTACTTCCAAGTAGCCAGTAGTGTTTTTTAAGTACAATTCCTAGTTGTTTACGTTTATTCCAGATATGTGTTTTCCAAGTTAGCCTTGTGTCTAGATGTAATCCTAAGTACTTGGCACTATCTTTTTTTGGTATTAGGTGGTTGTTGTAATATACTGATGGTGTGTCACCGTGGCATTTTGTGAAAGTTACATTGGCTGATTTTTCGTCGTTAATTTTTATTCTCCATCTACAAGCCCACTTATGTGTTTTGTGTAATCTTGCTTGTAATGTGCGAGTCGCAATTTCGGGATTTTTGTCTTTCACCATAATTGCAGTGTCATCTGCAAATGTAGCTGTTAGGTGATGGTCATCGGTTGGAAAGTCAGCTGTAAACAAAGTGTAAAGTATGGGACCAAGTATACTTCCTTGGGGCACACCAGCTTTTATAGGATGAATGTCTGTTATAAAGTCATCATATCTTATTTGGAAGTGCCTTTCTTCACTGAAAAAATAATAAGGGTTTTCTCTATAAACCTATGTCCGCAAATGCTTCGTTTCCGAGATACGGGGTGTTGGAATTTTTCTTACAAACTGACAATTTTGTTAATGCTCTGAAACCAGTTAAGAATGTATATTTATCATTGGCGCGCATACGGGTAATGGTCTCAATTTTTTAAAAGAAAATACAGTATTGCCCGAAATAAACAGTACTGAAACTGAAACACAGATGTATCTTTGTGCACGCTGTCATATTCAAATTAACTAGTATAGACCTGTCGAGTAATCTTTAAATAATTACTTATTAAGGCCTAATTGGTAAAAATGGTGTTAAATACAGAGGAGAAAGTGTTTCTCGTGGAGCATTATTTTCGCTCATACGGAATCGGCCGACGTAATAGTGCAAGTCTGCTATATAGCCCAGTAAATGAACGGGAAATTCGGCGATACCGTGTAATTTTCAGGGGCAACTCCGAATTGCATGAAAATTTGGATTTAGGTTCTACTTACCCTCCACTTCAAAGTTGAAATTGTGCCGTTGGTTGCTTTTACTTGGGGGGTGACAGTCACCCCTTCTCGGGGGTGAAAAAACATACGTTCAAGATAAGACCGGAAATGGATAAATTGACTGATTTTAAGCAACTTTTCTTCTTTAGAGTTTTTTACGTAAGTCAATACTTTTCGAGTTATTTGCCATTGAATATGTTGATTTTTCGACAAAAAACTACGTTTTCAGACAGTTTTTCGCAAATAACTCAAAAAGTAAATATTTTATGAAAAAAATATCCTTAGCAAAAGTGTAGCTTATAAAAAACCCAAAAAAATGGTGTATCAGTAAAGTCTATCAATCAAATAATAACAAAGTTGTAGCTCATGAAAATACGTTCTTATTCGTCTAATTCCAAATCGAATATTTCAAGGTGAAATCACCGAAAAATTAAGCACTTTTCAAGAAAAACCCATTTAAGTGTTTATAAAAAGAGTTGTTTTAATTGTTAACAGTTAAAAGTTTTAGCATTAAAAATAAGCGAGTTACGCTCAAAATAAAGTTGGCCCCCTTTTTTTTTTTGTAAAAAATCATGAAAATCTCGCCGTGTTTAGCTCTCCAAATGAAATTAATCGCTACCGCTTTACAAACAATTTACTTACCTATCTATTTTTTATATGATCTGTCAGTCTCACTGGTTTAAAGTGTTTATTTTTGAAAGGGTTATAATTGAGAAAGCTTGAATGGGTCCCTAATCACGAGTGTATGCAAATTTTGAACAGCCATATCTTAACCAATTTTTGTCTTACGGAGAAACAAAATGAAACTAGCATATTTATAATAGCAAAACCTACATTTCTTTACTCTCTAAAATTTTTCTTGTCACTAATATTTTTTAAGTTATTTTGAAAAAATGAAATTTTTCAAAAATTTTTAGAAAATTTTTTTTTTACTATAAAACCAAAAGTATTCAAAAATAAACACTTCAAACCAATCAAACTTACAGATCATATAAACAATACACATACAGTTAAAATAGATGGTAAAGCCAAACGATTAATTTCATTTAGGGTGCTAAATAGAGGGAGGTTTTCACGATTTTTTTTACCAAAAGAAGGGCCAACTTTTTTTTTAGTGTAACTCGTTTATTTTTGATGCTGTAAACTTTTGTAAAAAACAAATAATAAGCTTTTTTTCGATACTTTGAAAATGTTAATAAGGTTTTCCCGAAAAACTCTTCTTTCTTCGGTGATTTCGCGTTGAATTATTCGATTTGGAATTAGACGAATTAAAACGTATTTTTCATGAGCTACAACTTTGCTTCTACTCAATTTGTAGACTTTACTGGTACACCATTTTTTTCGTTTTTTTATAGGCTACACTTTTGCTAAAAATATTTTTTTTTCGATAAAATATTTACTTTTTGAGTTATTTGGGAAAAACGGTCTGAAAACGTAGTTTTTTTTGTCGAAAAATCAACATTTTAAATCGCGAATAACTCAAAAAGTATTGACTTACGTAAAAAACTTTATAGAACAAAAGGTGCTTAAAATAGGTCAATTTATCCATTTCGGGCCTTATTTTAAACACGCGTTTTTCACCCCCCGAGAAGGGGTAAATATCACCCGCCAAGTAAAAGCAACCAACGGCACAAATTCAACTTTGAAGTGGAGGGTAAGTAGAACCTAAATCCAAATTTTCATGCAATTCGGAGTTGCCCCTGGAAATTACACTCCAAAACGGCCATTTATTGGGCTAATACGTGTGTGATCAATTCACACAACAGTTTAATAAACGTTGTCCAAGTAATGCTGTAATTTTGAAGGTTGTTGAGAACGTTTATTAAACCGTTGTGTTGTGTGAATTGATCACACACGTATTGCAGACTTGCACTATTACGTCGGCCGATTCCGTATGAGCGAAAATAATGCTCCACGAGAAACACTTTCTCCTCTGTATTTAACACCATTTTTAACAATTAGGCCTTAATAAGTAATTATTTAAAGATTACTCGACAGGTCTATACTAGTTAATTTGAATATGACAGCGCGCACAAAGATATAGACTAAGAGCCGCTATAGGTGAAATTTCTTAATCATTTTAGGCACGACGGGACCCTATAACTTAAATAGTAGAACCTAAAAGAAAACGTTTGAGCACTGTGCCGTCACTTTTCAGTGGCACATGCGTCTACAGTGGCGCATCAAACTTTCCACTTATGGACGGGATACATAAATTAAAAAATACCCTCCCTCCTCCCTCATTACCAGAATTTAATTTTTTTCATTTTTTTAAGTTCTATGTGATTAAGACATAAGATTCATCGTAATTTTAACCCACCACCCCCTTCTCCCTGCCCCCACCATCAAAAACTGTATTTTTTGATTATATTTGTTTTGGTGGGATGCAATCAATTTTAAAATTTCAAAAAATTCACACGCATAGTTAAGGCTTTTATAAAACACGTCTATTTTTTATAGACCTGTAGGTTGAGTGTACATAACCTCAAAAAAATTTTAAAATTTTTTTTTGGAAAAAACTATATAACTTTTTTTTGGGGATAGCTGCAGATTTAATTTTTTCTTAGTCTTGTGTATTGTATCAAACACTATATTTTAATTTTTTTCAGATTTTTCTGTAACGCTGGTCGCCTTAAAAAATCCAAAAAACTGTTTTTTAAGGGGGTTTTGAGGGGTTTGAACGTGTTTTTCTGAATTTTAAATATTCTAAAGGACTAGTTACTTTAAGTTACATATAACCTATAAAAACAAAATTGATTTGATATATTACAAAGTCTATAAAACAGGGAAAATCCCCCAAAACCCCCCAAAAAACAGTTTTTCGGATTTTTGAAGGTGAAGAGCCTTACGGAAAAATCTGAAAAAAATTAAAAATATAGTGTTTGATAAAACACACAAGATTAAGAAAAAATTAGACCTGCAGCTATTCCTCAAAAAAAGTTAAACGCTTTTTTGAAAAAAAAAATTCTTTTAATTTTTTGAGGTTATGTACACTCTACTTATGGGTCTATAAAAAATAGGCCTGTTTTATAAAAGCCTCAGCTATGCGTGTGAATTTTTTGAAATTATAAAATTGATTGCATCCCACCAAAAAAAAATAAAAACGAAAAATGAAGTTTTTGATGGTGGGGGCAGGGGGAAAGGGGTGGTGGGTTAAAATTACGCTGAATCCTATGTGTTAATCATATAGAACGTAAAAAAATAAAAAAAATTTAATTCTGTTTGTAAGGGAGGGTAACTTTTAATTTATTTATCCCGTCCATAAGTGGAAAGTTTGATGCGCCACTGTCGACGCATGTGCCACTGAAAAGTGACGGCACAGTGTTCAAACGTTTTCTTTTAGGTTCTACTATTTAAGTTATAGGGTCCCATCGTGCCTAAAATGATTAAGAAATTTCACCTATAGCGGCTCTTAGTCTAATACATCTGTGTTTCATTTTCAGTACTGTTTATTTTGGGCAATACTGTATATACTTTTTCTTCTAGATGACCATTATCCATCGTTGGATATCATGTTTGCTAAAAACACTGTATATTTTACCGACTTAGAGTAACTTTTAGTACTAGCATACCTCATAATTTAATAATCTATTGTCAAAAATGCTTAACAATTAAAGACAAAAAAGTTATGCGATAAAGTAACCGTTGATCTACCCAAAACGGACGCATATTACCGGTACTAGAATTCGCAATTGATGAAATCGATTCATCTCTGGAAGATAAATAAACGTATCAGTTTTTGTTTTTCTAAATAGTTTTTTTTTAATTTTTTTTTCAAATTCAAAAAACGAACAATTTTCGAATCGATCTTTCTAGAAAACGGTGTATTCTACCGACTTTACTGTACCGCCACGTCACTACGGTGGCGTCCGCCTAGGCACAGTTCCACCCAATGAACTGTCAACACGGATGGAATGGCCCCGTCCCATTCAAACAGCGAGGCGAGATTGCGGCCAACATACAAGTGAGAGGTCCTAGAGAGAGACAGAGCTTGCCAGGGAAAATTTGCTACAACATACCACCAGAGTTGCCAGATGTGATTTTATAAATCCCCCACTTAGAAACTGAAATTCCCTCAAATTGAAGCTTAAACCCCTTAAGTTTAAATTTTTGCCGCCTTTTAATAAATTAGTAGCCAAATTAGAGAACAGTAAACCAAAATTATACTACTTAACAACAGAAGGCCCTGGAAATAATTCATAGGTCCTATCGTCTTCGATTATATGAGAGTATAATATACAGTTCTATGTATAAACGCAAAATTTAACTTACCATGACCGCATGACCCATTAAAATCTCTCATAATTGTCCCCCACAACCATTTCTGCTTAGAAAAATTCCTCTAGTCGCTTTCAAATTATTACTCCAAAATTATGGGAAAATAACCCAGGCTGGCAACCCTGACTATCACTATCAATTTTTTTAAGGAAAGTAGCTGATTTTAGCAACATTTTCAGAAACGTTAAGTATGGTATTCCGCAGTTGATCGTCGAAGGAAAGATCGAGGGAAGACGAGTCATCGGACGAAAGAAGTTCTCTTGGCTATGAAACTTACGTCAATGGCTCGATTGCTCGATATTAGGGAGACCAGAACAATTATATGACTAACACAAGACAGAGAAGAATAGGGAACTTGCATAAAATTTTAAATTCGAAAAAAATGTTATAAATCACAACTAGACCGGGCAGTATCGTCGCCCCCGCTAGCGCAATTATTCCGATTCGATTTTTTTGCACAAACTTACTCAAAAAGAGGTCCTTATAACATATCCACAGGGTGCCGGGCGGTGCCGTGGTCGAAAAATTTTTTAAACAATTTTTTTTAACAAATTCACAAAAATAATTTTTTTATTTCCAAAATTTTTTTTTTAGATAATTTGGGTCATTCTGAGCAAAAAAGGTCTCTTGTCATTTTTCTCTAAAATTGCCTGTTGTCGAGTTATACGCGATTAAAAATTTGAAAAATGCGAAAATGGCCATTTTCAAGGCTTCATAACTCAATCAAAAATGATTATTATGAAATTCAAAAAGTAGCAAAATCAAGATTCAAATACTTTCTTCAGGGTTCTGAAGAGATTTTTGTCATTAATTTATTACAAAGCTGTTATTTTTAGTTATTAACAATTAGCGCTATGGTCCAACTGTATCGTTGCCCCCGTTAACGGAACTATTTAGATTAGATTTTTTTGCACAAACTTACTCAAAAAGAGGTCCTTACAACATATCCATAGGGTGCCGGGCGGTGCCGTGGTCGAAAAATTTTTTAAACAATTTTTTTTAAACAAATTCACAAAAATAATTTTTTTATTTCCAACAATTTTTTTTTAGATAATTTGGGTCATTCTGAGCAAAAAAGGTCTCTTGTAATTTTTCTCTAAAATTGACTGTTGTCGAGTTATACGCGATTAAAAATTTGAAAAATGCAAAAATGGCCATTTTCGCATTTTTCAAATTTTTAATCGCGTATAACTCGACAACAGTCTAGTTTAGAGAAAAATGACCCAAGATCTTTTTTACTGACAATGATCCAAATTATCTAAAAAAAATGTGGGAAATGAAAAAATTATTTTTGTGAATTTGTTTAAAAAAAATTGTTTAAAAAATTTTTCGACCACGGCACCGCCCGGTACCGTGTGGATATGTTATAAAGACCTCTTTTTGAGTAAGTTTGTGCAAAAAAAATCGAATCGAAATAGTTCCGCTAACGGGGGCGACGATACAGTTGGACTATACCGCTAATTGTTAATAACTAAAAGTAACAGCTTTGTAATAAAATAGTGACAAAAATTTCTTCGGAACTTTGAAGAAAGTATTTGAATCTTGATTTTGTCACTTTTTGAATTTCATATTAATCATTTTTAATCGAGTTATGAAGCCTTGAAAATGGCCATTTTCGAATTTTTCAAATGTTTAATCGCGTATAACTCGACAACAGTCAATTTTAGAGAAAAATGACAGGAGACCTTTTTTGCTCAGAATGACCCAAATTATCTAAAAAAATTGTTGGAAATAAAAAAATTATTTTTGTGAATTTGTTTAAAAAAAAAGTTTAAAAAATTTTTCGACCACGGCACCGCCCGGCACCCTGTGGATATGTTATAAGGACCTCTTTTTGAGTAAGTTTGTACAAAAAAATCGAATCGGAATAATTGCGCTAGCGGGGGCGACGATACTGCCCGGTCTAAACAGAACATAATTTAAAACATGTATCAAAGATAAAAAAGTTTTGTTTGTCTTTGGTTTGGCCTGTAAAGAAGAATAAAAATTCAACTTATACCAGCCAGCCCAAAACGCGTCGTGACGTCACGGAGTTATATGTTTACATTCGTTAACAAAATTGTATATAATTTTAAATTAGACATTATAAACGTCAGTAGAAAATACAGTTATGTGACGTTACAAGTGTTTTTGATCGTTTGAACTATTCACAGAAAACTTATACTTTTACAAAATGGTTTTATTTTTCATAGTAAACCTTCTTTCCCTTCCTTCAAAAACTGTATCAAACTCCAGTCTCAACAAACTGGTATATATTATTATAATGACATACGATAAATGTCATTAGAATATAAATATTTTTCCTTATTACGCGACGACGAGCTGGCCAAACACCCAAGTAGGTGGAGGCCAATAAACTAAAGAAGAAGAAGAAGAATATACCTAAATATAACCATAAACCGAACCATATAGTTAAACTCTGTGACGTCGCGGGTCGTTTGAACTATTTTAAGATACAGAATAATTTGTACTTCTAAGTTATTATGAGTTTTTAAAGCGTGAAATTTTTGGAAATCTCATTTTTGTACAAAACTGAACATTATTATGTAATAAAAAAAATGTGCAAGTTCCCTATTCCAATTGATGGACGCCAACCTTCGATGAGTAGAGTTGAAAATTGAAAAGTTTAAAAGTACTTTTACCGTCTTAACAAGCTTGTTCATGTTCTGCGTTGATGCAAAGAGCGCAAAGTTGTTTGGCGTAGGCCTGATGTCTTTTAACTTCTTTATGGTTGCTGAGTTTAAGGTCTCACTCATTATCAGCCTCATTTCTGCCGTGTTCAACCAGTAGTACATTGTTTGATCAATATCTGCAAAATATATAAAACATTAATAATATTGTAATGTTTATTTTAATTTATGTTTTCTAACACTAACAAGAAGACAAGAGAATTTATAACATTTATTTATTTAAGCGTACAAAATTTTAATCAGATACAATTCTTTTCTCAATATGTCCGCATACATCATCCCTGCCATTTCCAACTATCGAATGTGAAAAGTGGTACTTTTCAAGAGAGCAAAATAACTCTTCTTTATAGACTCCCAAATCAGCCCATTGACAAATGGGAACATTTTTATATTTTTTGTGTGTAATATCCTTGGTAGATTGATAACAAATTTGAACTGCTTATCATTTTTTTCTTTCCAAAAAATCACATTCGTTACTTTGCTTTTTGTATTAATCAAAGATTTGTTTCGGTCCGATGATTCAAAGTAGCGAATGTATAATAGCGAATAACTGTATAATCAAATAATGAAAATCCGTTAAAATGAAATCATAAACTGCCTCACAAGAATTTCTTGGAAGCGATACTGAAACAAAATTCGCACTAATTGTAAACACGTGCATTTTATTCTCAGCAGTTTAGCATTTTCGACAGTTTACAGATTATAATTGAATAACTGTTGAATAAATTACAACACAAACTAACGAATGTGACACATTCGACATTTAGCGTTGTACAGATATACCTTTAGTCTTTAGTTATATTTATACAAAACAAAAGTATCGAATATAACCATTTTCGTCAGTTTGCAGTCAACCAACTGAAAAATATTCATATTCGATGGTTTAAATAGCATATTTCCAGCGCTCCTAATCATGCTACAATAACGAGAATTTGCCATAAGATGTATCACGTATAATGCGAGGACAAGGTATGGAATCTGAAAAACCCGATTTTTCACATTCGATAGTTGGAATGGTAGGGACGACATATAGACCAGTATTTGGTATGGAAGAAAACAGGCTTCCAAAAAATTTTTGAATGCAAGAATGCAGAGAAAGAGACCCACTGAGAGACGGAGAAAGCGATGGAAGGATGATGTGGATAAGGAGGCAACAAATCTCCTTGGTATTCGATCGTGCATGAAGGAGAATGGGTATAAACCGTAAATAATGCAGAGAAAGAGACCCATTGAGAGACAGAGAAAGTGATGGGAGGATGATGTGGATGAGGACGCAATAAATCTCCTTGCGTGACCCGTCAAAATGGTCCGGTCAAAACAGCCCCGTCAAAAAAGTCCAGTCAAAATAGCCCGTAAACAAAATACCCCCGACAAAATAGATCGCACACAAAATAGCCCCGGTCAAGACAGCCCCGGCTAAAACAGCCCTGGCGAAAACACCCCCAATAAAATGTTTTACCTTTTAACGTAAATTATTAGTTACCATTTATTTTAAATTACCTACGATTCTAATTGGGAAATAAGCCACAATTTAACTTAAAAAAAATTATTTTATTGACGTTTCGACTTCCACTTCGGAAGTCGTTGTCAAAATACAAAATATTAAAAAATAAATTAAACAAAAATATTGTTGCGTAGTAAAAAAATTCTTCTAATAATTTAATTTAATCTGACTCATTTATATCGGCAATTCAGACCTACAATATGGTGCATATGAAAGGAATAAATTCTTTATTTCGTAAACCCGCGACATTAAGGAAAAATCCTGAAACAGGTCGATTTTTATTTTTAAATTGTCATATTTTGGTATATATGTCATACTAGTGACGTCATTTATCTGGGCTTGATCACGTAATCGATGATTTTTTAAATGAGAATAGGGGTCATGTGCTAGCTTATTTGAAAGGATATTTAATTCTCTATTATTATAAATAATAATTACGTAATTATTATTTATACAAGGTCTACACAAACTTGTTTTTAATTTAAATTATTGTGCAAAGGGTACTGTAATTTCTTAGTTATTGACTAAAAAAATCTTCTACTGAATAATATGGTCTTTGAGACAGGTAGGCTTTTGTCAGTTTACGGAATTTGGGGAAAGATGGTGCAGATTTTAGTTGTAGGGGGAGATGGTTGTACATTTTTTTTTGCGGAATATAATATCGATTTCTTTACTAACTCCGAGGACGGGGTCGGCAAATAGACGTCAAACGTAGAATTTCTCGTGAAGTAGTCATGATTAGGTCTTAGTGGAAAGACATGTAGATGTTTACGAATTAAGCAAATAGTTTCTAAAATATACAAAGATGGAAGGGTTAAAATTCCGTGATCTTTGAAGTAACTTCTGCAATGTGTTGTTCTTCTGAGGCCAAACAGGTATCTTATTGCTCTTTTTTGTAATTTGAAAATAACATCGAATTGGGCAGCTGTACCAGAACCCCAAAAAAGAAGACCATAACGAAGATGTGACTCGAACAAAGAAAAATATGTTATTTTGGAAGATGCTTAATTGAGTTCGTTCGAAACAGATCTTATAGCATAGCAAGCTGAAGAGAGTTTCTTCCATAACAAATCGATATGGAGGGACCATTTAAGGTTGCTGTCTAAAAAAATACCAAGAAATTTTACAGAATCAACGGTACTGATCTGGCTGTTATTAAGAGGTAAGGGTTGAAGAGCTCCTCTATAAGACAATGCTATCTACTGTTTTACCTACTTTAAACGAGAGTAAATTTGAGTCAGACCCGGTTTTTATTGTAAGTAGATCAGAAGTTATAGTAGCCTGAAGAGTTGCAATATTTGAATTGCTCCAAGTGGTACTGGTATCATCAGCAAAAAGAAAGATTTTTCCATCGATTTTTAAATTAGTGATGTCATTAATAAAGATAAAGAAAAGTAGACGACCCAATACTGAACCTTGAGGTACCCCACATACAATGTTTTTGAGACTAGAGTCTGTACCATTTGCTCTAACCAGTTGTTTCCTATCATCCAAGTAAGATTGGAACCAATCTAAAGAAGTGCCTCGAATTCCGTACAATTGTTCTTTGGGCTTAAACAATCGCTGCTGTATACAGAACAACGTCTGGAAGCAAAAAAATATTAAATTGTTAGTTCATTTATGTGCTGCATACTGTGTGTGAAACAACAGTTCTGAAAGAAGGAATAGAAATACAATATTGTTTTCTATTTAGTTAGTAGGTCGTATTTATACTTTAGAAGAAATGGCATCGAAATCAAAACAAAATAAATATAAAGATTTATATGATGCAATTATTTATATATTGACTGATTTTGAATGATTATAACATAAAAGTCCAGGCGACTAGTTCCACTCTGGGCACCTAGTACCCAGGAGACTATCGCCGTCATGAAATCCGTGCTCAGCGACCCCCAAAACCCCCCGTTTAATGGTTTTAAATGATTTGGAATAATTATAACATAATACTCCAGACGACGAGCTCCACCCTGGCACCAGGTACCTTGGAGACCATCGACCACATGAAATTCTTATTCAGCTATCCCCAAAACCCTCAGAGTAATGGTTATTGACTGATTTTGAATGATTATAACATAAAAATCCAGGCGACGAGTTCCACCCTGGTCACCAGGTATCTTGGAGACCATCGCCAACATTAAATTCGTGGCCGGCGACCCCAAAAACCCCCCGAGTAATGGATATTGACTGATTTTTAATGATTATAACATAAAACTCTAGGCGACGAGTTCCACCGTGGGCACCAGGTACCTTGGAGACCATCGCCGATATGAAATTCGTGCTCAGCGATCCCCAAAACCCCAGATTATAGAAATTCAACTCATTTCCATCAATATTTCCCGAGTTCTAAATTTTTCATTTTCACCTCTTCGGGATGCACTTTTAAAATGCATTTTCTTATGCACAAAAATTTTTGCCCTAGATGAGTTTAGTTCACAAAGTTGCCTGATACTCTCTCTAATCGAATGCAAAAAGTTGCATGACACTTTACACTTTACACTTTACTGCACAAAATTCCTAGGTTTAAGGCTTCGTTGCTTCGTCTATTAAGGGAGTATATTCTTCTTCTTTCTTCTTCTTTGTATAGAGATGACTCTGTCTGTTTTTTCAATATGCCTCTAGTAAGTTGTCGTTCCATTGCTTTCGTGGTCTTCCCACTGATCGTCTTCCTATTGGGGAACCGTCTCTCGCTGTCCTGACCTGACTACCCTATTTGTTGTCATTCGGCTTATGTGGTCATTACATTCCACCCTTCTGCCTCCTACCCAGTTATTAATGTTATCCACCACGCATCTCCATCGTATATATGTACTTCTAGTTCTGTCCCATAGAGTCTTACCATCGATTTTTCGAAGGGTTTTCATCTCCGCTGTTTCGAGCAATCTCTTTGTCCTCTCTGTGTCGGGTCGTGTTTCTGCCGCGTATGTCATTATTGGTCTGATGACTGTTTTGTAAATTCTGCCTTTCATTTCTTTTCCGATATTTTTATTTCTCCATATTGTGTCATTCAAACAACCTGCGGCTCTGTTTGCTCTATTCACTTGATCTTCCACTTCTGTTTCGAGCTTTCCGTAGCTGCATAGTGTGATGCCTAGGTATTTAAACTCCATCACTTGTTCTATTATCTGACCTTCCAGCTTCAATTTACATCTTATTGGATCTGCTGTTATAACCATGCATTTTGTCTTTTTTGAGGAAATTAACATGTTGATTTTCTGGCGATTATGTTGAATTGGTGCAGCATACGTTGTAAATCATCTTTACTTTGAGAGATTAGTATTGCATCGTCCGCATAGCAGATTACTTTAAGTTGTTTTTCTCCCATTTGGTATCCTTTTTTAGTTCTTACTTTTTTTATTATTTCGTCCATGATCAGGTTGAACAATAAAGGACTCAAGGAATACCCCTATCTTATCCCATTGCCGGCTTCAATTGGGTCAGTTAGTTCATCTTCCACTTTTACTTTTATTGTGTTGTTCTGGTAGATGTTTTCTATCGTTTTAATTATTCCTAGAGGTACGTCTCTCGAGTATAACAAGTGGATAACGTCCTTTAATGTGAACCTGTCAAATGCTTTCTTAAGGTCCACGAAACATAAATATGCCGGTTTATTTTATTCCAACAATTTCTCTTGAACTTGCCTCATTATAAATATAGCGTCAGTGCATGACCTACCCGACCTAAAACCTTGTTGTTCTTCTGATAATGTTATAATTTCATTCAATTTGTTTGTTATCACTTTTGTTGTTAATTTTAATGTTGTGTTTAATAAGTTAATTCCTCTGTAATTCTCCGGATCCGATTTGTCTCCTTTTTGAAGAGAGGTAGTAGGATGCTTGATCTCCATTTTTGTGGTATTTTGTTTTGTTCTATTATTTTTTGTATTAGTTTTAATAGTTGTTTAGTTAGATCTTGTCCTCCGTACTTTAGGAGTTCGTTTGATATTCTGTCCTCTCCTGGAGATTTTCTATTTTTTAATTTTCTTAATGCTTCCATTAGGTACCTCTTCCCCCTCGATGTTTATTTCTTCGTTTGTCGTAACTTCGGGTGTAAAGGGGGTACATTGTATTATTTAGTTATTTATAACTAGGTATATTTTGTTTTTTCGTTTAGGTTATTATACCAATTATTGATATAATAATCTAAACTTCTAAACGAAAAAACAAGATATACCTAGTTAAATATAATTAAATAATACAATATACCCCCTTAAAAGCATTCGTGTGTTACTTTTTATAATTTTCTTAAAAATGGTTTATTTGAGCTAGAATACGTTAATGCTATCGCAAATAATTCCAGCATTTATATTGTAAAGTGCTAAAAAGTGCACTCCAAAATAATTATATGTATAGCAACTTAATCTTCAAGTAAAAAATTTAATTTATAAAGCGATAACAAAAACATGTAACATCAACATGTGCAGGAATTTTTAACATATATCGAAACAATAAAAATAACAGTATAAATCATATAAAATTAGTATAATTTACTTTTACTTTTTATAATTACGTTACTTTTTATAATTGTTTTTAAAAATTGATTATTTGAACTAGAGTACGTTAATGCTATCGCAAATAGTTCCAGCATTTATATTATAAAGCAGGGGTTCCCAAACTTTTGGAAACTTCGTACCACCTAATATATTTTGAATGTTTTGGGGTACCACCAAGATTTATGTGTACCAACAAACACCGGGAGGGGCATGAAATAGAAGGAAGCTTCACCCGATCCTATTTTTTTTTAGAAATATATCTACTAATTATTTCTAATTCTAATTATTCTCCGTGTATGACACAATGTGTACTTCGGCATTCAGGAGCATTTTTTTTATTTTTGCTGTTAGCCCTGTCAATTTACTTGACATATGAGTTCCTCTGTAGTGTTTGATTCAAGTGGTTTGCAGAACAGAAACTCTTCTATAACTTCTTCATAAAAATCAGATCGTACAAATACGAGTAGCTATGCTATGTTTGTTATATCAGTGTTATACTAAGTTTTAAAAAATTTGTTCTTCAATATTGGATGACATGTAGTAATTCCCCTTTTTCACTGTGTTGTTTGACAATGGTATTTTAAAAAAAAATTTGACTGCTTTTCTCTTAAAACGGTTTGGGCCATTTCCACAGCTGCCGGAAGTAAAAGGGTCTCACTATTGTGTGAGGCTTTCCATCCTTTGCAATTCTATATCTAGCAAATTATCTCTAGCTACAACGCCTTTATTAAGTTAGTATCATATTTAGAAAGCTAGTCATGCATTTATTTTATTTCCTAAAAAAGTAGGTTCTCCTCTAAAAAAAAAATCGATCAGCTTAACAACCAGATCAGACAGCTTTGTATGTTGGTAACGTATCAGCATAGAAGACTTCATGATTTGGTTCGAAAGAGTTTCGAAACAAGCAACACATTGAGGAATAGGATTGTCACTATTTTCTGTGCGAGACTTCACTGTAAAACCACACTGTAAGTAGCAACCGTGGTATTTCCGATTGGCCTGCGGTTTAGGGTTTTTAACCTAATCTTTTGAAGTCCCAGAGTTCACCAAAAATTACTTCATAGCTTAATATGGAAGCACAACAAGTGCACTGGCACTTTCGCAGACAGAGGCCCAGTGTAATCGCTTTTTCACCCACGTGACGCGTACCACCTGAAATCTTCCGTCGTACCACCAGTGGTACGCGTACCACCGGTTGGGAACCCCTGTTGTAAAGTACTAAAAAGTGCACTCCAAAATAATTATATGTATAGCAACTTACTATTCAAGTAAAAAATATAATTTATAAAGCGATAACAAAAACATTGTAACATCAACATGTGTAGGAACTATTAACATATTATATCGAAACGATAAAAAAACAGTATAAATCATATAAAATTAGTAACAAAACAACTGTAGAGAAGAAAAGAATGAATCACACGTGTAAAGCTGAATGGAAGTCAACATGAATACTGTGAAATACGAGTACTTTTATCGACACTGCCATAACCTGTTGTAAGGTCAATGAATGCCAGAGATATTTGAGACCATTCGATAGAGGTTGTTACTCTTAATATTGCAACCGATCCGTTGGGTCTAAAACCAGCTTGCTCCTCAGATAGTTTCTGTAAGATTCTGCTAGTCATCATCATCATTCTCTTTGGCTTATCCCTATGCGGGGTCGGCTTCCCTAATTGCATTTCTCCACACAATTCTATCCTGGGTCATATCAATATTAATCCCCTTTGCCGACATGTCCTGCCTAATCGTCTCCCCCCACGTCTTCTTTGGTCTTCCTCTCCTACTCCTTCCAGGAATCTGCACTTCAGCTACTCTTTGTATTGGATGATTAACGTCTCGACGTTGAACATGACCAAACCATCTCAACCTATGCTCTCTCATTTTGGCATCAATTGGTGCCACCTAGACTTTCCCTAATATAATCATTTTTAATTTTATCCTTTCTTGTCACTCCACTCATCCATCTAAGCATTCTCATCTCCGCCACATGCATTCGTTGTTCCTCTTTCTTTTTCACTGCCCAACATTCAGTTTCGTACATCATAGCCGGTCTTATGGCTGTTTTATATAATATTCCTTTCATCTTCATTGTAACTTTTCTGTCACACAACACACCACTCGCTTCCTTCCACTTCATCCATCCAGCCCTAATTCTACTGCATGCATCTCCATCTATTTCCCCATTACTCTGTAATACCGATCCCAGGTACTTAAAACTATTGCTTTTTACAATCAGTTCACCATCCAAAGATACCATTTTATTTGTAGTAACTCCATCTTTAAATAAACATTCCAAATACTCTGTCTTTGTCCTATTAAGTTTTAAACCTTTTTCCTCCAGAGCTCGTGTCCACTGTTCCAGTTTTTGTTCTAAGTCGCTTTCACTATTTCCTACTAACACGACATCCTCAGCATACATTAAGCACCATGGAATGTTACCCTGTAGTTTCGTTGTTATCTGGTCCAAAACTAATGAGAATAAATACGGACTAAGCACCGATTCTTAGTGCAATCCTAGTTTCACATGAAATTTATCAGTCTCTCCCACACCTGTCCTAACACTAGTCGTTACTCCCTCATACATATTCCTCACAATCTTTAGATATGCACCAGGGACTCCTTTCTTATTGATTGCCCACCACAGAATCTCTCGAGGAACTCTATCTTATGCTTTCTCAAGATCAATGAATACCAAATGAGCGTTTGTTTCTTTACTCCTGTATTTTTCCATCAACTGCCTTATAAAGCCAAATTGATTCTCGGATATGTCGGTCTCTTCACGTATCCGTCTATCAATTACTCTCTCCCATATTTTCATGGTGTGGCTAAGCAGTTTTATAGCCCTGTAGTTTGTACACTGCTGTATATCTCCCTTGTTTTTGTAGACAGGTACTAGTATACTGCTTCTCCATTCGTCTGGCATTTGTCCAACTTCCATAATTCTATTAAATAAACCTGCTAGCCACCTTGTTCTTGTCTCTCCCAATGCTTTCCAACTTCCCCAGGAATATCATCTGGTCCTACCGCTTTTTCTTTCTTTATTTTTTGAAACGCTTGAGCCACTTCCTCGTTTGTTATTTTGGTGACTATTGCTGCTACTGTCTCCGTTGACTCCACAGGCTGTCTGTCAAATTCTTCATTTAATAAGCCGTCAAAGTAATTTCTCCATCTCTTTTTGACATCCTTTTCGCGAACTAGTATTTTATTAATTTCATCTCGGATACATCTAATCTGATTAAAATCTTTTGCTTACTTTGCTCTCTGTTTGGCTATTTTATATATCTTCGTTTCGCATTCCCTGGTATCAAGTTGATCGTATAGGTTTGAATACGCTTCTGCTTTAGCTTTTGCTACTGCTAGTTTCGCTTCCTTTTTCGCGACCATATAGTTTTGAAGATCTGTGTTGGATCTGGCTTCTTGCCACTTTGTAACATGTAAGATTCTGCTAGTCATTCTGTTATAAATAATAATCTCCAAAAGTTTATAGAAATAGCTCAGTAAAGATACGGATCTGAAGTTCTAAGTAATCGAGTCATATTTGAATTATGCTCTATGTGAAAATTGTTAAGACAGTGCACAGAAAGCCTCGTCACAGCCAAACCCAAGGCTTAGTCTAAAGACCAAAAATAGGCCAGACTTCATACGAAGCCCTATTCGGCGTTTAACTAAAAAGGAGCATAGTATTATCATCCCTTCCTTAAATATTGATAGTTGCGTCATCACAGTTGTAGTTATTCAAAATGAAAGCGGAACTAATTTAAAAAATCGACCTGTTTCGGTGTTTTTTGCTTAAATGGTACCTAAAGGAGAAAGGGTATCCTCTGTTGGGCTCATTGTTAGCACAATGTCCTCACCCACAGAATTCAATTTTTTCCATTTTCAGTTCACCGCACGTTTCCCAGTTTTCTTGTTTTTATTTTTTTGGTTTTTTTTTTCGGTAGGTTGCAATAAATTTGAAAAATTCAAAAAAATTTTACGCATAGTTTCACTTTTATAAAACTTGTTTACTTTTTGTAGACCCATATGTTAACCGAACATAACCTTAAATTTTTTTTTCGAGAATAACGTTTCGCGTATAATTTTTTTTGGAGATAACTGTTTATTTTTTTTTATTTTGTATATTTTATCAAAAAATATAGGTACCTTTTTCAGATTTTGCACCACCTTCAAAAGACCAAAAAAAAAAACTGTTTTTAGGGGCTTTTAACTATCTCCTGGAAGAAATTGGAGATAGGTAAATTTTTTTTAATAAAATACACAAAATAAAAAAAATCTACGTCAAAAAAAGCCATTTCCAAAAAAGGTATACCTGCGCTATTTTCGAAAAAAATGTATTTTTAGATTGTGTTTAAAATTTAAATTTCATTTTTATTTTTTACTAGCTGACCCGGAGAACTTCGAACTGCCTTAGAACTAAATAATGCTGGTTTACCCCAGGCTGTGGGTGAAAAAACGTGATATAATTCAGGAATTTTTGAAACCTATCAGGTGTTGTAAAGGACGATGCCAAGAATAACTTATACTAAAATGTGACCAAAAATATTGTGAGCTTTTTTCTTCTATTGCGATTTTAATTTGTTAAATTTGCAATATTTAAAGATTTTTAATTTTGCAGCTTAGGATATTGATTCTAGAGAAAAACTGTTTAATAAAAAGGTGTAGTAAATTCAAAAACCTACAATTTGAGCTATGGTAAGTTCAATTTCGTTTATTGGTTATTGCAAAACAGCCTGCGAAAGGTCCAAGATGGCCGTTTTTTACAATGGCGGTATTTATTGTACAAATAATTTTTTTTATTTTTTAAAGCTTTAAAATGAAGATCTTTCAATTCCAAACATAAAAAATTGTAAGGCCTGATTAACGAATTTGTTGCTTAGATATTATAAAAAGTTTATTCCAAGAGGTCAAATGTCGAAGGCTATAACTTTTTGAAAAAAAAATCGTAGAGAGTTGGTGAAACATCCAATCTCCTTCTAAAGAGTTATATTTTCATATTCTGATGTAAATAAATGCATAAAACATTTTTAAACCTCTAATTTTTGGGTTTGAAAATAATGGGGCAATTTCTTTATAAACATTTAGAGCTAAAGCGGCCCTGTACATCCTATGAGTTTTTAACTTACAGATTATTGTTGCTGAAGACGAAACGAAGATTTGTAAAAGAATAAAAAATTTCTACGACCAACTGAAGCCGAGCTAAATGTTGGGTTTGAAAATAAGGGAGCAAATTTCGTTATAAACATTTAGAGCTGAAGCGGCCCTGTACATCCTATGAGTTTATAACTTACAGATTATTGTTGCTGAAGACGAAACGAAGATTTGTAAAGAAATAAAAATTTTCTACAACCAACTGAAGCCAAGATAATTGTTTCTTTTTTCTTAAATCGTAGTGCCTTTATTTATAACAATTAAGAAATTATTTTACAGTCATTGAGTAAAGAAAGACTCATATTATCTTAAATAAAAATTATTATAAAATATAGTTACATTTAATTATTAAAAATTATTTTTAAAATCGGTGCCTTTGCGAGCGGTCAAATTTTGCAAATCGCCCGGCTCTCTTCAATTCCGCGCGCTCGGAAAATTTTTACGTAACTTGTATTAAATTTTGACCGAAAACAATTTAATAATATTACCATTATAATTTACAGTCTATTTACCACTGTATTTGTTTTTCTTGATAAACTTTTATATGTGAAATCTCATTTCTGAAGAAATAATATTACAAAAATGATACATATATAATATATGAAATAAATAACTATAGTATTTTTAATTTTTTCATTGTTATATAAATAAAATAATAATAATGTTACTTCTTATTATACAATATAAATCTTTTTCTTCTTGTAGTGACTATCCGTTTTGGATGTTGGCGACCATCATGGCTATCTGTACTTGCACACTAAATCGGTACTGCTGCTCTAAAAAGATTTGTACTAAAAGATTTGTACTAAGTAGTTGTTGTGTTGAACGACGACGTACGTAAATTTTCTAGCAAGGTAATCCTTCGCCTTCCTGGTTCTCAGTTTCCAAATGGGGTTTGCCAAATTGCCATGATGGTCGTCAACATCCAAAACGGATAGTCACTACAAGAAGAAAAAGTTTTATATTGTATAATAAGAAGTAACATTATTATTATTATATTTATATAACAATGAAAAATTTTAAAATATAGTTATATATTTCACATATTATATGTATCATTTTTGTAATATTATTTCTTCAGAAATGAGATTTCACATATAAAAGTTTATCAAGAAAAACAAATACAGTGGTAAATAGACTGTATATTATAATGGTAATATTATTAAATTGTTTTCGGTCAAAATTTAATACAAGTTACGTAAAAATTTTCCGCGCGCGGATTTGA
This sequence comes from Diabrotica virgifera virgifera, assembly GCF_917563875.1. Classification (NCBI taxonomy): domain Eukaryota; kingdom Metazoa; phylum Arthropoda; class Insecta; order Coleoptera; family Chrysomelidae; genus Diabrotica; species Diabrotica virgifera. The sequence continues at coordinate 243,910,728 of NC_065449.1, forward strand.
AGCGAGCCGGGCGATTTGCAAAATTCGGCCGCTCGCAAAAGCACCGATTTTAAAATAATTTTTAATAATTAAATGTAACTATATTTTACAATAATTTTTATTTTAAGATAATATAAGTTCTTCTTTAGTCAATGACTGTAAAATAATTTCTTAATTGTTATAAATAAAGGCACTACGATTTAAGAAAAAAGAAACAATTATCTCGGCTTCAGTTGGTTGTAGAAAATTTTTATTTTTTTTACAAATCTTCGTTTCGTCTTCAGCAACAATAATCTGTAAGTTAGAAACTCATAGGATGTACAGGGCCGCTTCAGTTCTAAATGTATATAACGAAATTTGCCACTTTATTTTCAAACCCAACATTTACCTCGGCTTCAGTTGGTGTTACAAATTTTTTATTTTTTTATATATCTTCGTTTCGTCTTTAGCAACAATAATCTGTAAGTTAAAAACTCATAGGATGTACAGGGCCGCCTCAGCTCTAAATGTTTATAAAGAAATTTGCCCCATTATTTTCAATCCCAAAAATTAGAGGTTTAAAAATGTTTTTTGCATTTATTTACATCAGAATATGAAAATATAACTCTTTAGAAGGAGATTGGATGTTTCACCAACTCTCTACGATTTTTTTTCAAAAAGTTATAGCCTTCGACATTTGACCTCTTGGAATAAACAATTTATAATATCTAAGCAACAAATTCGTTAATCCAGCCTTACAATTTTTTTATATTTGGAATTGAAAGATCTTCATTTTAAAGCTTTAAAAAATAAAAAAAACATTATTTGTACAATAAATACCGCAATTGTAAAAAACGGCCATCTTGGACTTTTCGCAGGCTGTTTTGCAATAACCAATAAACGAAATTGAACTTACCATAGCTCAAATTGTAGGTTTTTTAATTTACTACAACTTTCTTTTAAAAAGTTTTTCTCTAGAATCAATATACTAATCTGCAAAATTAAAAATCTTTAAACATTGCAAATTTAACAAATGAAAATCGCAATAGAAAAAAAAGCTCACAATATTTTTGGTCACATTTTAGTAGAAGTTATTCCTGACATCGTCCTTTACAACACCTGATAGGTTTCAAAAATTTCTGAATTATATCCTGAAATCGATCTATTTTTCACCCACAGCCTGGAGTAGGTTATATAACTAAAACTTACTAGAAAGCAAAAATATTCAAAAATATTGAAGGTTTATATACTTTTTTCTGATAAATAATATTTATCGCCAACCGTCACTAAAGTCATTCATTATTGTACTCATTTGCCCTCATTTGCGGCAGTAAAGTAACACTTTATTGTACTGAAAGAAGAATTTTACTTTACCTGCCGCGATTAATCGGAATTGAATGTAAGTGGTCCATGGCAGTAATCGATTATTTATTTGAGTTAACTTACAATTTCTTTACTTTAATTATTAAAAATATTGTACAAAATTTACGACATTGTTAATTAAATTGATGTCGAAAAGTGAAATTCTGTAGTATTTTGTAATTGTATTTATATAAAATAAATCAACACTTTACCGATTTAGAATTATTCAATATTGATAACTATCGATTAAAAATCGAAAGCGGCCATCATGCAGAAGTCACCTGTCATCACTGTCATGAAATTTTTATTACGTCTAAAATTTAAAAAAATTCTTATTGTAAATTGTAAGTAAGTATTAAAACCAATATCAAATTGTTGGCGATAAAATTTTGTATGCACCACGTCAGTAAAGACTCTTTATCGAACTCGTCTGTTACTCGCCCCTCGCTCGCTAGGCTCGCTCTGCTCATAATATCAGACTCGTTCGATAAAGAGATAACTTTAAATAATAACTTTAAAAGATAAATTCTATAACTGTACTGACTTGGTACATAAATAACTGTTTTTTGTGGTGAATTCGTAAATAATGGTTACTTTACTCAAAAATACAGTTAAACGCTTTGTTCGAGGATTTTGGGGTAGATTTTTGGGGGACTTATTTTTTAATCACATAATCTGAGAGTGAGGGTATTTTTCTTATCTTAACGGGAGTGCCCCTTAAGGTTTCCAGCCCATGCTGTATGTATATTTGACATACAAGTAATTTTTTACATTTAGTATTTTTCGTAAAGCACATGCAAGGTTTGGTATTTATAGTATTTTTACTACAAAAACGTTATTACGTAGGTCAAAATTTTTGACGTAAGAGAACTGTCAAAACATTAGAATGTGACTTTTCATTATTGGCATGTTTATAATAAACATGGCGATAATGAAAAGTCACATTCTAATGTTTTGACAGTTCTCTTACGTCAAAAATTTTGACCTACGTAATAACGTTTTTGTAGTAAAAATACTATAGTTTTGTTGTTTATTGTAATAGACTAAGAGCCGCTATAGCTATAGGTGACATTTCTTAATCATTTTAGGCACGACGGGACCCTATAACTTAAATAGTAGAACCTAAAAGAAAAGGTTTGAACACTGTGCCGTCACTTTTCAGTGGCACATGCGTCGACAGTGGCGCATCAAACTTTCCACTTATGGACGGGACACATAAATTAAAAAATACCTTCCCTCACTACCAGGATTAAATTTTTTTCATTTATTTAAGTTCTATGTGATTGAGACATAAGATTCATCGTAATTTTAACCCACCACCCCCTTCCCCCTGCCCCCACCATCAAAAACTTTATTTTTCGATTTTATTTTTTTTGTGGGATGCAATCAATTTTAAAACTTCAAAAAATTCACACGCATAGTTAAGGCTTTTATAAAACACGTCTATTTTTTATAGACCTGTGGTTATGTTTACATAACCTCAAAAAAATTAAAAAAATTTTTTTTTTGGGAAAAAATATATAACTTTTTTTTGGGGATAGCTACAGATCTAATTTTTTCTTAGTCTTGTGTATTTTATCGAACACTATATTTTTAAATTTTTTCAGATTTTTCTGTAACGCTGGTCACCTTCAGAAATCCAAATAACTGTTTTTTAAGGGGGTTTTGGGGGGTTTGAACGAGTTTCTCCCATTTTTAAATATTCTAAAGGACTCACTTACTTTAAGTTACATATATCCTATAAAATCGAAATTGATTTGATATATTAGGTATGAAGTCTATAAAATAGGGAAAATCCCCCAAAACCCCCCAAAAAGCAGTTTTTCAGATTCTTGAAGGTGGCGAGCATTACGGAAAAATCTAAAAAAAATTAGAAATATAGTGTTTGATAAAACACAAAAGATTAAGAAAAAATTAGACCTGCAGCTATTCCCCAAAAAAAGTTATACGCTTTTTTCAAAAAAATTTTTTTTTTTTAATTTTTTGAGGTTATGTACACTCTACCTACGGGTCTGTAAAAAATAGATATGTTTTATAAAAGCCTCAACTATGCGTGTGAATTTTTTGAAATCTTAAAATTGATTGCATCCCAGCAAAAAAAAATAAAAACGAAAAATGAAATTTTTGATGGTGGGGGCAGGGGGAAGGGGGTGGTGGGTTAAAATTACGCTGAATCTTATGTGTTAATCACATAGAACTTATAAAAATAAAAAAAATTGAATTCTGTTATTAAGGGAGGGTACCTTTAAATTTATTTATCCCGTCCATAAGTGGAAAGTTTGATGCGCCACTGTCGACGCATGTGCCACTGAAAAGTGACGGCACAGTGTTCAAACCTTTTCTTTTAGGTTCTACTATTTAAGTTATAGGGTCCCATCGTGCCTAAAATGATTAAGAAATTTCACCTATAGCGGCTCTTAGTCTATAATCCTTTTTGTCGCTTCCAAATTTTCCATTGTATAATTTGCATTAAGAGTAAACAGTAGCGATCAACAGGTAGCAACAAAATATAACTTCGGGAGATAGTATCATAAACTTTGGCAACAGTGGTAATCTTTGACATTATCTAAGATTAATATTTTGACAATATCATAGTCGCGCTAAATGGAAGTAATAGAAAACGATTTTATTATTAATAAATAGATATTTATAAAAATAAACCAAAATGGGTGAACATTTTATGTTAAGATAGGTATTTAGAAAGGTATTTGCATGAAATATCTAATAATAAAACAATAATAAATAATCATTTTTTGTTGTGAAGCGAAACAAATTTCGATTTTCGCATAATTTTAGCACGGTTTTTAATGAACTTTTTCTTGAAAGGTTTCACTTTATTTTTCGTTTGATTTACTTTTTCCATTTTGTTAAACTATTGATAATATTTTTAGAATAAAAAATTCTCCTAAAACTTTATATACTCGCATTAGAATTCGAAATATTTTTACGTAAAATATACTTACCTACCTACATATAACTAAAACTCACAATTAACAACAATCTATTCTTTCAAAGAGGCCAACAACTTATACAACAACAAATATATAATAAATTAACTATCAATAAACACTACTTTCCTATGAAACAACAATAACGAATTCTTAAATTAACACACTACTGCACTGAACAGATATCGATAAAGATGACAGAACAGATTAGAGAAAATCTGACGCAGGTTTGTCAAAATCACAGTGATAATTTCTCTATGTTGCCTAATTAATTATTTAGTTATAATGTTCGATTTCTTGTTAGAAATAAAAAAATTTAGTAGTTCGAAGATTACACAAAATCTAGGCATGGGATAAAAAAGTTTATTTGAAGAAAGTTTATTTTTTCTTTCTTGTTAATGGCGGTACAGGCTCCTTTTTTCAATATTTTATTTAGTTTTAACTATTTAGAATGGGAAATAAGCCACAATATTATAAAAAATGATTTTTATTAACGTTTCGACGCCCAAATCGGGTGCCGTTGTCAAAATACAAAATACTATTAATATAAACAAAAATGTTGTTGCTTTGGTTTTTTACGGCACCCGATTTGGGCGTCGAAACGTTAATAAAAATCATTTTTTAATAATATTGTGGCTTATTTCCCATTCTAAATAGTTGAAATTGTAAAAATGCCACAAGAAAATAGCTTCAGAACAACATTTTATTTAGTTATAGAGTAATTTCTACGTACTAACATATTTCTGAAATTGGGCTCTGTACCGCCATTCTTTATTATATTACGAATATGTGTGCCAAATATCTCGACAAAATATTCAAAATTAAGCCGCAATCTTGGAACGCGTTTGTTGCTACCTGTTGATCGCTACTGTAGCCTCTTAACGCAAAACGTATCAACACAATCACACACAAGTGACAGAGCTGGTCGAATCCAATAAAATTGATATCCCAATTGTATTTATATAGTTAAACAATTGAGGTTTAGTTTTATTGTTACAAGATATCGTTATTTATTCCCACCTCTACTTCCAATAATTATTAAACCTCGATAAGATAAATAAAATGAATTTTTAAACATTTAAATTTATTTACCAATATTATTGCCCGTTATTTAAAAGTCGACTGCCTAAAGTTATGTAGGTACGACAGTTTTTGTATATATTTTCAAAAAACCCTGTTACCACATAGTGGCGTAGGGCTTCAACAGTTTGTAAGTTTAGTATTTAAAAAAATGAGAAATTGTTTATTAAAGTAGATAGTAACGTGGCGGTTAAGAAGACCCAGTATAATAACATAATATAGGTAAGTAATTTTTGTCTCACTTAAGAAGATACTAAGATTTTCTGTTTTTTATAAAAAGATCTGAAATTAATCTTAGGAGAAATACACAACTTCTAAAATAAAATTTTTCGTAACTACATTGCTCACAAATCTTATAGTTTAATAGACCTGGATCCCGTGTACCAAAAAAAAGTTAATTAATAGCAAGCTGAAAATTTGTTAATAGTTTAACGGTGTTTAGTCGGGCAAACTTTGATGTACGGGAACACTGGAACAGGGGAAGTTTTAATTGTGGAACAGGTTAAAAATTTGGAACGTCAGACTACGAAAACGTTCCACGTATTTGGTCGGACAGAACTTCCAATTGATTTGTTACCATTTCGTTAAACTCTCATGCAAAAATCAGACTGGTGTTTATCACCAACTGGGCATTTTAATGAGTGAAACACGAAGAACATGCCAAATGACAGCAATCATGTTGGTTAGAAATAGCAGTCTGATTTTTGCATGAGAGTTTAATGAAAAGGTAACAAATCAATTGGATTTTCTGTTCGACAAAATACATGGGACGTTTTCGTAATCTGACGTTCCAAATTTTTAAACTGTTCCACAATTAAAACTTCCCCTGTGCCAGTGTTCCCGTACATCAAAGTTTGTCCGACTAGACACTGTTAAGCTATTAACAAATTGTCAGCTTGCTATTAGTCAACTTTTTTTTGGTACGTGGGATCCAGGCCTATAAGTATCTAAGTTCTTCTTCTTAAGATGTCATTTTCTTTCGAATGTTGGCGATCATTATGATTATTTATTCTCTCTATATTGCTGTCATAAAAAGCTCGTTAGACGAGCAATTAAACCACTCTTTGAGATTGCGCAAATATGACATTCGTCTCCTTCCAACGCTACAATTTGCTAAAATCTTTCACTACATGATATTTTGCAGAAGTTGGTATTCTGTTCCTCTCATCACGTAGCCAAGGTATTGTAGTGTTCTTATCTTTATTTCAATATTATGTTCTGTTTCTTTTGAAAGTCCTCGCAGGACTTTTTCATTTGTGACTCCGTCTATCTAAGAAGGACTCTTCTGTAAATGTCTTCTAATGTCTTCTTATCAAGTTTATGTAAGGAAAAGCCAGATCCAGAAGGTATATCTCAAATACCAGCTCCATGAAACCTCATACTTTGAAGATACACTACCACGCTCTATATATCCTTCAACAACTGACGTACTCTTACATCCACCATACCGCTTCAACGTTGCCATACTGACTCCAGCATCTTCCAGAAGAGTTGCCGATGTTCGACGAAGACAGTGACCTCTATAGTGTATACTTGTCAGGATCACTCAAACCCAGATATTTTGCAATGATGGAGATTCTTCGAAATGTATTTTTTTCAATTAGTTTTTCAACACAGTGTTATAAGAAAAAATCTTTTTTTTGAACAACTACTTGGCCGTTAAGAAATGTAATCTCTTATTAGCTCAAACTATCCATTTTGTCTTCGTCAATAATGGTAAAAACGTACCTTTTGTCGGTTTCTGCCGCTGGCTAGAAGTGCATTCACTAATATGAAACAAATATTATGTAGTAGAGACCTCAGCCTAAATCTTAGAAAGCGAGTACTAAAATGTTATGTATTTTCTGTCCTCTGGTTTGGTGTGGAGTTGACTCATGGACTCTTAATAAACAATGTCTCAATAGATTGGAAGCATTTGAAATGTGGACATATCGAAGAATGCTGAGAATCTCCTGGACAGACAGAATAACCAATGAGGAGGTACTAAGAAGAATACAGAACAGCAGGGAGATACTGGATTCCATCAAAATAAGAAAACTTCAATGCTTAAGTCATATAACACGTGGTGATAGATATGAACTCCTAAAATTAATTATGCAGGGAAAGATTCAAGGAAGGCGCACCATAGGTAGAAGAACAATGTCCTGGCTCAGAAACCTGAGAGAATGGTTTGGATGCAGCTTAACTGAACTCTTTCGGGCTGTAGGGTCAAAAGTTAAAATAGCAATGATGATTGCCAACCTTCGTCGCGGAGATGGCACGTAAAGAAGAAGTCGCTGGTACGTTCACCATAAAACTGATCTTCTATCTTTTACGTAAGTAATTAGCATATTCATTAGTTCTTGCCATCGACATCTACCAAATAAACCAAATAAAATCGTCTCAATCGGTGCTTCATGGATAAATATTAAAACATCTTCGTTAGACAGAACTTTAGATTTTTTTGGTTGGTATCGATTGGATCCTTGCTTCAAATATTCCTATCGCCCGTTTAACTTATGGTAATTAGCGACGTTAATATTCTTCCACTACCGCTACCATTAAATATTTCCATTCTTTACCATTGAATATTTGGACCATAATGAACTCGGAGAAAACATTTCAGCGAGATCGCCGAAGGCCGCAGCACAGTTTCATTAATATTATGTTTTGTGTTGCTTTTACATAAAAGTTTGTTTGCACCGAGGGCATTAATAGATGTGTATACATTCGGGCGACTTACAAGCACTCGGCCCAGAGGCCCTCGTATTTGTAAGATAGTCGACCACAGGCATAAATATCTACTTAATGCCCTTGGTACATAAATAACTATTTAAGTGTATATAAGAGTTTTCGTTAGAAATATATCTAATTACTATGGTCTGTTTTTTTAACCAAGAGGAGTAATTCAAATTTACCGCACCGTAATGATTGTTTGTAATTGGTCCAACCTCAGGCAAGTTTACGAAGTTTTGACACTAATGACATTTATAAAATTTTGACACTTCTGTGATTTTATAGGTTAATTAAGTTATATCGGCGATTTTTTTGTTTTTTGCATTATTCCTTTAATTTTTAGATTTCTGGTCTACTTTTATATCAAAAACAGTTGTTTTTAGAACTCTTTAGTGACATATTAGTATAATATAATATTTATGGATTACCGTCGAAGGCCGATATGATCAACCAAAAAAAAAAAAGATGTATTTGGTGTGATATTTCTAGTGACTTTCTTGGGTGTGAATCTGTGTTTTTAGTTTACTTTTCTTTGTTTAAAAATAAACTAGAGGAGGAAGTAATTTTAGACTAATTAATTATTGAATATTGCACATTTGGCAGCAATTAAAGAGTCGATGCCTTCTCGAGCCATATGCTATGATAAAATTTTTATGCTATAAACAAGAATATGATACTTGAATTGAGGTAAATGACATTTTTTAATTAATAAAATTATAGTAACTTGGTCGAATAAAAATTGAACAAATTCAGTGGTTTACACGCAGTGCCGGATTTACCACTAGGCCGACTAGGCCGCGGCCTAGGGCCGCAAGCGAAAGGCCGCTAGGCGAAAAGGCCTAGGCCTTTTTTGGTAAAAAAATTTTTACCCATTGAATTGAAATCAGTAAACAATTTTTCATTTAAAAGAATGGCTATTCTACTAATGGTCCAAGAGCTGTGAGACATTTTTTAGTAGGTATTTTAGGCAACCTGAAAATTTTTCAGGTGACTCTTCCATGATAGCCTAATACAAAAATGCTGGTCTGGCTGGAGGGTAGCGGTTATTTTCCCCAAAAATCCCCTCCAAAGTTAAAAAAAGGGTAAAAATTGTTATTACAAAAAATATCAGTGATGTGACTTTAAAGTAAATTTAAATATTCAAATATAAAGAAAATAAACAAGCCAGGCGATTTTAACTCTGCAAGATACTTGCACGAGCGTCCCAGGATTATTTTCAGGGGATGCATCTGAACTTCAGAAGATTTCATCTGAATCTGTACATACTATTAACGAGTATAAAATATACAACTATACATACATAGCTATGTATATTTCTTCCGGACAGGGAGGTGCAATTATTATTTTGACAGGGTATTTTTTAATATTAAAAATAAATATTCTAAAAAGACAGGTTTTTTTTGGTGAAATTTTCCAACTGCCATGCCATCAAACAAATTACGCGTGCATATAAATGAAAAGCACTATAGGTAAGCAGAACTGTGAGAAAGGGCGTATAGCGATAGCTGTTTGCGTCCTCTGTTCTAGCGGAGCGAGTCCGTTTGCTCGAGAAAAATCAGGTGACCTAGCGATACCCATGTTGTTGTGCCTCGAAACGTTAGAGTAATTATTATATATTATAGTTTTTTAAGTAACTTTTTCTTAATTGAAGGAAAATAATACGTACTATACAATAGATTTTGCAAATATGATAAAGACAAATTTATTATTATAAATATATAGGTAGAAAAGTATAAAACTATAAGCTAAATAAATTCGGTGTCCGAATCTTGTACTTCTTCTTCAAACTCCTCATCTGAGCTTAAATATTCATTCTCTTCTTCTTCCTCAGACTCGTCAGTCGAAGCCTGCACAATCACGGGCGCATCTGAAGAAAGACTTGCCATTGTTGAGATGTGGTGTTATCGAATAATGTAAAAAATATCATGGACACAACACGTAGCAAACACGGAAACATTAAGAAAGATGAAAAAGGAAAAAGAAATACTCAACACTATGAAGGAAAAAAATGAGCTACTTTCGTCATATACTAAGAAATAAAAAACCTGATGTGATTGGTTATATAAGGAAAAGTATTAAGTATTGGTTATATAAGTAAGAATACGTAGCAACTCAATTAATTAATCACTAATTAATTTTTAATTAACTCTAAATACATATTACAAGTATTTACAGATCAGGTAGAAGAGGAATCTGAGTCTCGAGGGGAGTCTGACGAAGAAAACGAGAATAAATATTTAAGCTCAGATGAGGAGTTTGAAGAAGAAGTACAAGATTCGGACACAGAATTAATTTAGTTAATAGTTTTATACTTTTCTACCTATATATTTATAATAATAAATTTGTCTTTTTCTATCATATTTGCAAAATCTATTGTATAGTCCGTATTATTTTCCTTTAATTAAAAAAAAGTTACTTACAACAACATGGGTATCGCCAGCTCACGTGATTTTTCTCGAGCGAACGGACTCGCTCAGTTACAACAGAGGACGCAAACAGCTATCGGTATACGCTCTTTCTCACACTGGTGCATACCTACAGCGCTTTTCATTTATCATGCACGCGTAATTTGTTTGATCAAATGACAGTTGGAAAATTTCACCAAAAAAAACCTGTCTTTTTTATAATATTTATTTCTAATATTAAAAAATACCCTGTCAAAATAACAATTGCACCTCCCTGTCCGGAAGGAATGTACATAGCTATGCATGTATAGTTGTATATTTTATACTCGTTAATAGTATGTACAGATTCAGATGAAATCTTTTGAAGTTTAGATGCATCCCCTGAAAATAATGCTGGGACGCCCATGCAAGTATCTTGCAGAGTTAAAATCGCCCTCAAATCGTCTGGCCTGTTTTTTTTATATTTGAATATTTAAATTTACTTTAAAGTCACGTCAATGATATTTTTTGTAATAACAATTTTTACCCTTTTTTTAACTTTAGGGGGATTTTTGCGGAAAATAACCGCTACCCTCCAGCCAGACCGGCATTTTTGTATTAGGCTATCATGGAAAAGTCTACATTAATGAAAGACTATATTATTACCGAGGGCCGAAAGTCCCTTAGAATAAATAAAAAATTTAATTTTGAATGAGATATTTTAAATTGAATATCACACTAAATTTTCTCTTAGTTTTTCACCCCTGTAACTTATTAAAATGAACATTATAGAAGTTCTCAGGGACTTTCGGTCCTCGCCAATAACGTAATCTTTCATTCTGCGTTTAAATTTTTCAAAAATACTCATTAGTTATCTCAGGATTCGAAAAAAAAAATGAATCCCCATTTGAATAGCATTGCAGCCGAAAATACGTACCCATCCTCTTTATAATATAGCCACACAAAAATATTTATGGTAGGGGAGCCCAAGCGGGGATTTTTGCAGTTACTCGAGCACGTCAGATTAGCATATGGGGAGAAACCTGGTATCCTGCAGATGTACCTCTACTATATATTGGCTCTTAACACAGGGGAGTTCGTTAAGGGGGGCCCGAAAAACTCTATCCTTAAAAATACTCGAAATTGTCAGATTAAGATAAGGTAAGTTAAGTACATGCAAAAGAGTGTATATTTCAAAAATCTGACGATTTGAGCTGGGCGTAAGGAAATGAGCGAGTCCCAAAATTTCACAAGAAAAAAGCGAATATTTCGGGAAATGAATGACAGATCGAAAAACTAAAAAATATATGCTCAATATTTTTTAAAAATCTACCGAATGATATCAAACACGAGTTCCCAAGGAGAATGGTGGGGGGTAAATTTACATATTACAAGTATTTACAGATCAGGTAGAAGAGGAATCTGAGTCTCGAGGGGAGTCTGACGAAGAAAACGAGAATAAATATTTAAGCTCACATGAGGAGTTTGAAGAAGAAGTACAAGATTCGGACACAGAATTAATTTAGTTAATAGTTTTATACTTTTCTACCTATATATTTATAATAATAAATTTGTCTTTTTCTATCATATTTGCAAAATCTATTGTATAGTCCGTATTATTTTCCTTTAATTAAAAAAAAGTTACTTACAACAACATGGGTATCGCCAGCTCACGTGATTTTTCTCGAGCGAACGGACTCGCTCAGTTACAACAGAGGACGCAAACAGCTATCGGTATACGCTCTTTCTCACACTGGTGCATACCTATAGCGCTTTTCATTTATCATGCACGCGTAATTTGTTTGATCAAATGACAGTTGGAAAATTTCACCAAAAAAAACCTGTCTTTTTTAGAATATTTATTTCTAATATTAAAAAATACCCTGTCAAAATAACAATTGCACCTCCCTGTCCGGAAGGAATGTACATAGCTATGCATGTATAGTTGTATATTTTATACTCGTTAATAGTATGTACAGATTCAGATGAAATCTTCTGAAGTTTAGATGCATCCCCTGAAAATAATGCTGGGACGCCCATGCAAGTATCTTGCAGAGTTAAAATCGCCCTCAAATCGTCTGGTCTGTTTATTTTTTTATATTTGAATATTTAAATTTACTTTAAAGTCACGTCAATGATGTTTTTTATAATAACAATTTTTACCCTTTTTTTAACTTTGGGGGGATTTTTGCGGAAAATAACCGCTACCCTCCAGCCAGACCGGCATTTTTGTATTAGGCTATCATGGAAAAGTCTATATTAATGAAAGACTATATTATTACCGAGGGCCGAAAGTCCCTTAGAATAAATAAAAAATTTAATTTTGAATGAGATATTTTAAATTGAATACCACACTAAATTTTCTCTTAGTTTTTCACCCCTGTAACTTATTAAAATAAACATTATAGAAGTTCTCAGGGACTTTCGGTCCTCGCCAATAACGTAATCTTTCATTCTGCGTTTAAATTTTTCAAAAATACTTATTAGTTATCTCAGGATTCGAAAAAAAAATGAATCCCCATTTGAATAGCATTGCAGCCGAAAATACGTACCCATCCTCTTTATAATATAGCCACACAAAAATCTTTATGGTAGGGGAGCCCAAGCGGGGATTTTTGCAGTTACTCGAGCACGTCAGATTAGCATATGGGGAGAAACCTGGTATCCTGCCTGCAGATGTACCTCTACTATATATTGGCTCTTAACACAGGGGAGTTCGTTAAGGGGGCCCGAAAAAAAATCTATCCTTAAAAATACTCGAAATTGTCAGATTAAGATAAGGTAAGTTAAGTACATGCAAAAGAGTGTATATTTCAAAAATCTGACGATTTGAGCTGGGCGTAAGGAAATGAGTGAGTCCCAAAATTTCACAAGAAAAAAGCGAATATTTCGGGAAATGAATGACAGATCGAAAAACTAAAAAATATATGCTCAATATTTTTTAAAAATCTACCGAATGATATCAAACACGAGTTCCCACGGAGAGGGGTGGGGGGTAAATTTAATATTTTAAATACGAATCCCGCGATATTTCGCGAAATGAACATCAGATCGAAACACTGTAAAATACACTTATTCAATACTTTTGAAAAATCTACCGAATGGCACTAAACAAGACCCCCCACGGAGGTGGGGTGGGGGGTTACTTTAAAATCTTAAATAGGAGCCTCCATTTTTTATTGCAGATTTGGATTTCTTACGTAAAAATAAGTAACTTTTACTCGAAACATTTTTTCGAATTATGGATAGATGGCGTTATAATCGGAAAAAACGATTATTGGAAATGGAAAATTAAATTAAAAATGGCAAGCGCCCACTAAAATGGAAAACTTTACTTAACTTTTTTTGGTTTTAGGACCTACTCTTCACAACCCAATAGGTCCCCATAACGCTCGAGTGACTGCACATTTAGCATACTTTGCTCCCCTACCATTATGTTTGAGGTCTGTGTCACTATCACTATCATCGGCTAAATTAATTTCAATATTTTAAAAATTATCTATGTGAAAATAGGAATTTTCAACTTTTTTTATATTATGTGCAATTATTGCATTTTGCCAGCTGGTAATATTAATATTTTGTAGGTACTTTTGTACCAATGCTATTTAAATGTATTCATTTTTTTCGAATACTGAGAAAACTAATAAATATTTTTGAAAAATTTAAACGCAGAATGAAAGATTACATTATTACCGAGGGCCGAAAGTCCCTTAGAATAAACAAAAAGTTTCTTTTGAATGAAATATTTGGAATTAAAAATCAAACTAAATTTTGTCTTTTTTTCACCCCTGTAACTTTTTAAAATATACATTATAGAAGTTTTTAGGGACTTTTGGCCGTCGGTAATAACGTAATCTTTCATTCTGCGTTTAAATTTTTCAGAAATACTTATTAGTTTTCTTAGGATTCGAAAAAAATTAATATATTTAAATAGAACTGAAGCAAGATTTTGCACCTAATAGTCCGTTTAAAATATTGATTTGCAGAAGCGCTTGTAGGTGTAACGTTTTTTCTCCTAATGCCAGATTTTAATTGATACCACATGTCTGTATTCTATAGGATTAAAAATTTAATATACTTATTACAAATTTACATACTTATCACTAACATATTCTTTTGTTATAGATAAGGCTTTAAAATTAGTAATCAATATTTTTTCGTATGTTTCTTCAAAACAAATACCTATCATTATCTAACATGTAATTTTGAATAAAAGTAACGCTATAGTAGGGGAAGAAAGTATGGTAAATTTGAAGTTACTCGAGCGTCATAGGGGTCGTGTTTGGTATCATTTGATAGATTTTTGAAAAATGAACACGTATTTTTTAGTTTTTCGATGTGACGTTCATTTCGCGAAATATTCACTTTTTTTGTGAAAATGTGTAACTGGCCATTTCCTTACGCCTCGCTCAAATCGTCAAATTTTTGAAATATACACTGTTTTGCATTTACTTAATTTACCTTATCTGACGATTTCGAGTTTTTCTAAGGATATATATTTTTGTCGGGCCCCCTTAACGAACTCCCCTGCATTAAGAGCCAATATATGGTAGAGGTACATTTACAAGATACAAGGTTTCTCCCCATGTAATAATCTGACGCGCTCGAGTAACTGCAAAAATCCTCGCTTGGGCTCCCCTATCATTAGTATGATTGGAACAGGGAGCATTATTTAATTGTCTACTCTCTATATTTTTAACTATTTTATAATAATACGAAGCCATAATCATACGAAGCTCTATATCACATCATGAATTGCCAAAATATACAACAGAAAAAATTCAAGCAGCAATTGTTCAAGTGAATGCAACGCCATGGCACTTTAACATATCTGCAATCTACAGCCCACCTCGTCATGCAATCTCCCCAGATGAATACAAAGCCTTCTTTCAATTACTTGGCAGTAAATTTATAGCCGGGGGAGATTGGAATGCGAAACACACACTCAAGACTCATAACAAAAAATGTCGTAACCTTTTAAAAGCAATGACCGACAACAACTATGATTGCCACACCAACGGAATCCCTACTTACTGGCCAAGTGACCCCAGAAAACTTCCAGATGTGCTAGACTTTTACATAAGCAAAGGAGAATCCAGAAACAAGTGTCTAATAGAACCCAGCTATGACCTCTCATCTGATCATACATCGGTTATTATGAACAAGAGTACCACAGTTATAAACAACACACCCCCTCCTCGACTAGCGTCAAAAAACACCAACTGTACAGATTTTAAATACTACCTAGAAGAAAACATTAATCTTAATTTGCGAATGAAATCTCCACACGAGATAGATACAGCAGCTCAATATTTCATCACCCTTGTGCAAGACGCGGCATGGCAATCTACACCACGAACTGAACGCAGACCGACACATACAACAAATGTTCCCCTACACATTCGGCAACTCATTGCTGAAAAACGTCGTGCGAGAAGAAACTCTCAAAGATCTAGAAACAACATAGATCAACATATAAACAATAGACTACGTAGACAACTTCAAACAACTTCAACATCAAAGCTACAAACAACGAAACCTTCGAACATTACATTACAAACCTTACAGAAAATGAACAGACGCTATGGAAGGCGACTAAGAAACTTAAAAAACGATACACAACTATTCCTCCCCTCCATAAACCAAATGGTGAATGGGCTCGTTCCAACAAAGAAAAAGCGGACGTCTTTGCTGAACATCTTACACCAAAGTGTATTTCAAACCGAGCCACCAGACCCTGATGAAGAAGTGGAAGAACTAATTAGCGCAGCATGTCAAATGTCCCTTCCAATCAAAAGTTTTACTTCTATAGAAGTCAAGAAAGAAATAACCAAACTCAACTCACGAAAAGCTCCAGGTTATGACTTAATCTCGGCACAAGTACTAAAACAACTTCCTCGTAACGCCATTATTATGCTAACAGTAATATTTAACCGCATGCTAAAGTTTATCATACTTTCCAAAAATATGGAAATTTGCAGAAATCATAATGATCCTTAAGCCAGGCAAAGCGCCCAATGAAGTAACATCTTATCGACCCATCAGCCTACTCCCAATCGTTAGCAAAGTTTTTGAAAGATTGCTGCTGCAAAGAATATACGCAGATCATGAATTCCTTACATTACTACCAGAACATCAGTTTGGTTTTCGGGAAAATCACTCTACTACACAACAAGTCCATCGAATAGTAAATGAAATATCAAAAACTCTCGAAGAAAAGAAATACTGCAACGCTGTATTCCTAGATATCTCACAAGCGTTTGACAAAGTTTGGCACAGAGGTCTACTTTACAAAGTAAAATTAGCCCTATCTAGTAACTATTTCCTCTTAATCAAATCCTACTTATCAAATAGATATTTCTCAGTAAAATTCAAAGACCAACAATCCAGCCTCTGTCCCATTAACGCCGGAGTTCCGCAAGGTAGTGTTCTCGGACCGCTGCTTTTCTCACTCTACTCAGCCGATGTAGGCTGATGACGTAGCAATACTAGCGGTAAATGAAGATCACATACAAGCCTCACAAGACCTGCAACACCATCTGGACATACTCAGTGAATGGTACACAAAATGGCGAACAAAAGTAAATAAAACAAAATCATCTCAAATAACGTTTACAAACCGCCACAACACATGCCCACCTGTAAGAATGGAAAATGTACGAATACCAACAGTAACAGACGCTAAATACCTTGGCCTCCATCTTGACCAACGTCTTACTTGGAAAAAACATATACAGACTAAAAGAAGACAACTAGACTTAAAATTTTGGCAAATGTATTGGCTCCTTGGACGCAGATCAAAACTCAATATCCAAAACAAAATTCTTCTGTACAAAGCAATACTCAAACCTATTTGGTACTACGGACTACACCTCTGGGGCTTTGCAAAGTCAACATCACTGAATATCATCCAAAGATTTCAGTCTAAAGTTCTAAGATCAATAGTGGATGCATCATGGTATGTAACTAAACAAACACTTCACGAATACTTAAATATACCTTTCATCAGAGAAGAAATCCATCGAGCCTCGGAATCACAAAACGAGCGTACCATTCACCATGACAATGAGTTAGTAAGGGAATTATTCCATAATGGCCCTGCCACAAGGAGACTAGATAGAACCTGGCATCAGGACCTATTTTAAAACTTAAACATAAATAGAATAAGATGAGACATCATTGGAAGTCTCTCCTTCATGCCCAAAAACATGGAACAAATTTACTTAATACTCTTTTAATGATGTAGATTGTAAATAAACATAATTACATTAAAAAACTATTTTAAATACAATTACTTTGAGTTACTTACATGATGAATCCTCAAAAATAATGGTTACATCTGAACTATTTCTTAGAGTAAGATATTGGTCCAGCAGATCTAAAAATGGTTTGATCGAGACATCGATTTTTGTATAAGGAACGGTAGCATTAACAAACGTATCTTTGGTTTGTTTATTTTCAGACCAACTGATATCTACCACCAAGTTTCCCCCTCGTGAAAGGGCGTTACACGCTGAAACATTGAATAATAATTTATCAAATGTAGCTCTACCATTTAATTATTCATTTTTAGACCAGGAAGGATCTGTTTTTAGATGGATGTGAGAGGTGGCATTCGGATTTTTGCGGATAAAGTTAGGTGATAACTTCGTTAATAATAATTGACTTATGCTCCGTCTCAAATATGCCCGGAACATTAATAAAAAAATAAAATATTTAAAAATTTCAAAAAGTTTCGTTTTTTTCTACTTTCTTTGCTTATAACTTTAAAACGATTCATTTTGGAGCAAAGTCGTATATGAATAAAACAAAGATAATTAAATTTTCTATGAGATACGATTAGCTAAAAATGTCTTAATTTAACACCCTTGCTGCAAAATAGCAATAAATATAAAATAAGGGGGCAAAACAAGCCTGTCCTTATTCAATGTTTTCCATCACTTAGGTTACACTTGGAACCTTCCTAATTCGCTTAGAAAATTTTTGTAATGTGCTAAAACCGTACTCCAAATTTCATTAAAATTGACTTTTTTTGCAAAATGACTAGATTTTGCATAATAATTTTGCAATCTAAACTTTTTTTAAAAAATTAAAATTTTTTAAAATCTTGCACAACAAAAACCAGAACATACATAGATTTGTCAATTTTTTTACATATAAAGAAGCACTCCACCTATCTAATGCACTTTACAGAATTGAAATCGGATTATTTAAGCAGCCTCAGCAATGTTTTAAAGTTATAAACAATTTTTTGGCTTATAAACAGATTAGTGCTGTGTACAGGAGGGGTGCTACGCGCTCCTTTATTTAAATGGACTTACCCAAGTTTTTTTTATGTATTTTGACCCGTAGAACACGAATTTTTTGGGTAACAGTTGATCCGGATGTCGATAAGATTGTTATAAACAAAGAACTTGAGGAATTACATAACATCGATTGTTCGCAAAATAAAACATTTTTTATATTTCTTGGGTAATTCTAAGCAAAAAATGTTCTTACAAGTTTTTTCGTAGGATGCATAGTTTCGAGATAAACGCGGTGGAACATTCAAAAAATCGAAAAATTGCAATTTTGAACGAGAATAACTTTTGATTAAAAAATAAAATAGCAATTCTGCTGACAGCATTTGAAAGTTTAACTCAAATTATACCGGTTTTAATTATTTGTATTGCTAAAAATTAATTTTTTTATTATTAAACAAAGCTATTTGTTTATAAGCCAAAAAATTGTTTATCATTTTAAAACATTGCTGAGGCCCCTTAAATAATCCGATTTAAATTCTGTAAAGTGTATTAGATACTTCTTTATATGTAAAAAAATTAGACAAGTTCTAAATGGTCTACTTTTTGTTCAGAAAGATTTTAAAAAATTTGAACTTTTTTAAAAACATTTATATTACAAATTTATTATGCAAAATCTGTGAGGTCGATTTTAATGAAATTTTGTAGACTATTTAAGTAAGTTATAAGAATTTTCTAAGCGAATTACTAAGGTTCTAAGTGCCACCAGAGTGGTTAAGAAACATTGAATAACAACAGGTGTATTTTGCCCCCTTATTTTGTATTTATTGCTATATTGCAGAAAAAGGTAATACCTTAAGACATTTTTGACCAGTCGTATATCATACATAATTCAGTTATCTTTATTTTATTTCCGTACGACTGTGTTCCAAAACGAACCGTTTTAAAGTTATAAGCAAAGAAAGCAGAAAAAAATTGATGTTTTTTTACAGATTAGTCCTGGTCTATTTCTACTATTGTTTGTTTTTTAACCAAGAGGAGTGATTCAAATTTATTGAATAATAATGCCGTACATTATTACACTAATGACATTTATGAAATTTTGGCACTTCTGTCATTTTATAGGTTAATTAAGTAGGTATATCGGCGATTTTTGTGTTTTGTGCATTATTCCTTCACTTTTTAGATTTTCAGTCTACTTTTATCTAAAATCAGTTGTTTTTAGAACTCTTCAGCGATGTGTTAATATAATATAATATGTATGGATTATCATAGAAAGCTGATATGATCAACGAAAAAAGAAGATGAATTTAATAACTTTTCTAGTAACTTTCTTGGGTGTGAATCTGTCTTTTTAGTTTACTCCTCTTGATTAAAAAATCAACTATACTAAACTGTGAGAAAGCTGTGGCAGTCTCTTGACCGATCTTCCTTAAATAACACGATCATCGCCGCGGTCAAACAACTATACAATAAAGCCACATCAAAAATCAAACTAAACAACACCTTATCAAAAGAATTTCCAGTAACAAAAGGATTACGACAAGGATGCTGCCTCTCCCCAATAATACTTAAGATCTATTTAAATGAAGCACTACAACACTGGAGAAGATCTTGTTCAGGGATGGGAATTCAACTTGACGATGATACAACATTGTATACTCTACATTTCGCGGACGACCAAGTCGTAGTAGCAGCGGATAAGGAAGATTTAGAATTCATGACAAGACGGTTATTTCAAACATATGAAGAGTGGGGCCGTTCTGTAAATAGAAACAAAACGCAATACTTATGCATCGGGACTGGAGTAGAAGATCTAATAGTTAATGAACAACAAACAATCAAGAACTGTGAGGAATATGTATACAGGGTGATCAACTTCTGTGACAAAGTCCAATATATCTGTTATTATACAATATATGAAAAAAAGTAGTTAATAAAAGTTATAGGCACCTTTAATGTACACATTTTAAAATTAGTGAAAAATATACAGGGTCCTCCATAACACGGTGCCAAACCAAAGTTACGGTTTTTTTAATGGAACACCCTGTATTTTATTCAAAATCTGGTTTCTCTACATTTTTTTTGATTCTAGAGATATAACACTTGTCTAGGGTTATACTGAGTGTTTCAAAGTTACGAGCACTTTTATTAAAAAATCATACTGATTTGATCGCCCTGTATGTTTCTAACGGTGTAATATAAACTTATTTTTTTAATGCTTTTGACTGTCAATATTAAAGTAGTTTTGCAACAATGTACAATTTTTTTATAACTACACAAATTGTATACAGGGTAAGTCAAAATGTAAATACAAGATTTTCTTCATAATTTTATATGGAACACCCTGTATTTTATATTATTATCGAAAAGTTCTATCACTATACTTACAAATCTTTTAAATATTCCCTATACCTTAAGTTACTAGTTTTCGAGATATATTAGTTTTATTGCTGATAACAACATGTATTACTTATTTATTAATAGCAATATTTTGATTTATTAAAATTTAATAAAAAAAACTAAATTAAATAAAAAAATGTTCAACGTACTTCTTATGATATAAAAGGTGTTCAAAATGACCTCCCATAACGTCTACACAAGCCTGGAGACGAGTTTCGAAAGACCTACTGATGTTTGTAAGTATTTGTTGTGTGACACTTTGAAAGGCGTTTTGAATCTTTATTTTCATATCGTCAACTATTGTTGGAGGTGTCCCATACACTAAGTCTTTAATATAACTTCAAAAAAAGAAGTCAACTTCGTTTAATTCTGGTGATCTGGGTGGCTAGTGAACTGGTCCATCTCTTCCTATCCATCTTTCAGGAAATAGTTCATCGAGTTCAGCGTTGACAAGTGCATTGTGGTGAGCAGGGGCTCCATCGTGAAGGTACCACATATGTTGGCGGATATTTATGGTACATTTTCAAGTAGAATAGGTGAATGATTCACTAGAAAATTTAAATAAACCTCACCATTTACCGATTACTCAAAGAGAAAAGGACCTATAACGTAATTGCCTATGATTCCACCCCAAACATTTAAGGACTATCCCGTTTGACTATGTGTCTGACCACAGTACGGATTGGTTGTGGAATAATAATGAAAATTGTGTCTGTTTACACTACCATTTTTGTGGAATGTTGCCTCGTCTCAAAAAAAAAAAAATCAAAAAAATCCCTCTGTATAACTATTTGTTGTTGTGACCATTGACAAAATTGTACTCTTCGTTCGAAATCATACCCAACAAGTTCCTGATGTAATTCTATATGATATGGGTGCATGTTGTTTTTCTTGAGTATGTTTTGGATAGATCCATAACTTATATCTTGCTCTCTTGTAATATTTTGAATACTTGTATGAGGATTTTCTGTAACAGGCAGTAAAACATTTAATTAATTTTCATCCGTAATAATGATTTTTGTTTTTTCCTTTGCTTCATAAACAGAACAAGTACGATTAAACCTGTCTAATAAGTTGTCAAATGCTCTCTTATTTGGTTGTTGACGCTATGGACACCGTTCCTTATAAATTCTTGTGGCAACTAATGAGTTTTTGAAACACTCTCCTAAAATCCATATCATGTCTGTCATTTCTTCACGACTAAAATTCATTGTTAGGTAACAATTATAACAATATGGCAAACAATTATAATCAATAACAAAAATAAAAACGTACAGATAATTAAAATCTTACATCTGACAGTTCTTGTGTCAATTATTTCAAAGCCACCTTAAACAAGAACTTGCAGCAATTTATAGTTCCCATTTCTTCGCGGAAAATTAATATCATTTTGTTAGTAAATATAAAATTGTCGATATTGTATAGAATTTACCATAAACTTGGAGAAAAAATGAAATGCAGTCTAATTTTAATTATCATTAACAAACTCATTGGAGGTTTCTAATATTAAAGGTAATTAATTTACTGTAATAAACATATATATGAGTTATCAACAATAAAACTAAAATATCTCGAAAACTAATAATTTTAGGTATAGGGAATATTTAAAAGATATGCAAGTATAATGAAATAACTTTTCGATGGTAACATAAAATACAGGGTGTTCCATTTAAAAATATGAAGAAAATCTTTTATTTGCATTTTGACTTACCCTGTATACATTTTGTGTAGTGATAAAAAATTGTACATTGTTGCAAAACTACTTTAATATTTACAATCAACAGCAGTAAAAAAATAAGTTTATATTATACTGTTAGAATCATACAGGGCGATCAAATCAGTATGATTTTTTGATAAAAGTGCTCATAACTTTGAAACACTCAGTATAACCCTAGACAAGTGTTATATCTTTTTAATCAGAAAAATGTAGAGAAACCAGATTTTGAATAAAATACAGGGTGTTCCATTTAAAAAAACATAGCTTTGGTTTGGCACCGTGTTATGGAGGACCCTGTATATTTCTCACTAATTTTAAAATATGTACAATAAAGGTGTCTATAACTTTTATTAAAAACTTTTTTTCATATATGTTATAATAACAGATATATTGGACTTTGTCACAAAAGTTGATCACCCTGTATTTGGGAACAACAATCAACAAGAGTGGGCGCACCGAAAAAGAGATAGATCAAAGGATCGTGAAAGGAAAAAGGGTGATTGGATGCCTAAACCCGATGCTATGGTCAAAAGAACTATCTAATCAAAGAAAACATCTTATCTTTAACTTCATCTTTAAAAGTATAGTGCTCTATGGATACGAAACATGGCAACTTACTAAATTCCTGGAACGACACCTACTTGCATTGGAAATGGACTTCTGGAGAAGATCGGCTAGAAAATCAAGGCTTGAAAGAATACAAAATGACCAAATCAGAAATATAATGGGAGTCAAGTCAACCATCATAGACGGAATTCAAAGGAGACAACTGATCTAGTATGGCCATGTAGAAAGAATGGACGACGACAGACTGCCAAAACAAATTCTAAAATGGACGCTAAGGGAAAGAAGGAAAAGAGGAAGGCCGAAATAATCATGGCTAGGGGGCATTCAGAAGGCAATGTCGGAAAGGAATCTTCACCCTGGCGAATGGAACGACCGACGAAGCAGGAAACAGGGAACCAAAAGGCGAAGAACGCTGTAAATAACCGGGATAATAAAGATAATACTACTAAACCTATCGTTTCGTACTGGCGACCGTACGAAGCGAAGAGACCAAGAAGAAGACTTCAAATGCGTTGGAGCGACGACATCAAAAGAGTCGCAGGACCAATGTGGAAACGCCTCACACAACAGGAACAGGAATGAATGGCGAGAAATAGGAGAGGCCTTCAGTCGGATGGGGACCTTCTTCAAGAGCCATAACCCCATTCTTCTTCTTTAGGTGCCGTCTTCTTAGCGAATGCTGGCGATGACTTCTGCAAAGTCTTCTCTATTTGTTGGTTAAAAAATTACCTCTCTATTGACTGGTTAAAGAAAAGAAAGAAATTATGGAAGGGATAGAAAGACAGGAATGATTTTGGAAGCAAAAACAGAAATCATCTGCTGTTACATTTGAGTAGAATCGAAAACAGAGTGCCGATAGTTTGATTTTTTAAAACGGTGAAAGAAAATTTTATTGTGGAAAGTAAAGCAAATATAAGTGTTAAAAGCTATGAGTTGCAGTATGAAAAGGTTCCAATATTTGTAAGTACAAATAATTTACTACTCTTGGAGCGATTTTGGCCGCAAATAAGAGCAATAAATATTGGTTAGGAGGTGTCTACAGTTTTGTTGATATAAGCAGAACGAATATACAGTATGGTGCAAATGAAAGAAATAACTTTGATATTTCGTAATCTGGCGAATCTAAGGAAAAATCCCGAATCGGGTCGATTTTTATTTTTAAATTCTGATTTCTTGGCATATATATCATATTAGTGACGTCATCCGTCTGGACATGATGACGTAATCGATCATTTTTTAAAATGAGACTAGGGCAGAGAACAACAACCACAGAGAAACGACACGACCGTACTTAAAACGTGTACCGTTTTTGAAGACGCATGCGCGAACCTGGTTGCTTTAAGTGTTCCCAACACATGCTAATTCCAGCTAATTCTGTCACTCTGGTTGTTTTACGATAGTCCGTAGGCGTGTATGGTAAATACTTGACTTAACAAGTTTGTTTGAGCATTTATATAATAATTATAATAGTTAAAATGTCTGGTTACTCGTGTGTGGTTCACGGATGTTCCTCTGCGACAGGAAGAGGAATAAGTTTATTTAGATTTCCTAAGAATAATAACAGGTAATTGTTATTGCTTTGTAATTGTTACATATTAGTTCTTAGGTATATAATTGTCTTAATTTGACTTGATTAAATATTATTGATAATAAATCATGAAGAAAGTGATTCATTTCCTTGTATACATTACCCCTACGTTATGCATAAAAAAACTAAACTTCGCTCTGCCAAGCAAGGGATACCTATTTCAAAATAAAAATAATAAAATTGGTGTCAGTGCATGTATTTCATAACAGATGCAAGTCTCCGAAGGGCCAACCAGGTCAAAACGGATGTTGTCCGTATGTCATCGCACTCCAAGATATCCTATTTTTACGAAATAAAAATATATAAAGAGTTCTATACACGACAATTTCTGATTTACACGACGCAAACAAAATCACAATACTATTCAAACTAAAAATGGTTGGAGACATAATTGGGGCGATAATTGGGAAAATCTTGCCAATGATTCTTAAGGTATCAAATGCCTTTTAGAAGTCAATAAAAATAAAAAAACAGTAGATGGGGGTATAACAGTATGCCAACGAAAATATGTAATCCACTATTCTGTTGGCAGCTATTTTGGATTTTCTATAATGAACTCTTTTCTACTAGTCAAGCCCCTTCATTTGATATCCATATTGAGGTAGTTATGAAATTAAATATCTAACCCACCATTTTTTGGCGGCCATTTTGGATTTTCTATAATGAACTCTTTATTAGTAGTCAAGCCTTTTCATTCGATACCCATATTGAAGTAGTTGTGAAATTAAATAATATGTAACCCACCATTTTTTGGCGACCATTTTGGATTTTCTATAATGAACTCTTTATTAATAGTCAAGCCCTTTCATTTGATACCCATGTTGAAGTAGTTGTGAAAAAATATGTAATCCGCCATTTTATAGCGGTGGACATCTTAGATTTACAATGATACTGAATGTATAGTGTATGTAATGTTACAAATTGGTGTAATTGTAACGATTCGTATAATACTTTTTTGATTATTTTTTAGATTGTTGCATATTTATATTTATAGAAATATACTCTTACAGTACTTCTTGGGTTTTTATCGGTTTGCTCCGATATTCGACTTTAAAGGAAAAATCTACTTTTGATAGGTTTCCAAGACAAGAACAATATTGACATTCGATTTCAACATAAAGTTTCTTGTTATCGATAACGAACATTTGTCATCCAAAGAGAATTGGAACTTTCAGAGTTTGTGACATTTCCGTAGCCGTTACAATGGCTGTGTTATTTTTCGATAACCTATATTAAAACATATAATTTATTAGGAAATACCTCGACGAACAAATTATATCTTGTATCAGCCCAAGCCAAAAACAATCAGTGAATGCCACACCTACCGTAATAAATAGGTATATTTTATTATTAGTCTTTCAATGCCAAAATCAGGATAAACAAAAAGGTATTTTCATTTACGGTTCCAATCAATATGATTTTCACCATTACTTTGCATTGTGCGATATATTTGCAACCTTTTGTAAATCAAAAATAATTCCATTATTATAAAGAATGCCAACAAAAGCCGGCCCTGTACGCAACTTTTTTCTCGGTGCAATATTTTATATTTATTGAAAGTCAACATAAATGCTTAATTTTATTTACGAATTTATATTGTGTGATATGCTCACTGACTATTGGTTCCATGGACGCTCTGGTTGCTTTAAGTGTCGTTGGCTAGTCGTTCTCTGACTAGGGGTCGTGTGACAGCTCATTTGAAAGGGTATTAAATTCTCTATTCAGCGATATAAACATTGACATAATTATTTATACAGGGTGGCAAATTTTTTTTTTGAATTATATATTAAGTGACAAAAAAAGAAGAATGTACTGCTGTCAGAAATCAGAAAAAAATGTTTATTTCACAAATAAATATTGCTTTTCGCTTAAATTAAATGTTCAAACTTCCAAGAGGCAGGTGGTTGACTTGGACATTGAATTTAAGCGAAAACCAATGTTTATTAGTGAAATAAACATTTATTTCTATTTTTGACAACAGTAAAATGTAGTTTGAGTTAAATAAATTACATACATTCTTCTTTTTTTGTCAATTAATTTAATTAAAAAAAGTTTTTTTGGTCACCCTCTATAAATATTTTTGTCAATTTTTACATTACTGAGTAGAGAATTTAATAGCCTCTCAAATGAGCTATCACATGACCCCTATTCTCATTTAAAAAATCATCGATGACGTCATCACGCTCAGATAGATGACGTCACTCATATGGTATATATGCCAAAATATCGTAATTTAAAAATAAAAATCGACCTGTTTCGGGATGGTTTACGAAATAACGAATTTATTCCTTTCATTTGCACCATACTGTATAGGCAACGAATTAAAGTACATTCCCATACAACCCCATTGTACAAAATTCTTTTATTAAGATCATAGTTTCCATTTTTGATGTTACCTGTAGATATATTTTGCAATAATTCTTCAGCGTTAAGAAGGATGGTCTCTACTTTTACTGGTAGAGCATTTGAGGCTATCACTTCTTTGAACCTCTCCACGAATTGCTCCTGGCCTTTGTCCTTTATTAGAACTGCAAATAAAAACTAATAAATTAGATGTTTATTAGATATAAAATTGGGAAATTTAAAATATGTAAACGTGATACAAAAAGAGCAAACAGTAGCGATCAACAGGTAGCAACAAACGCGTTCCAAGATTGCGGCTCTAATTTTGAATATTTTGTCGAGATAAACTGCTCGTCAAAAATTAGGGATATAGAAAATTCTGCTGAATTTTTATAGTAGATTTTTTCGTGAACAGATTAACGGATTCCGCTAATTTTTTCTATTATTTTAGACTTTTCTTTAGTATTTACACAGTTATGCAACGGTTTACTCAAACTTTTTTTTGCACTTATACCGGGTGGAAGAAAAGAAATTCTTTTCTTATATTAAGTTTGAGACGCCCTGTAGGGAGGACGAGGTACAAATGGGAGTATATATCGAAATCGTATTGTAGTCTTATGTTTTCTGAACATTTTGTTTTTTGAATGTCCATGATATCTTTAGAAACAAAAAAATATACGGTTTTGTAACTTAACATGTGTTTTAACCGAAACAAAATTTGGGACACCTTGTATTGAGAAAAGGGCACAAATGTGAGTATACCTCGATATTATGTTGTAGTCTCATATTTTGTGAATATTTTGTTTTTTCTAATTTCTCTGATATCTTTAATAACAAAGAAACTAGACGGTATTACTCTTTAATATGTGTTTTAACTGACGACTTGCGCCACATCACACATGTGAAACATATAAACACATATTAAAGAGTAATACCGTCTAGTTTCTTTGTTATTAAAGATATCAGAGAAATTAAAAAAAATAAAATATTCACAAAATATGAGACTACAACATAATATCGAGGTATACTCACCTTTTTGCCTTTTTCTCCCTACAAGGTGTCTCAAACTTTTGTTTCGGTTAAAACACATGTTAAATTACAAAACCGTCTATTTTTTTTGTTTCTAAAGATATCAGGGACATTCAAAAAACAACATGTTCACAAAACATACGACTATAATATGGTTCTGATGTATACTCACATTTGTACCTCGTTCTCCCTACAGGGTGTCTCAAACTTAACATAAGAAAAACATTTCTTTTCTTCCACCCGGTATAATTACAAAACATAAGTTTGAGTAAACCTTTGCACAACTGTGTAAATACTAAAGAAAAATCTAAAATAGAAAAAAATAGCGGAATCCGTCAATTCGGGAAAAAATCAACTATGAAAATCAGCATAATTTTCTATATCCCTAACTTTTGACGAGCAGTTTATTTGGCACACTCATTCGTAATATAATAAAGAATGGCGGTACAGAGCCCAATTTCAGAAATAGGTTTCAGAAATGTGGAAATTACTCTATAACTAAATAAAATATTGAAAAAAGGAGCCTGTACCGCCATTAAGAAAGACAAAAAGATACACT
Source organism: Diabrotica virgifera virgifera (assembly GCF_917563875.1). Taxonomy (NCBI): domain Eukaryota; kingdom Metazoa; phylum Arthropoda; class Insecta; order Coleoptera; family Chrysomelidae; genus Diabrotica; species Diabrotica virgifera. The sequence goes on from NC_065449.1 coordinate 243,939,621, forward strand.
TTCTTCAAATAACCTTTTTTATCCCGTGCCTAGATTTTGTGTCAAATTGGAACTACTAAAAATCGATTTTTTTATAACAAGAAATCGAACGTCACTGACTTGGCAACATTTCGCGCCAATGTGTATAAAAATTATTGTTTTTGATAGTATAAACGTCACTGTCAGTGTCGAATTACCGACGAACTGTTGCCTCACTTTTGAAAGTTCTCAGAACTTTCGCAATCTTGGACCGCGTTTGTTGCTACCTGTTGATCGCGACTGTGTGCTCTTAAATAGAAGTTGTTACATTAAAAATTTGTTTACAATGTAGGTATAATGAGTTTTATAGCCAAAAGGCCTATTTCAAGTTTCAACTAACCGAAGAATTTATTTTGAATGGGTCAACGGTTAAGTCGTACACCTTACACTCCCCTTTCCATTGCCCTTTCTGTTAAGTATCACTGCATCACCCTGTATGATAGAAGGTCCAGGTTTGATACCTTCTTCTTCTTCTTCTTCTTCTTCTTCTTCTTCTCCTTCTTCTTTTTCTTCTTCTTTTTCTTCTTCTTCTTCTTCTTCTTCTTCTTCTTCTTCGTCTTCTTCTTCTTATACTTGATGTATTTAGGTCCGTCGATCTAATTCCGACGTTGAAGTATTTCTTGAGAGGTAGACTGCCAGCTATCTCTTTATCTTTTTGGTGGTCTCCCTGGTCGACGCTTGCCAGCTGGTTTTCCAAATTAGATATTAGGTTTTACACCATATGTCATAATAGGAATCTGGTTGAACACTTTGCTTTTTAAGTATTGAAATATTTTGCGGTTCTTAAGTATTCAACTGATTTTTCCAAATCCTGCCCATACCAGTGTCATATTTCTAGCGATTCCCGCACTTTGGTTGTCTTTATTAAGTTTCAGAATTTGGTCTAGGTAGATAATCTTTAACTTGTTCTATTTTATAGATATTTACAATTATACATCTAGTACATTCTTTCACGGTTTTTGCTGTAAATTTTAAAGCACGGTTTGGATTGACATGAAATTTGGCATACGCATAGCTAACATGTCAAAGAAAAAAAGTGATATAGTGCCGATGTGTGCTTTTGCCCTGGGGGTAAATTTCACCCCATCTCGGGGGGAAAAATATATGTCGCAAGATAAGTCCCGAAATGGATAAACTGACTAATTTTAAGCAACTTTTGTTCTATAGAGTTTTTTCACCAAATCAATACTTGTCGAGTTATTTGCAAGTGAATTCATTTTTAAACAAAATAACCACGTTTTTAGACGGTTTTTCGCATATAATTCAAAACGTAAGCATTTTGTCGAAAAAAATATTCTTAGCAAAACTATAGCCTATAAAAAAGTGAAAAAAACTGTGTATATATTAAGTCTCTATACTTAGCAAAAGCAGAGTTATAGCTAATGAAAAATAGGTACATATTCGAAAAATTCCAAATAGAATAATTCAATGTGAAATATTCAAATAATGAAGCATTCTTGGGGAAAACACATTACAAATTTTTTAGTGTTTATAAAAAGCTTTATTTCTGTTTTTATAAAAAAAAATTCTAATATCAAATGTAAGCAAGTTACGATCAAAATGAAGTTGATCCATTTTGTTTTGGCAAAAAAAATCAGGAAAATCACCCCCCAATTAGCAACTTAAATGAAATTAATCGTTACCGCTACACAAGTTACTTTACTTATGTTGTGTTTATAATATGATCTGTAAGTTTCATCGATTCACAGTGCTTATTTTTGAAAAAATTTGGTTTTAAAGTAAAATTTTTAAAAATTTTAATTTTGAAAAAAATGCTTTTTTTCAAAATAACTTAAAAATTGTTAGAGGTACCAAAAATCTTATACAATAAAAAGGCTTTACTTTTCTGAATATTTTGTATTTTTTTGTTTTTTTGTAAGACTGGTTAAGATTCGGTGCTTCTAAATTCGCATACACTCGTGATAAGTAAATCGTTTAAGCCCTTTTAACTACAGCTCTTTCAAAAATAAGGACTTTGAACCGATGAAACTTACAGATCATATTATAAACACAGATCATAATGATCAATACATACGCGAGTAAAAAACTTGTGAAGTGGTAACAATTAAGTTGATTTGAAATGCTAATTAAGGGGTGATTTTCCCGATTTCTTACCAAAAAAGAAGTGACCAACTTTATTTTCAGTGTAACTTGTTTACTTTTGGTGCTAAAATTTTTTTTTAAAAACTTAAATAAGCATTTTTTAAACACTTTAAAAAAATTAAAATGATTTTTCCCCAAAAAAATGCTTTGTTGTTGGTTATGGCACGTTAAAATATTCGATTTGGAATTTGACGAATATGAACCTATTTTTCATTAGCTATAACTCTGCTTCTACTAGTTATAGTGACCTAATATATACACCATGTTTTTCACTTTTTTATGTGCAATATTTTTGATGAGAATTTTTTTCGACCAAATACTTACTTTTTGAGTTATTTGCGAAAAACCCTCTGAAAACGTGGTAATTTTGTAGAAAAATTAACATATTCACTCGCAAACAACTCGAGAAGTATTAACTTGGTGAAAAAACTTTATAGAACAAAAGTTGCTTAGAATTAGTCATTTTATCCATTTCCGGACTTATTTCGAACATATATTTTTCACCCCCAAAAGGGGGGAAACTCACCCCTAGGGCAAAAGCACACATCGGCACAATATCACTTTTTTTCTTTGACTTGTTAGCTATGTGTATGCCAAATTTCATGTCAATCCAAGCGGTTCTTTAAAATTTAGAGGTTTTGCAATATTTTACCTTTAAAGAACGGACTAATCTGGGATTGTCTGTGTTTGTCATTGTTTTTGTTTTTGTCATATTTATCTTTAGGCCGACTTATAGCTGTTTGAGAGTTCTTTCATCTTAGTTTGTAGTTCTTTGAATGTGCTCGCTATAATCACGATGTCGAGAGAAAATTGGATATGGTTTAGCTCGTTGCTATTACCGTTGGGCCCATATATTGACCAATCTGTAGATTTTAAGACGACTTCTAGGCTAAATTAAACAGCTTTGGTGATATTCGGTCGCCTTGTCTAACTTCTCCCTTAATAGGGATTGGATTTGTATTTTCGTCTAGTTATACTATCATAGTTGAGTATTCATAAATATTATCAATTAGTGACTAGGTTGTTGGCCCACCAACACCCCTTGAAAAGACGGTTCAGCTCCACTCACTTCTAATGAAATAACATTTCTTTAATTCAGGGTGTTAGGGTTGTTTGCTCTCTACGGAGAGCAATGGATTGGAATATAAATACCAAGGAGCAAGGGTCGGAGCGAGGATACAATCCATTGCTCTCCGTAGTCAGCACAACTTTACAGATATTCCTCTGATACTCGGTGGTTAGAGCCTCGTTTGTGATAAAAGGTTTCACTAACGTGAATGTGAGGTTGACATTTGAGTAGGAGAGGCTATTTGAGACACACCTCTACCCCGTTAAAACTATTACAAAGCAAATATTAGAATTGGGATGTAGATGGGAAAGGAGAAGAGGAAGACCTAGAAGGGAATGAATAGATCAGGTCGAAGAAATAGTAAGGAATAAAGAAAAACTACTGAAGAATTAAAAACGATGGTAAATAGAAAAGCACAGAGAAAGTGGGCAAAGGAAGGATCGGAATCCCACCTCGTCGCGTGATAGGGTATCTTTTTTTGGTGCCTATTCTTTTCTAATATTGGCGATCATTCTGGCTATAATTATTTTGTTAACTGATGCTTTAAATAGATTAGTTGTTGGTGTCTTCTTCTTCTTCTTCTTCTTCTTCTTCTTCTTCTTCTTTTTGTATAGACATGACTCTGTCTGTTTTTTCAATGTGCCTCTGGTAAGTTGCCGTTTCATCGTTTTCGTGGTCTTCCCACTGATCGTCATCCTATTGGGGAACCGTCTCTCGCTGTCCTGACTACCCTATTTGTTGCCATTCGGCTTATGTAGTCATTCCATTCTATTCTTCTGTTTCTTACCCAGTTATTAATGTTATCCACCTTGCATCTCCGTCGTATATCTGTACTTCTAGCTCTGTCACATAGAGTCTTACCATCGATTTTTCGAGGGGTTTTCATCTCCGCTGTTTCGAGCAATATTTTTGTCTTCTCTGTGTCTGGTCGTGTTTCTGCCGCGTATGTCATTATTGGTCTGATGACTGTTTTGTAAATTCTGCCTTTCATTTCTTTTCCGATATTTTTATTTCTCCATATTGTGTCATTTAGGCAACCTGCGGCTCTGTTTGCTCTATTCACTTGATCTTCCACTTCGGTTTCGAGCCTTCCGTAGCTAGATAGTGTGATGCCTAGGTATTTAAACTCCATCACTTGTTCTATTATCTGACCTTCCAGCTCCAATTTACATCTTATTGGATCTGCTGTTATAACCATGCATTTTGTCTTTTTTGAGGAAATTAACATGTTGATTTTCTGGCGATTATGTTGAATTGGTGCAGCATACGTTGTAAATCATCTTTACTTTGAGAGATTAGTATTGCATCGTCCGCATAGCAGATTACTTTAAGTTGTTTTTCTCCCATTTGGTATCCTTTTTTAGTTCTTACTTTTTTATTATTTCGTCCATGATCAGGTTGAACAATAAAGGACTCAAGGAATCCCCCTGTCTTATCCCATTGCCGGCTTCAACTGGGTCAGTTAGTTCATCTTCCGCTTTTACTTTTATTGTGTTGTTCTGGTAGATGTTTTCTATCGTTTTAATTATTCCCAGAGGTACCTCTCTCGAATATAACAAGTGGATAACGTCCTTTAATGTGACCCTGTCAAATGCTTTCTTAAGATCCACGAAACATAAATATGCCAGTTTGTTGTATTCCAACGATTTTTCTTGAACTTGCCTCATTATAAATATAGCGTCAGTGCATGACCTTCCCGACCTAAAACCTTGTTGTTCTTCTGCTAATGTTATAATTTCATTCAATTTGTTGTTATCACTTTTGTTGTTAATTTTAATGTTGTGTTTAATAAGTTAATCCCTCTCTAATTCCCGGGTCTGATTTGTCTCCTTTTTTGAAGCGAGGTATTAGGATGCTTGATCTTCACTCTTGTGGTATTATGTTTTGTTCTATTAATTTTTGTATTAGTTTTAATAGTTGTTTAGTTAGATCTTGTCCTCCGTACTTTAGGAGTTCGTTCGATATTCTGTCATCTCCTGGAGATTTTCTATTTTTTAGTTTTCTTAATGCTTCCTTTACCTCTCCCTCCTCGATGTTTATTTCTTCGTTGGTGTGAAGAACCATTTTCTCAGGTTCTTTAACCATTGTAACGATGCAGAAACACGTTAATTTCTTAAAAGAATTCCATCTCACTTGGAGAAGAAAAAAATCTCGTATCACCCTGTATGAGTGAAATTTCGCCGTGAAAAAGTTCCCAAGTAAGAATCGTAATGTTCCTGCGCTTTAGCGTAGATTGATTTGTGTGTCATTTTTCTTACAGTCTCAAGAATGTTTATGCGATATGGACTATTCGAGAATTTAGGTGTTTACACAAGTGTCTGTTCCCTTGCGGTAAACAAAAAATACGACTGAACCTTGAGTGGGTCATTAGTGTTCACCATAAATATGATCGACTTTACGGTTCTCTTTAGAGTTAATTCGTTTTCCGTGTCAACTCGCATCCAAAGTAAACATTGAGAAATTGATCGAGGTTATCCAATAGCTCTGTTTGTTGTTCGTATTACTTAAGTCAGCTTAATTAGAAATGAATTATGATCAATCTTTTGGCGTGATCTAATGGAAACATCTTGCCAATGTAAACACTTTAAAATTTATTTCTTTTCCAAACTAATAGTCGCATACTCAGGATTTAACGAAAAGAATGACGACGCAAAAATATAAATCGTCGTATTCTGTTCTGATTTGCTAAACATTGTGTCATGCAAAACCACAGGGCTTAGCATTGGTTAATATTTGTCATCTGAAATCACGGTATCTCATTTTTGATTGGCTGGACTAACGTTTTGTGATATTTTGGGAGAAATGGTGCTTTTCAGGGTTGTTCATGTTTCTGTAATTGGTTGCGTGATTCGTCAATTATTTCGTCATGCAAAGGACAATATTTGCTTGATTGGTTGGTCGGATCATGGTGTGTGAGCTGAAGGAGGGGTGGTATGTTTTCTAGGATAGGAGCGATGAGGAGGTAGCTAAGAGGAGGATGATCGATTAGCTAACGGGTGAGAGAGGTCGAACTTCTGATGATGTAGTGTCCAGTGATGTCTTCAAAAAACACTGGGAGAGTTTGCATTTAGGTGCAAATATGGAGATTGTGAATTTGGCTGCAGAGTTTGATGTCGGCAGTCAACGACCTTTATTTTCGTCTAGAGGACACCCCCTGTTCCTTTTGGAACACATTTCATATTAATCATTTAAGCAGTTCTTATTAATAACCATGGTGAAATGAAGTCGTGTATTTACGTCACAACAAGTTACTTAAGTTATTAAAACCAGTAAAGCATTGCTGAACTTTTCAAACTAAATACTTTTGTAAATTCGAAAATGTACCACATCAGTATTGTATTTTTGTGGTAGTAAAGTGAAAAGTGCTACGACCGTATACCTGGACTTTGCGTTGGAAGCTGCAGGACATTAAAGCGGAGACACAAAGGTACCTAATTAATGTTGTATTTATTTGTATTTGTGGACAATACCTCTTAAATGTAAAACCAGAAAGAGGTCAACTTTAACTTCTTTTTTTATAATTTTTTGTTTAATAAATAGTATTAATTTTCAATAATGTTGGCTTGTAAATAATTATCCATCTCCCTTCTCTCAGGTCAAGTGAGTAAGAAACAACCAGGTAGGTTTTATTTATCTTTTTTTCTTTATATACTTTATATTTATCTTGAAAAGATTATTTTTATTTAGTTGCCTTTTAATTTGTTGTTTGTTTTATCTAAAGAGTTTTTCTTTGTCTTCCCTTTTAAAACTAAAAGATCAAAGTGGCGCCCTTTTGGCTTAATATTGATTCATTGTTTATTTAATCCTTTTGTCCATTGTGTACTAATTTAGCTCTAGTAGCTATTTTCCTTTTTTTAATTTTTTTGTCTATTATTCATATATTTCCCAGCTAATAAGAAACTATAAAGAACCACCCCACACCTCTAACCGATTCTGAGCAACGGAGCCTTCGTTCATCCCATATGTGTTGACAATTTTTTCTCCTTTCCATTTTATTGCCACACCATGATATTCTTCTTCTCCCTATAGCTTGTTTTCCAAATACTTTGCCTTGAAGGATTATTTTCAGTAGTCTGTATTTAGTGTCGTTTCTCATTATGTGTCTGAGATATTCTTACTTTCTCTTTTTAATAATTGTAAACATCATTTCTTTTTATTTCCCTATGCTTCGTAGTATGGTCTCGTTGGTTTTCTTGTCCGGCCATGATATCCTTAGGATTCGTCTTTATAGCCACATCTCGAAAGCTTTAAGTTTTTCCTCCGTCGCTTCAGTTAGTGTCCAGGATTAAACTCCGATAGGGTATAAAGATATTCAAAGAAGAAGAGGACATTTGGGAATTAAAATTTTAAATGTTGTTCTGAAGCTATTTTCTTGTGGCATTTTTATAATCAATTAGTTTTAATGGGAAATAAGCCACAATTTTACCAAAAAAAAAAATGATTTTATTAACGTTTCGACGCCCAAGTCTTTTATATACATACAATACACCTTTGCATTTGGTTGTCTTTTTAAAGACAGATCACATGCTATGATTTTTTGTGGCGTCTTTTAGTAATCTTTTAGTAAAGTCGTCCCAGGAACGCAACTCATCAATATTGGCAATATCATTTTAAAGTCTTCTACTTTAAATTGTATAATACATGTCTGAATTGCCGATATAAATGAGTCAGATTAAATAAATTATTAGAAGAATTTTTTACTAAGCAACAACATTTTTGTTTAATTTAGTATTATTTTGTATTTTGACAACGACACCCGACTTGGGCGTCGAAACCTTAATAAAATCATTTTTTTGATAAAATTGTGGCTTATTTCCCATTAAAAGTAATTAAAATTTTAAAAGCAATTATTGCTTTTTGCACTTAGGTAATCGTATTTATTTTTAGTATACATGAATTAAAAATACACTTGGTATTATTGTGAATATGATTTATGCTATAATAAATATAGTAAACAAAATACAGATTAAATTATTAATATAAAATCAGGTTGTTATTATACAATAAGTTATTTACATTGATAACAGTAATATAATTTCGTTACCTCGTTCTTGTTGTGACAACTTTCGATAACTAGACACGTAATACATAAATTAGTAAATATTTATCTACATAAATGTATAGTTATACATATTCAGCTATGTCTGATTTATGCTAATAATATGAAAATTGATCTGGAATAAATTGTAACGTTTTTATACAAACAAGAAAAAAATCAAGATGACATTGAAAAACACATCAAATATTTATTTATTTTAGTCTGGAATATGTTTTATGCTATCGTTTTTAAAAAGATTATGTAAAAAAAAATGGTGAGTTTCAACATGTTATAATTGAAGCTGTTTTAACGATTATGTTTTTTCATCACTTTCGCGATTATTTTTTAGCAAAACTGTGCCAAAAGCCTTTTCGAAATCAATGAAACAGTCATAAAATTCCTAATTCATATTTTGGCATCTCTGCGAAAGAACATTCAGTAAAAATGCTCTACATTCAATAAACGTAGGTATAAAAAAGCATAATAGATATAACTACATTCTTCTTCTTTTTGTATAAACATGATTCTATTTATTTTTCAATGTGCCTTCAGTAAATTATCGTTCCATCCAGTGGCGGATCCAGAAATTTTTTTTGGGGGTGGGGGGTCTTGAGGAGGATTTATTTATTTTTCTCTGATGCAAGATCACTTAGTCTTACCACTTAAATCGAATTTAGTCGATTTAGTGACGTCACGAAAATATAATTCTATTTTAGTGACGACATGTTGCCTAGCAACCGTCGATTTTCCCATTATGAAATTCTATTTTGTGACGTCAGCAAAATAGAATTTTATTTTGCGTGCTCTGGGCCCAGGGCGCATCTGTAAAAATATTAGTACATTTGGATGTTGAGAGGTGACTCATATTTTTCGCACATATTGCTTAAAAATAACTCATATAATAATATTTGAGTTATCCTCCCACTCAAAAAGGTTCGGAACATTGTTTAAATAATTAAAATGTCAAACAATTAAGGAAAAATTCGATTTTTTTATTCGTTTTTTGATTATAACTTTAAAAGTATTCATTTCCGAGAAAAGTTGTAGTGACATAAAAGTTGCGTAATTAAATTTACTATAGTATGGGGTTAGTTAAAAATTTTAAAAATTGTCACTCTTGTTGCAAAATTGCGAAAAAACCCCAAAAAAATAAGTACTCCAATTTTACGTTTTTCAACCACTTAGGACCTTCATATTTCACCCAGAAAAACTTTGTGGTATAGTAAAATAATATTGTAAATTTCATTAAGATCGGTTTAATAGATTTTGCAAAATAAATTTTGCAATCCAGCTTTCGCAAAAAAATTCAATTTTTCAAAATGTTGCAGGACTGAAAATAAAGCAGACAGCAAGTTGAATTTTTTTAAAAGGACAGAGGATACGTTTGCTCTGATTGGGCATTCAAATGACGTTTGATAATGATTGATAAATTTTAATTTTTAGTACATTTCGGTATAGATAAATAAATTTGTTTATTGCAAAATAAAAACACATACTCTGTCCAATAACACTTTTTTAGCAAAAACTTTCTTTGTTTTATATTTTAACTTAGAGAATTAAAGTTTATTATTTTTAAACATATGCAATTGTTTAAACAATATTTCACAAACAATAATTAAATTAGTTTGATTTTTGTGGAATTAAAATATTAAAATACAACAAAATATGGAGTAAGAAAATAAAATATTAGTTAAAGATTGGAAGAAAATTTGGTGGAAATCAACTTGTGTGAATCGAACACCGCTGTCCTGCGCGTAGCACCAAAAATTAATGTTTATTTAAAAAAATTTCTGACGCCGTGGTAGTTAACCGATTTTAATTTTGCACATTACAACTGAAAGTTTCAGTATTTTTCTATATGTAAAAAAAATTCAAACGTGTTATCTGCTTTATTTCCAGTCCTGCAACATTTTGTAAAAATGAATTTTTTTTGCGAAATCTAGATTGTAAAATTTATTTTGCAAAACCTATTGAACCGATCTTAATGAAATTTTCAGTGTTGTTTTACTATGCCATAAGTATTTCTGGGTAAAATATGAAGGTCCTAAGTTTAGCATAAATGGTTGAAAAACGTAAAATGCGAATACTTGTTTTTTTTATGGTTTTTTTCGCAATTATGGCTATTTTGCAACAAGGGTGACGATTTTTAAAATGTTTAACTAATCCTAGATTGTAAAAAATTTAAGTACGCAACTTTTATATCGGTACAACTTTTCTCGAAAGTGAATACTTTTAAAGTTACAATCAAAAAACCAAGAAAAAATCGAATTTTTCCTTCATTTTTTTACATTTTGATTATTTAAACAATGTTTCGGACTTTTTTGAGTGGGAAGATAATTCAATTAATATTATATGAATTATTTCCAAGCAATTTCTGCAAAAAAAAATATGAGCCACCTCTCTATGTCCAGCTCAAAACAGATGCGCCCTGGACTAAATGTCAATCTTGTAAAATCCAGTAAAAAGCTTGTAAAAGAAACAAATTAATTTACAAAGTAACTGCCATTGAACGAGACTTCTCGACAATCAATTAAAAAATTGCTTGACCATTGCTGAATGAGACGATTAATGCTTTTTACCTCTCCTGAATGGGCAATCAAGCTGAACTTGCTATTAAGTACGCTTAAGGTTAATGTACCCGTTGTTTGTTGTACCTTTAAGGCGGCGTTCATACTCGGAGATGATATCAGATAAAGACATTATATTATCACGGTAGCTTACTATTTAGGAAGGTTCAAAGGAAACGGACGATAAATCGATGATCGTGGAAGTGATGTAACGAATATTCGTATTCGCATTCGCATTCGCGAATATTCGCATTTTTTGCATATTCGCATTCGCATCCGCATTCGCGAAATTTGTACGAATATTTTCCGAATATGAAAATCAGAAAAAAAATTTTCAAGGTAATATTAGGTTAATAAAATCAAAATCTATTCACTTCTCATCTTTTTTTATTAAGAAAAGGTAACTTAACCTCAAACATCCCACATAACAATTTCATGTTCTTAGTAGATTCATAGAACATACTTTTCAGAAAAAGTATATACTGAGAATATGCGTAATTACCATTGCGAATGTGCAGAGCAGGTACTGAGTATATACTACATTACAGTACTTAAACGTTCTATGTATATACTTAGAATGTACTACCGCACTTCTTTTCAGTATATACCAAGAACATCCTTTTTAGAAGGTTCTAAAGAGGTGGTATAAACCTTTTATTTATATACTTAGAATGTACTATCGCACATATTTTTAGTATATGGGAAGAATATTCCAAGGAAGTGCTATATACCTTCTATTTATATACTTAGAATGTACTATCGCACATATTTTTAGTATATGGGAAGAATATTCCAAAGATGTGCTATATTTCTCAGAAGTATGTTTTCAACATCACCCAATCTCATCCTAGGTTCTACTAATATATTATATTTACATATTCTAATTGCATATGAGAATGTAGTTATTACATTCTACAATATTACGTAAAAAGTAAGTATAAAATATAAAAACTTTAGTTAGTTATATAGGTATTGTTCTGAAGCTATTTTCTTGTGGCATTTTTACAATTTTAACTATTTAGAATGGGAAATAAGCCAAAATATTATTAAAAAATGATTTTTTATTAACGTTTCGACGCCCAAATCGGGTGCCGTTGTCAAAATAGTATTTTGTATTTTGACAACGGCACCCGATTTGGGCGTCGAAACGTTAGTAAAAATCATTTTTTAATAATATTGTGGCTTATTTCCCATTCTAAATAGTTAAAAGTTATATAGGTACCTGTGTATAATAAATATTATATGGGTCTGTAGGTATATATAAAATATAAATAATATACTCGTATTTAGTTATTATGTGCACATCAAAATAAAAATGCTACTTATATATATATATATATATATATATATATATATATATATATATATATATATATATATATATATATATATATATATATATATATATATATATATATATATATATATATATATATATATATATATATATATATATATATATATATAGTAAAGTTTTGAATATTGGGGAAATCTGCAAACCAAAACTCAATGCGTATCAATTGTACGGCCTAACGTTTTCGTGAATGATTATTCACTTCTTCAGGGCTGAAATAAAGAAAATGTTAATTAGCCATATATATTCCATGCAAAATGTTAGTTTTCATTACCAATACGTAGAATTGTAGAGTTACGTTGTTAAGTAATAAAAAAGACGATATGTATAAAAACATATCTCTTTTTGTTTGAAGTAAAAAGAAAACACAACACTTCAACTTGGAAAACTATGGCTATATGGTTACAATCAATGAATTATTTACTCAAGGAACCAATTACACTAGCATATAACTACATTTTATGTTGGAAGTAACTTTACATGTAGATGAGAACAATGAATGTTTAAATATGTCCTTCTTTTTTTTGAACTTTCCCGTTCGGTGTTAACTATATTGAGCGCATGCTCATGAATAGACATGTAGGTTCATTTGACCTACGCATAGAAGTACCAAACACCCAATCGGTACGGACAAAAGGTATTATTAAACAAAAATATTAAGGTTTATTTATCTAAATATTACAAGAGGATGTACCGCAACATAAGTGTCATGTTACATAATTACATATTCTATTTATTTAAAGGTTTTTTTTAAAAAAATTTTTTTAAAATTATTGTTGATTATTGGCAAACAAAAATTACTTTTTATTCTAAGAACTATTAATATTGACAATTACGTATTATCAGTCAAGTTGGAGTCATGCAAATTCGATCTATGGCTGTATCTGATCTGAGTAAAAGATGATAAATATCACTCAGATTTTTGAAGTCACCTTTAACATTAATAGAGGAATCATTAAGGAAGATATAGGACATTTCAATAAATTCCCTTTTAAATTTATTGTTCTCTTGATGAAGAATGAGGGTGTTTTCAAAGTCCATGGAATGACCGGTGGTATGGACGTGTTTAGCCAATGCACAACGGTCGGGCTGAAGACGTGAATCACTTTTGTGTAAAGTGATCCTAAATTTAAGAAGTTGAGAAGTTTGACCAATGTACGATTTGTTACAAGAAGAACAGGGAACTTTGTAGACAATATTACTAAGCTTACCTATTTCTGTTTTATCCTTAACTTTTGAAAAAAGGTTGTTAATTGTTAAAGCTGATCTGAAAGCCACATTGATTTTAAGATCAGCTTTAACAATTAACAACCTTTTTTCAAAAGTTAAGGATAAAACAGAAATAGGTAAGCTTAGTAATATTGTCTACAAAGTTCCCTGTTCTTCTTGTAACAAATCGTACATTGGTCAAACTTCTCAACTTCTTAAATTTAGGATCACTTTACACAAAAGTGATTCACGTCTTCAGCCCGACCGTTGTGCATTGGCTAAACACGTCCATACAACAGGTCATTCCATGGACTTTGAAAACACCCTCGTTCTTCATCAAGAGAACAATAAATTTAAAAGGGAATTTATTGAAATGTCCTATATCTTCCTTAATGATTCCTCTATTAATGTTAAAGGTGACTTCAAAAATCTGAGTGATATTTATCATCTTTTACTCAGATCAGATACAGCCATAGATCGAATTTGCATGACTCCAACTTGACTGATAATACGTAATTGTCAATATTAATAGTTCTTAGAATAAAAAGTAATTTTTGTTTGCCAATAATCAACAATAATTTTAAAAAATTTTTTTTAAAAAAAACCTTTAAATAAATAGAATATGTAATTATGTAACATGACACTTATGTTGCGGTACATCCTCTTGTAATATTTAGATAAATAAACCTTAATATTTTTGTTTAATAATACCTTTTGTCCGTACCGATTGGGTGTTTGGTACTTCTATGCGTAGGTCAAATGAACCTACATGTCTATTCATGAGCATGCGCTCAATATAGTTAACACCGAACGGGAAAGTTCAAAAAAAAGAAGGACATATTTAAACATTCATTGTTCTCATCTACATGTAAAGTTACTTCCAACATAAAATGTAGTTATATGCTAGTGTAATTGGTCCCTTGAGTAAATAATTCATTGATTGTAACCATATAGCCATAGTTTTCCAAGTTGAAGTGTTGTGTTTTCTTTTTACTTCAAACAAAAAGAGATATGTTTTTATACATATCGTCTTTTTTATTACTTAACAACGTAACTCTACAATTCTACGTATTGGTAATGAAAACTAACATTTTGCATGGAATATATATGGCTAATTAACATTTTCTTTATTTCAGCCCTGAAGAAGTGAATAATTATTCACGAAAACGTTAGGCCGTACAATTGATACGCATTGAGTTTTGGTTTGCAGATTTCCCCAATATTCAAAACTTTACTGTTTAACTTATCTGCAAAGATTAATCTTTCTTTATTATATATATATATATATATATATATTGTTATATTTCTATTTGATATGAAAATTAAAATTTGATAATTATAAACAGAATTCAATTTAATATAAAATATTTTCAATTTTCTCAAACACGGGCATATAAATTTAGAACAACCTGTATACAACAAATTGTTATATTTAATTTTAAGAAGTGATTAAATAAGACTCAAGTGAAATCGTTAATAGGTCATTATCGTTTGTTCGCGGAAGGATCGGTCATTAGCCGATGCTAAATAAGACTAAGTGGAAATAGAGAATAGGTCATTAAAATTTGTATATAGTAGAAAGTAATTTTAGAATGGGAATTAACTATTTTCTTTGAAATCCATTAAGCATATTTAGAAAGTTTAAAAATTGGTTTTGAGGAATACTGCGAATGAGAGTTGGTGGTGGAAGATTGATTTGTGAATCTGGAAGGGATATTTAGAAAGTAGGGGAATGAATGACAAATAGAGATCAGAATGTTTTGAGCTGTCGAGAAGTGAAGTCGAGTAGTAGACGGTAGTGTACGGAGAATGAGAAAGCCGGTGGTTCCGTGAGTGTGGAGTATCTATCGTGGAACGAGAAGTAGGCCAGGTCGAGAGTAAAAGAACCTCCTTGAGCCAAGAGTGTCCCGGTAGCTGATAGCAGTTTCGAAAAAGGTAGAACACAGCATCACGACCGAAGCAGGAACGAGAGCTATTCGAGCTAGTTTTTCAAAGGAGTACATTACTGGAAGCCAGGACGAGGTTTGATCGCAGCCAAGGATAGCAGGAACGGGTTTTGTGTGAGGACATTTTCAGTTCACCAGGAAAAGGTCAGTCTCATTTGTTTGGACATGAATGTATGGGTTTTTTCGTATTAAATTCCACATAAAAATTGAATAACATAATCAATAATATCAGAAAAGCTTCATCAAACTTAAATAGAGTTGTTGCTAATAACTCCTAATAGTTAAATGTTAATAAAAACTTTCAATTGAAAACCAAAAGGAAATAAGATTCCCATTTGTAAATGTTAGGTTTAAGAATAATAAGAAATAGCAAATATTAAGCAGTGATTGTTTTTTAAATAAAATAAAAAATATTTTGATTATAATTGTAACCCATATGTGTATTTTTTTTACTCTTTTCTTTTCTATCCCGATTAGGAACCATTAAGAAATATTTAGAATCCACGAAAGTAAGTAATTAATTTATAATTCGCCCTGAGATTGAAAACATATTGATATGTGATCTGGTTAATTAATTAGATTAGTATTAATACATTGATTAAATTAAGTGACATATAAGAATATTATCTCATATCAATAATCAAGATCACAACAACTGTCGTCCAACGTGGAGGGCATTGTAAAGTATTTCTAGTGGCAAATTTGAAGGATAGAAAGAGTAAAGCCGGTATTTGAAAATTTATATGCCTGTGGTAAAAAGTGAGATACTTACATTTGATAACATAAAATTTTAGATCTCTTTAGGTACAAATTTTACATAACTGATTTAATATTTTATTTTTACGATATTACATTTGATATATTTATTGACAATTTATAATATTTGGGTGAGAAAAAGTCGTCTTGGTAACATACTAGTAAAATTTCATATTTGGCGGGGACAGTACTTCTTGAAAACAAATGTCTGTGACAAGAAGCCAAAGCAAAGACAACAAAAAACAAAAAGAACATTCAAATCAAGAGAATAATTCAGACCAAGAAGACATTTTAGACACGACAATCATGGCATCAGAACAGCAAGAATTATCAGGAATAGATAAAATATTACAAATGATGCAACTCCAGTCACAAAGAATGGAACAAAAACTGGATGAAAATCAACGTGAAACGAAACAAGCCATGGAAGAAACATCAAAGAAAATGGATAAAGTGGATCAAAAAATGGATGAAACACAGCAAAAAATGGATGACAATCAACAGGAAACAAAACAAGCCATAGAAGAAAACAACAGAAATATAGAGAGTATTAAGAAGGAAATGGTTAATAAAATAGAAGAGATTGCAGAAAAGAGCGAGAAACAGGAGTTAGAGATTAAAGAAATCAAAATCAAAATAAAGGAGGTAACGAATTGCCAGAAAAAAGAAATGGAAAGTTTGGAAAACAAGTTGAAAAACGCTATTCAAGCAGACATAGAAGAAGTGGAAAGAAAGATTGCGGAAATCAATACTCAACAGAATGTCGGAGAAAGAAGAGAAATGGTTATACATAGCACAGATGACGTGAAGATAAGGTTTGGCGGGGATGTAAGAAGATTACACCCAGTGCCGTTCATAAATAGCCTGAAAAAGAAAATACAGCACATCGGAAATTTCGAAACAGCAAAAGAAACTATCAGAAACCATCTAAAATATGAAGCAAGCCTATGGTTCGATTGCAAAGAAGAAGAATTTGACAGTTGGCAACAATTTGAACAAAAATTTTTGAATTATTTCTGGGGAAAAGTTCAACAATTGGAAATTAACAAGGAATTGCAAAATGGGAAATACAATGATAGGATGGGTATATCAGAAAGGACATATGCATTACAAATTTACTATAACGCAAAACATTTACAATATAATTACTCATCGGAACAATTAGTCGAACTGATTGCAAGACATTTCGAAGAAACGCTGGAAGACCATATCACATTGCAAAACTACAAAGACATAGATAGTTTATGCCAATTCCTACAAATAAGAGAATTACGTGTAAGAGAAACAAAATCAAGAAGGTCGCGAGAAGATTACAGGCCCCGAGAAACACAGGATTACAGAGATAGAAATCAAAATAGGAGGGACTATACAAGACGAGATTTTAATCCCAGAAGGGAAAACGAAAATAGAGACAACGGAAGAGGAAATTATGAACAAAGAAATGAGCAATGGAATGAGGACAGAAATCGAGAATACCAGAATAGAAACACCACACGCTCAAATCAAGAAAACCGAAACAGATCCGACAGACCAAGAGAAAATAGAAGAGAAGTAAATAATACCCAGACAGATGGATATGACGGAGAGAGACATTATGACGAAAATATAAACAACGATGAGCAACCGGCGTTTTTTCACGACGGCGCTCACTAAAAACCAAAAATCAAACAGGAATCTTTTGTAACCCCAAGGAGTTTATTAAATTGGCAAGAAACAACGAAAAGAAAAATGGAGTTAATTTAAAATTTGTGGATGGATTTATCAACGAGAAACCAATTAAAATTATGATAGACACTGGATCTGAAATAACATTGGTCAACAGAAAACTAATAGAAGAAGTTAACATAACAAATTTAATTTACAAAATACCTAGGGTAAATTTAGTGGGCGCAAACAAACGGACATTGGCAACTATAAATGAAGGCATACGAGTAATGGTACGACTGGGTAAGAAGATGTATGCACTACAATGTGTAATAATGCCAAACATGTCACATGACATGATAGTAGGAGTTGACGAATTGGCAGAAAAACATGTAGTGATAGATTTTAAAAATAATACGATGAATCTAACAGAAGAAAAAGAAGAAGAACAGGACAAGGAACAGGAGAAACAAAATACGGACGAATCAGGTAAAGAACAAACAGTGGAAATGAATTTGGCAACGAAGCAAGGACAAAGAAGAAAAGGGAGAAAAAGTCAGAAAAAGACAAAAGAAAATGAAACCTGTGGCTCCTCAAAAGAAGAGTTGAGCCCAGAAGAAGAAAATTTGAGAGTATCAGAAACAAAGGAAACCTGGGATTCCTCAAAAGAAGAGACGAGCTCAGGAGAAGAAGAAATAAAGCAAAAAAATGAAAGCGAAAAAGATATGATCGAAACAGTGGCATTTGAAGAGGAGGCATATGAAAACGAGGATGCAGAATACACGATAAAAGTATGTGAAAAATCTGAGGAAAAAGACAGAAGATTAATATGGGAAAAAGGGAAAGACAACATAATAGCCGACACTCTAACACAGGATGAGGACACTGAAAATAAGGAAACAATTACTCTACAGGTGGGGCTAATTAGAGTAATACAAGAAGAAGGGGTATAAGACGTAGATTAAAGTAAGGAAATATACAGGGAGTTGGTTTTGCCTCGAGAAAATTTATTTAAAAATGCAGATAAATTTTATCGAATACAAGGCGGGGATTTGTTATATTTCTATTTGATATGAAAATTAAAATTTGATAATTATAAACAGAATTCAATTTAATATAAAATATTTTCAATTTTCTCAAACACGGGCATATAAATTTAGAACAACCTGTATACAACAAATTGTTATATTTAATTTTAAGAAGTGATTAAATAAGACTCAAGTGAAATCGTTAATAGGTCATTATCGTTTGTTCGCGGAAGGATCGGTCATTAGCCGATGCTAAATAAGACTAAGTGGAAATAGAGAATAGGTCATTAAAATTTGTATATAGTAGAAAGTAATTTTAGAATGGGAATTAACTATTTTCTTTGAAATCCATTAAGCATATTTAGAAAGTTTAAAAATTGGTTTTGAGGAATACTGCGAATGAGAGTTGGTGGTGGAAGATTGATTTGTGAATCTGGAAGGGATATTTAAAAAGTAGGTGAATGAATGACAAAGGGAGATCAGAATGTTTTGAGCTGTCGAGAAGTGAAGTCGAGTAGTAGACGGTAGTGTACGGAGAATGAGAAAGCCGGTGGTTCCGTGAGTGTGGAGTATCTATCGTGGAACGAGAAGTAGGCCAGGTCGAGAGTAAAAGAACCTCCTTGAGCCAAGAGTGTCCCGGTAGCTGATAGCAGTTTCGAAAAAGGTAGAACACAGCATCACGACCGAAGCAGGAACGAGAGCTATTCGAGCTAGTTTTTCAAAGGAGTACATTACTGGAAGCCAGGACGAGGTTTGATCGCAGCCAAGGATAGCAGGAACGGGTTTTGTGTGAGGACATTTTCAGTTCACCAGGAAAAGGTCAGTCTCATTTGTTTGGACATGAATGTATGGGTTTTTTCGTATTAAATTCCACATAAAAATTGAATAACATAATCAATAATATCAGAAAAGCTTCATCAAACTTAAATAGAGTTGTTGCTAATAACTCCTAATAGTTAAATGTTAATAAAAACTTTCAATTGAAAACCAAAAGGAAATAAGATTCCCATTTGTAAATGTTAGGTTTAAGAATAATAAGAAATAGCAAATATTAAGCAGTGATTGTTTTTTAAATAAAATAAAAAATATTTTGATTATAATTGTAACCCATATGTGTATTTTTTTTACTCTTTTCTTTTCTATCCCGATTAGGAACCATTAAGAAATATTTAGAATCCACGAAAGTAAGTAATTAATTTATAATTCGCCCTGAGATTGAAAACATATTGATATGTGATCTGGTTAATTAATTAGATTAGTATTAATACATTGATTAAATTAAGTGACATATAAGAATATTATCTCATATCAATAATCAAGATCACAACAATATATATATATATATATATATATATATATATATATATATATATATATATATATATATATATATATATATTGTTATATTTCTATTTGATATGAAAATTAAATTTTAATAATTATAAACAAAATTCAATTTAATATAAAATATTTTCAATTTTCTCAACCACGGGCATATAAATTTAGAACAACCTGTATACAACAAATTGTTATATTTAATTTTAAGAAGTGATTAAATAAGACTCAAGTGAAATCGATAATAGGTCATTATCGTTGTTCGCGGAAGGTTCGATCATTAGCCGATGCTAAATAAGACTTAGTGGAAGTAGATAATAGATCATTAAATTTTGTAATTAGTAGAAAGTAATTTTAGAATGGGAATTAACTCTTTTTCTTTTGAAATCCATTAAGCATATTTAGAAAGTTTAAAAATTGGTTTTGAGGAATACTGCGAATGAGAGTTGGTGGTGGAAGTTTGATTTGTGAATCTGGAAGGGATATTTAGAAAGTAGGGGAATGAATGACAAATAGAGAGCAGAATGTTTTGAGCTGTCGAGAAGTGAAGTCCAGTAGTAGACGGTAGTGTACGGAGAGTGAGAAAGCCGGTGTAGTTCCGTGAGTGTGGAGTATCTATCGTGGAACGAGAGGTAGGCCAGGTTGAGAGTAAAAGAACCTCCTTGAGCCAAGAGTTCCCGGTAGCTGATTGCAGTTTCGAAAAAGGTAGAACACAGCATCACGACAGAAGCAGGAAACGAGAGCTATACGAGCTAGTTTCAGAGGAGAACATTACTGGAAGCCAGGACGAGGTTTTGATTGCAGCCAAGGATAGCAGGAAACGGGTCTTGTGTGAAGACATTCTCAGTTCACCAGAAAAAGGTCAGTCTCATTTGTTTGGACATGAATGTATGGGTTTTTCGTATTAAATACCACATTTAAAATTGAAGAAACACAATCAATAATATCAGAAAAGCTTCATCAAACTTAAATAGAATTGTTGCTAATAAATCATAATAGTTAAATGTTAATAAAAACTTTCAATTGGAAACCAAAAGGAAATAAGATTCCCATGTGTAAATGTTATGTTTAAGAATAATAAGATATAGCAAATATTAAGCAGTGATTGCCATTTAAATAAAATAAACAATATTTTGATTACAATTGTAACCCATATGTGTTATTATTTTACTCTTTTCTTTCCTATCCCGATTAGGAACCATTGAGAAATACTTAGAAGCCACGTATGTAAGTAATTAATTTTATAAAAAGCCCTGAGATTGAAAACATATTGATATGTGATCTGGTAAATTAATTAGATTATTATTAATGCATTGATTAAATTAAATGACATATAAAAATATTATCTCATATCAATAATCAAGATCACATCAATATATATATATATATATATATATATATATATATATATATATATATATATATATATATATATATATATATATGTTCGGAAAGGTTTCCGCGGTTAATACAATGAAACTTAAAGCTAAAATCAATATCAACAAAAGAATTAATATTAAAATTAAACTCACCAGGCTTCCGGGTTGAACCGCGTCGTTGGTTTCTAGGCCGAGCTTTCGACGTCCTCTCTGACGTCATCTTCAGGGCTTCCGGGGTCTCAGTCTCCTGAGGCTCCAGACACTACACTCACTACTCACTACTTCACTACTCACTGCAATACTGTTGTTGCTGACGCTGGGGCGGTCATTTATACCGTGGACTGGGTGACTGCGTGGCGGAGTGGGAATTAGCGCGAGTAACAGTGTTGGTTACATCTTTCTTATAGACCAGGGCGCATCTGTAAAAATATTAGTACATTTGGACGTTGAGAGGTGACTCAAATGTTTTTGCAGAAATTGCTTGAAAATAAATCAAATAATAATATTTGAGTTATTCTCCCTCTCAAAAAGGTCCGGAACATTGTTTAACCCTGCTGTCCTGTTCGGGTCTATTTGACCCAAAAAATAATTTATTTCTTATTTTTCAAATTATTACGCGGCGTAACGATTTGGTGTTTCGTGACTTTATTACCTAATATGAGATCTTTCAATTGCATATGAGATAAACATTCAACTTCCTGATTTTTTTGATAAAAATGAAATTGTTACCTAGGGTACGTTCGGGTCAATGTGACCCGCTTATTTAAACCGTTAAAAATTACCTGTGTATGGGTGTTTAGTTGGCGGTATTCTATATTAGCAGTAACTGTGTGTTTGTCAGCCGGATACGTCTGTAAATAAAAAGAGGTTTCTGCAAGCTAAAACTTGTAAAATAAACTGTAGTATAGCTGGACGATGTTGCAAACCAAATTATAAATATGACCAACATGGACGGACAGCATGTATTTGAAACCAACTGGAAAGACATGAATAAAGTTAGTTTCCAAACATACATTGGTCTTTTATTTTTAGCTCGAGTTTATAAGTCCCATGGTGAATCAACTAAAAGTTTATGGAATGAAGAAACGGGTCGTACTATATTTCGATCAACAATGTCGCTTGATATATTTACAAAAAGTTTGCAAGTATGTAATACGTTTTGATAACAAAACTACTAGACAGGATAGAAGACGTTTTGCTAAACTTGCGGCAATACGTGAAATTTATGAAACATGGGTAGAAAATGTAAAAAAAAATTTTAACCCTGATGAAAATGTTACCGTCGATAAGCAACTAGTTGACTTTAGAGGTCGCTCTCCCTTCAAATGGTACATTCCAGCAAGCCAGCGAAATATGGCACAAAACTTTGGGGTTTATGTAATTATGAACAGTAAAACTTCTTATGCTCTAAAATTGCAGATCTATACAGAAATGCTTGTGATGTGTGACTTGAGTAGTGATTTGGACTGCCACAATATTACGTGTATAATAACTTTTTTACATCGTAAAATTTAGGACAATTTCTTCTAAAACAAAGTAGATATAATGCCGGGAATTATAAGTAAAATAAACCGGAGCTTTCAGCAAAAATCGCGAATAAAGAAGTTCATAGCTCGTCTTTTTTGCTTCATGCAAGATTTGAAAATATTCCCAAAAATAATAAAAATGTTGTTCTTATGAGTACTTTACATCATGAATCGATGCATCATGCATCACTTTCATCAAATGAAAAAGCCCCAAATAGATTACAATTCCAATAAGGAAGCAGTGGACACTCTAGATTAGCTTGTGGGCACGTATACATGTGAGAAGAGATAAATCGCTGGCCAATGATTGTTTTTTTTAATCTACCGGACTTCGTGTTATGGGCATCAATTAATAAATATCCAATGGAATACCAATCAATTGGGAAAACGGCTAATTTTTCTTGAGGAATTGGGAAAAAACTAATGAATCCAGTCATCATTTCCAGAAAAAATATACCAATAATTAAAGGCTCTTACGAACTGGTAAAAAGGACACGAGCAGGAACAAGTAGACAAGATGGAAATGCTAGTGAACCGTCTATTAAATCTAACTCCGCCTGCTAAACGAATACGTTGTAAACTTGCCGTAAAAACGATAACAAGACTAATTATTATGTTGTATTATATCACAAACATATTTGTAAAATCCATTCTTTTTATTACTGTCTCAGTTGTAAACTGAATTAAATTTTTGTAGATATTTGTTACTAGGCTTTTTTGAAAGAAAAAATGGCTTTTATTTTTGTTAATTAGGTTTAATTTACATTAACAACATAATTTTGGTTTAATTAACCATAATTTCTTATTAATAAAGTTTTATTTATCACCATTAGCTTATTTTATTTCGACTAAGGAGCGTAAACCATAGTTGGGTCATATTGACCCGAACAGTATATTTGTGTAGTTGACTCGAACGGGACAGCAGGGTTAAATAATCAAAATGTCAAAAAATTAAGGAAAAATTCGATTTTTTTCTTGGTTTTTTGATTATAACTTTAAAAGTATTCATTTCCGAGAAAAGTTGTACTGACATAAAAGTTGCGTAATTAAATTTCCTACAATATAGAATTGGTTAAAAATTTAAAAAATAGGCACCCTTGTTGCAAAATAGCAATAATTGTGAAAAAACCATACAAAAACAAGTATTCGCATTTTACGTTTTTCAACCATTTATGCTACACTTAACCTGAAAAACCTTCGTATTTCACCCTGAAAAACTTTATGATACAGTAAAACAATACTTTAAATTTCATTACGATCGGCTCAATAGATTTTGCAAAATAAATTTTGCAATCCAGCTTTCGTAAAAAAAATTCATTTTTTCAAAATGTTACAGGACTGAAAATAAAGCAGATAGCCAGTTGAAAATTTTTTTGCATATAGAAGTGTACTGTACCTTTCATTTTCAATTTTGCAAAATTAAAATCGATTAACACCACGGCGTCAGGAATTTTTTTAAATAAACATTAATTATTGGTGCTACGCGCAGGACAGCGGATAGTTTGCTCTGATTGGGCATTCCAATAACCTTTGAAAATGATTCATACATTTTAATTTTTATTACATTTCGATATAAATAAATAAATTTGTTTATTGCAAAATAAAAACACATACTCTATCCTTTGAAATAACACTTTTATTAGCAAAAACTTTCTTTGTTCATATCTTTTAACTTAAATAATAAAAGTTTATTATTTTTAAACATATGCAATTGTTTAAACAATATTTCACAAACAATAATAAAATTAGTGTGGTTTTTGTGGAATTAAAATATTAAAATACAACGAAATATAGAGTAAGATAATAATATATTAGATAATGATTGGAAGAAATTTTGGTGGAAATCAACTTGTGTGAATCGAACACCGCTGTCCTGCGCGTAGCACCAAAAATTATTGTTTATTTCAAAAATTTTCTGACGCCGTGGTAATTAATCGATTTTAATTTTGAAAATTGCAAATGAAAGGTACAGTACACTTCTATAAGCAAAAAAAATTTCAACTCTTATCTATCAGAGAGAGTTTTTAGGGTTAAACAAGAAGAAGCCTACTCGGAACTAAAGGAAATCAATGCAGGTGTACCACAAGGTAGTGTGATAGGACCGGTTCTATACCTATTATACACTAGTGACATCCCTGAAGTAGATCATAACACAATAGCTACCTTTGCTGATGACACTGCCGTTTTAGCCGTAGGTGAAGACCATGAAGAAGCAGCAAGAAAACTACAAATATCTGTTAACAGACTTAACAAGTGGACTAAACGCTGGCGAATTAAATTAAACGAAATGAAGTCAGTACATATAAATTTTACAAACAAGAAAAAACAATACATTCCTGTTAACGTAAATAATACCCAGATACCATACGCCGATACCGCAAAATATTTGGGTATTACACTAGACGCTAGGCTACGCTGGAGGGTCCATGTTAAAAAGAAACGAGAACAGCTTAACATGAGGTATAAAAAAATGTATTGGTTATTGGGAAGACAATCCACTCTCTCGATCTACAATAAAATACTTTTGTATAAACAGATTATAAAACCTATATGGACATATGGCATCCAGCTATGGGGCTGCGCTAGTAATACTAATTTAAACATCATTCAACGATTCCAAAACAAAGTGCTAAGGAACATTGTCAACGCTCCATGGTACTATAGGAACAGTGACCTCCATAGGGACCTCGACATGGATACTGTTAACAAGACAATAGAAAAATTTGCCAAGAGTCACCAACAACGACTTCTTCAACAAGTCAATGTTGAGGCCATCCAGCTCCTCGACAACACGGATCTAGCTAGAAGACTCAAGAGGAAGAAGCATTTCGAGTTAGTGAAGTGAAAAATAGTGCACGGTGCAAGTGATGGTACAAGTTAAAATTTGTGCAATATATTAACAGAACCTAAGGGGTACTATTGAGTTTGTCCTTAGTCTTAAGTTTTTAGTAGTAATTTAGGTTAGAAATAAGTTGCTCATTGATCACATTATTTGATCAGATTGTAATGTCCTTAAGCATCTTATTGGTGTTTAATAAATAAAAAAAAAACTTGCTATCTGCTTTATTTTCAGTCCTGTAACATTTTGAAAAAATGAATTTTTTTTGCGAAAGCTGGATTGCAAAATTTATTTTGCAAAATTTATTGAACCGATCTTAATGAAATTTACAGTATTGTTTTACTGTATCATGAAGTTTTTCTGGGTGAAATATGAAGGTCCTAAGTGTAGCATAAATGGTTGAAAAACGTAAAATGCTAATACTTGTTTTTGTATGTTTTTTTCGCAATTATTGCTATTTTGCAACTAGGGTGACTATTTTTTAAATTTTTAACCAATTCTATGTTATAGGAAATTTAATTACGCAACTTTTATGTCATGTCAGTACAACTTTTCTCGGAAATGAATACTTTTAAAGTTATAATCAAAAAACGAAGAAAAAAATCGAATTTTTCCTTCAATTTTTGACATTTTGACTATTTAAATAATGTTCCGGACCTTTCTGAGAGGGAGGATAACTCAAATATTATTATTTGATTTATTTTCAAGCAATTTCTGCAAAAAAATTTGAGTCACCTCTCAACGTCCATCTCAAAACAGATGCGCCCTGGACTATTATTGTAAGCAGGAAGATAATAGTTCCAGATGCTCTGCCGAGCTTTTACTAAATGAATGAAAATAATCACGGAGCTTTCTTCTTTTCTTCCCGACTTGTTAACAGTTTGAAATATCGTATGAAACAAATCGCTATGGCGACCGACATGTGGCATGTAGCACTTCGAACGATATATCATTTTCGATATGTTGTGCAATCACTCGGAAGTGAACCTTTTTATCGTCTCTATTTAAATTTTAAGTATTTGTTGGATCGTATCGCCTATCGCATATTACTCTGGGCTAATTAGCAAAATACAAGGAAAAGTTATTTACCAGCAATTTTATTGCTGGAATCGAATCTTATTATTGTATGTATTAATAATATAGATATGCAAAGTCCGCAGATAGTGTGCTACTTTTTCTATAAACAAAATGGCGCCCGAAAATTGTGTTTTTTTCAATTTTTGCTCTATAACTCCAAAGATTTTAACTTTAGACCAAAAGCACCCAAATAAAAATTCACCGCAATTAAATTCTGCATAGAGACGTGTTTCTTCCGATTTACTTCGACGAAAACTTTCCCCGGAAAAAGCGGGTTTTCCCACAAAATCTTTAATTTTCAACTAAACTTTTAGATAAGTAGTTGTTAATCAATAATTAAATAACTTGGTAAAGTAAAATCCCTTTCCGTATATATTATAATTCCAGAAGTCTATGGAAATTGAATCAACAGTTTAGCAACAATTAAAATGTTAATTAAAAATTTACGGTCGCTATAATAACGACAATAATTATGATGCATAAAGTTAACTATGATTTTTTCATAAAAAGACACTATACCTATCTAATGTACTTTACAGAATTGAAATTGGACTATTTAAGCGGCCTCAGGAATATTTTAAAATTATAAACAATTTTTCGGTTTATAAACAAATAGAATATCTCGGGAAATTTTACACTAAATTAAATTGTGAAAACGGTATTCAAAAGACAGTGGCAGGACGCTTCTTTTAAAAGAAAAACGTTTAATTATGACGAGTGGTTCCTGAGATATAATCGGTCAAAGTTGACCGGAATTTACGGCAAAGATATAAAAAATAGGATCATAATTTTCAAACCATCACCTTTTTATTTTTGTCCTATTTCTCCACACCAATTTTCATATTTTTAATATCCTCATAACATATATTATTATAATAAAAACTATCGATAATACGTGTGAAAATTGCAAAAATAGCAAAATTCCAATCAAAAATTAGGTTGAAGAAAATGTAACCCTCAAAGTTCAAAATCGGTATACGTTAACAAAATGCATTTTCTCGGCTTCCCATGGAGCAATTTCCTTTATTCTTTTTTTGTTCCCTAATAACTCGAGTAGAGCCATCGAACTAACCCATTATTAAATGTCAGACTTGCTTTTGTTTTGTTATAATAGATTAATTTATTTATAAGAACAGAAAATTACATATTTTTTCCAGTTGTAGGCTTTTTTTTAGATAAACTTACTACAAGTGTACCTTTTAAAATTAAAAACATAAATATTCTCATTTGAAAGCTGTATAATTATTTAAACTATTTTTATTTAAACAAATTAAAATGTTGTGTTATAATAAATAAATTAATTTATTATAACAAAAGAAAAGCAAGTTTGACATTTAATAATGCATTAGTTCGATGGCTCTACTCGAGTTACTTGGGAACAAAAAAATAACGAAGGAAATTGCTCCATGGGAAGCCGAGAAAATGCATTTTTTTAACGTATACCGATTTTGAACTTTGAGGGTTACATTTTCTCCAACCTAATTTTTGATTGGAATTTTGCTATTTTTGGCAATTTTCACACGTATTATCGATAGTTTTTATAATAATAATATATGTTATGAGGATTTTAAAGATATGAAAATTGGTGTGGAGAAAGAGGACAAAAATAAAAAGGTGATGCTTGGAAAATTATGATCCTATTGTTTATATCTTTGCCGTAAATTTCGGTCAACTTTGACCGGTTGTATCTCAGGAACTACTCGTCATAATTAAACGTTTCTTCTTTTAAAAGAAGCGTATTGCCGCTGTCTCTTGAACACCGTTTTCACAATTTAATTTAGTTTAATATTTCCCGAGATATTATATTTGTTTTTAAGCCAAAAAATTGTTTATAAATTTACAATATTCCTGAGGCC
The DNA here is from genome assembly GCF_917563875.1 of Diabrotica virgifera virgifera. Taxonomy (NCBI): domain Eukaryota; kingdom Metazoa; phylum Arthropoda; class Insecta; order Coleoptera; family Chrysomelidae; genus Diabrotica; species Diabrotica virgifera. The sequence continues at coordinate 243,968,365 of NC_065449.1, forward strand.
GCTTAAATAGTCCAATTTCAATTCTGTAAAGTACATTAGATAGGTATAGTGTCTTTTTATGAAAAAATCATAGTTATTCTTATGCATCATAATTATTGTCGTCATTATAGCGACCGTAAATTTTTAATTAATATTTCAATTGTTGCTAAACTGTTCATTCAATTTCCATCGGCTTCTGGAATTATAATATTACGGAAAGGGCTTTTACGTTACCAAGTTATTTAATTATGGATTAACAACTACTTATCTAAAAGTTTAGTTGAAAATTAAAGATTTTGTTGGAAAACCCGCTTTTTCCGGGGAAAGTTTTTGTCGAAGTAAACCGGAAAAAACACGTCTCTATGCAGAATTTAATTGCGGTGAATTTTTGTTTGAGTAGTTTTGGTCTAAAGTTAAAATCTTTGGAGTTATAAAGCAAAAATTGAAAAAAACACGATTTTCGGGCGCCATTTTGTTTATAAAAAAAGTAGCTAACTATCTGCGGACTTTACATATCTATATTATTAATATATACAATCATAAGATTCGATTCCAGCAATAAAATTGCTGGTAAATAACTTTTCCCAAAAATGGCCTATTCTCCGATAATCAGCCCGGACTATATCGTTTACGATATATCGTTTATCTTTTATCGCTCGAGTATGAACGCCGCCTAAGATATAAGAAACTGTCGAATAGTGTTTGTAAATGAATTATTTGTGAGATTTTGAATTTACAATAAGTCTTTTTTTGGAAAAATTACTTCATTGGTTACAAAAAATTGAAAAAATATGCTTCTATTGCTTAAGAGCAAACAGTAGCGATCAACAGGTAGCAACTTCGGGAGATAGTATCATACCTTTTTTCGTAAGGTCTGCGAAACTTTGGCAACAGTGGTAATCTTTGACATTATCTAAGATTAATATTTTGACAATTAACTCATAGGCGCGCTAAATGGAAGTAATAGAAAACAATTTTGTTATTAGTAAATAAATATTTATAAAAATAAACCAAAATGGGTGAAAATCTTATGTTAACATAGGTATTTGCACGAAATAATAATAATAAATAATAATTTCGTTGTGAAGCGAAACGAGAGCCGTCTTATTTTATTTAGTTCATAGAGCGCCAAAGGCACCCTATGAATATATCTGAATAAAGGAGGCCGTTGTACCCCCCTGGTGAAAGGACTATGAATATCTACCTAAAAAAATTGGCATTTGTACTGTAGTCAGAATTTCTGTACCTAAACATAGATTTATTACGAATTTCATTTTCATGGGAAACAACTTTTCACACTTTTTTTATTTATGGCAAGATTGAAGATTACTTTATGAAGATTACTTCTCATAGGTAGGTACTTACATTATTAAAATTTGTGGTGGCTCCAATTTCGATGTTCTCATAATTTTGGCACGGTTTTTAATGGACTTTTTCTTGGAAGGATTTGCTTTATTTTTCGTTTGATTAACTTTTCCCATTTTGTTAAACTATTCATAATATGTTTAGAATAAAAAATCCTCTTAAAACTTTATACATACTCGCATTAAAATTCGAAATATTTTTACGTAAAACATACTTACCTACCTACATATAACTAAAACTCACAATTAACAACAATATATTCTTTCAGAGGCCAACAACTTATACAACAACAACAAAAATATAATAAATTAACTATCAATAAACACTACTTCCCATGAAACAACAAAAACGAATTCTTAAGTTAACACACTACTGCACTGAACAGATATCGATAAAGATGACAGAACAGATTAGAGAAAATCTGACGCAGGTTTGTCAAAATGACAGTGATAATTTCTCTATGTTGCCTAATTAGTTATTATTTATATGTTCGATTTTTTGTTAGAAATAAAAAATTTTAGTAGTTCCAAGATTACAGAAAATCTAGGCATGGGATAAAAAAGTTTATTTGAAGAAAGTTTATTTTTTTGTTCTTCTTAATGGCGGTACAGGCCCGATTTTTAATATTGTATTTAATTACAGAGTAATTTCCACATACTAATATATTTCTCAATTTGGGTTCTGTACCGCGATTCTTTATTACATTACGAATATGTGTGCCAAATATCTTGACAAAATATTCAAAATTACAGCCGCAATCTTGGAACGCGTTTGTTGCTACCTGTTGATCGCTACTGTAGCCTCTTAATGATTTAGCAGGCGTTTTCCACGTTTTACTTTTCACAAACAGGTCCATAAATACTGTTTCCTTTTTACAACATAGTATATTATGTTCTGCCGTTTTTTTAGTTTACAAAAAAACACCAGTTCTCACTATCTGATTTGCCATTTTTCTGGGATGATATCTCAGAGGGCAGTGACCAGTCAGAAGGCCACTGACCATTTTTATATCTTTTTCACTCATTTTGAAACGGCGGTTGGTGACAGAAGGCGATCCTTTTATAAGCTTTTTTGCTTGCCTTTGTCCTGGTGTGTTAGACCAAACTCAGGAAATTGGAATACCTAGTAAATCTTATAATTTTCCGAGTTTGTGCCTCTATATCTTGAAAATCCTTCCTTCATACAATTGAGTTGTGCCCACCAGAATTTTTTATCAGGATGTTTCAAAGAGTATTTTAACAAAGTATGAACGAAACATAGGGTTTGTGCGGAGTACTTTGTATATATTATTATTATATAAACATTACAGATATTAAAAAACTTAAGAATCGAATACATAACTGAAATTACATTCTCTCCTCATACCACAAATAGTTTTCTTGAGAAGAATGCATTTCCAGCATGCAATATCTTTTTTTAAATCGAATTATTGTATCACCGCATAATATTTGCATCACTAACCTTGTTTGTATGTACTAACTGCAAAATGTAAACAAAACAAGGTTGTGTAAAACCAGCAGTACATTTACAAAACTTAAGTTTGACACAATAAGTCTAAGTATTTCGTAATTAAAACCATTTTCAATTTGCACGATAATAGGCCAGTCTGTGGAAGAGTTTTCTTTTGGTTCAAAATTTTCAATAATTTACCAGTTCAACATCAGAAATCACATTGATAAAGGCAGGGGTACCACAGGGCAGTGTTCTTGGTCATCTTCTCTATCTTATACTTATGTACACAGTTGATCTTTCAATAAGCAACCAAACAATCACAGCTTCCTTTGCAGACGATAAAGCGATAATGGTTAAACACAAAGACCCAGTCATAGCCGCAAGAATTCTCCAACAACATCTAGTGAAAATTCAGGACTGGATAAGAAACTGGAGAATAATGAAAGTCAACGAAGTAAAATCAGTGCAGGTTACATTTACCAAATGCTGAGGTACAGTGCCACCTGTTACACTAAATGGACAAGATCTGCCTCAATCTGACAGCGTCAAGTATTTAGGCATGCAGTTGGACAAAGGAGTGACCTGAAGAAAGCACATTTTTAACAAAATAAAACATCTTGGCTTAAAACTCAGCAAATACTACTGGATATTGGGAAGACAGTCCAAACTTAGTTTAAAAAACAAATTATTGGTGTATAAAGTAGCCTTAAAACCAATATGGACATATGGTGTACAACTATAGGGTACGGCTTCAAACTCAAACATAGAGATATTGGAACGCTTCCAGTCGAAGGTACTACGGACTATAACTAATGCACCTTGGAGAGGATTTCCAAGTAGCCACAGTTAAGGAGATAGTGAGTGAATACAGCAGCCGCTATTTGGTAAAATTAGAAAACCACCCAAATAATCTTGCACTGAACCTGCGAGATAATAGTGAGCAGAGTCGGATACTGAAGAGGCATAACCATTGGAGCTACCATATAGGTTCTAAGCAGCAGTGAAGTGAAGTGTAGTGCAGTGCAGTGAAGTACTTACCTGTACAGGGCACAGTTCAATAATTTAAGAGACTAGTGGAGCCTTTGTTATCACTGGATAACAAATCCAAATTTATACATACATCCCCTCGAACAAACAACAAACATGCTTATAATTTTTATGTATTGATTTCATGTAGTAAATATCCTATAAAAAAATTTACCAGTTGGTCTATTTTCTGTCTTTCATGCTCCCTAATAATGTAATCACATTATGGCTTTCGACAGCGTTATCGCTGTCCATTTAGACCTTCCTTGTGCTATTGTTTTACTTCCGAGAATGTGTAGTCAGTCCTTATTATTTGTTCTGATCATCATGGTGTATACGGATATACCACCCTCTAGAGTCCAACATTTTATTGGAGAGGAGTATTTAGTGCTAAGAACCTATTTTAAAACTACCAGTAGTTGGAAAATTTCACAAGTCCAGCGGGATCGTTATTGAATTATTTTTTTTAGAATTGAATTATTTTACTAGAGAACAGATCAAAGAAACAATAAGTCAGGAAGCGCTCCTAGAGCAAAACCTTGGTATGAACATTAATGGAGAGTTAATTAACAATATACGATACGCTGATGACACGCTAATAGTAACAGATAACCTAGCAAATTTACAGTATTTGATGGAAAACATAAACACTCATACCAATAAGTATGGTCTAAAACTGAACATCAAAAAGACTAAATTCATGATTGTAACAAAGAAGCTATACACCAATGTGAATTTAACCATAAATAATCAGCCAGTTGAAAGAGTTACATCCTACAAATATTTAGGGGTTTGGTTCACTGATGTTAATGACCAGACAAGAGAAATTAAGAGGCAAATAGAGATAGCGAGACAATCGTTTGTCAAAATGAAAAAGTTCCTATGCAGACGGGACATAAAAAATATAAACTTAAGAACGAGAATGTTAAGGTGCTATGTTTTCTCCGTTCTGCTGTACGGCATGGAAGCTTGGACACTGAAAAAGATAAACATAAAAAACGTTGAGGCATTTGAGATGTGGTGCTACAGGAGAATGTGGAAAATACCATGGACAGAAAGAGTAACAAATCAAGATGTTTTGCTGAAGATGGGGAAAGAATGCGAAGTCATAAAAACCATACAAATGAAAAAACTGGAATATCTAGGCCACATAATGAGAGGAGAAAAGTACTCTCTGCTAAGACTCATAATCCAAGGAAAAATCTCGGGAAAGAGAAATGTGGGACGTAGGAGGATTTCCTGGTTGCGAAATTTAAGGGAGTGGTATGAGTGCAGTTCAATACAGTTGTTCAGAGCTGCAGCCAACAAAGTTAAGATTGCTGTGATGGTAGCCAACCTCTGATAGGAGACGGTACTGCAAGAAGAAGAAGATAAAAGAAGGTTTGAAGTTTAATTTAGGCACTTAGTAACCTCAAAAATAATATTTTTTGCTGGTGCTTTTGGGCTTGAAAATCGCCATTTTTCGTTTTTTTCAATTTTAAATTGCTTATAACTCAAAAACAATCAAATTAAGAGAAAAATTACAACATACCTTTTTTGTTCAGAATGGTCAAAAAAATCTAATAAAAACTTGTTCGAATCGAAAATATTGATTTTTGTAATTTGTTTAAGAAAAAAATGTTTAAAGAAATTGGGACCACTTTTCGCGTGGTCGACTTCTTGAACCTTATTCTGGGGTGACTCACGAATGTGATTATGCAAAAAAAATCCCATGGGAATATTTTTTCCAACGAACCCGCCGGTTTGGTCTTGTCTAATGACGCTGACGCCACTACATCCTCACAAACGCCAAAGATAGAGTAGGAGGTGGATGGGAAAAACCTACCGATTATAACCTAAAACCGGTTTTTTTCCTCTGCAATAATCGGTTTTTCCTGTTGTTTTTTTGTCCCGGTTATAACCGGTTATTTCTTTTTAAAGTAATAACCGGTGAAAAACCGGATAAGTGGAAAGATACTGAATTCAGAGAGAAATGGGAAAATTTTACGCTCCCCGCGCGTAACTGAGAAATTTTGAGCTGACTGAAACCGATTTCACAACACTGATCACTGATTTCTATACTGATATAGACTGATATCGATTCGAATGGACTATCGCAAACTAAAGCGCAATGTAAATGTATCCTATTGGGTATTGGCTATGAATAAAAAACCGAACACCGGTTTATGGAATAACCGGTTTTTTTGACCGTTTATAACCGCCAGGTTAAACCGTTGGTAAAAAAACGGTATAACCGAAAACCGGTGTTTTGTCAAAAACCGCCATCCCTAAGTAGGTACTGGTACAGAAATATTGCCACATCATTTTTTCGGCAGTATTTGTTGTTGCCAGGCTTTTTCTATTAGTTAATGGATTATACTTATAAGTTTGTGACCGCCTTTTTAATTAACCGCCTTGTTTAATTAACTCTTAATCAATTTCAAATCTCACTAATACAACAGTTTTATTGGTAATATTCATAGGCTATTGATTATATTCAAAATAAGATAGCTAAAAGGAACTACAACGTTAACGGGGTTTTATTATTTGATATGGTCAATGGACATCTATATATGAAAAAACCGTGGAGTGCTACCATTTAAAGGGGTGCGTTTTTGAGAAATGGGTGAATTAGTCCCTGGGCACAGGTTACATTAGGGTGAGTTCTATGCACTTTTGATACAAATACGTCTATATAAAAATTATTCCTGGTTAAATTTCCTATCTAAATATAACTTTTTAAAGTTAAAGATACTTTTTTTTTACAAAAATATATTCAAAAGAAAAAGCACAAAGAAACCCAAAAGAAAGAAATTTTGTTTTTTGTTCCATAACTTTTGTCCACGGGGATATAGGTATAGACATTGCTTCACAGAAAAAAAACTTACATATTTTCTCTTTAAAATGATGTTTGGTAGAGGTAATTAGAGTTTACAGTTTTCGAAATATGATTTTTCAAAGTTCGCCACTCACAGCAATTTTGGGCAATTTTCCTTGTTATTTCGCAAATATTGTTCTGTAACTTTTTTCTACGTAACTTTAGGTATATGCAATGGTACACGTAATAGGAATAGAAATCAATTACCTTTAAAATGGTCTACTGTATAACGTTGTACGACTTTTTTTAAAGAGATTGTGGTTTTTCAAGGTTTTATACTTTTAACGATTTTTTTATAATATAATATAAAAATAAAACAAAATTATTATATAATATATTATATATTATATATTACCTAATATAAAAAAATATTATTTTTTACATTTTTTATGATTATTTTTGAAATTTCTCATTATAACTTTTTTTATTGTACATGAATATACTACCTATATATTGCGCAACAAAGAGGGCTTACTTTCTGTTCTTTAAAATGGTGTATCATCTATATTTAAATACATAATGGAAACCGAGTGATTGTTTGATATTTTTTTACCTGTATTATTTAAAATATTTCTTTTACAAAAACTACAAAAACATTAGTCTTAAAAAACATCACTTTAGTTAAAATTATTTAAACGTAGACATTTAAAAAAATTTCAAAATCAAAGTCCATCTCTTCGTTAGCATTAGCTTCAATATCTTCCTCTGACACCTCAGTTATCTTAGAGTTCCCAAAATTAGTATCCATGCACATGCACCCTTTGCAGAATATTGAACAACTAATTCCTATCTTCCTACAACCGCAGTTTTTTGTACATCCTTTGGTACATTCACATGCTATTTTTTCAAGCAAAGCTTGTGGTGCAGGAGCTTTGACAGTAAATATTGGAATTAATCCATATTTTCAGGTTTGCCCGGCCGAGTCAAGTGGATCAAAAGTATTACCTATAAAAAATAAGATTCAATCATAAGACACAATCACATAAAAAAGTTATAATGGGGAATTTAAAAAATAATCCTAAAATCAAAAATCGTTGCAAGTACTTATTACAATTTGAAAAAGCATATCTTATTCAAAAATAACCCTAGAATTTTTTATAATACACCATTTTAAAGTAAACAGAATAAGCTTTCTTTTTTATTATATAATATATACCATATAGAAAAAAAAGTTATAATGGGAAATTTAAAAAATAATCGTAAAAATATAAAAACTCGTTAAAAGTCTTGAAAAAGATAACCTCTTTAAAAGAAGTCGTACAACATTATACAGTAGACCATTTTAAAGGTAATTGATTTCTATTCCTCTTACATGTACCATTACATATACCTAAAGTTACGTAGAAAAAATTTACAGAACAATATTTGCGAAATAACCAGGAAAATTGCCCAAAATTGCTGTGAGTGGCGAACTTTGAAAAATCATATTTCGAAAACTGTAAATCCTAATGACCTCTACCAAACATCATTTTAAAGAGAAAATATGTAAGTTTTTTTTTAATGAAGCAATGTCTATACCTATATCCCCGTGGACAAAAGGTATGGGACAAAAAACAAAATTTCTTTCTTTTGGGTTTCTTTGTGCTTTTTCTTTTGAATATATTTTTGTAAAAAAAAGTATCTTTGGCTTTAAAAAGTTATATTTAGATAGGAAATTTAACCAGGAACAATTTTTATGTAGACGTGTTTGTACCAGAAGTCCATAGAACTCACCCTAATGTAACCTGTGCCCAGGGACTAATTCACCCATTTCTCAAAAACGCACCCCTTTAAATGGTAGCACTCCGCGGTTTTTTCATATAGAGAGATTCATTGGCCATATGAAATAATAAAACCCCGTTAACGTTGTAGTTCCTTTCTATAGTACATAATCAATAGCCTATCATGTAAGTTCAAGTTTTACTACCTAAAAACAAATTACCTTTCGAATGTTGTTTTTTATTGGAGGGAATTTTTAGTACTATACTATCGTTTTTCTGCTTTTTTACTTTAATGTATATTTTCTTGATAATGAACTTATGAACTATAGATGTATACTTAAGAAACTTTGAATCACTGATTCTAATAACAGGTCATTAGTAACGGTAGAAAATTAATTGGTATGGACATGGAGTAGTTTTAATGAATAATAATTTTAACTACTTAATGATGTGTTTAAAAATAGTTCCTTGGTGATAAAAAAAAATCTAAACAATTCAGGCAATAAGAAGCTTATGAGCTTTTTTCTCCTTTTTGACCAAAATCAATGCAAAGTCGACCTGTGTATATCGATTTTCGAGGTAAAGCTTAAAAAATTATGAGAAAAAAGACAGAATATAGCAGATATATAATTCATATGTGACCTACTGCAGGCGGCAAAATGTTATACAGGGTGAGTCATGAGGAACTGTACATACCTCTACCTCGTATGGACGCCTCTATGGGGATTAACAAATGACCATTAAAAAGTGTCTGCTCCCATTGTTTAATAATATAAGGGGCGAGTTGTTAATTTTTACAGAAATTTGTATTCGTCATAATTTTTGAACGGTAAGATCGATGTGTCTCTTATTTTGGTCAATCGTTACACTATTACCACCCAATCAACTGATTTATTCAAACTAGAAAAAAATCAGGTCCGGCTTTAAAAAATTAGTTCGTTTTGGTCTTGAAAAAAATTTCACCCTGTATACGATTTTTGAAAATTTTAATAAGAATTTTAAAAATTAGATAAATAGGCAATTAAAACGGCATATTTATTTATTCCCCACACAATTACTTAATTTTTTATAAAAAAAATCAAATTTGACTATGAATTAAAAGTTTGGTGAAGTGAACCATAGATTTAAAAAAATTAACTTTTATTACAAAAATTAATTTTTTTTTAACAAATATTTAATTTATAAGTTACCACCCAATCAACTGATTTATTAAAACTAGAAAAAAATCAGGTCTGGCTTTAAAAAATTAGTTCGTTTTGGTCTTGGAACAAATTTCACCCTGTATACGGTTTTGAAAACTCTAATAAGAATTTTACAAATTACGCAAATAGCCAATTAAAATGGCGTATTAATTTTTTCCCCCACACAATTATTACATTTTTTATAAAAAAAATCAAATTTGACTATGAATTAAAAGTGTGGTAAAGTGAACCATCGATTAAAAAAATTAACTTTTATTACAAAAATTAATTTTTTTGAACAAATATTTAATTTATAAGTAATAATACTACCACTGCTCGTGCTATACGCTTTAAATAGTACAACCTTTTCAGCCAATTTCCAGAATTTCAAAAGGAACATGTTGTTTTGAATAATACTAAAACATAATCCTGTATAATATTTGTTTGTCAAAAAGGAGATAAACAAATAAACCTAAATTAAACAAAACCAAAAAAAATATATTCCCTTCGTTTTTTTGCATCACTATTTTCTCATCATGTATTAATACTATGTATGTGTATAAAAATAATAATTTGTCATTATTTATTGTTATTATTTATTTGTGTTTCTTTAATCCAGAAAGCCACTGCGCATCCGCTAGGAAAAATATTCTGATTCGGATTTTTTGTACAATCTTCCCTAAAAATGGACTCCTTTTAACAAATTTGCATGTTGCCAGGACCAAAAGGTGGTCAAAAATTTTTTTAAACATTTGTTTATGTTTTTTACCTAAAATTATTTTTTTGCATGGAAAATAGTTTTTTTTAGGTTTTTTGGATCATTCCAAATAGAAAAGGTGTTTAGTGACTTTTCTCTAAAAATGATAGTTTTTGACATATAAGCGATTAAAAATTGAAAAATTGCGAAATCGGCCATTTTTAACCCTCAAAAACTATGTGAAAAACTGAAAATTTTAATGTTGCCAAGGTAGGTAGATATTCTTCTTTAAACATCGATTAATGAAATCCCGAAGAGTTTTTTGCAATTTAATATTCAAAACTCCTTTGTTTGTTAATTGCTACACTATTTTCTACCGACAGTATGGTGCAAATGAAAGAAATAAATTTGTTATTTCGTAAACCGGTGACTTTAAGGAACAATCCCGAAACAGGTCGATTTTTATTTTTAAGTTATGATATTGTGGCATATATGGTATACTAGTGACGTCATCCATCTGGACGTGATGACGTAATCGATGATTTTTTTAAATGAGAATATGGATCGTGTGCTAGCTCATTTGAAAGGTTCTTCAATTCTCTATTCAGTAATATAAACATTTACATAATTATTTATACAGGGTGTCCAAAATTTTTTTATTAAATTAAATTATTTGACAAAAAAAGAAGTAGAAGGACACCCTGTATAAATAATTATGTAAATGTTTACATTACTGAATAGAGAATTGAAGAACCTTTCAAATGAGCTACCACACGACCCCTATTCTCATTTAAAACAATAATCGATTTTTCATTTGCATCATACTGTCGGTGGAAAATAGTGTCGCGCACGCTTGATTAGCAATTAAAAAACAAAGGACTTTTGAATATTGTACTGCAAAATACTCTTCGGGAATTCATCAATCGATGTTTAAAGAATATCTACCCACCTTGGCAACATTCAAATTTTTAGTTTTTCATATAGTTTTTGAGGGTTAAAAATGGCCGATTTCGCAATATTTTTCAATTTTTAATCGCTTATATGTCAAAAACTATCATTTTTAGAGAAAAGTCACCAAAGACCTTTTCTGTTCGGAATGATCCAAAAAACCTAAAAAATCTTTTTTCCATGCAAAAAAAAATAATTTTAGGAAAAAAACAAAAAAAAAACGTTTAAAAAATGTTTGACCACCTTTTGGTCCTGGCAACATGCAAATTTGTTAAAAGGAGTACTTTTTGAGTAAGATTGTGCAAAAAATCCGAATCAGAATATTTTTCTTAGCGGATGCGCAGTGGCTTTCTGGAGTACTTACACTATTTGTATTTTTTTGCATTATCATATTTTACAAAATATTTTGCCGAATCTACTTGCCAATGTAGCCGCCCGAGTTATGTACTTTATGCACGATGGGGCATCACCACATTTCTCAGTTGCTGTTCGTCAACATCTTCATGTAACTTATGGAAATAGGTGGATAGGACGCGGAGGGCCTCATGCATGACCACCTAGATTGTCCTAGATCACCTGATTTTAACCCTAAAAGGGTCTTATTATTTACAACGTATAGCACAAGCTGTGGAAGTATTAATACATATGTATAAATTAAATATATGTTCAAAAAAATAGATTTTGCAAGAAAAGCTATTTTTTTAAATCTATGGTTCATTTCACCAAACTTTTAATTCATAGTCAAATTTGATTTTTTATAAAAAATTAAGTAATGGTGTGGGGAAAAAATAAATACGCCATTTTAATGGCCTATTTGTCTTATTTGTAAAATTCTTATTACAGGTTTCAAAAACCATATACAGGGTGAAATTTTTTCTAAGACCAAAACGAACTAATTTTTTAAAGCCGGACCTAATTTTTTTCTAGTTTGAATAAATCAGTTGATTGGGTGGTAATAGTGTAACGATTGACCAAAATAAGAGACACATCGATCTTACCGTAAAAAAATTATGACGAATAAAAATTTCTGTAAAAATTAACAACTCGCCCTGTATATTATTAAAAAATGGGAGCAGACACTTTTTAATGGTCATTTGATATTCCCCATAGAGGCCTCCATACGAGGTAGGAGTATGTACAGTTCCTCATGACTCACCCTGTATAGTAGAAAATGAACATTCAGAAAAGGATACTTGCGGAATATTTGAAACCCATTATGAAGGCCAAGGACACTGTGAAGCCCTGTATTTTAATATAGCAGTCATGTCACGAACTACAAAAAAGGACCAAAAGGCATATTAGAGGTAACTATTTTTTTTGGCCGTAGATGGTATTAATCTTAATTAATTTATAACAATTAGGCGAAAGTTATAACATCTTGAGACTCATAATTCGAGGAAAAAATAGAGGGTACGAGAAGCGTAGGAAAGAGATGCGTTTCCTCGTTGAATAACCTGAGAGAATGGTTTGGTTGCAACTCAAGGCATCTGTTCAGAGCAGCTATGTCGAAGGTCAGAATAGCCATGATGATTGCCAACCTTCGTCGCGGAGATGGCACTTAAAGAAGAAAATTTATGCTAAATGCAACAATGGTATCTAGTAATTTTATTTAATCAGTCAGTTTATTTCCATTAGTAGAGTATGTTGTTTTATTCTTGTTGTGTCTGATTTAACATGATGTATTCCAGATAAGCTTTTCTCTTCCTTATATTAAATAGGAAGAGAAAAGCCTTATAAATTTTATAATTCTAAAATTTATACCTAGGTATATCAATATCTAATTTTATGTAGGTTAAAGAATTGTGGAACCATTATCGGAGAAAAAATAGTGTATGTAGGTTGTTGCAATTTATTATAAGAATAATTCAATGATAAAGAAATAGCTTCGTATTTTGCATTACCTTCTTTTGATAATATAAATGCAGTATTTAACATTACATTTAAAATGTCAAAGAAAGCGCGTTAAAGATTTAGGACGTTTTTAAAAACTATATCTACACCTTACTTGGAAGCACTGTAGATTAGTTTACATAATAAAAATTAAAGCGAATAAATCCCAAAAACCTTTCAACAGCTTCTGCTTTAGAAGATAAATTATTTTCATCGCAAGTTACATACCGGAAAATAAAATTAAGCTGACAAGTAATTTGTTTTTTTTTAAGTTATTGTTTTTATCGATTAATTTAGCTAAAACAAGATCATATTTAGCTAGTAAATGAACCACCGACAAAAAATTTTCTTTGTGGGATTCACTTCCATCTAAACTACCATCATGTCCACGAAAGTACGAAACTCTAAATTGCATCCGAAAAGAGAAGAGTTACGTCAATTACCCGCTTCATTATTTCCTTCCAAATTCCCTTATTTTGATGCTTATTAGGAAAATATGTTTTGGTTCCCAATTTAAAGAAAGTAGAAGTATTAAGCTTGAAGGCTTTAAGGAACCCCTCCTGACGTAGGGACCCTAACGAAGGGCCCGCAGGGCCTTGCGGGCCTGTCAGCTACGCCACTGATTTTAGGCCCGTACAAAATGCCATAAAGAGCGATAAGAAGTATTCACTTCAAAAAACTTGTAGATTTCTTATTTTAATATTAATGCTTAAGCGACTCTTACGATCAGTATTATTGACAGTATTTGCAACTAATGACAGTATTACTGACCGTGTAATGAACCAGTGAAAAATACTGACGCGATATTACGAAATATCTTAGGAAATATTCTGATATTCGCCATCAGTATTTTAACAGTGGATGGGATACTGACAGTAGGTATTACTGATCATCAGTACCATTGATTATAGACACGGATACCATTGATTATAGACAGCAGTACCATTGATTATAGACACGGATCCGTGTCTATAATCAATGTCAGTACTCAATATTGATCATGCAAGGGCTGCGTTATCGTTTATCGTTTAATAACTAAGTTCGAGTATAATTTCACCTATTAGTCCATGTGGTGAGACCGCTCCCGTCTCACAAAATTTCTGATTCGGTTTCTTTGTGGATTCCTATTCAAAAATGTCCCCTTTAAACAAATCTGAAGGGTACCGGGCGGAATTTTTGGGCAGACATTGTTTAAACAATTTTTTTAAACAAATACCAAATATCACTTTTTTGACCCGAAAATTTTTTTAGGATTTTTGAGCCATTCTAAACAAGAAAGGTATCTTGTGATTTTTCCCAAAAATTGATTATTTTTCGAGTTATAGGCGATTTAAAATCTGAAAAATGCGAAAATACGCATTTTCAATGCTTAAAAACTCATATGTATTTAAATTAGTATTTTTGAGGTTGCCAAGTACTTAAATTGTAATTTAAACATTCATTTTTAAGATTTTGTAGACTGATCGGGTTTAACTTCAATTTACACCGTTGTTATTTTTTAATTGTTAATTATGCGTGTCCATTCGATTTCTTTGCCGGTGCGGCGCGCACTATTTCCAAAAATCTCCTATTTTTCTCCGAAAAATATATTTTTTAGATTCTTTGGGACATTCTAAATAAAATAGATTTGTTGTTATTTTTCTCAAAAGTTAATCGTCTTAAAATTATAAGGAATTTAAAGTCCAAAAATGCGTAATTTCTCATTTTTCAAATTTTAAATCGCTTATAACTTTAAAACTACTAACTTTTTCGAAAAATAACGACAAGAATATTTTATTAAGAATGTCGCAAAGAATCTAAAAAATAAATTTTTAGAAGGAAAATAGGAAATTTTTGAAATAGAGCGCCGCACCGGCAAAAAAATCGGATGGACACGCATAATTAACAATTAAAAAACGGTGGTCTAAATTAAGGTTAGACCCGATAACTCTTCATAATCTCCAAAATGAATGTTTAAACTACAATTTAAGTATTTGGCACCCTCAAAAATACTAATTTAAATATGATTTTTTAAGCATTTAAAATGCGTATTTTCGCATTTTTCAGATTTTAAATCGCCTATAACTCGAAAACTATCAATTTAAAAAAAATCACAAGATACCTTTCTTGTTTAGAATGGCCCAAAAAACCTAAATAAATATTTTTCGGATAAAAAAAGGTGATCTTTTGTATTTGTTTAAAAAATTGTTTAAACAATTTCTGCCCAAAAATTCCGCGTCACCCTTCAGATTCGTTTAAAGGGGACATTTTGAATAGGAATCTGCAAAGAAACCGAATCAGAATTTTTTTCAGACGGGAGCGGTCTCACCACATGGACTATATTTATATTATCTGGGTTTGCGCAAGTTAATATGTATTTGCTTTGTATATTAGGGTAGTTCGAAAAAAACTTTTTTTCTTATTTCAGATCGCTATAGCGCGCAAAAGTTGCCATTGGTATAGACATGAAAAAAGCACTAATTATTATTTTTTTTTTGATTTGTCTTCCTGTCGCGCAATGCCATCGAAGTTAGCAAAAATTGTGAAAAACCTTAATTTTTCATATATTTTTTTAAACAGGCCAGAGGGTTTTAATTGCGTTCCTGTACCATGAATTAACTACTAAAAGTATGTAAAATTAATATAAATGCACTTAGTTTACATTTGTTTCATATCGTCCGGTCGCGCAACATAATACAAAATGAGTAAAATTAGTAGTTTTTGCAAAATTTCAAAGTTTGACTGTTTAGTACAATTTAATTATACGACTTCTAGAGATGCTCTAGTTTAATTCAATTACAATAATATATTTAAAATCCAAGCATATAAGATACATTTTGATATTAAAGTGGAATTCAGTCGCGCAGCTTCGTCAAAAACTGCAGACTACCGAGAGGCGAGGCGAAAGTGACGAAAGCAAGCGAAGCTTGCGCAGCCACAAATAGAGATACAATGTGGGAAGACCTCTACAATGGAGTATTTGTCTTCTCCATTACAACGAACTGCCATTCCGCCACCTTATCCAACACTTAGATGGAAATACAACAGGCACTACATATAGGATATCCCGACCGATTGGAAAGGCCCTACCTGATTGTGAAAGACTACCAGTTGTTGTTGATTTTAATCTTATCGATTGTGAGATTCAAAAAGTTGAAAAGCGTATTCTTAGCAAGTACCGATTGTACTTGCTTGAGATATCAGAAGTAGTCAAATTAGGACATTGTTCAGAAGAATTTGTAGTACGTGATCCTGGCCCAATGTCAAAGTTGGCATCGCTGAGCGGTGCAATAATGTGGTTCTAATATAGCCGTCTCTGGAACTGTGTCCACACACTTTACTTGAAGCTTCGGTCACTAGCTTAACGCATCTTTCAACTGCCTGTGTATGTGTGTATGGCATGGCAAAATATCTATACTCATAACAGGCTTGAAGTCATTGCTCACATGCTGTTTTATCTCTCATTAGTCAATGTTCTTAGCAGTAGAGGGGAGTCAGTGTACTGATGTTCCACTTGATAATTTCGTAATACTATTTAGCTTCAAAGTTTAAGTTTGGTGGTTTAAAAATTCTGATAGAGTCACTTTATGATATTCCTTGTTTTCCTTCATGATACGCCTAAATCCCAGCTCTCGGATATGGTTTCTTTCATCAGTTACCATAGCCAAAGGTAAATTTTCGCGATGGGCAAAGTAGGCATTCCGGTGTAAAACGGGATCAACAACTTGAAGAAGCTCTTCTGGTAAGTACCTTGAAGATTCAATGATTTTGTAATCTTGTCTAGGCCCATCTGTGAATTTGTGGTTTATTTTTGTGGCAAACCACATAGACATATTATAACATTTGAGAATGAATGTGACAATCTCTCTCAGATTTTCAGGAGGGTTGGACACACTGATTTAGAAACGCAAAACTCGGTTTGCAGTAGTAAGCCATCTTGAATGTGAGGTTGGGCTAGGATCACGTACCCACTACAAAGTTTTCTGAACAATATATTGGCTTGATGACTTCTGATATCTCAAGCAAGTACAATTTTGGTGCTTGCTAAGAATACGCTTGTCAACTTTTGGAATGTCACAATCAATAGGATTAAAATCAATAAGTGGTAGTCTTTCAGAATCAGGTAGGGCCTTTCCAATTGGTCCGGAATATCCTATAGGGCCTGTTGAATTTTCATCTAAGTATTGGAAAAGGTGGTGGAATGGCAGTTCGTTGTAATGGAAAAGATAATTACTCCATTGTAGAGGTATTCCCACATGTATCTTTATTTGGAGCTGCGCGCGCTTCGCTGGCATTCGTCACTTTCGCCTCGCCTCTCGGTAGTCTGCTGTTTTTGACGAAGCTGCGCGACCGAATTCCACTTGAATATCAAAATTTATCTTATATGCTTGGATTTTAAATATATTATTGTAATTGAATTAAACTATAGTGTCTCTAAAAGTCGTATGATTAAATTGTACCAAACAGTCAATCTTTGAAATTTTGCAAAATCTACTAATTTTTCTCATTTTGTATTATGTTGCGCGACCGGAAGATATGAAACAAATGTATAATAAGAGCATTTATATTGATTTTAAATACTTTTACTAGTTAATTCATGGTATAGGAACGCAATTAAAACCATCTGGCCTGTTTAAAAAAATATATGAAAAATTAAGGTTTTTCACAATTTTTGCTAACTTCGATGGCATTGCGCGACCGGAAGACAAATTAATAAAAAAATAATAATTAGCGCTTTTTTCAAGTCTATACCAACGGCAACTTTTGCGCACTATAGCGATCTGAAATAATAAAAAAAGTTTTTTTCGAACCACCCTATTAAATATGCTTTGAATTTGAATACACTGGGTACAATGTTTCAAGACTGGACTATTTAATATTAGCGCTAAAAAACAAACAAAATTATTGCACATTTAGATTACCCTTTCCTCCGTCTGAAACAGAAACTGTTCTATCTGTCCAGTTCAATCTCTTTCAATTACTGAGAATTGGAAATGAAAGTATTATAGAACGTGCGCCAATTTTTTGTAATCGCTTTTACTTAAATTGTTTATTTTTATTGAACAAATAGTATCGTACAGTAAATTATGTTTTAGTTTTATTCGGAAAGTGCGACGAATTGTTTGAGATATGAAACAAAGAAGTTACGAAGTTAGGCGATGATAAAGTGTTAAAAATTTGGAATATTGATGTGAAATGAAATGTGAAAACTGTAAGTAGATGTATAGTTGTTTGTGTTCAGAAGTTTTCATTTTTTTTTTTGGTAATACAGGAATATTAACAATACTTTGGGATTAAAAAAATGTACAAATTCTGTAGAATTTTTGTGGATCTTGTGAGAATTTCAGTTTTGCTGGATGATGTTTAATTTTTTGTGCTCCAGTTTTGTAATTTCTTTTTCACCTCTGCCTCTATTTTAGTATGAGCTCTCGTCTGAATACTTTCAAGTTTGTATTCGAGTCTTATGTCTTTCTGTTCAGTTTTGGGGACTTCTTTGCGGGTACTTTTTATCTCTTGGGGTACTACGTTATTGCTAATATACCTACTCCATTCGTTTTTTAATTGATGTTTTGGTGTAGAGGTACCCTCTTTTTGTCGTAATGTAAACAATTGGCTTATTGTACATTGTGTATATTATGGTGTATGTTTTGAGTGATATAGTAAGTACCGATCCAACAAAGAAGAGATTTATTTATTAAAAATCTCTTATTTCGGCCTATATCTAAACTCACGACCTCGCAGAGTATTTAAGCTTAGTAAGTTGAGGCTCTTATAAGCAATATCGGTAGAAGACGTCAAAAATTTGGAAATAGAAGAATACGTAGAAATAAAAGGAACGGAGAATTTTAAACATTTGGGTTTTACAATGTCGAAAAACGCAACAACAGAAGAAGAGATAAAAAATAGATTGGGACAGACAACATCTTGTATAAGACAACTCCATAGTGCAATCTCGAATAAAAACATCAAAGAAAAAACAAAAAATATATATACCAAACAATAGTCTGAAGTATCATGACATATGCAGCAAAAATTTGGATCATAAACAAAAAAAAAACTAAAGAGCCTTCTGTCGACCGAAATGAAATACTGGAGAAGATGCTGTGGCCTTACCAGAAGAGACAGAATATTAAATGAAGAGATAATGAAAAAAATGAGAGTATATAAATAAAAAAAGACTAAAATTGTATGGCCACGTACGTAGAGCAGAAAATACATGGGTGAACAAGGTTGCAGAATGGAGTTTAAGAGGAACAAGATGGAGAGGACGACCGAGAAGATCAAGGAAAAATGAAGTAAATGAAAATGAAACAATGTCAAATAAAGGATTGAAAGACGGAGACTGGTAAGGTTGTGAAAAATGGTAGTGTTGGCTGACGGAATTGGTTTTCTTTTATTAAACAAATACTACAGTCGAACCCGCTTATTGGAATAGCCTTCGTGCCAAGCAAAAGTATTCCTATAACGGGGTTATTCTAATAACCGATCATTGGTGCCTGGTAGAAACGTTTCGGGACCCCAAATTTCTATTCCTTAAAGCGGAATATTCCTTTAACAGGTATTCCAATAAGCGGGTTCGACTGTATCTACAGTAGACAGTAGATTATGTTCTAGTTTTATTCGGAAAGTGCGACGAATTGTTTGAGTTAAGAAACAGGGAAGTTATGAAGTTGGGCGATGATAAAAGTGTTAAAAATGGGAATATTGATGTGAAATGAGATGTGAAAACTGTAAATAGATTATTTATAGTTAGTTGTGTTATGACTCTTTTTAATTTTGTTCAAATAATATAGGAATATTAACAACTTTTTCACTTTCATTCTTTATTTCTTTCTTTCTTTCTTTCCAAATTTTTCTTTTGGTCGACTGTTTGCTGTATGTGCAGTACTACCTATCGTAATGCCTTTCTATTATGTAGTTTTTCATCTACTATATTGAATTTTGTGTATTCTATCTTCCCATCATTTTCCCTTGGTCTGCCCTTTTTTCTTCTCTTTTTACTCTTTGCTTCTCTTATTGTCTTAGTTAATTTTTTTAGCTTTTATTTATTAAATGACCGTATCAACTCAGCTTTATTCTTTCAATTTTTTTTAGTAGAGGTTCTTCATGGATTTACCACCTAATGTCTTTATTTATATATCTCCTGAATATTAAAAATTTGTATGTAGATACTTCAAATTGCTTGCCAGTACACCTAATTCTGTTTCATCAGCGTTAGATATTTGAGAAAGTTGTAGATTATTTTCTGTAATTAGTAATTATAGTCTCCAATTCGTAGCAAAAATCTGCCAAAGCTTCTATATGGGTACCGAGGTTTTCGTCTTTAGGGTAGGTTCAAGATTTTTGTGACGTTTTTGAATCGATGTAATCAACTATGAAAAGTTGTTGGATGTTCAAATGTTCCGAAAAATTTCCGTTTGCTTCACACACATTGGCCCAGACATTGGTACGCCCTCCGATCTTTTCTACAGGATTCTTAAGATCTACGATATTAATTGATTGTTTCAACAGTGCTTCATCGAGTGTTTGAAAAGTTTAACCTTTCAATGATTTCCGTCCAGATTTTCGAGAAAAATATTTCCCTTGCGTTTAACATTGGTTGTCGCCATTTTGAAAACAATGACATCTGTATATAATATATAATATATAATATATAATATATAATATATAATATATAATATATAATATACAATATAGCAGAATACTCTTTTATAGTAGTAGGGGAGTAAAGTATGCTAAATTTGCAGTTACTCGAGCGTTATGGCGACCTTTTGGGTTGTGAAGAGTAGGTCCTAAAACCAAAAAAAGTTAAGTAAAGGTTTCCGTTTTAGTGGGGACTTTCCATTTTTTAATTTAATTTTCCATTTCCAACAATCATTTTTCCGATTATAGCGCCATCTCTCCATAATTCGAAAGAATGTTTCGAACAAAACTTACTTATTTTTACGTAAGCAATCCAAATCTGCAATAAAAAGTGGAGGCTCCTATTTAAGATTTTAAAGTAACCCCCACCCCACCTCCCTGGGGGTCGTGTTTGGTGTCATTCGATAGATTTTTCAAAAATATTGAATACGTGTATTTTTCAGTTTTCTGATCAGGTGTTCATTTCGCGAAATATCGCGGGGTTCTTATTTAAAATTTTAAATTTACCCCCCACCCGTCTACGTGGAGGTCGTGTGTGGTATCATTCGATAGATTTTTGAAAAATATAAAACACGTATTTTTTAGTTTTTCGATCTGACGTTCATTTCGCGAAGTATTCGCTTTTTTTTGTAAAATTTAACGTACCTTAACTTAATCTGACAGTTTCTAGTTTTTCTAAGGGTAGATTTTTTGGCCCCCCTTAACGAACTTCCCTGTATTAAGAGCCAATATATGGTAGTGGTACACTTACAGGGTACAAGGTTTCTCCCCATGTGATAATCTGACGCTCTCGAATAACTGTAAAAATCCCCGCTTGGGCACCCCTACTATAGCCATCAACAATATGTAAATGTTTCAACGTCATTTTTAACGTCAACATAGATGCTTAAAAGTATTGTATAGCCACTTTTTTAAATTATATTTTTTTCCAAGTAAGTAATTATTTAATTTGTTAGATCAATTTGCCCGATATTTATGTATATTTTATTGGTGTAGCCGTTCGTAGACATAATTTTGCATATTTAAAAAAACTTTGCATAAATTTACATATTAAGACTCTTGTAATTTCAAATTTATTAATTAGCACCTAGGAATATTTGATATTTTGAACAGAGTTATTCCATATATTAAAGAGATGAAAAAGATAAACACATAAAAAATGGCAATAATAAATATACATATACAGGGTGTAACGAAAATACAGGTCATAAATTTAATCACATATTCTGAGACCAAAAATAGTTTGATTGAACCTAACTTACCTTAGTACAAATGTGCATATAAAAAAAGTTACAACCCTTTGAAGTTACAAAATGAAAATCGATTTTTTCCAATATATCGAAAACTATTAAAGATTTTTTATTGAAAATGGACATGTGGCATTCTTATGACAGTAGCATCTTAAGAAAAAATTATAGTGAAATTTGGACACCCTATAAAAATTTTATGGGGGTTTAGTTCCTTTAAACCCCCCCAAACTTTTGTGTACGTTCCAATTAAATTATTATTGTAGTACCATTAGTTAAACACAATGTTTTTAAAACATTTTTGGCTCTTAGCACTTTTTCTAAAATTCAGTTTTTATCGAGATATTTTGAATATTTGTCAAATCCACCACATATTTGTATATGGTTAAGTACGATTATGGAGACTTGGTAATAATATGAAAATTTATGTATGATTTACATTTTTAGGTATATTTTGAACCGTATTAAAAAAAGAAGCGATATCTCGATAAAAGTTGCCTTCTCGAAAAAATACAAAGAGGCAAAAAAGTTTTTAAAACATTTTGTTTAACTAATGGTATCGCAGTAATAGTTTAATTGGAACGTACACAAACATTTGGGGGGTTTAAAGGAGCAAAACCCCCATAAAATTTTTATGTAAACATATTAAAAAAGAAGCCGCAACTCGATAAAAACTGCCTTACCGAAAAAATACTAAGAGCCAAAAAAGTTTTAAAAATATTGAATTTAACTAATGGTACCACAATAGTAATTTAATTGGAACGTACAGAAAAGTTTGGGGGGTTTAAGGGAACAAAACCCCCATAAATTTTTTATGGGGAGCACAAACTTCACTATAATTTTTCTTTAAGATGCTACTGCCATAAGAATGCCACATATCTATTTTCAATAAAAAATCTTTAATAGTTTTCGATATATTCGAAAAAATCGATTTTCATTTTGTAACTTCAAAGGGCTATAACTTTTTTTATGTGCATATTTGTACTAAGGTAAGTTAGGTTCATTCGAACTATTTTTAGTCCCAGAATATGCGATTTTATTTATGACCTGTATTTTGGTTACACCCTGTATATTATGAAGGTATGTGTATCGTAGTTAAAATTTCTTATCCAATAGATCCTCTTCTTTGTATTTGAGCGTCAGTTGATCAAACGTTAATAGCATAGTTACCGCTTTTGACTCCCGATGAAACTATCCTCCTTTTTTTGGCATTCGTACCCTGGATGGACCTTTGCCTGTCTGACTATGTCCTTCCATTCCGATCTCTCTTTTACCTTTCAATTGGCATTCGTATAGTCGGTTGCATTAGTTTTCTGATGAATGCGTCAATAGCTAAGTTGAACAACATGGTTGATACTGCCTCTCCCTGTCTCACTTTCATATTGATATCAAATAGGGGAGTCCGTTCTCAATCTACTCTAATTGCGGCTTTTTAAATCTGCAATATCTATACGGTCCTAACGGTAAATAGCATTACCAACGCCCTTTCAATTTCAATCAAGAGAAGCTTTCTTAAAAATGAGGAAAGGACCCCGCAGAAACCTTATGGGAAATGGCTCTCTGTCAAATGCTCTAAAACTTTGGGTTATGGTAGTCCTTGACGTGTAGAACAAAAGACTCAATGGGCGTATAGCTCCAAATAATCATGGTTTTAAGATATAAGCCTCTGAAGTTATAGGTACCTACAGTGAGGACGTTTGAGTTGGAATAAATTCATTACATCATACTAGTGACGTCATCCATCTGGGCGTGATGACACAATCGATGATTTTTTTAAATAAGAATAGGCGTCGTGTGATAGCTCATTTGAAAGGATATTCAATTCTATATTTAATAATATAACATTAACATAATTATTTATACAGGGTGCCCAAAAAATTTTTTGAATTAAATTAATTGAGACAAAAAGAAGAATGTATATAATTTATTTAATTCGAAATACGTTTATGTTTACTTGATATATAAGTATTGTTTTTCGCTTAAATTCAATGTTAAAGCTGCCACCCACCTGCCTCTTAGCAGTTTGAACATTTAATTTAAGCGAAAAGCACTGTTATTTTTTCAAATAACCATTTTTTCTGTTTTCTGACAGCAGTAAAATGTATTTTGAATTAAATAAATTATATACATTCTTCTTTTTGTCTCAATTAATTTAATTAAAAAAAAAAAGAATGTGTGTGTACTTTGTACGCACGTAAGAAGTTATACTTCTATTAGGAGTCGAAAAGAATGTGCCTTACAGAGTAGACGTGGTTTTGCGGTGCTGCGATTAAGTATTGGAATATGTGGTAAACGTGCACGTATAATTTTGAAAATTTGTCTGTAAGTGGAAGTTATGACCACGGACGTAAATACATAGATACATAGAAATATTTTTAGCTGATTTTTAGCTGATTTGCAGTAAGTTTTTATAAAGTTTGTTTTGTTAAAATGGGTAGAGATGGTAATAGAAGTCAAAGTGGTAAGGGAGAGGATGAATTGCACTCAGTAGTTAAAGACCTTGTTGTTAAATTGTGCACAGCAGATGAGTTTATCCTCAAGCTTACCGAAACTATAACTGGGATTATCGAAGAGAAATATAACGAAAAAATTGCCAAACTTGAAGAAGAAAATCAAAGTATTGTTAGAAGACTTCAGCAGCAGGAAGAGACAATCAAATCTCTTGTTAATCACCAAAAGAAACAGGAACAAATGGGGAGAAGCACCAACCTTAGAATTTATGGAGTTCCTGAACCATCGGGTCCTGAAAATTTGTCTAAAACTATGCTTGCTATATTTACAACTACAATGCATCTGGAATTAGATGAAAGAAGTATAGAGTTCTGCTATCGACTGAACAAGAAAGAAACCCACAAAAGTAGACCAGTTTTGGTGAAATTTTCCTCAAATTATTATAAAAATGTTGTTTACAAAAATAAAAGGTCACTGAAGTCTACAAATATAATAATTCGAGAGGATTTAACGAGAGAGCAGCTAAATATTGTAACGGAGGCAGTGAAAAAAATTAATGGTTCAGGTGTGGTTTGGACAAATTATGGTCAAGTTTACGTCAAACTGAATGGTCAACAAAATGGTAGAAGAATCAGCTCAATGGAGGATGTCGCTAAACTACTTACTTAGTATATAATGTATTATTATTATTCTCTATTTAATGGCTTTTGAAATTAACAGATAGAATCATGATGTTTGTTATTTTTATCTTTTACGAGCATAACAATGTTAAGGATTATATTTGCAGCATTTGACCAATTGAGTTGTTCCCGTTACTAGATTTTTATCTAGGTGGAACAAAAACTACAAGAACTACAATTTTTTGTTTAAGTTAGATATCGTTTGTTTTGGTATTGTTTTAATTTCGAACTCGAGCATTTAAATTGTTTAAAATAAAACAAAATGTTTAAAGTAGGTTGCTGTAATGCAAGATCATTAGTACCTTCATTGCAAAATATTAAACAAATAGTTTCGGATAATTCTTTAGATATTCTTTTAATATGTGAAACATGGTTGAAATATAGTATTGTTGATGACCAATTAAATTTTAATAATTATAAATTATACCGGGCGGATAGAAATTGCAGAGGTAAAGGAATATGTATATATGTTGGAGATGGATTGCGTTGTGAACCACTTATAAGTAGGCAGGATTATATCTGGGAACAGTTATGGATTAAAATTACGGTTCATAAAAAAACATTTGGAATAGGTGTAATATATAGACCTCATGAAAAAAATTTAAATTATTTTCTGGATGAGTTTGAAAATAGTCTAATTGATATTGGACCAACTGTAGATGAAATAATTTGTATGGGTGATTTTAATTTAGACTTGTTTGACTATGACAATAGTAGTGTTAAGAATTTTTATTCAATTTTAGAATCACTGAATTATTGTCAATTGATAGACGTTCCTACTAGAGTCACTGCTACATCTGCAACACTTCTAGATTATGTAATAGTACAAAAAGGAGCTGCAGTGGAGGGGGGTGTCATACATCATAACATCTCAGATCACTCTATTGTTTATTGTAAGGTAAATGTAGGTGGTACATCGCAACAATCTAAAATGTGTACATATAGAAGCTTTAAAAATTTTAATCAAGAATCCTTTCAGGCTGATTTGTTTAATACTTCATTTTTCAGAATATATGACCAGGAAAATATTGACGCAAAAATATCGTACTTAGTTAATTGCTTAAATAATTTATTTGATAGACATATTCCCATAGTTACCTCTAGAGTCACTAAAGCCAGAGCACCATGGATGACATATGTCATCAAAATTATGATGAACGAGAGGGACAAAGCTTTAAGCAAATTTAAAAGGACTAGATTACAGAGACATTTAGATTTTTATAGACAAATGCGTAACTTTACTAATCGGGCTATTGAGAGAGAAAAAAAGCATACTTTATACATCAATTCAATAATAATTCATCAAAAGAAATGTGGAAGACACTAAAGTTGAATAAATTTCTTCCCGATAAAAATAAAAATATTCCAGAGGATTTAAAAAAGCCTAACGATCTAAATAATTTTTTTATAAAATCTGTTCCTAATAAAAAACCACCCCAACATCTTTTAAATTTTTATAATAATAATAGATTACTCAATGAAAACTTTAAATTTAAGGAAATTAATGACTTGTTTGTTTTTAAGACCATATCAGATATAAAAACGAATGCGAGAGGGTGTGATGGTATAAATATTAAATTAATTAAACTTTGTTGTCCTCATATCGTACCTTACATTACACATATTATAAATTATTGTTTAACAGAGAATGTCTGTCCGGCGATGTGGAAGAGGGCAGTTGTGAGGGTATTGCCGAAGAAACAAAATCCAAAAGAAATGAAAGACTTGCGAGGTATCAGTATTTTACCTACTTTATCCAAAGTATTGGAAAGAGCTATGGAAATTCAAATAAAGGAATATATACAAAAATTTTCTCTTTTACCTGATGTTCAATCTGGATTTCGCAAAGGCTTTAGTTGCACAACTGCACTTTTGCATATTGTCGATGACATACTTACGGCTATAGATGACAGAAAATGTACTATATTGATTTTATTAGATTTTAGCAGAGCTTTTGACACTATTAACCATGAATTAATGATAAGCATTTTAAAGTATTTAGGATTTTCCTATGATGCGTTGTTACTTATAATAAGCTATTTGGAAGGGCGACAACAGCATGTTAATATAGAAGGTCAAAATTCAAACTCTTTGAATATTAATTCAGGAGTTCCACAAGGCTCAATATTGGGTCCTTTATTATTTTCTCTATATACTTCTAATCTTCTCTCTAAGCTTCAGTCATGCCAAGCTCATTTATATGCTGATGACACTCAGCTCTACTACAGTTTCCCAATCGAAAATTTAAAAAACGCTAATGATCTGATTAATGCCGATTTAAAAAGATTTGTAGAAGCTGCTTTAAACCATTGCCTATGCATCAATTCCAGTAAATCAAACATATTAATATTTGGGCCAAAAAATCAAAGGGAATTAGTTTTACCATCAATCCAAATCCAAATTCAGGATTCAATTCTTGATGTTGTTGATGTGGCAAAGAATTTGGGTGTATTAATGGATTCAGAGTTAAGATTCGAAAAACATATAAATAAATTGATACAGCGTGCCTACGCTTCAATTAAGATTATATACGGTAATCGACATTTTCTACCATTTAATGTTAAGAAAGTTTTGTGTGAATCTCTTGTACTTTCAAATTTTAATTATGCTGACGCTCTTTACGGTCCTAATTTAGCCACTCACTACAAGAATAAAATTCAAAAAGTTCAAAATTCCTGTCTAAGACTCATATTTGGCATTCGCAGAAGACAAAGAGTTTCACATAAAATTAAGGAAATTGAGTGGCTGAATATGGAAAATAGAAGGGTACATCATACAGTCTGTCTTTATCATAAAATAATTCTAACAAAAAAACCGTCTTATCTTCATCGTAAAATCACGTATCGAACGGACATACACAACTTAAATATTAGATATAAAGGTTTGCTGGCAATACCGAAATTTAAAACAGAGATATTTAGAAGGTCTTTTAGGTATCAGGTATGTCATTTGTATAATTCATTACCATCAACAATAAAAGTATTAAACATTGGGCAGTTTAAATCCAAATCTAGAGACTATTTGTTTATTTCTCAATCATAATTTTGGTTCTGGACGAACATAAGGCTCGAGCTCGAATAAATTGGTAAATGAAACGAAATTATTGTTGTTTTTATAATGGCACTATATAGATAAGTTTTTTTTTTCTTTTTCGGGTTAAGTGGAAGAACATTTTCTGTAAATGGCGACATTTCAGAAAATGAACTTCGCCCTTTATTTCTGAAAATGATATATTATGTTTTATATAAAAATGTACATTTCTATATTGAAGAAATAATAAAGACGATATTATTATTATTATTATTATTATTATTATAATATAATTTCAACGAAATAAATATACCTACTTAACAGTTACAATACAAAAAATTAACAATAATTACCAAAAATGAACCAAAACTTAACAATGCCAAATATTAAAAAAAAAAGAAAAAAGTATGAATCGTCCGGGATTTGAACCCGCAATTTCGCGATTTTTTGATCTCTGGTCCAATGCTCTACCAACAAGGCCATCAAGCCGCATGCTACTTACCTTTCAGATATACATAATTATACATCACGGTGACAAGTGAAATATAAAAATAGATGTTTTGTTATTTTACGCCCAAGGAAGACAAATCCAAAGACACAAAATTATAATAAAAAACCTTTTAAACCACCTTTTTCAAATTGCGCAAGTTGTATTATTAATATTAATGTTAATAAATGAAATATAAATATTTTGACGTTTCACAATTTGACAATTCACTTTTAACTGCAGTGCCTTAAAAATTTTGAAGCACTAGTGCCTTAAAGTAGCATTTTTAACGCTCCTATGGAGTCCTAAAAATTGCATGTTAACACGTTTGTAGAATTAAGTTATTATAAAAAAACACATTCTTAAGTATGCTAGGTTTATTGCAGTTTCGACATTTCTATTTGAATACAATAAATTGAAATATACAGGGTGTCCCGAAAAGAATGGTCATAAATTATACCACACATTCTGGGGTCAAAAATAGTTCGATTGAACCTAACTTACCTTAGTACAAATGTGCTCACAAAAAAAGTTACAGCCCTTTGAAGTTACAAAATGAAAATCGATTTTTTTCAATATATCGAAAACTATTAGAGATTTTTTATTGAAAATGGACATGTATAATTCTTATGTCAGGAACATCTTAAAACAAAATTATAGTGAAATTTGTCCACCCTATAAAAAATTTATGGGGATTTTGTTCCCTTAAACCCCCCCAAACTTTTGTGTACGTTCCAATTAATTCATTATTGTGGTACCATTAGTTAAACACGACGTTTTTAAAACTTTTTTGCCTCTTAGTATTTTTTCGATAAGCCAGTTTTTATTGAGATGCGGCTTCTTTTTCAATATATTTACGTAAAAATTTTATGGGGGTTTTTTTCCTTTAAACCCCCCTAATGT
The DNA here is from genome assembly GCF_917563875.1 of Diabrotica virgifera virgifera. NCBI lineage: Eukaryota > Metazoa > Arthropoda > Insecta > Coleoptera > Chrysomelidae > Diabrotica > Diabrotica virgifera. The sequence continues at coordinate 243,997,881 of NC_065449.1, forward strand.
TTGTGTACGTTCCAATTAAACTATTATTGTGGTACCATTAGTTAAACACAGTGTTTTTAAAACTTTTGTCTCTTAGTCTTTTGTTCATAAGTCACCTTTTATCGAGATGTAGCTTCTTTTTCAAAATATACCTAAAAATGTAAATTATAAATAAATTTTCAGATTATTAACAGGTATCTATAACCGTACTTAACCATATACAAATATGTGGTGGATTCGACAAATATTCAAAATATCTCGATAAACAGTGGCTTATCGAAAAAGTACTAAGAGGCAAAAAAGTTTTAAAAATAATGTGTTTAACTAATAGTGCCACAATAATAATTTAATTGGAACGTACACAAAAGTTTGGGGGGGTTTAAGGGAACAAAATCCCCATAAAATTTGTATGGGGTGCACAAATTTTACTTAATTTTTTTTTTAAGATATTGCTGTCGTAAAAATGCCACATGTCAATTTTCAATAAAAAATCTCTGAGAGTTTTCGATATATGAAAAAAAATCGATTTTCATTTTGTAACTTCAAAGGGCTGTAACTTTTTTTGTGTGCACTATTGTATATAGGTAAGTGAGGTTCAATCAACCTATTTTTGACCCCAGAATCTGTGGTATAATTTATGACCAATCTTTTCGGGACACCCTGTATAATACTTACAATAAATAATATTAATTGCATTAAAAACTTAGGCACCATAATTTAATAGATGTCTTATAATTTAATAGGTGTCTAAATCAATGAGGGTGTGTAGTGTAATAGTGTATTTCAAAGGCTAACCGATAGGGTGGATCGATTATCGCAATATTTTTAAAAAATTTACACATTGATTTGGAATACCCACCAAAAGTTTCCTTTAGTAACGACAATAAAAAAGTGTTATTACAACTTTTTGATAAAATTACATCTTCTGCCCTCTACCGGCCTTTGAAAAATGAAAAAAAAATGTTGGAGTAATAATCACAAAATAAAAATAAATTGACAAATTTAATTGGAATACCCACCAAAATTTACTTTTAGTAACGACAATAAGAAAGTATTATCACGACTTTTGGATAAAATTACATCTTCTGTCCACTACAGGCTTTTGAAAAACGAAAAAAAAAACAATTTTCTTGGCGGCTCTGGTTTGTTTAGTATATTGGTCCCATCTTCGGGGTTCGGGGTGCTGCGACTTTGGACTTTCAAGAAACAAACTGAGAAGAGCAAGAGATCAATGAAGAAAATGTTTTATGCAAAACTCCCCCGAAACTTTGAAGGTCATATATTTTGACGGAAGGAAAAATAAAACCTTCGTTATCGAAAATATTGAAGGCAAGCCCCACAGAAGAACCGCACTCGAAGAGAACGTTTTATTAGTTCAAGAGCCAGGCTCCATATTTTTAGGACACGCAGTACCCTTTTCTGGATCGGCTCTAAGCATTTGTCAAAGTATTGTGAACTTTTTAGAGAGTTATAGGTATAATCTAGAAGAACTAGTGGTAGTAGGATATGACGGACCTGTGGTAAATACGGGAAGAAAAAATGGTATAATTTCTTAAATAGAGTTAAAGTTAGGCCGCCCTTTACAAAGATTTATCTGTCAGCTTCATGCTAATGAATTGCCTTTACGGCATCTTTTCCAAAAGCTTAACGGTCAAACTCAAAGTCCAAGAGCTTTTGCAGGAACTATAGGAAATCAAATAGTGCGTTGCGAAAATATGCCGGTTGGAAACAGTGATATTATTGACTGTGAGTTACCAGAAGTAGATTTAATCGACTTTAGTGCCGATCAGAAATATTTGTTTCAAAGTGTCGCAATTTCTACAGGGGAATGTTTTGTGGATTTATTAAACCAAAGCCCTGGAAAGTCTTTCTCGATGGCTAACGTTGGCGAATCGCAATATACGTCTGTATGTTAGCACTGAAAATCCAACATCAGAATTAAAGGAACTGACCAAATTTATTGTCACGGTTTATGCTCCTTTATGGTTTCAGAATTTCAGATCAAATGCAATCCATCATGTGTGAATGGTGCAAAGCATGTTTTACAAACAATTAAGCGTAGTCGATACTTAGAGCAAAATTTGAAAAGTTTTATAGACCCTTTAATTCAAAGAAATGCCTATTTTTACATCTGGAAAATCTTCTGCTATGCATGCTGCATGACACTCGCCCGCATATAAGAGAGCTTGCACTTCGTCGCATTCCCAATGCAAAAACTAAGGCCAATAATGATTCATCTAACATCCGACCTTTTATTATTCCACAAATTAATTTTGAAGCAGATGACTATATTGATCTTATTGATTGACAAAACAATAAAATAACTTGCCCTCCATTGCTTCAAGGTTTGAAAGTAGAGGATTTGAAAAATATTATTTCCGGATCTCCTGAGAAAATTATTGACATCGCTACATTTCCCTGTCACACCCAATCTGTAGAGAGAATCGTGAAGCTCGTAACTGAAGCATCTTCATCGGTTATTGGATCACAAAAAAGAGACAATTTTATCAAGGCAAAAATTGATTCGCGCAGAGATATGCCAAAATTTGAGTTCAAAAAAGACTACAAACAATAGATAATCAAAATTAAGGGGAAGGGTAGGGAGTGGGTAGAAGAATAAATATGACATATTTAAAAAATATTTCAATTGGATATCATTTTTATAATAATAACATGTACTTATTACTGAACTTTTCAATTAAAATCATAAGTTCGTATTTTTTTTTATTTTTTCAACCCCCGGTAGAGGGCAGAAGATGAAATTTTTTTGAAAAATCGCAAATAAAGATTAAGTTTGTAATACCAATTTGCAACTTTTGCGCACTATTCCAAAACAGTTATCGAAACTTTGATTTTTCGATCCACTCTACTAACCGACTTCAGCACTCTGGTGCCGTATTCTAGGAGCATTTGTAAATATGCATACGGGGCAGAGACTTGGGTTCTTCGCGCAGGCGAGCGCCAAAAAATTGAAGCCTTTGAGATATGGTGCTGAAGAAGAATGCTGCGCATACCATGGACAGCTCATAGGACAAAAGTTTCCATTATAAACCAATTTGAGATTAAAAAAAGGCTATCCACAATATGTCTGCAACGAATTCTTCGGTCACGTGGTTCGCAGAGGTGACGACAGTTTGGAGAGATTCATTGTTTCTGGAAACGTTCCGGGGAACAGATCAAAAGGACGGTCACCAAATAGATGGTCCGACCAAATTAAGAATTCAGTTGGAAATCATTCTGCGAAGCTCTTAGAGCAGCTGAAGAGAGACCAATGGAAAAGAAATTGTTAGGAATATTGGATCAAATCACGATATTGGATCAATATTGGAGTTGGTACTAAAAGAAGAAGAAGAATGTCATTTAGATAATATGTCTAAAATATATACATATTCTACTAATAATTCACCCTCAGAAAATTTGCCTCTACTAAAAAATAAGAAGCAATTCTTAACACACACTGAGATTACAATAACCAATAATTAATAAAAATTATCAGATTATGCAGTTTCGCTGCATCAACACAATTACATAAAATTATATTTTTTCTCAAGGATAATTGAGAAAAATATTATTTAGTTAGTGTGCATTAAATATAGGTCATTAAGAAATACGTGTGCACTTTCAAGCGTAATTATTAAGGATTAAAATTTATAATGTACTTAATCTGGATATTACCATGAGCAACTGGTTTTAATGCGTCAGAAAATGAGATTATTTAGAAAAAAATACATTTTTATAATTTTTTTTGTTTAAATCTTCCAATTGATCAAATCTCAGTGGACTGACTTATAGAACTAGGTTTGGAAGAAGTAGGTATGAAACTGTTTATATTATTTTGATAAACGCAGTATACTTATAATAAAGTAAATAAACAAATGGCCAACGGCAGACGACACAGTGTTAAAAGACAAAAGAACCAAATGGGGAAAACTGATTTTTTATATCATGGAAGACAATTGGCATACACTCAACGAAAAAGGTACGTAATATTAATAAAAATGTTAATTCAGATAACAAAAGCAATACCTACTTAAAATTTGTCCAATTCTTGGTTTTATTGGAACAACAAAGCGATGTTCATGAATTCATTATTTTCGTTAGTTGATCCAATGTATTACGTTTATTGAATGGATGAACATCCATTTATTAATATTACGAACACTTCACTGAGCCAACGAACACTATTCATTGTAACAACAACGTTGTTAATTGACCGACGAAGACTATTCTCCTAAGATATTACGTTAATTTCTACAATTATTTCTGTTTATTCTTACAATTAATTCCGATCATTCCCACAATAAATACGGTTATTCTTACAAGCAATTCTACTCATCCTTACAATCAGTTTCGTCCATTCCTACGATGAACGTATTTTATAGTGATAATTACTGAATGCATTAGCTCAATGTATGATATTAATTGATTAATAATAATTTTGCAAATCCCCTTTTTTGTCCTAAACCTAATTTACTTTACACTGTGTGATTTCTAATATGATTTCACTTATACAGTGCGCTGGAAAAAGTGTTGCCCCCTTATTAAATTATTTATTTTTAGCACATAAGCAAAACGCTCGGAAGCAAAATATATTGTAACATCAATGTTTCGAACTTTACGCGATCCCTCTTCAGGTCACAGCGACAACTTTGGTTTTTTTTTAGATGGGAAGTACATCATGTGACAGCTCATTTAAAAGCGTTTGAAATAGTGATTCCAAAAATAATGTATAACACTCTAATCCTTTTGGAGAGCGCAGGTGCAAAATTTCGATCGAATTCTTTTTAAACGCATTCATTCTTTTTGGAATCCTGAGAAAACTAATAAGTATTTTTGAAAAATTTAAACGCAGAATAAAAGCCTACAGTTATTACCGAGGGCTGAAAGTCCCTTAGAATAAACAAAAAGTTCCTTTTGAATGGAAATATCCAACGAAATGGGTTAGCAAGAAAACTTTTTACAAAAATAAAAAGTACCTACCTAGTTTATCATCTTTTAATTTGTCTGGAGGTTTAAAAGACTTGGTGTCCATAACATAGTAATAAAGTACCTTTGAAAATGGTTATTCATTTTTTTTAAAAAGTGCCTATTTATTACTGACACACTCTATAATGCTGGGGCCACAGTAACGTTTAATACCGTTAATTAACGAATTATTTGCATTACAGAGATAGCAAATAATGCGTTAATTAACGGCATTAGACGTTGCTGTGACCCCAGCATAAACTAGACATCATTTAAATTAGTATAGCAAATTTTGGAGCAAATTCTATTTAAATGCATTAATTTTTTCGAATTCTGAGAAAACTAATAAATATTTTTAAACAATTTGAACGCAACATTAAAGATTACATTAGTACTGAGAACCGAAAGTCCGTTAGAATAAACAAAAAGTTTCCTTTAAATGAAATATTTAAAATTAAAAATCACGCTAAATTTTCTCTTTTTTTTCACCCCTGTACCTTATTAAAATAAAACAATCCACTACTCTGTGGTTGATTTATTTCGTTACAAGATGACAAGAAATCAGACACCATTGTTATAATATGTACAATTAGTAGGTAGGTTAGGAGAATCAGCTATTTTAAAACCTTTCAGTTTATTTATTTATTTGTACTATTATCCAAAATATCTCCTTTGAAACAGTCTATCCTGTTTAAACTAAAAAAATTCACAATAAAACTCCACGTTAGCCCTGATAAAACAATAAGAGAACAAAATACAAGATAAAATGGCCTGAACTAACGTCAAACAGGTACCTAAAAATTACACTGTGTGGACATGGCGCGCGCTGGAGTATACGACTAGCGACGTCAGAAGCGTTTTCTTGAAATTTAAAATAATGCGAGATTTCTAATGAAGTTTTTTCATAGGCAGGCTTTTTAATTTTCTAAATATTTCAGACAATTATTCCTAGGGTGTTTCTTAATCGTTTTACATGTTTAAAATGACTATTAAATTTTTTGTGAACATTTACTCTTCCCGTTCTACTTTCCATTCTTGTTTGTTCCAAGTTTAAAGATTTTTGTACCTTTATTAACTAACAAAAATATACACAATATAGAGTAGTACTAAAAAAATATAATTTACCTCTTCTTAATTTATTGTTCTTAGTTTTATGACATTTCAAAAATGACTTTCTGATGTCTGTATTTTTATTATTTTGACTTCCTTTGGTATCTAGTGTATGGTCACCTGAACTCGTTTAAATTAAAATCGTTGATAAGAATGGAATTTGCCGCTATTTCAAATTGTTTAGTTACTGTTTGTGATTAACTTTCGAACAATTTTAATCGTGTTTTTTATGGGTTCCAATAATAATGACACATTTTATACAAACGCGACAAATAAACAACGTTATTTAACTGCGTCCATACACAATAATTCTTTTATAGGTATTTTTACCTAGTTAATTGGTAATAATAAAAATATCGTTTGTATAGCATTTTTTACATCCAAGAATGCAGAAGGCCTTATACATGGAAAGCACACGGTAATACCGCTGAGAAAATAACAAGAAACCAAACTGATTTTCTTATATTATCGGACCATAATCTATTATTAGATATTACTAGTTGCAAATATCAACATACGACTCAAAATAATTCAAAAGAAAGTGAGGCCCGAAATAGATATAAAACTACTGGAAGAAAACCACATTCATCATTCATTCTCTCCATACAATTCTATCTTGGGTCATATCAATATTAATTCCCTTTACCAACATGTCCTGCCTAATCGTCTCCCCCACGTCTTCTTTGGTCTTCCTCTCCTACTCCTTCCAGGAATCTGCACTTCAGCAATTCTTCGTATTGGGTGATTAGTGTCTCGACGTTGAACATGACCAAACCATCTCAACCTATGCTCTCTCATTGTGGCATCAATTGGTACCACACCTAGACTTCCCCTAATATACCCATTTTTAAGTTTATCCTTTTTTGTCACTCCACTTATCCATCTAAGCATTCTCACTTGCGCCACATGCATACGTTGTTTTTCTTTCTTTTTCACTGCCCAAAATTCAGTTCCGTACATCATAGCCGGTCTTATGGCTGTTTTATAGAATTTTTCCTTCAACTTCATTGGGATTTTCCTGTCACACAGCACACCACTCGCTTCCTTCCACTTCATCCATCCAGCCCTAATTCTACTGCATGCATCTCCATCTATTTCTCCATTACTCTGTAATACCGATCCCAGGTACTTAAAACTATTGCTTTTTACAATCAGTTCACCATCCAAAGATACCATTTTATTTGTAGTAACTCCATCTTTAAATGAGCATTCCAAATAATCTGTCTTTGTCCTACTAAGTTTTAAACCTTTTTCCTCGAGAGCTTGTCTCTACTGTTCCAGTTTTTGTTCTAAGTCTCATTCACTATTTCCTACTAACACATCATCAGCATACGTTAAGCACCATGGAATGTTACCCTGTAGTTTCGTTGTTATCTGGTCCACAACTAATGAGAATAAATACGGACTAAGCACCGAGCCCTGGTGCAATTCTACTTTCACATGAAATTTATCAGTCTCTCCCACACCTGTCCTAACACTAGTCGTTACTCCCTCATACATATCCCTCACAATCTGTACATATTCACCAGGGATTCCTTTCTTATTGAGTGCCCAACACAGAATCTCTCGAGGAACTCTATCATATGCTTTATCAAGATCAATGGATACCATATGAGCGTTTGTTTCTTTATTCGTGTATTTTTCTATCAACTGCCTTATAATGAAAATTGCACCTGTTCTTGATCTGCCCGTGGAATATTTATAATCAATGGCCCTGCATAAAGCCAAATTGATTCTCGGATATTTCGGTCTCTTCACGTATCCGTCTATTAATTACTCTTTCCCATATTTTCATGGTGTGGCTAAGCAGTTTTATAGCCCTGTAGTTTGTACATTGTTGTATATCTCCCTTGTTTTTGTAGAGAGGTACTAGTATACTGAAAATTAGGAAAATTAAAATACTACAACGTAGGGATGGCGGTTTCTGACAAAACATCGGTTTTCGGTTATACCGGTTTTTTTTTGCTTACGGTTTAACCTGGCGGTTTTAACCGGTAAAAAAACCGGTTACATTTACAATACACTTTAGTTTGCGATACTCCATTCGACTCGATATCAATATGATCAAGATTAGTACTATCGAAAGAACATGTATTACTTTTAACACGTTTGTATATTTGTAGAATAGGTACATTTTAACTCATTTAATACTTCCTGTACGAGTGTATCGTTTTGAAAACGTAGCGAAATTCTTGGAGATTCGTATTCGTAACCAGTAATTCGATATTCATAGTCAGAACATTATATTTTGGTAATCAAAAAAAGTCATTCACCCACTTTCAATGTCAAGAGTTAAGTATGAAAAATAGGTGATGTTTACGTCTAATTCAACCAGACCACTTCTTATGTAAATATTATGATTACAAATACCTTTTCAAGGAAATATTATAATATAACTTAATAATTGTTTCTGACTGATGTGAGATTGCACTTTAAATTTGCTTCTGTATTTTATAAACTAAATTAAAATTTGAATTGTGGTTTTGTTTGGAATAATTAGGTACTTGAGAATAATAATTATGATTGGGATCCAAAATAATACCTAACCTAATCTTAATCACCGTAAAAACCTAATAACCGGTTTTTACTTTAAAAAGAAAAAACCGGTTATAACCGGGACAAAAAAACAACCGGTAAAACCGGTTATTGCGAAGTAAAAAAACCGGTTTTAGGTTTAAACCGGTAGGTTTTTCCCATCCCTACTACAACGCAAATATGACAATTTCCATAATATGCACAAAACGATTATAGAATTACAAAACACCAGAAAACAACGTCCTGCCAAATCCGTTTTATTCCACAACACCGTCTCCACAGGAACATGTTCTTTCTTTTTACGCATTTTATAAATAGTGTAATGTCCAGATTGTCAAACTTACAATCCTCAGAAATATCTTTTTTCTTATCGTGTTGTCTAGGTTTATATTGTGCGGTCTCTGCTTCACTGTTGACACTTTTTCTGTTTTTCTAAACTGACTTGGGTTTTGTCTCACTAATACACAATGCATCACACATACGTTTATGTACGGATTACTGTTATTTCTGAAAAGGTGTTAACTATTTCTACAGTTATATTAAAATTAGAAATAAAAATTAATACAATAAACTGTACCCTTATAAGTAGATGCGCACATGGAATGGCGACTTAAGAGTGATTTGTTATTATGTCTTTCTCAATACTAAATAAAGTTTGATAGTAGTATTCTCAAGACTTGGGTCCAACATCAAAAATGTATTAATCTTAATGTTTTGTTACAGGAAAAATGAGACTGCTATTGGTGATGTCACTTATCTCAACATTAGATGCTCTCCATTGCGACAAAGAGTTTAATTTCATCGACTCAGTCTACGAGAAAGGCTATGACATCATTTGCCAAGGACTGACAAACAACTACACAACGCTCCTAAGTGACATCCACATCAATTACGAAATAAGTCTAACCATGGAAAACTGTTCTTTGACAGGAGTCACTTCAGATCTCTTCAAAAACGTGGTCAACATAAAACGCTTGAGTATATCGAACTCAACCTTCTCGTTCCCTCCAACTGAACACATTTTTGAGCATGTCAACCAGTTGGAGGAACTGGTGGTGATCAACACTAGGTTCAAGCCTGGTGCAACCTCTATGGCAGATTTACCAAACTTAACTAAGTTAACATTAAGACAAAATAGTTTAAATAGTTTAGAAAAGAACTCTTTCAAGAAGCTGGAAAAGCTACAAAGCCTACAAGTCACACAGAATAACCTAGTAGATATAAGCAACTTATTTTTATGTGCTAACAAATATTTAAAATCGTTAAATTTTTCCAACAACAGCATAGAGCACATGGGTGAAGTTTTCTTCTGCGAAGATCAAGTAACTGAGCCAGTGTTTTCGGTCAACAGTGCTAAACGATCTGTAGGAGCTAGCTTCACTTATTATAGACCAAGTATCACATTCACAGATCTCTATGAGATCGACTTCAGTCACAACAATATTGAATACTTAAGCAATTCATTTGCCTTTTTGAAATCCTTAAAGGTGATAAAGCTGCAAGGGAATAAAATAACCAAATTGAATAGCTCGCATTTTTCTTTCTTGGATTATTTAGAGGAGCTGAAGATTAGCGACAACAATATAAACAGTGTAGAGGACGATTTGTTTATTGGGAAGATTTATTTAGAAAAGCTTGATTTGTCCAATAATAAACTGAGTCAGCTCAATTTGCAGTATTTGAACTGTGTTAAATCCTTAAATTTAGGAAGCAACGAATTTGATGTCAAGTATCTTTTAAGCATAAACACCACAAACGTATTAAAAACTTTGAAGTTATATAACAACAATATAAGAGACATACCTCCTAACACCTTCACTTATTACGCTTACTTAAAACACTTGGATTTGAGTAACAACCATATTAAACTAGTGGAGCTTTCATTCCATGGACTAACAAATTTAACTCATCTAGAAATTAGGAACAACAGTATTGCAGGTCTTCCAAAAAACGTTTTTAAAACCTTGAAGAACCTGAAAATTTTAGACATGTCCCAAAACGAACTAAGTGTCATCCACAACAATGATATTTTTGTAGATCAGAAAAATTTAGAGGTTCTAAATCTTTCACGAAACTCTCTAACGGAGCTGAGCTACCCGGTTTTTAAAAACTTAAAGAATCTCAACACTCTTGACGTAACCCACAATAAATTACATGTTATAGAATACGACAAACTTATGACTAGTTTACCATCCCTGATTTTGTTAGATATCAAGTTCAATGACTTATCCTGTGCTCTGTTGTCCAAATTAGTAGACTATTTGAAGTTTAAAAATGTGTCGTATACTCTACAGAAGAACGAGATAACTGATAAGATGAATATTGGAGGAATATTCTGTAGAGACGAAGAGGCAGGTGCTTTGATGCGTCCAAAGGACACTCACGTTATGTTTAACATTTCTTTGGCCCTGGTTATTATTCTCCTTGTGGTTGTTTTGGGAATTATAGCTTTCAAGGTCCATATTTATTTGAAACGAAGGAACTATATGGCTGATGAGTTTGAATTAGTGGAGGACTGACGAAGGTAAAACAATAGTAAGTGAAAAAAAGAGGGATTCATAGAGAATGTAGGTAGTCAGTCTATTTCTCTCATATACCTTTTCTCATAGTCTTGACTATCCTTTGGTACCAGGTTTCTCTTCGGCGCATTCTTTTACTTCTTTTTGATGTGCCTATCCGTGACGAATGTTGTTGATCATCATGGCTATCTGCGGCAGAGCTACAAGACTGTGCAGAGATTGTTTTGAACCACTTTCTGAGGTTCTTTAACCAGGATGTTTTTCTTCTTCGATCTCCCTTTCCAAATATTTTTCCTTGCAGAATGTCTTGTATGAGGGCATATTTGGATTTATTGCATAATGTGCCCAAAGTATTGTAACTTTCGAGATTTGATGGTGGTCAGTAACTCCAGGTTCTTCTTAATCCTTTTGAGGACCTGATCATTTGTGACCCGGACAGTCCATAGGATCTTCAGTATTATTACACCACGAAAAAGGACAAATAAGATGTAGATCCGCAGCTTCTTACTTTTATACCAAGAGAGAAGTTTAGGCTATTGAAAAAGACCCCAATCCGCTTCAATGTGGTGTGGTGTGTTGGTTGTCATCTCTGTATCTCTTCATTCTCCATTAATGTGAGTGCTTAGTTCTGCTTATATATTATCGAAGTATGCTGCTTTAAGAAGTATAAGAAGCATAGGGAGTTGCAGAATACCGCGGCTGTGCAACCTGAGAGAATGGTACGGATGTACATCAAATAAACTGTTCAGGACAGTCGTCTCTAAGGTCAAAATAGCTATGATGATTGCCGACATCCGTCGCGGAGATTGGACTTGAAGAAGAAGATGCTGTTTTACTAAAAGTTAGCTGTGTTATGGCAGAATGAACTTCCTGCTCCAATATTCTTGATCCATCATTTACCTCCTCTTTTAGCTTGAAGGTGCTATCTATTATGTCTTTAAAGAGTTTCTTTGGCGGTTCTTTCCCCGTTCTTATTTTACTTTGTTTGGCCAAGATGATGTTTGTCTTGTCTTTATACAAAAAAAGGAAGAATACACTACTGGAACGTGATCCGTCTCCAAGTATATTCCCGGATAAGTCTTGATAGATGTAAGTCTGGATTCTGAGTCTTTTACAAATTTTTCTGGTAGGTCTCCTCTCTCGTTTCTGTAAGTCCATGTCCTCCGATATACTGTGTCTTATCGACATGCTTGGCATTAAAATCGTGCAGTTTTCTGTCTGATTCTGTTGATTATTTATAAAACTCAATTTTTTCTTCAGCATAGGATACAGCAAGGGAGGAAAGCAACTCGTATTTTAAATGGTCTACTATGGTCTAACAAGGTGAATCTAGACACACAATTAACAATCTACAGAACAATAATTGTGGAACCTATTATAACTTATGGAGCAGAGTGTTGTCAACTCACAGGAAAGGAAAGAAAAAATATAGAAATAGCGGAGATGGATTACTTACGTAGAGCATGCAGGGTATCTAGATTAGAACACGTACCAAATTATGAAATAAGACGACCGACGGACAAAGAGTGTATATTCCACGGTTGACCATATAGAAACAAAGAAATTGCTATGGTATGGTCATGTTATGAGGATGTCAGAGGAAAGATGGCCAAAAAGAGCATTAAATTACACACCCATAAATAGAAGAAGAAGAGGAAGGCCTACAGAAACATGGAAGGAAGGCATAGAACAGTCTATGGCAGATAGGGCTATTGAAGAAAACGAATGGGCGAATAGAAAAGGATGGCGAGCGAAATGTAACGTGTGATCCAAAATTATTGTCACCATAGGTGGCTCTGAACGACAGAGATAGCCATACAGTGCATGTCTATTATTAATTCAGATATACTTTCTAGTTTACGTCAACTTTGACAGATACTTGTCAGTGTACGTACGTCAACTTAAAAAACACTATAATTGAACATAAAAAGTAGCAGAGGAAGCAAACTTTTAACTTTATACGAATTAAAAGGTCTTGAGATTGGGTATCTTTTCAACATGTTTTCAATCTTTATTCTTTGTTTGGAAAAGTGATCATAACAACACTGAATATAGCCGCAGTTGGCCGTGACGTCACACTCCGGCGGTGTTTCAGATTAAAACAAGACATACGTAATTTTTTGAACGGGTAGCTTTGATCCCAATAATTGTGGACCGCTCGTTAGGATGCGGAAGAGCCTGTAGGAACCCCACTTCTTAAATATAATTTCTTCTTCAATATCTACATATGGCTGTGAAACATGGATGCTAATTCAACCGGAAAATAAGAGAATACAAGCTGTTAAGCGGATATGAAAAGCAAGCTTTAGGTTTGCCTGAAGCCTTGTTGGGCCTACAATTAATTTGGAATCTCAATAGAATAAAACTTCGTAACTTCTTGTGTCAGTTTTTCTCCAAAATTTTCTCTTGCTAATAAACCAAATCATCATAATTCTGTTTGCGTTTTTCTCTATGCGGGGTCTCTCCAAGATCTTTTTTGGTTTTTGTTACCTATACCTTCTAGGAACACTAAACAGGTTTCGTCTGTAACTGCAGTCAACCGTATCAAGGTAATGCGTCTGTGGAACTAGCTTCCTAATACTCCAGGGTAATAAGCTAGAAATAGACCATGTTCGGGGCACTCAAAGATCCAGGTAGCTGACTACTTTTTTAGTTATTGTATACCTATAGGATGAAAACCTTCCTGTTTCCTGCCTACACCGAGAGAAAAAAATTCTTGACATAAAGAAACTTTATTAATATTTAAGAAAGATCGACTTGGCATATTGCCTAAGAAATATATCTTTGTATGTAAGATATAATTTTCTAAAATATTTCAAATAAATTCTACTATAGCCAAAGAAATATATCTTAAACATGATTGAACTATCACTTTCTGGCAAGCTTCAAACCCATTTATCAGAAAGAAATTACACTTGATGTTAATTAATTTTATTAGTCATAAAAATATATTTTCTACACATTAGAAAACTATGCTTTCTGAGCAATAATATTTCTTAGTAAGGAATATTATTATTTTACTATTAATAATTAATTTATTTAATGTTAAGAAATATATTTCGCAGAGATAAACGTATATTTAGAGTTAAGTTAATATTTCTTTAAAATAAAGTGATATTACATACCGCGAAATAAATCATTGTGTTAAGGTAAAATCATTATTTATTAATAAAACAAGATATAAAACGTTATTATTACATACAAATATTTTCTCCACTCTTAAACCACTGGCTTCTACACAACAATAAAAGGATGGAGAGGCAAATCCAACTTCCTCAAATTTTCCTTCTTTTGTTAATAGCACTTTGTATATATCAGCAATTCACTAAAACAAAATCGTTATGTAGAAAGAGTAAACTTACTTTAATAATTTTTTTTTATAAAGATATAGATATTTATTTTGACAAATTTAGGAAATACAAAAAAAAAACAAATACACGGCCCCACGTAAGAACTATTAATACTAATAATAATCAATCATATTTAGTTCAAACATGGCATTATTTAACCTATACATCGTTGTTTATTTTTTTCTTTTTGTTAATGAAATATTAATTAATTATCTGTATAATATTAAGTCACACAATAAACATTGTTTAGCTAAAACAAGAGGGAAAATACAACCAATGTAAAACATTGAAGCAGACATAATAATATGTAATTTTCTTAATTTTTATAATCTAAAAGAGACAGCATACCTAATCATTAAGAAATTTTATTACGGGAAAGTATTATTAGTTTACATCTAAGTCATTTAATACATATTAACTAATTCACGGTTTTCGGCAATAACATTTCTTAACCATAAACATATATTTCTTTTAGACGAACTGATTTCTTTATCTCAAATAAATTAACAGAAAAAATCCTCAGCGTTGCACCCGCCATGTTTGATATAGAGTTATATTGTAAATTTTTATAGAAGACGATACATTAAAGAAACCTATTATAGTTGATACATAAGTATACACATTTTTAAAAAGGTACTTACATGTATATGAAGTTCTGGAAGGTCCCGCAGTTGGTTAATAACTCCTTTCTTAATATTGTTCTGAAGCTATATATTATATCATTCTGTCCCAGCTTTAAATTGTGGCATATTTCCCAGTTAGAATAATAAGCTCCTTTATTTCAGAGTCGTCCATCATTATACCTAAAAAGCATATAAAGATACTATTATATTTCTTTTTTAACCATTCGGATACGCAACAATATTATTATTACATCTTAAATTACTCAATTTACTTTTATTTAATACCTATATATGTACGTACCTTCAAAATATCCGTTAATTTTTAAAGTACACCAATAAATCCAACATACATCTATATGAACATGAACATATCACGCCATCTTGACAAACACTGACGACTAAATCATAAATAGTTAATCTGCGCAATTCTTTTGTGGAAGAAAATCTCTTTTCAAGTAACATTTCGGCATTAATGACAAAGTTTTTATTTTATAACCACAGTTACTACAGAGGGTATCTCTGAAGAATTATTTCTTGTGGTTTAAAATATTTATTTCATTGCAAGAAAATTTCTTGTTCACAAATATAAATATGCATTAACTTAACATTATATTTCTTATACTGCAAAATATTTGTAGTTTTCAATTTAAGAAATAAAAACTTTAGGATAAGAAAATTAAATGTAACCATTAATGCATTTCTTAGTATTGAAGAAATTATCTGTAAGAAATTATTGAGTTGTGTTTAAAAAACTCGTTTCTTTATAATGTGAACCGGTATGTTTAAGTTAATAGGATATGTTAACTTTTAAGAAATATTGCTCAAAGAAATCGGTGTTTTAGGAGAAAAGAAATTGTTCTCTCGGTGTATAGAGTTCGCGTCCTTTTTTAATTTTTAACAATTTATTGCAAAATTCTAGATTTTTTCGATTTTTTGCACCCCATTCAAAAGCTAAACAGTTGACATAAAACTACAAAATTTAATTTTTTGAACATTGAAAAACCTTCAAAATTCCGACTTTTGAAAGTTAAAAAATTAATATGTTACTACGCCAACGGCAAAATAAGTGAAAATCGTTATTTGTTAATAACTTTTACTAAAACTACTTTAGAACTTTAGTGTTTCATCCAAAGTTGTGTATTGGGGTACTTAACAAACCCTCAAAATTTGAGACCGATCCATTAATTAGTTTAAAAGTTATTCTATTTGTTTATCCCAGAGACCTTTATTTTGCAATAACATAAGACAGAAACTAATGAAGATAAGGCAATTCTGCGTATGTCAAATGAAAGTAGAAAAGTGATACTATCAAAATGTACTAAAAAAAGATAAACTATCTAATATAGTCAATAATAGTAATGCCAAATTTTTGAAATTTTGTAGTTTATAAACATTTAGAACAACTTTAAAAATATTGTCCGTAGAAAAAATCATTGTACATATTCGAAAAGTTAGTATTTTACACGAATTTTTAAAAATGTTGTTCAGTTGGTAATAAGTGGTAAGTGAAGGGGGAGCTGGGAACCGACAAATGCACGAATTCATCAACTAAAAAAGGCAACTTAAAACTACTATCATTTTCTATATCTCGGGATCTACTGAATATATTTTGATCTTTCTTTTTTTTAATTTGTATGTAATTTTTCTGTACATTACAAATAGGCAATTTGTCTAGACATTTATTAATTATTAAACAGTCTAATTTGTTTAAACCAATTTTGATTAAATATTTTTTTCCCAAAAGTCCATGATTTTAATTATATTATCGTAATTAATCATAGAAAAAGTTAAGGTATAGGTACTTTAATAAATAAATTATCTTCAATATCTAATTATCTAATGAAAATCATTTATGTCTTAAACTGTACTTTAACTTTTTCTATGATCATTAATGATACTATGATTAAAAAAATATATTTTTGTAAAAAATATATTTTTTCAAGAATTGTTTAAACAAATTAGACTGTTTATTAATTAATAAATTTTTAAACAAATTGCATATTTGTAATGTACGTAGAAATTACATCAAATTTTAAAAGAAAGGTCAAAATCCATTGAGTTTTTCCGGAGATACAGAAAATTATATTCGTTTGAAATTACTTTTTCGGTATTTGAACTCGGTGGATTTGTAGGTTCACCCTAGTAATCGTTTGAACTATATTTTTGAAAAATCTTAGAGGCTGCTGTGACGGTACAATGTTTGTGCAAATTTTTAAAGGAAAAATACAAATCCCATTCTTTAAAATGGCATTAATGGGATTCCTTAATTATTATAAACAAATTAACTGTGAATAAAAAAACATATAGCTAACTTTGTCCCAAATGAACCCAGGCTAAATTTTTTATTTGAAAATTCTTGTTAAAATACTATCTTTTCGAATATACAGGGTGTAACAAAAATACAGGTCATAAATTTAATCACATATTCTGGGACCAAAAATAGTTCGGTTGCACCTAACTTACCTTAGTACAAATGTACACATAAAAAAGTTACAAATTTTTGAAGTTACAAAATGAAAATCGATTTTTTCCAATATATCGAAAACTATTAGAGATCTTTTATTGAAAATAGACATGTGGCATTCTTATAGTAGTAGTATCTTAAGAAAAAATTATAGTAAAATTTGGACAACCCATAAAAATTTTATGGGGGTTTTGTTCCTTTAAACCCCCCCAAACTTTTGTGTACGTTCCAATTTAATTATTATTGTAGCACCATTAGTTAAACACAATCTTTTAAAAACGTTTTTGCCTCTCAGTACTTTTTCGAAAAGTCAGTTTTTATCGAGATATTTTGAATATTTGTCAAATCCACCACATATTTGTATATGGCTAAGTACGATTATGGAGACTTGGTAATAATATGAAAATTTATTTATGATTTACATTTTTAGGTATATTTTGAACCATATTAAAAAAGAAGTAATATCTCGATTAAAAGTGCCTTCTCGAAAAAATACAAAGAGGCAAAAAAGTTTTAAAAACACTGTGTTTAACTAATGGTACCGCAGTTAAAGTTAAATTGGAACATACACAAACATTTGGGGGTTTTAAAGAAACAAAACCCCCATAAAATTTTTATGTAAACATATTAAAAAAGAAGCCGCAACTCGATAAAAACTGCCTTATCGAAAAAATACTAAGAGGTAAAAAAGTTTTA
Source organism: Diabrotica virgifera virgifera (assembly GCF_917563875.1). Classification (NCBI taxonomy): domain Eukaryota; kingdom Metazoa; phylum Arthropoda; class Insecta; order Coleoptera; family Chrysomelidae; genus Diabrotica; species Diabrotica virgifera. The sequence goes on from NC_065449.1 coordinate 244,016,122, forward strand.
TGAATATTGACTTTAACTAATGGTACCACAATAATAATTTAATTGGAACGTACACAAAAGTTTGGGGGGGTTTGAGGGAACAAAACCCCCATAAAATTTTTATGGGGTGCACAAATTTCACTATAATTCTTTTTTACGATGTTCCTGCCATAAGAATGCCACATGTCCATTTTCAATAAAAAATCTCTAATAGTTTTCGATATATTCGAAAAAATCGATTTTCATTTTGTAACTTAAAAGAGCTGTAACTTTTTTTATGTGCATATTTGTACTAAGGTAAATTAGGTTTATTCGAACTATTTTTGGTCTCAGAATATGTGATTTCATTTATGACCTGTATTTTCGTTACACCCTGTATAAAAAGATTGTTTCCACGGACATTTTTAAAATTATTCTAAATGTTTATAAACTACAAAATTTCTAAAATTTGGCATTGGGATTTTTGACTATATTAATTATATTTTTATCTTTTTTTAATATATTTTGATACTATCACTCTTCTACTTTCATTTGTCATACTCAGAATTGCCCTATCTTCATTATTTTCTGTCTTATCTTATTGAAAAGTAAAGATCTCTGGGATAAACAAATAAAATAATTCTTAAACTAATTAATGGATCGGTCTCAAATTTTGAAGGTATATTAAGTACGCCAATAGCCAACTTTGGGTGAAACACTAAAGTTCTAAGGTAGTTTTAGTAAAAGTTATTAACAAATAACGATTTTCACTTATTTTGCAGTTTGCGTAGCAACAAATTAACTTTCTAACTTTAAAAAATCGGCATGTTGAAGGTTTTTCAATGTTCTAAAAAACTGAATTTTGTAATTTCATGTCAACTATTTAGCTTTTGAATGGAGTGCAAAAATCGAAAGAATTGCGATTTTTGCACTAAATTGTTATTAACTAAAAAACGGACGCGAACTCTAGGCAGGAAACAGATAGGTTTTCTTCCTGTATGTCTACAATAACTGAAAAAGTAGTCAGCTACCTGGATCTTTAAATGTTCCGAGAAAATCCTTATTACTCTGGACTATAACGCTGACTGATAATTAGAAAGTCTATTACACATTAATAACGGAATTTTGTAAGAAAGTTAATTAATATCCAGGAAAATAAAACTTATTTAAAGTATCTTTTATTATTACAATAGTTTTAGTTTACTGGACTTATGTAGATAAAAAAATAGTTTCTTAATAATATTAAATACACATTTTGTATTTAACTAAACTGTTTCAGAGCTAAATTAGTGCACGCACTGACGATAGACGAAGAGGTAAACATTGGTGTAGTTAATTTTATGTTAGGTACTGTTAGGTATATGTAAATTATATGTTCTGTGATAATATATTATTATTATTAAATTAACTGTATTACATAATTATGTAAATTAACTGTATATTCATATTTTAATTTTTTAAAAACTTTCAAATTGATTTTTAGTAAATTTCCGAGCATTTTTCTGATATTTTTCTCCAGTAGCCCATTCCACAATCAAAGTTATACTGTTTTTGATTTATATTTGAAATATGTTAAAATTTGTATTTAATGTAGAAACCTAATCGAATAGAATACGCATCATTGTTATAAAATCAATACAATAAATAATACTAAAATCAATAATTTTGTTTTATTCGCTCAACTGCGTTTGAGTCCATCAAAATTAGCATATTAGGAACGGTAAAATAGAGTAAGTACAGAAATAGAGATAGAAATAGATATAGAACTTAAAAAGACCTACGACACAGTTCCTAATCAAGAGCAATGGAGATTTATGAAAGAGAAATGGATTCCTGAGAAGTACCTACGCAAGTCCCGTGAACGCCATTTATGAGGGAGTTTATACCAAAGTAAGGACTTGTGTTGGATTGATAGATCTCGATGAACATTAGAAGAATATGTTACCATCAGCAATAAGTGAACCAAAGAGAAAGGTTCAAATAGAACAGAATCAATACGTAAATTTTCTAGACTTAAAAACTATCAGACTTGAAAACAAACATGAGTTCTCCGTATTTTACATATTTTATAAAAATACCCATACTGACATAACTATACACAATTTATTATCCCATCATATACAACATAAATTAGTAGCCTATTATGGATAACAGAAATTTCCATGTCTAAAAATAAATTCGAGATAGAATTGAATATCATTAAGAAAATAGAAGTAAACAGTGGGTACAACTAACAAACAATAAACACAATTTTAAACGAAAAACTGCATAAGAAAGCCTTATAATAATTAGTCTTTCCATCACCAGAGAAAAAACCCAGTAATACTTTCTACTTTATTACATATACAGGCAAGATATCAACAAAAATAGCCAATCATATAAAGAAGAAAGGAATAACACCAGCTTTCAGAACAAATAACAACTTAAACAAATACATTAACGACAATAAGAGCCAAAACAACGACTTCAGAATGGTGTATACAAATTGATATGTGGTGGTTCCCAAAAACATAGGTACATTGGTCAAACTGGCAGAGCCTTTAAGAAACGTATAGCAGGACACAAAAGGGCTTTTAATAATAGAAAAACAGATTCGACATACGCAATTCATCTTCTTCTTCTTCTACGGCACTACAGCCCAAATTGAGACTTCCTCCTTTATTTTTTGCCTCCACCCTTGCCTGTCTGTGGCTGCTCTTCTCCATACACGGACTCCTAAAAGGGCTTGTGCGTCGCTGTTTACTGTGTCTTCCCAGCGCTTTCGTGGCTTCCCAACCGGTCTCTTTCCTTGCATTCTAGCATTCAGTGCTCGTTTTGGTAGCCTATCCTCTCCCATTCTTATCACATGTCCGGCCCATTGCAATCTTTGTATTCTAATGAAGTCTGACAGGGGCGTTTTCTTATAAAGTTGATAAAGCTCGTTGTTGTATCGACTTCTGAAGATTCCGTTTTCCCTCACAGGTCCTAGTATTCTCCTAAGTACTTTCCTTTCGAATGTGTCAAGTTTGTTTTTGGATGTTTCTTTCAGGACCCAGGCTTCACTGCCATAGCATGTTATTGGTCGAATTAAGGTTTTATAGATTCTCATCTTTGTATTTCGGTGGACACTTTTAGACCGAAATATATGGGAGAGGGCAAAATAAGCTCTGTTTGCCTGCGTTATTCTCTTCCGTATTTCTCCATCTTCTGATCTGTGGGCATATATTTCTACTCCCAGGTATGTAAACTTTTCAACCGTTTCAATGTCATCTTCATGTATAATGTTTTCTGGGACTATATTTCTTCTCGTCTGAGTCATTATTTTTGTTTTTTCTGTGTTAATTTCCAGACCTAGCTTTTTTGTTTGTGTTTTTAACTCTGCATATGTTTCCTGTGCTCCTGTTGATGTTCTACTCATAATATTAATATCATCAGCATAAGCGGCCAGTTGAACCGTTCGGTTGGTCAGTAGATTTCCTCGTCCAGTTTGCATTTGCCTAACCGCATACTCCAGTGCCAGGTTAAACAATGTTGGAGCCAGCCCATCTCCCTGCTTTAGTCCCTGCGAAATGTTGAAAAAGTCTGTCCGCTGGTTTTGTATTCGTACACATGCCTGAGTTTCATCCATTGTGGCTTTAATGAGTCTTATTAGCTTGTGTGGTATTGCCAATTCAGCCAATATATAGTATAGTTTGTTCCTTTTGACTGAGTCGTATGCCTGTTTGAAGTCTACAAACACGTTGTGAATTTTTAAATGTCTGTTTTTACTATTTTTTTTAAATTTTACTATTTTTTTTTATTTACCTACTTTTAAATTTCAAATAATAAATATGCTGATGATTTTCTCCTGTATTCACAGGCCAAAACTTATGATAACTCGGTTCAAACCTTAGGACGAATTCAATGTTGTGTTAATTTATGGTTCAATCAAAACGGATTCGAAATAGCTCAAAATAAATCTACTGTCTGTATTTTCACTCGACATAGTATCCCAAAAATAGAGAATTTAAAACTTAATGGCTACGACTACGCATTTGCTTCTTCCATTAAGTATTTGGGAATGATTTTGGATCGTAAATTGACTTGGAAATTACATATTGACTTTATGATAAATCGATGTAATAAGGGTCTAAATTTTCTTAAATCAGTTTCAAGGATTTGGTGGGGAGCTGATGTTGAAACTTCCTTGCTTTTCTATCGATCATATATTAGATCTATAATTGATTATGGTAGTATTCTATATAGCTCAGCTTCTAAACATATTTTAAACAAAGTAGACGTTGTACAGAACTTAGGACTCCGTATCTGTTTGGGAGCTATGAAATCAACTCCAAATAAAGCTTTACATGTAGAAGCTTTAGAAATTCCACTCAATTATAGAAGGAAATATCTCAGCCAGAAATTTTTAATGAAAATTAGTTACCTAAATATCGGTCTTTACCAAAATATTAACAAGCTGAATGTAGCGGATTTAACTAATAAATACTGGAAGCTAAAGAACTCTCCTCCACTTTGCGAGGCTTTTCGAGATCTGTTAAATTTTGACTGTGATTTTAACATGATTGATAGTTTTGGACTTGAAGATTTTCATTCTTTTTTACATACAGTTAAATTAGTAGAACCAAGTTACCATGAAAACAGTAATATCTATTAGCTCTAACAACTTAAGAACATTCTTAGATAATTGGCCAGATTCTATAAATATATATACAGATGCATCTAAGACGTTAGTTGGCACTGGATGTGCTTTTTTTCATACCTGCTACTAAAACAGAAAAAATATTTAAGTTAGGCCATGATTTTTCTATCTTCAGTGCTGAAGCCATAGCAATTTATGAGGCCCTGCAATATTTTAAAGAATCAGAAGATATATCTGCAACAATTATTTCCGATTCACTCTCTGTTCTTCTTGCTATTCAAACTATAGATTTTCTCAATAACAATTCAAATATTTATATCCTACTAATTAAGAAAATCCTTTTTGAAATTCATAAAAATAAAAGAAGAGTGAATTTTTATGGGTTAAGGCTCATATAGGACTAACGCATAATGAATATGTTGATAGTTTGGCTAAAAAGCTATTGAATATGGTACTTCACATAATCGTAAGTTTTGCATATCTGACTTAGTTAACACTATTAAGCATCGAGTTAAAAATCAGTGGAGTCAATCATGGCGAGATCTTTGTAAACAATCCAAATCTCAGTATTCACTGATTCAACCTTCTGTTCCAAATATATATTGGTTTAAAAATTATGTAGTACCTCGAAGATATATAACAACATTAATTAGAATGAAGTTTGGACATGCATGTTTCCCTCTACATCTAGCAAGAATTAAAGTTTTTGATTCAAATCTTTGAACAGAATGTCAGAAGGTTGGTGACTTAAATCATACTTTCTTTGAGTGCGCAAAATATATTCCATGGACATATAATTTAATCCAAGATTTAATAAAATGTAATGTTTTTCCACCTTTCAATGTATCCTATCTATTGTCTGTGAACAGCAAGAACATATATGATTGTTTAATGAAATTTTATCTGTGAAACTAAAATTAACCTCTAAACTTATTAATCCTGATAATTTGGTATATTATGTACATATGAAAAAAGAAGAAGAAGAAGAAGATACATAATGGAAAATGTGGTGAGCAACTTGGACAGTCCATAGCGGCCAGCTTTTGAACTGAGTAGAGAGCTGTAGAAGAGTTTGCTATGGAACTCTAAGGACCTCATTGCCTTCCTTATGTATGAACAGAAAACAAAAAAAGTTGTGACTGGCTAAATGACACCCAAGTCTATGCCATAAAAAAAACATCGTGTTCCCATGCTTTGCTCAAGATCTGTTTGACTGTAAATATTTGATCCAGTGTCGATCTTCCCCGTCGGAAGCCCGTCTGATACTCTCCAATAATATTTTCTGCTAGTGGTTGGAGCCGCTGGTTTATAATATACGTGAGGACTTTATATGCTGTACATAGTAGAGAGATTCCACGGTAGTTTTTGCACTGGACTTTGTCTCCTTTTTTATAGATCGGACATTCTATACTTTTCTTCCAGTCGTCGGGTATTTTCTCTTCTTGCCATACGTCTTTGATGAGCGCGTGGATGTGACTTGCTAGGTGGTCGCCACCTACCCTATATAGTTCTGCTGGTATTTAGTCAACTCCCGGAGCTTTATTGTTTTCTGGGCCTTAATGGCTTCGAGAACTTCCTCTATGTTTGGAGCTTCTACTCCATTCTCTTCTACGTAGATCATAACCATTTCATCTTCCATGTCTACTTGAGTTCCAAGTAGTGTCTAAAAATAATGCTTCCAGGTTTCTGTGACTTTCTGTTGGTCACTGATTATTTGCCCCCTTTCATCTTTACATAGACTTGTTTGAGGTTTATACCCACTTTTTATCTTTTTTAGGTATTCGTAAGCCCCTCTAATTTCGTTGTTTTTGAAATTTTCTTTCATTTTTTCTATTTGTCCATTTTCATAGGCTCTCTTTTTATTTCTACATGTCTTATCTGCTTTCCGTCTAGCGACTTCAAATAATGTTCATCTTTCCCGTGTTCTTTTTGTTATGTACATTTTGTGTGCTTCATTTCTTTACTCTATTGCTTGTCTGCACTCGTCATCAAACCATGCTGTTCTTTTCTCATTTTTCTTGTTTCCCAGGGTGGACGCTGCTGCTGTCAGTACTGCTGTTTTGATATTAGTCCATTTGCCCTCTATGGAGTGCAGTTCTAGCGTCTTTAACTCATTTACGACTTATTGTTCGAACTTCTCTTTACATTCCTGAATCTTCAGTTTTTCCAGGTCCAGTTTGTTTTTTTCTTTGTTGCCTTTCGTTTCTTTCCCTGTTCACTCTGCATCTAAATTTGGTTTGTACTAAAATATGGTCTGATCCACAGCATGTTCCTTGTCGTGCTCTCACATCGGAGATACTACTGGCTGCCCTTTTGTCTATCAGCACATGGGCAATTTGATTGGTTGTGGTTCCATCTGGTGAAATCCATGTCATTTTGTGTATGTCTTTATAACAGGACATAAGGGACGTTGTATTTTAAGGACAATAAGAGCCAAAACAACGACTTCAGAATGGTGTATACAAATTGATATGTGGTGGTTCCCAAAAACTTAGGTACATTGGTCAAACTGGCAGAACCTTTAAGAAACGTATAGCAGGACACAAAAGGGCTTTTATTAATAGAAAAACAGATTCGACATACGCAATTCATCTACTAGATTAGAATGATTATTTTAATAAACAGTTTCAAATTCTCTATATTCCAAATAAAGGTCTTAAGCCTAAAAAATAGTTCAAAAAGTTTAATTCCCATGTGTCTCACACGAAAGATTTATAACCAATGTGTTTTGCCTGTACGTACAAACTTATGGAGCAGAGACTTTAACACTAACGCAAAAATCCTCATTAAATAAACTCGGAGTTACACAACGAGCCATAGAACGTACAATGCTGAACGTGAGCCTTCGACACCACATAACAAACCAACAAATCAGGCAAATATCAGGAGTTTAAGATGTCATCGAAAGAGTTACGACTCTTAAGTAGAACTGGGCAGGGCATTTAGATAGAACACAAGATGGACGGTGGACAAGACGAATCATGGATTGGAGGCCCAGAAACTACAAAAGAAGCCGAGGACGACCACTAACTAGATGGGCCGACGATATAAAACGAGTAGCGGAAAACTAGCTACAAACGGCCCAGTGTAGAGAACACTGCAAAGAATTGAGGAAGGCCTATGTCCAGCTGTGGACTCGATTGGCTGATTGATGAGGATGACTGAAAACAAAAGTTTTTCAGTGTTTCATTGTTAGAACTAGATAATAAATTTAATAATATAATTTAATTACGATAGAAAGGTTTGTGTTATTTGAATGATTCATTGACTTACTGATTTTGACGTTGGAAGGGTTTTCAGTTCTTGTGTGTACAATAAAAATCATTAGGAATAACCACTGCATATTTCAAAAGTGTATTGTTGACTGACTTTTGTTATAATTTTACTGATTTGAAATATGGGACTAATAATACGGTGGAGTTAAGGTGATACAGTAGCGATCAACAGGTAGCCAAAACGCGTTCCAAGATTGCGGCTGTAATTTTAAATATTTTTTCGAGATATTTGGCACACGTATTCGTAATATAATAAAGAATGGCGGTACAGAGCCCAATTTGAAAAATATATTAATATGTGGAAATTACTCTGTAATTAATAACAATATTAAAAAAACGAGCCTGTACCGCCATTAAGAAGAACAAAAAAATAAACTTTTTTATCCGATGCCTAGATTTTGTGTCATTTTGGAACTACTAATGAAATAAAAAAATTAGTAGTTCCAAAATGACACAAAATCTAGGCATCGGATAAAAAAGTTTATTTGAAGAAAGTGTATTTTTTGTTCTTCTTTTTTTAATATTGTATTTAATTACAGAGTAATTTCCACATATTAATATATTTTTCAAATTGGGCCATTCTTTGCTACAGAGACCATTGGGCCTCTGTACCGCCATTCTTTATTATATTACGAATACGTGTGCCAAATATCTCGAAAAAATATTTAAAATTACAGTCGCGATCTTGGAACGCGTTTTGGCTACCTGTTGATCGCTACTGTATCACCTTAAGGGTCTCACGGAAGCTTTAATAATAAATGAGCTTTTCACATAAAGAGGTATTCATTTGTACTTTACACATCCATGTCATAGACACTATTTTTGATGACACATGGTGACTGTATTATGTGCCTGTGAAGCATGGACTATGAACAAATCCGAGCAAGTCATGCTTAAAGTGTGGGAAAGAAAAGTCCTCAGAAAAATATTTGTCGGAAAGATGTGGAATGGAATGTGGATAAGAAGACCAAATGTAGAATTGGAGAGGATCTATGGAGAACCGAATATAGCAGAGATCATAAAATCACAAATACTGAGATGATTGGGACATATCCAAAGGATGCCAAACACGAGACTTCCCAAAAGAATACTAACGGGAGGAAGAGGATGAAGAAGAAGAAAGGTAGACTGAAAACCAGATGGAAGAAAGATGTTGAAAGAGACATAGAAGAACTTAAAAGCACAAATAGGAAAAATACAGCTGCAAATTAATAGGAGAGATTGGAAAGGAATAGTAAACCAAGCCATGGGCCTTCTAGGAGTGGAGAGCTAAAGTATATAAGATAGGTAGCCGAACACAAAAAAGAAAGGAATAAAACCAGCTTTCAGAACTAACAACAACTTAAGCAAATACATGAAGAACCATAAGAGCAGAAAGAGAAAGCAATTACAGAGTGGTGTTTACAAACTGGCATGTGGTGACTGTCCGAAAACTTACATCGGTCAAACTGACAGAACCTTTAACAAGCGTATAACATAACACTTTCTATATCATTCATTCTTTTAATGAACAGTTTCAAATTCTCCATATATTCAAAATAAAGGCCTTAAGCTTAATTTTGTGTAAGTACTGAAAACAAAAGTTTTTCAGGGTTTTATTGTCAGACCTAGCCTAGATAATAAATTTAATAAAGTAATTTAATTATAATAGAAAAGTTTGTGTTATTTGAATGATTAATTAACTTACTGATTTTGACGTTGGAAGTGTTTTCAGTTCTTGCGTGGACAATAAAAATCATTAGGAATAACCACCGCATATTTCAAAAGTGTATTGTTGACTGACTTTTGTTATAATTTTACTGATTTGAAATATGGGACTAATAATACGGTGGAGTTAAGGGTCTCACGGAAGCTTTAATAATAAATGAGCTTTTCACATAAAGAGGTATTCATATTTGTACTTTACATTTCCATGTCATAGAGACTATTTTTGATACCGTTGCTGGTTCTTTAGATCATTGATTTGACTATAGAGTTGATGTGATTTCTCAAGCTTAAATAATAAAGATGTATCTACAGTTTGTCATTTCATTTCCATATTATAAAAAAGCTTGTAAATAAATTATACCATTGTGTGGAAAGTGGATATTTGGAGGAGGAGTTAAATGGTAGCTGTTATTTCTTTGTAAATACAGAAAATTATAGATAAATCTTTTTACGACAAATGGTAAGTATCTTTATAAAAAGTATTGTTATAAATAAAATGTATGTTGTATAAAACATCTACATAATGTATTCAAAGCTTTTTGAAGGTGGACCTTGGTGGCGGTGTGAATTGTCGAAGATCACTCTTCAACACAACTTCATATTGCTGATTAATGATACTGCAACACACCACGATAAATATATCGGACATTCAGGAACCCATCGCTACTAAAAGGTCCTACTCTCACATCCCAGAAGGCTTAGTGCTGCATAATCACATAATGCATTGCGTCAAGAAACTCAGTGAGAAGGAGAGATAGAAAGGGAAGGAGGTGGAGTATGTGAAAGGCAAATTTTCCGGCGCTTGTAACATAACTGGATTATATTCACTAAAAGAGTGTTTCCCAAACTTTCTTATATCGGGGACCGTTTTTGATAAAAAATTAGTTGGAGATTCTCTTGTTTTATCATGCTCAGTTCATTCACCATTTAATAACTTTGACAAATCAAGGGGGAGGCCTAATACTAATACGCCGGCTAAGATTTGGTACAATTTTTTAGGAGAAGAAAATGTTTTTACTTATGCCATCTATAAGCCAATTACACAATTTCTTTGTCCTTATGTTTGCCTTCCGTATTCCACTTCGAATAGACAAAATATAGAATATACTCCTATCCCTACTTTGTTATTTTGAATAATTAATGTTCTCTGCAAACTTGACTTCAAACAAGAGGTATAACAGAAAGAGGAGGTACAGAAGATGATATTCGTATGAGGTTACGAAAAGCTTAACAAACATTCAGCATGCTCAACCTCAACCCTGTTTAGAGATCTGGCTAGTATACTATAACCACGAAGATCCGAATTTTACAGTCAAATGTTATGTCTCTACGGATGTAAAACTTAGAGAATGACAAAAACCATTATAGACAAACTGTTGGGTTTTGTTAACAAATGCCTATAAATAAATTCGTATTTTCTGGTCTGACATAATCAGAAACGAAGATCTGCTACGTCCGAACAAAAGAGGGCAGAAAATGAAATATAGTCCAGATAGTGGGATTGGATCGGTCACAAATTTTGAAAAAATAACTCTAGTATTGCAAAAACTGCCCTAAAGTGAATCCCCAAGGAAAAAGAAAGAGGGGTCGCCCATCACAAACTTGGAGAAGATCAACAATGGATGAGATAAGCAGTCAAGGAAAGTCTTAAAATGAGGTGAAGTCCTTAGAGCAAAATAGAAACGTTTTGATTGAAGCGCTATATACAGAGTGTCCCGAAAAGATTGGTCATAAATTATACCACAGATTCTGGGGTCAAAATAGGTTGATTGAACCTCACTTGCCTGTATACAATAGTGCACACAAAAAAAGTTAAAGCCCTTTGAAGCTACAAAATGAAAATCGATTTTTATTCATATATCGAAAACCCTCAGAGATTTTTTATTGAAAATGGACATGTAGCATTTTTATGGCAGCAACATCTTAAAAAAAATTAAAGTGAAATTTGTGCACACCATAAAAATTTTATGGGGGTTTTGTTCCCTTAAACCCCCCCAAACTTTTGTGTACGTTCCAATTAAATTATTATTGTGGCACCATTAGGTAAACACAATGTTTTTAAAACTTTTTTGCCATTTAGTACTTGTTCGATAAGCCAGTGTTTATTGAGATATTTTGAATATTTGTCGAATCCATTACATATTTGTATATGGTTAAGTACGATTATGGAGACCTGTTAATAATCTGAAAATTTATTTATAATTCACATTTTTAGGTATATTTTGAAAAAGAAGCTACATCTCGATAAAAGGTAACTTATGAAAAAAAATACTAAGAGGCAAAAGTTTTAAAACACAGTGTTTAACTAATGGTACCACAATAATAGTTTAATTGGAACGTACACAAACATTTTGGGGGTTCAAAGGAACAAAACCCCCATAAAATTTTTACATAAATATATTGAAAAAGAAGCCGCACCTTGATAAAAACTGGCTTATCGAAAATATACTAGAAGAGAAAACAGTTTTAAAAACGTTGTGTTTAACTAATGGTACCACAATAATGAATTAAGAGGAAACAGTAGCAATCAACAAGTAGCAAAAATGCGTTCCAAGATTGCTGCTGTAATTTTGAATATTTGTTCGATATATTTGGCACACGTATTCGTAATATAATAAAGAATGGCGGTACAGAACCCAATTTGAAAAATATATTAATATGTGGAAATTACTCTGTAATTAAATACAATATTAAAAAAACGAGCCTCTACCGCCATTAAGAACAAAAAATACACTTTCTTCAAATAAACTTTTTTATCCGATGTCTAGATTTTGTGTCATTTTGGAACTACTAAATTTTTTTATTTCATTAGTAGTTCCAAAATGACACAAAATCTAGGCATCGGATAAAAAAGTTTATTTAAAGAAAGTGTATTTTTTTGTTCTTTTTAATAGCGGTACAGGCTCGTTTTTTTAATATTGTATTTAATTACAGAATAATATCCACATATTAATATATTTTTCAAATTGGTCTCTGTACCGCCATTCTTTATTATATTACGGTACATTCCATGTCAAATCACTCAGGCAAAAAATTTTGGATTTCCGATTTGTCTGAAAATTGGTATATAGCTTCTGCGGGACGTAAAAATAAGATATTTAAGGTCAAAAAATCTTCTTCTTCTTTTTTTCTCAAAATGTTATTTTATGCGATTTTACAGTGATTTGGTGTTTATTTAAACAAATTTGCATTTTCTGTCGTAAAGTATCAATGAAAAACATAATATGTTAATAGAAAGGACTCAAAAATGTCAATATATGGCATTATAACAAGTTATTTTGAATCAAAACAAGTTTTTATCAAATTTTATAGTGTAAAAAACGTTAAAATACCGTTTTTTACATTTTCCTCCATTCCCAAAATATATCATCATCGATTTGGCTGAAAATTTGCCCACAGATAGCCAAAAGATAGGACTTTAAGTGGTTAGAAGGATTTGAATTATATTACAATACCAAAAAAGTTACATGCAGTAATATCAGACTCAAAAGTGTATATTAGTCCAGTCGGGATAGCATTTGACCTTGAAAGTCGAGCTGCCCAAAATTTTATTTTTTTGATCTTTAGGGGAGTCAATAGTAGCCTAAATTTAAAATCACGAATGAATTCATCCGTTACGTTCGCCGCCATCTTGATTTTAAAGGAGAACCTGTTTTGCTCAATATCTCCGCCATTTTTAACTTTTCGACAAAAATGGTACGAACTGAAATTGTTCCAAATAAATCGTATTTCCAATTATTACAATTTCTATTTAACAATTTTTGTCGTGAGGTCGATATTTTCGAGTTAATTTTACTTACAGTAGACGCCTATATTTTTGACTATAATATTGCATGTAACTTTTTTGGTATTGTGATATTATTCAAATCCTTCTCACCACTTAAAGTCCTATGTTTTGTCTATATGTGGGCAAATTTTCAGCCAAATCTATGATGATGTATTTTGGGAATGGAGAAAAATGTAAAAAACGGTATTTTAACGTTTTCGACACTATAAAATTTGATCAAAAGCTTGTTTTGAATCAAAGTAACTTGTTATAATGCCATATAATGACATTTTTGAGTCCCCTCTATTAAAATATTATGTTTTCCATTGATACTTTACGATAGAAAATGCAAATTTGTATAAATAAACACCAAATCACTCTAAAATCGCATAAAATAACATTTTAAGAAAAAAAGAAGAAGAAGATTTTTTTACCTTAAATATCTTATTTTTACGTCCCGTAGAACCTATATACCAATTTTCAGACAAATCGGAGGTCCAAAATTTTTTCTGCTCCAAAATTGAGTGATTTGAAATGGAATGACCCTTACGAATACGTGTGCCAAATATCTCGAAAAAATATTCAAAATTACAGCCGCAATCTTGGAACGTGTTTTCGCTACCTGTTGATCGCTGCTGTTTCCTCTTAATTGGAACATACCCAAAAGTTTGGGTGGGTTTAAGTGAACAAAATCCCCATAAATTTTTTATGGGGTGGACAAATTTCACTATAATTTTGTTTTAATATATGTTTCTGCCATAAGAATGATACATATCCATTTTCAATAAAAAATCTCTAATAGTTTTCGATATATTGAAAAAAATCGATTTTCATTTTGTAACTTCAAAGGGCTGTAACTTTTTTTATGAGCACATTTGTACTAAGGCAAGTTAGGTTCAATCGAACTATTTTTGACTCCAGAATATGTAGTATAATTTATGACCAATCTTTTCGGGACATCCTGTATAATAAATGAGCTTTTCACATAAAGAGGTATTCATATTTGTACTTTATATTTCCATGTCATAGAGACTATTTTTGATACCGTTGCCGGTTCTTTAGATCAGCGGTTCTCAATCTGTGGTACATGTACCTCTGGTGGTACATTTCATTATTTGAGGTGGTACACAAAACGGCCAAAGTAAGCACCACTATTATAGTTAATTAGATCACCTAGCTAGATAGGTATTTCAGTTAGGTGGTACCAAAAATAATAAAAAGTATTTGGTGGTACATGACTCAAAAAGATTGAGAACCGCTGCTTTAGATCATTGATTTGACTATAGAGTTGATGTGATTTCTCAAGCTTAAATAATAAAGATGTATCTACAGTTTGTCATTTCGTTTCTAAAGATTATAAAAAGCTGGTAAATAAATTATAACATTACGTGGAAAGTGGATGGTTGTAGGAGGAGCTAAATGATAGCTGTTGTTTCTTTGTAAATACAGAAAATTATAGATAAAAGTCTTTTTACGACTGTATTACAAAATAAGTTAAATAACTTTATAAAAACAAGGCGTTTTGTTTTAATAAAATACATCTTGCATAAAACATGTGCGAAATGTACAGAAAGCTTTTTGAAGGTTGTAATGATCTAAAAAAAGGTAGCTAAAATAAAATGGCAATGGTTCAGCCACATAACCAGAGAGGTAATAAAAAGTGGACACCAAGAACCTTAGAGAGGAGACCAGAAGAGACGAAAGAAAACACAGGACGACGTCAAAAAAAATAGATAGATTTCATAAGAGTAGTGATGGGCAAACAGTGGATTACATTGGAGCAGAACTGAACAGCTGCACAACACAGCAGAACTAGAGAGCTATACGAAATTACAAGACGACTAACCAAAAATGGGCCCAACTGATCGAACATTGTAAGATACAAGACAGGTGAAGTTCTTACTACAATAGATGACCAAATAGATATATGGCAAAACATGTCCAGGAGGTGTTAGGTGCGCCGAGGGATAACGCAGCTGAAACTGTCAACATCCCGCAGAATATAGATGCCCCTTCCAAAACCGACATAATAATAACTGTCAAATCTTTGAGACACAACAGGTATCCGGAAATCGATAACATTGCTGCCGAAATACTCAAAAATGATCCTTATTTAACTGCTGAATTTTTGCTTCTCATAATCCGAGAGGTATATGAAACAAACCGCATTCCAGCGGGCTGGCAAAAAGGTTACATTATCAAGCTTTCAAAAAAGGGCAATCTCACACTGTGCAAAAATTGCAGATGAATAACCTTGCTTAATACCATAAATAAAATTTCTACGACTATCATACTAAAAAGATTAACAAACAAAGTTGCATTTAGAGCTAAGCATGCAGGCGAAGACTAGAATCCTCCTACATCATAATCATCAATGGTGCTACAGCCCTATAAAAGAGCCTCGACCTTCCCAAGTTTATTACGCCAGTCAGTTCTATCAATTGCCAACTGATGCCAGTTTTCTATGCCTATTGTTCTACCATCCTCATCTACATCATCCTTTTGCATCAAGTCACATACACACAACTCACCAAACGGCAAAATAAGTCTTCCTCTTCTTCTTAGCCTTCTATCGCCTCTCTCTCAACTCCTTCCATCGATCCCTATCCTGTATTTTGTAGAATAAACAGCTAAGACAAAAATGAATAACCATTTTCAATTTCTTTGCAACACGAAACTACAGCCACATCATTATTCCAGTCCAATCAGAGAGTGCAGGAAGCAACTCTACCGGTTTCGAAACTTATTAGTCTCTCATCAGGAGGCACATAGGCTGCTCTCTCTGACCCAACTAGGACAAACCCCGGCGTGCAGTCACGGATTGCAACGAACGAAATTGCATGGATGCCCCAGTGGCAACTGCTAGCAAAAAACTAAGTTTTCAATCTAATAGCACATAAAACAACATCCCAAGATGTTATTCTACCTCCTACCAGACTGAAAACAATGGGAACCTTCTCTGGTAACACCTCCGAGGCTTCTACAATTTGCAAGCTATAACGGATGCTGAGACTAAGGAAGATGAGGGAATTTTACAATTTATAATTCACGTCCCATCTGCTCAGCGCGGTAAAGTTCCAACGAGAATGGTTCCCTTCGTACTCCAATCAGAGTAAACATGTAAATAAAAAATGAATAACCATTTTCAATTTCGTTGCAACACGAAACTACAGCCGCATCATTATTCCAGTTCAATCAGAGAGTGCAGCAAGCACCTCTACCGGTTTCGAAACTTTTTTGTTTCTGTTTTTTTTTAACAGCTAAGACTTACACAATTTACAAAATATATGGTTTTTCTAAAATATTTAATCCAGGAATCCAACTGCAATCCTCTTTGTTTGGAGCAGAGATCAAAGAAATCTTATTTTTATTACTAGAAAAGGTATATAAGTTTTCAATTTTATCAATAAAAAATTACCAAGTTTTGTTGTAGACCAGGGCGGATCTGTGAAAAAACGTCTAGTTTTGGATGTGCGAGGTGGCATTCGGATATTTGCAGATAAAGTTAGGTGACAAATTCAATAATAATAATAGTTTCAAAATGAATCGTTTTAAAGTTATAAGCAATGAAAGTAGAAAAAAATCGATATTTTTCGAAATTTTTAAATATTTAAATTTTTTTATTAATATTCCGGGTATATTTGAGAAGGAGCATAAGTCAATTATAATTATTGAAGTTGTCACTTAACTTGATCTGCAAAAATCCGAATGCCACCTCTCACATCCACCTCAAAATAGATCCGCCCTGGTCTATTGTACTTTCATACGATAGTGGACTGACAGGCCTTAAAATTCTGCTGAAGGGTTAATTATACAAAATAAAATGGAGGAAAAATATATGAGACACACTTGAAATAATTCACTTTTATATTTTATAAATAAAGACTACATAGTAGGTAGGTATATATATATATATATATATATATATATATATATATATATATATATATATATATATATATATATATATATATATATATATACTCACAAGTAAAAATAATATTCACGCATTTTGGCTTCAACAGAGAGCGCTGCCTACGATGTGATGTAAAATACCAAATACATAAATAAATAAATGGTACTAGCAGCACACATAGTTTTCCTTCTGATTATGAATTGGTATTCAATAGGATGATACATGAATGTTTTTGCCTCTCGGCTTCATCAGCCATCCGAGTAGAATACGAACCCATAACCAGAAGGGAATCGATGTGTGTTGGGAAATTCAATGGGATTTTGGATTTAATTTAACTCTATTTAATACACGCTTTCTCGCACTTTTCTTTGGAACCAAAATTGTTTTCGTTGCCTCCACATCCTCCATACACGAAAGGCTGACAATCGGCATTCATTGGATCATAAAACCAAGATTGTCGCAATTTAGTACATTTTCCTTTTTCAGGTCGGGCTAAACACTTGTCTGTAAGAAACGGATGTACATATTAATATCACTGTTTTAACAAAAATGTTAGCGAAATAGCATGTGACTCATCCTTAATATTATCTAAAAAAACATATTCTATTAACATTCACAAAAACTATACTGGAAGAAATCGCCAAAACTATAACTGCATGGGAAGAACAACAAGGTTTCCGAAAAATAGATCTACCATTGATGCAATATTTGTTATCAGACAGATAATTGTACCATAGAATTTAATAAACCTGCATAGATGTGTTTCGTCGATATGACCAAGGCTTTTGACAGAGTGCGATTAAAGGACGTGTTAGAAATAATGGGAGAAAAAAGACTAAACCACAGACTAATTAACCTAGTATACGATATTAACAAACAATGTAAAACAAAAATAAGAGTAGGACATTCGACAACAGAAGACATAGTTATAAACACAGGAATCGGTCAAGGCGACTCTGAAGACAATCTCCAAAGGCTACTGCATGCATTTAATACTAAAGCTAAAGAACTAAATATGCTCATCAACGTCGAGAAGATTAAGTGCCTATACGGGTCTAGGACGTTTCATCGCCGCCGTTTCGATGCCGTCAGTTCGATGCCGATGCCGGCCGATTCATCGCCAGTCAATTAATCGCTATCTGATATATTTCCGAATTTTCGACAGTTACAGTTATTAGTTATTTTTAGTATTAATTAGGAATTCTAGGAAATGCGAGATATGACGGCGATTAAATGGACTGGCGATGAACCGGCGGCATCGAAACGGCCGGCGATGAACCGGCGGCATCGAAACGTCCCATTCCGGCTTATACTACATTCGCAATCAAGATGCAGTAGAAGTAAACAAACCGTCCATCGAATGTACACTAGATTTTTTTTCTATTCGAATTATATTGAAAAAAAAATATTGGGGTGGCCGGTAAATAAACTCGGATTGCCCGTTTCCTGATCAAATTTAGCGTCGTAACCACTACAACTACATAAACCATTTCGGGAATAATCGTTAATTGGATTATACTTTTGTAGCTTAATAACTTCTAAACGGCTTAACCGATTTTGATCACTAAACGTGAGTTTGAAACGTATTGACAAGTAGTATCTGATGCATCTAAGGTCAAGTATGATAACTGAACTGAAGCTATTACAGGAATTATTGAGCTTGAAAAACCGTTTTTCCCATAGATAATAGATTTGATTATACTTATGAAGTATATAACTTAAAAATTCGAATTTTCCTGGATATCAGGTATACACGGATAGATTCGTCTAGAGTCCTTCTACAAACGCTCAGTTATTGGTGTAATTCGTAGGTTGAAATTTTGAGTAATTGTCGAAAAACCAAAATTTTCAAAGTTAAATTTTTCAGTTTTTCGGCTATACTGAGCTGTGTGTATATCTGATCCTGACGGTTTACACACCATTTGAAAGCTTAACTTAACACTATCGATTTGATGTATTTGCAGTTCTCCTGTCTCTTCTTGAACCGAAGATATATACCCCCAAAAATATGTCGTTTTGTACCTACCAAGTCCTATTATTGCTGGCTTATGGGTGGTCAAAACTCACAAAATATACCGGTTCTGAATCGGTCCTGACCCCCTCTTCAAACACAGAAAAAAATTCAGATCGGTTTAATTTTTCCATATACATACATACATACATACATACATACATATCCACAAACATTTTCCCTTTTTTAAATAGAAATTGAGTCATATTTCTGAGCTCGGTAACTTTTTAATGGTATAACCGATTTTTAAAATTAGACATGCGTTGGAAAGGCAACGATTGGTACTATTAGAAGCCGCAAAGGCCGGACTAAAATTTTCGAAGTTTTTGGGAGTTTTGGGGACGAGAAAGAAAAACAGACCCTAAATAGGAAGGGCCGTAAAATCCACACCCTTGAACCAAAATGGATGGTTGACATATGAATGAGTGAGTCTTTCCTGAAATTTAAGATGGGAGTTGGCCCAATTTTCAATTCAGTTAGATTTAGAAAATCGAAAATTTCGTGTATACAATAATATTGTCTCGCGTGTAGGGGGGGTGTGGGTGTGGGCCACTGGCGAGAACTGCCGTTCTCTGGTAATTTATTCTAAACGAAGATTTTATATACCTGACTATATTTTTTCCCTTAAATTATTGTTCTTCAATTTCGGCATTTGTTTTCGTTCTTATTTCTCCCTCTCTTGGTATTGTATATAAATGCAAAATCGTAAAAATATTATGTCTAATATAATATCTTACCTTCAAGTTTGGAACGAATACATAAATTTTCACATAAATCTTTAGATTTAAATCGATTATCATTTCCTCCACATCCCGCGTACCAAAATGTTTGGCATGATCCCGTAGTTACATCAAAAAAATAATTAACTTCCCATTTTTGGCAATGTCCTTTATCTAGAGGTAGAAAACATGCATCTAAAAAGAAAGATTCAAGGATTATACGTTTTTTCAGCAGTTTTTTTTACTTTGTAATGATAATGCTTATATAGCCTTAGACTGGATAGCGGCGGGGACAATAGGAGAAATCCCCCAACAAGTTCTAAAACATAAAAATATATTAGTTGATATGGAACTTAAACCATAGATAGACAAATTCAATCCAATAAAGCCGCTAGTTAGGAAAATTTAAGCACTGTTTCACATTATAAAAATTTAAACGTGCGAGAGTTCGAACGCACGACGACATTCCAATGGTGGTGCATGTAATCATAGCTCACTAGATCCTTTCTCACTAGACCAGGGGTCTCCAAACTACGGCCCGAGGGCCACATCCGGCCCGCAGACAGATTTTGTCCGGCCCGCGGAGACATACTTGAAAACTCCTTAATATTTTTTACAGCAAATAAAATGTTTGTGATAAGTTGGATAAAGAAACACAGAATGGTAATGAGTAAAGACATGTATAATTTATGCAGTAAATTTAACTTCAGCATATAATAACTAACAAATTATTGAAATGAATCCAACTAACATTTTATACATTGTAAGTAATGAACAACACATACCTTATAACAAACATGACATATGAAATGCTAATGAGATGTATGTAATTGAGATTTTCCACCGACAATAGTTTGTAGTTGTGGACTAATTTTACTTGTACCAATTATTAAAAGAGATTTAAGATACTCGTCAGTTAATTTAGATCTGTATATATTTTTTGTGTACTTCATTTTGGAGAAGGTTTTCTCACACAAATAAGTAGTACCAAAAACGGAAAACAGCCCACGAGCAAATTTATGCAAATTATCAAATTGTGTCAGTGGAAGACTCTTATAAAATTCCAACAAAGATGAGTTTTCATATTTGTTCTTAATTATATCACTGCACTGAAGATCAATCATTTCCATTTGAAGTTCCGGGGCTAGGGTTTCAATGTCAGCATCAAAAGGATTCTGAAAAATCTTAATTTGATTCGCAATGGCATCAAAGTCCGAGAAACGAGTATCAAAATTTATCTTCAAAGCACTCAAAGTTTCGATTGCAAAATCGATAGGAAACTCAGTCTCAGTAGTGTGGCTGAATATTTCACATGTTTTAAAATGTGAAAAACATTTACTTCGTAGTTGTGATTGAAACAGTATCAATTTCATCCGGAATGACTTGATATTAGTGTATAAATCAGGAAGATGCTGGTTTTCTCCTTGCAATCTCAAATTCAGTTCGTTCACATGTTTTGTCAAATCAACATAGAGTGCTAACTTCCATAGCCATGCGTTGTTTTATAATTCAGTAAGAGGGCGGTGCTTTTCATTCAAAAAAATTTCGATCACTGCTCGAAGTTCAAAAAAGCGCTGAAGGACTTTCCCACAACTAAGCCAGCGTACGGCAGTATGATAAGGTAAGTCTGTTTCTCCAATCTCTGCAATAAATTGTCGGAATTGTCGGTGATTCAGCCCAAAAGATCTGATGAAATTAACAGTTGATATGACTGGTTTCAGAACGTCAGACATATCCAAACATTTTCCGCACAAAGACTGTTGATGAATGATACAATGTAAGACTAATGGTTTTGAGCCGCCGTCATTTTCTACAGCCTTTGACACAAGAGCGACCACTCCTTTATCTTTCCCACTCATGTTTTTGCCTCCATCAGTTGTAATACCGTCTAGTGACTAGACGGTTGTTGGAACGTTCGGTGAAGTCACCGTGTTTATACCGTCCCTCGCTTACAACAACAGACGGCAGCCGTGCCGTATTTACGTACCCAGTAGCATAGGGGACTTAATGCATCCTTTCATATGATACTGTCGTTCAGTCGCACGAAGGTAGTTTCTTTGATTGCTTGGTACATTATTTTCATTTACACTTTGTGGCTGTTTGAAGTAGGTGCATATTTCATATTATGATGTCTCAAATTGATAGTGAAATATTAATAATATTAATTGAAGCGAGACCTGTTCTTTGGGACAAAACAATAGAAATATATAAAGATAGAAACTTGACGAGAAATGCTTGTAATAGTGTAATGCCGTGCCCTTAACAGTGAATTTGACGAATTAGGTGATAAAGAAAAAAAACACACTTGCTAAGTACAGCAAAATTATTTATATGTTACTGCTAACATAAAACTGCTAAGTATATTATAATAAACTTTATTTTACATAGTTGTAATTAACGTTGAGTATAGAGGGTGTTCCATCAATATGTGTGAATAAAAAAATATTTAATAATATTAGTAAGTCAATAACATATCGAGTTAGAACAAATTTTATATTTTAGTATTACTTATTGTATATCTATGTAATATTAATATTATTTAAAATTTAAACATATTAAAGTCAGAATTTGATATTAGTTTTTTGAAGGTAGATTAAATGTAAGACCAAATACTTACGATGTCGGGATAGTATCACGAGGTTTTTTCCTGGTTTTCCCTCGTGATTTACTATGGAATCTCTAACGCGAGAATTTTACTGTCATCGTTGCATTTGGTTGTCTTTTTAAAGACAGATCACATGCTATGATTTTTTTGCGACGGATATTCTTGAGTTGGGATTGATTTCATGTAATCGAATGAACTATCTTTTAGTAAAGTCGTCCCAGGAACGCAACTCATAAATATTGGCGATATCATTTTAAAGTCTTCTACTTTAAAATGTATAATATGTATACGTCTGAACTGCCAATATAAATGAGTCAGATTAAATAAATTATTAGAAGAATTTTTTTACTTAGTAACAACATGTTTGTTTATTTTAATAGTATTTTGTATTTTGACAACGAAACCCGATTTGGGCTTCGAAACGTTAATAAATTCATTTTTGTCTTAATAGGATGGATTCCCCAATGAATTCAGTTCCTCTTATTTCTCTTTCTTCGACGATAAAGTAACCACAACGCTATAATTTGATTTCGCTCCTTATAATATAACTATACCTTTTATTCTACGAAAATATATTTAGTTTTATATAGGCCAAACGACTCGGTGAAGACTGGAGTAGGGCGGCGGTCACGTTCTATGTGAAATTATCTAAAAACAACATTTAAAACGAGGGGAACAACATTTAAAAATGAGTGGATGACAGAGGGTCTTTTAAATTCTGTACATGAAAAACATATATTGTAATGTTGTTCTGAAGCTGTTTCCTTGTGGAATTTTTGTAATAAACTATTCTAAATGGGAAGTAAGCCACAATTTAAGTAAAAAAATAATTTTATTAACGCTTCGATGCCCGAATCGGATGTTGAAACGTTAATAAAATATTTTTTTTTAGTTCAAATGTGTCTTATTTCCCGTTTACAATAGTTTATTACATAGATTGTATATGAGCTAATTAGATGAGCTAATCCAAGATCCCACAAATAACTTTATAACAAGTAGAACAACGATTATAAAAACAAATTAAGAGGAAACAGTAGCGATCAACAGGTAGCGAAAACGCGTTCCAAGATTGCGGCTGTAATTTTGAATATTTTTTCGAGATATTTGGTACAGGTATTCGTAATATAATAGAGAATGGCGGTACAGAGCCCAATTTGAAAAATATATTAATATGTGGAAATTATTCTGTAATTAAGTACAATATTAAAAAAACGAGCCTGTACCGCCATTAAGAAGAACAAAAAAATACACTTTCTTCAAATAAACTTTTTTATCCGATGCCTAGATTTTGTGTCATTTTGGAACTACTAAAATTTTTTATTTCATTAGTAGTTCCAAAATGACACAAAATCTAGGCATCGGATAAATAAGTTTATTTGAAGAAAGTGTATTTTTTTGTTTTTCTTAATGGCGGTACAGGCTCGTTTTTTTAATATTATATTTAATTACAGAGTAATTTCCACATAATAATATATTTTTCAAATTGGGCTCTGTACCGCCATTCTTTATTATATTACGAATACGTGTGCCAAATATCTCGAAAAAATATTCAAAATTACAGCCGCAATCTTGGAACGCGTTTTGGCTACCTGTTGATCGCTACTGTATAACCTTAAGACTTTTAATTAAAATTATAATAAATAATAACTGACAAAATAGAAATTGCAAATGAATGAAATAAGCATTACAGTACATTAGCACAAAAGTATGGACAAAAAATACCCATTTGTAATGATGCATCGTAATGATACATATCAGACATCGTATCATGTACCTACTTCAGCTACAAAGTGTAAATAAAAATAATATACCAAACAACACAGCAAAATATCTTAATGCGACTCAATTCTTATTGTGTGAAAAGGATAAGTATATCAAAACTACCGCACGAGAAAATCATCGCACGTTCAAAATTCTTATAATGTGAAACAGCCCTAGGGAACTTAATGTATCTATATAAGTTATTATTTATATCATTTATGTAGTTTGGGTTTATCTTTTTGTCCCCCCTCCCCACCTTTATACTACCCGCAGAAAAAGTAAAAGAAAATAGGTATTGGTGAAATGGTGAAAAAACAATGTACCGAATTTATTACAAAATTTTGGCTTATTTGCTCTTTATAAACATAGTTTCAAAAGTTATGCATCACCTAAAATTATGCTCATTTTCATAGTTGATTTTTTCATGAACAGATGAACGGATTCTGCCAGGGGCGTCATTTGATAGGGTCAGGGGGGCATTTGCCCCCCTCACCCAGAAAATGACTGAAATTTACAAAAAAATAGATCAATTTATAATGCTTGCCCCCCTATCAAAATTTCAAATGACGCTCCTGGATTCTGCTATTTTTTATTATTTTAGATTTTTACACACTTTGGCAAATGTTTACTCAAACTTATTTTTTGTACTTCTACCGGGTGGAAAAAAAGAAATGTTTTTCCTATGTTAAGTTTGAGACACCCTGAAGGGAGGACAAGTTACAAGTGTGAGTATAAATCAAAATCGTATTATAGTCGTCTTGTGAACGTTTTGTTTTTAGAATGCCCCTGATATCTTTAGAAACAAAGAAAATATACGGTTTTATTCCTTAATATGTGTTTTAATTGAAACAAAAGTATGAGACACCCTGTAGGGAGAGAAATGTACAAATATGGGTATACCTCGAAATTATGTTATAGTCTCATATTTTGTGAACATTTTATTTTTTAAGTTTCTCTGATATCTTGAATAACAAAGAAACTAGACAGTTTTAATCCCATGTTAATTAATTAGTGTTCTAACTAATGACATGCCTTACAAGAGGAGACCATGTCTTATCATACACAAGATGAAGTTATTTCCTAATACTGCGAGAGGAACAAAGTGTTCACAGAAAGTTCTCTGTGCAAAATATCTGTACGAGCCTCCACGTAGACACCAAATTCGTACTTACTCTCAAGGAAACTCCACCAAAAACATCACAGAGCCTCCATTAAACAATCTCGTCTCTCATATGTTGCGCTGTGCGTACCGCTCACTTGGTCGACAACTAAACTCTTAAGGTGTCGACCAAAATTGTTAACGTTATGTGCCTATCTGTTTTAATGGTTTATTAACTCTTATTTTTATTGTTAATTTAGTTTGGTTTCAGTTAAAACACGTCATGTTAAAGAATAAAACAGTCTAATTTCTTTGCTTAACCACGGGGTTTTCTAAACCCCGTGGTTTAGAGAGGAAGTCAAAATAAAATGCGAAGAAAAGAAGAAAGCCTTTTAACAATACAGAACAAAACAAACACAACAGGCATACAACCACTACAAACGAATCAGAAACGAAACGAATACTTTAGTAAGGCAAATAAAAAGGGAGCACTGGAAGAGTTTCTCAAAACAGATGGAACACGACTTCTACGGAACACAAAAAGAAGTATGGAGAATGATCAAAGGGCAAAGAAAGGAGATGAACGAATTAATAAAAGCGAAACACATTCAGAAGGAAACATGGGTCGACTACTTCCGATCTCTATTTGCTAAAGGCGACGATAATGAACCACCAACACCTGAAGTTACGACAAACGAAGAAATAAACATCGAGGAGGGAGAGGTAAAGGAAGCATTAAGAAAATTAAAATACAGAAAATCTCCAGGAGAGGACAGAATATCGAACGAACTCCTAAAGTACGGAGGACAAGATCTAACTAAACAACTATTAAAACTAATGCAAAAAAAAAATAATACGACAAAACAGAAGAATGAAGATCAAGCATCCTAATACCTCTCTTCAAAAAAGGAGACAAATCAGACCCGGAGAAAAGTGATAACAAACAAGTTGAATGTAATTATAACATTAGCAGAAGAACAACAAGGTTTTAGGTCGGGAAGGTCATTCACTGACGCTATATTTATAATGAGGCAAGTTCAAGAGAAATCGTTGGAATACAACAAACCGGCATATTTATGTTTAATGGACCTTAAGAAAGCATCTGACAGGGTCACATTAAAGGACGTTATCCACTTTTTATACTCGAGAGAGGTACCTCTGGGAATAATTAAAAAGATAGAAAACATCTACCAGAACAACACAATAAAAGTAAAAGTGGAAGATGAACTAACTGACTCAATTGAAGCCGGCAGTGGGATAAGAGAGGGGGATTCCTGGAGTCCTTTATTGTTCAACCTGATCATGGACGGAATAATAAGAAAAAGTAAGAACTAAAAAAGGATACTAAATGGAAGAAAAACAACTTAAAATAATCTGCTATGCGGACGATGCAATACTAATCTCTCAAAGTGAAGATGATTTACAACGTATGCTGCACCAATTCAACATAATCGCCAGAAAATTTAACATGTTAATTTCCTCAAAAAAGACAAAATGCATGGTTATAACAGCAGATCCAATAAGATGTAAATTGGAGTTGGAAGGTCAGATAATAGAACAAGTGATGGAGTTTAAATACCTAGGCACCAAAACTATCTAGCTCCGGAAGGCTCGAAACAGAAGTGGAAGATCAAGTGAATAGAGCAAACAGAGCCGCAGGTTGCCTGAATGACACAATATGGAGAAATAAAGATATCGGAAAAGAAATGAAAGGCAGAATTTACAAAACAGTCATCAGACCAATAATGACATACGCGACAGAAACACGACCCGACACAGAGAGGACAAAAATATTGCTCGAAACAGCGGAGATGAAAACCCTTCGAAAAATCGATGGTAAGACTCTATGGGACAGAGCTAGAAGTACAGATATACGACGGAGATGCAAGGTGGATAACATTAATAATTGGGTAAGAAACAGAAGAATAGAATGGAATGACCACATAAGCCAAATGACAATAAATAGGGTAGTCAGGACAGCGAGAGACGGTTCCCCAATAGGAAGACGATCAGTGAGAAGACCACGAAAACGATGGAACGACAACTTACTAGAGGCACATTGAAAAACAGACAGAGTCATGTCTATACAAAAAGAAGAAGAAGAAGAAAAATGTCTTTGTTTCTGAAGATATCAGGGACATTCAGAAAACAAAATGTTCATGAAACATAAGGCTGTAATACGATTTCGATGCTTACCGACACTTACCTTGTCCTCCCTACAGGGTGTCTCAAACTTAACATCAGAAAAACATGCATAACTTTTGAAACTATGTGTATAACAAGATTAGTAGAATTTTCAGAATTTTTTATATTAGTCAACTTACCTTTTAACATTTTTATATGCAACTCGATGTCGCACACTTTTAAACAATCTTCCTTCGTTTGAAATCTATTGTTATTACCAAGACAACCTCCATACTGACGTTTTATGCATGTCTTTGTGGTTTTATCATAAAACCACTTGAGTTGCATTCTATAGCACGAACCTAAGTCTATTGGAAGTTTGCATATTTCTAGAATAAAAAAATATAAAAAGAACGTTGTCGTGAAACGAAAACAATAGATATATTATATTTCAATTTGTTCAGAAAGTGCCATAACAATATTACTACATAGTTTTATTCTTATTTTATTAGAAATCATCAGAGATTGTATATATGGATATCTCGTTTTCATCAAAATAAGGACCAATTATTCCATGACTATACTGCGTTCCACGGTCACCTTTCAGTACAGACTCTTATGAAGAACAGTGTTGCCAAGAAATATTAATACTTATATTAAATAAATTTTAAAGTATTTTTATACCTCAATTGATCTATTAAATTTGTCAGTATGTATGAGAAATCTTGTAAGCTGTCAAAGCAGAGGGAGTTTAGCTCGGTGATAGCGCGTTCGACCGGAGATCGAGAGGTCCCTGGTTCGAATCCGTGTATTATTTAACTTTTTTTTTTAATTTTGGTAGATATTGTTTTAATAAAAATTTTTAGAAAGTAGTAGGTAAAAATTAGTTTAGTCTTTAAATACAAATAACCTGTTGAAAGTATATTTATTTCGTTGAAATAATATAAGAGAAGTATAACGTGCGTACAAAGTACACGTGTTAAAAAGTACATTTTTAAGGTACTTATGTGAATTGCAGAATTCGTTTCGCTCATTCTGCAAACTTTCACATACGTACCTTAAAATTGTACTTTTAACACTTATATCATAGATAACTATTAAATATAATATTAATCACAGGTTAATTATAATTAATATTCAAATGGCATATCTTTAATATCGTATAAATATCTTTCATAGTACCTATCTATGAAATATTTAAAAATAATAAAACCCACATATTTTTAAATCAAGATGTTTTGGACTTCTGGAATATTCTATTTGTACGGACTTTAAGTTTGTCTGCTTAAAACCGGCAACACTGAGCTGCAAGATTTCATAAGTTGTATATTGGGATATGCTGCCCACACTGCAAAGTGACTGCGGAACGCAGAATAGACACAGCAACCCGAATGGTTACTCAAATACTCAAGCACTGTGGAGGTTTTCCTGTAATAGACCAGGGCGCATCTGTAAAAATATTAGTACATATGGACGTTGAGAGGTGACTCAAATTTTTTTACAGAAATTGCTTGAAAATAACTCAAATAATAATATTTGAGTTATCCTCCCTCTCAAAAAGGTCCGGAACATTGTTTAAATAATCAAAATATTAAAAAATGAAGGAAAAATTCGATTTTTTTATTCGTTTTTTGATTATAACTTTAAAAGTATTCATTTCCAAGAAAAGTTGTACTGACATAAAAGTTGCGTAATTAAATTTCCTACAATATAAAATTGGTTAAAAATTTAAAAATTAGTCATCCTTGTTGCAAAATAGCAATAATTGCGGAAAAACCATACAAAAACATGTATTCGCATTTTACGTTTTTCAACCATTTATGCTACACTTAGGACCTTTATATTTCACCCAGAAAAACTTTATGATACAGTAAAAATACTGTAAATTTCATTAAGATCGGTTCAATAGATTTTGCAAAATAAATTTTGCAATCCAACTTTCGCAAAAAAATATTCATTTTTTCAAAATGTTACAGGACTGAAAATAAAGCAGATAGCAAGTTGAATTTTTTTTGCATATAGAAGTGTACTTTACCTTTCATTTGCAATTTGCAAATTTAAAATCGATTAACTACCACGGCGTCAGGAATTTTTTTAAATAAACATTAATTATTGGTGCTACGCGCAGGACAGCGGATAGTTTACTCCGATTGGGCATTCCAATGATCTTTGATAATGATTGATACATTTTAATTTTTATTACATTTCGATATAAATAAATAAATTTGTTTATTGCAAAATAAAAACACATACTCTATGCTTTGAAATAACACTTTTTTTAGCAAAACCTTTCTTTGTTCATATATTTTAACTTAGAGAATAAAAGTTTATTATTTTTAAACATATGCAATTGTTTAAACAATATTTCACAAACAATAATAAAATTAGTTTGATTTTTGTGGAGTTAAAATATTAAAATACAACAAAATATAGAGTAAGAAAATAATATATTAGATAAAGATTGGAATAAATTTTGGTGGAAATCAATTTGTGTGAATCGAACACCGCTGTCCTGCGCATAGCACCAAAAATTAATGTTTATTTAAAAAAATTTCTGACGCCGTGGTAATTAATCGATTTTAATTTTGCAAATTGCAAATAAAAGGTACTGTACACTTCTATAAGCAAAAAAAAATTCAACTTACTATCTGCTTTATTTTCAGTCCTGCAATATTTAAAAAATGAATATTTTTTGCAAAAGCTGGATTGAAAAATTTATTTTGCAAAATCTATTAAACAGATCTTAATGAAATTTACAGTGTTGTTTTACTATATCATTAAGTTTTTCCGGGTAAAATATGGAGTTCTCAAGTGTAGCATAAATGGTTGAAAAACGTAAAATGCGAATACTTATTTTTGTATGTTTTTTTTCGCAATTATTGCTATTTTGCAACAAGATTGATTATTTTTTAAATATTTAACCAATTCTATATTGTAGGAAATTTAATTACACAACTTTTATGTCAGTACAACTTTTCTCAAAAATGAATAGTTTCAAAGTTATAATCAAAAAACCAATAAAAAAATCTATATATCTATATAATATATTTAATCTAATATAAAAATCTATATAATATATTTTTCCTTCATATTTTGACATTTTGATTATTTAAACAATGTTCCGGACCATTTTGAGTGGGAGGATAACTCAAATATTATTATTGGAGTTATTTTCAAGCAATTTCTGCAAAAAAATTTAAGTAACCTCTCAACGTCCATCTTAAAACAGATGCGTCCTGGACTATAATGGCATCAGGACGTTCAAACCCAAGGAATCAATTTGTTGGTCGGTTGATGTATCCGTTGAGGTGAATGTGACTTTCGTTCGTCAGAAAACCAAACGTTCAGCACACTAAGCTCAGCACCCCTCCACAGTAAATTTCTCTTTCACGTTTATCCGCAACATTTAGCGCTATTTCACATTATAAGAATTTAAACGTGCGAGGGTTAGAACACACGACGACATTCCAATGGTGGCGCATATAATCATATGGAGCCTTTCTAGACGGTGCGGTGGTTGGAACGTTCGGTGAAGTCGCCGTGGTTATACCCTAACAACACAAAACATTCCAGGAATGTACTATCAAAGTTCTATTAATGTTTGAATGTACTGGACATTCAAGGAACATTCGGTGAATATCTGATTAAGTTATTCGTGGAATGTTACCACAAAGCATTCTATGAACATACTACCAATGTCCTATATTTTAAGAGAGGCCATTTACTATTCAATTTGCATTCATTTTAAAATTTGCTGCGCGTGTATATGTATTTAGGCAATCCAAACCACGTGACTTCTGGTTCTGGTTGGCATGGCATACAGGTTACAGAGGTTATGTTTGTAATATCATTTCATTTCATCATTTCACTGTTTATCGTCATATTTTGGATTTATTTGGATTTCGTTTGCTGTATTTTGTGAACTTTTTAAACTTTACCACACTGCAAAGTGATTATTTAAGGAAATTATTATTGGAGACACCAGATGTTTGGAGAAAGGTAGGGCAAACAATTTTTATCAATGTTCATTTTTCTCTGATATTTATCAATATTGATGAATTTTGCAAGCAATAACATTATTTCTTTTATTGTTTTAGATATTTATTGAAGCTGAAAATAATTGGGGATTTAGATCCATATACAATTCAGTCAGAAATGGATTCTACCATAAAGTGCATTCCACCAAATTACTATTATAGATATTATAGATGAAAGCATACAAAAGCCTTCAGGCACATAAATATTTTACAGCTGGATTTGTTTTTAAAGTTGGAGTAAAGTTGGAAGTCACAAGCAACAACTTCGTAAGTACCTACAAGAATATTGAGGAAATCCAGCTCCTGGATACTACTGGGCAAACTAGAAGATTGAAGAGGACAAAGCCTTTTGAACTAGTTTCAGTGATAGTGAAAAGCAGAGCATAATGCTTGTGTGCATGTGTATGTTAGAATAGTGCGGTTAGAAAAGCAGAGCATAGTGCTTGTGTGCCTGTTAGATTAGAGAAGAGACGCTATGGGTAAACTCTTCATTTTAAGGAACAGTAGTAGTAATTTAGGTTAAATTAAAATTGCTCATTGGTCAGAGTTATGACCAGATTGTAATTCTAATGAACAATTCAATACAATGAATCGTCATCGTAGTGATGATTATGGAAAAAAATATATGACAAGATTTTGTGCAATAAAAATGTTTATATTTATCAAGGATGTATTATTTGGTATGGCTACATATACAGTCGGAAAAATGAAAGAATACCCATGAATGAACATATAAAACACGCTGAATTTTCCTGTCACCGTGTCACAAAGAAAATTGTCCAGTGCAAGTAACAATAATTATTACATGTACTTGTGCTGACCAGTTTTTTGTGTGACACGGTGACAGGAAAATACAGCATGTTTTATATGTTCGTTCATGGGTATTCTTTCATTTTTCCTACTGTACTTCTGGTATATCGTCGGTGATATGACAATACCTCCTATCTGCTTTTTCATGAATTTTGTAGGAGATGAAAAACTTGTTTGGGCCACCTCGTGTTTTCATATACTTTTTGATTTGTTTTGTAGTAAATTCAACTATCTATTTACTACAAAACAAGTCAAAACTTACGTATGAAAACAGGAGGTGACCGTAAAAAATGTTTTTCGTCTCCTGCAAAACTCATGAATAAACATATAGGAGGTATTGTCACATCACTGACGATATATTTCAGAGAATGTCTAAAAAATATATTTTGAATGTCCTAAGAACATTCATGGAATGTTTCAACAAGACATTCAGTCTAAACACTATACTGTGAATGTTCAAAGAACATTCGTAGACATTTATGGAATGTTCCAACAATACATTCAAGGAATGTTTAAAATGCTGACACAGCACTTTCCTGGGACTTTACAGGGACGTTCGTGTGCTTTTGGGGACATTCCAGGAATGTTTTCAATGTCCTGTGTGTACCTTCTAGGAACATTCCTGGAATGTTTTGTGTTATTAGGGTATCGTCTCTTGAAAACAACAACAGACGGCAGCCGTGCCGTCTTTACGCACCCAGTAATATAGGGGACTTAATGCATCCTTTCATATTATACTGTCGTTCAGTCGCACGAAGGTAGTTTCCTTGGTTGTTTGATACATGATTTTCATTTACACTTTGTGGCTGTTTGAAGTAGGTGCATATATTTTATATTATGATGTCTCAGATTGATAGTGAAATATTAATAACATTAATTGAAGCGAGACCTGTTCTTTGGGACAAAACAATAGAAATATATTAAGATAGAAACTTAACGAGAAATGCTTGGAATGGTGTATGTATGCCGTGTATGCGTGTAATGTATGCCGTGCACTTAACAGAGAATTTGACGAATTAGCTGATAAAGAAAAAAACACATTTGGTAAGACAGCCAAATTAATTATGTTACTGATAACAACAGTAATTAAAACTGATAAGTATATTATAATAAATTTTATTTTACATAGTTGCAATTAACGTTAAGTAAGTATAGAGGGTGTTCCATCAATATGTGTGAATATAAAAATATATAAATCGTATCTTTTTGCGTTCATAGGATGGACCCAATGAATTCGGTTCCTCTAATTTCTCTTTCTTAGACGATAAAGTAACCACAATGCTATGATTTGATTTCGCTCCATATAATTAAATATATCTATACCTTTTATTCTAAGTGACGGCGGCCGTCACGTCTTGTGTGAAATTATCTAAAAATAACATTTAAAAAGAGGGGAACATTTAAAAACGAGTGGATGACGGAGAGTCTTTTAAATTCTGTACATGAAAACATAGATTGTAATGTTGTTCTGAAGCTATTTCGTTGTGGCATTTTTGTAATAAACTATTCTAAATGGGAAATAAGCCACAATTTAACTAAAAAAAATGATTTTATTAACGTTTCGACGCCCAAATCGGATGTCGAAACGTTAATAAAATCATTTTTTAGTTAAATTGTGGCTTATTTCCCATTTAGAATAGTTGATTACAAAGATTGTATGAGCTAATTAGATAAGCTAATCCAAGATCCCACAAATAACTTAGTAGAACAACGATTATAAAAAATTAAGACTTTTAATTAAAAACATAAGAAAAAAATGAATGTGTGTGTACTCTGTACGCACGTAAGAAGTTATTTTTCTATTATATAATTTCAACGAAGTAAATATACTTAACAGGTTATTTGTATTCTATTTAAATATTAAACTAACTTTCTTATCTACAACTTTCAAAAAATTTTTATTAAAACAACCAAAAATTAAAAAAAAATGAATCGTCCAGGATTGGAACCGGCGACCTTCCAATCTCTGGCCCAACGCTCTACCAATTACATACACCAGGGAGCTTCTTTAATTCACATGTAAGTTTCGGATATAATTACATAATATTTTATTATCTTACTACAGAGAAAGACAAATCCAAAAATCATAATAAATAATACATTTACTAAAAACGCTAATATATTTTGTTAATGGCTTATTTGGGCTGATACAGATACATACATACCTATCTTGAAAGATTAGCAACGAACTATTACTGTCTGTGTGCGCATGCACGCAGATTTATGAAATTTTACTTTCAATCGCGCCTAAAGAAGAATAACTTCAATAATAACTGACAAAATAGAAAATGCAAATGAATTAAATACGCATTACAGTACATTAGGACAAAAGTATGGACAAAAAATACCCTATTGTAATGATACATCGTAGTGATACATATCAGACATCGTCTCATGTAATACTTACCTCAGTCACAAAGTGTAAATAAAAATAATATACCAAACAACACAGCAAAATATCTTCGTGCGGCTCAATTCTTATTGTTTGAAGAGGACAAGTGCGTCAAAACTACCGCACGAGAAAACCCTCGCACGTTCAAAATTCATATAATGTGAAACAGCCCTTAGTCGTTGTCCCATGTTAATTCGGTATGGAAAGCTGCAAATAGATGTGAACATTCGACGTGTAGATGATTCACTTATATTCAGTTTATGTGCTGTTCGTACAAAACTTCTTTGCGGAGAGTGGATGATTTGGTTAACACGCGCCCTTCATTAGCGTGGGTACAAACTGTTTATCGACGACTTGAAGATCCTCTACGTTGACATAATATACACTACCATCTGTATAGTTTATTTAGAATTTGCTCTGTATAGTTTTAGATTAACCATTTACTTGTTTCTAGAACTACCCTTTTACATGTCTCTCACCTGTAGCTTTTGGATAAATGCAAGTCTCTTCACATATTTGTTTATTTGCAAATCTGTTATCGTTTCCGCCAGATCCACCATATTTGAACTTTATACATTGATGTTTATCAGTTCTGTAATGCCATTTACCGTAGTAATTGTAAGGCTTTCCATAATCTGGAGGTAAATCACAATTTTCTAAAAAATAAGATTGTTCATATTAAAAACTGTATTTATATATTCTTTATACGGTATAAACTATTCTTCATAAACAAATGTTTCAACTTAAAATAAAAAATTTATTTCAGCTCAAAGATATCAAATGGGAATGGCATCGTCAACTGTGAAGTTAGATACTTAAATAGGAGAAAAACTAATAGCCAAGTCGGGATACCATTTGACCTTGCATTAGGAGCTGCCCCAAATTTTATTTTTCTAATCTTTAAGGAGGGTCAATAGGGTCATAAATGAATGAGTTTTGGGCAACAATTTTAGAGATCATCAACGCTGTTAGTAAACCATTCAGAGAGAAGAGATTGCACTTTTCTACAATTCACTTAAGGAGATCTTAAAATCCTAGAGATAATTTTGCTTACTTGCTTATTATGAGCAGAAGGCCTGCGATCTATAATACTCTGAATATTCCGACGAGAGTAAACTAAAGCGAACCGAAAAACTACATTTTGATCATGCTAATTCCAATAAGTTTTTCTACAGGCTGGAGAAAAGTTAAAGGTTGAAACGATCTATCAATTTTGGATAAACTAATTACTGAGCTGAGTCGTCGCTTGACAGTTTACGAGTCAGTGAACTCAGTATTTGGTGTTTTGTGTGTTTTTCCAAAACTGAGTGATACTCAAATAAAGGAGTGTGCTACAAAACTGCATGAAAGATATTCTGATGATATTGAACGTGAAATTGAAGATGAATTAGTGCAGTTCAAATCTTTTATAGACCAGCCTTAAGACTTGTAGGGAAAACAAATTATTCCTGCTTCACATACATTTTGGGATATTTATGAGAACAAATTCGAATCGATGTTTCCGAATGTGTCAGTAGCTTTTCAGATTTATCTTACGCTAATGATTACAAATGCAACAGGCGAACGATCATATTAAAAAATGAAAATTATTAAAAATTGTCACCATTCGACAATATCAAAAAATAGACTAGCCTTTTGGCTATTGAGAATGATATGCTCGAAAATTTGGAATTTGTTTTATTTTATTTAATATTTTAAGTAGTTTTGTTTCTATAAAACTCAGAAAAGTTGCTTTATAATTATAAGTCTTGTGCATAGACAATGACGTCGACTTTGCTAAGTAACAAGACACTTACACACACTACACATTACACTAGGTACTTAACTGAAAAATACACTGTACCATGCCAATGGCCATTAGTTGTCAAGGTATTAAGCTCAATATAAAAAAAATTATAAGCCTTATAAGATCACAATATGATATAAGACAAGTTATGTAATTACATAA
Source organism: Diabrotica virgifera virgifera (assembly GCF_917563875.1). Classification (NCBI taxonomy): domain Eukaryota; kingdom Metazoa; phylum Arthropoda; class Insecta; order Coleoptera; family Chrysomelidae; genus Diabrotica; species Diabrotica virgifera. Next base: position 244,052,868 of record NC_065449.1, read on the forward strand.
AACATAATCAACAAGTCATATAGGACAATAATATAAAACATAATCAACAAAATATAAATTAATAAAAAAAGATAAATAATATAGAGGGTCTCTGAACCTCGTCAGTCCTCATACCCTGTAGTCTTTTATTAAGTCAAAGTAATCATTTAGGTTATAAACGCATAATTGGATCAAGCATGATTTTAATTTATTTTTGAATTTTTGAATATTATCTTCATTTCTCATATCAAGTGGCAAACAATTGTAAAATTTAGATCCTGCAAAATCAGTACCTACTAGTTTCAAAAAGAGTTGTGGAATGATTACACACGCTTATCAACCTCCCGTGCCTTGTCGGGTAACTATTATAATCAGAGTTGAGGGTAAAATTTTGAAATTTAGTTTTAACATGAATGCATGGAAAGTCAACAGTCTGTGTTCAATAAAATATTTACGACATGATTGTCTATTATCAATATTGAATATCAATCTAAAAATTCTCTTTTGAGTTATAAAAACTCTAGAAGAGTTCCAAGAGTTTCCCCACAAGACAACATTATAGGCCATATATGAGTAAACCAATGCATAGTACACACTTATCAATTGATTGGTATTAAATAGAGTTTTCAACTGAAGGATCACATAGTAACACTTATTCATTTTTTTGCAGACTTTAGTAACATTTTCATGTCATATTACTTTCTAGAATGCTACCAAGAAATAATGTTGTATCACTAAAAGGTATTTCCTCAGAACTAACTGTGATCTTATAATAATGGGACAGCTTACTGCGCGAGTAGAACTGCATACAAATAGTTTTCTTTGCATTTACCATTAAAGAGTTCCTTTTACACCAGGTTCTAAATTCGTGTGCTACCAAGTTCATTTTGGATATGAGTTCGACTTCAATTGACGCGACAACTACAATAATTGTTGAGAGAACTATATGATCTGCAGTTAAAAAATTTATCAAATCATTGCCATATAAAAGAAATATTAAAGGTCCCAATACGGAGCCCTGCGGTACACCTTGATTAAGATTAAAAACAGAGGACTTCTTGTTATAGATTTATACTAGGAATTTACGATGTTGTATATGTTCTAATGTTTAGGTATTAAAATTCAAATAAAGCTTTCTTAAGTTTTTTAGATTTTATTTTATTTATAAAGACTCTAAAAGTTGTAGTTGATTTAAAATATCTTGTGAAGACCGAAGACATAAAAAGAGTACAGGGAAACTGGCTACAAGCGGTCCAGTGTAGAAAACAGTGGAAATAACTGTGGGGAGATCTAAGTCCAGCAGTGGACGCGATTGGCTGATTGATAATGATGAAATAAACAGTTTCTTGACTATTTCCTTGTTTTATTTCTTCAAGCAACACGTTTTACAAAATGAAACAAAAATTTAAATTTTGGTCTACAAAATGTCAACTAGTATATTTAAGGAATACCTCTCGGATATGGAGTGGTTATCCGAGGTTTCGGAGGGAGGAGGTTTCCTAAGGGGTCTCATAGCTTGGGTTGCCTAGGGACTTCAAGCTTCGGGACTGCTTGTTAATTTGTATGTGACATGTCTTTCCTTACTTTATTTACTCTATAGGTACTCTATAGTCTATAACACTATAAACAGAAAAAAGTAGAATGAAACACCTTGTGATGGAAAATATTACCAGGTTTAGGAATAGGGTCACATCCGTCAAAATTAGGTCCAACGGCAAACTCTACACCATCGTGGCAGCAACCATATTTGGATATCTTACAGGTAAGCTTTGGAGTAGTTGTTTTAGTGGGGATGGTCGTAGTCTTAGTGGTAGTTACTGGTTTTGTAGTAGTGGTAGTGGTGGTACTGGTGGTTACTGGTTTTAGGGTAGTAGTAGTGGTGGTACTGGTGATTACTGGTTTTGTGGTAGTAGTAGTGGCGGTACTGGTGATTACTGGTTTTGTGGTAGTTGTAGTGGTACTGGTGATTACTGGTTGTGTGGTAGTAGTAGTGGTTGTACTGGTGGTTACTGGTTTCGTAGTAGTAGTAGTGGTGGTGGTAGTGGTGGTTACTGGTTTTGTAGTAGTAGTACTGGTGGTTGTTGGTGTTGTAGTTACTGGTTTTCTGGTAGTAGTAGTGGTGGTAATGGTAGTTACTGGTTTTGTGGTAGTAGTACTGGTGGGTACTGGTTTTGTGGTAGTAGTGGTGGTACTGGTGGTTACTGGTTTCATAGTAGTACTACTGGTAGTTGCTGGTGTTGTAATAGTAGTTGTGAGTACTGGTTTTGTGATAGTAATTTTAGCTTTACCGCCAGCAAGTAAATCATCTATTTCTGCAGAACTATATGTTGTAGTTGGATTTGGATATGTTGAGATAAATTGTTGAACGTAATCTGTAAATACAAAATTAATTAAAAAAAATATATAGATGCGCTTCATCAAGAAGACATGCACACAGTTTCCCAATCAACATTGTCAACTATTAACATTTATAGTACAGCGCTATAATAGAACTACACCTGGTGAAATACTTACTTTGTATGTCGCTGCACATTGGTAACTCACTGGGTGTTGAGGGAAATATTCCAGTGTAAGCATCCACAATTTTCACAGGGTTACCAGGTCCAGGCTGATCTGGTTTGACTACAACCAAGGAAGTAAAATCGGTTACCAGGGAATGATTCTTAGCTATTTCTATGCCAATTTTGGCAAGCGTAGTATCTCCTGTTACACGATATTGATCCGCTAATTGTTTTACTGTTAAATACGCCCAAACTCTTTCCAATTTTACCAAAGGAATACCAGTCTTTGCTTCATAGTCAATGGGACCTTTTTTGCCCTTAGCTGAAATTTTTACTGGCACAGTGCTGACACTAGATCCTAGAAAACATAAACTTTTTGAAATAATTAAGTAGTTTAGTAACATTGTCAAAGATATACTTAAGTTGTAATATAATATGTTAATTTTATTAATTTAGTTTCTACAATAACTGTAAATAAAATACAACACTGAACATTCTACGATAGATTTTACTTTGCAGACAAAAATACGATTAGCATAGACTTCTACAGTGCACATACAGCGCAACAAGCGACATTAACAAGCAATTCGGTGATTAGAAAGTGGACAGAGGGAACAATAACGTTTTTAAGATCTTTCCGGGAAGGTTTTTAATTTGGTAAACAAATTGTATTAGTTTTTAGATGTAAAACTAGAAAGTAGAAAAAAACTAATTATGATATTTCTTGAAATGTAACAAATTGGAAAAGTTATGTGGAATCAAGGACGGCGCAATCCAGAAAACGAGGGAGTGAAGAAACAAAAGATTATAGTCAAATCATTTGTCGGAATGGAGAAAATTTATTTATATCAAAAGCATATTGTTTATTTGTTTATTGAACAATTTTTTAACGCAGTTAGTCATTTCAAATTTGAGAAATCAATTCAAAAGAAGAAAAGTAAAATTCATTCAATTTAGTATGAGTAAATAAGAAATTAATTAAATTAATTAAATAAATAATTTTGTCAAAACAAGGAGATATCAGAGTTAGAGTTCAATTTATTAAGTAAGAGATTGTTGCAACAAAGTTAAATTTTAGTATTTTTTTAGTCGTATGTACACGGCTTATTTGATAAAAACAATAGATTACATTTATATGATTTTGAGTGTTTTCAATTTCCCTGTTCCCATCCTAGAAGAAGTAAGCAACTAGAAATACTAGAAGCCACAGATCACAGGTATTGTATCAAATACAAAATTAGCCCTGAGAATAAAATTGATTGGAAAATTTAATTTGAATTTAGTTGTGTTTTTACATAGGCAGTAAATAAAATAATTGAATAATCAATTAAATTAAGAATTTGCTAATCAATCTAAACAAATAGATAAAGTAGAGCATAACAATACATACTAATATTATCTGTTGATAAACCCTTATATATTCCCACTTGAACCAGTAAACCTCATCAAAAATATCCTCATACAGTCCACCCCCGGAAATTGTATTCATAATTTCACATATAGGGGAGTCAATTTAAAAAGTTGCCACCCATATAATTTGGCCCCTATAGAAAATCTAAAAATATACAAAAACACGTCAAATTTATTTGTGAGGGGGACATTTTATAGACCACTTTGCAACTAAATTACACTAACCCTCTAGCGAGGGCGGACACAACCCCCAAAATCTTTAATGGAAAGGGGGGATGAGTGATACCTCATTTTAAAGGTCGTTAGATTACCTTTTCAAAAATACCACATACATTATATTTCTTTTCAGTAATTTTAATTTTTTTATAATTAATTTTAATAATTAAATATCGAGTTCAGAACTCCAAAATTTTTTTGGAATATTGAACTCCTAATTGAATTTTTTTTGGGGTGTTGAAGTATTTAGAGTATTTTTTTGAAGTATTTTTGGAAAAATCAAGTAAAACCGTAAAGATATTAAGTATAGAGTTCAGAACTCCAAAATTTTTTAGAGTATTGAGTCCAAAATTTTTCCAAAAGTACTGAAAAGGAATATAAGGCATGTGATATTTTTGAAAAGGTAATTTAATGACCTTCAAAATGAGGTATCACACAACCCCCCTTTCCATTAAAGATTTTGGGGGTTGTGTCCGCCCCCGCTGTAGGGTTGATGTAATTTAGTTGACAACTGATCTACAAAATGTCCCTCTTACAAATAAATTTGACGTGTTTTTGCATATTTTTATATTTTCTATAGGGACCAAATTATACGGGGTGGCAACTTTTCAAATTGACACACTGTATGTACAGTACAAGCTGATTCATACACTTACCCTTTCCAACAATCATCAATTCCGATCCTTTAAAAAATATTGGAAATTTAATTTGTGTAACTTGATTTGATGGGGGTAAATTATTGACAGCGACGTTACTTAACAAAGGGACTGAAATAGATTTGTAGAAACTTTGAATATATTTTGATGAATCCAAATCGATAGAAATTTTATGTTCTTCACCGTTGTTAAGTCCACTTAATTTTTGTAGAAAGATTCGGTCTACATCTGGCTCTTCCCCAAAAGACAGGGAATATATTGGAGTATTGTAACCAGCTTTATTTACGTTTGTAATCTGTAAAACACATAGAACATAATATAATGATAACATGAGTGGTGAATGTTCGAACGCATCAAATAAAGTAATGGAAAAATCTAAAATATATAATTATTATTTTTATTAAAAGATTAAAATTACACAACATGGAACGTTGGACAAGAATATCCAAGAAAGGTGCACACAAGGAAGGAAAGCTATCGCATTATTGAACAAAATCCTATGGGACCAAAGTATCTCCAAAGAAAATAAACGTAACATCTATAACAGCATTGTTAAGAGCATTATAACATACAACAACGAAGTTTGGCCACTTAAAGAAAAATCCGAAAATATGCTCAGTACAACTGAAATGGACTTCTGGAGAAGATCTGCTGGTATATCAAGAATACAAAAAATGAGAAATACAAGAATATTGGAGATAATGGATGTAAAGCATACAATAATGGACGATATAAAAACAAAGCAACTAAGACGGTTTGGCCACGTACAACGTATGGAAGAAGACAGATTACCCAAGCAAGTGCTACGATGGGCACCAAAAGGACGGCGGAAAAGAGGAAGACCTAGGAAAAGCTGGATAGAAGGAATCCATAGGGAAATCAGAGAAAGAGGCTTGAACGAAGACATGTGCTACGATCGAGAGCAATGGCGATTGGGAATCGGAAGACGTCGTAGAACGTTATGAACCGATTATATATATATATATATATATATATATATATATAAATATATATATATATATATATATATATATATATATATATATATATATTATTTTTATTAGTTCTACTCCTAATCTGAGTATTGGGAACTAATCTTTGTATTAATTTTACCGTGCTGGACAGGCGGGTAGTAAGATGCAACTTGATAGATCTCCCTCGGCTTTCTTTGCTCCGGCGATTCGTTGGTTTGCAAATTTTTAAAAGCCACGAATGGTGTAACCAGAAGATTAGTTCTGATAAAGTTTTATTTTTAATATTGTTAATATTAAAAGTAAAACTTTCATTCAGCGATAATATAAACATACGTGCATAGAAATCGGCCCACTTAAAAATTTGGTCATTTTTGATGTCTCATATATCCTAAACCTGTTGGCCGATTTAAGTGATTTTTTAAACATGTTATAGCCTGATTTTTTAACAATATCACTGTAATAAAATTTATTGCTAAACAGGTAAATTTTCATTGTATACCGGGTGTACCAATCAAACTGTGTTTTTTCTCAAAGTTCGCATCACCCTGTGGAATATTGTAGCATTTGTGAAATATTGAAATTAAAACCCAACTATTGCCTCAGAGTTTCTTAACATTCTGTTTTTAGATTTATTCTCTTATGTTGGATAATAAAAAAGTTAGGTACTTTAACAACTAGACGTGTTCTTCATCAATACACGGTGTTTTTATATAAGTGCGACAAACTTTAAGGGGTAATTCTGCATGAAAAATAATGACAGTTGGCTTTATAAACGTATGTCCGCAAATATTTCGTTTCCGAGATACGGGATGTTGAATTTTTTCTTACAAACTGACGATTTATTTATTGCTTTAAAACCAGTTGAGATATTCAAATGAAATTTGGTAGGTTTTAAGAGATATTTATTGCGGATTTTTGACATAAAATTGAGAATTTTATATTCACCATTAGCGTGCATACGGGTGATATAATCGGTCATATTACACGTATGTGCGCTAATGGTGAATATTAAATTCTTAATTGTATGTCAAACAATGCGCAATAACTACGTCTTAAAATCCAACAAAGGACCCCGCACAAACCTTATGGAAAATATGTCCCAGTGGATTTCGTTCATACTTTGGGAAAATACTTTTTGAAGCATCCTGATAAAAAGTTCTCATGGGCACAACTCAATTGTATGAAGGATTTTCAAATAGACGTCCAAACTCGGAAAATTATAAGATTTACGGGGTATTCCAACTCAGTGAGTTACTGGTTATTTGGCAACATGTAGAAGTTTGGATCAAGGAAAAGTACTAGTAGTCTATGATTTTTTCCTGGCTATCCAATGGCGACCTTTACTTTGACCTTGACCTTCAACGGACGTCATCTTCTAGAGTTTCGAGGGTTTTAGGCATTAAATTGATATAAACAGATTACTCATGGGTTTTTGGGATCGCTAAATACGAATATACCATCCGGATGACGTGGTGGCCATGGCCACTGCAAGGGACGTCGTCTTCTAGAGTTTCGATGGTTTTCGGCATTTAATTGATGCAAATGAATTACTGGAGGGTTTTTTGAGGTTGCTAAACACGAATATGCCACCAGAACCGACTCCTGGAGCACCTGGTTTCCAAGGCCAATGAAAAAGGCTCCTGGAGTTTCGAGGGTCTTTGGTACTACGTTAGTGCAAACGGATTAGTTATAGGTTTTTGGGGTTGCTGAACACGAATACGTGATCAGCACAGACACAGGAGCACCCGGTGCCTAAGACAGGTTATCTTCTGGAGTTTCGGAGGAATCAAATGGATCACTCTTAGGTTTTTGGGGTTCCTGAACATGCATACACTATCAGACCCGACCCACGAATCAGATTGTGCCAATATTCGTGTTCAGCAACCCCAAAAACCTATAACTAATCCGTTTGCATTAATGTAGTACCAAAGACCCTCGAAACTCCAGGAGCCCCTTTTATTGACCTTGGAAATCAGGTGCTCCGGCAGTCGGTTCTGGTGGTATATTCGTGTATAGCGACCTCGAAAAACCCTCCAGTAAATCACTTGCATCAATTAAATGCCGAAAACCATCGAAACTCTAGAAGATGACGTCCCTTGCAGAGGCCCTGGTCACCACGTCATCCGGAGTTCAATTCTGATGGCATATTCGTGTTTAGCGATCCCAAAAACCCATAAGTAATCTGTTTATATCAATTGAATGCCGAAAACCCTCGAAATTCTAGAAGATGACGTTCGTTGAAGGTCAAGGTCAAAGTAAAGGTCGCCATTGGATAGCCAGGAAAAAATCATAGACTACTAGTACTTTCCTTTGATCCAAACTTCTACATCTTGCCAAATAACTAGTAACTCACGGAATTGGAATACCCCGTAAATCTTATAATTTTCGGAGTTTGGGCCTCTATATCTTGAAAATCCTTCATACGATTGAGTTGTGCCCATAAGAACTTTTTCTAAGGATGCTTCAAAGGGTATTTTCCCAAAGTATGAACGAAATCGACTGGGACCTATTTTCCATAAGGTTTGTGCGGGGTCCTTTCATTGGCATATCTCAACCGGTTTTAAAACTATAAAATAAATCAGTCAGTTTGTAAAAAAAATTCAACATCCCGTATCTCGAAAACGAAGAATTTGCGGACATATGTTTATAAAGTAAACTGTCATTATTTTTTATGCAGAATTATCCCTTAAAATTTGTCGCACTTATTTAGAAACACCGTATATTGATGAAGAACATGTCTAGTTGTTAAAGTACCTAACTTTTTTATTATCCAATATAAGCGAAGAGATTAAAAAACAGAATGTTAAGAAAACCTGAGGCTATAGTTGGGTTTTAATTTCAGTATTTTATAAATGCTAGAATATTCAGGGTGATGCGAACTTTGAGAAAAAAACACAGTTTGATTTGTACACCCGGTATACAATGAAAATGTACCTGTTTAGCAATAGTATTATTACAGTGGTATTGGTAAAGAATCAGGATATAACATGTTCAAAAAATCACTTAAATCGGCCAACAGGTTTAGGAAATATGAGACATCAAAAATGACCAAATTTTTAAGTGGGCCGATTTCTATGCACGTAAGTTTATTTTAGACTAATAGCATCCATCTAATAGTATTTATGAATTGGACAGTTCTATGGACAACAACGTGATTTCCATGAACTTTAATTACAATTTACGCCATTATGAATCAAAATTCAGAGTTGACGCAATGATATGAAATAATTTTAATTTTGAGACGGGTCTATTCATGTAAATTTTATTGCGTGGCATTATATTTTATTTTAAATTTAAATAAATAGCAATATGGTAGGAAAAAAAGTTACCACTTGATTGATGTAATTTGTATCGGAACTCCCACCATTTGGCAATCCGTCTGTCAGGAAGACAACAATGGGCAAATATATATTTGGGTAACGTTGTTGAGTCTTTGAGACAGCTAGTAGTCCAACTTCTAAACCTCCTATACTATTAGTACCACCGGAAGCATATAATCCATCAATGGCATTCTTCATTGCTTCAACATTTTGCTTGGTGGCTTGAATTATTGAAGGAGTATACGACTGGAAAACAAAAATTGTTAAGAATTTAAGCACGTACGTAGGTAAATAAATTTGATACGATACATTAACCTTTATACCAATGATGGCGAGCGTTTTGAGCTCGCGTGTCAAAATTTGAAAAATCGAATCTGATTCTTGCGACGTGTCACACAACATAAAAATGAATGTGTGTGTACTTTGTACGCACGTAAGAAGATATTCTTCTATTATATACGTAATTTCAACGAAGTAAATATACTTAACAGGTTATTTGTATTTTATTTAAAAATTAAACTAACTTTCTTATCTACCACTTCAAAATTTTTTTATTAAAAGAACCAAAAATAAAAAAAATGAATCGCCCAGGATTTGAACCCGCGTCATTCCAATCTCGGAGCTAACGCCCTACCAACTACACCAGCTAGGTCCTTCTAATTTATATGTAAGCTTCGGATATAATTACACAACACGGCGACAAATACAAAATATTTTATTACTTTACTACAGAGAAACACAAATCCAAAAACACAAGAATTATAATAAATAATATATTTACTAAAAACACTAAAATATTCTTTTAATGACTTATTTGCACGGATACAGATACATAAGCTTTGATCGCGCAGTACGTCCTGGGTATACCCAGAGGGAGAACGCCTGCGCATTACAAAATTGGGCGTTCGCGGAGTCCAAATCTTTCCCTCTGAACACCCTCCGGATTTTTAATTCGGTGTTCGCGCAGTACAGAAAAAAGATCCTGACGTTCGAGGATTTTGTTTCGGATTTTAATTTCGCACAGGCGCACAAAATATTTGGGAAGAATTTCTTACTTGACATTCTGTTCTTACTCCTTCCAATTCTTAACCTAAAATATTGTTTTGTTAAACAATTTGTAGATGTAGATTCTGGTTTTTAAAGTTTTGAAATTATGTAAAGTGTTGTGTCATTTAAATATTCTTCAAACAAATTTTAATATTTTTTATATTAAAGATTGTGGTTTATTTTTCAGTTTAATTTATGAGTTAAATTAGTCTCTTATTGAATATAATGAAACATAAACAATACATCAAACTTATTCTGAAACTATTTCTTGTGTCTTGTTATATTTCATTATTTTTGTGGTGTAATAAACCACAACACAATGCCACAACCCATTAAATTCAATACATAGATATCAAAATTGGAAATGATTGTTTTACTAAATTATTCCTTCCTTCAGATAATGTTCAACCCTCATGAAGTTAAAGGTAATTTTTATATCTACATATCAACAATCTTACACTCTACAAAAATGTAAGCTGGATTTCAGAGTGGAAATAACCACATTATATTGTGGAAATAATAAAGAAAGACTCTAATCAAATTTCTACCTTCTAAGAAAGGCATTGAATTATTGAATAGAAAGTTAATCCTTTGCCTGTTGCCTTTATTCTCTTTTCTTTTTTGACATTTATTTCGAAATAAGAAAGAGACAACAAAAAGCTTCCTTCTCTAACCTTAATGTATGCAACCCGTCATTACATTGCGAATCCGAAAATTGTTCGCGGAGCGAAAAATCCTGAGCATGTCCAGGATAAGTTTACGTTGACGCCTGCGCATTGGAAACTAATCCCGAACTTACTCTGGGTATGCTCGATTTGTACTGCGCGAACACTACTATAAATACCTATCTTCGGCATCGGCTTCGGCCACCTTCGGCCACCTTCGGCCAATATTTAAACCTTCGGCCAAAATTTAGCTTCGGCCAAAACGAAGCCGAAGGTTTCGCCGAAGGTGGAATAATAAAATGCTCTGTCAGTATTACTATACTATATAAATAATCTCTAAACAATATATGCTTCGGCGAGTCTTTGATAATTTAAATAATATTTACACCCTATTTTATACCATAAAATAAAACGTTTTACAAACCTGCAGATAGTAGGTAGGATATAAATTTTAACAATAGGCCAAGATGTCTCAAAGATCTTCCTTTGAATATTTCTCACGTAGTAAAATTCTGAAAAACTATAATAATTTTATTGTATTTGTTAAAACTCAAGAGTACTGGTGTTTTGACTACCTAAATATTAATGGAAAAACATCGACCATCGACTATCCCTACTATGAATGGTGGCAAGCTTCTTTTTCTTACGTATAATTAGTGTTGCCCAAAATCGGTCTTGGTCTTGCAGTGTTGGTCTTGTTCTTGCATTTTCTCAAGACCAAGACCAAGACCAAGACCGCCTAATTTTAGCAAGACCAAGACCAAGACTTACCCTGCAAGATTTGAGCAAGAACAAGACTAACCCTGCGAGACTCTTGCGTCTTGCAGTTATAATCGAGTGTCATTTAGGTAGTATAATATTTCGGGTATATGTTTAGATGCATAGAGACTCTTTGAGACGCAAAAAAATATGTACCTAACAAAAATTTGTAAAATTGGACTTATGCGCATTACGAACAATACAATAAGCATACATAGCGAATCAAAATATCGATTAAAAGAACATTTGCACATTTTATACGTACTCAGAGGTCAGAAGTACAATGTAAAAACAAAACATTTTGAGCATTCTGCCCCAGCAGACGATTATTCTTTCACTCTGAAATTAATTGTCCAGATTTTGATAATAGCCGCCACAACATTTTAAAAATATTACGTTATCTCAGCTTAGCTGACAAAAAATTAAAAAATATAATACATATTACAAATTTTATCGGCCTATAGACTAACATTGTTTGTGCTGAGTGTGCAATATCGGTTACACACCAAAATTTGCTGAAAATGCGCAGCTATTTTCGACTAACTATCAATAACAGTCTATTTCTATTATATTTTAACATAATGAACAATAAACAATAAGTTTCTTTCTTTGGTATGCATATCCTTCGGCGTTTATGACACCAAAACATGTCTAACAGACACATGTCTGTTAATCGCTAAACATATTATGTTACCTTTTCAGTTTTCGGTATGCTTACGGCTTACCTTTGATAGAGAAATTTAAACTCATTATTCTTTTTAATCGCGCAGCAGACTACAAACAAAAAATTAACAGTTTAAAAGGAATTTCATTGATATTTTCGCATTTTAAACTTACAGATGAAGTCTCTATTTTCATGCTTTTGTAAATTACTTTAATCATTGTAGTATTTGTTATTCAAAAGTAACGAGACAAATTAACAGATAATTCCGGCTACTCTATAAACAAAATACAGAAATATTTAAAGTATTTAACGAAATAACGGTAGGGTATTGGACTATTGGACTAGGGAAAGTAACAATATCCTACTTAGGGTATTGGATAGTAAAGAGTATAAAGAATTGTCATCATCATCAATGGCCTTACAACTCTTCGTGAGTCTTTGCCGCGTTTACTAGTGCCTTCCATGTTTGTCGGTCCTGCGCCACTAATTTCCATTGTCTCAATCCCATTTTCTCTAGATCTTCTATAAAGAATTGTACTTTGTATTAATTCCTGGTCAAAAAAATTAATATAAAGATAAAGTCTTAGTAACAGTAACATCAAAGCAATTGCGTACTGTTCTGTAATTTAATTTGTATTGTATTTTATTCCTTATTTAAATAAGTGGCAAATTGTATGTCTTTTATTCCATCTCATATAAGGTGAGAGTCGATCAATTCCTTTCTAGACAGATTAATGGTCTTTGAAATACAGTCAACTTAATGTCATTAATTTGGTTTTTTGTATTTTAACCATGTTATAGTTTTGGCACATTTAAGCTTATTAAATGCAAACGTTTATTAAGAAACTGACTCCCGTGGGCCATGGATAGCTCAGTTAGAGCATTAGCACGGATCGCTTAGATCGTGCCGATCGTGGGATCACACCTTACCCAATTTCAGTTTAGACGTTTATTAATTTTATTGGTCATTACTATGGCTATGTTAATTCAAGATTAAAATGTGCCTACTCTGTTACTGTGTACAGATTCTAAAGGTGCCGGTGGGGATGGCGTCTATGCGTAGTATTATAGTCGGTGTAAAGAGAGGGCGTATTCGAAATGATGAAATAGCAAATAATATAACATTTGTTATTTCATGACTTCGAATACGTTCTCTCTCTTACACCGACTATAATACTGCGAATAAACGCCATCCCCCACCGGCACATGTAGAATCTGTGAAACGTACGTTGTAACTGCGAGACTTGCAAGACTCTTGCTGCAAGACCAAGACCAAGACCAAGACCGAGAGTGCAAGACCAAGACCAAGACCAAGACCAGGTGTATTGGCGCAAGACCAAGACCAAGACTCTCTAAGTCTCGTCTTGGTCTTGCATTTGGGCAACACTACGTATAATACTTATTAGGATGTTTGATTTCGAATATTAGCTACCTACCAGAACCAGTAATCATAAATACTCACTAACTTTAAAGTTTTTTAATGTTATTTATTTTTATTATCGCTTCTATTACCAAATAATGTATAAATGTTTGACTTTTTATCTTATAATTTCATATTTTTGTTTATCACTTATCAGTTAATAAAAATATAATGCACATTATTTAAATTATTAACATATAATAAATTTTTAGCCACCTTCGGCTTTGGCTTCGGCCGAAGTTATCCTACAGGCCGAACTTCGGCATCGGCTTCGGCTTCGGTAAAAAAATCACATTCGGTCGGTCTCTATTAGCAAGGAACTACATACTGTCTGTGTGCGCAGGCGCGCAGATTTATGTACAATTTTACCCTCAATCGAATCGCGCCTAAACAAGAATATCTTCAAAAATATCATTTTAAATACAAAAACCAAAATGTTGAATCCGATGATTTACCTCACAATAAAACACTGAAAAACGTTTGTTTTTCGATACTTCCACAAAATTTATTACAACTATGTTATTACTACAGCTGTTTCGGCAACGTGCCTTCCTCAAGTGATATATTTTACAATGTGTTTGCCTTTTTAAGTCTTTAACTGAAGAGGTTGAGGAGTGGGGAGCTGTTTGTCTCGACTTGGTCATTCAGAATTATATCTGTATTTTTCAATTTATTAATTTCCATTGATTCTAAAAGTGATAGCTTAAGGCCTTTATTTTGAATATGTAGAATTTGAAACTCTTCATTGAAAGAATGATTATGATCTAGAAGGTGAAGTGTGTATGTAGAAGTGTCTGTTTTTCTATTGTTGAAAGCCCTTTTGTGTTCTGTTATCCGTTTGTCAAAAGTTCTGCCAGTTTGACCGATGTAAGTTTTCGTACAGTCACCACAAGTTAGTTTGTACACACCACTCTGTAGTTGCTTTCTCTTTCGGCTTTTTTGTTTTTAATATGTTTGCTTAAGTTGTTGTTAGTTCTGAAAGCTGGTGTTATTCCTTTCTTTTTTATGTATCTGGCTATTTTTGTTGTTATTTTGCCAGTATATGTGAGAGAGCAGAAGGTACTGGGTTCTTTCTGTGGTGGTGGATACACTAATTTCAAAGCTTTCTTATGGAGTTTTTGGTTTAAAATGTTGTTAACTGTTTGTTCGTTATAGCCATTGTTTACTGCTATTTGTCTAAAGGAAGCCGATGATTTACGTTTAGAGATTTGTTTTACATAGTTCATTGACATTTAACATAAAAAATATCAATCATATATAGGGTGTTTGATTAGGAATGGGCCATAGCTTAACCTTAAATTCCTGAGATTAAAATAGGTAAATTTAAGCAAACTTACCTTAGCGCAAAAGTTGATATAACTAACCGAAATACAGGTTGTCAAAGATAAACTTTTATTTTATTTATTCTTAAATATTTCCTAACATGCATGGGATAATAACACCAAATTTGGTATGCGAGGGTTTTTTGGGACCCAAAAATGATGTCTTGCCCAGAGGGCGCCACATACGCCTTTCAGCGCTCATGTAATAGGTTCAATTTTTTTTACCCACTCTACATACTTTTTGAATCAAAACTTTTATTCTCTTAATATTATTACTTAATAAAGGTATACTACATTTATCTCCCTAAACTCAATAGTTTTCGAGATAAACGCATTTTAAATTTGCTAGGCAACATAATTTTTAGCATAGTGTCATTGTAGTTACACCCAAAAAATAACTTAAAACCAAAAAAATTTGGAAAAATGTATCGCAAACTTCTTCAAATGGAATTTGTGACGCAATGACATAAAGCTGAGAACTGGCACAATTATTATGGTTTCAAGTTTACATATTTTTCGGGTGTACATACAATGAGGGCTGAAAGACGTATGTGGCGCCCTCTGGGTAATACATAATTTTTGGTGGCAAATTTAGATTTATCATCCCAAAAAAACCCCGCTTACCAAATTTCGTGTTGTTATCCCGTGCCTGTCAGGAAATATTAAAGAATAAATAAAATAAAAGTGTAACTTTGACTTTGTGTATTTCGGTTATTTTCAACTTTCGTACTAAGGCAAGTTAGCTTAAAATCGACCTATTTTAAGCTCAGGAATCTAAGGCTAAGCTATGGCCCATTCTTTACCAAACACCCTGTATAGACATACAATAAGAGAGAATCGGCGATTGTATTTCACTTCATTTTGAACACCATCGGTACCCAACACGTGTTTCGTCTTCATATCAAAGACTCGTCAGGAGCACCTAGATGAGTGTTCAGAGTGAAATAAAATGCAACAAGCCTAGGCCGTTTAATAAACTAAACCGACTTTAGTACGGTAGGTACGAAATTTTTATGAACTAAATAAAACGACTTCTCTCGTATAGAAAGAAATCCCTTCAGTAGCGAACGGCAAACGTGAATTGTGAATTTCAAAGCTTTCATAAAAGCAATGAAAACGATGTAAGGAACCAGTTTGTCCCACAAATACATCCATAAAACAACGTTATTTGCCACGCATTCGTCAAGTACGGAGAAACCGTAATATAAGAGAATCGGCGATTGTATTTCACTACATTCTGAACACCGTCGGTAAACTCTACACGTGTTTCGTCTTCATATCAAAGACTCGTCAGAATCATCTACATGAGTGTTCAGAGTGAAATAAAATGAGACAAGCCTAGGATGTTCAGAGTGAAATAAAATGAGACAAGCCTAGGATGTAGAAATAAATGAAAGGACTTCTCTCGTATAGAAAGAAATCCTTTCTATATATATATATATATATATATATATATATATATATATATATATATATATAACAAAGGAGCACTCGTAAGTGTAGGGTTTTATCGGTCAAGTGGGTGAAAAAAGAGACAAAGAATTCAGCTACTTCATCTATTTATTGAAGACGTTTCGTCTACTGCTCAGTAGACATCATCAGTTCATCTACAAAAAGAGTGTTATAAGAAACAACATCCAAAAGAGAGGTAAAAAAGCACTAGCGTTACCTTAAAAAGACATGTAGCAAAAGATAAGATGTACATAGTAAAAAAAACCTTATCCATGAACCAATGTAATGTATAAGTATGTAACATTTAAGTGTATAGTTAATATTTAAAAACTTTAGTACAGCCAAAGACAAGACCATGTGGTAACAGTCACATATAAAAAACAAGTGGAAAAAAGCTGGCTTGCTTTTTTTTCAAAGTCAAGAATGAACCAAGAAAAAACCAGATTCACACTTCCAAAAATTTAGTAGTGTTTAAGCATACTTCATTTTAACCTTAGGCAACATCATTAAATGAATATAGTGCTAATATGCAACTTCGAAAATTTAAAGTTGAATAGTTACCAGCAGGTCATCCTAGCCCAACGGACACACAAAAGAAAATGGAGTTTGAATTATCAGGTGTAAACTGACATCTCGCCAAGAGGCAGGCAACCTTTAAAAAATTTTATAACAAAGAGTGACTGACAACTGCAGCGCAGCGCGGTAAAATTTAAATTGATGTATTTAAAACAGTTATAAAAGTGTTTAAAAAGTGAAAGTAATATCAAGAAGTAATCAAGGGATGTACCTTATACCTCGTAGACAAGAATCACAGTTTATTTTAAACAAGTGAGGGCACTTCACACAATTATATGGAAAAGTGCCTACGTTAGTACTGGTCATCCAGTTACTAACGAATATATAAGATAGTACAATAGTATAACTCCCATATATCGCAGCTCAAAATGCAAGAAAAAATATGCAATAATTTAAGAAAATTTATAAATCAGTTTAGCAAATTGTAATTTATAATTAATATCAATAATGCAAAATTTTATCCTATGGAAAATTTTAAATTGTTCAATCTATTAAGTAACTGTTATTATCAAAAAAAAAAAGTGGGAAAAGCTTGAAAAAACCACCAAAAACTTTTTTACAATAAAATAATTTAAGTGTAATAACATCTACTGATTCCGCAAGATCAATATTAAAAGAAGTGGGAAAAGCCGATAAAACCCTACACTTACGAGTGCTCCTTTGTTATATTGGAATTGACGGTCGTACTCCTTTATGATATATATATATATATATATATATATATATATATATATATATATATATATATATATATATATATATATATATATATATATATATATATATATATACATATATATACTACTTCTTACCGAAAACTGACTAGCCAAGCTTCCGTAAGGTAAGTGTTCTGGGTCCATGGAATTAAACACATCTTTTCTACCTTTGTATATATCCCAATCGTAAACGTACGATTCAAATTGAATGATAGTAACGACATCTTCTTCATTTAACTGCGGTAAAATCTTTAACATCGCATCCTTAAGCTGCTCCATTTTAAAACCGTACATACTTCCACTGGTGTCAAGTATAAAAACCATATGTTTGGGGATGGGGTCTAAGGTTTGTGGTGCAAAGGAAATAAAAAAGAAGTTATCCTGATAGAGTACCTGAAAAAATACTTATACTAAGAGGGTAATGCATGCGGCATGCTGTATGACAAATGTACCGGTTGTCCCAATAAGAATGGCTCTCGGCCATATCTCAGAAACCGTTTATAGTACAGCTTTGAGAAAAAAATATTTATAACAAAAGTATTTAAAAGAAAAGTCTGGAAATTATTTTAATAATTGTAGGTCCACCGCTAAAGGGCATAATTGAATATCAAAAATTAAAAAATCTAAATTTTACAAAATTTGCCTAATGAAAGGGCACTGGAAATCCGATCATCGTATTGTTCATAAAATTCTGCGCATATTTGATTTTACAAGTTTAAGTCTACCTTTGCAAATAAGAGGTGGGGGTGAGTGGTAACCTTCTTTTGAAAAAATGGCTGCAAGTTCGGTTCTGCTAAATCGAATTTTGCATACTTGATCTTGTTGGAAACAACTATTTTTCGTCAATGTAAGTATCTTATTTTCGAAATAGTCTTATAAGTAATATTCCAGCTAGGAGGCGTTATATAATTTTTGTATTACAAAATTAGACCAAATTACCAACAGAATACCGAAGACCGCATGTCGATACCTTTTTTCTATCTCGAGATATCTTAAGAAATGTGTAAATTTTAAACAACGGTTAATGTTACCGGCAAACTTAGTTAAGGAAAAGCAGTATGCCATGGAAAAAACAAAAAAAGATTTTTCACATATAAACGTATATAATTAATTAAAACAACAATAAGAGAAACAACACCATAAAATATAAAGGGTCGTTTAAACACAGCGATAAATCAAACAACTTATCAAGGTCAATCGAGTTGTTGCAACTTATCATTGTGTGTAAACGGTGCATCGCACAACTTATCAAAGTTGGAGTTGGGTTGAAGGTGGTATCGCATTGAATCGCAGCGTCTAAACAGCGTTTCAACTTGTCATCACAACTAGTTGCTGTGACTTATCGTTGTGTTTAAACGACGCTTAACAAAGAAATAAAAGCAGGTACTGTTCACCCACTCCTTCCACTCCACCCAGCTCCTAATAAATTTATTAATAACATCGATGTATGTTCCTGATGAACAGCTCAATGTCCGTATAGAAGTAATGACGTCACCCGGGTCCAAACAAAGTTTCACCAGATGTGTATGCAAGAAGAACTGTTCGGACAGATCTTGCAAATGTGTAAAATCAAACATAAAATGCAATTCTAAATGTTACGGTAGCACTTCTTGTGCTGACAAGTCAAGCGAATATTTTCTGAAAACAACTGTAATAAATATTGAAAGTGGTACATGTATGAAAAAGACTTATAAAAGATTTACATATATGTATGAAAAGGTTTAATAATTTTTTTCTATTTTCAATAAGATACTTGTTATATTTTACTGTTTAGTTTTTTTTTTTTAATTAAAATGAATGGAACTTTAAGGAAAATTTGGTTTTATTTTAGTTGTTATTATGAAATTAGTGTAAGGTATGGTTGTGTTTGAAGGCTTTTCGGCGTTTGCGCAAATTACAAATACCCACAACCCGATATGGGTAAAATAGATTACCCACGTCTGGTTATGGGTATTATGGTTTTGCTCAATCTCCGGTGAACGTGTTTATTTCGGCAATGAATTACTTTAGTTTATCCACAACGCGTTCTGGGTATTTCGCTTAGGCCAATGTCCGAATAAAATGCTCACTCCGCGACGTAGGCAATTCACGTTGTCCACATCGCGAAGTGAGTAAAAATTTCGGACATTGTCCTAATTCGGAGTTTGAGTGTAACATTATACAAAAAAGGAGATATCTTTGAACCCTCTAACGACAGGAAATTACGCTCCTAAATAGAGTTTATAAAATATTCTCCACTGTAGTATGCCACCGTATGGAACCATATTTATGCAGAACAAATAATAGGGATTATACCAGGCTGTTTTCAGAGGTAATAAATCGACAATTCATCAAATTTTCAGAAAAAATCAGAAATTTATAATTTATGGAATCGATTTATCTCTGGAAGACACATAGGTGTATCAGTTTTCGTTTTTCTAAATAGAAGCGTTCTAGAGTTAAAAAAAACTAATTAAAAGACGCCATCTTCAAAGAGAGAGATCTTCAACTAGCTCCCTAAAGAACAGAACAAGTTGGTCTCGGTGGAGGTGGAGTTGTAGGTAGGTAAGTCGCGGTGGAGGTTTAGCGCGATGCCATTCAGGGGGTTTAAATCGATGCTTTTGAAAATAAAATGAGTTTGTTTTACATGGATGTCTACTGCGCGGCCTACAAGGATGCTTTCCTGTGATTGGTCCGTTCGAAGCCAAGTTGTCATTACCTGCGCTATCTGAGTAGTTGATACTTTTTATATAATCCATTTTTTGTATTTAGTTTATTTTTGAATTTCTAAAGTAATTAAATTGAGTAAATTTTTAAATATGAAAGGATCTGATTATTTACAGCTGACATTTCATTACTATCATCACTTGACTGACGCAACATCGCAAAAGCACAGTCTTTTTGTCATTCAAATTTCATTAAACTACTTCACTTGATAGTGGTTCTAGCTCGACTGACAGCGCAGGTGACCTCCTTGCTATGTGCTGTCGACATCGACCGCGACTTAACTAGTACATAGCATCCACCGCGACCTACACCTCCACCTCGACCTACTTGTTCTGTTCTTCTCCTTAGGAAGCATTTTCGGACTAGGTGATTTGGGTTAAACCATAATATTTTCAGCCCGGAAGCTACAGTTAAACTATTTCCAATTATTAAAGAAACACCGTGTATAATGGCTCTGGTGACGACAATTTTGGTTCGTCATCAGAGTGACAAATATTTTAGCTTGTGAATATATATGTTTTAATCCCTAAAATGTTTAAATTTTCGTTTCAACACTTACTTCTCCGCCTTCATTCGTCCTTTGAACATCATAATTTACAATAAACTGTCCAGCAAACCCATTGTACTCTTTATTTCCAAATCCACTGCATGCAAACTCAACTTGTCTTTGAATATCTGGTTCAAAGATTACCACAGCTCCAGTACCTTCCTTATTTTTAAAGAAACGAGAGTGAGGATCTGCCGTAGATTGTGCGAGGTTTTTCGTTGAACTACCGGATTGAAGATAAGGTGCGTTCACGAAAAGTAAGGGTTGACTTTCCCTGATTATTACCTAAAACAATAAAAATTGTAGGAGAGTGCAATTAGAACGAAAATATGCATTGTTTCGGAAAAATTCAAACAAGCTTATATTTTTCTAAAACTTTTTTTGTTAGTTTATATACATGTTAAAGTTAAAAGTTCTACTCGCAGAGTTGGCCGCTAATTGTTTATTAATTGTTTAAACAATAACAATTGTTTTGTATAAATAATTTTAAAAATATCGTTGAATTCATCATTTTACTTTGATCAAATATGTTTCTATTTTGTTTTTGATTATGCTGAATCCGAATATGGCATTGCAATTTGAAAATTCTTATACAGAACCTCTTATACAGCATGTCTGCGTAGCTAGGAACCACATGGAAAACTTTTTTATTATCAATTTTATAAAAAAAAGTTATTCTTCATAAAATGCTCTGGATAGTCAAAAATATAAAACTCAACCATCAGATCGCAAATTTTATCAATTTTATACGAGTTATGTCAAAAATATGAATTTCGTTAAAGAGTAAAGTACCTTTATATTCCAGAATATCAAAAAATGCTATAATGAAAAGTTGTTTGAAATTATAAACCATGTTTTAATATACAATTACATCATTCTAATCTAAAAAAAAAATTAAATTTTTTCTCAAATTACGGATACCCATATCATTTTATTACAATTATGATAACTATTTTATTATCAATTTTACGAAAAAAGGTTATTCTTCATAAAAAAATGCTCTATCTGGTCTAAAATCTAAAATACAATCATCAGCTATCAAACTTTTTCAGTTTTATACGAGGTATGTAAAAAATCTGATTTTTTCTTAAGAGTTAAGTGCCTTTATTATTCACAATATTTTAATTAGAAGGATATAATTGAACACTGAAACATATTTTTTAATTCCAAACAACTTTTCTTAATAACAATTTTCAATATTGTGAAATATAAAGGTACTTTACTCTTTAACGAAATTCATATTTTTGACATACCTCGTATTTATCAATAGGTTCCAAGTTACGCAGACATACTGTATAAGAGCTAAAAAAATTTTTTTGTTGAACATTTATTATTGTTGAAACTTATCATTAAATGTATTTTAGGTAAGTTTTACAGAAAAAAGTATTGATCACTTTGTATAAACATTTTTTTAGCTGGTAATTTTCGGTTTTTGTATTACATTTTTGTTATCTTTCTTAATTTTCTCAAAAAGAAATAATTTATTTCATTTCTAAAGTACAATAATTCAGTGCATTTTAAAGATTGCATCCTAAGCTTTAAAAAAGCACTTATAAAACTGTAATAAATCTGTTCAAACTTGAGTAATACCGTCTTAAAGTGGTGGCAATTCTGTAAAACTACGAAGTTTTCAAAAATTCCATTTTTTGAGACGTCGTATCATTTAAATTAAATTTTTGAGATTTTTTTTTAAATCATCATTAAGTAAGATGTTTGAAAGGTAAGTTGTGTAAAATTGAGAGTTTTATAAGAAAAATTGTATTAGTTACACATTTTTAAATCATTTTTAAACAAAATTCATGTAAGTCTCATTTTCCGCCCACACCGTACTTATCCCCATATATTTTATTTCTTTTTATTATAACCATAAGATAGCTTAATTGCTCTTCTTTCATGTCCAATTTGTAAAATCTCAGTTGATATACATACAGTTAAAGAAATACATTAAAATAACTCAACCGTGCACTTCGGCGTACGCTAGTTTACAGTGCGCCAATGTTTGTGATAGAAGGGTGACTTTAGCGTTATAAATAAAAAATTATAGAGGCTACAGATTTAATTTTAGAAAAATTTTTATATGAGATTTTTTTGTAAAATTTTCTGAATTTTTTAATGGTCAAATCAGTTCTTTTCTATAATTTATAATTTCGGAGTTATTTAAAAAAAAACATCTAATTTCGTAGTTCATTTGTTTAATAAAAAATAAAGCACCCACTTTTCGAGTAGAACTTTTTGATATGTTGTTTATTAAACATTTCTTATGCCTGGTTGCACCAACAGATCTTAGGCATAAGCCGAGAATATCATAAGAATTAATGAAATATAATTACAGTAAAATATAATAGGAATATCATAATATAGTAATAGATATACTTGATAACAAGGTAAGAATCCAAAATTATGCTGCAACATAAGTGATACTTCCGGTGGTCGTATCTATAAGCAGAGCTTAGCTAAGCTGGAGTTTAAGATCTGTTGGTGCAACCAGGCATTAATGAAATTACAAAAAGTTCTATCTTGTTTGATTTTTTCCGAAGTGAAAATCTATATGCACTCTCCTAAAAAACAAGTCAACTGAAAACCATCACTAAATGACCGTAAGAAATAGAACGTTATGCTTAATATTTTTTAGTACCATAGGAATGTCATAAATTGAAATTGTCAAATTAATGCGATAATGATTGTTTTATTTTCTTTTATATCATCTAGTGTGAAAATATTAAACAAACATTATCCACCCTTGAGGAAGTCACTTAACAAGGGAACTCAGCGTTCATTTGCTGTATGACTATGATTCATAAATATCTATGGTTTGTACAGTATAAATACCGTTGCACGACATTCGCGTCATAGGAAATGATGTCACATGTTACCAATACAAAATATTTAAGTCCTAGGTCTGTTCCTTTTTAGAATCGTTTAACCAAGTACACTGGAATTGCAGCCATTAGGCATAAGTGCAATAATTATGTGACATATTTGATTTAAAACGAATTCAGAAAATTTTTGTAATTTGCCAACACTGTCAGCTTAGATCTCTGACGTAGATAATGACGTGCATCGGTATTTATAGTGTGCAAATCATATGTTAATGAGTCCGAATATACCTACTGTAAACTTTTAATAGTTTTTTGTATTTCGTCTTGCACACCACACACAAAATAATGATTTTATCATTTCGTTAGATACTAAAATTTGAACACTTACTCTGACTTTTAACTTTTTAACAATTTGGCCAGGTTGAATATTGGTAATGATTTCGTACTGCCCATTTTCTCTGTGTAATAGTTCTTCATATTGTAATTTAAAGAGGATCTTGCTTAGGGGTGCTATGTTGACCGTTACAGTGAATCTGTTTGAATTTTTCATGCTCACAGCAACATGTCCAGCAGACTGTCCTGCTGTTGCAGACTAAAAACATAAAGGTCAATAAAGAAATACATATATTATATTATTAAACGAGATCGTAATAGTAGTAATTGATCATTAGGATAAATTTTGGCGTCTCGTGCCGTAAAAAACTAAGCAGGAACCAGTGGCGTAACTAACGCCAATGCAACCAATGCGGTGCATTGGGGCGCAGGCCTTAGGGGGCGCCAAAAACTGACAATGACTTCCAAACGCAAAAGAAAAGTAAAGATTTTTGACGAACTTTCTAGTGACTATGAGTTTAGTGATCCTGTGCATTGCTTTAAAGTTAAGGTATTTTTGAGAGCTGTTGATATTCTTATTTCACAGTTAAACGAAAAGTTTAAATCTATGGTATGTATAACTGACACGTTCAGTTTTTTAAACCCAGATAATTTATTATATTTTTCTGACGAACAACTTGTAAAGTCAGCCCCTGAGTTTTGTAAAAAATATGAATCTGATGTGACTCATGCTTTGACCAATGAAGTAATTTGCTTTAGAAATGTAGTCAAAGACGATATCAAAAGTAATAAAATAAGCAAAATCAGCCACTTGGCTGATTATCTATTGATTAGGAATAATTTATTGATTAGGAAATTTATTGCATCAAGTGTCCCAAACGTAAGTACAGTATTAATAATGTTTCTTACATTACCCGTAACTGTGGCAAGTAGTGAAAGATCTTTTTCTAAACTAAAAATAATAAAGAACTACTTAAGGAACTCTATGTCCAATACTAGACTGTGTGATCTTAGTGTAATTAGTAATTAGTATTGAACATGAAAGAGCTCGGTCTTTAGATGTAGAAAAGTTAGCAAGACTGTTCCTAGAAACAAAGAGCCGCAGAAGCTTTGTCAGGGAATAGGAATTAACGTACAGTGTTGTTCCTATGAGCTGTAGGTAGGTTTGACTGTGAGAATGCATCATCTAGTAAAATTAATCAAAGTTTGAGAAACGGAACATAAACATTATATTGTTGCTTGCGATATCATGTATACTATATTGTATAGGGCACTAAATAAATAAAAAATGTTGAGTAAAGTAAGTAGTGTATATTTTATCGTCCTAAAAAGTACATTAATTAATTTTAAGTATATAATGTGATCTTTACTTCAGTTATATTATTGGTATTTGGAAATGTTCAGTAACTTAAAGGGCTATCCTAGTGTAAAAGTACGAAATTCATATAAGTAGTTTTTTTGGGAATTTCTAATATAAAAAGTACTGTGCCAATTGTTTTGAAAATTGGCATAAGCATGTATTATAAAAAGAAGTAAAACAATTTTCATTAAAAAATATTAAAAATTAAACGATTTATGCGCCAGATACTGGCACCGTGAAAATAAAAAACAACTTATTTCCGATCTATACCATCAACTATGATTTTTGAAAAATATTAAAATTTGGGAAAACAACGAAGTGTTGAATTTTTTTTTAAATTAGCTAAAACATTTGCAGTTTCAGAAACCGCCAAATTGACATTTTTTATCCGATCAAATACCCCTAGTTGATGGTATAGAAAATAACTTATATTTCAATAATAACTTTGGAATGTCATGTTTCAGGGTCTCTATTAGTCCCAATCACTGCAGCAGTGGAGCTGTTTTTATTTTCACGGTGCAATGCTCATGCAAATTTTCAAAATAATTGGTACAGTTCTTTTTATTTTAGAAATTAAAAAAAAAAGTATGTGAATTTCGTACTTTTACACTAGGATAGCCCCTTAATTTTACTTTCAATTAATTTTTTGAATAATAACTTTTTAATAATTAACTTTAAAATTACTGTTATATTTCTTTGTATAATCTTTCTCTGGAGAAATGTCGTTGTTAGTTTCGTTAGGGGGGGGGTGGAGAAGAATAAGTCTGGGAATAGGGGCGCACGAGGAATACTTGCATTGGGGCGCAGGTCAGGCTAGTTACGCCACTGGCAGGAACTAAGCTGACACTTGGAAGATATCTTGGAGACTATCAAGACTTGGAGGTGGATGTGAGATGTGGCATTCGGATTTTTGCAGATAAAGTTAGGTGACAACTTCATTAATTATAATTGAGTTATGCTTTTTCTCAAATATGCCCGGAACATTAATAAAAAAATTAAAATATTTAAAAATTTCGATCGACAACGAATTTTTTCTAATTTCTTTGCTTATAACTTTAAAACGATTCATTTTGGAACAAAGTCGTAAAAAAATAGAATAAAGATAATTAAATTTTGTATCATATACGACTGGTTAAAAATGTCTTAAATTATTAACCTTCCTGCAAAATGGCAATAAATACAAAATAAGGGGGCAAAATAAGCCTGTTTTTGTTCAATGTTTTTCACCCACTTTGGTTGCACTTATAACCTTCGTATTTCGCTTAAAAAATTCTTATAATATACTTAAACCGTCCAACAAATTTCATTAAAATCGACCTAACAGATTTTGCATAATAATTTTTAAATCTAAATTTTTTTAAAAAAGTTCAAATTTTTTAAAAACTTTCTGAACAAAAAGTAGGCCATTTTAAAAGTTTGCTATTTTTTTACATGTAAACAGGCGCTTTACCTATCTAATACACCTTACATAATTAAAATCGGATTATTTAAGCAACCTCAGTAATGTATAAGTAAGTTATAAACAATTTTTTTGCTTATAAACCAATTAGTGCTGTCGCCAGGAGGGGGTGCAACGGCCTCCTTTATTTAGATGGACTTACCCAAGTTTTTTTATGTATTTTGACCCGTAGCACACGAATTTTTTGGGTAACAGTTGATCCGGATGTCGATAAGATTGTTATAAACAAAGAACTTGAGGAATTACATAACATTGATTTTGCGCAAAATAAAACATTTTTTTGTATTTCTTGGGTAATTCTAAACAAACAATGTTGTTACAAGTTTTTCGTAGAATGCATAGTTTTCGAGATAAACGCGGTTGAACTTTCAAAAAATCGAAAAATTTCAATTTTTGAACACGAATAACTTTTGAATAATAAATAAAATAGCAATTCTGCTGACAGGATTTAAAAGTTTAATTAAAACTATACTAGTTTTGATTATTTGCATTACTAAAAATTAATTTTTTTATTATTAAACAAAGCTATTTATTTATGTTGTTCTGAAGCTATTTCCTTGTGGCATTTTTATAATTACGTATTTTTTATGGGAAATAAGCCACAATTTTACTAAAAAATGAATTTATTAACGTTTCGAAGCCCAAATCGGGTTTCGTTGTCAAAATACAAAATACTATTAAAATAAAACAAACATGTTGTTGCTAAGTAAAAAAATTCTTTTAATAATTTATTTAATCTGACTCATTTATATTGGCAATTCAGACGTATATTATACATTTTAAAGTAGAAGACTTTAAAATGATATCGCCAATATTTATGAGTTGCGTTCCTGGGACGACTTTACTAAAAGATAGTTCATTCGATTACATGAAATCAATCCCAACTCAACAATATCCGTTGCAAAAAATCATAGCATGTGATCTGTCTTTAAAAAGACAACCAAATGCAACGATGACAGTAAAATTCTCGCGTTAGAGATTCCATAGTAAATCACGAGGGAAAACCAGGAAAAAACCTCGTGATACTATCCCGACATCGTAAGTATTTGGTCTTACATTTAATCTACCTTCAAAAAACTAATAGCAAATTCTGACTTTAATATGTTTAAATTATAAATAATAATAATATTACATAGATATACAATAAGTAATACTAAATAAAACTTGTACTAACTCGATATGTTATTGATTTACTAATCGTGGTATTTTCTTCCTATTGACTTCCTCTTTCAGTATGGGTAACCACATCCTACTGCATTCTACCGAGGAATTTGCGACACAATTGGTTTCATTTAGCATAATTAGAGCCGCTTCTTTGATTTTTCTCTTTTTACTATCTGATTCTTTCAGGTAGTGATATTAATGAAGGTAGATTAAATGTAAGACCAAATACTTACGATGTCGGGATAGTATCACGAGGTTTTTTCCTGGTTTTCCCTCGTGATTTACTATGGAATCTCTAACGCGAGAATTTTACTGTCATCGTTGCATTTGGTTGTCTTTTTAAAGACAGATCACATGCTATGATTTTTTGCAACGGATATTCTTGAGTTGGGATTGATTTCATGTAATCGAATGAACTATCTTTTAGTAAAGTCGTCCCAGGAACGCAACTCATAAATATTGGCGATATCATTTTAAAGTCTTCTACTTTAAAATGTATAATATACGTCTGAATTGCCAATATAAATGAGTCAGATTAAATAAATTATTAAAAGAATTTTTTTACTTAGCAACAACATGTTTGTTTTATTTTAATAGTATTTTGTATTTTGACAACGAAACCCGATTTGGGCTTCGAAACGTTAATAAATTCATTTTTTAGTAAAATTGTGGCTTATTTCCCATAAAAAATACGTAACTATTTATTTATAATCAAAAAAATTGTTTATAATTTTGAAACATTGCTGAAGCCCCTTAAATAAACAGATTTTAATTCTGTAAAGTGTATTAGGTAGGTAGAGCGCCTCTTTATATACAAAAAAATTAGCCAACTTCTAAATGGTCTACTTTTTGTTCAGAAAGATTTCTAAAAATTTGAATTTTTTGGTAGATGGTTATAAGAATTTTATAAGCGAATTACTAAGGTTCTAAGCGCCACCAAAGTGGTTAAAAACATTGAATAACAACAGGCGTATTTTGCCCTCTTATTTTGTATTTATTGCTATATTGCAGAAAAGGTAATACGTTAAGACATTTTTGACCAGTCGTATATCATTAAAATTCAATTATCTTTATTTTATTTCTGTACGACTTTGTTCCAAAACAAATCGTTTTAAAGTTATAAGCAAAGAAATTAGAAAAAAATCGATGTTTTTCGAAATTTTTAAATATTTTAATTTTTTTATAAATATTCCTGGCATATTTGAGAAGGAGCATAAATCAATTATTATTACTGAAGGTGTTACCTAACTTTATCTGCAAAAATCCGAATGCCACCTCTCACATCCAAAAATAGACGTTTTTCACAGTTTAGCCCTGGTCTATAGAGGGATTATGATAATACAGAAAATTTTATAAAATATAATAAATAAAAAATTTATAAAATATAAAGTTTATAAAAAATCTTACCGAGTCACTGTTTCGCCAATCGCGATTCTATCATGTCACATATACCGGTTTCACACGCGGTTTAACAGTTTCTTGTACGAGTTTTAATTGTTTTTAACCAATTAACGGTCTGTTGATATCGAATTATCGTCTTACACTAATTCAGAGAGAGTAAAAGTGTTTTTTCAGCCATAATGGAACTCAGTGATAGGTCCAAGTACTTAAAACATGTTTTCCAACGAAAGCTAACACAAGAAAGAGATTTTACCCTTCAGCGGTTAGCACAAGAGAATGTATACGCACTTCTGTTGCCTTTGTGGGCCAACAGTGATAGTGTTGTGTTGCCAACGAAAGCCAGCACAAGAGAAAGCGAACTGTTAGTCACGGTTGACTTAAGAATTATTTAAAACTAAGGATTGCAATTATGGGTTTAATACAGTAAAAAAGAAAATATTATTTTTTGCACGTGAAAAATTGAACATATACCTTATCAAAAATATTACTAGCTAAATCCTTTTCTTTCACAAAGGCCTTATATTCTTTCCCTTCGATTTCCATAGAAAACCCTGAAATAAAAGCTTTATCTGGTAGAACCACGGAAAAAGCTGTTTGCTTTGCATAATTGCCTGGGTTTTCCACATAGCTCGTAACACTAGTTTCAGCAAAATGGTTAGATACTCTTGTGGTAACTAGAAATTCTCTTATTATGGGAAGATCCGATTGGATATTCTGAAAATAATATAAATAACAGTATCAAAGGATAAGAAATTTAATATTCTAATAATTTGAAATCTGAGAGAATAATAACGAAATAATGTTCACGTGAGAAATAATGTCTTGAGCATTGTTTTTTTTCAGCCATAAATTCTTCTTCACATTTCACATTCAAGTATCCAGTTATTTTTTACTTCTGTTAAATAGAATAGAATAGTAATATGCTTTATTGTCCCTGAAATTTTTTACAATTTTATGGACAAAGCTTACATACAGTTAAAAGAAAAATAATATCAATAACAAATAACAACTACAATTTACTAAAATTAGATAAATGTCAATATACAGTATATAATGGGAGGGGAGCAAAGTATGCTAACTGTGCAGTCACTCGAGCGCTTTGGGGACCTATTGGGTTGTGAAGAGTATCTAGGTCCTAAAACCAAAAAAAGTTATGTAAAGTTTTCTATTTGAGTGGGGATTTGTCCATTTTTAATTTAATTTTCCATTTCCAACAATCGTTTTTTTAGATTATAGCGCCATCTATCCATAATTCGAAAAAATGTCTCGAATAAAAGTTACTTATTTTTACGTAAGGAATCCAAATCTGTAATAAAAAATGGCGGCGCCCATTTAAGATTTTAAATTAACCCACCAAACCACCTGCGTGTTTGGTGCCATTCAATAGATTTTTCAAAAATATTGAATAAGTGTATTTTTCAGTTTTTCGATCTGATGTTCATTTCGCGAAATATCGCGGGATTCGTAATATAATATTAAATTTACCCACCACCCCTCTCCGTGGGAAGTCATGTTTGGTATCATTCGATAGATTTTTGAAAAATATTGAGTACGTATTTTTTAGTTTTTCGATCTGTAATTTATTTCGCGAAATATTCGCTTTTTTCTTATGAAACTTTGGGACTCCGTGTTTTGTTAAAGCCCATGTTTTGTTGGAAACAGCTACTACCTATTGTTTTCCGGAAGGTTTTAGCAATTAACAAAACTGCATGGATAAACAAAAGATATAATCATCACATTCCTCGATTATGAAAAAGCTTTTGACACCGTAAAACACGATGCAATGATAAAAATGCTGCACAATGCTAATGTTGATGAGAAATATATAAGAATTATCCAGAATCTCTATTGGAATCAAAAAGCATGAATGAGGCTGAACATATAGGCGTAACCAGGATGATCCTAAGGGGGGGTTACAACTACCTGAAAGGGGGGGTTACAACTACTGGAAGGTCTCCGAGGGCTATGGTGTTAAGCGTATAGAGCTCAAAGTACATCCCAATGGGGGGGTTACAACCCCCAAAACCCCCCTGGTTACGCCTATGGCTGAACAAATCAATGAACACAGAAAAATTTGAAATTTTAAGAGGGATGCGACAGGAGTGTAGTGGATTTTGTCTCCTGTGCTATTCAACCTCTATGTGGAGAATGTTTTTGCAGAAGCACTTGAAGGCACTGACTGTTGTATACAGGTCAACGGGTACCCAATAAATACCATTCGTTATGCCGACGACACCGCGATGATCACAGATTACGAACATGATATATGCAGTTGATGCTAAATAAAATAAATACCTACCACAGGAAGAACATATGGCTTGAAGATAAATGCTCGAAAAACCAAATGCTTGGCAATAAGAAAGGGTGCACTTTTCAGAGTACAACTGCAAGTAGATAATGCTCCAATCCAGCAAGTGAAAACATTCAAATACTTGTGAATGATGGTGAATGACCAATGGGATCACCAACAAGAAATAAAATGTCGTACCAAGCAAGCAAGACAAACTTTTATTAAATTTAAACTACTGCTTTGTAACCGCAATATTGCGTCAGAGAATTTGAATATCTTGGAATAACAATAACGGACCACAAAAAATAAACAATAGGGTACAAGCCGGCAACAGACGTCTTTACGCCCTTCAAAATCTTATAAAATCGAAACAACTAACAAGAAGGACAAATATATATGTATATGTATCGGTTCTAGAACGTCTTTCGACGTTGTCCAATGCCTAACTTCCACGGCCTTCTATCATCCCATTGGCCATCTCTAATATCCCTTGTACTCGTTGCTTTGGTTACCCCTTCTTTTCATGTCTTTTTGGGTCTTCCTCGTTTTTTGCGGTTTGGTGGTACCCACTGCATAATCTTTTTGGGCAAGCTTGTGTCTTCCATTCTTTGAACATGACCATACCAAATCAACTGTTTCCTCTCAATGTCTGTTGTTAAGTAATCATCTATTCCAATTCGTCGTCTTACTTCCTCATTTCGAACTCTTTCCCCACGGGATATACCTAACGATCTTCTAAACACATCCATTTCTACGGCTTTTAATATTTTCCTGTTGTTCTCGGCTATTCTCCAAGTTTCTGCTCCGTAAAGTAGGCTGCTTTTAATAAGTGTTTCATAGATATTGTATTTTTGCTCTATTCCTATTTTGGAGCTCCAAAGTATTCCATTTAGGCAGTTAATTGTTCTTCTAGCTTGTGTTACCCCTGTTTTATTTCCTCATCATCTTTTCCCGTTCTATCGAAGATTACTTCCAGGTACGTGTATTCACTACAGGATATGATTTCTTCATTATCCTCTAGTTCGATATTGGATAACTCAGCTCCTACGGGTAGGTATTTCGTTTTCTCTACATTAATTTCCAAGCCCCACTGTTCATATTCCTCCTTTAGTTTTCTTGCCATATACTGTAGGTCGTCTTTATCATTAGCTATGATGACTTGGTCATCAGCAAATTGTAAGGTATATAAACAAACCTCTCCGAGGTCTATACCCATACAGTGGCAATTATGTTTCCAATGGTTTAGTGCTTTTGCAACATACGTATATCTTGAACAAAGTTGGTGAAATACAGCAGCCCTGGCGCAGACCCTTGTTAACTATGAACTTTTTAGATAGTGTGTTGCCAATTTTTACTTGTGATGTAGAATTTTCATATAGATTTTTAAGGCTTTGACTAGAGTGTAGCTGATGTTAGTTTCTTGTAGTGATTTTCACAATTTAGTCACAGGAACGCTGTCGTATGCTTTACAGAGGTCAACAAACATGAGATGGGTCTCTTGATTGGTTGCTGATTTTTTTTTCAATTAATTGTTTTAGGCAGAAGACATTATCTGTGCAAGTCCTTCCAGCGCGGAAACCAGCCTGTTCTTCTTTTTCTTGTTCCCTATACTCCATCTTAATGAGATTTCTAAGAATGCGCCCGTACACCCGGCTTAGTGTACTAGTTACCGATATTCCTCTGTAATTTGAGCAATCCAACTTATTTCCTTTTTTTTTAATGGAAGAAATATAAGCTACTTTCCATAAACTGGGTGGTGTGACACCGTTTATATATTTGTTCATACATCAAGTAAGTGCTTGAAAGAGTTTATCTGTGCCACATTTTATTAATTCGGCAGGAATATTTTCTGGCCCTGGAGCTCTACCATTTTTTAGTTAATTTACAGCTTTCTTAACCATATCAACTCCCAGTACTATCTCTTCGCCTTCAACGAATACTTCTGTTTGTGATTGTGTGGTATATTCGGCTCTACTTTCTTTTAGCAAACTCTCGTAGTATTCTTTCCATTTTTCTGTTGATATTAACTGAATAGAAGTAGTATTTCTTTCTGTGTTCTTTATTTTGTTTAAAAATTTCCATGTCTCTGAACACTTCCTTCCGCCTATGTAAGTGTTGATCTCTTGGCATTTCCTATCCCACATTTTTTTTGCTGCTATTACTGTTGTTCTTGTTGTTCTTCGTAGGTCCAAATATTTGCCT
Source organism: Diabrotica virgifera virgifera (assembly GCF_917563875.1). Taxonomy (NCBI): domain Eukaryota; kingdom Metazoa; phylum Arthropoda; class Insecta; order Coleoptera; family Chrysomelidae; genus Diabrotica; species Diabrotica virgifera. The sequence goes on from NC_065449.1 coordinate 244,086,826, forward strand.
TTGTCTACTTGATGTTTAGTAATTAGCCACCGTGCTAAGAACTAAACTATGCACGGTGGCTAAGAAGTACAAAGATACAAGTACATATATAAAACAATCATACGATCAGTAGTGATGCATAGAAGCCAAACGTGGACGATAACAAAGGCAAACGAAGAGAGAATACGTGTTTGAGAAAGCAAAATCCTAAGGAAGATCTTCGGACCTGTGCTTCATAAAGCACCAGTACAATATAGGATAAGAACGAACAAAGAGATCGAAGAATTATACCCAGACGCAAACACCATAAAAGAAATAATAGTCCAGAAGACTCCAATGGACAGGGTACCTTGGAAGACAGTCTGACCAAAAAACAGTAGGGCTCGGATGGGAAGAAGTCCCAACTAGAAGAAGATCATGTGGACGCCCTCACTCTGGTGGTGAGAGAACATAGCAGGAGACCTAAGCACTATGGGCGTGGAGAAATGGATAGAGATTTCTCAAAACATAGAAGAGGGAAGGCAAGTTATCAAGCCGGCTAAAACCCACGAAGGGTAGTAACGACACGGAGTAAGTAAGTAAGTAAGAATACATTTTCAATTTAAAAAATGAGTAACTACAGTTGCGTCATATTCTAGTTTAAACAGAGAGTGCTGCAAGCACCCCTACCTGTTTCGAAACTGTTAGTCTCTCATCAGGAGGCACATATGCTGATTTTTCTGACCCAACCAGGACAAACCCCGACATGCAGTCACAATAGTACATAAAACAACACCAAAAATGTTGCTCTACAACCTAACAGACTGAAAACAATGGGAACCCTCTCTGGTTACACCTTCTACGCTTCTAGAATTTGCAAGCCATAACGGATGCTGAAACTAAGAAAGATGAGGGAATTCTACAATTTACAATTCCCGTCCCATCTGCTCAGCGCGGTAAAGGTCCAACGAGAATGGTTCCCTTCGTACTCCAATCAGAGTAAACATGTAAATCAAAAATGAATAACCATTTTCAATTTCGTTGCAACACGAAACTACAGCCGCGTCATATTCTAGTTCAAACATTTCCAATTTATTTACATATAATGAAATAAGATGAATGAAGAAAATTTTAAATAAAATAAATAACTTACCCTTTTAACAATTGAAAGTATCGAAGATGTTTCATTTCTAAATACAACACACTCACTGAGTTTTCCTATAAATAATATCAAAAAACAAACAACAACAAAATGACTCTTTTGGAGTCTTAACATTGTAATTAACAGTCTTAAAGAATGCAGGAATACATGACAATGACTACTTAGAATTTTTTATCTGCTTTACAAAAATCAAAGTATTTCGATTTATTTAATAAAAAAACATGGGTGTCAAAGTTTATCAGCAAATTTATAGTCCAGGAACCAAAGCTTTTCACCTCGCAATTTTTACACAATGGATCAATTTGCTTGAAAATTTGAGAATAAGTACTGGATAGTTCATGGATCAAACTCTATATGATGCCGACCCATCTCGGGGGTGGAAATTTTTTTATTATATTTTGACCGCAAAAGTTAATAAAAACATACATTCTAAGCAAAAAATGTTCTACACATTTTTTTGATAAAATTAATAGTTTTTGATTTATTCGCTATCGAAAGTGTTAGTTTTATATCTAAAAATTAATATTTTTCGATGGTATAGGTACTCATTTACGATTCACTCAATTTTCGTCGTAGAACAAATTTTATCAAACCAAGTTCTTGGGATTTTTTTCGTATTTCTGATGCTAATCTTTCTATTCTGAAGAAACTGGCATTTTTTACCAAATTGCAAACATTCGTTATTCGCTTGAAACTTCAGTTTTTTAAAAACTAATCATTCTAAGCCAGTCAAACTTCTAGAATCTATTAATAATACATAAATAAAGAAGAATAAAAAAGGAAAATTACTAAAAACACCGCTAACTTACATTATTATGCTTCCAATTAGATTTCTCCTTTTTTTTTCAAAAAAATATATTGATTTTTTAACCATAACTTTTTTATTTTTTATCTTAGAAAGTTCGTTAAAAAAGAATTTTATAGGTTTTTACAAGGTCTATATGGCTATTAAGATTAAATCCTTTTAAAATTCTCAGTCACAAAAAGAGGTGGCATTGAAAGGGTTGGTAAAGGTGGTTTTTGCATGATATTACAAGTTTTAATTGTCAATAGCTCACTCAATTTTTGCCGTAAAAGAATTTTTGCAAATCCATTTCTTGGGAATTAAATAAGCCACAATTTCATATTTAAATATTTTTTCGTATCTCTGATGCTAGTCTTTCTATTCTGAAGAAAATGGCATTTTTTACCAAACTACAAAAACTCGTTATTCGCTTTTAACTCCATTTTTTTTTAAAAACTAATCATTCTAAGCGGATCAAACTTCTAGAACCTATTAACAAGACATAAATCAAGAAAACCAAATCAGGTCAATGACAAATTTTAATTAGGGTGGTGATTAGGGGGTTGTTTACGATCACTTTTTGCTGAAAAAAATAGGGACTGACATTCTTTTCATTATTTTTTTTTTATTTAATGGCATAGACATTAGTCATTCAGCCAGTTGCAATAAAGAATATACAATCCTATCCCTAATACAAAATTAAACAGAAACAATATAGTGATACAATAAATAATACAATGCAATAATAATACATTAAAAACAATAATGGATCTCTGATAAAGTGATATAACATTTATGATAAAAAAGGATGCAAATCTGAACTTAAATCATAAAAAATATCATGCCCGAGTACAAATTTTATAAGACCATGCGTGTATCTGACAAGAAATTTATAATGATATTGTATATTTGTTGTGAGCCTGTAGCCAGCAGAGACTGGATATTGAATGGTGCATGCATATCAAGTTTAATTAAATTTTTATAGAGAGAGTTTGAATGCTGTTGAAACTTAGTACATTCAAAAAAGATATGATCAAGATCACCCTGATTCTTTTTATTATAAGTCACTTAATTTTTTTAGCTAGAGATTTTTTTTATTTCTGGAGATACATATTTTTAAATACTTTAATTTAGTTTCAACAAGTTATCCTCGAAAAACGCATAGTTCTCCGTCCTTTGACTTTGAAACTACAATATTTAGCATTTGACGAAGAAGAGCCAACATACAGGGTGCGCCAAACCAGAGGTTTGGAGCCACCCTGTATATAATAAAGTATAGCTTGATTACTATTGGTCTTAAAGAAAATAAAAAAAAACGTTTTTGTTTATTTTTTCAAAAGGTACATTTTTGTTAAGTAAAGTTGTTTTGATAAAAAGAAAACTTTTTGAGTTATTAGCAGAAAACTGATTAAACACATTGATTTTTTCGATATAAAACTAACACTTTCGATAGCGAATAAATCGAAAACTATTAATTTTACCAAAAAAATGTATAGAACGTTTTTTACTTATAATGAATTTTTTTACCAACTCTTGCGGTCAAAATATAATAAAAATTTCCACCCCCGAGATAGGGTGGCAACCACCCCCATGGTAAAAGCGCCTTTCGGTATCATATAGATTTTGATCCTTGGATTATCCACTACTTATTCTCAAATTTTCAAGCAAATCGACCCATTCTGTAAAAATTGCGAGGTTTTGTCCTATTTTAAGCTTCATTACTTGGACTATTAATTAATATTTTTTTTTTGCCTCAACGAAAATATTTTTATAGTTGGTGGAGTATCCCGTGTTTTGGTTCAATAAACTGTTGAACCCTGCGATAAAACACGAAATTTAGATTCAATGCCAAAAGGAAATTGCAGAATACGGGGATAATCCTAAACTTCAGCATTACTAATCATCATCACTGACGTTACATCTCTTCGTGAGTCTTTGCCACGTTTACCTTCCATGTTTATCGGTTCTGTTCCACTATTTCTCATTGTTTCATTCTTATTTTCTCCATATCCTCTCTGACTGCATCTTTCCACCTTTTTCTAGGCCGTCCTACAGATCTTTTTCCGTCTGGTCTTTCCCAAACCCCATTGTTTATAAGGCGATCATCGATACTCTGACTGCATCTTTCCACCTTTTTTTAGGCCGTGCTACAGATCTTTTTCCGTCTGGTCTTTCCCAAACTCCATTGTTTATAAGGCGATCATCGATAAAAATATTTTTATAGTTGGTGGGGTATCCCGTATTGTGGTACAACAAACTGTTGAACCCTGCGATAAAACACGAAATTTAGATTCAATGCCAAAAGGAAATTGCAGAATACGGGGATAATCCTAAACTTCAGCATTACTAATCATCATCACTGACGTTACATCTCTTCGTGAGTCTTTGCCACGTTTACCTTCTATGTTTATCGGTCCTGTTCCACTATTTCTCATTGTTTCACTCTTATTTTCTCCATATCCTCTCTGACTGCATCCTTCCACCTTTTTCTAGGCCGTCCTACAGATTTTTTCCGTCTGGTCTTTCCCAAACCCCATTGTTTATAAGGCGATCAGCGTATCACAGGTCTATCCAAAATCCCGACAGCCAAAACCCCGACACGCCAGAATCCCGACAGGCCAAAATCCCGACAGGTTTGATAAGTTCCTTTTAACATATAATTACATTTATTTCTGGTTTTTTGTTTATGGTCATCTGTTTTTTATTTTTTGTTGCTAAACAAAAGTATTTACCATTTAATATGAACTAATTTTCTAAATAAAATTTCTAACATGGGTATATGAATTAAAATATTTAGTGCAATAATATATGTATAATCAAATCCTGAATTCAAGTTTACTTTCATATAATAGATATTATCACGTCACTTACAACCTTCAATTTCAGTAAGTATAGCTTTTATTTTATTATAAAATGAAGTCTTTAGTAATTTTTTCTTTTAAAATACATAGTAATTATTAGTACCCGCACTTATTAGTAAGTAATTCATTTTTCAATTTCAATACTCTATAATATGATTTGGTATTGCATTTGAAAAGGAAACAATAAATATTCAAAATGTAGTGGTCGGGATTTTTGCTTATGCGAGGATTGTTGCATGTCGGGATTTTGGCCTGTCGGGATTCTGGCGTGTCGGTGTTTTGGCCGTCGGGATTTTGGCTGTCGGGATCTTGGCTGTCGGGATTTTGGGCGCCACCGGCGTATCACATACCCTGCTCATCTTAGTTTATTGGCCTTTATATATCTAACTAGATTTTTCTACCTGAAGAGAGACTCTAGCTCGTTGTATTTGGATCTCCATTCATTTGCCACGATATCTCTGCAAGGACCATAATATATGACTCGAAGGGTTTTACGTTTCTACCCCAGCAATTTATGGTCTTCTCTTTTTGTTATCGTCCATGTTTCGCTTATTATAGTCTTATATATCTGGATTTTTGCACATTGTGAAAGACTTTTGCTGACTTTATTAGATGTTGCATTGCAAATAAAGATCTGTTTCCCTCCATTATTCGTGTTTCAACTCCTCCTTCTTCTTTGTTGTCATTGGTGATTGTTGCTCCTAGATATTTAAATTATTTAACCACTGTGAAGTTATGATCGTTTATAGTAATATTTGCCTTATTCGCCGTCGTTTTTGTTTTGAGACGACCATGTATTTTGTTTTGTGTTCATTTACTTTTAGACAGATATTTAATGCAGCTTCTTCAAAGCTCGAGAAAATATTCTTAACTTCTAATGTTAATTGTGCTACTGCATCGGTAAAGGAGAGTAAATGGAGATTTTTTTCTCCCCGGGCAGCTATGCCTGGTTTAATTATTGGATACATTTTACACATGACATATTCTAAGGCCAAGTTAAACAACAATGGGGACAACAGATCTTCCTTTTTCAGCCCAGACTTGGTGGTACATTGGCTTTATATATTTTTGGGACTCTACATATAGGTATACAAATTCACACGCAACTAATGTTAAATTTTCATAAGGATAGCCTGAATCTGGACACGGTACATAAACATGAAGAAAGCAAATATTGCAACATCGTTTTCTTTTACTATGATACTTCGTTCGTATATATCTTGGCTTAGGAATTTTCTATTGCTCTTCGTTTGTGAATAAACATAACAGTTTCTGAATAAACTGTATTTTTTACTATTGCTTTGACTCCACCATCCATGATCCGTGATCCGTGATCCACCTCCGCCGCAAATGGAATGGACGTGATAGGTAGTGGAAGATGTGACAGGGCGTTGGCAAGCCATCGGCGCGAGTTGGTGACGCTAACGTTACACGGTTAGATGCAAGAGTATTTTGACATGTGTGTTCCTTTAGTTTTCTACTTAAGGTTTAAATAAAATAAAAAACATCATCAAAACTTAAGACATATTTATTATTCCAAAAATAAAAATATTATTAAGACAGACAAATATTGTATGTCTTTCCTTTCGTAGATTTTACTTTAATACACTTTTTTTTAATCGTTACCGTAGCGTTTACAGTTTTCTTCACCTTATTCGGATTGCATAATTTTAAGCATTCGTATTTTGAATTAAACCTATTGGAATTACCGAGACAACCACCGTATGCATATTGGACACAAGTATGTTTGGCTTGGTCGTAAAACCATTGCAGTAATTTTTTATTGCACGTACCCAAAGAAATTGGGAGCTTACATCTCTCTAGAATCAAAAAATATAAAAAAATAGGTTATTGATTATGTCCAATAAAAGAAGGATAAAAGAACTACAACGTTAAAGGGACTTTATTGTTTCATAAATGTTCAATGGACCCCCAAACATAAAAAAACACGGAGCCAGGAGTGAGTAAAGAAAATTTGTTTAAAATTCAATTTCTTATCGAAATGTCACCCTTTAAAGTGAAAAATAAGTTTTTTTGACAAAATATATTCAAAACATAAAAAAAATAACACGAAAAAACGTGTTTTCCTTTTTTGTCCCTAAACTTTTTTCCACGGGGGTATAAGTATACGCATTATTTCACAGAAAAAAAATCTGCCCTTATTTATGTAGATACATTATCTACTAAATAAGGCTTATATACCAGACAAAGAAAACGTCGTTTTTATTATTCTGATTACTTATAAACTTTTTCCATAATAGTTTTAAAAATTGTAATTTGTAAACATCGTTGCAAGTATCACTTTTTATATTTTGGTTACCGTTAGTCCTAGAATATTTTGCAATAATCATCATCATCAAATCATCATTGTTTTAAATTGCCCCTTGCCATCTGCTTTTTGAAAACTTTTTGGCAAGGTACTTTTTCTTTCTTCTTGATGTTAACCTAATACACGTTTTGTATTCTAGTTTTTGGATAGAAAATCAATATTTCTCCCTTCGGGAGCCTCCAGCCTCATATATCACCTGTGATGCCACTTAAAGGCCAAGAATAACAACAGGATGCAATTAGATTACAACAACAGCAACCCACCAACAACTAGAGCTGCAGTGACCTGGGGCCGACCATTCAGCCCAGTTTGAAAAGGCACCAGCTGTACCATCCGACATCAAGAAGATCTACCAACAAATATCACAAGCCATACATAAGTATAATAAAAAAATTGTTAGCTTTTGACAAGAATTTGAATATGTTTGGTAATGCATTTAATAAGTCATATTTTTTTATTAAAACTTTATTGGACAATAAACAATTAGTTAAAATATTGTTTTGTTTGCTTTTGCTTCCAATCCAGATTTTCATAGTTCAGGTTTAAGATTACTAACTGACCCAATTGAAGCTGGCAATGGGATAAGACAGGGAGATTCCCTGAGTCCTCTGTTGTTCAACCTGATCATGGACGAAATAATAAAAAAAAGGGATACCAAATGGGCGAAAAACAACTTAAAATAATCTGCTACGCAGACGACGCAATACTAATATCTCAAAGTGAAGATGATTTACAACGTATGCTGCACGAATTTAATATAACCGCTAGAAAATTTAACATGTTAATTTCCAAAAAAAAAAGACTAAATGCATGGTTATAACAGCAGATCTAATAAGGTGTAAATAAGGTGTAGAGCTGGAGGGTCAAATAATAGAACAAGTCATGGAGTTTAAATATCTAGGCATCACACTATGCAGCTACGGAAAGCTCGAAACAGAAGTGGAAGATCAGGTGAATAAAGCAAACAGAGCCGCAGGTTGCTTGAATGAAACAATATGGAGAAATAAAAACATCGGAAAAGAAGTGAAAGGCAGAATTTACAAAACAGTCATCAGTCCAATAATGACATACGCGGCAGAAACATGACCTGACGCAGAAAGAACAAAAAGAATGCTAGAAACAGCAGAGATGAAAAAATTGCGAAAAATCGATAGTAAGACGATGTGGGATAGAGCTAGAAGTGCAGATATACGAAGGAGATGCAAGGTGGGCAACATTAATAACTGGGTGAAAAGCAGAAGAGTAGAATGGAACGACCACATAAGCCGAATGACAACAAATAGAGTAGTAAGGACGGCGAGAGACGGTTCCCCAATAGGAAGGCGATCAGTGGGAAAACCACAAAAAAGATGGAATGACAACTTGCTGGAGGCACATTGAAAAACAGACAGAGTAATGTCTATATAAAAAGAAGAAGAAGAAGAAGAAGAAGAAGAAGAAGAAGAAGAAGAAGAAGAAGAAGAAGGTTTAAGATTAGGACAAGATGAACACACACCTTGGGATACTGAGCTAGGCCAGGGTGAACGATATCTATCATGGACCATGGATGATTGAAATATTATTATTCAATATTATTTCAATTATCTGGGGTAAAGTTTAAATTATCTGGGGTAGTTTATCGTATCGTATCAATATATGTCTGAGGATTTAAAACAGCCTAACCGTTCTTCATCACCTTTTTGTTATCGTCCACGTTTCTGACACGTATAAGTGAAGACGGGCTTGATTAGAGTTCTGTATGTTAATATTTGTGTTCTTTTTGTGACTATGTTTGATGTTAAACGTTTCTTTAATCCATAGTACGCTCTATTTGCTAGATATATACGTCTGTTTATTTCTGCAGTTATTGTATTACTTTGGTTAATTTGTGAGCCTATATATACGAACTCTCTTCCTCTTTCGAAACGATATATTAGGTTTCAACCATTAGATCTTCAGATTCTGCTACTTGATTATTATTTGTGACCTTAATATACTTAGTTTTACTTAAAATCATTTGTAATAAACAATTTTTTCTATAACCGTGTTAAAAATGCCATTTTTAATACTCCATACGAGCGTTAAAAATGCTACTTTAAGGCACTAGTGCTTTAAAATTTTTATGGCACTGCAGTTCGTTTGACCGTGTAATGTCAAAAAAAAATATAAAAATGGAATGTCAAATTAAAGTAAAAGTTTTTGTAGATATTGTCCTGTAATTACGTAATCATAAATAACTATTATGATATAAGTGTTAAAAGTACACGTTTAAGGCACGCATGTGAAAGTTTGCAGAAAGAGCGAAGCGAGTTCTGCAATTCACATGAGTGCCTAAAAATGTACTTTTTAACACGCATATCATACAATATTTTTTCTACAAACGTAATTACAGGACAATATCTACACAAACTTTTACTTTAACTTGACTGACATTCCATTTTTATATTTTTTTTGGCATTACATCAAAATTGCCCATACGGTTAATACGAACTGCAGTGCCATAAATTTGTTAAAGCACTATTGCCTTAAATTAGCATTTTTAACGCTCGTATGGAGTGCTAAAAATTGCATTTTTAACACGGTTGTAGAAAAATAACTATTAAAGTACATAAAATTTTCGTTTTCTGCGACCGTGCTAAAAGAGCCACTTTCCCGCACGCATTTTGTTTCCGAAAGTTGCACTTTCCCGCACGGCGTGCGTGAAAGTAAAATACCTTGTAATATGGCCTTATAATATATTATAATACATGCAATAAACTAATATTTAGATATTATTCACTAATTTATTTCAAATTTATCTTATTGTGTTCATGTTTTAATGAAATTAGCGCGATAATTCGATGAAATAAAATTATTTTGACATAATATTTAAAAGTCAGATCAGTAGATAATTACAATGGTTTTGAATCGTCGCATCGTCATGGAAACCAAGATCGTCGTCGTGGTAATCCATTATATTGAAAGTTTGGTTTTGATAACCTTGTCAAAGAATTAATTTGTGTATTTTCAATCCTAAATAAAAATTGATATAACTCTATTTTTTGTGGCTTTTTTCCAAACGTACGGCCCTAGAAAAAATATTGTTCCTAACTCATGCAGAAAGTGTCTTCCCCGCACTCGACTGCTTGCCCGAACTCCGCTATTGCGTCGTTCGGGTCAACGGCAGTGTCGTGCGTGAAAGTATCACTTTCCGCACTAGTTAGGAAAATAACTATTTTTATTAATCTAAATGTGCAAGAAAAACAGTTTTAAACAGTTTTAAAAGTTAGCAAAAATCTTTAAAAGTAGAAAACTTTGAAAAATCGTGTTTTGTTTAAAATTATTAGTTCCAGAACCTTCTAAAATACATTATTTTAAACATAGTTGATCTTTCTTTCTACTAACTTTATAGCGTATATCTCAATTTGCGTAAAAAAAATTTATAGAACAATGTTGCGAAAAAATAGGGAAAGCCAAATGAATCCTAAAAACTTCTACAAGGCGTTACTTTGAAGAGGAAGGATAGAAGTTTTTTCAGTAAAACAAAGACTATTAATATTATACCCTCGTGGTAAAAAGTTATCGGACAAAAAAATCGGTTATTCTTGTTGTTTTTTGCTTCGTTGTTTGAATATATTTTTGTCAAAAAAACTATTTTTGGCTTTTGAAGGTCTTCTTCTTCTTCTTCTTCTTCTTCTTCTTCTTCTTCTTATTCTTGTTGTAGATCTGTCGATCTGTTAATTCCGACGTTGAAGTATTTCTTGAGAGGCAGACTGCCAGCTATCTCTCCATCTTTTTGGTGGCCTCCCCGGTGGACGCTTGCCTGCTGGTTTTCCTTCTAGAGCAATTCTTGGTAGTCTGTGCTCCTGCATTCTTTTTACATGACTGAACCATTCTCTTCGTCTTTGCCTGCCCCATCTGACTACATCTTGCATGCCACATTGTTCCCTGATGATGTTGTTTCGTATTCTATCTCTTCTTATAATCAACTATTTTTAATGGGAAATAGAGTATTATTTGGTATTTTAACAACGACACCCGACTTGGGCGTCGAAACGTTAATAAAATCATTTTTTTGACAAAATTGTGGCTTATTTCCCATTAAAAATAGTTGATTATAAAAATGCCACAAGGAAATAGCTTCAAAACAACACTATCTCTTCTTGTCTTCCCTGCTGTTGCTTTTAGTGTCTTCATTTCGGCTGTTCGTAGCATGTTTTTGGTTTTATTGGTGTCTTCTCTTGATTCAATGCCATAGGTCATAACAGGTCTGATACAAGTTTTATAAATTCTAACTTTGCTGTCCAGTCTCATATATTATGGGTTATTCCAGACCACATCTCTGAAACATCCGGACAAGACAGCGGCCTTGTTAATTTGTCCTCTTAGGTCTCTGGCTGGGTCATGATAACTTGATAACTCTACAACTAGATATTTGAACTGGTTTAGCTGTTCTATGGGTTTCCCCTCTTTTGTAGGTGACATTCCGATATAAAATTTAATTTTGAACAACTTTCTATAGAGCTATTCAAATTGCACAGAATTAACCCAATGGACCCTAGTGTATAGGGACTAATTCTGAATAGCTTTAAATGGTAGCAGTCCACGAATTTTTCATATTGGGGGCCCATTGACTTTACAAAACAATATTTCCTTTCTAAAGTAAGTATATAATTAAGCTTGGTTAAAAGATTAGACAGTGCTCAGTGCTTTACCTGGACCCGTTGGATTCACACATGCTTGTTCACAATCTTGTTTAGTTGCAAATCTATTATCGTTTCCATAACATCCGCCATATTTAAACTGTTCACATTGGTGTTTAAGTGTACTATAAAACCATTTATCGGTAAAATCGACACAAATTCCACTATCATCAGGCAAAGAGCAACTACCTGAAAAACACGTATTAATATTTAGTAGAGAAAGCCACTGCGCATCCGCTAGGAAAAATATTCCGATTCGGATTTTTTGCACAATCCTACTCAAAAAGGACCCCTTTTAATACATTTGCATGTTGCCAGGACCAAAAGTGGGTCAAAAATTTTTTGTTTTTTTTTCTAAAATTATTTTTTTCGCATGGAACAAAGTTTTTTTAGATTTTTTGGATTAATCCAAACAGAAAAGGTCTTTAGTGACTTTTCTCTAAAAATGATAGTTTTTGACATTTTTAATCGGCCATTTTTAACCTTCAAAAACTATGTGAAAATTTTAAAATCCGAATGTTGCCAAGATAGGTAGATATTCTTTAAACATTGATTGATGAAATCCCGAAGAGTTTTTTGCAATACAGTATTCAAAACTCCTTTGTTTTTTAATTTCTAATTTCAATTGCATGTGTATACAGTATGGTGCAAATGAAAGGAATAAATTCGATATTTCGTAAACCGGCGACTTTAAGGAAAAAACCCGAAACAGGTCGATTTTTATTTTTAAGTTATGATATTGTGGCATATATGGTATACTAGTGACGTCATCCGTCTGGGCGTGATGACGTAATCGATGATTTTTTTAAATGAGAATAGGGATCGTGTGGTAGCTCATTTAAAAGGTTCTTTAATTCTCTATTTAGTAATGTAAACATTTACATAATTATTTATACAGGGTGTCCAAAAATTTTTTATTAAATTAAATTATTTGACAAAAAAAGAAGTAGAAGGACCCTGTATAAATAATTATATAAATGTTTATATTACTTAATATAGAATTGAAGAGCCTTTCAAATGAGCTAGCACACGACCCCTATTTTCATTTAAAAAATCATCGATTACGTCATCACGCCCAGATGGATGAAGTCACTAGTATACCATATATGCCACAATATCATAACTTAAAAATAAAAATCGACCGGTATTTTTCCTTAAAGTCGCCGGTTTACGAAATAACGAATTTATTCCTTTCATTTGCACCATACTGTCGGTGAAAAATAGTGTCGCGCACGTTTGATTAGCAATTAAAAAACAAAGGAGTTTTGAATATTGTACTGCAAAAATCTCTTAGGGATTTCATCAATCGATGTTTAAAAAATATCTATCTACCTTGGTAACATTCAAATTTTCAGTTTTTCACATAGTTTTTGAGGGTTAAAAATGGCCAATTTCGCAATTTTTCAATTTTTAATCGCTTATATGTCATAAACTATCAACTTTAGAGAAATGTCACTGAAGACCTTTTCTGTTTGGAATGATCCAAAAAACCTAAAAAAAACTTTGTTCCATGCAAAAAAAAAATTTTAGGAAAAAAACAAAAAAAGACATTTTAAACATTTTTGACCCATTTTTGGTCCTGGCAACATGCAAATTTGTTAAATAGGGTCGTTTTTGAGTAAGATTGTGCAAAAAATCCGAATCGGAATATTTTTCCTAGCGGATGCGCAGTGGCTTTCTGGACTAATTTAAAAGTGTATTTATACTATATTATGTACAGTTGTACATAAATACCTGAAAACGCGAAGGTCACTCGGGTAGCAAATCAAGGAGAGGGGGCCTCAGTTGAACGCGTTGGTGCCAAGAATAAATATCCATTTAAAATGCATTATGCACAAAATCAGTGCCATCCCCGAGGACAGTATTCAAACTACACTAAACGTCTTCAATGGACTTCACAAATACCTACAGCATACCGTTGAGGAAGAGCAAGAACAAGGTGTATGGTTTGTTCAACAGTAATTGGTTAGAGTTTAATTAGTGCGGTCGTAAATATTATTAAATTTATCTGACCTGGCCCATTGTTAAGACCCACCCGGAGTGATAAGCCACCGAGGTAGACAGAGTTGGTCTTTTGCAATTAACACTGACTAGACGGTACTCCCATAATAAAGCCTAAAATAAATTTTACCTGAAACCGGGCCTTTTATACTATTATCGGTTAATCCGGGCTGTTTATAGTGGTAACTAATTGAACTTAACCATTTACTGTTTAACATACCATACCTTTTTTAGACACTAAGGTGATAAGAACTTCAGAGAACAAGATCATTTTGGATTGGTATCAGAAACCAACTGACACCGGAAGAGCACTGTTGTTGCGATGAAGAGCATAATTTTACAGATTACCAATGACATGTTCACACAAAAAAATTTAAAAACATTTAATAACATATTTTTAAACAACGGCTATCCTAGTAAAATTCTTAAGCAACTGAGACTTACATGACCGGCAATGTGATAACAGACCACCAGATCCCGTTATTTACAAAAAGTTACCCTACATAAATAGACAAGGCGAAAACAGCGGGTTCTTTGGAGAAAATATTTCCATGAGATTTTTTTGCATAATCTCATTCGTGAGACACCCCAGAATAAGGTACAAGAAGTTGCCCACGCGAAAAGTGGTCCAATTTTTTTTAACAATTTTTTTTAATCAAATTGCAAAAATCAATATTTTTGGCCGGAACATTTTTTAGGTTTTTTGGGCCATTCTGGATAAAAAAGGTCTCTTATAATTTTTCTCTAAAGTTGATCGTTTTCGAGGTAAAAGCATTTTAAAATTGAAAAAAATCGAAAAATGGTAATTTTCAAGGCTTAATAACTCGGTTAAAAGTTATTACTATGAAAGTCATAAAGTAACTAAATCAAAGTCTAAAGCCCACCCTACAGGATCCTGAAGAAATTTTTGTCATTATTTGATTACTAAGCTGTTATTTTTAAGTAAAAATAATGAGCGCCATGCACGTATTAGGCGGCCGTCCATGATGAGTCCGAAAGAAAGTCCATTCAGGCAGTCCAATGGCGCATCTCACTCGCACTCACATTTACAACCGCGTCAATGCGATCTTCCAACTCATTATTAATAATTAAAAATAACAGCTTAGTAACAAATTAATGACACAAAGGCTATAGCGGGATAAGATGGTCAAAAATGCCCCCGCACCGATCAGCCCCGCTACTTATTTTTTCGATCAAGGATATAAAATTATGCCCTCATGCAAATTTTTAGCTTCCCAGATGTCCTAAAACGTCTTGAATCGAAAAAAGAAAAATTTTTAGGTTTTATTCTTTTGTGAGCGCAATTTTACTTTAAAAAATCTGAAAAAAATTCAAGAGGTTGTATTTTTTGAATACAAAACAACCTAATTTTTTTCAGATTTTTGTAATGAAAAATGAGCCCAGGAAAAATTAATGAAATTTTCAAAAAAATTTTAGGTTATGATAATATGATTTGGCCAACTTTTAAATAGTATTTTTTTGTGTACTTTTTGCCGTTCTTTTAAACAGCAGAGGCGAAATTTTTAATATCTGAGCGGAAAGAACGAAAAAATCGAAAAAACCGTTTTTGGTTGTCTCGAGATGCATCTCGGGACAGCCAATTTTAGGATTTAGGATCTTGACTACAACAACTGAAAAAAAAAATTGTGAATTTTATCATAAAATTTGGTATGTGGGGTTATAATAATATTTGGAACAACTTTTCCAAATAACTTTTATCGATATCTGTAACGCGAAGCACATCGAATCGCATATCGAAAACTCACCCTGTTTGTAGAAGGCCGCGTTTAAAATTTAAAGTTCAGTTGACTATTTTAAAAATTGTGAACCATCAACCTGTATGACTGTGCAAAATTTCAAATCTGTATATATTTTCATAGCCGAAACTTAGGGATGTCTTCATCTTAAATGCGACACACTGTATCTTATTAATTCGATCATTTATTACAACTAATACAGTCGTATTTTTTATAGATTCAAAATATACAATGAGAATACTGACTAATTCACTAATTTTATCATAAAAAGTTCAAATTGATTGCATTGAAATATTGAACCAATTAATGCGTATTAATATAATATTATTATAATTATTATTATAATATTTATAATAGAGTGAGTTTTATGTATAAAAATTCTCAAGTATCTCGGAAACGACTTGCACGTTTTTCATAGGTTTTGGTGGGTAGGGGTTTTCTAATGCAGCCGATATTACAGTGATAATTATATTGTTGTCAGATTTTCCGTTTTCCTGTAAATCTAATGAAATTTCTTATTTCAAATAGAACACCCTGTATATTTTTTGCGTTTCAAAGTCCTTAAGATATACTGATTATTTTTTATGTTATATTCTCTATACCTAAATACCATAGTTTCGGAGTTATTGCTACATTGATTAAAAAAAAATTAAAGAAATTATAAAAATCAATTTTTTCGGCCCGTGTAGACATCATTTTACGTTCTTTGGATCATTGGGAACAAAAAAAGGTCTTTTGTAATTTTTCTCCAAAGTTAATCGTCTTCGAGTTATAAACAATTTAAAACTGAAAAAAATCGAATAATGACGATTTTCAAGGTTCAAAAACAAAAATAAAAACCATTATTTTTGAAACTGCGGAGTACCCAAAACCCTTCTTCCAGGGGCTCGCTATAAAATTTTTTGGCACGTTTTATTCTAAAACATTGCTTTTTAAATGTTAATGAAGCGCATTTGAGAGGACGGGTTGAATAACATAAAAAACAATATTTTAGAATGAAACTAGCTCAAATAATTACTAATTGGTAACTGATAAAATAAGGCTTTAGCTAGAATTTCTATAATTGGCAGTTTCAAAAATAATATTTTTGATTTGTGTTTTTAACCTTGAAAATCGTAATTATTCGATTTCCTTTCAGTTTTAAATTATTTATAACTCGAAAACGATTAACTTTATAGAAAAATTACAAGAGAACTTTTTTGTTCCCAATGGTCCAAAGAACGTAAAATATTGTCTACGCAGGCCGAAAAGATTGATTTTTATAATTTGTTTAAAAATTTTTTTTTAAATAAATGTAGCAATAACTCCGAAATTATGGCCTTTAGGTATAGGGAATATAACATGGAAAATAATCAGTATTTCTTAAGGACTTCAAAACACAAAAAATATACAGGGTGTTCTATTTGAAATAAGAAAGTTAATTAGGTTTTCAGAAAAACTGAAGATCTGACAACAATATAAGTATTACTATAATATCGGCCACATTAGAAAACCCCAAACCACCACAATCCATAAAAATCGTGCAAGCCATTTCCGAGATAATTGAGGGTTTCCATACATAAAACTCACTAAGTATATTATATTATTATTACACATAATTATATAAACATTCTTTTTTATTAATACACAATTAATAATTGGTTCAATACTTCAATGCAATCAATTTGAATTTTTTATGATAAAATTAGTGAATTAGTCAGTACCTTGATTGTATATTTTGAATCTATAAATAATACGACTATATTAGTTGCAATAAATTATCAAATTGATAAGATACAGTGTGTCGCATTTAAGATGAAGACACCTCTATGTTTTGGCTATAAAAATATATACAGATTTGAAGTTTTGCACAGTCATACAGGGTGATGGTTCACAATTTTTAAAATAGTCAACTGAACTTTAAATTTTAAACGCGGCCTTCTACAAACAGGCTGAATTTTCGATATGCGATTCGATTTGCTTCGCGCTACAGATATCGATAAAAGTTATTTGGAAAAGTTGTTCCAAATATTATTATAACCCCACATACCAAATTTTATGACAAAATTCACAATTTAAGTTTTTTTCAGTTGTTGTAGTCAGGATCCTAAATCCTAAAATTGGCTGTCCCGAGATGCATCTCGAGACAGCCAAAAACGGTTTTTTCGATTTTTTCGTTCTTTCCGCTCAGATATTAAAAATTCTGCTTCTGTCATTTAAAAGAACGGCAAAAAGTACACAAAAAACTATTATTTAAAAGTTGGCCAAATCATATTATCATAACCTAAAAATTGTTTGAAAATTTCAAAAAAATTTCCTGCGCTCATTTTTCATTACAAAAATCTGAAAAAAATTATGTTGTTTTGTATTCAAAGGATGCAACCTCTTGAATTTTTTCAGATTTTTTTAAGTAAAATTGCGCTCACAAAAAAATACAACCCAAAAATTCTTCTTTTCTTGATTTAAGACGTTTTAGGACCTCTGGGAAGCTAAAAATTTGCACGAGGGCATAATTTTATATCCTTGATCGAAAAAATAAGTAGCGGGGCTGATCGGTGCGGGGGCATTTTTGACCATCTTATCCCGCTATAGCCTTTCTTCAGAGCAATAAGAGGACTCACAGGAAGAAGAAGCAAATTAGCTATGAAAACAAAATTAAGACTGATAAATAGCATTATACTGCCAATAATTACATACGCATCTCTTGCATGGGGTCACATAAGTCAAAGTAACAAAAAGAAGATACAAGCGGCACACAACAACTGCCTCAGAGAAGCTGCAAACGTGCCCAGATACGTCGCCGAACGGTTCTTATTTAGAGACCTAAAACAAATAAGAGTACTGGATATTATGGAGGAAAAAGCCAGAACAAAATTTGCTGAGCTAGAAGACCACCCAAACCGGATCTTGCAAGAGATATTAAGGTATGATGTGTACCATAGATGGAAACATAGGAGACCCAAACAACAAATATTAGTAAATATATAATAAAGGCTAGATAATCGTAGCTCTATCAAAAGAAGACAACTTGCTCACCTTTGGCATCTCATTATATTTATTAATGTTGATTTTTATAATTTTCAGACATCCCTCAAAAAAATATACAAAAAAACTTCAAATCGGCTTCAGCCACTAAAAAAATCAATAAAATATTAACAATAGGCGAAAGCCACAAAAAAAAATATTAGTAACAAAACCCAATAAAGGGCATGAGGGGCCCACATCCTCGAGCGCCGAGTCGCCGAACTGGACAGAGCCCAGAGCGGGGACTCGGCGCCCGAGCAAGCAAAACAGATCGAAGATAAGTCACTAGAGATAGCGGGAATAGAGCGCCTCACGCTGGCCTGCATTGATCGGGGTAGGATTTCATATGGGAGTCCGTGTACCCAAGACTCCCATATGATAAGCACTTTGCTGATTGAGAGCCTCTATAGCGCATCAGAGTGCTATCGGGGGGTAAGTGGATGGTCTGGAGCATTGAAGCGGGGTGGAGTGATTCCTGCTTACGGGAGTTAATCCTCCTCGCCCCAATGAATTGTATCACCCGAATGTCATTCTCTAGGGGTGAGCAAGTCTCTCAGGCTGGGTTAAATCACTATGCTTGCTTGCTTGCTTGCCTTTCTTCAGGATTATGAACGGGGGCTTTAAATTTGATTTCGCGTTTTTCAAATTTTAAATTGCTTATAACTCGAACACGATCAACTTTAGAGAAAAATTATAAGAGACCTTTTCTATCCGGAATGGTCTGAAAATATTGTTCGGGCCAAAATATTGATTTTTGCAATTTGATTAAAAAATTCTTCTTCTTCTTCTTCCTCTTTATAAGCAATTCTACTTGTTCATTGGCGGATTGATACCTCTATGGAAGGTTGCCACTCCATCTTTTACGCGGTCGGCCGATACTTCTTCTGCCGATTGGACCTAAACAAAAATTGTTAAAAAAAATTGGACCACTTTTCGCGTGGACGACTTCTTGAACCTTATAACGAATATGATTATGCAAAAAAATCTCATGGGAATATTTTTTCCAAAGAACCCGCCGATTTCGCCTTGTCTAAAATGGCTTAACTAACAATGTAATGAAGCTGCTGAGCGAAATTCTCAAAATCAAAATAGCTAAGTATAATAGCATATCCAACTACAGCTTATTCTCAAAGCTTAAATAAAAACTTTCTTGTCTCGAATATGACGGGCAGTATATAGGGCAATATGAAAACTATAGGGGTATCACTCTCCTAGACGTAACATATAAGGTACTCGCCAGAGTCGTAAGAAGCAGACTGGAAAGGCACTTAAACGAGCAGGTTGGTGAATACCAGGGAGGATTCAAAAAGGGCAGATCCACCATTGATCAAATATTCGTATTGAAAATGAGCAGTACATACGAGCAACAGTTAAAGTTAAACCTCCTCTTTATAGATTTCAAACAAGCTTACGATTCTGTGATAAGAAGGCGTTTGTACCAGGCCCTAAGAGTACTTGGAATTCCGGAAAAGATGATCAGACTCGTAAAAATGACCTTAGTGAAGACCGACAACAGAGTAAGGATAGAAGGAAGCCTGTCAGGAAAATTTGAAGTTAAAAGGGGATTAAAGCAGGGAGATCCGCTGTCCACAGTACTTTTCAATTTCTTGTTGGAGGCAATATTGAGAGAGAGTGGAATACCAACGAAAGGTATGATCTTTGACAACAGAAACCAGGTTCTGGCCTTTGCGGACGATATAGTGCTAATGGCAAGAACGGAAAGGGAACTGCTGAGGATTTTCAAACTCTTTGAAGTAAAGGCTAAGCAGTATGGACTGAGAATTAATGAGCAAAAAACAAAGTATATGGAAATGGGACAGACCTCAAATGAAGACACACAACTGAAAACTACCACAAACAATGAGAATAAAGAGTATTGCTTCAAAAAGGTGACGGAGTTTGAGTATCTAGGAGTAACGCTAACAAGTAAAGGGGAAGAAAGCCAGGAAATCGAAAAAAGAATCTCGAAAAGAAGAAAGACAGTCGAAGCCCTACACAAACTACTAAGAGCCAAAAACATCTCCAGAGAGGCAAAATTAAGACTTTATCGAACAGTGATCCAGCCCACAGTTCTTTACGGGAGCGAAACATGGGTCATGAACAAAAACCAAGAAAATATGCTGAACATCTGGGAGCGGAGTGTCCTAAGGAAGATATTCGGGGGAGTAAAAAACGATGAAGACATTTGGAGGAGACGAACAAATGCAGAGATCAGAGAGCTGTACCGGAAACCAGAAATAAGCCAGATGGTCAGAACAAAGAGACTAAGTTGGTTAGGTCATCTTGCGAGAATGGCAGACGGAAGGTGGGCAAAGGACTCGCTGCTGAGAGGGGAAGGAAAGAGGAGAAGAGGACGACCTAGGAAAAAGTGGCTAGAAGCATGTAAGGAAGACCTGCAAACAATCGGGATATCAAATTGGAGAACTGCGGCCATGGACAGGAGAAAATGGAGAAAAACCGTGGAGAAATTCCAAGCCATGGGCCTTTAAGGCCTGTTGAGCTATATTATATATATATATATATATATATATATATATATATATACAGGGTGGTGAATCGGAAAACGGGCCATAGGATACTCAATGTAAAATTCTAAACTGTTGAATTTCTGCTTCCCTAATTATGTTACATCAAAAGTCATGAGAAGTTATTTGTAGAGGATTGAAATCTGTATTAGAAACAGAAGTTACAATTGTTCTACGATTTAAACACATTCCAAAATTTTGAAAAATATAATGTATTTACCGCAGTAGGTATGTGTGGGCATGTTAGGCCACACGTTATTATTTAACTGACAGTGAGCACATTATTGACTGAAGAAGATATCTTTATTATTAATACTTCTCCTTAACTAAAGGTATCTTATCAACTTTATTGTGTTTTAAACAGTAATTGATAAAATAAATAAAAAAATTGACAGTTCAAATTGTTAATATAATAAATTTATTGTCAACAAATGCAACCTTATACACATTATGGTATTGCGTGTGGCCTAACTTTGGCGTATTACTCTGAAAAATGTATTATATTTTTACAAAATTTTGAATAATTATTGTTCGTAGAACAATATTAACAGTTGTTTTCAATACAGATTTCAATTCTCTACAAATAGTTTCTTATGACTTTTGATGTAAAATAATTAGGGAAGCAGGAATTCAACAGTTTAGAATTTTACATTGAGTTTCCTATGGCCCGCTTTCCAATTCACCACCCGGTATATATATATATATATATATATATATATATATATATATATATATATATATATATATATATATATATAGGGCAAACCTCGCAGCGGTTGAAACAAAGAATAATTCAGCACAAAAGTGATTTCAAAACACGTGCAACAACACACCATCACAACATGCCACTCATTTAATTTATCACATATCAAAATCTTAGATAGCGTCGCAAGCTCCTTCGAGTACACACTCTCTCCTTCCTCCAACCATTATAACTTCAGTCGAACTTATATGCAATGCAACCTATAGTATATAAATTGATAATATCTCGCCGTAGCGATGACGGTAGCGAATTTAATGCTCTTCCCCATCCAAACAGTGCCTCCTCCCCAGTCCTTTCCTCATTGCCGAGTGTCGTGATTCCCTATAATACGAGCAACTATCTCTTTCCATCGGCTTCTGTCCTGAGCTTCCCTCAATGGATTCAGAGAATGTTTTTCCACTGGCTTTCTATACTTGATCCGTCCATCGAGTAGGTGAGCGACCTCTACTTCTGCGCCCTTCAACGTGTCCCGAAATTATAAGTCTCTCAAGATTATCATCACTTTTTCTTGCAATATGGCCGAAAAATTTTAAGACAGTGGAGAGGCAAATAGAGGAAAGTTGAGTCTGAATATTAAGCTCTTGGAGGAATGAGTGATTTGTACTGTGTTCCGTCCATGAGATCCGAAGCATTCTTCTCCAGCACCACATTTCAAAGGCGTCAATCCTTTTTCTGTCGTCCGATTTCATTGGCCATGTTTCGGATCCGTAATTAAATATGAGAAAAATTAAGGCACGTACTAATCTTATTTTGGTGTTCTTCGACAAGGAGCGATCTTTCCAGATTTTCGTTAATCGACTCATAGCGTTTTTGGTCATGCCTATTCTTCTACGTATTTCTGTTTCACAAGATCCTGTATTACTGATGTAGGATCCTAGATAATTGAACTCGTTAAACACTTCAAACTGGTCCAAGGCTCCTGTTGTCTGAAGTGAATTTGAATAATCTACTATCATAATTTTTGTTTTTTGTTTATTGATCTTGAGACCACATCTATTGCTTTCGGCTTCCACTAGCTGCAGCAGGCTGGACATTTCTTCTTCGGATGCAGTTATTAATGTTGTACCATCTGCATATCTGAGATTTGAGATCTTCTTTCCTGCGATAGAAATACCGCCATTCTATTTGTCGACTGCTTTTCTCATTATATATTCCCCATAGGAATTAAAAAGACTTGGAGATAGAATACATCCTTGTCGGACTCCTCTTCCTATTTTAAAAGGATCGTGCTTATGGTTTTCAATTCTTATTCTGGTTTCACTGTTCTCATATAGGCTTTTCACCCGAGCTGACAGATGATCAGGAACCCATCTCATGTAGAACTTTCCACAAAACTGTCCAGTTTACACAGTCAAATGCCTTCTGATAATCCAGAAAGCAGATGATCATCGGAATTTTGAATTCTCCTGCTTTCTCAAAGAGTTGTCGCATATTAGGAATTTGCTCCCTTGTGCCTTTACCCTTCAAGAAGCCTGCCTGTTCTTGTGGTATTTGTCTATCCAGGTATGTCTGCATGCGACACTTGATGATTCTCAACAGAATTTTACTTGGGTGTGAAATTAGTGAAATGGTTCGGTAGTTAATACATTTTGTGGTTATGCCTTTCTTATGAATGGGAGTAAATAGTGCGGTGCACCAATCACTGAGCCATTTGCCGATTCTCCATACATGATTGCACAGTCTCCACATTAATTGGAGACCATGTTCACCATGTTCTTTAAAAGTTCTGCCGTGATGTCATCGCAACCAGGTGATTTATTTCTTTTAAGGTGTTTTATGGCTTCATCGACTTCAGACCAAACAGTGCACAACGTCGCTAAAGAAGTGTTCACTTCAAAAATACTTTAAATACTTATCAGTTATAATGATTGGATTAGGGATAGTGTGGCCACTATAACTTCGGTCGAACTTATACGCAATTAAACCTATAGTATATAAATTACTAATATCTCGCCGTAGCGATGACGGTCGCGAATTCAATGCTTTTTCCCATCCAAAAAGTGCACATCTTCGCTAATAAAGTTTTTAAAAAGATTCTTTCTCGAAATGTACAAGATAAACAAAAATTAAAATTCAATTAATTATAAAACACATACCAGTAGGTTGAGCGATGTTTCTTGCAATATTTTAAAATTCTAAACATAACAAAATATTTCACAGTTATTTCGATAATATGACTCGTTAGCCCTTGCCGCATATTGAAAAAAGATACCCCTTAGTCGTCGTCTGAACCGTTCGTGAAAACAATGTGTATTTCTAAGTTAAATTGCTTTAAATTATAACATAACGCATTTCGTAAGTCATATTATTGTAACGTTATGTTTTTATCTAATTGTTAGTTAATCTTGTAGTTTGTTCCTTATGAAGAAAAATAGATATTCAAAAATCTGAAACAAATATTTAGCGAAAATGACTAAGCTAGTTACATTGGACTAACGTTAAGTAATGAATTATAATAATCGAAAAAATAATAATAACTGAATGATCAATATCATGATTATACAAAAAATGTGAATGGGACATCAGTGATTCTCAGTTCGGGTTTAGGCAAGGTTTAGGAACAATATAAGTAATAGTAGCAACACAGATGCTGGTCTAAAATTGTAACGATCAGAGGAAGGACCTGTTCCTATGCTTTTTAGATTACGAAAAAGCGTTTGATCGTGTCCAATACCACAAGTTAATGCAGATCCTAAAGAAACTTGATATAGACCAAAAAGACACAAGCTGCATTGAAAACTTGTACTGGTATCAAACGGCACAATTAAAAATAGACAATTATACAGGGTGACTGATTAGTAGGGTAAAGCTCAATAGCTCCGCTATAGTAATAGATTTAAGGTTCACATTACAAAATTAGTTAGAATGTTACAGGGTGTTCGATAACATATTGGCAGACCTTACTTTTGTTTTTTTAAATGGAACACCCTATATTTTATTTTATATTCGAAATCTTGTTAACTTCTCCATCACAAAAATATAATGGTTTGTAATGTTATACAGGGTATTTACAAAGTTATAACCAATTTTGTATGAAAATCGTAACAAGTTCAACTCCCTGTATAAATAAAAATAAGCACAACAGCAATGGTTTAATGCAATATTTTTTTATTTATTGTCAAAATTTTTAAAAATTATTGATATTGCTAATTTTCTTTATATCAAATACATGGTGAGCAAAACGCAAGAAGATTATTTTCTCAGTAATGTTAAATAGAACACCCTGTATTTTATGTCATTATTGAAAAGTGACATTAACGTACTTTAATTTTTATATAACATTCCCTATGCCCAAATTTATTAGTTTTCGAGATATTTTCATTTTTCAGAGCAAATTATTTTAGGTGTCTAAATTTATCTAAATTTTAAGTAAGCCATGACTGAATTGACAAATGAAGATTACCGATTATATATCCGGTAATCAATGTAACACTGTAGCAAATAAAGAAATAAAAATAATTTATTAGTAATACATTTTACAAACAAAAACACAACCACTACATGCAACATTTTTGAAACAATTAAAAACTATCTTTTTATGTAAATGCAACAAATAAACAAAAAAAATTAGTAATAAATTTTACAAAAAAACACACAAACACAAAATACAATATTTTGTGAAGACAATAAGTAAACACTACTTTTTTATGTAAATGTAACAATGTAACAAATAAAGAACGAAACATAATATATCAGTAATACATTTTGCAAAAACATGTTTGAAAAAATTAGAAGCTACTTTTAATAAAATATTTTTAATATTTACTTACATAAGGTGTTCAAAATTATCTCCTAACACATTTATGTACGCCTAAAAACGATCATTGAATGAGCTACTTACTCTACGGAGCCTTTGTAAATTAACACATCGAAATACACTTTGTATTCTATTTTTCATCTCATCCCTTGTTGTTGGAGGTATTTTATAAACTTCGTTATTAACGTAACCCCAAAAAATCAGTCCAGTTTATTAAATTCTGGTGATTTGGGTGGCCACGCAACTGGTCCATTGAAAAATGAAAATATCTCGAAAACTAATAAATTTAGACATAGGGAATGTTATCTAAAAATTAAAGTACGGTAATGGTACTTTTCAATAGTGATATAAAATACAGGGCGTTCTATTTAAAATTACTGAGAAAATAATGTACTTGCGTTTTGACTCACCCTGTATTTGATATAAAGAAAATTAGCAATATCGACCATTCTTGAAAATTTTGACAATACGTTAAAAAATATGGCATTAATAAACCATTGTTGTTTTGCTTATTTTTATTTATACAGGGAGTTGAACTTGTTACGATTTTCATATAAAATTGGTTATAACTTTGTAAATACCCTGTATAACATAAAACACCTTTATATTTTTGTGATGGAGAAGTTAACACGATTTCTAATTTAAAATAAAATATAGAGTGTTCCATTTAAAAAAACATATGTTTGGTCTGCCACTGTGTTATCGAACACTCTGTAACATTCTAACTAATTTTGTAATGTGAAGCTCAATGGTGGCTAAAATTTTTGTTATTAACTTTTATTGCTATCTATTACTATAGCGGAGCTATTGAGCTTTACCCTACTAATCAATCACCCTGTATATTCAAACCCATACATATAAGAAGCGGTGTTCGACAGGGATGTGTGCTTTCCCCTCTTTTATTCGGAAAGCACATTTCAAGAGTCTTTGGAAGATGCAGAGATGAGAATCAAAGTTAATGGAATATTGATCAACAACATACGATATGCTGATGATGCTGTCTTAATTTGCGACAACATAGCAGATCTTCAACAACTTGTCACTATAATCGGAGAATACAGTAATCAAATGGGATTAGAGATTAATACCAAAAAGACCAAATTCATGATCATATCCAGAAACTTGGATGCACTTGAAAACTCCAGCATAACACTGAATACCAAGTCCATTGAAAGAGTGAGCAAATTTAAATACCTGGGAACGTGGCTTTTTGAAGACTGGGCATCGGACACGGAAGTAAAATGTCACATTGAGCAAGCTCGACAAGCTATAGTAAAATTCAGGAAGGTACTGACCTGTTCAGAGTTCGATCTTCAACTGAGACTAAGGTTTACCAAGTGCTACGTATGGTCGGTACTGCTATATCGCGTAGAGGACTTAAAACGAGGGAGATAAATAGATTAGAAGCCTTCGAAATGTGGCTTTATCGCTGTATCCTAAAGATACCATGGACGGCGAAAGTCACAAATGTAGATGTCTTTAAGAGAATCATCCAAGAACGCCAACTTTTAGAAACCACCAAGAAAAGGAAAACGGCGAATCTGGGTCACATCATGCAAAACAAAAAATACCAGGACCTCGATTTTTGACACTTCATTTCGTTATCGATCATTCGCTATCTGTACACTAAACATATACGAAGCGAATACGTTCGATAACGAAGCGAAGGGTCAAAAATCGGGGCCCTGTTCCTTAAACTTACAATCGAGGGTAAAATTTAATGCAAGAGAGGAATAGGACGCAAGAAAATGTCCAAAACATAAGGCAATGGACAGGGATTAACGACATACAATCTCTGATACACATTGCAAGAAACAGAGAGTTAATGGAAAATGTGACCGCTAACATCCATTATAGTGGATTTGCATCTAAAGAAGAACATAACTAATAGTAGGGGAGCAAAATATGCTGTCACTCGAGCGTTATGGGGACCTATTGGGTTGTGAAGAGTACACCAGAGTACTTAAAATCAAAAAAAGTTAAGTAAAGTTTTCCATTTTAGTGGGCGCTTGCCATTTTTTAATTTAATTTTCTATTTCCAACAATCGTTTTTTCCGATTATTACGCCATCTATCCATAATTCGAAAAAATGTTTCGAATAAAAGTTACTTATTTTTACGTAAGAAATCCAAATCTACCAAAAATGGGGGCTTTTATTTAAGATTTTAAAGTAACCCCCACCCCACCTCCGGGGGGTCGTGTTTGGTGCCATTCGATAGATTTTTCAAAAATATTAAATAAGTGTATTTTACAGTTTTTCGATCTGATGTTCATTTCGCGAAATATCGCGGGATTCGTATTTAAAATATTAAATTTACCCCCACCCCTCTCCGTGGGAAGTCGTGTTGGATATCATTCGATAGATTTTTAAAAAATATTGAGCACATATTTTTTAGTTTTTCGATTTGTCGTTCATTTCGCGAAATATTCGCTTTTTTCTTGTGAAACTTTGGGACTCACCCATTTCCTTACGCCCGGCTCAAATCGTCAGATTTTTTAAATATACACTGTTGTGCATGTACGTAACTTACCTTATCTTAATCTGACAATTTTGAGTTTTTTTAAGGATAGATTTTTTTTCGGGCCCCCCTTAACGAACTCCCCTGTGTTAAGAGCCAATTTATGGTAGAGGTACATCTGCAGGGTACCAGGTTTCTCTCCATATGCTAATCTGACGCGCTCGAGTAACTACAACAATCCCCGCTTGGGCTCCCCTACCATAACATTAAGTAATGAATTACTCTAAAAAATAATAATAATTGAATGGTCACTATATCGGCTACATACGTACTTGTGATATTTTTGCACATTGGTAATTCAGTGGGTTTTTTGGGAAATATTCCAGTGTAAGCATCTTCAATTTCCACGGTTTCATTAGGTGTATCTGATTTGACCACAACTAAAGAAGTAAAATCCGTTACCAAGGAATGGTTCATAGCTATTTCTAAACCTATTTTGGCAAGTGTGCTGTTTTTTGTGGCATAATATTGGTCGGCTAATTGTTTCACTGTTAAATACGCCCAAATTCGTTCTAGTCTTGCCAAAGGAACGCCTATCTGTGGTTCGAAGTGTTTGAGGCCTTTTTTTGAGTTTGCTGAAACTGTTACTGGCAAGGCTTTGTTCTTTCCAACCCCTAAAGCAAATACACAATGAGAGTTTTATATTTTTTTTGGAAATACAAGGATATACGAATCATTTAAGAGCCTACATCACCGCGTCATCAAAACGTGGTCATTAGAATGTGGAAATTACTCTATAATTAAATAAAATATTACAAAAACGAGCCTGTACCGCCATTGTTTCCCATCTTTAGACGTATGAGAGGAGTATATCAACTAAAACTGTCACTGTCACAGTGGCAGTTGCTAAACTCGTCCGATCCGTATAATGGTGGGAAACAATAAATATAATGTAAATTTATATGTTTTTATCGCTAAACTTCCCACCTCTACTAGTTTCATTTCGTTTTATTTCACAACTTAATATGTTTTCCATCTTTTTGCGTTATTTTGCCGGTTATTAGCGGACTCATCAGTATCGATATCTGTTCAGTGCAGTAGTAAATTATTTTCTAAGATATTGGAATTCGTTATTGTTGATCCATAGGAAAGTAGTGTTTGTTTATAATTAATTTATTATGTTTTTCTGTAATAGAACTAAGTTGTCGGACTATTTGAAAAAATAGATTATTTTTAATTGTTAGTTTTGTAGGTAAGTATTAGGATGATTTTTTATTCTACTGAATAGTTTAAAATTTAAATTTTAAATCTAAATAAAAAAAACCAAAACACACGCTTTTAATGAAATTTTCACCTATTTTGGTTTATTTTTATAAATATTTATTTACTTATAATAAAATTGTTTTTTGTTACTTCCATTTAGCGCGCCTATGAGTATATTGTCACAATATTCAGTTTGCCAAAATTAAAGTAAGAAGGGTAAAATTATAATTTTTCTAAATGTTACTTAAGGGCACAGGCGCAAAATGTCGCCTGTCAAAATTTTCCATGTGTTTTAAATGTATTCATTTTTGTCGAATCTTGAGAAAACTAATGATTATTTTTAAAAAATTTAAACGTACAATGAAAGATTACATTATTACCGAGGGCCGAAAGTCCTTTAGAATAAATAAAAAGTTTCTTTTGAATGAAATAGTTGCAATTAAAAATCACACTAAATTTTCTCTTTTGTTTTCACCTCTGTAACTTATTAAACTAAACATTATAGAATTTTTCAGAGACTTTTGGCCCTCAATAATAATTTAGTATTTCATTCTGCGCTTAAATTTTTCAAAAATATTTATTAGTTTTCTCAGGATTCGAAAAAATGAATACATTTAAAACACATTTAACATTTTGATAGGCGACATTTTGCGCCTATGCCCTTAAGTAACATTTAGAAAAATTATAATTTTACCCTTCTTACTTTAATTTTGGCAAACTCGTCAATCAGATTGGTGTAGTCTACTGGGATAGATAGGTGTAGCAGCTAGTGAGAACTCTATTGAAATCAGTGTTTATTTTTTTAGTTTTGTATGTCTTATGGAGCTTCGTAAATAGTTTTTAATTTTGAAAAACTTCTTTCCCCACTAGCTACCGAGACAGGGTTAATAAAATTATTAGCTTACAACTACATTTGGGTATAAATAAATTAGATCATTTTGGCACAAATAGTTCAAAACCTCTAAAGGTTTCATGCATGGAGTATGGTATCATTTGAAATATATCACGCAATTCTTCTAGATTTCTAGAAGATCATTATATCATCAGATTTTTTTTCTTTTTCTATTGAAAGTATTGAATGGAGAATCATATAATATTTTTTTGGTGTTTCATCATCAGTTTCCCTTTTAAAAATATCATATAAAATTTTAAAATTTTTATTATGAGTTTCTAGAAGCGAAAATCGATCAATCAAAGTTTTAACGGCAATGTCTAAGATATAGATAAATAAATTTATTTTAAATTTAGCTTTTAAATTTATTAATTTATAAATTTATTTTAAAATTAGCTGTTAAGAGCTCCTCCACAGATTTTTCGTGGTCAAATAAACGCTTTTTTCTCCTGGCGCGAATTTTATTTTCAGCTGGAAATTCGGAACTTATATCAAAATTTTCTGCAATTTCATTAAATTTTAATTTGGTCATTAGCCTTATTGTCGGTAACTTTTCATTTTTTCTATAGTTTCTGAAAACATTTTTACACAATCTGACATTTTTTTTTATTTTACTGATTATGCCGTCCCCCTTGTGATGTCGCCTGATGCGACTGCCTCGCCGCATCATAGCACGGCACGGCCCTGAAAAAGGGTGTGCTACTGTCTTCCGAAGTAATATTAATGACGCGCTAATGTGGCCTCTTAATATTTTCTAAATAAAATTTCTTACCTTTTCCAGCAATCACTATCTCCGATCCGTTAAAAAAAATTGGAAAATTTATTTTTGTGAGTTGTGCTGATGGTGGTAAGTTATTCAAAGAAATGTTTCTTAACAAAGGCACAGAAATAGTTTCGTAGAATTTTTGAAGATATTGCGATGAATCCAAGTCGACAAAAACCTTATGCTCCTTTCCAAAATTATTATTACTTAGGTTTATCAGGAACCTTCTGTATAAAGGTTTTACGTCATCTCCGAAGGATAACGAATATATCGGAGTTTTAAAACTAGCTTTGTTCAATTTTGTTATCTACAACAGTATAAAATGAGTCTCTAAATATTATAGTACCTAGTACCTACCAGCTATTTAAGTGAATCATTAATATTCCGCTCAGCGGGATGCTATCGTCCGAGGTGTGAAATTGCATAAACAAGGGATCATTTCAAAAAACAGGTAGATCCCTTGTTTATGGAATTTCACACCTCGAATTATAGCACCCCGCTGAGCTGAATATTAATGAGTCTTTTCGAGAGCTGGTACTACTATACCCCTATCTATTTTCTGAACTATAAAAATTAGAATATTCCGTGTCACCGTTTTATGGACTAACTCTAATAATCTAGTAGCCATCAGCTTTTATGGAAAATACTGAAACCGACCAATTTATTTTTCAGTTTCTTATATCGGAGTAGTACCAGCGGAATGGAAAGAAAATATCCTGCTCCCGATACTCAAAAAGGGAGACTCAAAAAACCCTGAAAATTATAGACGCATTAGTCTGATGAACAGCACATTAAAATTGTTGACGGCAGTCATAAAAGATAAAATCGAGGAAAAAGCGAACATGGCAGATGAACAACAAGGCTTCCGGAAGAACCGCAGCACAATAGATGCAATTTTTATTATCAGACAAATAGTAGAAAAGTCTATTGAATATGGAAAACCAGCATACATGTGCTTTGTAGATTTAAAAAGTGCTTTTGACAGGGTGAGGCGAAATGACATCTTAAATTTATTACAAGCTGAACAAATAGACCACCAAATAATAAGGCTAATTAATGAAATTAACAAGAACAACAAGACCAGAGTTATAATGTCAACAGGAGATACAGAACGCATAGAACTAAAAGGAGGAATCCGCCAAGGAGACCCGCTCAGCCCATTGCTATTCAATATGGTGATGAATCAAATAATTCACGAATTAAGAAAACGACATGGATACCACATGGTAGCGCATAAAATCACGATACTATGCTATGCCGATGATGCAGTACTAATTGCTGATAACGAGGATGACCTACAAAGGCAGCTCCACACTTTCAATATCACAGAAAATAAACTTAATATGAGAATATCAGTAGAAAAAACTAAATGTATAGAGATAAGTAAAGAGCCGCGTAGATGCAAGTTAGAAATAGACGGCAAAATTGTAGAACAAATAATGAAATTCATTTACCTAGGAGTAGAGATCACTAGTGACAGGAATATAAGAACAGAGACCACAACACAAGCAACAAAAGCGGTAAGAGTAAGTGGTTGCCTCCGAGAAACCATATGGAGAAACAAATATCTGACCATGGAAAGCAAAATAAAAGTATACAAGGCAACAGTAAGACCTATTCTAACATACGCAGTGGAGACAAGGACCGATACAAGAAAGACGAAACAACAAATCAACACCATCAAAATGAAAGTATTAAGATCAATAGCGGGAATATCATTAAGAGACAGACAAAGCAACAGAAGTATACGAGAACGATGCAAAATTCAAAATATTAACAGGTGGATAAAAACAAGAAAGAAAAACTGAAACGAACATGTAAATCGAATGGAACCAGATAGATTAGCGAACATCTGTAAAAACAACAAGCCGTATAGCAGAAGACCCGTTGGAAGGCCGCCGAAAAGGCGGAAAGACAATATACAGTCAACAACAACTGAAATGAAAATTGGGACCATTCTATAGAAATCAAATGTAGGATAGAGAAAGCAAGATCTGCATTTCAAAAAATGTCAAAGTTGTTCAAATGTCATGATTTGTCGATACCCATAAAAGTCAGATTACTACGATGTTATATCTTTCCTATACTGTTGTACGGAGTTGAGTCGTGGACTCTCACAGACGCCACCTGAAAGAAAATTGAGGCTTTTGAGATGTGGCTTTATCGACGAATCCTGAAGATATCTTATACCGACCACATTACTAATGAGGGTGTTTTGCTGAGAATGCAAAAAGAAAAAGAGCTGTTAATCAAAGTAAAAACAGCCAAAATCGAATACCTCGGTCACTTCATGAGGAACAGTGAAACATATGGACTGCTGCAACTGGTCTTACAGGGAAAAGTAGAGGGAAAGCGTGGACCAGGAAGGCGAAGGATTTCGTGGCTGAAAAATCTACGTACGTGGTTCAACACAACCACTACAAATCTTTTCAGAGCAGCAGTGTGCAAAGTACAGATTGCCATGATG